>NC_141879.1:519618375-520868375 GCF_056163025.1 Triticum urartu | reverse complement strand
AACCTTTACAAACAAGGTTGGGGCTCTCTCCACAACTTAATTGGAGGCTCCCAACGAGACCACGAAGCGTCACCACAATGAAATATGGCTCCGAGGTGACCTCAACCGTCTAGGGTGCTCAAACACCCAAGAGTAACAAAATCCACACAAGAAAGTATGGGGGAACCAAATATCCTTTGGTGGAAGTGTAGATCTAGGTCTCCTCCTTCAATCCCTAGCAAATCAACAAGTTTGAGTGGCTAGAGAGAGAGATCGGCAAAGAGAGCTTGAAGGGCATCAATGGTGGAGTGAGAGAGGTCAAAGGTAGGTGTGGTAGGTGGGAGAAGCTCCCTTATATAGTCACCCTCAATATCCAACCGTTACTGTGATTTTAGCACTGCAGCGGTACAACCGGTCCTCGTCCCGGTACAACCGGGACTCACGGTGTATCTGCAGAACCCTACCAAGTGGTACAACCAGACCAGGGGGGCGGTAGTACCGGCTAAGAAAAATAACCGGACTAACCGCCTGGCCACCGCACAAACACCGCATGAAAACAGGAGCTTGACCGGTACTTGGGCGGTGCCCGGCCGGAACAACCGTATGGCCTTGAGATCTTGGGTGGCTAAGTCCTGAGCGGAAGAACCGCTCGGACCACCGGTGGTACCGGTCATCGTGGAACGACCGTACCAACCGGGCCACTACCGCCCAAGAACCGCATCAAACCAGAAGCGAGAGCGGTACTGGAGCGGTGCATGGACGGAACCACCGCCCCAGCTGTTGCAGAGCATGGTGGCGGTACCACCGCCCGGAGGCAGCGGTACAACCGCTCGAGCACAGTGTTGGGGAACGTTGCAGAAAACAAAAATTTTCCTACTCGTCTCACCAAGATCCATCTAGGAGTTCATCTAGCAACGAGTCATCGGATGCATCTACATACCTTTGTAGATCGCGCACGGAAGCGTTCAAAGAACGGTGATGATGTAGTCGAACACGACGTGATCCAAATCACCGATGACCAAGCGCCGAACGGACGGCACCTCCGCGTTCAACACACGTACGGGACGGGGAACGTCTCCTCCTTCTTGATCCAGTAAGGGGGAAGGAGAGGTCGATGAAGATCCAGCAGCACGACGGCGTGGTGGTGGATGCAGGGCGTCACAGTAGCAGGGCTTCGCCTATACTACGAGAGAGAGACGTAACGGGGAGAGAGGGAGGCGCCAGGGGCTGGGGTTTGAAGTCCCTCCTCTCCCCCACTATATATAGGGGTGCTAGGGGGACGCCGGCCCTAGTAGATGGAATCTACTAGGGGGGGGGGGCGGTGGCCTAGGGTGGGGGGCTTGCCCCCCAAGCAAGGGGGCGCCCCCTTTAGGGTTTCCCCTCAACCCTAGCCGCATGGGCCCTAGGGGGGGTGGCGCCCCAGCCCACTATGGGCTGGGTTCCCTCCCACTTCAGCCCATGGGGCCCTCCGGGATAGGTGGCCCCACCCGGTGGACCCCCGGGACCCTTCCGGTGGTCCCGGTACAATACGGGCGACCCCGAAACTTGTCCCGATGGCCGAAACAGCACTTCCTATATATAATTCTTTACCTCCGGACCATTCCGGAACTCCTCGTGACGTCCGGGATCTCATCCGGGACTCCGAACAACATTTGGGTTACTGCATATACATATCTTCACAACCCTAGCGTCACCGAACCTTAAGTGTGTAGACCCTACGGGTTCGGGAGACAAGCAGACATGACCGAGACGACTCTCCGGTCAATAACCAACAGCGGGATCTGGATACCCATGTTGGCTCCCACATGCTCCACGATGATCTCATCGGATGAACCACGATGTCGAGGATTCAATCAACCCCGTATGCAATTCCCTTTGTCAATCGATATGTTACTTGCCCGAGATTCGATCGTCGGTATCCCAATACCTCGTTCAATCTCGTCACCGGCAAGTCACTTTACTCGTACCGTAATGCATGATCCCGTGACCAGACACTTGGTCACTTTGAGCTCATTATGATGATGCATTACCGAGTGGGCCCAGCGATACCTCTCCGTCATACGGAGTGACAAATCCCGGTCTTGATCCATGTCAACCCAACAGACACTTTCGGAGATACCCGTAGTCTACCTTTATAGTCACCCAGTTACGTTGTGACGTTTGGTATACCCAAAGCATTCTTACGGTATCCGGGAGTTACACGATCTCATGGTCTAAGGAAAAGATACTTGACATTGGAAAAACTCTAGCAAACGAACTATACGATCTCATGCTATGTTTAGGATTGGGTCTTGTCCATCACATCATTCTCCTAATGATGTGATCTCGTTATCAATGGCATCCAATGTCCATAGTCAGGAAACCATGACTATCTGTTGATCAACGAGCTAGTCAACTAGAGGCTTACTAGGGACATGTTGGTGTCTGTTATTCACACATGTATTACGATTTCCGGATAACACAATTATAGCATGAATAAAGACAATTATCATGAACAAGGAAATATAATAATAATGCTTTTATTATTGCCTCTAGGGCATATTTCCAACACACAGCTGGTGAGCGACAAGACCCAGCGGTACAACCACTCCAGAGAGCGGTACAACCGCTGGGCAGAAACAGTGAGCAGAAAAGAAAAGAGGGGAAGAGGCAAGGAAAACTCTCTCTCTCACACACACCTGAGGAAGGCAAAGAGAGGGTGAGAAAAGTGTACGTGAACTGATTCCCACAGAGCTTCCTAATGAAGATTCCCTCTTGATAGTACGGGTACTCTACGACCAAAGAAAATAAAACCGTAGAGGACACGTCTTCGATCTTTTCCTTCGAGAGGTAATAGCAATCCGATGTAAGCCTAAGCATCGAGAACCTGAAACATAAAGCACACGTTTAGACCACCAAGGGTTGTCATCATCATCCAAAACATAAAGTTGGGAAATGCCCTTTCAAACTTTTACAACGCTGAAAGAGCGTTTTGGCGCGCGGGGGAGGATGGTTGCTTTTTCAGGCGTTGCAAATTTTAGCGCGCCCCTGTAGAGCTTCAGCAGGTGCGATAAAATCTACAGCTTGCGACCAGCCGACTCTTGGCAAATATGAAACAACACACCAATTTAACTATATCATGATCTCAAACGTAAACAAATATGCAAAATGAAAAGTTGGAGCAACATAGCATAGTTCAAATGCATGGAAAAACAAAAGAACAAGTTAGCACTTGAAACACAGAAGATAAAGCATGAACATGGAAAAATAAAGAAATGACACTTACCCTATCTCTATCATTAGTGCCACTTGGGTTTATCTTGTCAACCGAGGTCATTGCCGCCGCCCACTTTTGAGAATCTTTGTTGATCATCGACCACCGGGAGCGAAGAGATTTATTGGTGCGCTCAATTCCTCTCTTGTTGTGTGTACCAAACAACTCCTTCATCCAAAACCAATATGTATCTCTAGTTTGGTCCGTCCGAACGGTGGCATCCATAGACACATTCAAGCATGTCTTGCATGCAAAACGTCTTCATCAATGGTGTAGTTGCACGCCCTTTCTTTCGGTGCATCGACGATACCCTCACCATCCTCATCCACTTCATACTCATGATCATCTTCATGCACTTCATTGGTTTGAGACCAATGAGAATTGTTGGAGCCAACACCCATAGTTGACATATATGTGTCATCATTGAAACTACAAAGTATGATAAAGGAAACAAATCAAGGTACCCATATGTATACATTTATCTAACAACAACAAAAAGGGAGGGGGTCATACCTTGTGGGCATTTCCTCAAACACCTTGTGGGCATCCGCCGCTGGTGCAACAAATTGTGAGCTCTCCGGTGCTTCGGGCGGCCAAACGCGCTGCGGAATTCTTCTTCAGACGCCTAGAAGCGCCGTCCAATTTCCTCTTCTTTTGGGACGTCTCGCCGTCGCTGTCACCGCCGCCTTTGGTCGGGTGGAGCCGGAGCCCCATGGCTTCACGGCAGGCGGTGGTGCGACATCACCCTGCGAGGTCGTCTGGGGCGCCATGAAAAGGCCATGCGCGAGACCGGTGCTTGGAGGAGGAGGGGCGCTGGTGGCGAAGCTAAAGGTCAACCCGACGCTAGGGTTTGCGGCGGCGGCAGAGGGGGTCGCGGGTGTAGGGAGGGGTCAGGGGATGTCGACGCGGCCTTTCATCGGTGCAATATCGCTGGCGGCGGCGCAGGGCAGGGTGGCCGGAGAGGTCAGGGCGGGAGTTGCTTGCTCGCGCACAAATCTTCGCTATCCAGCACGAGGAGCGGGCGCACCAAAAAAGCAAAGTGCAATGCCGTTTTCCCAACACTCTGAACCTACTTTACCGCGTGCGGTGTTTTAGCGTGTCTGCTGAAGCGCCAGTTTTAATCACGCGCGCAATATAGTCGTTTTTTACAAGGGGGCTGCTAATCGAGCGAGCTTGTTGGAGACTAGAAGCATATGCGCGCCTTGCTGCGCCGTTCTACTTTTCTATCATTTATTTATTTGATTGTTAATTCACGACTATATTTCTTAGTGACACTTAACCCATCAAGTGTCGGACACACGTAGTTGGATGTTTGACCCAAACCGTAAATAATACCTATTGTTGGATGGTTAGAAGGACATTTGCATCCCCGCCGACCAGAGTTCAAGTCTCAGACTTGACATTGGTGCTCGCATTTTTCTGTATTTATTTCAGTCCTTTTGGCCATGTGCGTTCAGTGGGAGATGTTACCGTCGATTATGAAGACATCTGTGGCAATTTCGTCAATCTCAAGATGATGTAAGGGCTCAGTCTCTTAGAAATGCTCATAAGAATAGGATAAGAGTGCGTACACTTATACGGATAAATGTATGTGAGCAACTTTGATTATACTGGGTTGAAAAAACAATAATTACTCATCTAGTAAGATACTGTGATTATCTAAAAAAACTAAGTGGTTCTTCTAAAAAAATAGAAGAGATGGTCATTTTGACCCTCCCAGCCCTGAAGCGCTCAGAGCCCTTCCATTCTAGGAGCCTAGATATTGTAATGATGCTCTCATCTCGGCGAGACGGAACTCGGTCTGCTAGCAGGCGAGATATCTCTTGCGCATCGCCATTCGCTAACCGATGGGGACCCATACCAGAACTGTAGGGAGCAAAGGAAACAGTTCGACAAGGCTGAATTGCACAAATCAGCAGAGGACATCACGCCATCACTTAAACTGCCTACACACACACGACGACCGTGTGATATCTCGCTCCGTGCGCACTTCTCCCCGTCCTCCTTGTCTTGCTCCTCACTCCGCGCGCGCGGCCACAACCGCACGTCCACACGGCGCGTGCGCTCACTCTCGACACGTCACTCTACGACGCCGCCAAATCCTCGCCGGTCGCCGCAACCCGCTCGAACTAGCCACTGAATCGACACGACTCTTCCCGAACGAGCCAACGGAGCTCCAAAGTCCAAACCGTAGGCCGCTCAAACCGCCGGCCGAGAGAGCGCGCGGCGCGATCCACTGCACCGCGGCCGGCGGCACGCAGAGAAATCGGTCGCTGTCCATTTTCCGTCCGGCGCACGGCGGAGAGCAAGAAGGCCTATTTCTACTTCTTCCTCGACGCCGCGAATCTTGACTCATAGTATCGCGACCGCGACGGCGCCTACCCAGATAAACTTCTAGCGCCGACGGTTTTGTTCCGCCGAGGCAGTATTCGCACCAAGGAGGACAGCGCGCAGCAGGCACGCACTCATGCTGAACCTGTACCCGAGGCTGGCGACGGGCGGCGCGCTGGCGGTCGACGACGACGAGCCGCACATCTGCTACGCCATCATGGCGGCGCTGGTGTCGCTGCTGCTCTTCTGCGTGCTCCTCGCCGTCGTCAGCCCCGCCAGGGCCTGCGCCATCACCAGCCTTCTCGTCCTCCTGTTCGGCCTCGTCGCCTTGCTCGCGCCAGCGCGCGGCACCGTCCCGGTGCACAGGAACGGGAGCGGCCTCGGCGCGCGGCCGCCCGCGCCAACCGTGCGGCTGGTGCGCCGGTGCACGTGCGGGCTGACGGACGCGGCGATCGGCGCGCTGCCGACGTTCGCGTATGACGGCCCAAAGGCTAACAAGGGCGGCGGCGACGAGCCGCGCGCGAGCTGCCAGCTGCTGTGCGCGGTGTGCCTGGAGGACGTGCAGGGCGGCGAGATGGTGCGGCAGCTGCCGCCGTGCAGGCACCTGTTCCACGTGGACTGCATCGACATGTGGCTGCACACCCACCGGACGTGCCCGCTCTGCCGCTGCGAGCTCTCGCCGCGGAAGGCCGCCGCGAAAGCCGTCGCCGCGACCGCTACGGGGTCATCCGCCCACCCCTTGCCACCGGTGTGAAACTGATACACACTACCGCTGTTGCTGCATCCTGTAGCCACATTCCTTCCTTCATTCCTTTCTGCGAATTCGAATTACCCACGCGGCAATTAAGCCAATGTAGTGGAGAAAGAAGATGATTCAGTGTTCGATTTAGTACTGTGGGCGTACGTGCAATTCATTTGGTGTATTCAGTAATACAGAATGAAACGATCTGGCAGAGATTCCATTAGGCGGTGGTCAATCGGGGCGTTGGAACTTAGCAGGCGCGAGGGATAAGCTTGAGGCATAGCGACACTGATCACTTCCCAACTCTAGATAATCCGGAAATCTATCCGATGGAGACTCGTACCGAATTCGTACGGCGGGGCAGTGTCGCGCACGCCTGGAATTTGCCCAAGCAGGCATGGGCGCAGCGTAATCGCCGAAGGCCGGCGCGGCGCGCCCGCGTCGAGAGCGTGACAGGGCTGCCATTGCGCTTGCATTGCACCGACCTCATCTACGCCTGGCCTGAGCAGACTATGCTTATGATGATCACAATTGGTAATCTGGGGAGGGTACGAGCGTGTTGATAGGTGACTTGACTTGACAATGGAGGACGTGAGACACTCCACGCCAGGCTTTCTTGCAGGTTTGCAGCATGGAAGTGAGCTCCGAATGTCCTGCGTACGTATGTTTAAGCTTAGAGCATCTTCAGCTGTTCGGCCCTTAAAAGTTTGAAATAGCGTCGTCGTCTGGGAGCCAACCGGCGATAAAATCAGCATGGGGGCTCGGGTTCCGAGCTGACTCTCCAAGTTCGCCCCCAGCCGCTAATTTCGGCCTAATTTCGACACAAATTGGTCCAAATGCGGCCCACATTCGGCGTGTTTCGGCACAAATTCAACTAAAACTAATTTTTATCACATAGTTCGTCACAGAAATCAATACAGATCAAATAGTTCAACGAATCAAAGTCACAATTCAAACACAAATAAAAACTCACACGTCGAGCTAGGCGTTGTCTTTGAGCCTTCATAGGTGCTCCACCAGATCGTGCTGCAGTTCTTGATGCACCTGTGGATCTTGGATCTCCTGACGCATATTGAGAAAGGCATCCCAGGTTGCCGGTAACTGGTGGTCAACTTGCGCAAGAGGACCCTGCTTGTAATATGGTTCAATGTCAAACACTGGCTCTTCCTGCTTGCTCTCAATGATCATGTCGTGCAAAATGACACAGCAAGTCAAGACTTCCCACATTTGATCTTTCGACCAAGTCAGAGCGGAGTACCGGACAACAACAAATTGAGATTGAAGCATACCAAATGCCCGCTCGACATCCTTCTTGCAAGCTTCCTGGCACTTGGCAAAGTAGGAGCTCTTGCCTCCTGACACAAGGTTTGAGATAGTCTTCATAGATATGGACCATCTCGGATAGATGCCATCTGCTAGATAGTATCCCTTGTTGTAGTGGCACCCATTGACCTTGAAGTTCACCGGAGGAGCATGACCTTCAACAAGCTTGGCAAAGACATTCAAGCACTGCAGTACGTTGATGTCATTGTGAGTTCCTAGTGTTGAAAATATGCCCTAGAGGCAATAATAAAATGGTTATTATTATATTTCCTTGTTCATGATAATTGTCTATTGTTCATGCTATAATTGTATTAACCGGAGACCGTAATACATGTGTGAACATATAGACCACAACATGTCCCTAGTGAGCCTCTAGTTAGCTCGTTGATCAATAGATGGTTATGGTTTCCTGACCATGGACATTGGATGTCGTTGATAACGGGATCACATCATTAGGAGAATGATGTGATGGACAAGACCCAATATTAAGCGTAGCACAAGATCATGTAGTTCGTTTGCTAAAGCTTTTCTAATGTCAAGTATCATTTCCTTAGACCATGAGATTGTGCAACTCCCGAATACCGTAAGAATGCTTTGGGTGTACCAAACATCACAACGTAACTGGGTGACTATAAAGGTGCACTACAGGTATCTCCGAAAGTGTCTGTTGGGTTGGAACGAATCGAGACTGGGATTTGTCACTCTGTATGACGGAGAGGTATCTCTGGGCCCACCCGGTAATGCATTATCATAATGAGCTCAATGTGACTAAGGAGTTGGTCACGAGATCATGCATTATGAAACGAGTAAAGTGACTTGCCGGTAACGAGATTGAACTAGGTATTGGGATACCGATGATCGAATCTCGGGCAAGTAACATACCGATGGAGAAAGGGAATTGTATACGGGATTGATTGAGTCCCCGACATCGTGGTTCATCCGATGAGATCATCGTAGAACATGTGGGAGCCAACATGGGTATCCAGATCCCGCTGTTGGATATTGATCGGAGAGATGTCTCAGTCATGTCTACATGCCTCCCGAACCCGTAGGGTCTACACACTTAAGGTTCGATGACGCTAGGGTTATAGAGAAAGTTTGTACGTGGTTACCGAATGTTGTTCGAAGTCCCGGATAAGATCCCGGACGTCACGAGGAGTTTCGGAATGGTTCGGAGGTAAATAATAATATATAGGAAGTGAGGTTTTGGCCACCGGAAGTATTTCGGGTGTCACCGGTAATGTACCGGGACCACCGGAAGGGTTCCAGGGGTCCACCGGGAGGGGCCACCAGCCCCGGAGGCTTGCATGGGCCAAGAGTGGGAAGGGACCAGCCCCTGAGTGGGCTGGTGCGCCTCCCACCAAGGCCCAAGGCACATCTAGGAGGAGAGGGAGGAAACCCTAGGCGCAGATGGGCCTAAAGGCCCACCCTAGGGCGCGCCCCCCTCTCCCCCTCTTGGCCGCCCCCTCCAATCCCATCTAGGGCAGCCGCACCCCCTAGGGTGGGAACCCTAGAGGAGGCGCAGCCACCTCTCCTCCTCCTATATATAGTGGGGTTTTTTGGGGCTGCCAAGGACACGAGTCTCTCTCCCTCGGCGTAGCCCTACCTCTCTACATCCTCATCCTTCGTAGTGCTTGGCGAAGCCCTGCTAGAAACCACGCTGCTCCAACACCACCACGCCGTTGTGCTGCTGCTGGAGTTGTCTTCCCCAACCACTCTCTCCTCCTTGCTGGATCAAGGCACGGGAGACGTCACCGGGCTGCACGTGTGTTGAACGCGGAGGCGCCGTTGTTCGGCGCTTAGATCGGAATCGACCGCAATCTGAATCGCTGCGTGTACGACTCCTCCAACCACGTTCTTGTAATGCTTCCGCATCGCGATCTTCAATGGTATGAAGATACACCCCCTCTCTCGTTGCTAGTCTCTCCATAGATTGATCTTGGTGATGCGTATAATTTTTTTAATTTCTGCAACGATCCCCAACAGTGGCATCACGATCTAGGTCTATGCGTAGTTTCTATGAACGAGTAGAACACAAGTTGTTCTGGGTGTAGATTTTTTCAATTTACTTGCCGTTACTAGTCTTATCTTGATTCGGCGGCATCGTGGGATGAAGCGTCCCGGACCGACCTTACACGTACGCTTACGTGAGACAGGTTCCACCGACTGACATGCACTAGTTGCATAAGGTAGCTAGCGGGTGTCTGTCTCTCCCACTTTAGTCGGATCGGATTCGACGAAAAGGGTCCTTATGAAGGGTAAATAGAAATTGTCATATCACGTTGTGGTTTTGGCGTAGGTAAGAAACGTTCTTGCTAGAAACCTATAGCAGCCACATAAAAACTTGCAACAACAATTAGAGGACGTCTAACTTGTTCTTGCAGCATATGCCGTGTGATGTGATATGGCCAAAAGGATGTGATGAATGATATATATGTGATGTATGAGATTGATCATGTTCTTGTAATAGGAATCATGACTTGCATGTTGATGAGTATGACAACCGGCAGGAGCCATAGGAGTTGTCTTAATTTATCCATGACCTACGAGTCAACATAAATGCCATGTAGGTACTTTACTTTGTTGCTAACCTTTAGCCATAGTAGTAGAAGTAATAGTTGGCGAGACAACTCCATGAAGACACGATGATGGAGATCATGGTGTCATGCCGGTGATGATGGTGATCATGCCGTGCCTCGAAGATGGAGATCAAAGGCGCAAGATGATATTGGCCATATCATGTCACTTTATGAATTGCATGTGATGTTTATCATGTTTGCATCTTATTTGCTTAGAACAACGGTAGCTTAAATAAGATGATCCCTCACTAAAATTTCAAGAAAGTGTTCCCCCTAACTGTGCACCGTTGCGAAGGTTCATTGTTTTGAAGCACCACGTGATGATCGGGTGTGATAGATTTTAAAGTTCGAATACAACAGGTGTAAGCCAGATTTACACATGCAAAACACTTAGGTTGACTTGACGAGCCTAGCATGTACAGACATGGCCTCAGAACACGAGAGACCGAAAGGTCGATCATGAGTCGTATAGTAGATACGATCAACATGGAGATGTTCACCATTGATGACTAGTCCGTATCACGTGATGATCGGACACAGCCTAGTCGATTTGGATCATGAATCAATTAGATGACCAGAGGGATGTTTTATCTAAGTGGGAGTTCATTAAGTAATTTAGATGAACTTAATTATCATGAACTTAGTCTAAAATTGTCTTTACAAATCTATCTTGTAGATCCAATGGCCCACTCTAATGTTGCCCTCAACTTCAACGCATTCCTAGAGAAAACCAAGCTGAAAGACGATGGTAGCAACTATACGGACTGGGTCCGTAACCTGAGGATCATCCTCATAGCTGCCAAGAAAGCATATGTCCTTGAAGCACCGCTAGGTGATGCACCCATTTTCCCAGCAACTCAAGACGTTATGAATGTCTGGCAGTCGCGTAGTGATGATTACTCCCTGGTTCACTGCGACATGCTTTACAGCTTAGAATCGGGGCTCCAAAAGCGTTTTGAGCAGCATGGAGCATATGAGATGTTCCAAGAGCTGAAAATGGTTTTCCAAGCTCATGCCCGGGTTGAGAGATATGAAGTCTCCGACAAGTTCTATAGTTATAAGATGGAGGAAAACAGTTCTGTCAGCGAGCATATACTCAAAACGTCTGGGTTGCACAACCGCTTGTCTCAGCTGGGAGTTAATCTTCCAGATGACTCGGTCATTGACAGGATCCTCCAGTCGCTTCCACCTAGCTATAAGAGCTTTGTGATGAACTACAATATGCAAGGGATGGAGAAGTCCATTCCTGAGTTATTTTCAATGCTGAAATCAGCGGAGGTGGAAATCAAAAAGGAACATCAAGTGTTGATGGTGAATAAAACCACTAGTTTCAAGAAAGGCAAGGGTAAGAAGAACTTCAAGAAGGACGGCAAGGGAGTTGCCGCGCCCGGTAATTCAGTTGTCGGGAAGAAGCCAAAGAATGGACCCAAGCCCGAGACTCAGTGCTTTTATTGTAAGGGAAGTGGTCACTGGAAGCGGAACTGGCCCAAGTACTTAGCGGATAAGAAGGCCGGCAACGCCAAAGGTATATGTGATATACATGTTATTGATGTGTATCTTACCAGCGCTCGTAGTAGCTCCTGGGTATTTGATACCAATGCGGTTGCTCATATTTGTAACTCAAAACAGGAGCTGCGGAATAAGCGGAGACTGGCGAAGGACGAGGTGACGATGTGCGTCGGGAATGGTTCCAAGGTCGATGTGATCGCCGTCGGCATGCTCCCTCTACATCTACCTACGGGATTAGTTTTAAACCTCAATAATTGTTATTTAGTACCAGCTTTGAGCATGAACATTGTATCTGGATCTCGTTTAATGCGAGATGGCTACTCATTTAAATCTGAGAATAATGGTTGTTCCATTTATATGAGAGATATGTTTTATGGTCATGCCCCGCTGGTCAATGGTTTATTCTTGTTTAATCTCAAACGTGATGTTACACATATTCATAGTGTGAATGCCAAGAAGTGTAAGGTTGATAATGATAGTCCCACATACTTGTGGCACTGTCGTGTTGGTCACATTGGTGTCAAGGGCATGAAGAAACTCCATGCATATGGACTTCTAGAGTCTCTTGATTATGAATCATTTGACACGTGCGAACCATGCCTTATGGGCAAAATGACCAAGACTCCGTTCTCCGGAACAATGGAGCGAGCAACCAACTTATTGGAAATCATACATACCGATGTGTGTGGTCCAATGAGCGTTGAGGCTCGCGGTGGCTATCGTTATGTTCTCACCCTGACTGATGACTTAAGTAGATATGGGTATGTATACTTAATGAAACACAAGTCTGAGACCTTTGAAAAGTTCAAGGAATTTCAGAGTGAGGTAGAGAATCAACGTGACAAGAAAATAAAGTTCTTACGATCAGATCATGGAGAATACTTGAGTCACTAGTTTGGCACACACTTAAGGAAATGTGGAATTATTTCACAACTCACGCCGCCTGGAACACCTCAGCGAAATGGTGTGTCCGAATGTCGTAATCGCACTCTATTGGATATGGTGCGATCTATGATGTCTCTTACAGATCTACCACTATCATTTTGGGGTTATGCTTTAGAGACTGCCGCAATCACTTTAAATAGGGCTTCATCGAAATCCGTTGAGACGACATCGTATGAATTATGGTTTGGAAAGAAATCTAAATTTCTGAAAGTTTGGGGATGCGATGCTTATGTCAAGAAACTTCAACCTCAAAAGATCGAACCCAAGTCGGAAAAATGCGTCTTCATAGGATACCCTAAGGAAACTATCGGGTATACCTTCTACCTCAGATCCGAAGGCAAGATCTTTGTTGCCAAGAATGGATCCTTTCTAGAGAAAGAGTTTCTCTCGAAAGAAGTAAGTGGGAGGAAAGTAGAACTGGATGAGGTACTACCTCTTGAACCGAAAAGTAGCACAGCTCAGGAAGATGTTTCTGTGGTCCCTGCACCGACTAGAGAGGAAGTTAATGATGATGATCATGAACCTTTGGATCAAGTTGCTACTGAACTTCATAGGTCCATGAGGACACGTTCCGCACTAGAGTGGTACGGCAACCCTGTCTTGGAAATCATGTTGTTAGACAACGGTGAACCTTGGAATTATGAAGAAGCGACGGCGGGCCCGGATTCCAATAAATGGCTCGAAGCCATGAAATCCGAGATAGGATCCATGTATGAAAATGAAGTATGGACTTTGACAGACTTTCTCGATGATCGGCAGGCCATAGAAAATAAATGGATCTTTAAGAAGAAGACTGACGCGGATGGTAACGTGACCATCTATAAGGCTCGACTTGTCGCTAAGGGTTATCGACAAGTTCAAGGGGTTGACTACGATGAGACCTTCTCACCCGTAGCGAAGCTGAAGTCCGTCTGAATCATGTTAGCAATTGCCGCATTCTATGATTATGAGATATGGCAAATGGACGTCAAAACTGCATTCCTTAATGGTTTCCTTAAGGAAGAATTGTATATGATGCAGCCAGAAGGTTTTGTCGATCCTAAGAATGCTGACAAGGTATGCAAGCTCCAGCGCTCAATCTATGGGCTGGTGCAAGCATCTCAGAGTTGTAACATTCGCTTTGATGAGATGATCAAAGCGTTTGGGTTTACACAGACTTATGGAGAAGCCTGTGTTTACAAGAAAGTGAGTGGGAGCTCTGTAGCATTTCCCATATTATATGTGGATGACATACTATTGATGGGAAATGATATAGAATTTTTGGAAAGCATAAAGGCCTACTTGAATAAGTGTTTTTCAATGAAGGACCTTGGAGAAGCTGCTTACATATTAGGCATCAAGATCTATAGAGATAGTTCGAGATGCCTTATTGGTCTTTCACAAAGCACATACCTTGACAAGATATTAAAGAAGTTCAATATGGATCAGTCCAAGAAGGGGTTCTTGCCTGTATTGCAAGGTATGAAATTGAGCACGGCTCAATGCCCGACCTCGGCAGAAGATAGACAAAAGATGAGTGTCATCCCCTATGCCTCAACCATAGGGTCTATTATGTATGCCATGCTGTGTACGAGACCTGATGTGAACCTTGCCGTAAGTTTGGTAGAGAGGTACCAAAGTAATCCTGGCATGGAACACTAGACAGCGGTCAAGAATATCCTGAAGTACCTGAAAAGGACTAAGGATATGTTTCTCGTTTATGGAGATGCTGAAGAGCTCGTCGTAAAGGGTTACATCAATGCTAGCTTTGATACAGATCCGGATGACTCCAAGTCACAAACCGGATACGTGTATATTTTGAACGGTGGGGCAGTTAGTTGGTGCAGTTGCAAGCAAAGCATTGTGGCGGGATCTACATGTGAAGCGGAGTACATAGTAGCCTCGGAGGCAGCATAGGAAGCAGTCTGGATGAAGGAGTTCAACACCGACCTAGGAGTCATTCCCAATGCATCGGGCCCAATGACTCTCTTCTGTGACAACACTGGAGCTATTGCCCTTGCCAAGGAGCCCAGGTTTCACAAGAAGACCAGGCACATCAAGCGTCGCTTCAACTCTATTCGTGAACATATTCAGGATGGATACATAGATATTTGTAAAGTGCATATGGATCTGAATGTTGCAGATCCGTTGACTAAACCTCTTCCACGAGAAAAACATGATCAACATCACAACTCTATGGGTGTTCAGTTCATCACAATGTAACTACATTATTGACTCTAGTGCAAGTGGGAGACTGTTGGAAATATGCCCTAGAGGCAATAATAAAATGGTTATTATTATATTTCCTTGTTCATGATAATTGTCTATTGTTCATGCTATAATTGTATTAACCAGAGACCGTAATACATGTGTGAATACATAGACCACAACATGTCCCTAGTTAGCCTCTAGTTGACTAGCTCGTTGATCAACAGATGGTCATGGTTTCTTGACCATGGACATTGGATGTCGTTGATAACGGGATTACATCATTAGGAGAATGATGTGATGGACAAGACCCAATCTTAAGCATAGCACAAGATCGTGTAGTTCGTTTGCTAAAGCTTTTCTAATGTCAAGTATCATTTCCTTAGACCATGAGATTGTGCAACTCCCGGATGCCGTAGGAATGCTTTCGGTGTACCAAACGTCACAACGTCACTGGGTGACTATAAAGGTGCACTACAGGTATCTCAGAAAGTGTCTGTTGGGTTGGCACGAATCGAGACTGGGATTTGTCACTCCGTATGACGGAGAGGTATCTCTGGGCCCACTCGGTAATGCATCATCATAATGAGCTCAATGTGACTAAGGAGTTGGTCCCGGGATCATGCATTACAGAACGAAAGTGACTTGCCGGTAACGAGATTGAACGAGGTATTGGGATACCGACGATCGAATCTCGGGCAAGTAACATACCGATGGACAAAGGGAATTGTATACGGGATTGATTGAATCCCCGACATCATGGTTCATCCGATGAGATCATCGTGGAACATGTGGGAGCCAACATGGGTATCCCGATCGCGCTGTTGGTTATTGATCGGAGAGATGTCTCAGTCATGTCTACATGCCTCCCGAACCCGTAGGGTCTACACACTTAAGGTTCGATGACGCTAGGGTTATAGGGAAAGTTTGTACGTGGTTACTGAATGTTGTTCGGAGTCCCGGATAAGATCCCGGACGTCACGAGGAGTTTCGGAATGGTCCGAAGGTAAAGAATAATATATAGGAAGTGAGGTTTTGGCCACCGGAAGTATTTCTGGTGTCACTGGTAATGTACCGGGACCAACGGGAGGGGCCACCAGCCCCGGAGGTTTGCATGGGCCAAGAGTGGGAAGGGACCAGCCCCTGAGTGGGCTGATGCGCCTCCCACCAAGGCCCAAGGCGCAGCTAGGAGGAGAGGAGGGAAACCCTAGGCGCAGATGGGCCTAAAGGCCCACCCTAGGGCGCGCCCCCAATCCCCCTCTTGGCCGCCCCCTCCAATCCCATCTAGGGCTGCCGCAGCCCCTAGGGTGGGACCCTAGAGCGGGCGCAGCCACCTCCCCTCCTCCTATATATAGTGGGGGTTTTGGGGGCTGCCAAGGACACGAGTCTCTCTCCCTCGGCGCAGCCCTACCTCTCTACATCCTCATCCTTCGTAGTGCTTGGCGAAGCCCTGCTGGAAACCACGCTGCTCCAACACCACCACGCCGTCGTGCTGCTGCTGGAGTTGTCTTCCCCAACCACTCCCTCCTCCTTGCTGGATCAAGGCACGGGAGACGTCATCGGGCTGCACGTGTGTTGAACGCGGAGGCGCCGTTGTTTGGTGCTTAGATCGGAATCGACCGCGATCTGAATGGCTGCGTGTACGACTCCTCCAACCGCGTTCTTGTAACGCTTCCGCATCGCGATCTTCAAGGGTATGAAGATACACTACCCTCTCTCTCGTTTCCAGTCTCTCCATCAATTGATCTTGGTGATGCGTAGAATTTTTTTAATTTCTGCAACGATCCCCAACACCTGGCATACCAAAGAAGGAGTCCCAAATCCAGAGGTCATGTGTGGCCACTGCCTCAAATACCACACTGCAAGCTGCCTTGGTGCCTTTGTACATCCATTGCCAAGAAAATGGACAGTTTTTCAATGTCCAGTGCATGCAGTCTATGCTTTCAAGTATCCCAGGAAATCCTCTTATTGTATTCTGTGCTAGGATCCGAGCAGTGTCTTCATCATTGGGTGATCGCAAGTATTGTGGTCCAAACACTGCCACCACTACCCTGCAGAACTTTTACAAACACTCAATGGTGGTGGACTCTACCATGTGTCCATAGTCCTTCAGTATATCACCGGGAGCTCCGTATGCAAGCATCCTCATAGTTGTCGTGCACTTATGGAGTGAGGTGAATCCAAGTGTGCCGGTGCAATCCTTCTTGCACTTGAAGTAGTTTTCAAACTCCGTCATGGAATTCACAATCCTGAGGAAGAGCTTTTGGCTCATCCGATAACGACGCCGAAATACTTTCTCATCGTGCAGTGGAGCATCGGCGAAGTAGTCAGCGTAGAGCAAGCAATAGCCCTCCGAACGATGCCTCTGCTTGCTCCTCTGGTGGCCCGATGCCGAGCCACCTCATCGCGGCTTTGCATTGCTCGCGAACAGGTCGGCCAAAGCGGCGAGGACCATGAGGTGCTCTTCATCCTGGGCATCGGCCTTGGCTTCCTCCTCCAGCAGCGCCGCAAACGCCTCCTCGTCGTCCAAGTCCATCGCCGAGTAGACAAACCGCCGAACACCCGGCGGGCGTGGTAGGCGCATAGCCGTCGGTATCCCCGCCTGTGTGGCCGGAGCGCCGGAAAGCTCGACCAGGAGTGGGATGGAAGATGACGCGGTGAACCCTCTCTTTTTCGGCAGGAAAATGACCTTCCTAGCGATGGTGGGTAGGTGGGTGTCGTCGGGATCGGCACGACGGAGGAAGGGGTAGTGCGCGCGGGGCAAATCCGGACGTGGTAAAATCGTTTTTTGCCTGACAATGGTGGCCCATGCCCCGGTTTCCTTTTGCCGGAGCCCCCAAGCGCCCCCTGAAGGAAATATGCCCTAGAGGCAATAATACAGTTATTATTTATTTCCTCATATCATGATAAATGTTTATTATTCTTGCTAGAATTGTATTAACCAGAAACATAATACATGTGTGAATACATAAACAAACATAATGTCACTAGTATGCCTCTGCTTGACTAGCTCATTGATCAAAGATGGTTGAGTTTCCTAACCATAGACATGAGTTGTCATTTGATTAATGGGATCACATCATTAGGAGAATGATGTGATTGACTTGACCCATTCCGTTAGCTTAGCACTTGATCGTTTAGTTTAATGCTATTGCTTTCTTCATGACTTATACATGTTCCTATGACTATGAGATTATGCAACTCCCGAATACCGGAGGAACACTTTGTGTGCTACCAAACGTCACAATGTAACTGGGTGATTATAAAGGTGCTCTACAGGTGTCTCCGACGGTGTTCGAGGAGTTGGCATAGATCAAGAATAGGATTTGTCACTCCGATTATCGGAGAGGTATCTCTGGGCCCTCTCGGCAATGCACATTACTATAAGCCTTTCAAGCAATGTGACTAATGAGTTAGTTGCGGGATGATGCATTACGGAACGAGTAAAGAGACTTGCCGGTAACGAGATTGAGCTAGGTATTGAGATACCGACGAGACAAAGGGAACAACGTATGTTGTTATGCGGTTTGACCGATAAAGATCTTCGTAGAATATGTATGAACCAATATGAGCATCCAGGTTCCGCTATTGGTTATTGACCGGATACATGTCTTGGTCATGTCTACATAGTTCTCGAACCCGTAGGGTCCGCACGCTTAAAGTTCTGTGACGATCGGTATTATGAGTTTATATGTTTTGATGTACCGAAGGTAGTTCGGAGTCCCGAATATGATCACGGACATGAGAAGGAGTCTCGAAATGGTCGAGACATAAAGATTGATATATTGGAAGCCTACATTTGGACATTGGAAGAGTTCCGGGTGAAATCGGGATTTTACCGGAGTGCCGGAGGGGTTACCGGAACCCCCGGGGGTTAATGGGCCTTGTTGGGCCCTATTGGAGAGAGAGAGAGGGGCCGGCCAGGGCAGGCCGCGCGCCCCCTCCCCCTCTGGTCCGAATTGGACTAGGAATTGCGGGGGGGGGGGGGGGGGGGGCTTTCCTTCTCCTTCTCCCCCGGAAAGAGGGGAGTCCTACTCCTACTAGGAGAAGGACTCCTCCTCCTGGCACACCCTACAGGGCCGGCCTGCCTCCCCCTTGCTCCTTTATATACGGGGGCAGGGGGCACCCTAGAACACACAAGTTGATCATTGATCTCTCCCAGCCGTGTGCGGTGCCCCCCTCCACCATAATCCACCTCCGTCATATCGTAGCGGTGCTTAGGCGAAGCCCTGCGACGGTAGCTTCATCAACATCGTCACCACGCCGTCATGCTGACAAAACTCCCCCTCGAGCTCTACTGGATCGTGAGTTCGCGGGACGTCACCGAGCTGAACGTGTGCTGAACGCAGAGATGCCATAGGTTCGGTACTGAGGATCGGTCGATCGTGAAGACGTACGACGACATCAACCGCGTTGTCATAATACTTCCGCTTAACGGTCTACGAGGGTACGTGGACAACACTCTCCCCTCTCGTTGCTATGCATCACCATGATCTTGCATGTGCGTAGGATTTTTTTTGAAATTACCACATTCTCCAACAGTGGCATCCGAGCCAGGTTTATGCGTAGATGTTATATGCACGAATAGAACACAAGTGAGTTGTGGGCAATACAAGTCATACTGCTTACCAGCATGTCATACTTTGGTTTGGCGGTATTGTTGGATGAAGCGGCCCAGACCGATATTACGCGTACGCTTACGCGAGACTGGCTCTACCGACGTGCTTAGCACATAGGTGGCTGGCGGGTGTCAGTTTCTCCAACTTTAGTTGAACCAAGTGTGACTACGCCCGGTCCTTGAGAAGGTTAAAACATCACTAACTTGACGAACTATCGTTGTGGTTTTGATGCGTAGGTAAGAATGGTTCTTGCTCAGCCCGTAGCAGCCATGTAAAACTTGCAACAACAAAGTAGAGGACGTCTAACTTGTTTTTATAGGGCATTTTGTGATGTGATATGGTCAAGACATGATGCTATATTTATTGTATGAGATGATCATGTTTTGTAACGGAGTTATTGGCAACTGGCAGGAGCCATATGGTTGTCGCTTTATTGTATGCAATGCAATCACCCTGTAATTGCTTTACTTTATCACTAAGCGGTAGCGATAGTTGTAGAAGCAATAGTTGGCGAGACGACAACGATGCTACTATGGATATCAAGGTGTCGCACCGGTGATGATGGTGATCATGACGGTGCTTTGGAGATGGAGATCAAAGGCAAAAGATGATGATGGCCATATCATATCACTTATATAGATTGCATGTGATGTTCATCCTTTATGCATCTTATTCTGCTTTGTTTGACGGAAGCATTATAAGATAATCTCTCACTAAATTTCAAGGTAAAAGTGTTCTCCCTGAGAATGCACCATTGCCAAAGTTTGTCGTGCCGAGACACCATGTGATGATCGGGTGTGATAAGCTCGATGTTCACCTACAACGGGTGTAAGACAGTTTTACACACGCAGGATACTCGGGTAAACTTGACGAGCCTAGCATATGCAGATATGGCCTCGGAACACTGAGACCGAAAGTTCGAGCATGAATCATATAGTAGATATGATCAACATAGTGATGTTCACCATTGAAAACTACTCCATCACACGTGATTATCGGTTATGGTTTAGTTGATATGGATCACGTGATCACTTAGATGATTAGAGGGATATCTATCTAAGTGGGAGTTCTTAAAGTAATATGATTAATTGAACTTAAATTTATCATGAACTTAGTAGCTGATAGTATTTTGCTTGTCTATGTTATTGTAGATAGATGGCCCGTACTGTTGTTCCGTTAAATTTTAATGCGTTCCTTGAGAAAGCAAAGTTGAAAGATGATGGTAGCAATTACACGGACTGGGTCCGCAACTTGAGGATTATCCTCATTGCTGCACATAAGAGTTATGTCCTGGAAGCACCTCTAGGTGCCAGGCCTGCTGCGGATGCTGCTGATGACGTTAAGGACATCTGGTAGAGTAAAGCTGATGACTACTCGATAGTTCAGTGTGCCATGCTTTACGGCTTAGAACCGGGACTTCAATGACGTTTTGAACATCATGGAGCATATGAGATGTTCCAGGAGTTGAAGTTAATATTTCAAGCAAATGCCCGGATTGAGAGATATGAAGTCTCCAATAAGTTCTACAGCTGCAAGATGGAGGAGAATAGTTCTGTCAGTGAACATATACTCAGAATGTCTGGGTATCATAACCACTTGACTCAATTGGGAGTTAATCTTCCTGTTGATAGTGTCATTGACAGAGTTCTTCAATCACTGCCACCAAGCTACAAGAGCTTCGTGATGAACTATAATATGCAAGGGATGAATAAGACAATTCCCGAGCTCTTCGCAATGCTAAAGGCGGCGGAGGTAGAAATCAAGAAGGAGCATCAAGTATTGATGGTCAACAAGACCACCAGTTTCAAGAAAAATGGTAAAGGGAAGAAGAAGGGGAACTTCAAAAAGAACAACAAACAAGTTGCTGCTCAGGAGAAGAAACCCAAGTTTGGACCTAAGCCTGAGACTGAGTGCTTCTACTGCAAACAGACCGGTCACTGGAAGCGGAACTGCCCCAAGTATTTGGCGGATAAGAAGGATGGCAAGATGAACAAAGGTATATGTGATATACATGTTATTGATGTGTACCTTACTAGAGCTCACAGTAGCACCTGGGTATTTGATACTGGTTCTGTTGCTAATATTTGCAACTCGAAATAGGGACTACGGATTAAGCGAAGACTGGCTAAGAACGGGGTGGCGACGCGCGTGGGAAATGGTTCCAAAGTCGATGTAATCGCCGTCGGCACGCTACCTCTACATCTACCTTCGGGGTTAGTTTTAGACCTGAATAATTGTTATTTGGTGCCAGCGTTAAGCATGAACATTATATCTGGACATTGTTTGATGCAAGACGGTTATTCATTTAAATCTGAGAATAATGGTTGTTCTATTTATATGAGTAATATCTTTTATGGTCATGCACCCTTGAAGAGTGGTCTATTTGTGATGAATCTCGATAGTAGTGATACACATATTCATAATGTTGAAGCCAAAAGATGCAAAGTTGATAATGATAGTGCAACTTATTTGTGGCACTGCCGTTTGGGTCATATTGGTGTAAAGCGCATGAAGAAACTCCATACTAATGGACTTCTGGAATCACTTGATTATGAATCACTTGGTACTTGCAAACCATGCCTCATGGGCAAGATGACTAAAACGCCGTTCTCCGGAACAATGGAGCGAGCAACAGATTTGTTGGAAATCATACATACTGATGTATGTGGTCCGATGAATATTGAGGCTCGCGGCGGGTATCGTTATTTTCTCACCTTCACAGATGATTTGAGCAGATATGGGTATATCTACTTAATGAAACATAAGTCTGAAACATTTGAAAAGTTCAAAGAATTTCAGAGTGAAGTGGAAAATCATCGTAACAAGAAAATAAAGTTTCTACGATCTGATCGTGGAGGAGAATATTTGAGTTACGAGTTTGGTCTACATTTGAAACAATGCAGAATAGTTTCGCAACTCACGCCACCCGAAACACCACAGCGTAATGGTGTGTCCGAACGTCGTAATCGTACTCTACTAGATATGGTGCGATCTATGATGTCTCTTACTGATTTACCGCTATCGTTTTGGGGTTATGCTTTAGAGACGGCTGCATTCACATTAAATAGGGCACCATCTAAATCCGTTGAGACAATGCCTTATGAATTGTGGTTTGGCAAGAAACCAAAGTTGTCCTTTCTTAAAGTTTGGGGTTGAGATGCTTATGTGAAAAAACTTCAACCTGATAAGCTCGAACCCAAATCGGAGAAATGTGTCTTCATAGGATACCCAAAGGAGACTATTGGGTACACCTTCTATCACAGATCCTAAGGCAAGACATTCGTTGCTAAGAATGGATCCTTTCTAGAGAAGGAGTTTCTCTCGAAAGAAGTGAGTGGGAGGAAAGTAGAACTTGATGAGGTAATTGTACCTGCTCCCTTATTGGAAAGTAGTTCATCACAGAAACCGGTTTCTGTGACACCTACAACAATTAGTGAGGAAGTTAATGATGTTTATCATGAATATTCAGATCAAGTTACTGCTAAACCTCGTAGGTCAACCAGAGTAAGATCCGCACAAGAGTGGTACGGTAATCCTATTCTGGAGGTCATGTTACTTGACCAAGGCGAACCTACGAACTATGAAGAAGCGACGGTGAGCCCAGATTCCGCAAAATGGCTTGAGGCCATGAAATTTGAGATGGGATCCATGTATGAGAACAAAGTATGGACTTTGGTTAACTTGCCCGATGATCGGCAAGCCATAGAGAATAAATGGATCTTCAAGAAGAAGACTGACGCTGACGGTAATGTTATTGTCTACAAAGCTCGACTTGTTGCGAAAGGTTTTCGACAAGTTCAAGGAGTTGACTACGATGAGACTTTCTCACCCGTAGCGATGCTTAAGTCTGTCCGAATCATGTTAGCAATTGCCTTTATGATTATGAAATTTGGCAAATGGATGTCAAAACTGCATTCCTGAATGGATTTCTGGAAGAAGAGTTGTATATGATGCAACCAGAAGGTTTTGTCGATCCAAAGGGAGCTAACAAAGTGTGCAAGCTCCAGTGATCCATTTATGGAATGGTGCAAGCCTCTCGGAGTTGGAATAAATGTTTTGATAGTGTGATCAAAGCATATGGTTTTATGCAGACTTTTGGAGAAGCCTGTATTTACAAGAAAGTGAGTGGGAGCTCTACAGCATTTTTAATATTATATGTGGATGACATATTGCTGATTGGAAATGATATATAATTTCTGGATAGCATAAAAGGATACTTGAATAAGAGTTTTTCAATGAAAGACCTCGGTGAAGCTGCTTATATATTGGGCATCAAGATCTATAGAGATAGATCAAGACGCTCAATTGGACTTTCACAAAGCACATACCTTGATAAAGTTTTGAAGAAGTTCAAAATGGATCAAGTAAAGGAAGGATTCTTGCCTGTGTTACAAGGTGTGAAGTTGAGTCAGACTCAATGCCCGACCACTGCAGAAGATAGAGAGAAAATGAAAAATGTTCCCTATGCTTTAGCCATAGGCTCTATCATGTATGCAATAATGTGTACCAGACCTGATGTATGCATTGCTATAAGTTTAGCAGGGAGGTACCAAAGTAATCCAGGAGTGGATCACTGGACAGCGGTCAAGAACATCGTGAAATACCTGAAAAGGACTAAGGATATGTTTCTCGTTTATGGAGGTGACAAAGAGCTCATCGTAAATGGTTACGTCGATGCGAGCTTTGACACTGATCCGGACGATTCTAAATCGCAAACCAGATACATGTTTACATTGAATGGTGGAGCTGTTAGTTAGTGCAGTTCTAAACAAAGCGTCGTGGCGGGATCTACGTGTGAAGCTGAGTACATAGCTGATTCGGAAGCAGCAAATGAAGGAGTCTGGATGAAGGAGTTCATATCCGACCTAGGTGTCATACCTAGTGCATCGGGACCAATGAAAACCTTTTGTGACAATACTGGTGCAATTGCCTTGGCAAAGGAATCCAGATTTCACAAAAGAACCAAGCACACCAAGAGACGCTTCAATTCCATCCGGGATCAAGTCCAGGTGGGAGACATAGAGATTTGCAAGATACATACGGATCTGAACGTTGCAGACCCGTTGACTAAGCCTCTTCCACGAGCAAAACATGATCAGCACCAAGACTCCATGGGTGTTAGAATCATTACTGTGTAATCTAGATTATTGACTCTAGTGCAAGTGGGAGACTGAAGGAAATAAGCCCTAGAGGCAATAATAAAGTTATTATTTATTTCCTCATATCATGATAAATTTTTATTATTCATGCTAGAATTGTATTAACCGGAAACATAATACATGTGTGAATACATAAACAAACATAATGTCGCTAGTATGCCTCTACTAGACTAGCTCATTGATCAAAGATGGTTGAGTTTCCTAACCATAGACATGAGTTGTCATTTGATTAACGGGATCACATCATTAGGTGAATGATGTGATTGACTTTACCCATTCTGTTAACTTAACACTTGATCGTTTAGTTTACTGCTATTGCTTTCTTCATGACTTATACATGTTCCTATGACTATGAGATTGTACAACTCCCGAATACCGGAGGAACACTTTGTGTGCTACCAAACGTCACAACGTAACTGGGTGATTATAAAGGTGCTCTACAGGTGTCTCCGATGGTGTTCGTGGAGTTGGCATAGATCAAGAATAGGATTTGTCACTCCGATTATCGGAGACGTATCTCTGGGCCCTCTCGGTAATGCACATCACTATAAGCCTTGCAAGCAATGTGACTAATGAGTTAGTTGCGGAATGATGCATTACAGAACGAGTAAAGTGACTTGCCGGTAACGAGATTGAGCTAGGTATTGAGATACCGACGATCGAATCTTGAGCAAGTAACATACCGATGACAAAAGGAACAACTTATGTTGTTATGCGGTTTGACCGATAAAGATTTTCGTAGAATATGTAGGAACCAATATGAGCATCCAGGTTCCGCTATTGGTTATTGACCGGAGACATGTCTCGGTCATGTCTACATAGTTCTCGAACCCGTAGGGTCCGCACGCTTAAAGTTCTGTGCGATATTATGAGTTTATATGGTTTGATGTACCGAAGGTAGTTCGGAGTCCCGGATATGACCACGGACATGACGAGGAGTCTTGAAATGGTCGACACATAAAGATTGATATATTGGAAGCCTACATTTGGACATCGGAAGAGTTCTGGGTGAAATCGGGATTTTACCGGAGTGCCGGAGGGGTTATCGGAACCCCCCCGGGGGTTAATGGGCCTTGTTGGGCCCTAGTGGAGAGAGAGAGGGGCCGGCCAGGGCAGGCCGTGATACGTCTCCAACGTATCTATAATTTTTGATTGCTCCATGCTATCTTATCTACTGTTTTGGACATTATTGGGCTTTATTATCCACTTTTATATTATTTTTGGGACTAACCTATTAACCGGAGGCCCAGCCCAGAATTGCTGTTTTTTTGCCTGTTTTAGGGTTTCGAAGAAAAGGAATATCAAACGGAGTCCAAACGGAATGAAACCTTCTGGAACATGATTTTCTCAACAAACAAGACCTGCGAGACTTGGACCCTACGCCAGGACACAAAAGAGGAGGCCACGAGGTAGGGGGGCGCGCCTACCCCCCCCCCCCAGGCGCGCCCTCCACCCTCGTGGGCCCCCTGTTGCTCCAGCGACGTACTCCTTCCTCCTATATATACCTACGTACCCCCAAACGATCAGATACGGAGCCAAACCCCTAATTCCACCGCCGCAACTTTCTGTATCCACGAGATCCCATCTTGGGGCCTGTTCCGGAGCTCCGCCGCAGGGGACATCGATCACAGAGGGCTTCTACATCATCACCAAAGCCTCTCCGATGAAGTGTGAGTAGTTTACTTCAGACCTACGGGTCCATAGTTATTAGCTAGATGGCTTCTTCTCTCTTTTTGGATCTCAATACAATGTTCTCCCCCTCTCTTGTGGAGAACTATTCGATGTAATCTTCTTTTTGCGGTGTGTTTGTTGAGACCGATGAATTGTGGGTTTATGATCAAGTCTATCTATGAATAATATTTGAATCTTCTCTGAATTCTTTTATGTATGATTGGTTATCTTTGCAAGTCTCTTCGTATTATCAATTTGGTTTGGCCTACTAGATTGACATTTCTTGCAATGGGAGAAGTGCTTAGCTTTGGGTTCAATCTTGCGGTGTCCTTTCCCAGTGACAGTAGGGGCAGCAAGGCACATATTGTATTGTTGCCATCGAGGATAACAAGATGGGGTTTTCATCATATTGCATGAGTTTATCCCTCTACATCATGTCATCTTGCTTAAGGCGTTACTCTGTTTTTAACTTAATACTCTAGATGCATGCTGGATACCGGTCGATGAGTGGAGTAATAGTAGTAGATGCAGGCAGGAGTCGGTCTACTTGTCTCGGATGTGATGCCTATATACATGATCATACCTAGATATTCTCATAACTATGCTCAATTCTGTCAATTGCTCAACAATAATTTGTTCACCCACCGTAGAATACTTATGCTCTCGAGAGAAGCCACTAGTGAAACCTATGACCCCCAGGTCTATCTTTATCATATTAATATCCTACTACTTAGTTATTTCCTTTGCTCTTTCCTTTGACTTTATTTTACTTATCTTTATCACAAAAATACCAAAAATATTATCTTTATCATATCTATCAGATCTCACTCTCGTAAGTGGTCGTGTAGGGATTGACAACCCCTATTCGCGTCGGTTTTGAGGATTTATTTGTTTTGTGCAGGTACGAGGGACTCGCGCGTAGCCTCCTACTGGATTGATACCTTGGTTCTCAAAAATTGAGGGAAATACTTACGCTACTTTGCTGCATCATCCCTTCCTCTTCGGGGAAAACCAACGCAGTGCTCAAGAGGTAGCAAGAAGGATTTCTGGCGCCGTTGCTGGGGAGGTCTACACAAAAGTCAACATACCAAGTACCCATCACATACCCTTATCTCCCGCATTACATTATTTGCCATTTGCCTCTCATTTTCCTCTCCCCCACTTCACCCTTGCCATTTTATTCGCCCTCTCTCTCTATCCTCCCTCTCTTTCTCTATTTGCCCTTTTTTTCCCGCTTGCTTTTTGTTTGCTTGTGTGTTAGTTCGTTTTCTTGTCGTTGTGGCTAGTCCCTTATCTTCTCCGTTGTCTCCCGAGAGTGAAATTCTAAATTTTAAGCAAAGGGAGGGAGAAAATCTAAGAGATGCTTGGTATAGAATTTGCAATGCTCAAAATAGATCTACTAGGAAGCAATCTACTTCCGTTCTTCTTCGCAATTTTTATGTAGGCATTACTCCTTGGCACAGATATGTTCTTGATACTATTATCGGAGGGAACTTCTTGGGTAGCCATACTTTTGATTCTTATAATGCTATGATAGATTTATTTGGCTCACCCCCTCTTTTGGTTAATGGAACTGTATTAACTTTAGAGCATGTAATGCAAAGGCTTGAAATTATTGAAAATAAGGTTGCTACAGTAGATTTAATTGAAAATTTGGATAAAAAGATCCACAACCGAATCTCTCAATATGGATCTAAAGTAGGAGTTACTTTGAAAAATATTAAATAAAAGGAGCCCATAGTTAATGAGAAAATAAATCACTATTCCACTAGGATCGATAAACTTGAAGATATTATTACCAACTTGGGAACCGCTTTTTCTTCCGTAACAAATACTCCAAGTCCTCCCACTAAAATACCAAGCTTATGTATGTTCCTAAAAATAAGGGTGAATCCTCTAGTAAGAAAAATGCGGATCTCAAATCTATAAGTATTCATCCCAATCTTTTTGCTATCATTAAGGAACCATTTGTTACAAATGATTTTTTCGATCTTGTGCCTAAAAGTTTGATAATTAATGAAAATAAAGAAATTCCTAAAGATGGTAGATGCCTCATTGAAGAATTACCTACCAAACATGGCAATACCTAGATCTATCCTTACTTGTTATGCCTAGCTAGGGGCGTTAAACGATAGCGCTTGTTGGGAGGCAACCCAATTTTATTTTAATTCTTTGCTTTTTGCTCCTGTTTAGTAATAAATAATTTATCTAGACTCTGTTTTGGTTGTGTTTTTGTGTTAAATTAGTGTTTGTGCCAAGTAGAACTGTTGGGAAGACTTGGGGAAAGTCTGGTTACGCTTGCTGTAAAAAACAGAAACTTTAGCTCTCATGAGAACTGATGCCATTTTTATTTGGAAAGTGATATTTAGTTAATTCGTTTTGAAGATGATTAATAGATAAATTCCTCACGTCCAGCAATTTATTTTAGAATTTTTGGGGTTCCAGATCTTGCGCTAGCTACAAATTACTACAGACTGTTCTGTTTTTGACAGATTCTGTTTTTCGTGTGTTGTTTGCTTATTTTGATGAATCTATGGCTAGTAAAATAGTTTATAAACCATAGAGAAGTTGGAATACAGTAGGTATAACACCAATATAAATAAATAATGAGTTCATTACAGTACCTTGAAGTGGTCTTTTGTTTTCTTTCGCTAACGGAGCTCACGAGATTTTCTACTTTAAGTTTTGTGTTGTGAAGTTTTCAAGTTTTGGGTAAAGATTTGATGGATTATGGAACAAGGAGTGGCAAGAGCCTAAGCTTGGGGATGCCCATGGCACCCCCAAGATAATCTAAGGACACCTAAAAGCCAAAGCTTGGGGATGCCCCGGAAGGCATCCCCTCTTTCGTCTACTTCTATCGGTAACTTTACTTAGAGCTATATTTTTATTCGCCACATGATATGTGTTTTTCTTGGAGCGTCTTGTATTATTTGAGTCTTTTCTTGTTAGTTTACCACAATCATCCTTGCTGTACACACCTTTTGAGAGATCCATACATGATTTAGAATTTGTTAGAATACTCTATGTGCTTCGCTTATATCTTTTGAGTTATGTAGTTTTGCTCTAGTACTTCACTTATATATTTTAGAGCATGATGGTGGATTTGTTTTATAGAAACTATTGATCTCTCATGCTTCACTTAGATTATTTTTAGAGTCTTAAATAGCATGGTAATTTGCTTAAAATCCTAATATGCTTAGTATACAAGATTGATAATAAAACTTTCTTATGAGTGTGTTGAATACTATGAGAAGTTTGATGCTTGATAATTGTTTTGAGATATGAAGATGGTGATATTAAAGTTGTGCTAGTTGAGTAGTTGTGAATTTGAGAAATACTTGTGTTAAAGTTTGTGATTCCCGTAGCATGCACGTATGGTGAACCGTTATGTGATGAAGTCGGAGCATGATTTATTTTTTGATTGTCTTCCTTATGAGTGGCGGTCGGGGATGAGGAATGGTCTTTTCCTACCAATCTATCCCCCTAGGAGCATGCGTGTAATACTTTGCTTTGATAACTTGTACATTTTTGCAATAAGTATATGAGTTCTTTATGACTAATGTTTAGTCCATGGATTATACGCACTTCTCTCACCCTTCCACCTTTGCTAGCCTCTCTAATACTGCGCACGTTTCGCCGGTATCATACACCCACCATATACCTTCCTCAAAACAGCCACCATACCTACCTATTATGGCATTTCCATAGCCATTTCCATAGCCAATACCATGCAACTTTCCACCGTTCCATTTATTATGACACACTCCATCATTGTCATATTGCTTAGCATGATCATGTAGTCGACATCGTATTTGTCGCAAAGCCACCGTTCATAATTCTTTCATACATGTCACTCATGAGTCATTGCATATCCTAGTACATCGCTGGAGGCATTCATATAGAGTCATATTTTGTTCTAAGTATCGAGTTGTAATTGTTGAGTTGTAAGAAAAATAAAAGTGTGATGATCATCATTATTAGAGCATTGTCCCAGTGAGGAAAGGATGATGGAGACTATGATTCCCCCACAAGTCGGGATGAGACTCCGGACTAAAAATAAAAAAGAGAGAAAAGAGGCCATAAAAAGAGAAGGTCCAAATAAAAAAAATAAAAAATGAGAGAAAAAGAGAGAAGGGGCATTGCTACTATCCTTTTACCACACTTGTGCTTCAAAGTAGCACCATGATCTTCATGATAGAGAGTCTCCTATGTTGTCATATACTAGTGGGAATTTTTTATTATAGAACTTGGCTTGTATATTCCAATGATGGGCTTCCTCAAATTGCCCTAGGTCTTCATGAGCAAGCAAGTTGGATGCACACCCACTTAGTTTCTTTTTGAGCTTTCATACACTTATAGCTCTAGTGCATCCGTTGCATGGCAATCCCTACTCACTCACATTGATATCTATTGACGGGCATCTCCATAGCCCGTTGACACGCCTAGTTGATGTGATACTATCTTCCCCTTTTTGTCTTCTCCACAACCACCGTTCTATTCCACCTATAGTGCTATGTCCATGGCTCACGCTCATGTATTGCATGAAAATTGAAAAAGTTTTGAGAATGTCAAAAGTATGAAACAATTGCTTGGCTTGTCATCGGGGTTGTGCATATTTAAATATTTTGTGTGGTGAAGTTGGAGCATAGCCAGACTATATGATTTTGTGGGGATAACTTTCTTTGGCCATGTTATTTTGAGAAGACACCATTGCTTTGTTAGTATGCTTGAAGTATTATTATTTTTATGTCAATATTAACTTTTGTCTTGAATATTTCGGATCTGAATATTCATACCACAATTAAGAAGAATTACATTAAAATTATGCCAAGTAGCACTCCGCATCAAAAATTCTGTTTTTATCATTTACCTACTCGAGGACGAGCAGGAATTAAGCTTGGGGATGCTTGATACGTCTCCAACGTATCTATAATTTTTGATTGCTCCATGCTATATTATCTAAGGTTTTGGACATTATTGGGCTTTATTATCCACTTTTATATTATTTTTGGGACTAACCTATTAACTGGAGGCCCAGCCCAGAATTGCTGTTTTTTGCCTGTTTTAGGGTTTCGAAGAAAAGGAATATCAAACGGAGTCCAAACGGAATGAAACCTTCGGGACTTTGATTTTCTCAACAAACAAGACCCGGGAGACTTGGAACCTATGTCAAGACACAAAAGAGGAGGCCACGAGGTAGGGGGCGCACCTACCCCCCCCCCCCCAGGCACACCCTCCACCCTCGTGGGCCCCCTGTTGCTCCAGCGACGTACTCCTTCCTCCTATATATACCTATGTACCCCCAAATGATCAGATATGGAGCCAAACCCCTAATTCCACCGCTGCAACTTTCTACATCCATGAGATCCCATCTTGGGGCCTGTTCCGGAGCTCCGCCGGAGGGGGCATCCATCACGGAGGGCTTCTACATCATCACCATAGCCTCTCCGATGAAGTGTGAGTAGTTTACTTCAGACCTTCGGGTCCATAGTTATTAGCTAGATGACTTCTTCTCTCTTTTTGGATCTCAATACAATGTTCTCCCCCTCTCTTGTGGAGAACTATTCGATGTAATCTTCTTTTTGCGGTGTGTTTGTTGAGACCGATGAATTATGGGTTTATGATCAAGTCTATCTATGAATAATATTTCAATCTTCTCTGAATTCTTTTATGTATGATTGGTTATCTTTGCAAGTCTCTTCGAATTATCGGTTTGGTTTGGCCTACTAGATTGATCTTTCTTGCAATGGGAGAAGTGCTTAGCTTTGGGTTCAATCTTGCGGTGTCCTTTCCCAGTGACAGTAGGGGCAGCAAGGCACGTATTGTATTGTTGCCATCGAGGATAACAAGATGGGGTTTTCATCATATTGCATGAGTTTATCGTCTACATCATGTCATCTTGCTTAAGGCGTTACTCTATTTTTAACTTAGTACTCTAGATGCATGCTGGATAGCGGTCGATGAGTGGAGTAATAGTAGTAGATGCAGGCAGGAGTCGGTCTACTTGTCTCGGACGTGATGCCTATATACATGATCATACCTAGATATTCTCATAACTATGCTCAATTCTGTCAATTGCTCAACAGTAATTTGTTCACCCACCGTAGAATACTTATGCTCTCGAGAGAAGCCACTAGTGAAACCTATGGCCCCTGGGTCTTTCTTTATCATATTAATCTCCTACTACTTAGTTATTTCGTTTGCTCTTCACTTTGCCTTTATTTTACTTTGCATCTTTATCACAAAAGTACCAAAAATATTATCTTTATCATATCTATTAGATCTCACTCTCGTAAGTGGCCGTGTAGGGATTGACAACCCTATTCGCATTGGTTGCGAGGATTTATTTGTTTTGTGCAGGTACGAGGAACTCGCGCGTAGCCTCCTACTGGATTGATACCTTGGTTCTCAAAAACTGAGGGAAATACTTACCCTGCTTTGCTGCATCATCCCTTCCTCTTCGGGGAAAACCAACGCAGTGCTCAAGAGGTAGCAGGCCGCGCACCCCTCCCCCTCTGGTCCAAATTGGACTAGGAAGGGGGGCGCCCCCCTTTCCTTCTCCTTCCCCCCTTCCTTTCCCCCTCCTAGTAGGAGTAGGAAAGAGGGGAGTCCTACTCCTACTAGGAGAAGGACTCCTCCTTCTGGCGCGCCCTACAGGGCCAGCCGGCCTCCCCCTTGCTCCTTTATATACGGGGGCAGGGGGCACCCTAGAACACACAAGGTGATCAGTGATCTCTCCCAGCTGTGTGCAGTGCCCCCTCCACCATAATCCACCTCGGTCATATCGTAGCGGTGCTTTGGCGAAGCCCTGCGATGGTAGCTTCATCGACATCGTCACCACGCCGTCGTGCTGACGAAACTCTCCCTCGAGCTCTACTGGATCGTGAGTTCACGGGACGTCACTGAGCTGAACGTGTGCTGAACGCGGAGGTGTCGTACGTTCGGTACTGAGGATCGATCGATCGTGAAGACGTACGACTACATCAATCGCGTTATCATAGCGCTTCCGCTTAACGGTCTACGAGGGTACGTGGATGACACTCTCCCCTCTCATTGCTATGCATCACCATGATCTTGCGTGTGCGTAGGAATTTTTTTGAAATTACTATGTTCTCCAACACCCCCCAGTGCGCTAGGTTCGGCCTGGGATCGCCAGGCCAAAAATGGGCCTAACTGGCGGAATTCGGCGTCCTGGGGGTCCGACTGAGGTTTTTTCGGCGCCTGCGTAAAAAAACTCGTCCTGGAGGGCTGTTGGGGACACGAGTGGAGATGCTCTTATCCCCTGTTCACGCGAATAGTATGGTATGGTGTGTGGCTTACGTGTTTCATGGTCTCCACATTCAACAATTGTACCTGCATGGAGAGTAGTACTATCTAGGGACCCTCTATTTATAGGTTGCCTGAACTTTTTTCATGCTAAGTCACTTTTTCTCATCGATGTTTATTATTAGTTTTTTTTCTCTATTTTTCAAATACACAAAGATTGTGTATCTTTTAGTTGATAGAATAGAGAAGAATGGGTACAATAAAGGGTACACCACATGACATGAACATGGTGCCCAGAGAAGAGAGAGACGGGGTGCTCAGCTTGAACAGGGAAAAGGAACACAACTAAACCCACCAAACCTAGAACTAGAGGAGCATGCCGAATCAGCAGGACATCGAACATCTCCAAATTTAACACTGGGGATACCACGAGCGTGCAAAATAGCACCTTTAAGAAGGGGAACAACGTCGTGACGACATCGTACCTAATGCTCGTAGAGGGGGTAGGGATAAAGGCCATGACAACGCCTCCAGAAAGGGAAACGACACCCGCGAGTGTCGCTGCTCCTAATATCTGCAAGCCGAGCATGGATTTCGCCTGGACTGAGTCCAAGCAATCCCAAAGCCACCAGTTCAGGATTCAAATATGTTGGAGCCAACCTGCCTGCTGACCGCTACCTCATAATGGGGTGGGGCTGCACCTGCCACCGATGAAAAATGTGAGCTTTGAAGTTGACATGACATGTAGGTGGACGGGATCAGAGATGCAGCGGGGTAGAGAGCGAACAAGAATGGAAGGATAACGACTGACACCGCCACCAATCCGGAGCCGGTAGGGAACGCAGATCCGTACTACCAGAGGTGGAGCCACCAGAACACCGGCAAACCAAAGCTGGAAGGGACACAGCAGCCGGTTCGCCGGGACCGAAACCGTGCCGGTAGATGATGCCGGTTTTCCTCTCGCGTGTGTAGAGCACATCAAGACACCAAGGATAGAAGGTTACCCTTGTCAATTCATGGCGTGGGCGCAAAGTGTGGATCAACACATACAGAAAATACGTAGAGCACACGATGATCCACCCAGGTTCAAGCTGCATGTTGCGTAATACACTACTCCTGCTATGTGGTTTTTCCTATGGTGATGGACAGAGAGCTACAAGCCTTCCCTAGGAAGGGGAAATGATGCCTTGAACTCCTAAGTGTATCTACTAAGTGTCCAACTGGTCCCTTTTTCAGTAGCCCGGTCCTCCTTTTATAATTCAAGGGGTACCACAACAGCTATGGCAGACTATACCTTCCTCTAACAAAGTAGGTAGAAACATTAAATGCACGACGATGTGTCACCGTATTCTAGCTTCCGAGAATGAGTGTCTTTCTTTTCACTTCTGCTTTAGGTATTTACCTGGTATTAGCGCGACACATACTAATACAGGTGTCTGTCGCCTGGTGAGTGAAGTGGTGAATCATCCCCCGCGCTACTATAACTCCACTGGCACGCTTGCACACTTGATGCATGTCGCAAAGATCTGTGTGTATAGAACTGGCACACCACGCGTCGGGTAGTGGCTTGTTGTTCCCGCTTGCCGGATGCGGGCCAGATGGAGCGGGCGTTGCCAGATGTAGCAGTTGTTCCCGGGTTTGTCCTAGGCTTGAGTCGTTGCCAAATCTCTTGGGTAACTTCCCCTGGCGCACCTTGTTGCTACTGTGAGATATGATAGATCTTGACAAAGATCTGCATACCACTACGGTCTTGAATCCACATTGAGATGTGGATTTCTTCTGGATGTTGTAGTCAGGAAGAGTCTTCACGAAGATATGCAAACCACCATTGATCCAGGGTGGTGGTCTGGTTGTCGGAGAGCTTCACATGTTGTTCCTCCCGGCAGGGAGGCTACTATGGTCCGTGCGTGGTTGGGTGTGTGACCAAGGACACTAGAGAGCCCAAGTCCATGGACGTCAGGACAGATGTCGTGTTGATAAAGATCCATCGCGAGGATTCTCCAGCCATGCGAGGAACACCGTGACCACACACATGCGTAGGGGTCATCATCATAGCTCGGATGAAGCTCCGTCGGGGATCGAGGGTGGCCTGCACCGAGGCAAGACCGAGCCCCGGTCACTGTCGGTGTCAAAACTGGCGGATCTCGGGTAGGGGGTCCCGAACTATGTGTCTAAGGCGGATGGTAACAGGAGGCAGGGGACACAATGTTTACCCAGGTTCGGGCCCTCTCGATGGAGGTAATACCCTACTTCCTGCTTGATTGATCTTGATGATATGAGTATTACAAGAGTTGATCTACCACGAGATCGTAGAGGCTAAACCCTAGAAGCTACCCTATGATTATGATTGTTGTTGTCCTACGGACTAAACCCTCCGGTTTATATAGACACCAAAGGGGGCTAGGGTTACACAGAGTCGGTTACAAGGGAGGAGATATACATATCCGAATTGCCAAGCTTGCCTTCCACGCAAAGGAGAGTCCCACCCGGACACGGGACGAAGTCTTCAATCTCGTATCTTCATAGTCCAACAATCCGGCCAAAGTATATAGTCCGTCTGTCCGAGGACCCCCTAATCTAGGACTCCCTCAGTAGCCCCTGAACCAGACTTCAATGACGATGAGTCTGGCGCGCAGATTATCTTCGGCATTGCAAGGCGGGTTCCTTCTCTGAATACTCCATAGAAGATTTTGAACACAAGGATCGTGTCTGGCTCTGCAAAACAAATTCCACGTACCACTGTAGAGAGTATATTATCCCACGAATCTAATCTGCTGACAACTTTTTATAACGTGACATCGCGCTACGGCCCGGTCTTTATTCGAACCGTTTTTCTCAACCAGCTACTGCACATATTACGAGGCGGTTTTCTTGGCATGTCTTGTTGAAGCAGAGATCGTGTCCCCTTATCACGGGATTCTCATCAATACGGGTGTGGGTAACCCAACCGCGCCTGCTGGTATAACTGCTCGATTTTAGGCAAGTTCCGAACGGCCACGCGGAGGACGCTTGATATTCAACCTCTTTATAAAGGGGCCAAGGCCTGTCCTTTTATTCTCACGCTCGATCCTTCCCTTCCCCCACCTTGAGTTCCAACACCCAAGGCTCAGGCTAAGCGCTTCGGACCTTCAACCATGTCCGGATCCAACCTTTAAGGTCGGTGGATGGCCTCTTCTGTCACAGAGGAGGACATCAAGAATCTAAGAGAAGCCAGGTATGTGACCACCGAAATCTCGCACAGGCTGCCTGCTCAAGGGCAGGTCATCCCCACTCCCGAACCCAATGAGAGTGTCGTATTTGTTTCCCACTTCCTCCGAGGGCTAGGCTTTAGTCTTGATCCCTTTGTTAGAGAGCTGATGTTCTATTACGGGCTCGATTTCCACGATCTAGCCCCAGATTCCATCCTTCACATCTCGTCGTTTATCATCGTGTGTGAGGCTTTCCTCCGCATCACCCCACACTTCGGCCTATGGCTCAAGACCTTCAATGTGAAGCCGAAGATGATCGATGGGCGACACGCAGAATGCGGAGGTGCCATAATAAGCAAATGCATCGATGCTCCATGGCCAAATGATTCCTTCCCGGAGGTGTCCAACTTATGGCAACAGGAGTGGTTTTACATCACAGCTCCCCGAAGTACTAAGTGGGTAGGTGCCCCTGCCTTCCGTTTGGGCCCCCTCCCACAACTGGCGTCATGGGTCAACAAGGGGCTGGACTGGGGGCTAGTTAATGACGTGCCGACATTGCAAAGTCGCATCTGTGATCTCCTCAAGAGGGACGTCGGTCTCGTCAAGGTAATGCAAGTTATGCTAGTTCGTCGGGTCCTGCCATGCCAACATCGATCTCTCCGTATGTGGGAGTTCAACCTGTAAGGACCGCGAACTATTCAGCAATTCTTCGGCATGACACTCGAAGGGATATATGGATTGTTCTTCGGATCACGAATAAAGTGTCCGGACACCACCGAGGATGCAGGCCTAAACTGCAATCGTCCAGATACCCATGTAAGTAATTCTGTGGCCGAACACATCGTCTTTTCATTTGTCATAACATCATTCTGAGAAAATTGCTCTTGACCAGGACTGGGTAAGAAAGGCGAAGATGATCAGGTGTTCGGCCCCGCTTCCCGAAGGCTCACCGGACCCTGTACTAGCTAGGATGCTTGAGCACGCACCTTATCAAGTGCCATCAGCGGAAGATAAAGGGAGGGATAAAGAAGCCGAAAGTGGGCCTCATGCATTACTCATCTAAACCGGGGGAATTAGTGTCTCCGCGAAGGAGGATAATCAGGGAGAAGAATCTAGATTCCCCTCTCCCCAAGGAAGGAAAAGGACCGCCCCTGAAGACTTGGAAAGGATGGTTTCCAAACAAGGGAAGAAACCTTCGCCAGCGGCCCTGCCCCGGAGGGCGTCCTTACCGCACAGTGCCCGCAAGGGGGCCAGCCCTCCACCGAGCTGTAAGTGAATCAAGAGTACTTTTGGTAAATATATCCTGCTTTATCTCTGAGGACAATAACCGAGACATATATCATGCAGTCCAACTCGTAGCCCTTCTCAACAGAGTTCATCTTCGGGGGATCTTCTTCCGGAGATGGAGAGTGAAACGCCTCCCCCTGTCTCCCCGCCTCCTAGGGCGGACGACCCTGAGGTGTCATCACGAAGCATTCTCCTGATCCGCCGAGGCTAGAAGGTAACCCTTCGGCCACCCGAAGTCCGGAGTATTCGACTTCTAAGGAGAGCAACAGAAAGAGTCTGGGATTGTCCGGTGCACAACCGGACGTGTTGATGGGTCTTTTGGAGCAAGCGGCTATCTCAGAGGAGCATCGTACTTTAATGGGTATGGTGGTTGAGACGATCTCATCCGCCAAAAGTGGGTTGCATGAAGCTTTTACGAGCCTGCTAAGAGGCTTTGAGGTACGCAAAGTAATATATAAATTTTTTTTGATGGTACCGCATACGCTAGGTGTGCTCTATACAGATAGTAGCCCCTGAGACTCTGGTTGCTGTCCAGAGACGTCAAACAAAGGATCGTAGTCCCAGGTAATGATCGCGCTGCTTTCATGTGCAGGCGGCTGATGGTCCGGTGGCTGGCTGGACTGCTGAGTTTGCCGGACTTAGCCGGCAACTTGACGCGGCAGATGCTGACATCGCTCTTGTGAACAAGCATCTTGACGAGGCACATGGTATGTATTTTCGGGTGGTCAACAAATATTAAGAGGATCATGATGCTAGTATCTATAATATGCTGTGACTGCAGATGGAGCTGCCGCCGTGGAAACCCTTCGGGCGGAACTTGCCCGAGCCAAGGAACAAGCCAAGAGGAGTGATGCGGCCGCCCTAAAGGCGGCCGAAGAGTTAAGAGCCGAATGGGCTGCTCATCGCCAGATCAAGGATAAAATAGCCAAGATGGCCGTTGAGCTGAAGGATGCCGCCGACCGGTATGAGCTTCTTGAAAAGGAAAGCCAAGTGAAAGCGGCGGACCTGGAGAAAACCATGGTAGCATCCAAGGAGACTCGCTCTAAAATCAGAGCGATGAAGGAGGAGCTTCGTCAAGCCGGAGATATCACGGCTGGGAAGCCCTTTTTTTGCGGACTAAGTTCGGAGATCCGTAGTATGCCCCTCTGGATCAATTATGGAGTGCTGCAGATGCGTATTCGGACCTGGCAATGAGTGCTACTGATGCGACTGAGTTTTTCAAAGATCAAAAAGATCACAAAGTGGAAAGGTTGTTCTGGTCACAGTTCAGTGCTCCAACACATCCGCTGCTGTTAAATGAGCAAATGGTCGAGTGGGCTGAGCTCCATAGGTTGTCCGAGCTTGCCATGAGGTCTGTCATGGATCATCTTTGGCCGGAAGGACCAAGGCCGAATAGTTATTTTGGTTTAGTGCAATGATTCCTTGGTGCTGTGCCGCATATCGACGCTGCAAAGAGGTCGGCATGCATAGAGGGTGCGAGGATGGCTCTTGCCCGTGTTAAGACATACTGGGCAGAGATGGATGCCAACGCTATTGCCACCCGGGGTCCGTCCGTAGGCCAGGTCTCGGCCGAGCACTATTTTGAAGAAGTCCTAGAAGGCACTCGTTTGATAGAGGCTCAGTGCTCGAAGAGTATGATGTTCGAGTGACATGTATCCCAATTGTAAAAACAATGCTATTTGGATATAAAGGTTGTGTTTATACTTTTGCCAGGAAGTATTGTGATACCTCCTGTGCAGCCGTTTATGTATGTATATCCTGAAAGTTTGCAGTCGTCGGCTTCATCCCCCACGCATATAATGCGGGGGTGTTCGGAAAAACACGTATTCACACTTGATCCAACGTCTTGGTCCATTAAGGAGGTGATAGCGCGGCGAACAAGGAAATCAGACTATATTGCTTTAACACTTTCACTTAGCCGTAGGAGTTTGACAGTGGGGCTACTATATAGCCCCTGGTACTTCCACTCTTATCCGAATACGATGCGCGTACATACATGATCGGAAAATCGGTCCTTCATTAATGCGGAGGAATCGCGAAGATTCCGCTAAGTCCTCGAGTGGTTGACCAGTCTCGCGCTTTATCATGACAGTCAGTTTTCGGCTTTCTCTACTAAGGTGCTCATCCAGATGAATCAGGGCACAATCGCAGTAGTTCTCCCGGTGCCACCTTAGCTGATAGAGTGGAACGTAAGGTAGCAAAACATGGGAGCCGGGCAAACCCAACTATTAACCAAAGACATGATTCAGAGCTGATGCATATAAGGCCAAACTCGCGACGCCGAGCACTCCCTAAGGTATTCGGTCTTTACAACGTATACTGGGCTGAGTAACGCCCTCGACAATTAGCCCTGAATTTCCAGGTACGTGCATTAGTCCGACGTGACGAAATTTCAATAACGCCAGCATCCCTCTTGGTTATGTTTAGTATCCCGAGGGTGTGAAACAACAAGAGACAGTAAAAAAGGTTTACCAGGGTCTTAATCTAAAAAGAAACCTTTGAGCGGGGCCCTGCTGCACGTCTGCGCCTGTGTCTCCGTTGTGCCGTATCCTGGAAGGGTGTAGCACAATTATCATCTGTAAAAGAGAGAAACCCAGGTGAAAGTCATCGTGCGAAAAATTGGTTATTCTTAATAAACCATTAAAATTCAATCTAAATAAGGTCAAGCAGAGCTGTAGGCCTTTGTACATGCGGGAAGCCCCTAGCGCCACCTATGGGGGTATATCCCTCGACCCAATCTCAGGTTTATCTGAGCTGTTACAGCTAGGGGTGCGCCGGACTCGTCCAGCGTGTCTGCGGTCCTAACGAACGATCATTTATTCTGGTTGTAGAGGTCGTTCAATGTTTGGCTGCTAAAGCCGCCACACATTCTTCCGCACATAAGGAACGCTCTGTGTTTCCGCTGACTATGATGATGCCACGCGGACCGGGCATCTTAAGCATAAGATAAGCTTAATGCGGTATTGCATTAAAACGAGCGAAGGCCGTTCTTCCGAGTAGTGCTTGATAGCCGCTTCGGAATGGAGCGATGTCGAAGGTTAAGTTTTCACTTCGGAAGTTGTCGGGAGAACCAAATACAACCTCTAGTACTAGAGAGCCCGTGCAGCGGGCCTCTGTGCCTGGTATTACTCCTTTAAAGGTAGTATTTCTTTGGCTGATTCTTGTCTGGTCTATCCCCATTTTGCGGACTATGTCCTGATATATCAGATTAAGACTACTGCCGCCGTCCATAAGGACTCGGGTGAGATGGTATCCGTCAATTATTGGGTCTAGTACCAAGGCGGCCGATCCTCCGTGCCGGATACTAGTCGGGTGATCCCTGCGATCAAAAGTGATCAGGCAGGCCGACCAAGGATTGAACTTGGGGGTGACGGGCTCTACGGCGCATATGTCTCGGAGTGCGCATTTGCTCCTCCTTGTTACGTGAATCATGTTCATTGTTTTGACCTCTGGTGGGATTTTTTTTTCTGTCCCCCAGTGTTCGGCTGGCGAGGCTCATCCTCGTCTTCACTTGGTGTCTCCCCCCTTATGTTCGGCGTTTAGCTTGCCGGCCTGCTTGAAGACCCAGCATTCTCTGTTGGTGTGATTTGCCGGTTTGTCGGATGTGCCATGAATTTGATATAATCTGTCTAGAATCTTGTTTAGGCTGGACGGTCCCATCATTGCTGCCTTTGAATGGCTTTTTCCGTTGACCGGGTCGAGAGCCCCTAAATCCAGCGTTTACCACCATGTTGTCTGGGCTGTCTTCATTGTCTCGATGCTTTCTTTTATGTCGTCATGGTTTTCCATTGCCATCCCTGACTTCAGATGTGCCTAGGTCGCTGGTGCCGCTACGGGCCAGCCAGCTGTCTTTGCCCACACAAAAGCGGGTCATAAGGCTTGTTAGGGCTGCCATTGTCCTCGGTTTTTCCTGGCCGAGGTGTCTGGCGAGCCATTCGCCCCGGACACTGTGTTTGAAAGCCGCTAAGGCTTCGGCATTTGGACAATCGACAATTTGATTCTTCTTAGTGAGGAATCTGTTCCAAAGCTTTCGGGCTGACTCTCCGGGCTGTTGAATTATGACTTAAATCGTCTGCATCCGGGGGTCGGACATAGGTCTCTTGAAAATTAGCCCTAAAAGCATCTTCGAGCTCTTCCCAACTTCCAATTGAGTTTTCGGGGAGGCTCTTCAGCCAGTGCCGAGCTGGTCCTTTCAACTTGAGGGGTAAGTATTTGATGACGTGGAGATCATCTCCGCGAGCCATGTGGATATGAAGGATAAAGTCCTCAATCCAGACCCCAGGGTCTATCGTTCTGTCGTATGCCTCTATGTTCACGGGTTTGAATCCTTTTGGAAATTCATGATCCAGAACCTCATCGGTGAAGCATAGGGAGTGCGCGGCACCCCTGTATTTGGATGTGTCATGGCATTCTGATGGTTGTAGTGTTTGGTTTTGATTCTGTGTCGGAGCGCGCTTCCTAGATCCGTAGATGGACCTGGTCATACCGGCTTTTTGGTGCAAGTCCTCCCGTAAATCGTGTGCTGACTTATGTGCGGCATCGTTAGCCGCCCTATTGCGGCCACGGGGTGGTTGATCCGGCTGATTGGTCGTTTTATTTTTCGGCTGTATAGGCTCTAAAGCCTCGTCATCGAATTCAGGCAGCAACTTGCACTTTGGATAGCTCTTTGTGTGGCGGCTGCCACCGTACTTTTCTTCAGTGTCGAGCACTTTGTTCCATCTACTGTTGAGTATATTTTGCGCGGCCTTAAGACTTTGCTTCTGCTTCTTCAGACTCCTCGCGGTTGCAATAAGCCTTCTATGGAGGTCCTCTTGCTCCAAGTGCCTTTCCGGGATGATGTGTGCATCGTCGTCCGGGCTGTTCTCTTCTCCGGAGACAGGTCGATGAGCTTTACCCTCGGCGTCGCCGTGATCGGACAGTGGCTCCATACTATGTTCGCTGTCCGCTGGTTCATCCTGCTCTGTCGCTGGGTCCATGTGGTCATCGTTTGCTTTGGAGTCGACCGGGGTATTATTCTTTCGTGCGCTGTTATCGCTGTTTTTGCCGAGGCAGTAGCGGTCCCTACGTCGTCGCTTTGGTTGCTTCTCGAGGGGATTATCCTCCGCTGCATCCTTCCGTTCTTCGTCATTGTTTTCTTTGGGTGTATCCACCATGTATATATCGTGTGATGAAGTGGCTGTCCAGCGCCCTGTGGGCGGTGCTTCCTGTTCTTCTCCAGCATCGTCGTCCATACCATCGATGTCTTCCGAGTCGAAATTAAGCATGTCGGTTGAGTCGTCGACAGTGGCTATTAAGTGGGTGGTGGGTGGGGAACGAATTTCTTCGTCGTCCGCTTCTCACTCCAGCCGGTCATAGTTCGGCCAAGGGCCTCCTGACAAGGAGAGAGACCTTAATGAATTTAGCACATCGCCCAAGGGCGAGTGCTGAAATATATCCGCGGAGGAAAACTCCATGATCGGCGCCCAATCAGATTTGATTGGTACGGACGCAGGCGGTTCGGAGCCCGTGGCCAGGGACGAATCCAATGATCTGGCAACACAGGTCTCGTAGGAGGTGAAGTCAGTATTCGGCTCTATCGCTGCTGAGTCTGCGGCCTCCGTGGCGGGGTCCATCCACCCGTCCTCGGACGGCGCAATCTGCTCCGGATCGAGGGCCAGAGTTGCCACAGGTGTGATCTCCCGAACACTGTCTGGCGGCAGAGCTAAGTCATGCTCGTCGTGACTGTGCGGCACACCTGACACGGGCTCGAATCCGTCGAAGATCAAGTCTCCGCGGATGTCGGCAGTATAGTTTAAGTTCTCAAACCTGACCTGACGGCCAGGGGTGTAGCTCTCAATCTCCTCTAGATGGCCAAGCGAGTTGGCTCGCAGTACGAAGCCGCCGAATACGAAGATCTGTCCGGGGAGAAAAACCTCACCCTGGATCGCATCGTTGCCGATGATCGAAGGAGCCATCAAGCCTTATGGTGACGACACAGTGGAACTCTCAATGAAAGCACCAATGTCGGTGTCAAAACCGGCGGATCTCGGGTAGGGGGTCCCGAACTGTGCGTCTAAGGCGTATGGTAACATGAGGCAGGGGACACAATGTTTACCCAGGTTCGGGCCCTCTCGATGGAGGTAATACCCTACTTCTGCTTGATTGATCTTGATGATATGAGTATTACAAGAGTTGATCTACCACGAGATCGTAGAGGCTAAACCCTAGAAGCTAGCCTATGATTATGATTGTTGTTGTCCTATGGACTAAACCCTCCGGTTTATATAGACACTGGAGGGGGCTAGGGTTACACAGAGTCGGTTACAAGGGAGGAGATCTACATATCCGAATTGCCAAGCTTGCCTTCCACGCAAAGGAGAGTCCCACCCGAACACAGGACGAAAGTCTTCAATCTCGTATCTTCATAGTCCAACAATCCGGCCAAAGTATATAGTCCGGTTGTCTGAGGACCCCCTAATCCAGGACTCCCTCAGTCACCTCCCCCAAGGGCATCGCTTTCCCCAGCGGACAACACCAAGAAGGGAGCTGCGCCAGCGGGGGGGGGGGGGGGGGGGCAGAGGCGGGCGAGGGAGGAACATGCGGGCGCGGGCGTGCCGCTGAGTAGGACAGCCAGATGTCATGCAATAGCTAGAAGGGGGATAGCGCATGTCACACCAGATCCAGTCTGGGCCGACGGGAGGGAGGGTCCATAGCGCGTAGACGCGAGTGGGGGTGGGCGAGTCCACCCCACCGTTGCCAACCTCACGTGCGGCGCGGCCACATCGTCTGGCTAATCGGCGACAACCATACGGGGATGTGGCGGCGGAAGGGAGGGGGGCTGGTGCATGGGCAGGGGGTGCGGGACTAAATCGCACTGCCGCCGCCATCGTCGGCCGCAGCGCGGCTTCGAGACCGGCCCTTCGATGGGGGCGATGCAGTTGTGCAGGTGGCGTAGTGGAGGCCCCGAAAGCGATGAGGGTTTTCCCGTGTCGCCAGGCGCAGGCGACGCCGGAGGGGGGGGGGGGAGGGGGCGTTTTGAGGTGTAAAGTCTGAAGCTACCGTTCTTCTCTATCACAAATAGATTTGCACGACCTTTTTCTATGTCAAGTATAACATGCACCTCGAACCAAACTGTGGTTGGATGTTCAAGTCCTAGACTTGACACCGGTGGTTGCATTTTTCTGGATTTATTTCAGGCCTCCTGGCTATGTGTATTCTATGAGAGGTGACGTTCCCTTCGACTAGGAAGGCGTCTATGGCGACTTCATCAATCTTAAGATGACATGTCAGACAATGATGTGCGTTCTGCGGGAGGAGAAGTTCCGATCGACTATGAAGGTGTCTATGGAAACTTCATCAATTTTAAGATGATATGCCGGCTCCTTCTCTCGAAGGTGCTCATAGGGGTAAGGTGTTCGTGTTTCGTTCATAAGAATGAGTGTATGTGTATGTATAAGCATCTACGTCTATACTTTGTTATAAAAAAGTCTATTATGCACCTTTTTTTCTTCACAAAAGCTAATTAAGTATTGATATGTCTTTTTTTTATTAAAGTATTGATATGTCAGGTGTCCACCGGTGTTGTTTAACGTATGTGAGGGTGCACTTGATTAAAGTTACTGCATCTGTGAACAAATTAACTTTAACCTTCAAGTACGGAGGAGGAGTAACCCGACTATACAATTCCATGATACTGAAAATTATGAGTTGACTGGTTTATAAGCGGATGTATGACACCCACACTCAGACTTTTTCTTAGCACCGTACACAAGTTCATAAACTAAAGAAAACAAAAACATAGAATTTTTTTTAAGATGGAATGAATTAATGACATTAGTATTACCTTAACAAAACGAAGGAAAAAAGATCTCAAGACAAGTGATAATATAAACTTGCACACCGGTTGTATATAAATTGCACTATTCCACAATATATAAGAACAACTATATAGTAGTATAACTTTGGACGGCGATATAATTTGCACACAAATTACATGGGACTTGCATGTGTGTATCTATGTTGTACACAATATTCTAACAAAAAACAACAACTTGAAGATCAATCTTTAATCGACACGTCGATGATGAATTGCATTTCATGTACAAATAAAACAACACAAATGAAAAAAAGGAGGGGGACACGAAATGTGAGTAAAAAGAAACTCCCTCTGTCCCAAAATAACCGATGTGGTTTTAGTTCAAATAAATTTTAGGCAACTTGAAAATAACAAAAGTGAGAACACTCAGGACCACGCACCCCTGTAAACTAATGAATACTAGTCGTCTCACAAAAGAAGTTGCTTTCTCGTTAACTACCCAAGTCTACTCAGACAAGCATCAAAAGCGTTTTGATTGGGCTGACCTCTAGGGTTCGTGGTTAGGTGTGTCGTTATCATAAGATTTTCCTTTTTCCCGTATCAAAATTAACAATGCACAAAATGTGACTATTAGAGAGATTTGATAGTATCTTAGAGAAATGTGGAAGATTTCACAAAGATGGTACACATAGTATAACGTGCATTGGTTTTTGCCAAAACAAAGCTTCATGAACTTTGACCAAGTATTTTTTTTTATGTTGTAAACTTTAACCAAATTTATTTAAAAAAATCGTTATATACTCCCTCTGTATCAAAATATAAAACATTTTTGCAGTTCTAGGTAGTACAATATAGATATAAATATATTTCAAAATGAAACTATTGCTATTTATTTGCGTTTCTGCTCCGGTGCTCCCCCCCTAGGCTGAACGCGGGGTGGAAAAACACATCGACGGCCAGGATGAACCAAAAACGGTTCATAACGAGGGGCACGATCGTCTTTGTTGCCCCCGCGTATAGCCGTCGAGGAGCCCTGGGAGGCCCGTACGGGCCCGGTTAGATCGTATGCTCGGCCGTATACGTGTGCTCGTCCGTATACTTATTTGTTTGTATACGGCGGCCTTTCATGCACGCGTGAAGCCGCCCGCGCGTGGGGCAACACGTGTCACGGGTAGTTGCCAAAACTGTCCCATCATATAAATGTGGACGGCAACCACCTCCGGCCGCATCGCCCACCATTTCCCCCCGCCACATCGTCTCCCTCTCTCCACTCTCCACTCCCCACTCCCTCTCCTCTCCAACCTCCTCGTCTCCCTCACCGCATCCTCTCCATCGCCATGGCGGACACAGGAGGCGAGCGCCCCGATTGGGGCGCAGATCTGGTGGAGCAGGCGCGGCAGGTCGCTGCGGGCACCTTTGTGAGGTGGCGTGCCGGCGTCCAGCGCGGTGCTCCCTCCGCTGGAGATCTGGAGAAGGCGGGGGCGAGCCGCAGCGGCGCGGTCCAGCCAGATGCGCCTGCTCTAGCGAACTCCGGGGAGGCGCAGAAGGTGGAGGCGGGCTCTAGCGAGGCGCAGAAGGTGGGGGCGGGCTCTGGCAAGGTGCACGAGGTGGAGAAGGTGGAGGCCGGCTCCGGCGAGGAGGAAGCGGAGCAGAAGGTATCTGCGGCTAACTTTTAGTTGGTAGTTTTTAGATTGTAGGGTTTGTGGCCAGAACTTTGTTTGGTTAGATTTGTTGGAGGTAGAGTTTTCTCTGCATTAGGGTTTTTCTGTATTTGATTCGTGCAAGAATGGTGGACCACATATGATTATTAGATTAGGTTAGAAGTAGCCAGATTGAGTAATGGGTTTTTTTCAGATGCTTATTAGATTAGTAGTGGAATTTTTGCAATTCTTTAGGTGTTTGGAGTCAAATATATACTTCTGTATTGGTTTGGGTTGGTGCCTGCTTTAGTTCTTTGGCTTGATGATTAATTAAATGGATGCTTAGTTCTAGGGATTATGGCTGTCATAGTTGCAATCCTTAGATGCTTGATTGATGCATGTTGTCATAGTTGCAGTTATTTGATTCTTGATTGATGCCTGTCAGGAAGAGGCTATAAGATGGGTTGTGCATGGCCTTGTGTTTTTGGAAATTGTCTACGTGAGGTGATTAGATGGTGCATTAGTTTGGTTGTAAATATAGTGAAGGATGTGCTCATGTACTGGGTGTTGTCATGTTAATCAAAAAGAGCTTCTCAAGGGCTGGATTTTTTTGTGCTGGATTGGGGCTTCTGAAGGAGAGGGGAAGCGTGGTCGAGGGGAAGGGGCAGTCTATGCTTATTTACTTTGGATTAGTAGTGAAATTTTGTCGTTGCTTCAGAGATATTGACAGCATTGAACTGTTGGGGAACGTAGTAGAATTTTAAAATTTTCTACGCATCACCAAGATCAATCTATGGAGTCATCTAGCAACGAGGGAGAGAGGAGTGCATCTACATACCCTTGTAGATCGCACGTGGAAGCGTTCAAGAAAACGGGGTTGATGGAGTCGTACTCGACGTGATTTAAATCACCGATGACCTAGTGCCGAACGGACGGCACCTCCCCGTTCAACACACGTATGGTTGGGAGACGTCTCCTCCTTCTTGATCCAGCAAGGGGGAAGGATAGGTTGATGAAGATCCAGCAGCACGACGGCGTGGTGGTGGAAGCAACGGTGATCTCGGCAGGGCTTTGCCAAGCGCTGGGAGACGGAGGAGTGTCACGGGAGGGAGAGGGAGAGGCCAGGGGCTTGGGTGTGCAGCCCTCCCTCCCCCCACTATATATAGGGTGCCTAGGGGGGCCGCCGGCCCTAGGAGATCCAATCTCCTAGGGGGGCGGCGGCCAAGGGGGTGCCTTGCCCCCCAAGGCAAGGGTGGTGCCCCCCCTAGGGTTTCTAACCCTAGGCGCAGGGGGAGGCCCAAGGGGGGTGCACCAGCCCACTAGGGGCTGGTTCCCCTCCCACTTCAGCCCATGGGGCCCTCCGAGATAGGTGGCCCCACCCGGTGGACCCCCGGGACCCTTCCGGTGGTCCCGGTACAATACCGGTGACCCCGAAACCTTCCCAATGGCCGAAACTGGACTTCCTATATATAAATATTTACCTCCGGACCATTCCGGAACTCCTCGTGACGTCCGGGATCTCATCCGGGACTCCGAACAACTTTCGGGTTACCGTGTGCTAATATCTCTACAACCCTAGCGTCATCGAACCTTAAGTGTGTAGACCCTACGGGTTCGGGAGACATGCAGACATGACCGAGAAGCCTCTCCGGTCAATAACCAACAGCGGGATCTGGATACCCATGTTGGCTCCCACATGCTCCACAATGATCTCATCAGATGAACCACGATGTCGAGCATTCAATCAATCCGTATACAATTCCCTTTGTCAATCGGTACGTTACTTGCCCGAGACTCGATCGTCGGTATCCCAATACCTTGTTTAGTCTCGTTACCGGCAAGTCACTTTACTCGTACCGTAATGCATGATCCCGTGATCAACCACTTGATCACATTGAGCTCATTATGATGATGCATTACCGAGTGGGCCCAGAGATACCTCTCCATCATATGGAGTGACAAATCCCAGTCTCGATTCGTGCCAACCCAACAGACACTTTCGGAGATACCTGTAATGTACCTTTATAGTCACCCAGTTAAGTTGTGACGTTTGGCACACCCAAGGCACTCCTACGGTATCCGGGAGTTGCACAATCTCATGGTCTAAGGAAATGACACTTGACATTCAGAAAAGCTACAGCAAACGAACTACACGATCTTTGAGCTAAGCTTAGGATTGGGTCTTGTCCATCACATCATTCTCCTAATGATGTGATCCCGTTATCAATGACATCTAATGTCCATAGTCAGGAAACCATGACTATCCTTTGATCAACGAGCTAGTCAACTAGAGGCTCACTAGAGACGTGTTGTGGTCTATGTATTCACACATGTATTACGATTTCCGGATAACACAATTATAGCATGAACAATAGATAATTATCATGAACAAAGAAATATAATAATAACCATTTTATTATTGCCTCTAGGGCATATTTCCGACAGTCTCCCACTTGCACTAGAGTCAATATTCTAGTTACATTGTGATGAATCGAACACCCATGCAGTTTTGGCGTTGATCATGTTTTGCTCTAGGGAGAGGTTTAGTCAACGGATCTGCTACATTCAGGGCCGTATGTACTTTACAAATCTCTATGTCTCCATTTTGAACACTTTCACGAATGGAGTTGAAGCGACGCTTGATATGCCTGGTCTTCCTGTGAAACCTGGGCTCCTTGGCAAGGGCAATAGCTCCAGTGTTGTCACAGAAGAGAGTCATGGGGCCCGACGCATTGGGTATGACTCCTAGGTCGGTAATGAACTCCTTCACCCAGACTGCTTCTTGTGCTGCCTCCGAGGCTGCCATGTACTCCGCTTCACATGTAGATCCCGCCACAACGCTTTGCTTGCAACTGCACCAGCTTACTGCCCCACCATTCAAAATATACACGTATCCGGTTTGTGACTTAGAGTCATCCAGATCTGTGTCGAAGCTAGCATCGACGTAACCCTTTACGACGAGCTCTTCGTCACCTCCATAAACGGGAAACATTTCCTTAGTCCTTTTCAGGTACTTCAGGATATTCTTGACCGCTGTCCAGTGTTCCATGCCGGCATTACTTTGGTACCTTCCTACCAAACTCACGGCAAGGTTTACATTAGGTCTGGTACACAGCATAGCATACATGATAGACCCTATGGCCGAGGCATAGGGAACGACACTCATCTTTTCTCTATCTTCTGCCGTGGTCGGGCATTGAGCCGTGCTCAATCTCGTACCTTGCAATACAGACAAGAACCCCTTCTTTGACTGATCCATTTTGAACTTCTTCAATATCTTGTCAAGGTACGTACTCTGTGAAAGACCAATGAGGCGTCTCGATCTATGTCTATAGATCTTGATGCCTAATATATAAGTAGCTTCTCCAAGGTCCTTCATTGAAAAACACTTGTTCAAGTAGGCCTTTATGCTTTCCAAGAATTCTATATCATTTCCCATCAACAGTATGTTATCCACATACAATATGAGAAATGCTACAGAGCTCCCACTCACTTTCTTGTAAATGCAGGCTTCTCCATAAGTCTGCATAAACCCAAACGCTTTGATCATCTCATCAAAACGAATGTTCCAACTCCAAGATGCTTGCACCAGCTCATAAATCGAGCGTTGGAGCTTGCACACCTTGTCAGCATTCTTAGGATCGACAAAACCTTCTGGCTGCATCATATACAATTCTTCCTTAAGGAAACCATTAAGGAATGCCGTTTTGACGTCCATTTGCCATATCTCATAATCATAGAATGCGGCAATTGCTAACATGATTCGGACGGACTTCAGCTTCGCTACGGGTGAGAAAGTCTCATCGTAGTCAACCCCTTGAACTTGTCGATAACCCTTAGCGACAAGCCGAGCTTTATAGATGGTCACATTACCATCCGCGTCTGTCTTATTCTTAAAGATCCATTTATTTTCTATGGCTCGCTGATCAACGGGCAAGTCAGTCAAAGCCCATACTTCGTTTTCATACATGGATCCTATCTCGGATTTCATGGCTTCCAGCCATTTGTCGGAATCCGGGCCCGCCATCACTTCTTCATAGTTCGAAGGTTCATTGTTGTCTAACAACATGATTTCCAAGACAGGGTTGCCGTACCACTCTGGTGCGGAACGTGTCCTTGTGGACCTACGAAGTTTAGTAGCAACTTGATCTGAAGTTTCATGATCATCATCAACTTCCTCTCTTGTCGGTGCAGGCATCTCAGGAACATTTTCTTGAGCTGCGCCACTTACCGGTTCAAGAGGTAATACTTCATCAAGTTCTACCTTCCTCCCACTTATTTCTTTCGAGAGAAACTCTTTCTCTAGAAAGGACCCATTATTGGCAACAAAGATCTTGCCTTCAGATCTGAGGTAGAAGGTATACCCAACAGTTTCTTTAGGGTATCCTATGAAGACGCATTTTTCCGACTTGGGTTCGAGCTTTTCAGGTTGAAGTTTCTTGACATAAGCATCGCATCCCCAAACTTTTGGAAACGAAAGCTTAGGTTTCTTCCCAAACCATAATTCATACGGTGTCGTCTCAACGGATTTCGACGGAGCCCTATTTAAATTGAATGTGGCAGTCTCTAAAGCATAGCCCCAAAATGATAGCGGTAAATCGGTAAGAGACATCATAGATCGCACCATATCTAATAGAGTGCGATTACGACGTTCGGACACACCATTATGCTGAGGTGTTCTAGGCGGCGTTAGTTGTGAAACTATTCCACATTTTCTTAAGTGTGTGCCAAATTCGTGACTCAAGTATTCTCCCCCACGATCTGATCGCAAGAACTTGATTTTCCTGTCACGTTGATTCTCAACCTCACTCTGAAATCCCTTGAACTTTTCAAAGGTCTCAGACTTGTGTTTCATTAAGTAGACGTACCCATATCTACTCAATTCATCAGTGAGGGTGAGAACATAACGATAGCCACCGCGAGCCTCAACACTCATTGGACCGCACACATCAGTATGTATGATTTCCAATAAGTTGGTTGCTCGCTCCATTGTTCCTGAGAACGGAGTCTTGGTCATTTTACCCATGAGGCATGGTTCGCACGTGTCAAATGATTCGTAATCAAGAGACTCTAAAAGTCCATCTGCATGGAGCTTCTTCATGCGTTTGACACCTATGTGACCAAGGCGGCAGTGCCACAAGTATGTGGGACTATCATTATCAACCTTACATCTTTTGGTATTCACACTATGAATATGTGTAGCATTACGCTCGAGATTCATTAGGAATAAACCATTCACCATCGGAGCATGACCATAAAACATATCTTCATATAAATAGAACAACCATTATTCTCGGATTTAAATGAGTAGCCATCTCGTATCAAACGAGATCCTGATACAATGTTCATGCTCAAAGCTGGCACTAAATAAAAATTATTGAGGTTTAAAACTAATCCCGTAGGTAATGTAGAGGTAGCGTGCCGACGGCGATCACATCGACCTTGGAACCATTCCCGACGCGCATCGTCACCTCGTCCTTCGCCAGTCTCCGTTTATTCCGCAGCTCCTGCTTTGAGTTACAAATGTGAGCAACCGCACCAGTATCAAATACCCAGGAGCTACTACGAGTACTGGTAAGGTACACATCAATTACATGTATATCACATATACCTTTCGTGATGTCGGCCTTCTTGTCCGCTAAGTATTTGGGGCAGTTCCGCTTCCAGTGACCACTTCCCTTGCAATAAAAACACTCAGTCTCGGGCTTGGGTCCATTCTTTGGCTTCTTCCCGGCAGCTTGCTTACCGGGCGTGGCAACTCCCTTGCCGTCCTTCTTGAAGTTCTTCTTACCCTTGCCTTTCTTGAACTTAGTGGTTTTATTCACCATCAACACTTGATGTTCCTTTTTGACTTCTACCTCTGCTGATTTCAGCATTGCAAATACTTCAGGAATGGTCTTTTCCATCCCCCGCATATTGAAGTTCATCACAAAGCTCTTGTAGCTCGGTGGAAGCGACTGAAGGATTATGTCAATGACCGCGTCATCTGGGAGATTAACTCCCAGCTGAGTCAAGCGGTTATGCAACCCAGACATTTTGAGTATGTGCTCACTGACAGAACTATTTTCCTCCATCTTACAGCTGAAGAACTTGTCGGAGACTTCATATCTCTCGACCCGGGCATGAGCTTGAAAAACCATTTTCAGCTCTTCGAACATCTCATATGCTCCGTGTCTCTCAAAACGCTTTTAGAGCCCCGGTTCTAAGCTGTAAAGCATGCCGCACTGAACGAGGGAGTAATCATCAGCACGTGTCTGCCAAGCGTTCATAACGTCTTGGTTCTGTGGGACGGGTGCGTCACCTAGCGGTGCTTCTAGGACATAATATTTCTTGGCAGCTATGAGGATGATCCTCAGGTTCCGGACCCAGTCCGTATAGTTGCTGTCATCGTCTTTCAGCTTGGTTTTCTCTAGGAACGCGTTGAAGTTGAGGACAACGTGGGCCATTTGATCTACAAGACATATTGTAAAGATTTTAGACTAAGTTCATGATAATTAAGTTCATCTAATCAAATTATTCAATGAACTCCCACTTAGATAGACATCCCTCCAGTCATCTAAGTATAACATGATCCGAGTTAACTAGGTCGTGTCCGATCATCACGTGAGACGGACTAGTCAACATCGGTGAACATCTTCATGTTGATCGTATCTTCTATACGACTCATGCTCGACCTTTTGGTCTTCTATGTTTCGAGGCCATGTCTATACATGCTAGGCTCGTCAAGTCAACCTAAGTGTATTGCGTGTGTAAATCTCTCTTACACCCGTTGTATTCGAACGTTAGAATCTATCACACCCGATCATCACGTGGTGCTTCATAACAACGAACCTTCGCAACGGTGCACAGTTAGGGGGGACACTTTCTTGAAATTATTACGAGGGATCATCTTATTTAAGCTACTGTCGTTCTAAGAAAATAAGATGTAAAACATGATAAACATCACATGCAATCAAATAGTGACATGATATGGCCAATATCATTTGCTCCTTTGATCTCCATCTTTGGGGCTCCATGATCATCGTTGTCACCGGCATGACACCATGATCTCCATCATCATGATCTCCATCATCGTGTCTTCTTGAAGTTGTCTCGTCATCTTTTACTTCTACTACTATGGCTAACACTTTAGCAATAAAGTAAAGTAATTACATGATGTTTATGTTGACACGCAGGTCATGAATAAACAAAGACAACTCCTATGGCTCCTGCCGGTTGTCATACTCATCGACATGCAAGTCGTGATTCCTATTACAAGAACATGATCAATCTCATACATCACATATATCATTCATCATTCATCACAACCTTTGGCCATATCACATCACAAAACACTTGCTGCAAAAACAAGTTAGACGTCCTCTAATTGTTGTTGCAAGTTTTTACGTGGCTGCTATAGGTTTCTAGCAAGAACGTTTCTTACCTACGCCAAAACCACAACGTGAATTGCCAATTTCTATTTACCCTTCATAAGGACCCTGTTCATCGAATCCGATCCGACTAAAGTGGGAGAGACAGACACCCGCCAGCCACCTTATGCAACTAGTGCATGTCAGTCGGTGGAACCAGTCTCACGTAAGCGTACGTGTAAGGTTGGTCCGGGCCGCTTCATCCCACAATGCCGCCGAATCAAGATAAGACTAGTAACGGCAAGCAAATTGACAATATCGACGCCCACAACTACTTTGTGTTCTACTCGTGCATAGTAACTACGCATAGACCTAGCTCATGATGCCACTGTTGGGGAACGTAGCAGAATTTTAAAATTTTCTACGCATCACCAAGATCAATCTATGGAGTCATCTAGCAACGAGGGAGAGAGGAGTGCATCTACATACTCTTGTAGATCGCGCGCGGAATCGTTCAAGAGAACGGGGTTGATGGAGTCGTACTCGACGTGATTCAAATCACCGATGCCCTAGTGCCGAACGGATGGCACCTCCGCGTTCAACACACGTACGGTTGGGAGACGTCTCCTCCTTCTCTATCCAGCAAGGGGGAAGGAGAGGTTGATGAAGATCCAGCAGCACGACGGCGTGGTGGTGGAAGCAACGGTGATCTCGGCAGGGCTTCGCCAAGCGCTGGGAGACGGAGGAGTGTCACGGGAGGGAGAGGGAGAGGCCAGGGGCTCGGGTGTGCAGCCCTCCCTCCCCCACTATATATAGGGTGCCTAGGGGGGGGCACCGGCCCTAGGATATCCAATCTCCTAGGGGGGCGGCGGCCAAGGGGGTGCCTTGCCCCCCAAGGCAAGGGTGGCGCCCCCACCCCTAGGGTTTCTAATCCTAGGCGCAGGGGGAGGCCCAAGGGGGGGCGCACCAGCCCACTAGGGGCTGGTTCCCCTCCCACTTCAGCCCATGGGGCCCTCCGGGATAGGTGGCCCCACCCGGTGGACCCCCGGGACCCTTCCGGTGGTCCCGGTACAATACCGGTGACCCCGAAACCTTCCCGATGGCCGAAACTGGACTTCCTATATATAAATATTTACCTCCGGACCATTCTGGAACTCCTCGTGACGTTCGGGATCTCATCCGGGACTCCGAACAACTTTCGGGTTATCGTGTGCTAATATCTCTACAACCCTAGCATCATCGAACCTTAAGTGTGTAGACCCTACGGATTCGGGAGACATGTAGACATGACCGAGAAGCCTCTCCGGTCAATAACCAACAGCGGGATCTGGATACCCATGTTGGCTCCCACATGCTGCACGATGATCTCATCGGATGAACCATGATGTCGAGGATTCAATCAATCCGTATACAATTCCCTTTGTCAATCGGTACGTTACTTGCCCGAGACTCGATCGTCGGTATCCCAATACCTTGTTCAGTCTCGTTACCGGCAAGTCACTTTACTCGTACCGTAATGCATGATCCCGTGATCAACCACTTGATCACACTGAGCTCATTATGATGATGCATTACCGAGTGGGCCCAGAGATACCTCTCCGTCATACGGAGTGACAAATCCCAGTCTCGATTCGTGCCAACCCAACAGACACTTTTGGAGATACCTGTAATGTACCTTTATGGTCACCCAGTTAAGTTGTGACGTTTGGCACACCCAAGGCACTCCTACGGTATCCGGGAGTTGCACAATCTCATGGTCTAGGGAAATGATACTTGACATTCAGAAAAGCTACAACAAACGAACTACACGATCTTTGAGCTAAGCTTAGGATTGGGTCTTGTCCATCACATCATTCTCCTAATGATGTGATCCCGTTATCAATGACATCTAATGTCCATAGTCAGGAAACCATGACTATCCTTTGATCAACGAGCTAGTCAACTAGAGGCTCACTAGGGACGTGTTGTGGTCTATGTATTCACACATGTATTACGATTTCCGGATAACACAATTATAGCATGAACAATAGACAATTATCATGAACAAAGAAATATAATAATAACCATTTTATTATTGCCTCTAGGGCATATTTCCAACATGAACATCCTCTTTGAAATATAAAACCTTTGAAACCCACCTTTGTTTGTGCAATAGATCATGCGTGCCAAAGTTGAGGTCATTTGGAGGTGGTCGAAAAAATGACCGCATCCGGAGGGGCCATTTGGTCTAACTTAAGCCAGTTTTTGAAAAAATGTGATTTTTCCCACCACCTCCAAATCACACAAACTTTCTTGAACATGGTGACCCACATGTGCCAATCATGGCTATGAAAGAAAATTTGGAAAAAGAATATTTTACAATGCCCCCTTGAGGTATAGACCGATGTTTTGACCAGTCAGTCTAGAGGGCATTATAAATTAATAAAAAATTCAAAAAATATAAAACCTTGGAAACCCACCTTTGTTTGTGCAATAGATCATGTGTGCCAAAGTTGAGGTCATTTGGAGGTGGTCGAAAAAATGACCGCATTCCGGAGGGGCCATTTGGTCACTTAAGCCAGTTTTTGAAAAAATGTGATTTTTCCCACCACCTCCAAACCACACAAACTTTCTTAAACATGGTGACCAACATGTGCCAATCATGGCTATGAAAGAAAATTTGGAAAAAGAATATTTTACAATGCCCCCCTAAGGTATAGACCGATGTTTTGACTAGTCAGTCTAGAGGGCATTATAAATTAATGAAAAATTCAAAAAAATATAAAACCTTGGAAACCCACCTTTGTTTGTGCAATAGATCATGTGTCCCAAAGTTGATCTCATTTGGACGTGGTCGAAAAAATGACCGCATTCCGGAGGGGCCATTTGGTCTAACGTAAGCCAGTTTTTGAAAAAATGTGATTTTTCCCACCACCTACAAATCACACAAACTTTATTGAACATGGTGACCCACATGTGCCAATCATGTCTATGAAAGAAAATTTGGAAAAAGAATATTTTACAATGCCCCCCTGAGGTATAGACCGATGTTTTGACCAGTCAGTCTAGAGGGCATTATAAATTAATAAAAAATTCAAAAAAAATATAAAACCTTGGAAACCCACCTTTGTTTGTGCAATAGATCATGTGTGCCAAAGTTGAGGTCATTCGGAGGTGGTCGAAAAAATGACCGCATTCCGGAGGGGCCATTTGGTCAACTTAAGCCAGTTTTTGAAAAAATGTGATTTTTCCCACCACCTCCAAATCACACAAACTTTCTTGAACATGGTGACCCACATGTGCCAATCATGGATATGAAAGAAAATTTGGAAAAAGAATATTTTACAATGCCCCCCTGAGGTATAGACCGATGTTTTGACCAGTCAGTCTAGAGGGCATTATAAATTAATACAAAATTCAAAAAAATATAAAACCTTGGAAACCCACCTTTGTTTGTGCAATAGATCATGTGTGCCAAAGTTGATGTCATTTGGAGGTGGTCGAAAAAATGACCGCATTCCAGAAGGGCCATTTGGTCTAACTTAAGCTAGTTTTTGAAAAAATGTGATTTTTCCCACCACCTCCAAATCACACAAACTTTCTTGAACATGGTGACCCACATGTGCCAATCATGGCTATGAAAGAAAAGTTGGAAAAAGAATATTTTACAATGCCCCCCTGAGGTATAGACCGATGTTTTGACCAGTCAGTCTAGAGGGCATTATAATTAATGAAAAATTCAAAAAAATATAAAACCTTGGAAACCCACCTTTGTTTGTGCAATAGATCATGTGTGCCAAAGTTGAGGTCATTTGGAGGTGGTCGAAAAAATGACCGCATTCCGGAGGGGCCATTTGGTCACTTAAGCCAGTTTTTGAAAAAATGTGATTTTTCCCACCACCTCCAAATCACACAAACTTTATTGAACATGGTGACCCACATGTGCCAATCATGGCTATGAAAGAAAATTTGCAAAAAGAATATTTTACAATGCCCCCCTGAGGTATAGACAGATGTTTTGACCGGTCAGTCTAGAGGGCATTATAAATTAATAAAAAAATTCAAAAAAATATAAAACCTTGGAGACCCACCTTTGTTTGTGCAATAGATCATGTGTGCGAAAGTTGAGGTCATTCGGAGGTGGTCGAAAAAATGACCGCATTCCGGAGGGGCCATTTGGTCTAACTTAAGCCAGTTTTTGCAAAAATGTGATTTTTCCCACCACCTCCAAATCACACAAACTTTCTTGAACATGGTGACCCACATGTGCCAATAATGGCTATGAAAGAAAATTTGGAAAAAGAATATTTTACAATGCCCCCTTGAGGTATAGGCCGATGTTTTGACCAGACAGTCTAGAGGGCATTATAAATTAATAAAAAATTCAAAAAAATATAAAACCTTTGAAACCCACCTTTGTTTGTGCAATAGATCATGTGTGCAAAAGTTGAGGTCATTTGGAAGTGGTCGAAAAAATGACCGCATTCTGGAGGGGCCATTTGGTCTAACTTAAGCTAGTTTTTGAAAAAATGTGATTTTTCCCACCACCTCCAAATCACACAAACTTTCTTGAACATGGTGACCCACATGTGCCAATCATGGCTATGAAAGAAAATTTGGAAAAAGAATATTTTACAATGCCCCCCTGAGGTATAGACCGATGTTTTGACCAGTCAGTCTAGAGGGCATTATAATTAATGAAAAATTCAAAAAAATATAAAACCTTGGAAACCCACCTTTGTTTGTGCAATAGATCATGTGTGCCAAAGTTGAGGTCATTTGGAGGTGGTCGAAAAAATGACCGCATTCCGGAGGGGCCATTTGGTCTAACTTAAGCCAGTTTTTGCAAAAATGTGATTTTTCCCACCACCTCCAAATCACACAAACTTTCTTGAACATGGTGACCCACATGTGCCAATAATGGCTATGAAAGAAAATTTGGAAAAAGAATATTTTACAATGCCCCCTTGAGGTATAGGCCGATGTTTTGACCAGACAGTCTAGAGGGCACTATAAATTAATAAAAAATTCAAAAAAATATAAAACCTTTGAAACCCACCTTTGTTTGTGCAATAGATCATGTGTGCAAAAGTTGAGGTCATTTGGAAGTGGTCGAAAAAATGACCGCATTCCGGAGGGGCCATTTGGTCTAACTTAAGCCAGTTTTTGAAAAAATGTGATTTTTCCCACCACCTCCAAATCACACAAACTTTATTGAACATGGTGACCCACATGTGCCAATCATGGCTATGAAAGAAAATTTGGAAAAACAATATTTTACAATGCCCCCCTGAGGTATAGACCGATGTTTTGACCGGTCAGTCTAGAGGGCATTATAAATTAATAAAAAAATTCAAAAAAATATAAAACCTTGGAGACCCACCTTTGTTTGTGCAATAGATCATGTGTGCGAAAGTTGAGGTCATTCGGAGGTGGTCGAAAAAATGACCGCATTCCGGATGGGCCATTTGGTCTAACTTAAGCCAGTTTTTGCAAAAATGTGATTTTTCCCACCACCTCCAATTACACAAACTTTCTTAAACATGGTGACCCACATGTGCCAATCATGGCTATGAAAGAAAATTTGGAAAAAGAATATTTTACAATGCCCCCTTGAGGTATAGACCGATGTTTGGACCAGACAGTCTAGAGGGCATTATAAATTAATAAAAAATTCAAAAAAAATATAAAACCTTTGAAACCCACCTTTGTTTGTGCAATAGATCATGTGTGCCAAAGTTGAGGTCATTTGGAAGTGGTCGAAAAAATGACCGCATTCTGGAGGGGCCATTTGGTCTAACTTAAGCCAGTTTTTGAAAAAATGTGATTTTTCCCACCACCTCTAAATCACACAAACTTTCTTGAACATGGTGACCCACATGTGCCAATCATGGCTATGAAATAAAATTTGGAAAAAGAATATTTTACAATGCCCCCCTGAGGTATAGACCGATGTTTTGACCAGTTAGTCTAGAGGGCATTATAAATTAATAAAAAATTCAAAAAATATAAAACCTTTGAAACCCACCTTTGTTTGTGCAATAGATCTTGTGTGCCAAAGTTGAGGTCATTTGGAGGTGGTCGAAAAAATGACCGCATTCCGGAGGGGCCATTTGCTCTAACTTAAGCCAGTTTTTGAAAAAATGTGATTTTTCCCACCACCTCCAAATCACACAAACTTTCTTGAACATGGTGACCCACATGTGCCAATCATGTCTATGAAAGAAAATTTGGAAAAAGAATATTTTACAATGCCCCCCTGAGGTATAGACCGATGTTTTGACAAGTTAGTCTAGAAGGCATTATAAATTAATAAAAAATTCAAACAATTTCAAAAAATTTATTAGATGACTTGAAGGTCAAAACATTAGCTTGTCATATATGCAAAAAAATATGTGTATTGAACGCAAATGAGCATGTGTATAATTTAGTGTGTGATTTCAAGATCAAATCAATACACAATGGCAATATGCCAAAAAAAACTACCAGAGCAGAAGAATTCATACTCCACGGCCTGCATATGACTAGGAACCCTGCTGTGCATGGGCCATGATGCAGGCCCGTGGTGCAGAATATCTCTGCTGCTAGTAGGCCCCACGGGGCAGAGGGGATAAGAGTTAGGCAATGTACTGCCTGCAATTGATAGGAGCTTGGGAGGGGAATCGCAGCAGGGTATATAAACCGGTGCGGCGCTCTCTCGCTTGGCGAGGTGGGACTAAACTCCCACCACCGAACGGCTATGCACTGCGATGTGCCCTGCGCGGCTCCGCCTTGGGCCCAATTCGGGCGGACTGGCCCAGGGCAGCCTTACTCCGCTCGCTGATACGTTTTATAGTTTCTTTGTTTCTTTTCTTGTTTATATTTCTAATATTTAAAATCAAGTCTCTTTTTTTCTATATTATTTCTAACAGTGTTTACTAAAATTTAAAAAATATGCCAAATTCTGTTGCGTTTTATTTCATTTGTTCGTACTCTTTTGTATATTGATAATATTTACGAAATATGAACTAAAATGTTGTGTTTTAATTCAATTCTTCATTCCAATATTTCTTATCTTTATTATTTTTTAAATATTTTTAGTTTTTAAGATAAAATGTTCTGTTTTATTTCACTTCTTCATTCTAATATTTGTTCTCTTCTTTATTTTTGAAATATTTCCAAAATGTAAGATAATATGTTGTCTTTTATTGCACTTATTCATTCAAATTTTTTCTTCTGTTTTCTATATTCTTCTCTTTTCTTTGTTATGGCAGTTATAAATTTAAATAATGTATGATATATTGTTCTCTCATATTTCACTTTTCATGGTTGTCTTTCCTAATTATAAATTTTATTTTCTGTTTCATACTTGAAATATTATTAAATCAAATATAGTTGGGACAATCGCATGTATGCCTCCACTTGCACCATGTACTACAAGCAGGTTCTTCTTCTCGGTCTCACCAATTGATACCAAACTTTTATGCACACCCTATGATGACCATAGCAAGCATGCCTGGCAACTACCGTTCATTTCGGACACTCTATGCATCTTGTAGGCGTTTTGCGGTGATAAAACCCTAGAACACTGCCGCGGCGTGACGCAACGTGTGTTTTGTGTCCGAACTCGTGCACACCTTGCCTGGGGGGCACATTGGCCATGCTCACATGCTCCCAAAAGTTCGGGTCATCTCATGCATGCCCCCACATGCACCATGTACAAGTCGGACCATTCGGGTCTACCGGAGGGCAAGTTTGGAAGAGGTTTTCCTTGACGGTCCCACCAAAAGATCCCGAACTTTTTGCACACCGTACCATGACCATGGCATGCATGTGGTAGTAGAATTCATACACCACGGCCTCATTTTTGTTGAAATCCAATTAATATCCATGTGTATTACATGTAAGTGAGCATGTGTAAAATTTATTAGATGACTTGAAGGTCAAAACATTAACTTGTCATGTATGCACAAAACAATTGTGTATTGAATGCAAGTGAGCATGTGTATAATTTAGTGTGTGATTTTAAGATCAATACACATGGAAATATGCCAAAAAAGTGCCCACCTACCAGAGCAGGAGAATTCATACTCCACGGCCTGCATACGACTAGGAACCCTGCGGTGCATAGGCCAGGATGCAGGCCCGTTGTGCAGAATATGTCTACTGCTAGTAGGCCCCACGGGGCAGAGGGGACGATAGTTAGGCAATGTACTGCCTGCAATTGATAGGAGCTTGTGAGGGGAGTCACAGCCAGGTATATAAACCGGTGCGGCGCTCCCTCGCTTGGCGAGGTGGGACTAAACTCCCACCACCCAACGGTTGTGCGCTGCGATGTGCCCTGCGCGGCTCCGCCTTGGGCCCAATTCGGGCGGGCTGGCCCAGGGCAGCCTTACCCGCGCGCTGATATGTTTTATATTTTCTTTGTTTCTTTTCTTGTTTATATTTCTAATATTTAAAATCAAATCTCTTTTTTCTATATTATTTCTAAAAGTGTCTACTAAAATTTAAAAAATAAGCCAAATTCTCTTGTGTTTTATTTCATTTGTTTGTTCTCTTTTGTATATTGATAATATTTACGAAATATAAACTAAAATGGTGTGTTTTATTTTAGTTGTTAATTCTAATATTTCTTATCTTTATTATTTTTGAAATATTTTTAATTTGTAAGATAAAATGTTCTGTTTTATTTCACTTCTTCATTCTAATATTTGTTCTCTTCTTTATATTCGAAATATTTCCAAAATGTAAGATACTATGTTATGTTCTATTGCACTTCTTCATTATTTCAATTCTTCATTCCAAATTATAAATTTTATTTTCTGTTTGATACTTGAAATATTATTAAATCAAATGTAGTTGGGACAGTCGCATGCATACCTCCACATGCACCATGTACTAGGAGCAGGTTTATCTTCTCGGTCTCACCAATTCAGACCAAACTGTATGCACACCCTAGGATGACCATGGCAAGCATGCATGACGAGTATCGTTCATTTTCAAAACTCGATGCATTTTCTAGGGTTTTTCCGACGACAAAACCCTACAACACTGCCCCCACGTGACGCAACGTGTGTTTTGTGTCCAAACTCGTGCACACCTTGCCTGGGGGGGGCACATTGGCCATGCTCACATGCTCCCAAAAGTTGGGGTCATCATGCCCCCACATGCACTATGTACAAGCAGGACCATTCGGGTCTGCCGGAGATCAGGTCTGAAATTGGTTTTCCTTGACGGTCCCACCAAATGGTCCCAAACTTCATGCATACCCTACGATGACCACGGCTTGCATGCATGACAAGTATCGTTCATTTGCGACACTTGATGCATTTTCTAGGGTTTTCCGGCGACAAAACCCTGCAACACTACCCCCACGTGACGCAACTTGCGTTTTGTGTCCGAATTCATGCACACCTTGCCTGGGGGACCACATTGGCCAAGCCCACAAGCTCCCAAAAGTTGGGGTCATCTCATGCATGCTTCCACATGCACCATGTACAAGCAGGACCATCCGGGTCTGCCCGAGGTCAGGTCTGAAATTGGTTTTCCTTGACGGTCCCACCAAATGATCCCAAACTTCATGCATACCCTACGATGACCATGGCTTGCATGCGTGACAAGTATCGTTCATTTGCGACACTCGATGCAATTTCTAGGGTTTATGCGTAACCTACGATCTCACCAAATGATCCCAAACTTAATCCGTAACCTACGATGACCATGGCATGCATGCATGACAAGTATCGTTCATTTCCGACACTCGATGCATGTATAATATTGTAGAAATGGTAGAGATACTATAAATATTGTTGAACATATACAAGTATACAATAACTAATACGTGTCACAAAGAGTTTTTTTAGGGATGAACCAATGATATTTATTTTAAGGGAAGAAACAATGCAGGTAGGTGGGCCGGCCCAGACCGCAAATAAGTGTCGGATCCATATTGTGGAGCCCACAATGCTGTGCTTTCCATGCACGTCGATCACACGCACGTCGATCACGGGAGTAGTTGCCGTTCTATTACAGATCGTGCTAATCCATATGTTCCTAATCCCTACGATTGAGGAGCACATTCAGCCTCATTTCAACGGAGGAAAATATAGATCGCGAGATTGGCCACAGGGAAGTTACGACGACCTAGGCGTCGACCTCGTATATAATCTCCTCCTCCTCGCACATGTCATCGACTAGATCGACTCCTGCTGGCGAGGCGTCGACAGCTACGTCCGCCGCATCCCACACGCCACAAAAACCCCGAGAAGATCAAGGTCGTCCGCACGTGCAGGCCGACCTCGACGAACTACGTCGAGAACGCATCGCCGACTTCTTTCATCTTCGTCGACCGATCAAGTAAATTGTCCTCCTTCCCTCGCGCCTTCATAGCAAGCTACTTCCTCCGTCTCGTTGCTTTGATGGACTTAGGTTTACCACATATTTTCAACTAGTATGAACTCGACTAGATGCGTTCTGACCAGATGGCGTAGATGAAAACATTCTTTGGTTCTTTCATAGCATGGTAGAATAAGATGTTGTTTCTCAAGAAGCATGATGCAATACATTTTTTGTCACAAGATCCAATTATATTTTTGTCACATGATCCAATTATATTGTTGTGCACATAGAAAATTAAAGAGTTATTAACATTAGATGTTGGTGAACCTCAAATAGGTACCATTGCTATAGACTCTAGTTTATTTACAGCTGAACAATTTGTCACCCTGTTAGTAAGACAACCAAACGAATAAGTAACAGTTTACCATATTAAATTTATTGATTATATAATTTATATGATACTCAAAGAACTTGATCAGATGCAAGTAAATTCAATTACCAATTGTAGTTATTTTTTATTGCCTCATGTCAGCACACACTTGGCTGCATGTTGAAGTATACATGGTGATAGTTTTGTATTTCCATTAGTGTTATTTTTGCATTAGTGTTAGCTACTGACAGAAAGTTTTATACTTTTGCATGCCTATTGTTATTTTTGCTTTAGTGTTAGCTAATGTCATGAAGTTATATATTTTCTTTCAACGAGATGGACGAGCTGAATGGAGAAATAGTATGCGCAGTTGAGAAATGGTGCAAGCTTGTTGCAGATCTATCGAGCGGTCAACGCGCTAGAGTGGCTGATACATCATTACGCAGCATGCTGCAAATACCATCTATTAAGATGCGTACCCTGCTAATTAGGTATATGATTGAGAATTTTCAGGCCAGCACAGGCAAATTCATTATACAAGAGCAGGTTGGGGAGGTGACTCTCGGTGCGGTCGACGTCGAGTGCATCTTTAACCTCAAGAACCAAGGACTGTCCGCTTCGGACATTCTGACTGAAGAAGGCGAGGACATGAAGGAGCGGGTGCCGCCATAATTTCTCAGTAAGACATCAGAAAACATAGTGATAGATAATCTCATTGAGGACATAATTAAAAGTAAAGCCACCGACAACGATTTCCTTCGCAAAGTAGTGCTGGTCCTATTAGGAACAATTATTGCTCCCATGTCGAGCAAGATTGTGCCAAAGCAGTACTATGCTTTGGAATACGATGTGAAACGTATTTCAAAGATTAACTGGAATGCCTTCACCATGCGTGTTCTCCTTGATTGCCTTCGCATAGTGAAGAAAGGCAAACACCTCCGCCAATGGCCGAAAGGAAATTTGGCTCTCTTGCAGGTACACATATCAGACCTGTTGCATAATGTCAATTATCATATCATTACAATTTTATGTGATGTATTTTACTAACTCTAAGTCCTTATATTTTTTTTGTAGTATTTGTACTGGGAGAAGGTGCAACCGGTCGAAGGCGAATGCGCCTATAATCCCAACTTGTCCATACAACCTCTTATGAGGAACTAGACAGAAGGTGCAGCCACTAGGAGAGATAGGTTCGACTATGATAATGGGCGCGGCCGTGGTAATGTAAGGGTAAGTCGTTGTGTTTCGTCTTTCTTAAATGCTTTGTAACTTAATAATATTTATTTTTTATTCATCACATGTACTTCAATATCGCATGCAGATCGAAAATAATATCACCCTTTCGAATCATTCTTCTGCAGCTGCACCTTATAGTTTCTGCGGAATTTACTGGTGTATACTCCACCCAAAAACGGCGCTTCCGGTTATTCTTCCAGGCCACGATGTACTGCTGTGATCCGTCTCCCAGCTTAATTTCTACAATCTCCATGCCGTCGATTTTTCTAAGATCATCCTGCAACATATAGAAGTTTGCTGGAGTGAAGACATGAGAAGCAGCTATCTCAAGTTCCCTCGAGCTAGTAACTGGCACTGGTAAACTCTGTGAGGCCGTGCAGTTATCTCGCGCCTCGTTTTCACGGATACGCACAATGGCGTTCTAATAGTGCAAAATCATATCCACCAGGGTCATTTCACCGTCTAGGTGGAGGTGAAGGCATGAGTTCAGGCTTTCACTCCGTTGGTTGCTTTTCATGCCAAGCCAAAACCCCTTTGTTAGATATGCCACGGCCCACAGTCTCCTCTTCTTATACATCCGCCTCAACCATGTTACAGTTTTTTCCGACTGCCATTTTTTGGAAAATGCGTGCCATGTCTCCTCAAACGTTGCCGTGGACGTGTTGTAGTACAGAAGAGTTCAGAACTCCTTCAAGGACTTGTGACTGAGGTGAATCTTCATATTTTTCTCTATGTGCCACGTACATATACAGTGCCACACGTCTGGCAAGACTTCGCGAATTGCCTTGATCATCGCATCGTCGGCGTCTGTGATAACACTCTTAGGCATCTTTTGACACATGGACCTCAAAAAGTCCACAGAAGCCACACATATGTCTCCTCAGTCTCATCCGAAACTATGGCACAACCAAAAACAGTGGTCTTCCGGTGATTGTTAAGACCAACAAAAGGTATGAATGGCATAGCATAGCGGTTCATCTTGTACGTGCTGTCAAATACAAGCACGTCGCCGAAGTCCTCATTGTCGTGACGAGACTGGGAGTCGCACCAAAACATCCTATTCAAATGTCCTTCCTTATCTAGCCTGTACTCGAAAAAGAAGCTAGGATCCCTCTGTTTCCTACTGGCCATGATGCCTATGGCTGTGGCAGCATCACCTTTTGAAAGCAACTTTATTTTCTCCTTGGCGCAAAGGTTGTATATTTCATGCTTGGTAAAACCAACACCGCCATACCATACTGTAGCAACCCGACCCGAATGGGTCAAGTCTCTGTGCTTAAGTGTCATCCCTGGATCGGTATGCTGACACACACAGTACTCGAGGATTTATAACAGAGGTAAATCACATGTAAAAGTAACGTAAATACTATTACCTCAAATCCAAAATAGCGGAAGTAACAAGGTTGTGGATTCCCATCAACACCAACGGCAAAGTTGAGTGTAGAAATCGTAACCCTAACGTATCACTTACTCGTCGTAAGATAATCCTGCAACATGAGACGTTGCAGCCACAGAGGGTCAGTACATTGAATGTACTGGCAAATTCACACCATAGAGAATGATGAATAAAGGCTATCACTACATGCATATTTGGCTGGTGGAAAAGCTCTATGGTTATAAGGTTTTTGCGTAAAGCCAATTTTCCCTACTGCAAAGGAATAAATTTATTTAACTATCATGGTGGTTGTTGAACATTGAGAATGGTTGACAGCATTCTCAATCCCAATTAAGTAACATCATTAAACCCAACAATATTCATTTAAAGTAACGTGATGAGTTCAACAGGATAATCCAAGAACTAGATACTCAAGATGTCCATAACCGGGGACACGGCTAATCATGATTAGTTTATACACTCTGCAGAGGTTTGCGCACTTTTCCCCACAAGACTCGATCGCCTCCGTTGGATGTCTCGCACTACATGGTGTTTGAGAAACGGATGACCGAGACATAGTCTTTCAGAAGCGCTAGCACCTTACGATCGGGTAGACCGTACCACCTACATCTCCTACATCTGCTAGTCTACCACTGTAAGAGTTCGCACAACTTAGTCAACTATGCCAGAGCCCATAATGGCTTGTGGTTGCACACGAAAGTTTCTAGTATGAATAATCTCATGATCCCTTTGAGCCTGGGTGGCGAACCATAGGATGATCACACGGTAACCCCGGGATCTCCTAGGACAACACTGGTATATCCCCAGGTGTCCGGGCAAGTCCACTGGTATATCCCCAGGGTGCCCCAACCAATCCACCCAGATGTGTATTTAAAGTAGCCACCTTAAGTTAAACCTTAGTTAACAATAATCTCTCACATCTATCATGAAATTCTCTCAAACCCAATCCACGTCTACGAGCATAGCATGGCAATATAAGCATAACGTAATAGTAACTCCCAAGGGTTTGATAATAAACAGGTAATAGGTACTACCTCATCTACTTCCCATCCCACAATTTAATTAGATCCTAATCATGCAATGTGTGAGGATTGATCTAATGTAATAAAACTGGGTTGTAGAAAAGGTATGATCAAATTGTGAACTTGCCTGCAATGTTGATGAAGATGATTCGCACTCAAAACTCTTGATAGATCTACTCGTCACACTTCGGTCAATCTATCGTAAGCAAGCAATAGTAACCACACATAAGCAATCACTCAAAAGATCGGGAAGAACGAAGAAAACAATTCGGAAAACATTGAAACCAAGCAAATAACTCTTGCAACATAAAACAATTTCTAACAGTACCAAAATTATGTGAATTTGGCCTTATTAGAATGTTTAGGTCAAGAGCTTCGATTTGCAAAAAGAATCAACTCAAACGGAGCTACGAAACTCAAGTTATGATCAAACAAAGTTTGAATTCAAATCTGATCTAATTCAAATTTTAAAATTTTCAAAAACATGTTTGAGTTGTTTTACTGGATAGAGGAGCTCATAACGAAGAAGTGGGCGTTGGTTTCGTTGAATTCGGACTAACGAGTAAAAAGATGTGCTTGTTTGAAGAACAGGGACTATTCTGTAAATAAAGTATTCACAAACGGGTCCCTGGCCGAAAACTGAAATAAAAGAAAAGGCTAAATAGCAAACATTCACTGCGGAAGCCTATAAGACGAAAACCGTTCGCTACTGAACCCTAAATAGCGAACGCCCGCTGGATAACCAACCGATCGATTTTTTTTAAGAACTGAAAATAAACCGTAGCCTAAATAAAACCGGACCGGGGCGGTTTTACCTTTCCGGTCAACACCGGCGAACGACGGCGGTTACTCCGGCGAGATGGCGCGGGGCTCCGGCGAGGGCGTCGCGCTCCGATGCGGCGGCGGCAGCGGCGCGGTGGTGCGGCGCGGGGCGAGGCGGCGATGGCAGCAGCAGCTAGCGGCGGCGGCGGCGACTGGAGACGCAGCAGAGCAGCGGCGCGGAGGCAGCAGCTAGCGGCGGCGGTGGCGACTGTGGCGGCGGCGGCGCGGCGAGAAGCGGTGCGGCGAGGAGAGAGAAGCTGGGGCGGCGGCGGCGGCTTTATAGGGGAGGGGAGGAGAGGGCGGCTTGGGCGAGGGGCAAGGGGAGGCCGGGGCGGTCACGTCGTCCATGGCGGCGCGGCGGCGTGCCCGAGCGGGTCTCTCGCTCGGGAGGGTGAGGGGCGGCGCTGCTGGGCTGGGCCGCGGCCTGGCAGGAGCTGGGCCGGCCCAGTTGGCGGGAAGGTTTTTTTTTTATAAACATTTTTTTTCAAAGAACTAAAATAACAAAATAACTAAAAATATTATATAGGCATATAATATATCAAAATTTTCAGAAAAAGATTTTCTACGACATGAACATTTTTATAACTTCAAATAAAATCCACACAAATTCAGATAAATTAAAGAGTGCTACTGGTCTATTAAAATCCAACAAAAAACATTTTTAAAATACCAAAATGATTTCAAATTTATTCCTCTCCAATTTTCTGTTGTAGGGAATCATGTTACCCTAATTTCCATATATTTTATTTTTGGAGAAAAATAATTTGAATAAAACTCAAATAACTCCAAATTGAAAATAAATTCAAAAGAACTTTGAATTTAATTCTTTGAAACTCCCAACTCATATTTCATAATTTGAAGAAGTCATTTTATCTTCTCTCGTGAAAATCATTGAGTTGCATAAAGTTTCTGAATTGGAAAATATTTCCCAATGGAATTCAAATATTTTTCAAACACCATTTTCATTTTAAATGGAAGAAGTCATGTCATCTTCTCTCTAGGGTTTTGTGTTGAAAAGAATTTGAATTCATGGAGATCAGAAAGAAAATATGAAAGTTTGGGAAAGTCCTTTTATTCCCTCTCATTTAACTTTCAAAAGTTTCGAATTCACTCACTTTCAGACAATCAATCAAATCTATCTATTTATTATAACATTCCAAAATTTAGAATTTTGGGATGTTACAAACCTACCACCCTTAAAATGAATCTCGTCCTCGAGATTCGGAGAGGCTAGAAAGAAATGGGTTAGGGTTGGGGTCTCCTAAAAAATCCATCAATCGTCTCCGGGGTCTTGGGTGCTACCACCCTTAGAAGCATGGTTACAGCTCCATCGAAACTCATATACTTCATCCATATTGTTAACAGTGTCGGTCTTCTCAAATCCTCGGAAAATTCCTTCTCTGGCTCTTCCGGTAGTGGCATAACCTTTTCCTCAATTCTTCTGTCCTTTCCTCTTGGTAAGGTTATTCCGAGATTGGGTCTTCTTAGCTGACGGGTCGGGCGCCAAAACTAAACAACTATCGATATCTCATGGTGGTCAACAATTTATGGTTTCTCCTGCAGAAAATGGGTCTGGGTTGATCCTCACCGTATAACCTACGGTTGGCAACAAGCTGCCGTGTACAAGGGAAAAATTCTTATACCATTCTAAGGTTTAACAAGGTTTAATATCATCGTCTCTCTACTATAGGCAAGTCACTCAGATTTACCATCCCATATAGCAAGGCGAATAATAAGAGTAAGTCGGTATGGTGATCAATCCATCCCGCACCCAAATCATTACCATGTATATGGTTTAGAGAATCTCGCATTCTAACACTCGGTCATCCTCACAAGCATTGCAGAATTTCTCTTGTCGACGAACCAAGTTCGGAATAATCCATTGATTTTGCAAGCCAAACAAACATCTATCGTTCCTTCACAACTCTTAGGTTTTGCGTAAACTCCTATACAATCGTCTGTCGACAAAGGTATATCCACTTCCAGGGTTTTTCCTTCAGCAAGAATGTGCTTGCTTCTTGGCAGGTCCTGGGGCATGTGGGTTATGGCACACCTCATCACTTGTAGTCCTTGAACTTATCATTGGGCAACTGATCATTATTCCAACTTCCAACTTCCTAGTATTCTTAAATCCATCCAATTGTACTATCTTCCTTCCGTCTATTGGCACCAAACTAGGACATGATTACTCAGACTCATCATGGAATTTTCCATTGATCCATATTTCCAACATCATAGCTCCTTTATATCCAATAGTAATTTATCTCTTCATCCTCGTGGGATTTCCCACATACCGAGGTAAAAACTTATACTTATGAAGTCCATACTCTACTTCGTGGAACATCATTATCCTTTCCAGGGTCAAGCGTCCTTACAGGGGAATATTGGCCATCTCTGCATGGCACTTCTTCAACTGGGAAATGTGAAACACATCATGAACTCCTGACAGTCCTTCGGGTGACTCCAACTTTTTGGCCACTTCTCCCATACGCTCCAAAACTCGGTATGGTCCTACAAATCTTGGGGCTAACTTTCCCTTAACTCCAATTCGTTTAACTCCTCGCAGAGGGGACACACGAAGACATGCTCTGTCTCCAATTTCATAGACTACCTCCTTGAGTTTTTTAGTCTGCATAACTCTTCTGCCTGGACTGAGCTACCTTCAGTCTATCTCGAATCAACTTAACATTCTCTTCTGACTCCTTGATCACATTTGGTCCAACAACTGACGATCTCCAACTTCATCCCACATACTCTTGGGGTATCACACATATCGAGACAAAATTCATATTCATTTTGTCCGAAATCCACTCAGTGGAGTATCCTTATCTTTTCCAAGAGTCAAGGGTTCTTATAGGGTACTACCACCCTTAAAATGCACAAATCTTCCATAGACCATATTTCTCTTATCCTCAAAGATGGTCAAAATCCTTCTTCATAGAGTAACAACTCATAAAATCCATATCAGTACCAACGTTGCTACTTTATTCATTCTCCAATGATTACAATCTCTTGCTTTTCCATTACAAGTCTCAACTCACCACCTCAATATAAAAGAAAATGTTCTCACTTCTACTACTCCACTTCTTTTGTTGCAAACTCAACTATCTAGCACAAGTTTCCTTCTCCTTGGGGCATTCTCTGGCAAAGTGCCCTGCTTCATTACAACGAAAACATATTACTTCTGACAAGTCTCGAGGTTTCCTTTTTGGGCAACTATTGAGGTAGTGCCCTGACTCCTTGCACCTGTAACAGGTGATATGACTCAGGTCCTTCCTGGAATCCAATCTGCTTCTCTTCCTGGACCTTTCCATTCCAATCAGGGCTTCTATTTCCTGTGGGTCATACTCTACTTCCTCTGTCGGGAATTCTACTGGATCCCCATTCAAACAATTTTGGGAGATGTGTCCTTCTTCTCCACATGAATAGCATGACTTGGTGCAGGGTTTAATTGATTCTTCTTTGGGCGTGTCCTCCACCTCTTCCTTCATCACAGGTTCTTCTAAACTTTCCATAAGGGCTCCTTTCATTACTTCTTTATTCTGTTGTACGGTCCTTCGTACCATGGGGTAAATGTGACACCGAGTAGGATAGTGGGAAATCCCTTCACATAAGAAACAAGTAATCTGCCTAGTTGGGTATTCTTCAACTGGGTGACTTCCTTCACCATTAGGGAACTCATCCTTGTGTTCTTTATGGGTGTGTCCGATTTCTCCACAAATCTTGCATGCACAAGGTTTCTTCATATCCTTTCCATAAGGCTTCAACTTCTGGGACACAAACCGAGACTTTGGCAAAGTCAACTTAAATTCTTTCCAAGTGGTTACTCCTTGCCATCCATTCATGGTTTGGTATATCCTCCACCAAGTAGCAGCACCTCTTTCAAAGCACTGAAGAGCATGCTGGGTCATATCATGTCCAACTATAGGGTTATTCTCCATGTGATCCTCCATGTTCTGAATCCATCGGTTCGTCTCCAACTGACTCATCGGTCCAGAAAATATAAGCTCATCTTCATTCATTCTCTATTGGGTCCATGTGGGTTTGGGGTAAGATAAGAGAGATAGAGAGGGATACACACAATACAAACAAAAGTTTTGAAAAGACAGATTTTATTGTGGCTGTCGGAAAAACATCAAACAAATGACAGCTCACAATCGTCTCATCTAACGTAGGTATATAACAAGGGTTTGGTCTTCTAAGGTCAATAAATCTTCAACGTCTCCAAATTCTTCAAGCCTTGTTCATGCCTCCAATGGCTTCTTCCGATCATGCTTGTCTTTCTCAAGTTCTTTTGCCAGATCAATCTCTGTTGACGCGAAGTCTCTCGTGACGTCCTTTAATATTCTGGAGTTGCATTTTAAACTTCTGGTTTCAACATCCTTCACATGAACCATGGTCATACTGTCCTTCAGTTCTTGACAATTCTCCGTTATCTCGAGGTTGTAGCTCCTCCAGCTTGGCTACTTCAACTCCTGGGTCTTGAGTTCTTCACGAAACGCTTCCTCATAAAATATTGCTTCCTGCAGATCCCTCTTAACTTCTTGATGTAATTCTCCAAATCATGGCGATACACCGGCTAAGGTTAAAACTTCTTCTTACAAATAGGTGCTTCATCAGCCTTCTTCCATCAAATCCATTTTGAGGAAATGCATCCTTAACTCTGCACGGTGACAATAGCATCAGCGGCGATGACATCATGGATAACCGTGTTTCTGCCCTGGTCATTGCCATGAGCTATCTTCCATAATTGATATCTCCTGCCTTAGGGTTTTTTTTGACAAAACTTCGAGTTCTCATGCTCCTTGTTTCAGTCTTTCTCCGATACACCTTGATCTTGGGTATTGACAACTTCCATAGTCTGCCAAGTTCCACAAGGGTAGCCTTCCTAGGTCATACAAATCTAGAAGTTTTACAGGTCCTTCAAATTCTCCTAGTCTTTGGAGTCTTCAACTGTTGTAGTTTCCATTATTCAGATGCACGGTAAAATCTCCTTCATTCCGTAGTGGTCATGGTTGTCCGATATCTTGTACTTCTTGGAGTGGTCTCATCAGTCGAATCTTCGAGTGGTCAAAAGGGGAAAGGGGTATGGTCTCACTAAAGGGAATATTTGGAATAAGCTCAGAAGAGAAGAGAGGTAAAATATCTTTTTGAAAGGGAAAGTTGTAGAGAAAAATCTTTGCTATGGGCTTGCCAGTTTCTAGGGTCATGTCCTACAGTCAACATGTGCTCTGATACCATCTTGTAGCGACCCGACCCGGATGGGTCAAGTCTCTGTGCTTAAGTGTCATCCCTGGATCGGTATGCTGACACACACAGTACTCGAGGATTTATAACAGAGGTAAATCACATGTAAAAGTAACGTAAATACTATTACCTCAAATCCAAAATAGCGGAAGTAACAAGGTTGTGGATTCCCATCAACACCAACGGCAAAGTTGAGTGTAGAAATCGTAACCCTAACGTATCACTTACTCGTCGTAAGATAATCCTGCAACATGAGACGTTGCAGCCACAGAGGGTCAGTACATTGAATGTACTGGCAAATTCACACCATAGAGAATGATGAATAAAGGCTATCACTACATGCATATTTGGCTGGTGGAAAAGCTCTATGGTTATAAGGTTTTTGCGTAAAGCCAATTTTTCCCTACTACAAAGGAATAAATTTATTTAACTATCATGGTGGTTGTTGAACATTGAGAATGGTTGACAACATTCTCAATCCCAATTAAGTAACATCATTAAACCCAACAATATTCATTTAGAGTAACGTGATGAGATCAACAGGATAATCCAAGAACTAGATACTCAAGATGTCCATAACCAGGGACACGGCTAATCATGATTAGTTTATACACTCTGCAGAGGTTTGCGCACTTTTCCCCACAAGACTCGATCGCCTCCGTTGGATTTCTCGCACTACATGGTGTTTGAGAAACGGATGACCGAGACATAGTCTTTCAGAAGCGCTAGCACCTTACGATCGGGTAGACCGTACAACCTACATCCCCTACATCTGCTAGTCTACCACTGTAAGAGTTCGCACAACTTAGTCAACTATGCCAGAGCCCATAATGGCTTGTGGTTGCACACGGAAGTTTCTAGTATGAATAATCTCATGATCCCTTTGAGCCTGGGTGGCGAACCATAGGATGATCACACGGTAACCCCGGGACCTCCTAGGACAACACTGGTATATCCCCAGGTGTCCGGGCAAGTCCACTGGTATATCCCCAGGGTGCCCCAATCAATCCACCCAGATGTGTATTTAAAGTAGCCACCTTAAGTTAAACCTTAGTTAACAATAATCTCTCACATCTGTCATGAAATTCTCTCAAACCCAATCCATGTCTACGAGCATAGCATGGCAATATAAGCATAACGTAATAGTAACTCCCAAGGGTTTGATAATAAACAGGTAATAGGTACTACCTCATCTACTTCCCATCCCACAATTTAATTAGATCCTAATCATGCAATGTGTGAGGATTGATCTGATGTAATAAAACTGGGTTGTAGAAAAGGTATGATCAAAGTGTGAACTTGCCTGCAATGTTGATGAAGATGATTCGCACTCAAAACTCTTGATAGATCTACTCGTCACACTCCGGTCAATCTATCGTAAGCAAGCAATAGTAACCACACATAAGCAGTCACTCAAAAGATCGGGAAGAATGAAGAAAACAATTCGGAAAACAACGAAACCAAGCAAATAACTCTTGCAACATAAAACAATTTCTAACAGTACCAAAATTATGTGAATTTGCCCTTATTAGAATGTTTAGGTCAAGAGTTTCGATTTGCAAAAAGAATCAACTCAAACGGAGCTACGAAACTCAAGTTATGATCAAACGAAGTTTGAATCCAAATCTGATCTAATTCAGATTTTAAACTTTTCAAAAACATGTTTGAGTTGTTTTACTGGATAGAGGAGATCATAACGAAGAAGTGGGCATTGGTTTCGTTGAATTCGGACTAACGAGTAAAAAGATGTGCTTGTTTGAAGAACAGGGACTATTCTGTAAATAAAGTATTCACAAACGGGTCCCTGGCCGAAAACTGAAATAAAAGAAAAGGCTAAATAGCGAACGTTCACTGCAGAAGCCTATAAGACGAAAACCGTTCGCTACTGAACTCTAAATAGCGAACACCCGCTGGATAACCAACCGATCAATTTTTTTTAAGAACCGAAAATAAACCGTAGCCTAAATAAAACCGGACCGGGGCGGTTTTACCTTTCCGGTCAACACCGGCGAACAACGACGGTTACTCCGGCGAGATGGCGCGGGGCTCCGGTGAGGGCGTCGCGCTCCGACGCGGCGGCGGCAGCGGCGCGGTGGTGCGGCGCGGAGCGAGGCGGCGATGGCAGCAGCAGCTAGCGGCGGCGACTGGAGACGCAGCAGAGCAGCGGCGCGGAGGCAGCAGCTAGCGGCGGCGGCGGCGACTGTGGCGACGGCGGCGCGGCGAGAAGCGGTGAGGCGAGGAGAGAGAAGCTGGGGCGGCGGCAGCGGCTTTATAGGGGAGGGGAGGAGAGGGCGGCTTGGGCGAGGGGCAAGGGGAGGCCGGGGCGGTCATGCCGTCCATGGCGGCGCGGCGGCGTGCCCGAGCGGGTCTCTCGCTCGGGAGGGAGAGGGGCGGCGCTGCTGGGCTGGGCCGCGACCTGGCAGGAGCTGGGCCGGCCCAGTTGGCGGGAAGCTTTTTTTTTATAAACATTTTTTTTCAGAGAACTAAAATAACAAAATAACTAAAAATATTATATAGGCATATAATATATCAAAATTTTCAGAAAAAGATTTTCTACGACATGAACATTTTATAACTTCAAATAAAATCCACACAAATTCAGATAAATTAAAGAGTGCTACTGGTCTATTAAAATCCAACAAAAAACATTTTTAAAATACCAAAATGATTTCAAATTTAATCCTCTCCAATTTTCTGTTGTAGAGAATCATGTTACCCTAATTTCTATATATTTTATTTTTGGATAAAAATAATTTGAATAAAACTCAAATAACTCCAAATTGAAATTAAATTCAAAAGAACTTTGAATTTAATTCTTTGAAACTCCCAACTCATATTTCATAATTTGAAGAAGTCATTTTATCTTCTCTCGTGAAAATCATTGAGTTGCATAAAGTTTCTGAATTGGAAAATATTTCCCAATGGAATTCAAATATTTTTCAAACACCCCTTTCATTTTAAATGGAAGAAGTCATGTCATCTTCTCTCTAGGGTTTTATGTTGAAAAGAATTTGAATTCATGAAGATCAGAAAGCAAATATGAAAGTTTGGGAAAGTCCTTTTATTCCCTCTCATTTAACTTTCAAAAGTTTCGAATTCACTCACTTTCAGACAATCAATCAAACAATCAATCAAATCTATCTATTTATTATAACATTCCAAAATTTAGAATTTTGGGATGTTACACATACATGCTTGCTGATGAAGCAATCCATCATGTCGTGAATTCTAATCCCTGTAGCTCCCGTGGACATTATCTCATGCTTCTGGTACTCTTTGATTTTTCTATGGGACCAAAGAAAAGGTACCTCGTTCGGTCCTGCCAACATATGGCTATGCTTGTCCTCAAAACTTTCAACATACCAAACCCCACGCTTTTGGTCAAGCTTGACGGTCAGGTGCGCTTCACAAAAGCAGCGTGTCTCGGCTCTGAGCCTACGGCTGTGTCCTTCCTCGGTTAGCAACTTGATGTCACGTTTCCCTTGTCTTGAACAAACAAACCGCCTATAACGCATATGACGTGACTCTGTTTTGCTATACCTGACCTTATTCTTTCTAATGCTGAAACCATTATCTCTAGCATAGCTGTTGTAGAAATCACAGTAGCATTGTGAGACGTAAATGTCATTTCCATTATCTGCATGAACATATCCCTCTTATCATCTGCACTGGCAGTATCTTGGACATTCTTTGCACCATCATCTTGTGTCACCTACACAATCAAACCACAACCATGAAAACAGATTTCTATGGTTTAACATTACTTACTTCCATAGAACATTGATTACACACATACCTCACTCATGATGACCGATGACTCGGACTCCCCAGAACCAGGTGCATCTAATGATTCGTCGTTAAGGCCTGTCTCCGCGTCGGATTCACCGTAATAGTCGTATGCATTATGACATTCGGAAATGAACTGAAAAATACAACACAAATAAATAATTACTTATCATATAATATTGCAGAAGAAATTCAATTTGCATGCCAACAAAATTTTTCACTTACGTACCTGACTAATGTAATCTTCATTCAAGAGCTCCGAGTTGTTTTCCTGATCATCATCAAGCTCATCGATCTATAAATTTTCAACATAAAGATTTAATGTTGTTCGATGCCACCAAAAAATTACAACATGACAATGCCACTCACATTAAGACCGTCCCATTCGTTCCCATTCTCTGACCGATCTTCACGATCTCAATTTTCATCATCGGACCAATCTTCTATCCAGTCTTTCATCAGTTCTCCAAACTCCATGTCTACCATGATATCAGTTAACTCCTCGTCCGCCATTTCCTACAACCAATATTATGTATCATCACATGTGCAAACATTATCAATGATGAAATATAAAACACATAGCACACGATCACGGATGTTATGTAAACAACCGCAACCGAGGCCGTTCAGATCTGCCAAACTTATCAAGGAAGATGGCCACGACACCCGTCGTGATCACTTTCAATCGCGAGGAACTGCACGATCTCAAAACCTAGCTAGATCTGTGATTACCTCTGCCGCCGGATACCTAGGTTAGCCGCCACATCAAATAACGATACTGGTGGTGCGCACAGCCGACGGCAACCGACGCTACGTGAACCCAGATCACGAGGAGCAGCACTACCGGAACAAGATCAACTATCGCATGCGTCGCCGGGTAGCTAGGTTACCCGCTCCGCTAGGTTAACCACTACCACTGGCGCGACGACAGTTCGTTCGATGTTGTCGCGAGCGAGACTAGAGGGGGGACGCGGGATGCGGTACCTGTGCGCGATCGTTGGAGATTCACGACGTTGTCGTGCCCGCTGTCCGACAAGATCGCCGGTGACGAGATAGCCGCCGGTGGAGATCTACTACGTGACTTATGGAGCTGCGTCAATGCTCGCGAGATTGATGGAGCTGCTCGCGTGAATGATTGGATTCGGCAGGTCTTACGTGGACGTGGGGTCGTCTGATGTTTTTTTTTCGGACCAGGGTACTGTACGTATACGGTCTGGGTTATACAGGGCTAGACAGGGCTTGGATCTGGGCTGCGGCGGGCCAGGAAAAAAATAAATTCGCGGGGACAAAAATACCCCTCCGAAATTAGGTTAGGGGGGAGCACTGGAGCAGGGCTCATTTATTTGGTATTCTAAATCTTGATGTTTTTAATAATCTTGACCAGAATTTACAAAGTTTTGACTTTAAAAAAGTCTAATAAGCACTGTATTTTTGGACACAGGGAGTACGGAGTACACGGCATTCGATTGTCAGCAGAGTACCAAGACGACGATACTGAGGCAGTGAGGCACCTCAAATCTACTGTAAATCTGTACAATCTTATGTCCTGGTGCAGCCAGCAACAACTACACCGGCGGCAAAGGCGGCTCTGCCGGCAACGGCGCCATCTTGCCGCTCTTCTGCGGCTCGACATGGCACCGGCAGACCGGGCACGTCGCATGCGAGTGGAACCACATGTCGATGCACCCGACGTGGAACGTGTGCGCGCACACCGGCAGCCGCCGCGCCTTCTCCCCGCCGGACAGAGCCTCCAGGCACACCGCGCACTGGGCATCGCCGTCGCCGGCACCAGCCGAAGCAGCGGCAGTGTACACGAACGCCGGGATGGCCGCAATGGACGCCTGCGGTAGGCCGCCCCGCTCGATGGCCGCCGTGGCCTCGTCGTGCACGAGCACCTCCGGACCGGCGAGCAAGCGGCCAGTGCAGGAGAGCACGAACAGGATCGCGCAGTAGAGCGCGAGCGCGATCCACACGTACCTGACGAACGCGGAGAGGAGGACGAGGAGCAGCAGCACCGGGTACGACACGAGCACCAGCGCGCTGCCCTGCCCGACGTCAAAGACACGGCCGCCGCGCGCCTGCCACGGGAGGTCCGCCGCCGCCGACGACGACATTGCTGGTCGAAGGCTTCGTGCATGCAATGCTCGCGACTCGTGTGGGATGCTGGTAAGTGGTAACTTGTGACTTGTGAGCGTTAATGGCGGCATCGGCGACACATTTGTAGGCTGGGGAAATGGATAGTGCCTTCGTTGACACTTGACAGCGCAGGCAGCTGCATCTAGGGCAGGGCGGATTTGAGTTGATTTACTGAGCAAGCAAGGTCGCCTCTGGCATTTAAATTTAGTCCTAGACGACAGAAATGCAGGGTATATGCCATGGTTTAGTATATGATCATGTCACAGCTTCTCATATTGTATTAGCCTTGAGTTTATTGTGTTCGAGCCACCGCGTGCAGGTACCCCGGGTCAAACTAGTCCAAGATAAGTATTTCTTCTGTAGTTCGATGTGATCCGCTGTGCGCGACCCAGTCGCCAAGGCCCTCACAAGGAGGAAAAAGGCAAAGGATGAAAGGACTACGATATAAACGTGTGGGATATTTCGCATTCTGATGAAGCCAGCCGAGAGGGACACTTATTATATGGCACGACATTTCAGTCAGTTCAAAAACAAACAGTACTTCGTCGATGACTGTGACGGCTCGGATATTACTCGCAAAGATCTTGAGAAGCTTTCTTTCACGTTTTTAACATGGATGAATGAGATCAGCTCAACTGAAACATAAAGATAGCAATTGAAACACGAAGAGAGCATCATGAAGCATGTGAAAAACAAGTTTAAGTCTAAAATACTTCCTATGCATAGGAATTTCATAAGGAAACAAATTATCAAGACAAACAAAAACTAGCATATGCAAGAAAGAAGAAAGAAACAATAGCAATCTAACCATAACGAGAGGTAATTTAGTAACATGAAAATTTCTACAACCATATTTTCCTCTCTCATAATAATTACTTGTAGGATCATAATCGAATTCAATAATATAACTATCACATAAAATATTCTCTTCATAATCCACATGCATGCAAAGTGACACTCTTTCAAGATAGTGGGATTAACATTAACTAAAGTCATAACCTCTCCAAACCCACTTTTGTTAAAAACTCCACGAGATTGAACACTCTCCAAATATGTGGGATTACTTTTACCTAAAGTTGACGGTCTTCCAAACCAACTTTTAATATTATTGCAAACATATTCATCATGAGGCTTAAAGAAATTTCAAGATCATAAGAAAAACACCTCAATCATGATCATTGCAACAAGTAGTGGACATAGCAAAATTAACAGCCCGAAGCTTATGGTTTTGCGTATCATTAGCACAACTGACATTAATAAAATTTTTAGTAGAACCATTGCAATCATGCTTTACATCCAAGAAGCTATCCTAAATCACTTCATAAATTTCTTCTCTTAACACTTCATCACAATTTTCAGATTCACGAATTTCAAGCAAAACTTCATAAAGATAATCTAGTGCACACAACTCACTAGCAATTGGTTTATCATAATCGGATCTCTTAAAAAGATTAGCAAGTGGACAAGGATCCATAAACTCATTGCTTCCTATTTTTTGAATAAATACACAATTATGCCAAGTAAACAAGCGAACAAACCAAGTAAGACATAAAGGCAAACAGAAAAGAAGGCAAATATTTTTGTATTTTTCTAAAAACGTTTTAGAAGTGGGGGAGAGGAAAACGAGAGGCAAATGACAAATAATGTAATGTAAGAGATGAGAGTTTATGATGGGTACTTGGTAGGCTTGATGTATAACCTCCCCGGCAACGGCGCCAGAAATCCTTCCTGCTACTGCTTGAACTTGCGTTGGTTTTTTCCTTGAAGAGAAAAAGGGTGATCCAACAAAGTAGAGATAAGTATTTCCCTCAGTTCGAGAACCAAGGTATCAATCCAGTAGGAGATATGAACAAGTCTCCAGTCTATGCACCTGCACAAACAATCAAACACTTGCAGCCAACGCGATAAAGGGGTTGTCAATCCCTTCACGGTCACTTGCAAGGATGAGCTCTGATAGAAATAGATATAAAAGATTACTAAAACGTAAAACAAAGTAAAAGTAAATAAATTGCAGCGAGGTATTTTTGGGTTTTTGATTTTATAGATCCGAAAATATATGATGGTAAATAGACCCGGGGGCATAGGATTCACTAGAGGCTTCTCTCTTGAAAGAAAACATACGGTGGGTGAACAAATTACTGTCGAGCAATTGATAGAAAAGCGTAAAGTTATGACGATATCCAAGGCAATGATTATGAATATAGGCATCACGTCTGTGTCAAGTAGACCGAAACGATTCTGCATCTACTACTATTACTCCACACACCGACCGTTATCCAGCATGCATCTAGAGTATTAAGTTCATAAGAACGAAGTAACACTTTAAGTATGATGGCATGATGTAGAGGGATAAAATCAAGCAATATGATATAAAATCCATCTTTGTACCCTTGATAGCAACAATACAATACGTGCCTCGCTACCCGTACATTGTCACTGGGTGAGGAGATTAAACCCAAAATTAAGCACGTCTCCCATTGCAAGAAGAATCAATCTAGTTGGCCAAACTAAACCAATAATTCGAAGAGAAATACAAAGATATCAAATCATGCATATAAGAATTCATAGAAGATTCAAATAATATTCATAGATAATTTGATCATAAATCCATAATTCATCGGATCTTGACAAACACACCGCAAAAGAATATTACATCGGATAGAACTCCAAGAACATCGAGGAGAACATGGTATATTAAAGATCATAGAGAGAGAAGAAGCCATCTAGCTACTAGCTATGGACCCGTAGGTCTGTGGTAAACTACTCACGCTTCATTGATAGGGCAATAGAGTTGATGTAGATGCCCTCCGTGATCGAATCTGACTCCAGCAGGATGCCGGAAAAGGCCCCAAGATGGGATCTCATGGTAATAGAGGCTTGCGGCGGCGGAAAAGTATTTTCATGGACACTTCTGATGTTGAGCAATTATTTGGGAATTTATAGGCCAAAAATTGGGTTAGGAGACCTCCGAGGGGTCCACAAGCCTAGGGGCGCCCCCCGGGGCACGCCCCTAGGGCTTGTGGCCTCCTTGAGGGTCTTCTGACTTCATCTCCAAGTCCTACGGGTGTCTTCTGGTCCAAAAAAATCATCGCGAAAGTTTTATTCCGTTTGGACTCCATTTGATATTCTTTTTCTGTAAAACTAAAAAATAAGGAAAAAACAGAAAGTGGCATTAGGCTCTAGGTTAATAGGTTAGTCCTAAAAATAATATAAAATAGCATATTAATGCATATAAAACATCCAAAATAGATAATATAATACCATGGAACTATAAAAAATTATAGATACGTTGGAGATGTATCAAGCACCCCCAAGCTTAATTCCTGCTCGTCCTCGAGTAGGTAAATGATGAAAATAGAATTTTTGATGTGGAATGCTACCTATCATATGTATCCATGTAATTTTCTTTATTGTGGCATGAATGTTCAGATCCATAAGATTCAAAAAAAGTTTAATATTGACATAAAAACAATAATACTTTAAGCATACTAATAAAGAAATCATGTCTTCTCAAAATAGCAGGGCTAAAGAAAGTTATCCCTACAAAATCATATAGTCTGGCTATGCTCCATCTTGATCACACAAAGTATTAAATCATGCACAACCCCGATTACAAGCCAAGCAATCGTTTCATACTTTAGTATTCTCAAACTTTTTCAACTTTCACGCAATAAATGAGCGTGAGCCATGGATATAGCACTATAAGTGGAATAGAATATGGTGGTTGTGGATAAGAAAAAAAGAAGGAGAAAGTCTCACATCAACTAGGCGTATCAACGGGCTATGGAGATGCACATCAATAGATATCAATGTGAGTGAGTATGGATTGCCATGCAACGGATACACTAGAGCTATAAGTGTATGAAAGCTCAAAAAGAAACTAAGTGGGTGTGCATCCAACTCGCTTTCTCACGAAGATCTAGGGAAATTTGAGGAAGCCCATCATTGGAATATACAAGCCAAGTTCTATAATGAAAAATCCCCACTAGTATATGAAAGTGACAAAATAGGAGACTCTCTATCATGAAGATCATGGTGCTACTTTGAAGCACAAGTGTGGAAAAAGGATAGTAACAATGCCCCTTCTCTCTTTTCTCTCATTTTTTTGGTGGGCTTCTTTGGCCTCTTTTATTTTTCATAAAGTCCGGAGCCTCATCCCAACTTGTGAGGGAATCATAGCTTCCATCGTCCTTTCCCCACATGGGACAATGCTCTAATAATGATGATCATCACACTTTTATTTACTTATAACTCAAGAATTACAACTTGATTCTAGAACAAAGTATGACTCTATATGAATGGCTCCGGCGGTGTACCGGGATGTGCAATGATCAAGAGTGAGATGTATAACAAATAGAACGGTGGCCTTGCCACAAATACTACATCAACTACATGATCATGCAAAGTAATATGACAATGATGGTGCGTGTCATAATAAACGGAATGGTGGAAGTTGCATGGCAATATATCTCAGAATGGCTATGGTGGCTGTTTTGAGGAAGGTATATGGTGGGCTTACTGTACCGGCGAGAATTGTGTGGTACTAGAGAGGCTAGCAATGGTGGAAGGGTGAGAGTGCGTATAATCCATGGACTCAACATTAATCATAAAGAACACACATACTTATTGCAAAAGTCTATAAATTATCGAAACAAAGTACTACATGCATGCTCTTAGGGGGGACAGATTGGTAGGAAAAGATCATCGCTCGTCCCCGACCGCCACTCATAAGGAAGACAATCAATAAATAAATCATGCTCCGACTTCATCACATAACGGTTCACCATACATGCATGCTACGGGAATCACAAACTTTAACATAAGTATTTCTACCAATCCATAATTACTCACTAGCATGACTCTAATATCACCATCTTTATATCTCAAAACAAATGCAACGAATCAAACTTCTCATAGTATTCAATGCTCTTTATATGAAAGTTTTTATTATATCCCTCTTGGATGCCCATCATATTAGAACTAAATTCATAACCTAAGCAAATTACCATGCTATTTAGAGACTCTAAATATAATATAAGTGAAGCATGAGAGTTCAACAATTTCTATAAAATAAAACCACCGTCGTGCTCTAAAAAGATATAAGTGAAGCACTAGAGGAAATTGCCTAGCTCAAAAGATATAAGTGAAGCACAAACAGTATTCTAATAAATTCACGATTCATGTGTGTCCCTCTCAAAAGGTGTGTATAGTAAGGATGATTGCTGCAAACTAAAAAGCAAAGACTCATATCATACAAGACGCTCCAAGAGAAACACATATCATGTGGTGAATAAAAATATAGCCTCAAGTAAATTTACCGATGGATTGAAGACAAAAGAGGGGATGCCATCTGGGGCATCCCCAAGCTTAGGTGCTTGGTTGTCCTTGAATATTACCTTGGGGTGCCTTAGGCATCCCTAAGCTTAGGCTCTTGCCACTCTTTATTCCATAGTCCATCAAATCTTTACCCAAAACTTGAAAATTTCACAACACAAAACTCAACAGAAAACTCATGAGATCTATTAGTATAACAAAATAAATCACCACTTTTGGTACTTTTGTGAACTCATTCTTTATTTATATTGGTGTAATATCTACTATTTCCAACTTCTCAATGGTTCATACCCCCCGATACTACCCATAGATTCATCAAAATAAGCAAAACAACACATAGAAAATAGAATCTGTCAAAAACAGAACAGTCTGTAGTAATCTCAAAACTTCCTATACTACAATGGGAGAACAGTCTGTAGTAATCTCATAAGTCCAAGAATTCTGAAAAATTAGGAAAACAGAGGCAATTCATATATCAATCCTTTGTAGAAAAATCAGGATTTTATTGCGCTTTTGTGATTTTAAACAATTCTGTTACTGGGTGCAAAAGGTTTTTGTTTTTGAGCAAGATCAAATCAACGTTATACCAAAGTATCCCAAAGGCTTTACTTGGCTCAAACACTAATTAAAAACACTAAAACACAATTACTACAGAGGTAATAATGTGTATTTATTTAAGAACAGAACAAAAAACATAAAACATAAAAATAAAATTGGGTTGTCTCCCAGCAAGTGCTATTCTTTAACGCCCCTAGGCATTGATAATTTTAATGATGCTCACATGACAGATAGAAATTGAAACACGAAGAGAGCATCATGCAGCATGTTGAAAACAAGTTTAAGTCTAACATACTTCCTATGCATAGGCATTTTATAAGCAAACAAATTATCAAGACAAGCAAAAACTAGCATATGCAAGGAAGAATAAAGAAACAATAGCAATCTCAACATAATGAGAGGTAATTTAGTAACATGAAAATTTCTACAACCATATTTTTCTCTCATGTAATAATTACATGTAGGATCATAACCAAATTCAGTAATATAACTATCACATAAAATATTCTCTTCATGATCCACATGCATGCAAAGTTGACACTCTTCCAAGATAGTGGGATTAACATTAACTAAATTCATGACCTCTCCAAACTCACTTTTGTTAAAAACTTCAAGACACTGAACACTCTCCAAATATATGGGATTACTTTTACCTAAAGTTGATGCTCTCCAAACCCACTTTCAATATTATTGCAAACATATTCATCATGAGGCTTAAATAAATTTTCAAGATCATAAGAAGAATCACCCCAATCATGATCATTGCAACAAGTAGTGGACATAGAAAAATTAGCATCCAAGCTTATGGTTTTGCATACCATTAGCACAACTGACATTAATAGAATTTATAGTAGAACCATTGCAATCATGCTTTTCATCCAAGGATCTATCATGAATCACTTCATAAATTTCTTCTCTTAACACTTCCTCACAATTTTCAGATTCATGAATTTCAAGCAAAACTTCATAAAGATAATCTAGTGCACACAACTCACTAGCAATTGGTTTATCATAATTGGATCTCTTTAAAAGATTAGCAAGTGTATGAGGATCCATAAACATTTTGCTTCCTATTTTTGAATAAATACACAATTATTCTAAGCAAACGAGCGAACAAACCAAGCAAGACATAAAGGCAAACAGAAAAGAAGGCAAATATTTTTGTGTTTTTCTGAAAACATTTTAGAAGTGGGGGAGAGGAAAACGACAAGCACATGGAAAATAATGTAATGCAAGAGATGAGAGTTTATGATGGGTACTTTGTAGACTTGATGTAGAACCTCCCTGACAATGGCGCCAGAAATCCTTCGTGCTACTTTTTGAGCTTAAGTTGGTTTTTCCCTTGAAGAGGAAGGGGTGATGCAGCAAAGTAGAGATAAGTATTTCCCTTAGTTCGAGAACCAAGGTATCAATCCAGTAGGAAGTACGAACAAGTCTCCAATCTATGCACCTGCACAAATAATCAAACACTTGCACCCAACGCGATAAAGGGGTTGTCAATCCCTTCATGGTCACTTGCAAGGATGAGATCTGATAGAGATAGATATAAAAGATTACTAAGACATAAAACAAAGTAAAAGTAAATAAATTGCAACGAGGTATTTTTGGGTTTTTGGTTTTATAGATCTAAAAATATATGATGGTAAATAGACCCGGGGGCCATAGGTTTCACTAGAGGCTTCTCTCTTGAAATAAAACATACGGTGGGTCAACAAATTATTGTCGAGCAATTGATAGAAAAGAGCAAAGTTATGACGATATCCAAGGTAATGATTATGAATATAGGAATCACATCCGTGTCAAGTAGACCGAAATGATTCTGCATCTTCTACTATTACTCCACACATCGACCGCTACCCAGCATGCATGTAGAGTATTAAGTTCATAAGAACCGAGTAACGCTCTAAGTATGATGGCATGATGTAGAGGGATAAACTCAAGCAATATGATATAAACCCCATCTTTTTACCCTTGAAGACAACACCAAATGCGTGCCTCGCTACCCCTACTTTCTCACTGGGTGAGGACACCGCAAGATTGAACCCAAAACTAAGCACCTCTCCCATTGCAAGAAGAATCAATCTAGTTGGCCAAACTATACCAATAATTCGAAGAGAAGTACAAAGATATCGAATCATGCATATAAAATTAATAGAAGATTCAAATAATATTCAAAGATAATCTGATCATAAATCCACAATTCACCGGATCTTGACAAACACACCGCAAAAGAATATTACATCGGATAGAACTCCAAGAACATTGAGGAGAACATGGTATATTAAAGATCATAGAGAGAGAAGAAGTCATCTAGCTACTAGCTATGGACCCGTAGGTCTGTGGTAAACTACTCACGCTTCATTGGTAGGGCAATAGAGTTGATGTAGATGCCCTCCGTAATTGAATCCCCCTCCGGCAGGATGCCGAAAAGGCCCCAAGATGGGATCTCTTGGGAACAGAGGCTTGCGACGGCGGAAAAGTATTTTCATGCATGCTTCTGATGTTGGGGGAATATTTGGGGGTTTATAGGCCAAAAATTAGGGTTAGGAGACCTTCGAGAGGCCCACAAGCCTAGCCCCCCCCCCCCCGAGGCGCGCCCCTAGGGCTTGTGGCCTCCTCGAGGGTCTTCTGACTTCATTTCCAAGTCCTACGGGTGTCTTCTGGTCCATGAAAAATCATCACGGAAGTTTTATTTCGTTTGGACTCTGTTTGATATTCTTTTTCTGTAAAACTCAAAAACAAGGAAAAACATAAACTGGCATTGGGCTCTAGGTTAATAGGTTAGTCCAAAAAATAATTTAAAATAGCATATTGATGCATATAAAACATCCAAAACAGATAATATAATAGCATGGAACAATAAAAAATTATAGTTACGTTGGAGACGTATCAAATAACATGGCAAAAAAATTCTGCAACAAGATTTCTATTTCAAAAAAAAATTGCAATAAGGCTTGTGTTGCAATAATGGAGGGCGCTGCCAATTGCAAAAAAACTACAACAAGGCTTGTGTTGCAATAATGGAGGGCGCTGCCGGTTGCAAAAAAATTCCGCAACAAGGCTTGTGTTGCAATAATGGAGGGCACTTCCCGTTGCAAAAAAAACACAACAAGGCTTATGTTGCGATAATAGAGGGTGCTATCGGTTGCAAAAAATTTCTGCAACATGGTTTGTGTTGCAATAATGGAGGGCGCCATTGGCCGCTCGATGCGCTAGATCTGATGATTGGCGAGCCAGCCAATCTTTTAAAAGGATCCGCCGGCGGACACATAGCAACCCCCCCCCATAACTTAGATGATAATTGCACTTTTTTATAATATGCAAGAATACATGCATAATATGAATGTTTTTAAAAAGAAATTCTCTAAGAAGGAGTGAAATAATGGTGTTGGTATTACCCTTATAGATGAAAGAAAATGAAATTAAAAACAAAAAATGATGAGAAAAACTTGCACACAATTTGTACTAAAATAGCATATTTTTATGAATGCAAAAATAGGCGTATAATGGTACAATTTTGCACTATACTATAACTTACATGGGTATTGTATAATACATTTATATATATATATATATATATATTTATAGACGCACACCTAATATTTACACATACACATAAATAAGAAAAAGAACTGACTAAAAACACTTGATAAACGATAATAAAGACTAAAACTAGTACAAAACTAAAGACAAGGAACCGAGTTCCCTAAGGTAGACTGAATTAGGGGCATTCGTTTTACCCTTCCAAAAGAAAGGAAATAAAAATAATGACAAAATTTGAACATAATTTAGACGAAAATTGCACTTTCCCATAATATGCAAGAATGCATGTATAATAGTGAATGTTTTTTTTAAAAAATAACTTTTATAAGAGGAAGTAATTGGTGGTGTTGGTTTTACCTTTATAGAAGAAAGAAAGTGAAACAAAAAGTAAAAAAATGATTAAAGAACTTGCATATAATTTGTACTGAAATTGCATATTTTTATGAATGCAAAATAAGGTGTATAATAGTGCAATTTTGCACTATAAAAACAAATGATTAAAAACTTGCACACAATTGTACCAAAATTGCATATTTCTATGAATGCAAAATAAGGCGTATAATAGTGCAATTATGCACTATAGTATAATTTGTGCACGAATTGTATAATACTTTCTATATATTTACAAACGCACACATAATATTTACACATAGACATAAAGAAAAAGAAAAACCGACTAAAAATCTTGATAAATAATAATAAAGACTAAAACTAGTACAAAATTAAAAAGACATAGAACCGAGTTGTCTAAGGTAGAATAAATTAGGGGCATTCCTTTTACCCTTCCAAAAGAAACAAAATTAAAAGGAACATGATGACAAAATTGGCACATAATTTAGACGAAAATTGCACTTTCTCATAATATGCGAGAATACATGTATAACATTAAATGTTTTTGAAAAAGAACTTTTCTAAGAGGAAGTAATTCGTGGTGTTGGTATTACCTTTATAGAAGAAAGAAGTTGAAACAGAAGCAAAAAACAAATGATTAAAAAAGTTGCATGCAATTTGTACTGAAATTGCATATTTTTATGAATGCAAATAAGGCGTATAATAGTGCAATTGTGCACTATAGTATAATTTACAAAAGTATTGTATAAAACTTTTGTAAATATTTACACATACGCGTAAAGAAAACAAAAAGTCGACTTAAAACACTTGATAAAAAATAATAAATACTAAAACTAGTACAAAGCATATGTTCCTCTCTCATAATAATTTTCAGTAGCATCAATGTAATAAACTTGATGTTGCTGATAAAAACATATGTTCCTCTCTCATAATAATTTTTATTAGCATCATGAATGATTTAACAATATAACTATCACATAAAGAATTATTTTCATGATTCACAAGCATATAATTTTTATTACTCTTCACATAAGCAAATTTCTTCTCATTCATAATAGTGGGAGGAAACTCAACAAAATAACTATCATGAGATACTTGATTGACATAATCAAATTGAACATTAAAATCATGATGATAAGTTTCACGGTTATCATTACTTTTTATATCATACATGTCATCACCACAATCATCGTAGATATCAACTTTGTTGTCATAATCAATTGAAACCTCTTCTAAAATAGTGGAGTCATCGTTAGATAAAGTCGTGACCTCTCCAAATCCACCCCCATAATTATTGCAATAAGATTCGACACCCTCCAAAATAGTGAGATCATTACTTCCTAGAGTTGACACTCTTCCAAACCCACTTTCATCATTGTAATCATCATAAATAGGAGCATGTGATCATCATAATAAATTTGCTCATCAAAACTTGGGGAGCTAAAAATATCTTCATCATCAAACATAGCACCCCCAAGCTTATGGTTTTATATATCATTCGCATCATGGATATTCATAGAAAACATACTAACAATATTGCAATCATGCTTATAATTCGAAGATTGTATGTCATACATTTTATTGAATTATTCATCTAACACTTTGGCATAATTTTCCGACCCATCATTTTCAAGATAAACATTATAAATATGAAGCATTTGAGGCCACCTCAGTTCCATATTTTTAGTTTATTTTATAAACCCAACTAGTATAAACAAGAAACTGAAAAAATCAGTTGCAAGATCTAAAAATATACCTTCAAGCACTCATCTCCCCGGCAACGACGCCAGAAAAGAGCTTGATGTCTAATACGCAACATTTCTTCTTGTAGACTCCCTTAGACCTCCAAGCGTAGAGTTTGTAGGACAGTAGCAAATTTCTCTCAAGTGGATGACTTAAGGTTTATCAATCCATGGGAGGTGTAGGATAAACATGGTCTCTCCCAAACAACCCTGCAATCAAATACAAAAAATCTCTTGTATCCCCAACACACCTAATACAATGGTAAATTGTATAGGTTCACTTGTTTGGCGAAGAGATGGTGATACAAGTGTAGTATGGATAGTAGAAATATACTTTTATAATCTGAATACATAAAAATAGGAAGTAGTGCAATCTCTCAACAGTATTAACATAATTGAATCATATAACAATCCCTCATGTGCGACAAAGAATCACTCCAAAGTTTCAATTGGAGAAAGTAGGACGAAAGTGTGTATCAACCTATGTGCCTAAATTACCCCAATGTCACCACGGGAATCCACAAGTTGATTACCAAAACATATATCAAGTGACTCAATAGAATACCCCATTGTCACCACGGGTATCCGCATGCAAGACATACATCAAGTGATCTCAAATCCAATATTCAATCCAACAAAAGAAACCTCAAAGAGCAAGACTCAATTCATCACAACAAGATAGAAAGGGAAAACACCATATGATCCGACTATATTAACAAAGCCCATGGTTACATCAAGATCGTGCCAGATCAAGAATGAGAGAGAGAGAGATAGATCAAACGCATAGCCACTAGTACATACCCTCGGCCCCGAGGGTGAACTACGCCCTCCTCATCATGGAGACCGCTGGGATGATGAAGATGGCCTCTGGTGATGATTTCCCCTGTCGGTAGGGTGCTGAAAAAGGCCTCTGAATGAGATTGCTTCGGTACAGAGGCTTGCGGCAGTGGCATGGGAGTTCTAGGTTTCTTTCAGGGGTTTTCTATACTTATAGGAATTTTTCACATCGGTTTCATGTCAAGGGGGGGCACGACGGACCGACAAGCTCGGTAGGCGCGCCCTAGGGGGACGCCCCTTGAGCTTGTCGCTTCCGTGGACATCGTCTGGTCCTTCTCCTAGGCTTCAGGGGTCTATTTTGGTCCAAAAAAATCACCATAAATTTTCAGCCCAATCCGGCAAAAAAAATTCGGCACGAAAAATAACACCATGGTAGTTCTGCTAAAAACAACGTCAGTCCGGGTTAGTTTCATTCAAATCATATAGAAGTACACCAAAACTATATAAAATTATTGTAAACATGACATGAATACTTCATAAATAATAGATATGTTGGAGATGTATGACACACCACAAAAGAAGATTACATTGGATAGAGCTCCAAGAAGATCGAGGAGAATATTGATTTGAAGATCAAAGAGAGAGAAGAAGCCATCTAGCTACTAGCTATGGACCCGTAGGTCTATGATGAACTACTCACGCATCATCAGAAGGGCCGCTAGGTTCATATTGAGGCCCTCCGTGATTGATTCCCACTCCGTCCGGGTACTGGAAAAGGCATCCAGATGAAGAACAGAAGGTTGCGGCGGTGGAAAAGTATTTCGGGTGGCTTTCTGTTGGTTTCCCAATATTTGAGAATTTATAGAAGTGGAATTAGCTTAGATTGAGCCAGGTGGGTCCCACAAGGTAACAGGGCGCACCTACCCCCCCCCAATGGCACGCCCTGTTGCCTTGCCATATCCTTGCTTCTCGCCTGATTTCCTCCCGAAGCTTCTAGGGTCTCTCTTGTCTAGAAAAAATCGTCAAAAAGTTTCGTAGCATTTGGACTCTGTTTAGTACTGATTTTCTAGAACCAGAAACAAGAAGAAAACAACAACTAGCACTAGGCACTTAGTTAATAAGTTAGTACCCAAAAAAGATATAAAATAGCATAAAATACATATAAAGCATCCAAGATTGATAATATAACACTACAGGAATCAGGCACTTTGCCGCCAGCCATGGCTGACGGCAAAGGCATGCCTGGAGGACGGGAAAGTTCTTTGTCGTCCGCCAGCAAATGGCAACAGGTCCGGCTGAATAAGCTACGGCAAAGGGTTCTTTGTCGTCTGCTGGCGGACGGCAACGACGAAATGGTCTTTGTCGTCAGCTAGCGGACAACAAAGGACTTGGATGGCACACGTGGCAGCTTAGGGTCGTTAAGGGGTTAACGGTGTGCTTTGTCGTCTGTTGGCAGACGGCAAAGATGTAAAGTTCTTTGTTGTCTGCCAGCAGACGGCAAACAAACCATATAGGAATGCCCCCAGGTTGCACAGGTACCTGCCACGTGGCAGCTTTGCCGTTTGCTGGCTGATGGCAAAGCTCTTTGCCGTCTGCTGGCTGATTGCAAAGCTCTTTGCCGTCTGCCAGCAGACGGCAAAGTGCCTGTATAGCCCCTGTTTTTTCTTAAATTCATTCAATTTGACAGAATTTCACATATATATATACACACACGCACACATTTGAAAATAATTTCAACAAGCATACCAACAATAAGTTTCCAACAACATAAGAAACATACAAGTTTCCAACAACATATCCAACATACAACGATTTCCAACAAGAAGTTTCCAACAACATATCCATATATACACACATATCCAAAACAAGTTTCCAACAACATATCCATATATACATACATATCCAAAAGAAGTTTCCAACAAGTCTCCATCAACAAAAAGGAAGCACAAGGAGAAGAGTACACTCCATCAATGCAAGCTTCCTAAGAAGAAGAAGAAGAAGACTAGCTAGAAGAAAAAGAAGAAAAGGAAGAAGAAAAAGAAGAAGAGGAAGAAGAATTTATCTTCTCTTTCTTTTTCTCCTCTCCTTTCTTTATCTTCTTCTTCTAACTAAGGTAGGAAAAATGCCTTTTTTAGCTAAGCTAGGTAAAAATGCTAAGTGTGTGGGTCATTTTAGAGCTAAGCTATGTAAATAGGTCATTTTGGAGCTAACCTAGGTAAAATGGATCATATTGGAGCTAACCTAGGTAAACTTGGTCATTTTGGAGCTAACCTAGGTAAAATGGATCATATTGGAGCTAACCTAGGTAAATTTGGCCATTTTGGAGCTAACCTAGCTAATTATGCCATTTTGAGTTAACTAAGCATATTATGCCATTTTTGACATAAGTAAGCTAAGTATAGGTCTTTCTTGAGCTAACCCAGGTAACTAAGCATATTAGAGCTAATTTAGCATTTTAGAGCTAACTTAGGTCATTTTGGAGCTAACTTAGGTAAAATTGATCATTTTGGAGCTAATTAGGCTTATTATGTCATTTTCGAGGAAAATAAGCTAATTGTATGACATATATGAGGTTACCAAGATTGTTATGACATTTCAAACCTAAGTAAGCAAATTATGCCGTTTTTTACATAAGTAAGCTAAGTGTATGTCATTATTGAGAAAACCTAGGTAACTAAGCATATTAGAGATAATTTAGCATATTAGAGCTAATCTAGGTCATTTCGGAGGAAACAAAGCTACGTATAGATCATTTTGGAGATCTGACATACCTGACATACTTCACTCCTCCTTCTTCTCCTTCTCCTTCATCATTCTGATGCGCTTAGAGCGGCGAGGCAATGGGATGTAGTCTTCTACCACAATTGGCATGGTCATGTCGCCTAGTTGTGGGATCGCCGGTGCCACCACCATCGCGAGGTCATTGTCAGGCACCACCACCATCGCGAGGCCATCTTCAGGAAGCACCATCGCTAGGTCATCGTCAGCCACCACCATCTCTTGCCCATCGTCAGCCACCACCATCGCTTGCCCATCATAAGCCACCACCATCGCTTGCCCATCGTCAGCCATCATCATAGCGAGGTCATCGTCAGACAGAATAGGCTACACCTCCTCATCCCCACTCTGCTCCTCTTCTTCCCCACTCCATTCCAGATCATCCGCGCTGCTGCTTTTGCTGTAGCCAGAGTCGCTACTGCTGCTCCCATTGCTTTACCAAATGCAACAAAGTTTTTTTTAACAATCAGTGTGAGACAAAGCCAAATGGAGAGGAAGAAGAGGCAGAGCATATTGGCATCGTCGTCGTCCTAGTAGCGCATGCGGCACATAGTCGTGTTGAACACCTTCACAGTGAGTGTGGCATTGCCGTCATACTTGAGGACAAGGAAGTACTCGTGATGTAGGTCTTAGGCACGGACGAATTGCTCCCAGCCACGACATAGGTACATGTGGTCATACCTGAACACCACCTCCACGTCCCACAGCTTGCGAATCCTGCTGTCGGCCTGTCGCAGCTTCACATTCTTTGGCTGATGGTCGTCCAACATCTTCATAAAAGTGTCAGGGAGCCTCTGCAGCATGGGTCAAGTAGTGATGTAGAAAACAACAGAGTTATGATAAATAGATGGGTGAAGGGGAGATCTCTCCTTTCATATACCTGCCTTTTGGAGGAATTCTCGAGTATGATCATGAAGAACTCGAGACCTTCCAAGTCGTACTCCGGTGTGGCAGAGCACAACATGCAGTGGCGGCCTCCCCCCATCTCTGATAAGCAGCAGAAGAGACCAATTACTACCCTTACAACATTATCATACAACATTACAGTAGCAGAAGTTTTGAGCAGAACATAATCAACTACACTTAATTAATTTGGTAGGTTAGTTGGCAACAGTTGGAACAGAGCCAAGTTTTTAGACATGAAAGAAAACTGAGAAAAAAAAGCAATGCACTTGTGCTCGACAACATCAACAACTCTTAATTAATTTCGTAGGTTAGTTGGCAATGGCAATTGGCAACCTTCAAAACTAGGGATTTCTTTAGACATGAAAGAAAACTGAAAATGTTAAAAAACATAGCATAGTAATCTAAAAAACAGAGCATATTTTAGGTGGCTCTAGGTTGACATACTAGAGCTGAGCACAAGATTTATTAGTAGCATGTTCTTCAATATATTCTTGATAATTAAATGTAAGAGAATATATATCCTCACCATCTTTAGCTTCTAGATATGTTAAGATTGATAGGCACAAAAGTAAATCTCAAGGGAGCAATTTATATAGTGGTATATGCTCAAATATACCCTTAGACCTATTATTGTGTGCCTCAATCTTCCATGTATATGCTCAAATATACCCATAGACTTGTTTTTTTAAATGCCATGCCTATATGGTTCAATTTGTAAATCAGCCATAAACCCCCACGGAACTACTCTCATTGCACTACACGGAAATTTATTAGGTGACATGGCAAAATATTCAGGAACATAGCAGATTTGACGTTGTGGTCCATGGAAGTTTTCTACACGAACTGTTCTAAATCAAGTGTATTATCCTCATTTTTATTATAAGTGTGGCAGTGTTTACCTACAACAAGGAAATTTCACACAATCTCTTGTCAGCTACATGAAACTGAAAAACAAAAAACATAAACAAACTGAAAACAAGCAGTGCACTTGAGAAAAATACACTTCTTCTTCTTCTTCTTATTATTATTTTTTCATCTTTCTTCTTTCTTCTTAACCTAAACTAAACCTAAAGTAAACTAAATGTAAACCAAAACTTAAAAAATAGAAACCAAACCAAAAGTAAACTCTTCATGCCTTATAACTTTCAAACAGTGGTTAGCCAGTTAGCTAACAAAACCAGCACAATCGACATTGGCACCATTGGTCATGCGGAAGCGGCACCAGCAACAACTGCATCTGCTCCATCTTCAGCTACCGATTCTACCAATTATGCCATTTTCAGTGAATAACTAGTGGATGGGTTTTAATACGATGACGACAGAGTATAAAACAACCAAGGGTGATGATTGGCAACGCAGAACAGAAGTACATGTTCCACCACTATCTCCTATCCGCAAACCCAAAACTCTTCACGCCTTATAACTTTCCAACACGTGTCTGTCTACAAGCTTATAAAATTCATCAAAACCACATCCAAGGAAACTAACATGGTGGTCAGCCAGTTAGCTAAGAAAACCAGTGCAATCGACATTGGCACCATCGGTCCTACGTCTGCGACATCAACAACAGCCTCTTGCTATACTTCTTGGGCTACTGATTCTACAACACTTGACGAGCTCGAACATGATGAAGATGGAGTATGAAACAACCAGGGATGATGACTTACAACACTTGACAGAACCACATGTTGAACCACTGAACTGAACCGAACCTAGAGAGAGGGTAAACAAGCAGGTGAGACCAGAGGAAAGAAAGAAACCTTGCTCGTTCTTGCCGAGGCCCTTGCCGGACTTGGATCCCATCTTCTGCAGCAGCCTGAAGCCGACATTGGAGGCGGCAAGCCGCGTGTCGACGGAGGCCTTCTCTAGCCCCTCCGTGTCTAGGTTCTCCACCGGGGCAGCCGTGGGGGTGGAGGAGAGGGGCGCCGGGGCGGTCGGGTGGAGGAGGGGGCGCCGGAGCGGCGGGGCGGCCGTAGTGGTGGAGGAGGGGGCGTCGCGGTGACGGGGGTGGCGGCGGCTCCGGCACGAGGGCAGGGCGGGGCAGCACGGCGACGGGGGTGGCGTGGGGCGGCGGCGGCACGAGGGCCGGACAGCGCGGGGCAGCGGCGGCTCGGGCATGGGGCGGAGAGAGAGAGAGAGGGGGGGACAGAGAGATGGGGCGCAGGTGTCGTTGGCATTTTAGTTAGGGCACTGTTCTTTGTCGTCTGCTAGCATACGACAAAGAGCCTAGCTAACGGACATTAGTTTGGTCACTTTCTTTGCTGGCGAACGACAAAGAAAGTGGTCGTTAGGTGGCCCTTGCGAGTGGGCCACCCTCCCTCTTTGTCATCTGCTAGCGGACGACAAAGCTTCTATGCCATCTGCTAGCAGACGACAAAGACCTAGCTGACGACAAACATGATCTTTGTCGTGAGCTCTTTCTTTGCCATCAGTTTTATATAAGCTGATGGCAAAGACCTTCTTTGACGTCAGCTAGCTGACGGCAAAGATCTGCCTGACGACAAAGATCCTGATTCCAGTAGATTAATAGCATGAACAATAAAAAATTATAGATATGTTGGAGATGTATCAACTTGCCACGGGTTGCACAAGATCTGTTCATACAGAACTGGCACGCCACACGTTGGGTGCAGTGGCTTGCTGTTCCCGCTTGCCGGATGCGGGCTAGATGGACCGGGTGTTGCCATATTGTTGGGGAATGAAGTATTTCAAAAAAATCCTATGATCACGCAAGATCTATCTAGGAGATGCCTAGCAACGAGAGGGAAGAGTGTGTCTATGTACCCTCATAGACCAAAAGCGGAAGCGTTTAGTAACGTGGTTGATGTAGTCGAACGTCTTCGCGATCCGACCGATCCTAGCACTGAACGTACGGCACCTCCATGTTCAGCACACGTTCAGCACGATGACGTCCCTCGAGCTATTGATCCAATAGAGGACGAGGGAGTTCCGTCAGCACGACGGTGTGTTGATGGTGATGATGAAGTTACCGGCGCAGGGCTTCGCCTAAGCACTACGACGATATGACCAAGGTGTGTAACTGTGGAGGGGGCACCGCACACGGCTAAGAGAAGACTTGGTGTGCCCTTGGGGTGCCCCCCTCCCACGTATATAAAGGAGGGGGAAGAGGAGGCTGGCCCAAGGGGGCGCGCCAAGGGGGGGGGGGAGTCCTACTTGGACTCCCGGTCCAAGTAGGATTGCCCCCCTTTCCTATTCCAACTAGGAGAAGGAGGGAAGGAGGAAAGAGGGGGGCGCCGCCCCCTCCTAGTCCAATTCAGACCAGCCCTTGGGGGGTGCATGGCCACCCCTTGAGGCCCTCCTCTCCTTTCCACTAAAGCCCATTAAGGCCCATTACTTCCCTGGGGGGTTCCGGTCACCTCCCGGTACTCCAAAAAATACTCGAAACACTTCGGAACCATTCCGGTGTCCGAATATAACCTTCCAATATATCAATCTTTACCGCTCGACCATTTCGGGACTCTCATCATGTCTGTGATCTCATCCGGGACTTTGAACAAACTTCAGTCATCAAATCACATAACTCATAATACAAATCGTCATCGAACGTTAAGCGTGCAGATCCTATGGGTTTGAGAACTATGTATACATGACTGAGACACATCTCCGGTCAATAACCAATAGCGGAACCTGGATGCTCATATTGGATCCTACATATTCTACGAAGATCTTTATCGGTCAAACAACATAACAACATACGTTATTCGCTTTTTCATCGGTATGTTACTTGCCCGAGATTCGATCGTCGGTATCATCATACCTAGTTCAATCTCGTTACCAGCAAGTCTCTTTACTCGTTCCGTAATGCATCATCCCGTAACTAACTCATTAGTTACATTGCTTGCAAGGCTCATAGTGATGTGCATTACCGAGAGGGCCCAGAGATACCTCTCCAATACACAGAGTGACAAATCCTAATCTCGATCTATGCCAACTCAACAAATACCATCGGAGACACCTATAGAGCATCTTTATAATCACCCAGTTACGTTTTGACGTTTGATAGCACACAAGGCGTTCCTCCGGTATTCAGGAGTTGCATAATCTCATAGTCGTAAGAACATGTATAAGTCATGAAGAAAGCAATAGCAATAAAACTAAACGATCATTATGCTAAGCTAATGGATGGGTCTTGTCCATCACATCATTCTCTTAATGATGAGATCCCGTTCATCAAATGACAACACATGTCTATGGTCAGGAAACTTAACCATCTTTGATTAACGAGCTAGTCAAGTAGAGGCATACTAGGGACACTTTGTTTTGTCTATGTACCCACACATGTATCAAGTTTCCGGTTAATACAATTCTAGCATGAATGATACACATTTATCAGGATATAAGGAAATATAAATAACAACTTTGTTATTGCCTCTAGGGCATATTTCCTTCAGTCTCCCACTTGCACTAAAGTCAATAATGTAGTTCACATCGTCATGTGATTTAACACCAATAGTTCACATCTTTATGTGATTAGTTCACATCGCCATGTGACTAATACCCAAAGGGTTTTACTAGAGGCAATAATCAAGTTCACATCGCTATCTGATTAACACCCAAAGAGTACTAAGGTGTGATCATGTTTTGCTTTGTGAGAGAATCTTAGTCAATGGGTCTGTCACATTCAGAGCCGTATGTATTTTGCAAATTTTCTATGTCTATAATGCTCTGCATGGAGCTACTCTAGCTAATTGCTCCCACTTTCAATATGTATCCAGATTGAGACTCAGAGTCATCCGGATCGGTGTAGAAGCTTGCATCAACGTAACTCTTTACGACGAACTTTTTATCACCTCCATAACCGAGAAATATCTCCTTAGTCTTCTAAGGATAATTTTGACCGCTGTCGAGTGATCCACTCCTGCATCAATATCGTACCCCCTTGCCAAACTAATGGCAAGGTACACAATAGGTTTCGTACACAGCATAGCATACTTTATAGAACCTATGGCTGAGACTTGGGGAATGACTTTCATTCTCTTTCTATTTTCTTCCATGGTCGTGTTTTGAGTCTTACTCAACTTTACACCTTGCAATATAGGCAAGAACTCCTTCTTTGACTGTTCCATTTTGAACTACTTCAAAATCTTGTCCAGATATGTACTCATTGAAAAATCTTATCAAGCGTCTTGATCTATCTCTATAGATTTTCATGCCCAATATGTAAGTAGCTTCACCGAGGTCTTTCTTTGAAAAACTCCTTTCAAACACTCCTTTATGCTTTCCAGAAAATTCTGCATCATTTCCGATCAACAATATGTCATTCACATATACTTATCAGAAAGGCTATAGTGCTCCCACTCATTTTCTTGTAAATACGGGCTTCTCCAAAGTCTGTATAAAACCATAAGCTTTAATCACACTATCAAAACGTATATTCCAACTCCAAGAGGCTTGCACCAGTCCATAAATGGATCGCTAGAGCTTGCACACTTTGTTAGCACTATTAGGATCGACAAAACCTTCTGGTTGCATCATATACAACTCTTCTTTAAGATATCCATTAAGGAATGCAGTTTTGACAACCATTTGCCAAATTTCATAATCATAAAATGCGGCAATTGCTAACATGATTAGGACAGACTTAAGCATCGCTGCGGGTGAGAAGGTGATACGTCCATTTTGCATCATGCTTTTATATCGATATTTATTGCATTATGGGCTATTATTACACATTATGTCACAATTCTTATGCCTATTCTCTCTTATTTTACAAGGTTTACATAAAGAGGGAGGATGCCAGCAGCTGGGATTCTGGGCTAGAAAAGGAGCAAATAATAGAGACCTATTCTGCACAGCTCCAAAAGTCCTGAAACTTCACGGAAGTCATTTTTAGAATATATAAAAATACTGAGCGCAAGAAGTTCCAGAGGGGGCCATACCTTGGCCACGAGGGTGGGGGGCGCGCCCTACCCCCTGGGCGCCCCCTGCCTCATGGGCCCCATGGTGGCCCTCCGATGCCCATCTTCTGCTATATGGAGTCTTTCGTTAAGGAAAAAATCATAAGCAAGATTTCAGGACGAGACTCCGCCGCCACGAGGCGGAACCTTGGCAGAACCAATCTAGGGCTCTGGCGGAGCTGTTCTGCCGGGGAAACTTCCCTCTGGGAGGGGGAAATCATCGCCATCGTCATCACCAACGATGCTCTCATCGGCAGGGGGTCAATCTCCATCAACATGTTCACCAGCACCATCTCCTCTCAAACCTTAGTTCATCTCTTGTATCCAATTCTTGTCTCCAAGTCTGGGATTGGTACCTGTGGGTTGCTAGTAGTGTTAATTACTCCTTGTAGTTGATGCTAGTTGGTTTATTTGGTGGAAGATCATATGTTCAGATCCTATATGCATATTAATACCCCTTTGATTATGAACATGAATATGCTTTCTGAGTAGTTACGTTTGTTCCTGAGGACATGGGAGAAGTCTTGCTATTAGTAGTCATGTGAATTTGGTATTCGTTCGATATTTTGATGAGATGTATGTTCTCTCTCCTCTGGTGGTGTTATGTGAACGTCGACTACATGACACTTCACCATTATTTGGGCCTAGAGGAAGGCATTGGGAAGTAATAAGTAGATGATGGGTTGCTAGAGTGACAGAAGCTTAAACCCTAGTTTGTGTGTTGCTTCGTAAGGGGCTGATTTGGATCCATATGTTTCATGCTATGGTTAGGTTTACCTTAATACTTTTGTTGTAGTTGCGGATGCTTGCAATAGAGGTTAATCATAAGTGGCATGCTTGTCCAAGTAAGGACAACACCCAAGCACCGGTCCACCCACATATCAGATTATCAAAGTAACAAACGCGAATCATATGATCGTGATGAAATCTAGCTTGACGATAATTCCCATGTGTCCTCGGGAGCGCTTTTCTCTATATAAGAATTTGTCCAGGCTTGTCCTTTGCTACAAAAAGTATTGGGCCACCTTGCTGCACTATATTTACTTTTGTTCATTGTTGCTCGTTACAAATTATCTTATCACAAAACTATCTGTTACCTATAATTTTAGTGCTTGCAGAGAATACCTTGCTGAAAACTGCTTATCATTTCCTTCTGCTCCTCGTTGGTTTCGACACTCTTACTTATCGAAAGGACTACGATAGATCCCCTATACTTGTGGGTCATCAGGACTCTTTTCTGGCGCATTTCTGGGCAGTGAAGCGCCTTTGGTAGGTGGAATTTGGTAAGGAAAAATTTATATAGTGTGCTGAAATTTACTGTCACTTGTTACTATGGAAAGTAATCCTCTGAGGGGGCTTGTTCGGGGTATCTTCACCCCGACCAGTAGAGCAAAGAGTTGCTCCTCAACCTACTAAACCTACTGAAAATGAAAATGTCTGCTTTGAAATTCCTTCGGGTATGATTGAAAAACTGCTAGCTAATCCTTTTTCAGGAGATGGAATATTACATCCTCACGAGCATCTAATATATGTGGATGAAGTTTGTGGATTATTTAAGCTTGCAGGTATGCCCGATGATGTTATCAAGAAGAAGGTCTTCCCTTTATCTTTGGAGTGAGACGCATTGACATGGTATAGGCTATGTGATGATATGGGATCATGGAACTACAAACGATTGAAATTGGAATTTCATCAGAAGTTTTATCGTATGCATCTTGTTCATCGTGATCGTAATTATATATATATATATATATATATGATTTTTGGCCTCGCGAAGGAGAAAGCATCGCTCAAGATTGGGGGAGGCTTAAGTCAATGTTATATTCATGCCCCAATCATGATCTCTCAAGAGAAATGATTATTCAAAATTTGTATGCTCGGCTTTCTGATAACAACCGCACCATGCTCGATACTTCTTGTGCTGGCTCTTTTATGATGAAGACTATTGAATTCAAATGAGATTTATTGGAAAGAATTAAACGCAACTCTGAAGATTGGGATCTCGGCGAAGGTAAGGAGTCAGGTATGACTCCTAAGTTTGATTGTGTTAAATCTTTTATGGATACCGATGTTTTCCGTAAATTTAGCACTAAATATGGACTTGACTCTGAAATAGTAGCTTCTTTCTGTGAATCTTTTGCTACTCATATTGATCTCCCTAAAGAGAAGTGGTTTAAATATCATCCTCCCATAGAAGTAAAAGTAGCTGCACCTATTAAAGTTGAAGAAAAGACTATCACTTATAATGATCCTATTGTTCCTACTGCTTATGTTGAGAAACCACCTTTTCCTGTTAAGATAAAAGATCATGATAAAGCTTCAACTGTGGTTCATAAAAGCAATATTAGAACCTATACACCTCCTGAGAAAGTTAAAGTTGAACCTAATATTGCTATTGTTAAGGATCTCTTGGCTGATAATATTGATGGGCATGTTATTTATTTCTGTGATGAAACTGCTAGAATTGCTAAACCTTGTGCTAAAGATAAACATAGACCTGTGGTAGGCTTGCCTGTTATTTCTGTTAAAATAGGAGATCATTGTTATCATGGCTTGTGTGATATGGGTGCTAGTGCTAGTGCAATACCTATTGACTTATACAGATAAATTATGCATGATATTGCACCTGCTGAGTTAGAAGAAATTGATGTCACCATTAAACTTGCCAATAGAGATACTATTTCACCAATTGGGATTGTTAGAGATGTTGAAGTCTTGTGTGGGAAAACTTAATATCCTGCTGATTTTCTTGTTCTTAGTTCCCCACAAGATAGCTTTTGCCCCATTATATTTGGTAGACCCTTCTTAAACACTGTTAATGCTAGGATAGACTGCAAAAAGGATGTTATTACTATTGGTTTAGGTGATATGTCTCATGAGTTCAAATTTTCTAAATTTCATAGACAACACCGTGAAGAAGAATTGCCTAGTAAAGATGAAAGTATTGGTCTTGCTTCTATTGCCGTACCTCCAAATGATCCTCTAGAACAATATTTGCTAGACCATGAAAATGATATGTATATGAATGAAAGAAGGGAAATAGATGAAGTGTTCTTTAAACAGGGACCTATTCTAAAACACAACTTGCCTGTTGAAATCTTAGGGGATCCTCCTCCACCCAAGGGTGATCCCGTGTTTGATCTTAAACCTTTGCCTGATACTCTTAAATATGCTTATCTTGATGAAAAGAAGATATATCCTATTATTATTAGTGCTAACCTTTCAGAGAAGGAGGAAGAAAAATTATTGAATACTCTGAAGAAGCACCGTGCTGCTATTGGATATACTCTTGAAGATCTTAAGGGCATTAGTCCCACTCTATGTCAACACAAAATAAATTTGGAGAAAGATGCCAAACCAGTTATTGATCATGAACGACGGCTGAATCCTAAGATGAAAGAAGTGGTAAGAAAAAGAAATACTAAAGCTCCTTGAGGCAGGTATAATTTATCCTGTTGCCGATAGTCAGTGGGTAAGTCATGTCCATTGTGTTCCTAAGAAGGGAGGTATTACTGTCGTTCCTAATGGTAAAGATGAATTGATTCCGCAAAGAATTATTACAGGTTATAGGATGGTAATTGATTTCCGCAAATTAAATAAGGCTACTAAAAAAGATCATTACCCCTTACCTTCCATTGATCAAATGCTAGAAAGATTATCCAAGCATACACATTTTTTCTTTCTAGATGATTATTCTGGTTTCTCTCAAATACCTGTGTCAGCCGATGATCAATCTAAGACCACTTTTACTTGTCCTTTCGGTACTGTTGCTTATAGACGTATGCCTTTTGGTTTATGTAATGCACCTGCTACCTTTCAAAGATTTATGATGGCTATATTTTTTGATTTTTGTGAAAAGATATGTGAGGTATTCATGGATGATTTCTCCGTTTATGGATCCTCTTTTGATGATTGCTTAAGCAACCTTGATCGAGTTTTGCAGAGATGCGAAGAAACTAACCTTGTCTTGAATTGGGAGAAATGCCACTTTATGGTTAATGAAGGTATTGTCTTGGGGCACAAAATTTCTGAAAGAGGCATTGAAGTTGATAAAGCTAAAGTTGATGCTATTGAAAAGATGCCGTGTCCCAAGGACATCAAAGGTATAAGAAGTTTCCTTGGACATGCTGGCTTTTATAGGAGGTTCATTAAGGACTTCTCAAAAATTTCTCGGCCTCTGACTAATTTATTACAAAAAGATATACCATTCGTCTTTGATGATGATTGTGTAGAAGCATTTGAAATACTTAAGAAAGCATTGATCTCTGCACCTATTGTTCAGCCACCTGATTGGAATTTACCTTTTGAAATTATGTGTGATGCTAGTGATTATGCTGTAGGTGCTGTTCTAGGGTAAAGAGTTGATAAGAAATTAAATGTTATCCAATATGCTAGTAAAACTCTAGACAATGCCCAGAGAAATTATGCTACAACTGAAAAAGAATTCTTAGCAGTTGTATTTGCTTGTGGTAAGTTCAGACCTTATATTGTTGATTCTAAAGTAACTATTCACACAGATCGTGCTGCTATTAAATATCTTATGGAAAAGAAGGATGCTAAACCTAGACTTATTAGATGGGTTCTCCTCCTACAAGAATTTGATCTGCATATTATTGATAGAAAGGGAGCTGAGAACCCCGTTGCAGATAACTTGTCTAGGTTGGAAAATGTTCTTGATGACCCACTACCTATTGATGATAGCTTTCTTGATGAACAATTAAATGTCATAAATGCTTCTCGAACTGCTCCATGGTATGTTGATTATGCTAATTACATTATTGCTAAGTTTATACCACCTAGTTTCACATACCAGCAAAATAAAAAGTTCTTCTATGATTTGAGACACTACTTTTGGGATGACCCACATCTTTATAAGGAAGGAGTGGATGGTATTATTAGACGTTGTGTACCTGAGCATGAACAGGAACAGATCCTACGCAAGTGTCACTCCGAGGCTTATGGAGGACACCATGCTGGAGATAGAACTGCACATAAGGTATTGCAATCCAGTTTTTATTGGCCTACTCTCTTCAAGGATGCCCGTAAGTTTGTCTTATCTTGTGATGAATGTCAAAGAATTAGTAATATTAGTAGACATCAAGAAATGCCTATGAATTATTCGCTTGTTATTGAACCATTTGATGTTTGGGGATTTGATTATATGGGACCTTTTCCTGCCTCTAATGGATATACACATATTTTAGTTGCCGTTGATTACGTTACTAAGTGGGTAGAAGCTATTCCAACTAGTAGTGTTGATCATAACACCTCTATTAAGATGCTTAAAGAAGTTATTTTTCCGAGGTTTGGAGTCCCTAGATATCTAATGACTGATGGTGGTTCACATTTTATTCATGGTGCTTTCCGTAAAATGCTTGCTAAGTATGATGTTAATCATAGAATTGCATCTCCTTATCACCCACAGTCTAGTGGTCAAGTAGAATTGAGCAATGGAGAACTAAAATTAATTTTGCAAAAGACTGTTAATAGATCTAGAAAGAATTGGTCCAAGAAACTTGATGATGCATTATGGGCCTATAGAACTGCATATAAAAATCCTATTGGTATGTCTCCGTATAAAATGGTTTATGGAAAAGCATGTCACTTACCTCTCAAACTAGAACATAAGGCTTATTGGGCTATTAAAGAGCTCAATTATGATTTCAAACTTGCCGGTGAGAAAAGGTTATTTGACATTAGCTCACCCGATGAATGGAGAACCCAATCCTATGAAAATGCCAAATTGTTTAAAGAAAAAGTTAAAAGATGGCATGACAAAAGAATACAAAAGCGTGAGTTTAATATAGGTGATTATGTATTGCTATACAACTCTCGTTTAAGATTTTTTGCAGGAAAGCTTCTCTCTAAATGGGAAGTTCCTTACGTTATCAAGGAGGTCTATCATTCCGGTGCCATAAAAATCAACAACTTCGAAGGCACAAATCCGAAGGTGGTAAACGGTCAAAGAATCAAACATTATATCTCAGGTAATCCTATAAATGTTGAAACCAATGTTATTGAAACTGTAACACTGGAGGAATACATAAGGGACACTTTCTGGAACGTTTCAGACTCCGAAAAGGAAGAGGTATCTGGTACGGTAAGTAAACCGACTCCAAAACAGTTCTAATGGCAATTTTTCTATGTTTTGGAATATTTAGAAAAATAGAAAAAGAAGAAGCAGTCCGGGAAGGACACGAGGGCACCATGAGGGTGGAGGGCGCGCCCTACCCCCTGGGCGCGCCCCCTGCCTCGTGGGCACCTCGTGCGCTCTACGGACTCTGTTTTCTTGCATGATACATATTTTGGTCGGTAAAAATTCATTATATAATCTCCCGGAGGTTTTGACTCCTGTATCACGCAATTGTCCTATGTTCTTGTTTTGAGATGTTTCTGCTGCAGATTAGAGCAATATGTCGTCCCAGGATTCGGAAGGAGAAAGCTATGTGGCTGATTTTCTTGTAGATCCTAAGGTCTGTGGGGACGTGGATCATTGTGATTGGACTACGGAAGAAGAAGAGGACTATGAACCCAGGGGAAAGGAGGAGACGAGTTCAGATGAAGATGAAGTCCCATTACCTCAACCTGGGGACATGCATGTGGAGTTCAAAAAGTCAAGCCTCCCTGATAGAGCAAAGAAACCTAAGATCGAGTTTATCCCTTTTCGCCTCTTGCAGGAAAACAAACAGGAATTATGCAAGAAGATATTAAGCCTTGAGCAGGAGATCGATGACCTAAGGGATCAAAATTCTATCGCCAAGCGCAAATTAATGAAGAAGCCTACGTCATCAACAACTCCACCTTCTTCACCAACAAAGAAGAACTGAGTATCTGGTATGGGCACTCCCCTTGGCAACTGCCAAGCTTGGGGGAGTGCCCCGGTATTGTATCACCATCACTTCTATCTTTACCATTTTTCTTAGTTTGATCCTTTCGGTAATATCTTGAACTAGTAGCATAAAGTTTTAGTATGATCTAGTTGTGAGTTTTGCTTTATGATCCTTCTATGTAATCGAGTCCGTGAGCTATATATAATAAAGATAGTGTTGAGTCAAGGGCTTGATTATTTTGCCATGATCTTGAGTGAATAAAAGAAAAGAGAAAGAAATAAAAAGAAACAAAGAGATCATATGGATCTTATGGAGAGTAATGAGCTCACATAGAAAGATTATGATGAATAAAAGTTGTTGAGAGTTGGCAAACATAGTTTTGGTCATCGTTGCAATTAATAGGAAGTAATAAAGAAAGATAGGTCTTCACATATAAATACACTATCTTGGACATCTTTTATGATTGTGAGCACTCATTAAAATATGACATGCTAAAGAGTTGACGTTGGACAAGGAAGACAGCGTAATGGGTCATGTTTTCTTGCATCTGAGATAAATTATATTGTCATGGATCATCCAACATGATTGAGCTTGCCTTTTCCCCTCATGCTAGCCAAATTCTTTGCACCAAGTAGAGATACTACTTGTGCTTCCAAACACCCTTAAACCAGTTTTGCCATGAGAGTCCACCATATCTACCTACGGATTGAGTAAGATCCCTCAAGTAAGTTGCCATCGGTGCAAGCAATAAAAATTGCCCTCTAAATATGTATGACTTATTAGTATGGGAGAAAATAAGCTTTATACGATCGTGTGATACGGAAGAAATAAAAGCGACGGACTGCATAATAAAGGTCCATATCACAAGTGGCAATATAAAGTAACGTTCTTTCGCATTAAGATTTTGTGCATCCAACCATAAAAGCGCATGACAACCTCTGCTTCCCTCTATGAAGGGCCTATCTTTTACTTTTATCTCCTATCTTGCATAAGAGTCATGGTGATCTTCACCCTTACTTTTTACATTTTATCTTTTGGCAAGCACAACATGTTGGAAAGATCCTGGTATATATGGCTAATTGGATGTGAGTTTTCATGAACTATTATTGTTGACATTACCCTTGAGGTAAAATGTTGGGAGGCAAAACTGTAAGCCCCTATCTTTCTCTGTGTCCGATTAAAACACCATACCCATAAGTATTGCGTGAGTGTTAGCAATTGTGAAATACTATATGATAGTTGAGTATGTGGACTTGCTGAAAAGCTCTTATATTGACTCTTTCCTATGTTATGATAAATTGCAATTGCTCCAATGACTGAGATTATAGTTTGTTAGTTTTCAATGAAGTTTATGATTCATACTTGAAATTGTGATTGAATTGTTACTCTAGCATAAGAGATCATATGACAAGAATTATATAAGTTGTTGTTCTAAGAATGATCATGATGCTCTCATGTCCGTATTTTATTTTTATCAACACCTCTATCTCTAAACATGTGACATATTTTTCGATTTCGGCTTTCGCTTGAGGACAAGCGAGGTCTAAGCTTGGGGGAGTTGATACGTCCATTTTGCATCATGCTTTTATATCGATATTTATTGCATTATGGGCTGTTATTACACATTATGTCACAATAATTATGCCTATTCTCTCTTATTTTACAAGGTTTACATAAAGAGGGAGAATGCCGACAGCTGGGATTCTGGGCTGGAAAAGGAGCAAATATTAGAGACCTATTCTGCACAGCTCCAAAAGTCCTGAAACTCCACGGAAGTCATTTTCAAAATATATAAAAAATACTGGGCGCAAGAAGTTCCAGAGGGGGGCCACACCCTGGCCACGAGGGTGGGGGGCGCGCCCTACCCCCCTGGGCGCGCCCCCTGCCTCGTGGGCCCCCTGGTGGCCCTCCGATGCCCATCTTCTGCTATATGGAGTCTTTCGTTGAGGAAAAAATTATAAGCAAGCTTTCGGGACGAGACTCCGCCACCACGAGGCGGAACCTTGGCGGAACCAATCTAGGGCTCTGGCGGAGATGTTCTGCTGGGGAAACTTCCCTCCGGGAGGGGGAAATCATCGCCATCATCATCACCAACAATCCTCTCATCAGGAGGGGGTCAATCTACATCAACATCTTCACCAGCACCATCTCCTCTCAAACCCTAGTTCATCTCTTGTATCCAATTCTTGTCTCCAAGTCTGGAATTGGTACCTGTCGGTTGCTAGTAGTGTTAATTACTCCTTGTAGTTGATGCTAGTTGGTTTATTTGGTGGAAGATCATATGTTCAGATCCTATATGCATATTAATACCCCTTTGATTATGAACATGAATGTGCTTTGTGAGTAGTTACGTTTTTTCCCGAGGACATGGGAGAAGTCTTGCTATTAGTAGTCATGTGAATTTGGTATTCGTTCGATATTTTGATGAGATGTATGTTGTCTCTCCTCTGGTGGTGTTATGTGAACGTCGACTACATGACACTTCACCATTATTTGGGCCTAGAGGAAGGCATTGGGAAGTAATAAGTAGATGATGGGTTGCTAGAGTGACAGAAGCTTAAACCCTAGTTTATGCGTTGCTTCATAAGGGGCTGATTTGGATCCATATGTTTCTTGCTATGGTTAGGTTTACCTTAATACTTTTGTTGTAGTTGCGGATGCTTGCAATAGAGGTTAATCATAAGTGGGATGCTTGTCCAAGTAAGGACAACACCCAAGCACTGTCCACCCACATATCAGATTATCAAAGTACCGAACGCGAATCATATGATCGTGATGAAATCTAGCTTGACGATAATTCCCATGTGTCCTCGGGAGCGCTTTTCTCTATATAAGAATTTGTCCAGGCTTGTCCTTTGATACAAAAAGGATTGGGCCACCTTTCTGCACTATATTTACTTTTGTTAATTGTTGCTCGTTACAAATTATCTTATCACAAAACTATCTGTTACCTATAATTTTAGTGCTTGCAGAGAATACCTTGCTGAAAACTGCTTATCATTTCCTTGTGCTCCTCGTTGGGTTCAACACTCTTACTTATCGAAAGGACTATGATAGATCCCCTATACTTGTGGGTCATCAAGACTCTTTTCTGGTGCCGTTGCCGGGGAGTGAAGCGCCTTTGGTAGGTGGAATTTGGTAAGGAAAAATTTATATAGTGTGCTGAAATTTACTGTCACTTGTTACTATGGAAAGTAATCCTCTGAGGGGCTTGTTCGGGGTATCTTCACCCCGACCAGTAGAGCAAAGAGTTTCTCCTCAACCTACTGAAAATGAAAATGTCTGCTTTGAAATTCCTTCGGGTATGATTGAAAAACTGCTAGCTAATCCTTTTTCGGGAGATGGAACATTACATCCCGATGAGCACCTAATATATGTGGATGAAGTTTGTGGATTATTTAAGCTTGCAGGTATGCCCGATGATGTTATCAAGAAGAAGGTCTTCCCTTTATCTTTGGAGGGAGACGCATTGACATGGTATAGGCTATGTGATGATATGGGATCATGGAACTACAAACGATTGAAATTGGAATTTCATCAGAAGTTTTATCCTATGCATCTTGTTCATCGTGATTGTAATTATATATATAATTTTTGGCCTCGTGAAGGAGAAAGCATCACTTAAGATTGGGGGAGGGTTAAGTCAATGTTATATTCATGCCCCAATTATGATCTCTCAAGTGTCCTCGGGAGCGCTTTTCTCTATATAATAAATTGTCCAGGCTTGTCCTTTGCTACAAAAAGGATTGGGCCACCTTGCTGCACTATATTTACTTTTGTTACTTGTTGCTCATTACAAATTATCTTATCACAAAACTATCTGTTACCTATAATTTCAGTGCTTGCAGAGAATGCCTTGCTGAAAACCACTTATCATTTCCTTCTGCTCCTCGTTGGGTTCGACACTCTTACTTATCGAAAGGACTACGATAGATACCCTATACTTGTGGGTCATCAGAAGGTCTCATCGTAGTCAACTCCTTGAACTTTGTCGAAAACCTTTCACAACAAGTCGAGCTGAGCTTTGTAGATAGTAACATTACCATCAGCGTCAGTCTTCTTAAAGATCCATTTATTCTCTATTGCTTGCCGATCATCGGGCAAGTCAACCAAAGTCCACACTTTGTTCTCATACATGGATCCCATCCTAGATTTCATGGCCTCAAGCCATTTTGCCGAATCTGGGCTCATCATCGCTTCCTCATAGTTCGTAGGTTCATCATGGTCAAGTAACATGACCTCCAGAACAGGATTACCATACCACTCTTGTGCGGACCTTACTCTGGTTGACCTATGAGGTTCGGTAGTAACTTGATCAGAAGTTTCATGATGATTATCATTAGCTTCCTCACTGATTGGTGTAGGAATCACTAGAACTGATTTCTGTGATGAACTACTTTCCAATAAGGGAGAAGGTACAATTACCTCATCAAGTTCTACTTTCCTCCCACTCACTTCTTTCGAGAGAAACTCCTTCTCTAGAAAGGATCCATTCTTAGCATCGAATATCTTGCCTTCAGATCTGTGATAGAAGGTGTACCCAACAGTCTCCTTTGGGTATCCTATGAAGACACATTTCTCTGATTTGGGTTCGAGCTTATCAGGTTGAAGCTTTTTCACATAAGCATCGCAGCCCCAAAATTTAAGAAATGGCGGCTTAGGTTTCTTGCCAAACCATAGTTCATATGGTGTCGTCTCAACATATTTAGATGGTGCCCTATTTAACGTGAATGCAGCCGTCTCTAAAGCATAACCCCAAAACGATAGCGGTAAATCAGTAAGAGACATCATAGATCGCACCATACCTAATAAAGTACTATTATGACGTTCGGACACACCATTACGCTATGGTGTTCCAGGTGGCGTGAGTTACGAAACTATTCCACATTGTTTCAAATGAAGACCAAACTCATAACTCAAATATTCACCTCCACGATCAGATCGTAGAAACTTTATTATCTTGTTACGATGATTTTCCACTTCACTCTAAAATTCTTTGAACTTTTCAAATGTTTCAAACTTATATTTCACCAAGTAGATATACCCATATCTGCTCAAATCATCTGTGAAGGTCACAAAATAACGATACCCGCCGCGAGCCTCAACACTCATCGGACCGCATACATCAGTATGTATTATTTCCAACAAGTCAGTTGCTCGCTCCATTGTTCTGGAGAATGGAGTTTTAGTCATCTTTCCCATGAGGCATGTTTCGCAAGTATCAAGTGATTCCAAAAGCCCATCGGCATGGAGTTTCTTCATGCGCTTTATACCAATATGATCAAAACAGCAGTGCGACAAATAAGTTGCACTATCATTATTAACCTTGCATCTTTTGGCATCAATATTATGAATATGTGTATCACTACAATTGATATTCAATAAACCATTTTTGGGTGTATGACCATAGAAGGTTTTATTCATGTAAATAGAACAACAATTATTCTCTAACTTAAATGAATAACCGTATCGCAATAAACATGATCCAATCATATTCATGCTCAATGCAAACACCAAATAACATTTATTTAGGTCCAACACTAATCCCAAAGATAGAGGGAGTGTGCGATGGTGATCTTATCAACCTTGGAATCACTTCCAACACACATCTTCACCTCGCAATTAACTAGTCTATGTTCATTTTGCAACTCCTGTTTCGAGTTACTAATCTTACCAACTGAACCGGTATCAAATACCCTGGGGTTTACTATGAACACTAGTAAAGTACACATCAACAACATGTATATCAAATATACCTTTCACTTTGCCAACCTTCTTATCCGCCAAGTATTTGGGGTAGTTCCGCTTCCAGTGACCATTCCCTTTGCAGTAGAAGCACTAAGTTTTAGGCTTAGGTCTATGCCGGTGTCAAAACCAGTGGATCTCGGGTAGGGGGTCCCGAACTGTGCGTCTAGGCCGGATGGTAACATGAGGCAAGGGACACGAAGTTTTACCCAGGTTCGGGCCCTCTCGATGGAGGTAAAACCCTACGTCCTACTTGATTAATATTGATGATATGGGTAGTACAAGAGTAGATCTACCACGAGATCGAAGAGGCTAAACCCTAGAAGCTAGCCTATGGTATGATTGTTGATGTGTATGTTGTCCTACGGACTAAAACCCTCCGGTTTATATAGACACCGGATAGGGTTAGGGTTACATAGAGTCGGTTACAATGGTAGGATATCTACATATCCGTATCGCCAAGCTTGCCTTCCACGCCAAGGAAAGTCCCTCCCGGACACGGGACGAAGTCTTCAATCTTGTACCTTCTTAGTCCAGGAGTCCGGCTATCCGAACACCCCCTAACCCAGGACTCCCTCAGTAGCCCCTGAACCAGGCTTCAATGACGATGAGTCCGGCGCGCAGATTGTCTTCGGCATTGCAAGGCGGGTTCCTCCTCCAAATACTTCGTAGAAGATTTTGAACACAAAGATAGTGTCCGGCTCTGCAAAATAAGTTTCCACATATTGCCATAAAGAGAATAATATTTACACCAATCTAATCTGCTGACGTATTCCGTAGCGTGACACACCACGGCCAAGCCTTTATCCGAGTCGTTTCATTATCCCACCTCAGCGCGTTATGCGAGGCGGTTTCCTTGGCACGTCTTGTTAAAGCAGAGATCGTGTCCCCTTATCCCGGGATTCTCATCAATATGGGCGTGGGTAAACCAACCGCTTCTAGGACTCCTAGATTATAGGCAAGTCCAAACGGACACGGAGAGGACGCTTGATATTCACCCTCTTTATAAAGGGGACAAGGCTTTTATCTTTCCCTCCCGTGCTCAATCGAATCCTTCCCCCACCTTAAGCTCAAACGCCCAAAGTTCAGGTCAGGTGCTCCGAACCTCCAGTCATGTCTGGATCTAGCCTTCAAGGCTGATGGATGCCTTCCTCCGTCACGGAAGAAGACATCAAGAAGTTGAGGGAGGCCAGATATCTGACCGCCGAGATTTTGCATCGGCTGCCTCCCCGAGGGCAGGCCGTCCCCACCCCCGAACCCAATGAGAACGTCGTGTTCGTTTCCCACTTCCTCCGAGGTCTAGGCCTTCCCCTGGATCCTTTCGTCAGGGGTTTGATGTTCTACTATGGGATAGATTTTCATGATCTAGCTCCGGACTCCTTTCTTCACATCACGACATTTATTGCCGTGTGCGAGGCCTTCCTCCGGGTTACCCTCACTTTAGCCTATGCCTCAAGACCTTTGAAGTGAAGCCGAAGATGGTCGAGGGGCAACATGCAGCGTGTGGAGGTGCCTCAATACGCAAGATGACGGGAGCTCCGTGGCCCAAAGGTTCCATCCTAGAGGTGTCTGAATTGTGGCAACAGGAGTGGTTCTACATCACGGCTCCTAGAAGTGCCAAGTGGGCGGCCCCCTGCTTTTCGCTCGGGCCCTCCACCACAGCTGATGTCATGGATCAGCAGAGGTCTGAGCTGGGGTCCAGCCAAGGACGTGCCTATACTGCAAGGACGCATTCGAGGGCTCTTTAATGGAGATTTCAGTTTGGTTGCGGTAACACATGTTATGCTGGTTCGTCAAGTCTAGCCTTGCAAACACCGGCCTCTTCGCCTGTGGGAGTTCAATCCCGAGGGACCGCGTGCCGTTCAGAATTTTCTCGGCCTGACGCACGAGGAGATGTACAAGTCATTCTTCGGACCTCAGGTGGAGTGTCCGGAAATCACCGAGGACGTGGGCCTGAGTAGTAACCACACCATCAAACAGGTAAGGCATCTTCCGACCGAACATACTCTCTCTACTTCATTACGAAGTTATTTCTGAGAGTTTGCTTTTTGACCAGGACTGGCTAACAAAGGCGAAGTTGATTCGGTGTTTGGCCCCCCTCCCTGAGGGTTTGGAAAATCCGATATTGGAAAAGATGCTCCTGACCTTACCTTGCCCGGAGCCCTTGAAGGAAGATACTATGGAGGATAATGCAGACGGACGCGGGCCCCCAACGCTGCCCATTCTAGCCGAGGGAGCAAGCGTCTCCATGAGGGAAGGCGACCAGAAGAGGAAAAGGGATGCGCCCGGAGATTCGGAAGCCGAAGCTTCCAAATGGGAGAAGAAGTCTCCCACAAAGGGTCCTACCTTGGGGGGCGCTATTGCCGCACAAAGTCCGCAGGGGGATCAATTCTCCCTCGAGTCGTAAGTGACCCGAAATACTTTTAATAGTACAGATATGCCATCTTTTTCTTCTGAGGAAATAACCACCGCATATATTTTTGCAGTTCGGGCCTTAGCCCCTCTCAAATGAGCTCATCTTCGGGGGATCTTCTTCCAGAGATGATGGAGAGCAAAACGCCTCCTCCGTATTCCTCCGCTCCAGAAGCAGGCGACCCTGAAGTGTCGATGCGGAGGGCCTCTGTCGGTGTCAAAACCGGCGGATCTCGGGTAGGGGGTCCCGAACTGTGCGTCTAGGCCGGATGGTAACAGGAGACAGGGGACACTTTGTTTTACCCAGGTTCAGGCCCTCTCGATGGAGGTAATACCCTACTCCTGCTTGATTAATATTGATGATATGGGTAGTACAAGAGTAGATCTACCACGAGATCAAGGAGGCTAAACCCTAGAAGCTAGCCTATGGTATGATTGTTGTGTATGGAGTTGTATATCTATCGACTAGCCTGGCCTCGGTTTATATAATGCACCGAAGGCCTAGGATAACAAGAGTCCTAGCCGAATACGCCAGTGGGGAGAAGTCCTTGTCTTGATCGCCAAGTCTTGTGGAATCTTCCTTGTGTGCGGTAGCCGTCCGACCTGGCCCATGAGTATACGGCCACGGGGGTCCTCGGCCCAATCTAATAGATCGGGAGACGACGTGGTGAGTACCCCCTAGTCCAGGACACCGTCAGTAGCCCCCTGAACCGGTCTTCAAGTTAGGGATGCTCCTCGATTCTTCCGAACTGTTCTTCATCTTTGGTTGCCAGTCTTGAAAACTGGTTCAACAAATCTTCTTTATCTTCGATCTTGAGGATCGCCGAAATGCATTCGACGAGTTTACACGTCGGGTATCCGAGGAGCCCCTTTAAGTTTCCGGCCTTTATCAATGCCTTGTTTATTTTTATGCCACACCTCGGGTTTGAAGTTGTTCCCGAGAGTCAGGGTCCTCTTGCGTCCGAGCTCCAACGCCGGACTGCATTCAAGGTATCTTTTGCAGCCGAGCACCAACGCCGGACCGCTTCCCAGCTCTAGCACCGGAATGTATCCGAGCTCCAACGCCGGACTATGTATCCGAGCTCCAATGCCGGACTGTATATCCGAGCTCCAACGCCAAAATATATCCGAGCTCCAACGCCGGACTGTGTCCAGGCTCCAATGCCGGACTATATCCGAGGTGTCATATCACCTTGGTTCAAAAAAGTTGAAGGAGTTTAGCCGAGCTTAATGCCGGAAATGCCCTCTATGGAGCCAGCCACTAGCGCCCGAGCTTTATGCTGGACTGCTTCCGAGGTGGTGCACCACCCCGACTATGGGCCGATTTTTTGTCAATATTTTTTATTGGTGCAATTTATTCTCTGCCGAGATATATAGCTAGTAGCCCTCAAGGTGTTTATTGGTCTAAAACCCGAGATGCACATGAAGGATGACATAAGACCGCTGATCCCAGTAGCCGCTGAGACTCAGGTTGATTTGCAAAATCGGCCTGAGGATCAAGTCCTAGCTCGGCAGAATACTTCGGGACACAAAAGCGGCGTGCTCAGTCCTCAAGACTCACGTTGGGTGCGGCCGACCAACCCGAGGATCAAAATCTCCTCGGAAACTATATTGCACATAAAATTTTCTGCATTGGACAAGCAATGCAGTAGCCCCCGAGACACTGGTCGGGTGGCAACACCAGATCAGGGGATCGATGTGCCCCTTTAATATTTGTAAATAATAAGCCCAAAGCCCAGTAGCCCCCGAGCCTTAATGCGGGCACGGGTGGCCGAATTAAGGATCAATATCCATAGTAAAATCACAAATTATGTGTAATGACTCTATGTATCCAAGTACTTTACGTCATTAATGCTCGGATCCGCATTGTACAAAACTTTGTTGACCGACCATCGGCTTCCACCTCCTTGGCCAGTAGCCGAGGAGTGTTTGTCCTACTTTATAAAGCCTTTATGAGGGCAAAGATTTACGACAAACAAGGCAATCTGGCCACACGGTTTTATAAACAAAGGTACGCAGAGAGATATGTTATATTACTGTTTAACAGAAGAAATGTATTTCAAAGAAAATAGTCCCGCTATCGGTTCATTTCTTTGGGTTGTCATGCTAAGCATGATCATGAAACCTCAGCTCGAATGTAAGAGCAAAATATCGAGGATTTAGTTTGGGAGGCCAGTTAATAGCCCCCGGTAGTGTTCGGCGACAGTCGAGGTCAAGCCGTAAACACTTCGGCCAATGTTATGAATGGCCCGTCATAGTCATTGGATCGCTGACCAGTTTACGCTTATTGTGACAGTCAGTTTTCGGCTTTCTCCACTAAGGTGCTTAACCATGTGAGCTGGAAGCACAATCGCAGTGGTTCTCCCTTTGCACGCCTAGCCAAACAAAACAGAACGTAGGAAGCAAGTGCAGGAGCCGGGCAACCCAACTATTGACCGAAGACACAATTCGAAACCGATGCATATATAGCAATATCTGAGAATGTTTTTGCCGAATCCCTAAAGGTGTCCGGCGTTGCACTGCGAGACTAATGCTGGAAAAGCACAAATAGTTTAAAAGTGCCAAAAAGCTTGGAAAACCAAAAAACGTCAGTAAAAACATGACGTCCGAACAAGATCAAGCGTTCGGTGCCAATCCGAAAATTGGTCTTAGAAAAAGGAAGTGCTTCTGTCGTCCTTTAACATGACACATTCTATCTCAAGACTTCGAGCGGGTCAGCCTACGGCTTCAACCTCCTATCTCGAGGGCGGAGTACTTCTCATTAGGCCAGTTTAGCAAACTAAACTCTAGCGGCTTTGAGAGAGAAATTAGGCTCCCCGGCTAGTGACCACACACTCGCGTCGAAAAAAGGAGTGATAGATAATAATAATAGCACTTTGCAACGACTGAGAAGAAGAACACTTATTATAAAACGGCTCAAATAAACTTAAGAGCCCCCAAGTGACTTGGGTAGAAGAATGATTGCATGTACCGAAGTACTTATATCATATCTATGTTCAACCGAACTTTAAACGCGTCTTAACCGACCGTCGGCTTCTCCCTCTTCGGTTAAGGACCGAAAAGTGTTATGTACTCCATCGGTCGAGAATATCGACGGTGTTTCCAATAACCAGGCAATCAGGCCATAAGGCTGTAACAGACAAAGCGCGCTCAGGGAACTTATGCTATATTACCGTGAAGTGTAAGGAGCATCTTCGAAGAAAATAGTACCCCCACCGATACCTTTCTTCGGTGCTCATTGTTATTATGAGACTTGTGCAATAGATTTTTTGTACTCATGAGTTCCGTTGTGTGCCGACCATCATTGAATAACTATAAGAGCGCTAGCTTTCGGCTTCACCCAGTCTGAGGTCCGGCTCGGGTGACCCGATCATGACAATCGCAGAGGTGCTCCCTTTACTCCCTTGCCGAACAATCGGGAACGTAGGGGTAAACATAGGAGCGAGGCAACCCAGCTTGCAAATCGCTTAAGTCAATGTGGTGCATATTGTGGCGTAATACACGAACAAGGAACGAAGCCGTACAAGTATAATCATATGCAACAGGAAAAGCTTCATAAAGGAAGCCCCCAAGTAAACGGGGTATTTGAATTTATGCGTCACAAACAAAGTTTGGACAAGGAAATTTTTAGAAGCAACTTTTTTCCAAAAAAGTATAATGCTTGGTCGAACCGAACGCAAGTTAGAAATTAAAGCTTTGAGCATGAAAGCGACTTAGCTGGTTAATGTGTTCGGTATTGATGACGCGGTCCGACCTTGATGCGGGGCAAGGTTCCATCCCTCAAGCCGGTCCCGAGGTGGCGGAGCGGAGAGCTTGACACGCCGAAGTGGTGACATAGCACGATCAATGCAGACCGGCAGAGTGACGCTGAAGTCCCCGGATCATTTTCTTGTGCACAAAAAATAGTGCAAACTGGAGATAATAGTAATAATGATAATTAAAAAAATCGTTGCATAATAAATAATTTATGCAAAGTGAGTAATAAAAGAAATATGGCCTGGCACCGAAGTCAAGTCGATGCAGGGCGTCGACGTGATGCGGTAAAGGCGTGGCAAAGCCTGAATTCACAGGTCGGTCCGAGCTCCGAGTGCGGCGTTCGCCGGACTATGTACGGAAACTGACCGAACCACCATGCGACTGTCATTAATGCAGCCACCATTTGATAGACATGTGTACATATGGCGGACAAACCAGAGTAATAATTCCTTGGGAAAAATGAACCCAAACAAGCAAAACATACTGGGATTAATAGCACCTGGTTTATTTGTTGTTGCAATCCGAAGGAAGGTGATTCCTAAAATTGGGACCCGCTCCGCACACCCATTGCCTGATGGGTGATAAAACGATGGCATGGCAATGCTGGTAGAGGTTGACTCGCCGAGGCAAAGCCCTCGGCCCAGCTAACGTGACGGAGCTGGTCGGCTAGTGACGCCGAAGTGTCCGGAGTAGGTTGATGAAGAGATGGCGAAGCCCCTGGTCCAGCCGAGATGTCAAAGCCTAGATGTCAGCCGATGAGTCGAAGTAGGTCGGCGTGATGGACACCAGCTTGAAGAAGCAATAGTGCGGCCCTGTCGATGCAGGTCGTGACGTGGTCGATGCCGGCTTGATGAAGCGACCGTGCGGCGATGCCGGTATGCCCGCTCCGTGTAATCCGTGGGGCGGCGATGTTGGTGATGATTTATCCTTCATGATGCCGGGTTCTTGTTCGGCTTGCCGAGATGATGATCCGAAGAAGTTGAGCTCGGCTCAACAAAGTGATGCCGTGTCTAGCGCAGGTCGGCAGCCGTGGAGTAATATTGCCGGACTGGTTGACACCAGCATGATGTTGAAGATCATGTTTCAAATGATCTTACAGTTAGTGGGATGTGTTCGGGAACAAAACACAATACCCCATATAAAAGTTCCTTCAAAAAGGATGTCCGAAATCCTGTTCATAAAAAAGATGAACTGGGGTCGGATTCGTTTTCGCGCAGAAAACAGATCCGAAAAGTGTTGCACTAATCGGAAGGTTCCCGGAATTTGGACGGTCGGATCTAGCCGAAATTTTGAGAGGTGGTAGATATAGGAATTCCACAGCCGATCAACGGTTGGATCTTCCAAAGGACGTCCGAGCTAGAAGCTGGACACCATGCCCTAAACTCATCCAAATTCCCGTCCAGATTTGACAGGGCTCCGGTATATCGTGGATTGCCAGAGATTCCTCCATCGGAACTCGACGAAATTTTCCAGGATTGTTGTAGACTCAATTCCACACAATTCCACCAAAGCGATCGTCAAAGCGATACTCGAGGAGGTGGTGGTGGTAGATACGAGTTCGCTGTCCAGAAAAACAGCACGGTTGCTTGAGGGCAATGTTGACGTTGAGCCCCCGAGCTCCATAGATGATTCCTCCGTGATCTTGATAGAGATCGGAGTTGATGTTTGATGAAGGCCCTCGTCCGGACATGGTGATCCGAACACGGGGCGCAATTCTTGGTCGAACCAAGGTGACCAGTCGAGCTGGTGACGAAGATGCCGAAGTCGCAGTTGATCTGCAGGCGAGCCATCGATCCTTTTGTCGATCACATAGCGGAGCTCTCAATGAAAGCACCAATGTCGGTATCAAAACCGGCGGATCTCGGGTAGGGGGTCCCGAACTGTGCGTCTAGGCCGGATGGTAACAGGAGACAGGGGACACTTTGTTTTACCCAGGTTCGGGCCCTCTCGATGGAGGTAATACCCTACTCCTGCTTGATTAATATTGATGATATGGGTAGTACAAGAGAAGATCTACCATGAGATCAAGGAGGCTAAAACCTAGAAGCTAGCCTATGGTATGATTGTTGTGTATGGAGTTGTATATGTATCGACTAGCCTGGCCTCGGTTTATATAATGCACCGGAGGCCTAGGATAACAAGAGTCCTAGCCGAATACGCCGGTGGGGAGAAGTCCTTGTCTTGATCGCCAAGTCTTGTGGAATCTTCCTTGTATGCGGTAGCCGTCCGAACTGGCCCATGAGTATACGGCCACGGGGGTCCTCGGCCCAATCTAATAGATCGGGAGACGACGTGGTGAGTACCTCCTAGTCCAGGACACCGTCAGCCTCTCCGAGTCCGGTGAGGCCAGAAGATAATCCCATTGACCCCCGAAGCTCCCAGTGTCCGGCTCCCAAAGAGAGCAGAAAAAAGAGTCCGGCGCCGTCTAGTGCGCGATCGGATGTTCTGAGGGAGTTGGTGGGGCGAGCGGCCATCTCAGATGAACATCGTGTGATGATGAATATGATGATGGAGAGAATATCGTCCGCCAAAAACGGATTGCATGAAGCTTTTATGAGTCTACTCACAGGCTTTGAGGTATGTAAAAGAATGTATGATAATCCTGCACCTGCTAGGTGTGCCCTGTGTAGATAGTAGCCCCTGAGACTCTGGTTGTCGTCGGAAACGACGACGAACAGAGGATCATATTCCCAGGAAATAACCATACTGCCTCTATGTGCAGGTGATGGAAGCTCCGGTGGCTAGCCGGACTCGCGAGTTTGCCCATTTAGAGCGGCAGTTGGATGCGGCAGACGCCGAGATCGAGCTTGTTAACAAAAGGCTTGACGAGGCACAGGGTAAGTGGTAAATGCCACATAGGAAGAGCAGCATGATGCCAGTATCTTTAATATGTTGTGACTGCAGATGGAGCTGCCACTGTTGAAGCCTTGCGGGCAGAACTTGCCCGAGCCAAGGAACAAGCGAGGTTGGGTAATGCGGCTGCTGTTAAGGCGGCCGAAGAGTTGCAAGCCGAGAAGGCCACGCATGGCGAGACCCGAGACAAGATGGCCAAGATGGCTATAGAATTAAAAGCCGCCACCGACCATTGCCGGGTTCTTGAAAAGGAAAACCAAGCGAAGGCATCGGACCTTGAGAAGGCTGCTGCGACGAAAAAGGATCTCCGCTCTGCTATGAGGGCAAATAAGGAGGAGCTGCGGGAAGCCAGGGATATTGTAGCTGGGAAATCCTTTATGTTGCGGAGGAAATTCGGTGATCCACGGTATGCCCCTCTGGATCGGCTGTGGAGTTCGGAGGATGTGTATATGGATTTGGCGGCGAGCGCTACCGATGCGGCCAAGTACTTCCAGGGTCAGACGGACCGTGGAGTAGACCAGCTGTTTTGGAGACAATTCCATTCTCCCGAGCGTCCACTTTCATTGACTGACCAATTAGCCGAATGGGACGAACTAAATAGGTTGTCCGGACTCTCTATGAGGTCTGTTGTGGATCAGCTATGGCCAGGAAGGTCAAAACTGAACAGCTATTTCAGCTTGGTGCAGCAGGTCCTTGATGTGGTGCCGCGCATTAATGCGATGAGGAGGTCGGCGTGCATAGAGGGCGCACGGATGGCCTTTGCCCGTGTTAAGGCATATTGGGCGGAGATGGATGCTACCAATGTCACAGCGCGGGATTCGGCTATAGGTCGAAAGGCTGCCGAGCACTACTTTGAAGAAGTTCTTGAGGGTGCCCATTTGATAGAGACCCAGTTCTCAAAAAATATTATGTTTGAGTGATATGTAATCTCATTGTAAGCGAAATGCTTTTATAAATTTTTATAAGGCTATTTTTATACTTTTGCCTGAAAGTAATATGATGCCTCCTGGGCGGCCGTTTATGTATACATGTGTATAACCTGAAAGATTGCAGCCGTCGGCTTCAACCCTCATGCATATAATGCGGAGGTGCTCGCAAAAACACGCATTCACACTTAACCCAACGTCTTGGTCCTATTAAGGAGGTGATAGCGGAGCGAGCGAGGCAACCGGACTATAATGCTTTAGCACTTTCACTTAGCCATAGGAGTTTGACAGTGGGGCTACTAGATAGCCCCTGGTGGCTCCGCACTCTCCCGATCTCGGGGTGCGTACATGCCTGGCCGGGAAATGGCCCTTCGTTAAGGCGGAGGAATTGTAACATTCCCACAGGTCATCGAGTGGTTGACCAGTCTCACGCTATATCATGACAGTCAGTTTTCGGCTTTCTCTACTGAGGTGCTCGTCCGGATGAACCAGGGCACAATCGCAATAGTTCTCCTGGTGCTACCTTAGCCGGCAAGGCGGAACGTAAGGCACCAAAACACAGGAGCCGGGCAAACCCAACATTTGTCCAAAGACAATGATTCGGAGCTGATGCATATAGGGCCAAACTCGCGACGCCGAACACTCCCTAAGGTATTCGGTCTTTGTGGTATAAACCGGGCCTAAATAGTGGCCTTTGTAAGAAGCCCCGTGCGTCCAGGTACGTGCATTATTCTGGCGTGGCCACATGCCAAGACGTCAGCATCCTTCTCAACGGTGGATATGTATCAACAAAAGACAGTAAAAAAGGTTTACGCAGGGTCTTAATCTAAAAAGAATCCTTGGAGCGGGTCCCTGCTGCACGTCTGCGCCTGTGTCTCCGTTGTGCCGTATCCTGGACGGGTGTAGCACGATGATCGTCTGTAAAAGAGAGGAAGTTAAGTGAAAAAGTTGTTGTGCAAAAGGATAGTTTTTAAATAAACCATGTATAATTCAAGATGATAAGAAATTGCCACTTGTCTGCGCGCGTTGAGCCCCTTGTATTGACAAATAGGGGTGTGACCACTTATTTCCGTATAAATAGCGGCGCCGGACTTGATTAGTTGTATCTAAGGTATTGACGAACTATTGGATGCTTTTGTTTGTCTGGGCGCCTTTAGTGTGCGGCGGCCAAGGCAGCCTCACTCTCTTCGGCGCGCAGAGATCGCTTGATATTTCCGTGCACTGTAATGATGCCACATGGACCGGGCATCTTGAGTGTGAGGGAGGCGTAGTGTGGTATTGCATTAAAGTGAGCGAAAGCTTCGCGTCCGAGCAGTGCTTGATAGCCACTTTGAAACGGAGCGATGTGGAAAGTTAAATGCTCGCGACGGAAGTTATCGGGGGAGCCGAATGTAACTTGTAGTAGAAGGGAGGCCGTACAACGAGCCCCTGGGCCTGGCGTTACTCCTTTAAAGGTAGTATTGCTATGGCGAATTTGTGTTGGGTCTAGCCCCATCCCACGGATTGTATCCTGATATATTAGGTTTAGGCTACTGCCGCCATCCATCAAGACCCTTGTGAAGTGATATCCACCAATTACTGAGTCTAATACCAGGGCAGCCCATCCTGCGTGTCGGATACTTGCTGAGTAATCGCGATGGTCGAAAGTGATTGGTTGAGATGACCAGTGGCAGGACTTCATAGTGATAGGCACTTGGGCATACTTTCCTGGGAGTGCCGCATTGTTTTTTCCCTTGATTACGTGTAACACGTTTACTGTTTTGACTTCTGGTGGAAATTGCTTTTGTTCCCCCATGGCTTGCTTGGGGGGCTTGTCCTCGTCTTCACTTGGTGTATCCTCCCCCTTGTGTACGGCGTTGAGCTTGCCGGACTGCTTGAAGACCCAACATTCTATGTGGGTATGATTAGCAGGTTTAACAAGGGTACTATGAATCTGACATACTTGGTCCCGAATTTTATTGAGGCTGGACAATTCGTCCCTGGTGCCTTTAGGGGGCGGCTTTTGGCCTGGCCGAGAGCTTTTGAATCCGGCATTTACTGTCGTGCCCTTCGTGCTGTCTTCTTTATTCCGACGTTTGTTATTGCTGTTGCGCCATGATTTCCCGTTTCCATCTCTAACTTCAGATGTACTGGGGTCACTGGTGCTGCATCTGGGTAGCCAGCTGTCCTCCCCCGCGCAAAAGCGGGTCATGAGGTTTGTTAATGCGTCCATCGTTCTCGGCTTATTTTGGCCGAGGTGTCTGGCGAGCCATTCGTCACGGACGCTATGCTTGAAAGCTGCTAAGGCTTCGGCGTCCGGACAGTCGACAATCTGGTTCTTTTTAGTAAGAAACCTGTTCCAAAGCTTTCGGGCTGACTCTCCGGGCTGTTGAGTTATATGACTCAAATCGTCCGCATCCGGAGGTCAGACATAAGTCCCTTGAAAATTTGCTCGAAAGGCATCTTCGAGCTCTTCCCAACTTCCAATGGAGCTTTCGGGGAGGCCTTTGAGCCAGTGACGAGCTAGCCCTTTGAGCTTGAGGGGTAGGTACTTGATGGCGTGGAGATCATCTCCTCGAGCCATATGGATATGAAGGATGTAGTCCTCAATCCAGACCCCAGGGTCTGTTGTTCCGTCATATGCCTCTATGTTTATGGGCTTGAATCCCTCTGGAAATTCGTGGTCCAACACCTCATCGGTGAAACATAGGGGGTGTGCGGCACCCCTGTAGCTGGGTGTACCGCGTTGTTCGGATGTTTGTTGTGTTGCATTGTATGCTGGGGCGCGCTTGCGTGGTCCATAGATGGATCTTGTTGCACCGTCCTTTGGGTGCGAGCCCTCGCATTGGTTGCGTGTTGTATGGTGAGCGGCGTCGTATGCCTCTCTGTGTTGGTAGGGGGGTCGTCTATCCGACCAAGTGGCTGCTTTGATATTTGGTTGTGGGGGGTCTGAGGCCTCCTCATCGAATTCGGGCAGCAGCTTCCGCTTTGGGTAGCTCTTGTAGGGGCGATTGTCACCATACTTTGCTGCTGTGTTGAGTATTTTACTCCATCTGAATTGGAGTGTGTCTTGCGCGGCCTTGAGCCTTTGCTTCTATTTTTTTAGACTCCTCGTGGTGGCAACAAGCCTTTTACGGACAGTCTGCTGCTCCGGGTACCTGTCCGGCGTTATGTCGTCCGGATCATTATCCTTGATAGAATTTGTTTGTTCGGTTTGATTATCCGGATTGCCGTTGTCCGGCAGCGGTTCGCCCTGCTCCAGCGCTAGGTCTGTGTGATCGCTATTTCTGTCGAGGCGGGATTTGGGGCGGCACTTGCGTCGCCGCTTTGACTGCTTTTCGAGGGAACAAGCCTTCGGTGCGTCCTTCCGCTCCTCGTCGTCATCTTTTGGTGCGTCCGCCATGTATACGTCATATGACGAGGTGGCGTTCCAGGGCCCAATAAGCGCTAGTTCTTCATCGTCTCCTTCATCGGCGTCCATACCGTCGATGTCTTCGGAGTCGAGGTCGAGCATGTCGGTTAAATCGTCGACAGTGGCTACAAAGTGGGTGGTGGGTGGGCTTTGATTTTCTTCATCGTCCGTACCCCAACCTTGCTGACCGTGGTTCGGCCAGGGCTCTCCTGATAAAGAGAGAGACTTTAGTGTCTTCAGAATATCGCCGAAAGGCGAGTGCTGGAAGATGTTCGCGGCAGTAAACTCCATGATCGGCACCTGTCGGTGTCAAAACCGGCGGATCTCGGGTAGGGGGTCCCGAACTGTGCATCTAGGCCAGATGGTAATAGGAGGCAGGGGACACGAAGTTTCACCCAGGTTCGGGCCCTCTCGATGGAGGTAAAACCCTACGTCCTGCTTGATTAATATTGATGATATGGGTATTACAAGAGTTGATCTACCACGAGATCAGAGAGGCTAAACCCTAGAAGCTAGCCTATGGTATGATTGTTGATGTGTATGTTGACACCGGATAGGGTTAGGGTTACATAGAGTCGGTTACAATGGTAGGAGATCTGAACATCCGTATCGCAAGCTTGCCTTCCACGCCAAGGAAAATCCCTTCCGGACACGGGACGGAGTCTTCAATCTTGTATCTTCATAGTCTAGGAGTCCGGCTGAAGGTATGATTCGGCTATCCGAACACCCCCTAATCCAGGACTCCCTCAGTAGCCCCTGAACCAGGCTTCAATGATGACGAGTCCGGCGCGCAAATTGTCTTTGGCATTGCAAGGCGGGTTCCTCCTCCAAGTACTTCATAGAATATTTTGAACACAAAGATAGTGTCCGGCTCTGCAAAATAAGTTTCCACATATTGCCATAGAGAGAATAATAATATTAACACAAATCTAATCCGCTAACGTATTCCGTGGTGCGACACGCCACGGCCAAGCCTTTATTCAAATTGTTTCATTATCCCACCTCAGCGCGTTATGCGAGGCGGTTTCCTTGGCACGTCTTGTCAAAGCAGAGATCGTGTCTCCTCATTTTGGGATTCTCATCAATACGGGCGTGGGTAACCCAACCGCGCCTTTCATTATGGCGCTTGGAGATAAGCAAGTTTTACCAGGCCGGTGGGGACATGTAGTCGCGCCCACCCATATAAGGGGATAAGGATCCACCTTTTCACCCACGCCTTCTTCCTCCTTTGCCTATCCATTCTTGCGCACTTGAGCTCCAGCGCCCAAGTCCGCACTACCACCTCAACCTTCTCCAGTCATGTAGGGAGCGGGAGGCAAGTGGATGGTCTCCTCCGTCACAGAGGGACACATCAAAAAGCTGAGGAAGGCCGGATATCTGGCCAGCGACATCGCGCACTGGCTTCCCAAAAAGGGGCAGCTCATCCCCACTCCTAGGCCCCGTGAGAGGGTGGTATTCCTCCCCCATTTCCTCCGCGGACTGGGCTTCCCTCTGCATCCATTTGTCCAGGGGCTCATGTTCTACTACGGCCTGGATTTGCACGATCTGGCCCCGAACTTCGTCCTCAACATCTCAGCGTTCATCGTCGTGTGCGAGGCGTTCCTCCGCATCCACCCCCATTTCGGCCTATGGCTTAAGACTTTCAACGTCAAGCCGAAGGTGGTGCGCGGCAGCCAGGCAGAGTGCGGCGGTGCCATGGTTGGCAAGATGGCCAACGTCCTGTGGCTCGAGGGCTCCTTTGTGGAGACCCTGAAGGGTTGGCAATCGGGGTGGTTTTACATCACCGAGCCGTGCGACCCCGAATGGGTCACAGCCCCCGAGTTTCGGTCTGGACCCCCTAAACGGCTCACCTCTTGGAAGGAGACCGGCCTGTCGTGGGGTAAAAAAAGGAGAGCTGAGCGGACTCCAAACATGCGTCCAAACCCTAGTGAACAAGAAGCTCAAACTTGTCAACGTAGTCCAGGTTATGCTCATCCGCCTGATCCTCCCGTGTCAACGACGGGCCTTCAATCTGTGGGAGTTCGACCCGGCACAACATCAAACTCTAAACAGGCTCTTCGACACGATGTACGAAGATGCCTGGAGGATGCTTTTCAAGGGCGCCGACGCTCCCGCATCCGCTGCCGAGGATCACGGATTCAGTACTCAGCATCACGCTCATGCGGTAAGCTGCTTTTGTCCCTTTGTAGGGTATCAGTTTTGTATAGTTTGACTCTATGCGGGATCTGAGTTCCCTTATCTTTGATAGGATTGGGTGGCGACGTCCGGACAGATCAACTGTCCGGCTCCTCTGCCCGAAGGACCAGCGGACGCTCACTTAGTGAAGCTGCTGGTTCCGGCGCCCTATGTGGTGCCGGAGAAGAAGGCCACGAAAAGGGCCATGGGGACTCGAAAGAGTGCCCAGCGCTAGGAGGTGTCAGATTCGTCATCCGACGGTCCCGAAGCGCCTTCCTCTCGTGAAGACGAGGAGGAGGAAGAAGAGACCTCTCCCCCTCCAGCGGGAGGAGAAAAGAAAAGGAAGGCCGCCCTCTCTGAGGAGGCCGGAGGGTCCAAGAAGGGGAAAACCCTTCCTCCGGACTGCTCCACCGACACCGATAACGACGAAGAGGAGTGGCAGCCCAGGGCCAAGCCCCTGGTGAAATCGTAAGTATCCAAATACCGGAGTGACTCATAGTATTTGTTTATTGCCCAGCTTTCCCTTATGTCGAATGTGTTTATGCAGCCCACCCAAAAACCGGCTCGACGTGTCATCGAGCGGCTCACTGGACTTGTCGGAGGTGAACTCGCTTCCGACGGCTTCCTCCCCCCGCCCTAGCGACACCGAAGTGTTGTCCCAACAGGTTCCAAGCAGGGAGGAGGTGGTCCTGGAGCCGCCGCAAGGCGACCTCCCGGACTCCAGGAGTAAAGGGGAGGAAACCCCCCAGGGCTCCAAGTCTGGCTTAAGGCCGGACACAGCTCCGGAATCTTCAAAGGTTCCAGAGTCCGGCGGGCGACCTCCTTCCAAGAGGAGCAAGCCTGCCGTGCCGGTGACCTCCGTCCAACCGGAGGCGCCGGACTATATGTTGGAGGCGCTCCAAGGTGCCTCCATCGACGAGGGGCACCGCACTATTATGAGTGCGGTGATCCAGAAGGTTCAGTCCGCCAAAAGCGGACTGACTGAAGCTTGTACAAGCCTTTTAACAGGCTTTGAGGTAAGTAAAGAATGTTTAAATAATATTACCGCATAGATAGTAGCCCATGATGCTCTGTTGGGCGTTCGGGAAGAAAAGCCGAATAGAGGATCAAAGAATTCGCAGGAGTCTAACAAAAGGAGTCAATATGCGTATGCAGGCTTCTCTGCTAGCATTCACCGCATTGACTGCGGAAGTGGACGTGCTGAAGCAGAGCCTCGAGAAGTCCGAGCAAGAGCTCGGGCGTGCCAAGAAGCAGCTCAAGGAGAAGGAAGGTAAGAAGTACCTTGGTTGAATGTGTATATATAAAAAAGGTGCAATTGCAAGAGATGACAGGATTTAACATGGCTATTTTGTAGGGGCCACATCTGAGGTGGCGACCCTTAAGCAGGCGCTGCTCGAGGCCGAGAAGAGTGCGGCCGCGGAGCGCACCGAGCGGGAGAGGTATGAGGCCGAGGTTGTCAAGGTGCGGCAAGAGCTCCAGGTTCTCATGAAGAAACATGAGAGTTTGGAGCTTGACTCGAAGACGCGAGCGTCCGAGCTCGCGGCGGCTATTGAAAATGCCAAGTCTGCCAAGGCCGAATCCCAGAAGACCCTCCAGGAGTTGGATGAGGTGAAGAGAATAGAGGTGGGTAAGGCATTCTTTATGCAAAGGAAACACATAGACGTGAGTTACTTGTTACTTACCTGAATCCGGAGCTCTCCAGGAGCGTTCGCAGATCTTCCCCGGAGTGTATCCGATGCCGCCGCATTCTATCGAGCCGAGGAGGGCAGCTCGACAGAGAAGGTGTTTTGGTCTCAGTACGCTGAGGCCGGACACCCCGTGCCCCTGAGCGACCAGCTGAAGCAACTGGTCGAGCTCCACAAGGCGGCCGAACAGGCCATGAAGGGCCTCCTAGTTCGGCTGTGGCCTGGAGAGGCTCTGCCTGGGAGCTACTTCGGGCTGGTGCGGCGGCTGGTGGAGGCCTGTCCGAGGCTTGAAGACATCAAGCGCTCCGTCTGCATTGAAGGTGCCCGTAGGGCCCTTGCCCGTGCTAAGGTGCACTGGGGCAAGCTGGATGCGGAGAAGCTTGTGAAGGACGGGCCACCGCCGGGGAAAGAGCATCGCAAGCCTGAGAATTATTATAAGGATGTTCTGAAGGGTGCCCGCCTTGTTGCGGATGAATGTACCAAGGATGTATTTTTTGAGTAAAACCCGCTCGTGTTATCCTGTGCGCTGAAAACTTGTTCATATGCGCTAAGCAATGCTGCTTGAATTTAAAATATTACCTTCTGTGCGGCTGTTTATCAATACTGAGAGATGGCGAGTCGTCGGCTTCTGCCCCCTTGCCTCTAGTGCTGGGGTGTTCGGGGAAAAACCTGGGCGCTCTTTTTCCCATATTTGGGTCCTTCGAGGGAGGCGCTCAGCCCAACGAATGAGGCAATCGGACTATAATGCGTGAACACTCTCACTTAGCCATAGAATTCTATAATTTTAAATTTCGGCGAAGCCCCTAGTATTCGGAAGACCGAGTTCGGGGCGCTATCCACGCCTTGGCCGGACAGAGCCAACTCCTCGCCCTAAGCGGGATAAGTCTTTAAGGACTCGAAAATACCTCTCGAACAGCGACCAGCTCTCGCCTCATCATGACGGTCAGTTTTAGCTTTCTCCACTGAGGTGCTCGACCCAGCTCAACCGGGGCACAATCGCAGTGGTTCTCCTAGTGCTACCTTAGCCGATATAGCGGAACGTAAGGCACCAAAACATAGGAGCCGGGCAAACCCAACTATTGACCCAAGACATGATTCAGAGCCGATGCATATAATGCTATAAGTTCGGGGTGCCGCACTTGTTAAAGTGTTCGGACTTCTTACACCATGTTGAGGGGTACTGAAGCCCCTGGCGTATTTTGGCTGTACCAAAGTGTACTGGTGCGACATGTCATTAAGGAACATATATATAAAAAAAGGTAATGCAAAAAATGGACAAAAGCTACGCATTGTTCATTAAAATAGCTGCGATTGAAGCAGAACGATACAAGTAATGCGATAAACGAAAAGTTGGACTATTTAACATGTCTGCTCCAGGGGCAAGCTGCGGAATAGTATGCGGAACAGGTATACTGTTCGTGATAGAGACCACCTGGGATTTCCGTAATGCGGCATGGCTTGTCTGCTTCTCTGGTTCTTGCATCATTTTGTGTGGCAGTTGAACTGCCGAACAGGCCTTCCGAAGAGTAGAGTCCTGAAAGTAAGAGAAAAGTAAAAAATCGGCAGCCCCTGGTGCGGTTTAAGCCGTGTTTTGGGCGTGCCGTGATGGTGCCCCTCCCCCTATGCCCATGGTATTTCCAGAGCGTAGTTATGGACGCGAAGTACTGGCGTCGCCTTTTTGCGAGGGTTGGGGTTGGGGCCGCGTTGCTACGCTTGCTCGAAACGTGCCAGGTGGTCTTGTTGTAGGTTACTCCGGGCGCGCTTGACGGTGTCCGGACGGTTAATGGCCGGACTGGAGAACTGCCTGGAGAGGCTGCTTTGTACTTCCGCTGCAAGGGCCGCCGTGTGCTCCTCCGTTCAGAGGGAGCGTTCGGTGTTTCCATTGACCGTAATTACTCCTCGAGGGCCTGGCATCTTGAGCTTAAGGTATGCATAGTGCGGGACCGCATTGAACTTGGCGAATGCGGTTCGCCCGAGCAGTGCATGATAACCACTGCGGAACGAGACTATGTCGAAGATTAACTCCTCACTTCGGAAATTATCCGGAGATCCGAAGACCACTTCAAGTGTGACTGAGCCTGTACAGCTGGCCTCTACACCTGGTATTACGCCTTTAAAGGTCATTTTGGTGGGCTTAATCCTCGAGGGATCTATGCCCATTTTCCGCACTGTATCCTGGTAAAGCAGGTTCAGGCTACTGCCGCCGTCCATAAGGACTCTAGTGAGATGAAATCCGTCAATAATTGGGTTGAGAACCAATGCGGCGAATCCGCCATGACGGATGCTAGTGGGATGGTCTCTTCGATCAAAGGTGATCGGGCAGGAGGACCATGGGTTGAACTTTGGGGCAACTGGCTCTACCGCGTATACGTCCCTTAACGCGTGCTTCCGCTCCCTTTTGGGGACGTGGGTGGCGTATATCATGTTCACCGTCCGCACTTGTGGGGGAAAACCCTTCTGTCCATTGTTGTTCGGCGGCCGGGGCTCCTCGTCGTCATCGCTATGCAACCCCTTGTATTCATTGTCGGCGCTTAATCTGCCTGCCTGCTTGAACACCCAACAGTCCATGTTGGTGTGATTGGCCGGCTTTTCGGGGGTGCCATGTATTTGGCACAAGTGGTCGAGTATTCGGTCCAAGCTGGACGGGCCCCTGGGATTCCTTTTGAATGACTTTTTCCACTGACCGGATTTAGAGCCTCTGAATCCGGCATTAACTGCCGTACCCTTAGCATTGTCGCCGTTGATGCGGGGCTTCTGTTGGTTGCGACGCGACCTGCCACTAATGTCCCTGGTGTCCGAACGACCAGGGTTCTTGGTCATATTGTTGGTACGAGCAAGCCAGCTGTCTTCTCCCGCGCAAAAGCAGGTCATGAGTGTCGTGAGTGCTGCCATAGATTTCGGCTTCTCCTGTCCTAGGTGCCAGGCAAGCCACTCGTCATGGATATTATGCTTGAAGGCTGCTAAGGCCTCTGCGTCCGGACAGTCGAGTATTTGATTTTTCTTTGTTAGGAACCGTGTCCAGAATTTCCTGGCCGATTCGTCTGGCTGCTGAATTACGTGGCTTAGGTCGTCAGCGTTTGGGGGTCGCACATAAGTGCCCTGGTAATTGTCGAGGAATGCGGCTTCCAGGTCCTCCCAACAGCGATTGACCCAGTCGGCAGGCTGTTAAGCCACTGCCGGGCTGGTCCTTTAAGCTTGAGTGGGAGGTATTTGATGGCGTGGAAATCATCGCCGCGGGCCATGTGGATATGAAGGAGATAATCCTCGATCCATACCGCGGGATCTGTTGAGCCATCATATGATTCGATGTTTACGGGTTTGAAACCCTCGGGGATTTGATGATCCATTATTTCGTCTGTGAAGCACAATGGGTGTGCGGCGCCTCTGTACTGGGCGATATCATGGTAGCTCCAATGAGCTTTGTCTACTATGTTCGGCCCTGCCGAATTTGTGGCCGGCGTGACGGTTGTCGTCTCGAGCCGTGGGGTGCCTACGCGATCCGTAGATCGATCTTATTTGCCTTGCCTTGTCCTCCAACATGTCTCGTAAGTCCGGCGCATATTCCTGTGCCTTGGTACGGGGTGCGGCTTGGGTGGAGGGCCATTAGGCCTCTCTGTCGCGGCCACGAGGTGGCCTGTCGGCCGCGTCGAGTGCTTCCTCCTCTAATCAGGGTAGCAACCTGCGCTTCGGGTAGCACTTGGAGGGGCGTTCGGGTTTATGCTCTTCGGCCGCAAGGACTTCAGTCCATCTATCGACTAGCCGATCTTGATCAACTTTAAGCTGTTGCTGTTTTTTCTTGAGGCTTCTTGCCGTGGCCATAAGCCTGTGTTGAAAACGCTCTTGTTCGACGGGATCCTCTGGCATGGCGAATTCGTCGTTGTCGAGGCTTGCCTCGTCTTCGGAGGGAGGCATACAATTATTGTCCTCGACCTCTTTATCGGCCGCTCTCTCATGAGGGCTGGTTTCTCCATCCTCCTATGCTAAATCTTGCTCGGGGGGATGATCTTCGGCGCTTTCCGGGGTATTATTATCTCCCGTGCTGGAATCGCCATTTTTGTGTTGGCGGGATTTTGAGCGGCGCCGCTGACGCCGACGCTTTTGCTGTTTCTTGGAGGGGTCATCCTCCGTTGTTCCATCGCCCTCTCCCTCTTTTGGGGTGTCCACCATGTATATGTCATATGACGAGGTGGCTTTCCAGGGCCTAGTGGGCGCTGGTTCTTCATCATCTCCTTCATCGGTGTCCATACCGTCGATGTCTTCGGAGTCAAAGTCGAGCATGTCGGTTAAGTTGTCGACAGTGGCTACAAAGTGGGTGGTGGGTGGGTTTTGAATTTCTTCATCGTCCGTACCCCAACCTTGCTGACCGTAGTCCGGCCAGGGCTCTCCTGACAAAGAGAGAGACTTCAGTGATTTCAGGATATCGCCGAAAGGCGAGTGCTGAAAGACGTCCGCGGCCGTGAACTCCATGATCGGCGCCCAATCGGATTCGTTCGGTAGGGGCGCGGAGGGTTCGGAGTCCGGAGAAGAATCCGGCTCCATGGAGTCACGAGTCTTGCAGAGTACGGGGCTGGTGTTCGGCTCAACCGCCGTTGGGATCGCAGCCCCTGAGGTGGCGTCCAACCTCCCATCCTCGATCGGTGCGGTCGGCTCCGAACTAGGGGTCGGAGCCGATGCGGGTGCGGCCTCCAGGGCTCTGTTCGGCGGCAGAGCTAGATCATGCTCGTCGTGACAGTGCGGCGCGCTCGGCAGTGGTTCGAATCCGTCGAAGATCAAGTCCCCGCGGATGTTGGCCGTGTAGTTTAAACTTCCGAATTTGACCTGACGGCCAGGGGCGTAGCTTTCGATCTGCTCTAGATGGCCAAGTGAATCGGCCCGCAGTGCAAAGCCGCCAAAGACGAAGATCTGTCCGGAGAGGAAGGTCTCACCCTGGACTACATCGCCATTGATGATCGTAGGAGCCATCGGGCCTGACGGTGATGGCACAGAGGAACTCTCAATGAAAGCACCAATGTCGGTGTCAAAACCGGCGGATCTCGGGTAGGGGGTCCCAAACTGTGCGTCTAGGCCGGATGGTAACAGGAGGCAGGGGACACGAAGTTTTACCTAGGTTCGGGCCCTCTCGATGGAGGTAAAACCCTACGTCCTGCTTGATTAATATTGATGATATGGGTATTACAAGAGTTGATCTACCACGAGATCGGAGAGGCTAAACCCTAGAAGCTAGCCTGTGGTATGATTGTTGATGCGTATGTTGTCCTACGGACTAAAACCCTCCGGTTTATATAGACACCGGGTAGGGTTAGGGTTACATAGAGTCGGTTACAATGGTAGGAGATCTGAACATCCGTATCGCCAAGCTTGCCTTCCATGCCAAGGAAAATCCCTTCCGCACACGGGACGGAGTCTTCAATCTTGTATCTTCATAGTCCAGGAGTTCAGCTGAAGGTATAATTCGGCTATCCGAACACCCCCTAATCCGGTACTCCCTCAGCGCCCAATCGGATTCGATCGGCAGGGGCACGGAGGGTTCGCGGTCCGGAGAGGAGTCTGGCTCCTTGGAGTCACGAGTCTAGTGGAGTGCGAGGCTGATGTTCGGCTCAATCGCCGTTGGGATCGCAGCCCCCGAGGCGGCGTCCAACCACCCATCCTCGATCAGCGCGGTTGGCTCCGAATTAAGGGTCAAAGCCGACGCAGGTGCGGCCTCCAGGGCACTGTTCAGCGGCAGAGCTAGATCATGCTCGTCGGGACAGTGTGGCGCGCTCGGCAGTGGCTTGAAATAGTCGAAGATCAAGTCCCCGCGGATGTCGGCCGTGTAGTTTAAACTTCCAAATCTGACCTGACGGCCAGGGGCGTAGCTTTCGATCTGCTCCAGATGGCCAAGTGAATTGGCCCGCAGTGCGAAGCCTCTGAAGACGAAGATCTGTCTGGGGAGGAAGGTCTCACCCTGTACTGCATCGTTATTGGTGATCATAGGAGCCATCGAGCCTGACGGCGACGACACAGAGGAACTCTCAATGATAGCACCAATGTCGGTGTCAAAACCGGCGGATCTCGGGTAGGGGGTCCCGAACTGTGCGTCTATGCCGGATGGTAACAGGAGGCAAGGGACACGAAGTTTTACCCAGGCTCGGGCCCTCTCGATGGAGGTAAAACCCTACGTCCTGCTTGATTAATATTGATGATATGGGTAGTACAAGAGTAGATGTACCACGAGATCGAAGAGGCTAAACCCTAGAAGCTAGCCTATGGTATGATTGTTGATGTGTATGTTGTCCTACGGACTAAAACCCTCCGGTTTATATAGACACTGGATAGGGTTAGGGTTACATAGAGTCGGTTACAATGGTAGGAGATCTACATATCCGTATCGCCAAGCTTGCCTTCCACGCCAAGGAAAGTCCCTCCCGGACACGGGACGAATCTTCAATCTTGTACCTTCTTAGTCCAGGAGTCCGGCTGAAGGTATAGTCCGGCTATCCGAACACCCCCTAACCCAGGACTCCCTCAGTCTAGCTTTGGGTTTCTTCATGGGAGTGGCAATTTGCTTGCCATTCTTTCTTGAAGTTCCCTTTCTTTTCCTTTGCCCCTTTTCTTGAAACTAGTGGTCTTGTTAACCATCAACACTTGATGCTCTTTCTTGATTTCTACCTTCGCCAATTTTAGCATCGCGAAGAGCTCGGGAATCATTTTCGTCATCCCTTGCATATTATGGTTCATCACGAAGTTCCAGTAACTTGGTGATAGTGACTAGAGAACTATATCAATCACTATCTCATATGTAAGGTTAACTCCCACTTGATTCAAGTGATTGTAGTACTCATACATTCTGAACACATGCTCACTGGTTGAGCTATTCTCCTGCATCTTGTAGGCAAAGTACTTGTCAGAGGTCTCATACCTCTTGACTCGGGCATGAGTCTGAAATACCAATTTCAGCTCTTGGAACATCTTATATGCTCTGTGGTGTTCAAAACATTTTTGAAGTCCCGGTTCTAAGCCGTAAAGCATGGCGCACTAAACTATCAAGTAGTCATCATACCGAGCTTGCCAAACGTTCATAACGTTTGCATCTGCTGCTGCAATAGGTCCATCACCTAGCGGCGCATCAAGGATATAATTCTTCTGTGCAGCAATGAGGATAATCCTCAGATCACGGATCCAGTCTGCATCATTGCCACTATCATCTTTCAACTTATTTTTCTCTAGGAACATATCAAAAATAAATGGGGAGCTGTAACGTGAGCCATTGATCTACAACATAATTTGCAAATACTATCAGGACTAAGTACATGATAAATTAAAGTTCAATTAATCATATTACTTAAGAACTCCCACTTAGATAGACATCCCTCAAGTCATCTAAATGATCACGTGATCCATATCAACTAAACCATGTCCGATCATCACGTGAGATGGAGTAGTTTTCAATGGTGAACATCTCTATGTTGATCATATCTACTATATGATTCACATTCGACCTTTCGGTCTCAGTGTTCCGAGGTCATATCTTCATATGCTAGGCTCGTCAAGTTTAACCCGAGTATTCCGTGTGTGCAAAACTGGCTTGCACCCGTTGTATGTGAACATAGAGCTTATCACACCTGATCATCATGTGGTGTCTCGGCACGATGAACTGTAGCAATGGTGCATACTCAGGGAGAACACTTATACCTTGAAATTTAGTGAGGGATAATCTTATAATGCTGCCATTGTACTAAGCAAAATAAGATGCATAAAGGATAAACATCACATGCAATCAAAATATTTGACATGATATGGCCATCATCATCTTGTGCCTTTGATCTCCATCTCCAAAGCACCGTCATGATCTCCATCGTCACCGGCTTGACACCTTGATCTCCATCATAGCATCATTGTCGTCTTGCCAACTATTGCTTCCATGACTATCGCTACCTCTTAGTGATAAAGTAAAGCAATTACATGGAGACTACATTTCATACAATAAAGCGACAACAATAAGGCTCCTGCCAGTTGCCGATAACTTCTACAAAACATGATCATCTCATACAACAATTCATATCTCATCACGTCTTGTCCATATCACATCACAACATGCCCTGCAAAAACAAGTTAGACGTCCTCTACTTTGTTTTTGCAAGTTTTACGTGGCTGCTATGGGCTTCTAGCAAGAACCGTTCTTACCTACGCATCAAAACCACAACAATTTTTCATGAAGTGTGTTGTTTTAACCTTCAACAAGGACCGGCCGTAGTCAAACTCGATTCAACTAAAGCTGGAGAAACAGACAACCGCCAGCCACCTGTGTGCGAAGCACGTTGGTAGAACCAGTCTAATGAACGTGGTCATGTAATGTCGGTCCGGGCCGCTTCATCCAACAATACCGCTGAATCAAAGTAAGACGTTGGTGGTAAGCAGTATGACTATTATCGCCCACAACACTTTGTGTTCTACTCATGCACATAACATCTACGCATAGACCTGGATCGGATGCCACTATTGGGGAACGAAGTATTTTAAAAAAAATCTACGATCACGCAAGATCTATCTAGGAGATGCATAGCAACAAGAGGGGAGAGTGTGTCTACGTACCCTTGTAGACCGAAAGCGGAAGCGTTTATTAACACGGTTGATGTAGTCGAATGTCTTCGCGATCCAACTGATCCTAGCACCGAACGTACGGCACCTCCGTGTTCAGCACACATTCAGCACGATGACGTCCCTCGAGCTCTTGATCCAGTTGAGGATGAGGGAGAGTTCCATCAGCACGATGGCGTGTTGACGGTGATGATGAAGTTACCGGCACATGGCTTCGCCTAAGCACAACGACGATATGAGCGAGGTGTGTAACTGTGGAGGGGGGCACCGCACACGGCTAAGAGAAGACTTGGTGTGCCTTTGGGGTGCCCCCCTCCCACGTATATAAAGGAGGGGGAAGAGGAGGCCGGCCAAAGGGGAGGCGCGCCAAGGGGGGAGTCCTACTTGGACTCCCGGTCCAAGTAGGATTCGCCACCCCCTCCCCTTTTCTATTCCAACTAGGACAAGGAGGGAAGGAGGAAGAGGGGGCGCCACCCCCTCCTAGTCCAATTCAGACCAGCCCTTGGGGGCGCGGCCACACCTTGAGGCCCTTCTCTCCTTTCCACTAAAACCCATTAAGGCCCATTATTTCCTCAGGGGGTTCCGGTAACCTCCCAGTACTCCAGAAAATACCTGAACCACTTCGGAACCATTCCGGTGTTCGAATATAACCTTCCAATATATCGATCTTTACCTCTCGACCATTTGAAGACTCCTCGTCATGTCCGTGATCTCATCCGGGACTCCAAACATATTTCAGTCATAAAATCACATAACTCATAATACAAATCGTCAACGAACATTAAGCGTGCGGACCCTACGGGTTCGAGAACTATGTAGACATGACCGAGACACACCTCCGGTCAATAACCAATAGCGGAAACCTGGGTGCTTATATTGGCTCCTACATATTCTACGAAGATCCTTATCGGTCAAACCGCATAACAACATACGTTATTCCCTTTTTCATCGGTATGTTACTTGCCCGAGATTCGATCGTGGTATCATCATACCTAGTTCAATCTCGTTACCGGCAAGTCTCTTTACTTGTTCCGTAATGCATCATCCCGTAACTAACTCACTAGTAACATTGCTTGCAAGGCTCATAGTGATGTGCATTGCCGAGAGGGCCCGGAGATACCTCTTTGATACATGGAGTGACAAATCCTAATCTCAATCTATGCCAACTCAACAAACACCATCGGAGACACCTGTAGATCATCTTTATAATCACCCAGTTACATTGTGACGTTTGATAGCACACAAGGTGTTCCTCCGGTATTCAGGAGTTGCATAATCTCATAGTCATAGGAACATGTATAAGTCATGAAGAAAGCAATAGCAATAAAACTAAACGATCATTATGGTAAGCTAACGGATGAGTCTTGCCCATCACATCATTCTCCTATTGATGTGATCCCGTTCATCAAATGACAACACATGTCTATGGTCAGGAAACTTAACCATCTTTGATTAATGAGCTAATCAAGTAGAGGCATACTAGGGACACTTTGTTTTGTCTATGTATCCACACATGCATCAAGTTTTCGGTTAATACATTTCTATCATGAATAATAAACATGTATCATGATATAAGGAAATATAAATAAAAACTTTATTATTGCCTCTAGGGCATATTTCCTTCACATATGTGGAAGTTGTTCCTGGGTCTATCTTAGGCTTGAGTCGTTGCCGAATCACTTGGGCAACTTCCCCTTGCACACCTTGTTGCTGCTGTAGTGAGATATGATAGATCTTGAGAAATATCTGCATACCACCACATTCTTGAATCCACAATGAGATGTGGATTCCTCCTGGATGTTGTAGTCAGTAAGAGTCTTCACGAAGATCTGCATACCACCATTGATCTAGGGTGGTGGTCTGGTTCCCGGAGAGCTTCGCCTATTGTTCCTCCTAGCAGGGAGGCTACTGTGGCCCGTGCACAGCTCGGTGCGTGAACCCAATGGTTATGGTACCGACACCGGCAGACCAAGGACACTGGAGAACGTAGGTCCATGGACTTCAGGACCGATGCGGTGTCGACAAAGATCCATCGCGAAGATTCACCAGCCCTGCGAGGATCATCGTCACCACACACACACGCAGGAGTCATAAGCGTAGCTTGGAGGAGGCTCCATCGGGGATGGAGGGTGGCCTGCACCAACGCGGGACCAGGCCCTGGCCACCTCCCCAAGGGCATCGCCCGCCCTGGCGGACAACAACAACAACAACAAGGGACCTGCGCCGGCGGGGGGCCAGAGGCGGGTGGTGCGAGGAACAAGAGGGCGCGGCCAAGCCGCCGAGTAGGACACCCTAATGCCGTGCAGCAGCTGGATCGGGGATAGCCCATGGCAGGCCGGATCCGGTCTGGGGCCGACAGGAGAGAGCGTCCACATCGCGTAGGGGCAACTGGGGGTGGGCGAGTCTGCCCCAACGTTGCCAACCTCACGTGCGGCGCGTCCACACCGGTCGGCCCATAGGCGGCGGGCATATATATGGGGAGGCGGTGGCGGAAGGGAGGGGCGGGTGCAGGGGCAGGGGTGCCAGACGAAATCGCCCTGCCGCCGCCATCACCGGTTGCGGCGCGGCTTCGCCAACTGGCCCTTCAGCAACGCCGATGCGATTGTGCAAGTGGCGGAGTAGAGCCCCCGGGGCGGCAAGGGTTTCCCCCGTGTCGCCAAGCATGGGCGACGCAGAGTGGGGAAGGGGCATTCTGAGGTGTAAAGTCTGAAGCTACCGTTTTCTCTATCACAAATAGATTTGCACAACCTTTTTCTATGTCAAGTCTAAAATGCACCACGAACCAAACTATGGTTGGATGGTTAGGAGGACAGTGGTTTTCCTTGCCCACGACTACGAAGGCGTCTATGCGGACTTCGTCAGTCTTAAGATAATGTGTTGGATCAGTCTCTCGAAGGTGCTCATAGAGGTAGGGTGTGCGTGCTTTAGTTCGTAGGGATGAGTGTATGTGTATATGTATAAGAATCTACGCCTATAGTGTGTTAAAAAAATCTATTATGCACCCAATTTTTCAAAAAAGCTAATTAAGTATTGATATGTCAGGTGTCCACCGGTGCTGGTCAACGTATGTGGTGGGGCACTTGATTAAAGTTACTGCATCTGTGAACAAATTAACTTTAACCTTCAAGTACGGGGGAGGAGTAACCCGACTATAGAATTTCATGATACTTTAGAAAATTATGAGTTGACTGGCTTATAAGTGGATGTATGACACCCACACTCATCTTTTTTCTTAGCACCATACACAAGTTCGTAAACTAAAGAAAACAGAAAAATAAAAAAATTCTAAGATGAAATGACTTAACGACATTAGTATTACCTTAACAAAACGAAGGAAAAAAATTCAAGACAAATGATAATATAGACTTGCACACCGGTTATATATGACTTGCACTATTCTACGATATATAAGAAGGACGTGGACTTTTGGGACATGGTGCCACGTGAGGATGAAATCCGAGCAGTCCATCTGTGCTCTAAGATTAGCACTTAATATAGCAAATAAATGAATACCAAAATTATACGGTGGGTTAATTAGACGGATACATGTCTATGATACTCGAAGTATGTGGTTGAGCTAGGCATCTTAAATGGGTTGGTGGGCTAGGCATCAATTTTAATGGTGTTGTGTTCATGCAATGCAGGCCATTTAAAACGTTGGTTGACGTTTGTATGTGTCTATCTGGAACTTGTACGCCTTAAGTGATAGGGATGGCAATGGGTAGGGTATGGGCAGGTACAACCTCCTCCTACCCAAACCCATACTCACAGACACTTTCTATACCCACCCACTTCAATATTCATGGGTATAAACTGACACCCATGCCCATACCTATCGGGTATCTTATACCCAATGGGTATCCATTGGGTACAATATGTAGCATTCAAATTCTTAAGAGGTAGAGAAATGACTTCAAAATTCAAATGATCATGGTGGAGTAGTATAGTACAGATGCGGCCTCCTTCGGTGGGATGCCTCTTGGAGGCATTAGAGGAGTATGAGCAGCGGTTGGTGTCGTGGATCTAAGACTCACAGTAGAATGGGGGATAGGTATGAGGATGCAAGATCCTAGCTATGGCAAAGTTGTACACACGAGTTTACGAGTTCAGGCTCTTCACGGAGGAAGTAATAGCCCTATGTCTTGGTGCTCGGAGGCGGTCGACTGGATTATGTATATGTGTGTGTGTGTGTGTTTACAGAGGATGTGAACCCCTGTCCCAGAGGAGGGGGTGAGTTATATAGAGTGCGCCAGGACCCCCAGGTCCCCTCCGTTACACAGGGTTCAATGTACATAAAGGGAGAGCGTTACAGGTAACGTCTGTAATAAAGTGCTATAAATGATCATTAAGTATATGAGTAAACATCTGACCGTTGCTGTGCAAAGTGACTTTAGATCTTCTGTCTGTCGGGTGACAATTGTTGCGGTCGAGTGACTTTGAACCTTCCGAGTGGAACGACCTGTAGTCGAGTGGATGATGATATCCCTTGGATGCTTCTAGATTTAAGATGATGTCCTAGGGTTGGGTGTCTAGGACAGGCCTATGACCCTACCCTAGGTACATAGCTTCATCATTAGCCCCCGAATGGTTCGGGGCTTGAGTGGAGAAGGAGTTGAGAATACCTCCGATTCAATTTTCGCGCTTCGGGGGCATCTTATTGCAATCAAGCGAACAATCGTGATGACCTCAACTTCTTTTCAGTCGCCTTGATCCATTCTTGGTTCTGCCGAGTGAACTTTACTGTGATGTTTTCAGTGCTGATATGGAAAAGATCTTTCGCCTGACAGGTTGCCTTGCTGCGCGCAAATATCGTGGGATTTGTATTTGGGGAAGTGCGCGGGACGGAGGAGGTCGCAGTAATCGGGTGGGATTAGGCGAGGCCGCCTCGATCACCGCGCCACCTTTTTCGCCACGTACCTCGCGCACGACTGTTGCAGGATTTGATAGGATCGTCCGGACCCACAGGTCAGCCACTCGGAAGCGACCCCATATAAAGTGCCAGATTGGGGTTTTGTGCACAGCGCGTCCACATTCTCCTCATTTCTCCTCTGCTTTCTCCGCCATATCCACTTCTGCTCCCAGCGTCGCTGCTCCGTTCGAGTTTCTCCCGTGGCCATGGGGAAGGAGAAGACGGTGGCCCTAGAGCGCACGAAGAAGGCGATGGAGAAGGCGAAGGGGAAGAGGTCCAGACGGGGCGGATCTTCATCGAGGTCTGGCCTGCCGCGCGGCTGGATCCAGGGCGACTGGATCCGATTGAAGATCAGCCAAGACGACATCGATGATCTGGTCGAGGGGCGGCTGATTCCCCACGAATCGGCGCGGCTCTCGGATGGCGAGACCGAACCGCATCCGCGAGAGGGTGAGTGTGTTCTCCTCGCCACCCATGTTGACCGTGGATTTTCTCTGCCTCCCCATCCTTTTTTCGGGGATTCTTGAACTTCTTTGGAGCACAACTTCACCACTTCAATCCCAACTCCATCGTATATCTCGTCGCCTATGTGTCCATGTGCGAGAACTTCTTAGGTTGTAGGCCACACTGGGGTCTTTTCAAGCACATTTTCACTTGTCGTTCCTAGTCGGTCAAGAAGGCCAACCCGAGTGACGAGAGGACGCACATGATTCAGATGTGTGGGGGTCTTGGGATTCAGATGAGAGGTCGCACATGATTCAGATGTAGGAGGGCGAGGAGAGTGGCGACCCAAGTGAAGAAGAAGAGGTCGAATCGCCTCCTCGTAGAGAAAAAGATCCAAGCACGATCACGACCCGGCAAGCATCCATGGCCCAGCGGCCGCTCCGACTGGGCAGTCGTTGAAGCGCCCCCAGACATCTTCTCCGGTGCCGACTGAGAGGACACCGAAGCAACCTGAAGCTGCATTGTCTCCAGCGCCGAAACCACCAAAGGCTGCGTCATCCAAACTGCCGAAAGCTTTGCCCAAGATCAAAGTGGTCATTCCTACCATCTCTGGGTAATAATCAGGCCTGATTCCTTGGTTGACTCGGAGCAACAAACGTGACCGACTGAATATTGAAATGTGCAGAGCTGCTACCTCTGGGACTTCGACCCACAAGTACGAAGACGAGGAGATGGAAGATGCCGTCACCTCTCACCCAGGTACAACTCTTGTGATATTATCCTTGATTACTTGGACGACTAAATTCTGACAACTCATCTGGGGTCGACTGATTACTTTGCAGCCCCTCCCAACATCATTGAGCTTCCAGATGATGATGAGGACGTGCCGCCGAGGCCCAGGAGGAACAAGAAGGCAACATCTGGCAAGACATTCCAGTCGGAACTGGCAGCAGAGCCAGTAATTCAACAGCCCGAAGATGCGAGTAGGGCTTCTGTAACCTTTCTTGGCCTAGTGTCGAGTGTACGCCCCACGTCGTCGAATGCACCAGTGGTTGCTTCAACCATCCAACTTCATACCCCGAAGCTTCAAGCCGCTATGTCTGGACCGTCTGTCCCATTCTTCACCACTCATCACATTCCAGAAAGCCAGGCGGACGCCGCTACGGAAGCCATTCGTCAGGCTGGCATAATGATGGAGCGGGTGAAGGCGGTGCACGAAAACAGTCAGGCTGCTTACGACGCCAGCGCGGCCCTTCGAGCCAATGTCCAAGTAAGTTGGTTTCCGACTGAGCTTGTTCTATTAGGATATGCTACCCGAATACTTTCCTCCGTGCAATCTCTTATTGTCTTGCACTTCGTGTCTGTACACCCACTGGGTGTTTTGTCGCCTTTATTATTTTTCTTCCACTCAGTCTGGGCAGACCGTGTCGAGTGGAATCTGAACCAGTGGGGGCACGCTAAGTGCACCCACTGGTGTAGTCCCCGAGACCGCAATCGACTGCTGGCAGTCAGTTGGGGTCTGAGCACTTCTTTCTCTCTCTTTTTTTACTCGGTCTGGGCGGACCGTGTCGAGTGGAATTCAAACCAGTGGGGGCACGCTAAGTGCACCCACTAGGTGTAGTCCCCGAGACTACTATAGAATGTTTGATTCTGCAGTAGTCTTAAAGTTTTATTCACTCGGAAGTAAATAATCTTTGATCTTGTCGATTGACATGCCTTTTATTCACTGTAGAAATCTTGTGCGCTCATCTCCAAATTTGCCGAATTTGTGGAAAAGCAGAGGCAACTCAACCTTGACCTGGAGCTGGCCCAATAGAACTTAAAAAAGGCTCAAGATGAACTTGCTAGTACGGAAGGTAATGGCCTGTCGACTGCTTATCTCGACCATCCTTCAAGTTATCCCTTCGTTCTTCTGTTTGATCTAAATGTGTATTTTGCAGAGACTGCCATGAATGTGCTTCGACTGGAATCTCGTGTTGCCAGTGTTACCAGCTATCTTGCTCGTCTGAAGGTGGCGGTGTCGCGCATTGATACATCACTCTGGCCAAGGGCAACGCTCCAGAATGATCTCGAGTCTCTGATGACTCGACTCAATGAGGTTCCTGGTCGAGTGCAGGAATGGAAGAAGTCTTCTGCCCGATGCGGCGCTGACATGGCTCTGTCGCTGGTCAGGGTCCACTGTAAAGAAGCCCGAGAGGAGAAGTTGGCGGCGATCAAGGTCGCCAACACCAAAATACATGACTTATGATCCTTCATGGAGAATTTCATTGATGCTGCCACTCGGATCGCTAACAGGATTGATTTGGACGAGTTCGTCAAGCCTGCAAGCCCTCCCCCTTCTGAGTGAACACACTTGATACCTAAATTGGCCTTAAATTTGCCTCGGAATGCCAAGTGGTTTTTGTAACCGTTAAACTCCTTCGGGCCTGATGCTCGAGTACTTTTCTCTTCGCCTTGAAACTTTTGAGATTTTATCCGAACTTGGTTTATCTTCTGCATGTGCTTGCGTTTGCCTTCGAGTGGAACTTGTTCTTCACTCGGAATATTCCTTGAGCTTGAGATGCAGTTCTGAGGGAGATATCCCAGTCGACCTACACCTTGTCGTCCTTGCGGATTGAGATGAAGTGCACGTTGTACTTGCGGCACAACTTCGAGGAGAGGATTGCGGTCGACCCGCACCTCGTTGTCCTCGTGGATAAGGATGGAGCGCACGTTGTACTTGTGGCGCAGCTCCGAGGAGAGGGTTGCAGTCGACCTGCACCTCGTCATCCTTGCGGATAGGGATGGAGCATACGTTGTACTTGTGGTGCAGCTCCGAGGAGAGGGTCGCAGTCGATCTGCACCTCGTCGTCCTTGCGGATAGGGATGGAGCGCATGTTGTACTTGTGGCGCAGCTCCGAGGAGAGGGTTGCAGTCGACCTGCACCTCATCGTCCTCGCGGATAGGGATGGATTTTAAACTTAGGCGAGTACTCGACTGCAGCTAAGCCCCAAGTGTGAGGTTTGCTCATCACTCGGCAGGATTTTCTAAACTTAGGCGAGTGCTAGACTGTAGCTAAGCCCCCGAGTGTGAGGTTTGCTCATCACTCGGTAGGATTTTTTAAACTTAGGCGAGTGCTGGACTGCAGCTAAGCCTCCGAGTGTGAGGTTTTCTCATCACTCGGTGGGATTTTTTAAACTTAGGTGAGTCCTGGACTGCAGCTAAGCCCCCGAGTGTGAGGTTGGCTCATCACTCGGTAGGATTTTTTAAACTTAGGCGAGTACGGGACTGTAGCTAAGCCCCCAAGTGAGAGGTTTTCTCATCACTTGGTAGGATTTTTTAAACTTAGGCGAGTAGTGGACTGCAGCTAAGCCCCCGAGTGTGAGGTTGGCTCATCACTCGGTATGATTTTTTAAACTTAGGCGAGTACGGGACTGCAGCTAAGCCCTCGAGTGAGAGGTTTTCTCATCACTCGGTAGGATTTTTTTAAACTTAGGCGAGTACGTGACTGCAGCTAAACCCCCGAGTGAGAGGTTTGCTCATCACTCGGTAGGATTTTTCAAACTTAGGCGAGTACGGGACTGCAGCTAAGCCCCCGAGTGAGAGGTTTGCTCATCACTTGGTAGGATTTTTTAAACTTAGGCGAGTACATGACTGCAGCTAAGCCCCCGAGTGAGAGGCTTGCTCACCACTCGGTAGGAGTTTTCAAACTTAGGCGAAATGGATTCGCAGCTAAGCCCCCGAGTGAGAGGTTTGCTCATCACTCGGTAGGATTTTTTAAACTTAGGCAAGTACGGGACTGCAACTAAGCCCCCGAATGAGAGGTTTGCTCATCACTCGGTAGGATTTTTCAAACTTAGGCGAGTACAGGACTGCAGCTAAGCCCCCGAGTGAGAGGTTTGCTCATCACTTGGTAGGATTTTTTAAACTTAGGTGAGTACATGACTGTAGCTAAGCCCCCGAGTGAGAGGCTTTCTCACCACTCGGTAGGATTTTTTAAACTTAGGCGAGTATAGGACTGCAGCTAAGCCCCTGAGTGAGAGGCTTGCTCACCACTCGGTAGGATTTTCCAAACTTAGGCGAGTACATGACTGCAACTAAGCCTCCGAGTGAGAGGCTTGCTCACCACTCGGTAGGATTTTCCAAACTTAGGCGAGTACAGGACTGCAACTAAGCCCCCGAGTGAGAGGCTTGCTCACCACTCGGTAAGATTTTTCAAACTTAGGCGAGTACATGACTGCAGCTAAGCCCCCAAGTGAGAGGCTTGCTCACCACTCGATAGGATTTTTCAAACTTAGGCGAGTACAGGACTGTAGCTAAGCCCCCGAGTGAGAGGCTTGCTCACCACTCGGTAGGATTTTTCAAACTTAGGCGAGTACAGGACTGCAGCTAAGCCCCCGAGTGAGAGGCTTGCTCACCACTCGATAGGATTTTTCAAACTTAGGTGAATTGGATTCGCAGCTAAGCCCCCGGGTGAGAGGCTTGCTCACCACTCGGTAGGTTTTTTTAAAGCTTAGGAGAAACAGATTCACAGCTGAGCCACCCACTGGGGGATTTTAGACACAAACGTAAGCAATCGACAATCATTCTAGAAGACTGTAAAAACTCTTGTCTTTGATAAACAAACTACAAAGGTGCTTCTTATTACATCTCAATAGACTGAGTGTTTAAGTATAAAAGGGGCGGAGCAGCTCCGCATTCCAAGCGCGTGGCTCATCTTTCTTGTGCTTGATGTTGTAGAGGTGGTACGCTCTGTTGTGGAGCACTCTGGTGACAACGAAGGGGCCTTCCCGGGCAGGAGAAAGCTTGTGTGGTTTCTACTGATCCACTCGAAGAACCAAGTCTCCCTCTTGAAATGCTCGACCCCTCGCGTTTCTGGCGTGGAATCGACGCAGGTCTTGCTGATAGATGGTCAATCGGATCAAGGCCATCTCTCTTTCTTCCTCCATGAGATCAACTGCATCTTGACGTGCCTGTTATGCTTCATCTTCTGAGAAAAGCTCAACTCGGGGCGTGTTGTGGAGCAAGTCACTTGGAAGTACAGCTTCAGCTCCATAAACCAGGAAAAAGGGAGTTCTGCCAGTCGACCGATTGGGAGTTGTCCTCAGTCCCCACAACACTGATGGAAGTTCATCGACCCAGGCTCTTGCTGCGTGTTTGAGATCACGCATCAGTCAGGGTTTTGGTCCTTTGAGAATCAATCCATTTGGTCTTTCAGCTTGTCCATTCTACTGGGGGTGGGCGACTAAAGCATAGTCGACTCGAGTACCCTAAGAAGCATAGAAGGCTCTGAACTCATCAGAATCGAAGTTCGACCCGTTGTCAGTGATGATGTTGTGTGGAACACCATATCTAAATGTTAACTCTCTGATGAAATTGACAGCAGTACTGGCTTCAAGGTTTTTGATAGGCTTGGCTTCAATCCATTTGGTGAACTTATCGACTGCTACAAGCACATGAGTGAATCCGCTCCTACCAGTCCTCAGAGGTCCAACCATATCCAATCTCCAAACAGCAAAGGGACAGACGAGTGAAATGGTCTTCAGGGCTGACGCAGGCTTGTGAGACATGTTGGAGTAGAACTGGCAACCTTCACATTTGTCGACTATTTCTTTTGCCATCTCATTTGCTCGTGGCCAGTAAAATCCTGCTCGATATGCTTTGGCCACAATGGTACGAGAGGACGCATGGTGACCACAGGCCCCTGAGTGGATGTCATTGAGGATCACTCGACCTTCTTCTGGTGTTATGCATTTGTGGCAGACTCCAGTCACACTTTCCCTGAACAATTGTCCTCTTATCACAGTAAAGGCTTTGGATCGACGGATGATCTTTCGATCCTATTCTTCATCCTCTGGGAGTTCCTTTCTAAGAATGTACGCGATATATGGTACTGTCCAATCAGGAGTGATGACCAAAACCTCCATGATCAAATCGACCACGACTGGAACCTCGACTTCAGTCAGATCAGTGGCACTCTTTGGTTGCGGGGGCTCTTCAGTGAAAGGATCTTCTTGAACTGAAGGTGCATGAATATGTTCCAAGAACACATTGCTGGGAATGGCTTCTCTCTTGGAACCTATCTTTTCCGGATCATCAGCTGCTTGATTTTTCAGTCGAGGTATGTGATGGAGCTCTAACCCCTCAAACTTCTTTTCTAACTTTCTCACTGCATTGCAATAACCAGTCATAGCTGGACTTCTGACGTCCCACTCATTCATCACCCGATTGACCACTAAATCCGAGTCGCCATAGACCATGAGGCGACGGACGCCGAGTGAAATGGCCATATGCAACCCGCACATAAGTGCCTCATATTCAGCTTCGTTGTTGGAAGAGTCAAAGTGAATCTGGAGAACATAGCTGAGTTTGTCACCACGGGGGGATACCAACACCACCCCAGCACCAGAACCATTCAGCATCTTGGATCCATCAAAGAACATGGTCCAATGCTCCGAATGAATCTGAGTCGGAAGTTGCTGTTCGATCCATTCGGCGAGGAAATCTGCTATTGCTTGGGACTTGATAGCTTTATTTGCCTCAAACTTGATGTCCAAGGAAAGGAGTTCAATCGCCCACTTTGCCACTCGACTAGTTGCATCTCTGTTGTTCAGAATCTCTGATAATGGAGCGTCGCTGACGACTGTAATGAAATGATCAGAGAAATAGTGTGCAACCTTCTTCATGGTCATGTAAATCCCATAAACAAGCTTGTGATAATGTGGATATCTTTGCTTCGATGGAGTCAGAACTTCAGAAACATAATATACTGGGCACTGAACTTTATAGGCTTTTCCTTCCTCTTCCCGCTCGACCGTGAGTACTGTACTGACAAGTTGTCCAGTGGCTGCAATGTAAAGCAGTAAAGGCTCTTTACTGATTGGGGCAGCGAGCACCGACTGGGTGGAAAGCAGGGCTTTCAGCTTTGCAAATGCTGCATCAGCTTCGGGAGTCCACTCGAACTTATCAGACTTCTTCATCAGTCGGTAAAGAGGCAATGCCTTTTCACCGAGGCGAGAAATGAATCAACTCAAGGCGGCCAAACAACCAGTAAGCTTCTGGACACCATGCACACGCACAGGGCGTTTCATCCGAAGTATAGCACCAACTTTCTCTGGGTTAGCGTCGATCCCTCGTTCAGAAATGAGGAAAGTGAGTAATTTTCCGCCAGGAACTCCGAATGTGCACTTTGATGGATTAAGCTTGATATCATACCTTCTGAGGTTGGCAAAAGTTTCAGCAAGGTCAGCCAACAGGTCGGAACCCTTACGTGACTTGACCACAATGTCATCCATGTATGCTTTGACATTCCGACTGATTTGAGTGAGTAAACATTTCTGAATCATCCTCATGAATGTGGCTCCGGCGTTTTTCAAACCGAAGGGCATGGTGATGTAACAAAAGCATCCGAATGGAGTGATGAAAACCGTTTTTATCTCATCGGGTCCATACAGTCGGATCTGATGATACGTGGAATGGGCGTCTAGAAAAGACAAACGCTCACACCCCGCGGTCTAGTCGACGATTTGGTCGATGTGGGGGAGAGGAAAATGATCTTTCGGGCAGGCCCGATTGATATGCTTGAAGTCAATGCACATGTGAAGTGAATCGTCCTTCTTGGGGACCATGACAACATTGGCGAGCCACTCAGAGTGGTAGATTTCTCGGATGAACTCAGCTGCAAGGAGCCGAGCCACTTCTTCACCAATTGCTTTTCTCTTCTGTACGGCGGACCGTCGAAGATGTTCCTTGACCAGTTTCACTTTTGGGTCGACTCGCAAATGATGCTCAGCCAGTCCCCTGGGTACACCCGGCAATGCAGAAGGTTTCCATGCAAAGATTTCCCAGTTCTCACGGAGGAACTAGATGAGCGCTTCTTCCTATTTGCTGTCATGTGTTGTCGAGATATGAGTCGGAGCAGCACTGGGATCGGTCGGGTGAATATGAATCGGCTTTGTTTCACCGGACGAATGAAATGCTGAGTTTGTGGCAGGCTTCTTGGCTCGCAACAAATCACTCGGATCTGCATTTTTCTGGTACTCTTGCAATTCTACTATTGCCATTTGTGCATCGGCGATTTTCGAGCCCTTCTGGAAGCACTCTTTTGCATTCTGCCGATTGCCAGTGATAGTGATCACTCCTTTGGGACCAGGAATTTTCAATTTGAGGTATACGTAACATGGTCGAGCCATGAAACATGCATAGGCAGGCCTCCCCAAAATGGCATGATAAGCACTCTTGAAATATACTACTCCGAATATCAACTTTTCCTTGCGGTAATTCTTGGAATCACCAAAAACCAAATCAAGGGCAATCTGGCCGAGTGATTCAGCCTTCTTGCCGGGTATAACGCCATGGAAACTCATATTACTCTCACTAAGCTTGGACACCGGAATCCCCATTCCCTTCAAGGTTTCAGCATAAAGGATATTCAGGCCGCTACCACCATCCATCAGCACTTTAGTCAGTCGAGTGCCTTCAACAACTGGGTCGACCACCAACGCTTGCCTCCCAGGGGTGGCTATACGTGTTGGATGGTCAGACTGGTCGAATGTGATGGCAGTCTGGGACCACTTCAAATAACTTGGTGTTGCCAAAGAAACCATGTTCACTTCTCTGTTGATAACTTTTAGTCGACTTTTGCTCTCAACATCAGCAAAAATCATCAGAGTGGAGTTGATGTTAGGAAAACCGTCATCATCCTCTTCCTTGTCCTCATCCTTGTCTGACTCCTTTTCCTTCTCTTTGGGTTGCTTCTCTCGGAATTGCTGGATCAGGAGTCGACACTGTCGAGTGGTGTGCTTGGGATAAATCAAATTACCCTCTTCATCTTTCTTGGTGTGAATGTGACATGGCAAATCCAACACGTCATTTCCGTCTTGATCTTTCACTTTCTTGGGATTCCAAGGCCCTTTGGGCTTCCCCTTGAACTTTCCTTGAGCCACAACTAAGGCCTCACCAGGAGCAACTAGCTCGGCCTTACGCTTCTGTTTCCGATTGGAAGTACCTCCTCCGGTGTCTTGGGCAACTGTTTTGTGCTTGCCACTCCGGAGTCGGTCCTCCTCTTCACCATTGGCATACTTAGTGGCAATCTCCATCATTCAACTCAAGGACATATCTCCTGTCCGACCGAACTTCAGGTTCAACTCTCTGTACTTAACACCCTCCTTGAAGGCACAAACTGCTTGGTGATCTGACACATTCTCCACTATGTGGTGCAATGTGATCCATCTCTGGATATAATTTCTCAAGGTCTCATTTGGTTTCTGCACACAGGACTGCAACTCTATCAACCCCGCTTGTCTTTTGCATGTACCTTCAAAGGTTCTAACAAACACTCGGGCAAGTTCCCCCCCCCCCAACTATATATGCTGCCAGGTGCTAACTGATTCAACCACGCTCTGGCCGAGCCCTCCAACATCAGAGGAAGGTGCTTCATGGCCACTTCACCATTGCCACCACCGATCTGCACAGCCACTCGGTAGTCCTCAAGCCAAGTGTTAGGCTTGGACTCGCTAGTTAACTTGCTGACTCCAGCCGCCAACCTGAAGTTGGGAGGAATAACTGCTGCTCTGATGGCTCTGCTGAAACACTCGGGACCTGAAACATGCACCCTGCTGCCAGTCGGATAATCTCTATCTTGGCCTTCTCTGTGTGCCATGTTCCTGTCAACTAGACCTTGAACGAGAATAGATCTCGCATCAAAGCTCGGCTCTCTAGGGTCGACTGGAATTCTTCGTCCACCACTGTGAGGGCGTCTGTCGTCGTGCTGCCGAGGCACATATGACCCACTCCTCGAGGGAGGCGTGGCCACTCGACGACGGTCATCGTGGTCGAGTCGGTGATCATGTTGCTCACGGTTTCTATACTGGTCTCGTCGGTCTCCACGTCCCTCATGCCTCGGAGGTGATCTCGGGCTGTGAGCCAACTGAACTGTGTCTGCCATCACGGATCTACTATGGATCCTATTCTGCGACTAAGATACTGTTGTGTTTTGCTCTCCCGCTGCCCGGAGTAAAGCTCGGATATGCATCAAACCTCTGCCAGCTTCCGACTGGGAAGGCTGAATTGACTCTGCTATTCGGGCTGCAGCTGTGAGATTCTGAATCGGAGTTCGGTATACCTGAGTTGGAGGCGGAAAAAATGGTCGTCGACTGGACTCAGGAATCCGCTGCCGAGCACGCTCGTCGAGTGCGTGCTGGAGGTTCTCCAGTCGAGTGCGCTCAGCCAAGTTGACCAGGCGCGCCTCCTCCAAGGCCCGGGCCTCGGGGGTTTCTCCAATGAATGTGAAGTGCACCCATGTTACGGCGGCGAAGCTCTTCCCTCTGTAGCGAAGAAAGGGGCTCGGGGCGGTACTCCTCGTGGACACGCGACAGATCATCGCCAACATCACCACTGTCGTCAGGAGGGAAGCCAGGAGGACTGCGTGGTCCATTGACCATCAAGACTTGTGCCGCAGGGTCACTGTTGTCGCACTCGGATGCAGTCTCGACGGAGCCAGTCGAAAAGGCCGTAGAGAGTTTCATCGGGCTCGATTGCCGTGATTTGTGGGGTGGCTGATTGGCGGGCCACCGCATGCCTCATCCACCGCTGGAGCCGCGACCGACCGGAACACTTGCGCCGGCGAACAACGGGGAGTGAGGGCGCCACAAGAGTCGACCGATACTGAGTGACGGCTGTCGAAGAAGGACACCGCGGACGCACGCACAAAAGTGCATGCACCCCGCGGACGGGGAGCGCCTCGACGTCGAGTGGAGCCTCTTGGAACCAAGCGGAGTCGTCGGTGATGAAGACGAGCGCGCCGAGACGGATCTCACGGCCCTCAACCAATCCTCGGTCGGAAACCATGATGATGGGAATCGGAAAAATCACAACTTCCCCAACAAGTCGCAAAGAGACACCTGCCCCAAGGTGGGCGCCAACTGTCGTGGATCTAAGACTGACAGTAGAATGGGGGTAGGTATGAGGAGGCAAGATCCTAGCTATGGCGAAGTTGTACACACGAGTTTACGAGTTCAGGCCCTTCACGGAGAAAGTAACAGCCCTACGTCTCGGTGCCCGGAGGCGGTCGACTGGATTATGTATATGTGTTTGTGTTTACAGAGGATGTGAACCCCTATCCCACAGGAGGGGGTGGCTTATATAGAGTGCGCCAGGATCCCCAGCTCCCCTCCGTTACACAGGATTCAATGTACATAAACGGAGAGCGTTACAGGTAATGTCTGTAATAAAGTGCTATAAATGATCATTAAGTATATGAGTAAACGTTCGACCGTTGCTGTGCAAAGTGACTTTAGATCTTCTGTTTGTCGAGTGACAATTGTTGCGGTCGAGTGACTTTGAACCTTCCGAGTGGAACAACCTGTAGTCGAGTGGATGCTTCTAGCTTTAAGATGATGTCCTAGGGGTGGGTGTCTAGGACAGGCCTATGACCCTATCATAGGTACATAGCTTCATTAGTTGGTGGAAGTCCGACACGATGGAAGGCATTGGTGGGAATTGGGGATCGCTGGATCGAGAGTTCGACAAGAGTCTGGTAGCGAGGAGTCAATATTTCATATTTTTGAGGAGTCACATAGGACATAGGAGGAGTGGAGAGCGGGTGATAATGAGCCTTTGAGCTATGACTTGTTTAAGGAATATGAGATTTAGGACAGGACCATATGAGTTGGATGTTAACCCCACATGTTATAGGAGTTATTTTCATTTATTAATTTTTTTCTGGATATCCATTGGGTTATCCATGGACATAATTTCTTACCCATTCCCTACCCATATATTTTGCGGGTATGGGTACCCATAACCGTGGGTACAAAATATCTCCAAGTGTTGCCCATACCACTGTTTCCGGGTAGGGTACCCGTGGGTACCCATACCCATGGGCAAAACTGACATCCCTATTGAGTGACACTTAAAACAAGTGTGGGCCTGTCATTTCTGTTGATGGTTTGTTTTGCCAAGTTCAGTTTGTGTGGGGTGTACTGGTGTACCAATTCATTAGAGCCATGTGTATCAATTCATTTGAGCAATGCGTATATTAATACTGCATTATTATCTATGTGTTGACAATGTTGACTCAGCTAATCTATCACTTGCTATTCACGTAGCATGAACTTGCTCAACTGTTTCTTGTTGTTTGACACTGTTCGGACAGAACACTTTGTATGTTCACCAGCTTCTTGGTCCTCGGTGAGTTAGTGATGTACGTGCATGTGACTGTTGCCCAGGCCTTAAATGCCATCAATTTAGATGTAGATGTGTTCAATCAATGGTGCATTTAAATTCTGCCAGGCATTGGTTGTGCGTGTTAAAGATGTATTAATACTCCCTCCTGAGTGTGAACGATAGCATGGATTAGAGAGCACACATGTTTTGCTTATAATTTGTGGAGAAATTTAATATTTTAGTATGCATAAACAGTAACTCACACTGACATCAAATATTTATAATTAACTTGCAGGGAAATATTACATTTAGGCGAGCGCTTGACAGAATATAGAATGGTAAACTTCTAGTGTATTAGCTAATTATGTTTCCCTAGAAGATACGTCTGCACATTTGAGTCCAGGAAATGAACATCAATTTCTGATGATTAGTGCGAGTAAAGCGACCCCATCGCTATAGGCTTCGCTCGAGGAGCTAAAGAATTACTATGATCTCTTATTTTGCTTTGGGACATGGGCTGTAGTATAGCCACAACTCTTCAAAAAAATTACTATCTTCAAAAAAAACTCAAAAAAGAGCCATCTCCACGGATGAGTTCCACCTAGCTACACATGAACAGAGTGATGAACTAGAGGAGGAGGGCGGGTGTGAGAGGATCTGTTGTATTTGGATGGAATAAGGATGGGGAGCAAATGCAGGTGGTGGTGCAGGCTGTCCATTAAGAGCAACTCTAACAGACCCCGCATCCGTCCCTGACCCGCAAAATAACCGCCAAAATGCAGGTGCGGGCCGTAAAGCCTGCCCGACCAGACTCTGCATCCCGCCCCGGCCCGCAAAAAATTTTAGGGGGCGTGGCAAATTTCCGGCCCCAACCCGTGAAAACGCGGGTTTCCCCCTCGTGGCTGCGGTGCCCTGCATCACAGAGAAGCAGTTGGCGGGAGGGACATTTCAGCCCGCGCTCTTTTCCCACTTCCTTCCACCGCCGCCCGCCCTTGCTTCCGCCCGGCCACCGCCGGCGATTCCGGCCATATCTGCGGGCGGAATCGCTCCGTGGGGCTGCCCCACACCCTCCCGCGCCGAGCCGCTGCATCGCCCCTCCGGATCGGGCGAGAAGAGCCGCCCCCCAGTCGTCGCCGCCGCTGGGATCAACCACCGCCGAGCGCACCACCCTCGTCGCCGCCCGGGATCACTCGCCACCGGTTAGTCCCCTTTTTATGATTTTCACGGGCTGTGTAGTAGATTGACGCGCCGGCGTGCGTGTAGATGGAGTTGACCCCGTGCGAGAAGTTCTTGCTATCCGATTCGTCCGATTCGGACGACTCGGATGTGGAGACCATTCTTGCGACCTTTCGCCAGCAAACATTGGTCATGGCGCTTGCCGTGAAGGAGCATGAAGACGAGTACCGAAAGAGGAGGCGAGGATCTACTGTCGGGCGTATGTGCACTCCGCGGAATCGCCATCTTGGAAACGAGATGTTGATGCAAGATTATTTTTCGGAGAATCCTACATATCCTGCACACCTCTTCCGCGGAAGGTACCGAATGCGCCGATCCCTTTTTGTGAAAATTGTTGAAGCTTGCAAGGCAAATTGCTGGTATTTCACTCAGAGAAGGAATGTCGCGGGCTTAAAGGAACTTAGTGCATATCAAAAAATCTCCGCAGCTATGCGGGTGATTGCATATGGCGTCCCGGATGACTATGCCGATGAGTATCTTCGCATTGGTGAAGATAGCATAATTGAGTCTGTGCGTAGATTTGCGGAAGTGATCGTCCATGTATTTGGTCTCGAGTATCTTCGGGCACCAAATGAAGATGACACAAAGAAATTGATGGCAGCTAATGAGAGGAGAGGTTGGCCTGGGATGCTAGGTAGCATTGATTGTATGCATTGGAATTGGAAAAATTGCCCCAAGGCTTGGCAAGGAATGTATTGTGGCAAGTCTCGTGATGCAACAATTGTGCTAGAGGCCGTAGCATCCGAGGATTTATGGATTTGACATTGCTTTTTTGGTATGCCCGGCACACTCAATGATATCAATGTGTTGCAACGCTCTCATTTGTTTGCTAGGCTTGCTAGTGGTGATGCTCCTGGTTGCAACTACACTATCAATGGGCATGAATACACAAAGGGGTACTATCTTGCAGATGGTATATATCCTCCTTGGTGCACATTTGTCAAGAGCATCAAAGAACCCAAAACAAAAAAACAATGTGAATTTGCAAGGGTGCATGACAGTATCCTGGACTAGGGGGTACTCACCACGTCATCTCCCGATCTATTAGATTGGGCCGAGGACCCCCATGGCCGTATACTCATGGGCCAGTTCGGACAGCTGCCGCATACAAGGAATATTCCACAAGACTTGGCGATCAAGACAAGGACTCCTCCCCACCAACGTATTCGGCTAGGACTCTTGTTATCCTAGGCCTTTGGTGCATTATATAAACCGAGGCCAGGCTAGTCGATAGATCATATACATACAATCATACCATAGGCTAGCTTCTAGGGTTTAGCCTCATTGATCTCGTGGTAGATCTACTCTTGTACTACCCATATCATCAATATTAATCAAGCACGAGTAGGGTATTACCTCCATCGAGAGGGCCCGAACCTGGGTAAAAACATCGTGTCCCTTGTCTCCTGTTACCATCTGGCCTTGACGCACAGTTCGGGACCTCCTACCCGAGATCCACCAGTTTTGACACCAACATTGGTGCTTTCATTGAGAGTTCCGCTGTGTGATCGACAAAAGGATCGATGGCTCGCCTGCAGATCAACTGCGACTTCGGCGTCTTCGTCACCAGTTCGACTGGTCACCTTGGTTCGACCAAGAATTGCGCCCCGTGTTCGGATCACCATGTTCGGACGAGGGCCTTCATCAAACATCAACTCCGATCTCTACCAAGATCATGGAGGAATTATCTATGGAGCTCAGGGGCTCAACGTCAACATTGCCCTCAAGCGACCGTGCTGTTTTTTTTGGACAGCGAACTCGTATCTGCCGCCACCACATCCTCGAGTATCGCTTTGACGATCGCTTTGGTGGAATTGAGCGGAATTGGGTCTATAACAACCCTGGAAAATTTCGTCGAGTTCCGATGGAGGAATCTCTGGCAATCCACGATATACCGGAGCCCTGTCAAATCTGGATGGGAATTTGGATGAGTTTAGGGCGTGGTGTCCAGCTTCTAGGTCGGACGTCCTTTGGAAGATCCAACCGTTGATCGGCTGCGGAATTCCTATATCTACCACCTCTCAAAATTTCAGCTCGATCCGACCGTCCAAACTCCGGGAACCTTCCGATTAGTGCATCACTTTTTGGATCTGTTTTCTGCGCGAAAACAAATCCGACCCGAGTTCATCTTTTTTATGAACGGGATTGCGGACATCCCTTTTGAAGGAAGTTTTGTACGGGTATTGTGTTTTGTTTTCGAACACATCCCACTAACTTTAAGATCTTTTGAACATGATCTTCAACATCATGCTGGTGTCAAACCAGTCCGGCAATATTACTCCACGGCTGCCGACCTGCGCTAGACACGTCGTCACTTTAGCCGAGCTCAACTTCTTCGGATCATCATCTCGGCAAGACGAACAAGAGTCCGGCATCGTGAAGGATAAATCATCATCAACATAGCCGCCCCACGAATTACACGGAGCGGGCATACCGGCATCGACGCAAGCCGGCATCGACCACGTCACGACCTGCATCGACAGGGTCGCACTATTGCTTCTTCAAGCTGGTTTCCATCACGCCGACCTACTTCGACTCATCGGTTGACGTCGAGGCTTCGACATCTCGGCTGGACCGGGGGCTTCGCCATCTCTTCATCAACCTACTCCGGATACTTCGGCGTCACTAGCCGACCAGCTCTGTCACGTTAGCTAGGCCGAGGGCTTTGCCTCGGTCTATCAAATGGTGACCGCATTAACAACGGTCGCGTGGTGGTTCGATCAATTTCCGTACATAGTCCGGCGAACACCGCATCCGGAGCTCAGACCGACCTGTGAATTCAGGCTTTGCCACGCCTTTACTACATCACGCCGACGCCCTGCGTTGACATTGACTTCGGTGCCAGGCCATATTTCTTCTATTCCTCACTTTGCATAAATTATTTATTATGCAACATTTTTTTAAATTATCATTATTACTATTATCTCCGGTTTGCACTATTTTGTGCACAGGAAAATGATCCGGGGACTTCGGCGTCACTCTGCCGGTCTGCATTGACCGTGCTATGTCACCACTTCGGCGTGTCGAGCTCTCCGCTCCGCCACCTCGGGACCAGCTTGGGGGATGGAACCTTGCCCCGCATCAAGCTCGGACCGCGTCATCAATACCGAACACATTAACCAGCTAAGTCGCTTTCATGCTCAAAGCTTTAATTTCTAACTTGTGCTCGGTTCGACCAAGCATTATACTTTTTTGGAAAAAAGTTGCTTGTAAAAAATTTCCTTGCCCAAACTTTGTTTGTGACGCATAAATTCAAATACCCCGTTTACTTGGGGGCTTCCTTTATGAAGCTTTTCCTGTTGCATATGATTATACTTGTACGGCTTCGTTCCTTGTTCGTGTATTACGCCACAATATGCACCATATTGACTTAAGCGATTTGCAAGCTGAGTTGCCTCGCTCCTGTGTTTACCCCTACGTTCTCGATTGTTCGGCTAGGGAGTAAAGGGAGCACCTCTGCGATTGTCACGATCAGGTCAACCGAGCCGGACCTCAGATTGGGTGAAGCCGAAAGCTAGCGCTCTTATAGTTTTCAATGATGGTCGGCACACAACGGAACTCATGAGTACAAAAAATCTATTGCACAAGTCTCATAATAACAATGAGCACCGAAGAAAGGTATCGGTGGGGGTACTATTTTCTTCGAAGATGCTTCTTACACTTCACGGTAATATAGCATAAGTTCCTTGAGGGCACTTTGTCTGTTACAACCTTATGGCCTGATTGCCTGGTTATTGGAAACACCGTCGATATTCTCGACCGATGGAGTACATAACACATTTCGGTCCTTGACCAAAGAGGGAGAAGCTGACGGTCGGTTAAGACGCGTTTAAAGTTCGGTTGAACATAGATATGATATAAGTACTTCGGTACATGCAATCATTCTTCTACCCAAGTCACTTGGGGGCTCTTAAGTTTATTTGAGCCGTTTTATAATAAGTGTTCTTCTTCTTAGTCGTTGCAAAGTTTTATTATTATTTATCACTCCTTTTTCGACACGAGTGTGCGGTCACTAGCCGGGGAGCCTAATTTCTCTCTCAAAGCCGCTAGAGTTTAGTTTGCTAAACTGGCCTGATGAGAAGTACTCCGCCCTCGGGATAGGAGGTTGAAGCCGTAGGATGACCCGCTCGAAGTCTTGAGATAGGATGTATCATGTTAAAGCACGACAGAAGCACTTCTTTTTTCTAAGACCAACTTTCGGATTGGCACCGAACATTTGATATTGTTCGGGCGTCATGTTTTTACTGACGTTTCTTGGTTTTCCAAGCTTTTTGGCACTTTTAAACTATTTGTGCTTCTCCAGCATTAGTCTCGCAGTGCAACACCGGACACCTTTAGGGATTCGGCAAAAACATTCTCAGATATTGCTATATATGCATCGGTTTCGAATTGTGTCTTCGGTCAATAGTTGGGTTGCCCGGCTCCTGCCCTTGCTTCCTACGTTCCGTTTTGTTCGGCTAGGCGTGCAAAGGGAGAACCACTGCGATTGTGCTTCCAGCTCACATGATTAAGCACCTCAGTGGAGAAAGCCGAAAACTGACTTTCACAATAAGCGTAAACTGGTCAGCGATCCAATGACTATGTTAAATGATGGGCCGTTCATAACATTGGCCGAAGTGTTTACGGCTTGACCCGGACTGTCGCCGAACACTACCGGGGGCTATTAACTGGCCTCCCAAACTAAATCCTCAATATTTTGCTCTTACATTAGAGCTGAGGTTTAATGATCATGCTTAGCATGACAACCCAAAGAAAGGAACCGATAGCGGGACTATTTTCTTTGGAAGACATTTCTTCTGTTAAACAGTGATATAACTCTCTGCGTACCTTTGTTTATAAAACCGTATGGCCAGATTGCCTTGTTTGTTGTAAATCTTTGCCCTCATAAAGGATTTATAAAGTAGGACAAACACTCCTCGGCTACTGGCCGAGGAGGTGGAAGCCGATGGTCGGTCAACAAAGTTTTGTACAATGCGGATCCGAGCATTAATGATGTAAAGTACTTGGATACATAGAGTCATTACACATAATTTGTGATTTTACTATGGATATTGATCCTTAATTCGGCCACTCATGCCTGTATTAAGGCTCGGGGGCTACTGGGCTTCGGGCTTATTATTTACAAATATTAAAGGGGCACATTGATCCCCTGATCTGGTGTTACCACCCGACCAGTGTCTCAGGGGCTACTGCATTGCTTGTCCAATGCAGAAAATTTTATGTGCAATATAGTTTCCGAGGAGATTTTGATCCTCAGGTTGGTCGGCCGCACCCAACTTGAGTCTCGAGGACTGAGCATGCCGCTTTTAGTGTCCCGAAGTATTCTGCCAAGCTTGGACTTGATCCTCAGGCCGATTTTGCAAATCAACCTGAGTCTCAGCGGCTACTAGGATCAGCGGTCTTACGTCATCCTTCAGGTGCATCTCGGGTTTTAGACCGATACACACCTTGAGGGCTATTGGCTATATATCTCGGCAGAGAATAAATTGCAATAATAAAAAATATTGACAAAAAATCGGCCCACGGTCGGGGTGGTGCACCACCTCGGAGGCAGTCCGGCATAAAGCTCGGGCGCTAGTGGCTGGCTCCATAGAGGGCATTTCCGGCATTAAGCTCGGCTAAACTCCTTCAAACTTCTTTGAACCAAGGTGATTTACGACACCTCGGATATAGTCCGGCGTTGGAGCTTGGATACATAGTCCGGCGTTGGAGCTCGGATACATTCCGGCATTAGAGCTGGGAAGCGGTCCGGCGTTGGTGCTCGGCTGCAAAAGATACCTCGAATGCAGTCCGGCGTTGGAGCTCGGACGCAAGAGGACACTGCCTCCCGGGAACAACTTCAAACCCGAGGTGTGGCATAAAAATAAACAAGGCATTGATAAAGGCCGGAAACTTAAAGGGGCTCCTCGGATACCCGGCGTATAAACTCGTCGAATGCATCTCGGCGATCCTCAAGATCGAACATGAGAAGATTTGTTGAACCAGTTTTCAAGACCGACGACCGAAGATGAAGAACAGTTCGGAAGAATCGAGGAGCGTCCCTAACTTGAAGACCGGTTCAGGGGGCTACTGACGGTGTCCTGGACTAGGGGGTACTCACCACGTCATCTCCCGATCTATTAGATTGGGCCGAGGACCCCCATGGCCGTATACTCATGGGCCAGTTCGGACAGCTGCCTCATACAAGGAATATTCCACAAGACTTGGCGATCAAGACAAGGACTCCTCCCCACCGGTGTATTCGGCTAGGACTCTTGTTATCCTAGGCCTCTGGTGCATTATATAAACCGAGGCCAGGCTAGTTGATAGATCATATACATACAATCATACCATAGGCTAGCTTCTAGGGTTTAGCCTCATTGATCTCGTGGTAGATCTACTCTTGTACTACCCATATCATCAATATTAATCAAGCAGGAGTAGGGTATTACCTCCATCGAGACCCTAAACCCTAAACCCTAAACCCAAACCGCATTAGAGCTGGACAGTGACTAATTTTTGTATTCATTTGTATTTGTATTCATGACAAGTTTTGTATTGCATTACTTTAAGTTTGCTACGGTGATTTGAATAATTATTTGTAATGCGGATGGTTATTATTTTATGTTTGATTTGAATAATTCAATTTGTTTTCGATTGTTGAATTATGTTGGATTTGAGATTTGCGGGCTGATGATTTGCGGGGATGCAGCTGCGCAAATAGCAGAACCCGCATAGCCGACCCGTAAAAAAGCATATTCCGCGAATATAATTTTTTACGGATCCGTTTGAGGAGTCTGCATATGTGCCAGCCCGCGCCGGCCCGCAAAAGCTGTTTTGCGCGAACTGCATACGCGTTTTGCGGGCCGGCGTTTTGCAGGGTCTGCTAGAGTTGCTCTAACTCTTGTAAACAATAACTTGGGATCAGAGTGCAGTTATTGTATGGTGGGGCATGCACACTTATTGACCATGTAATACATGAACTATACGACATTGACATGATGCCGAGAAACTGATATACGAGGCTCGTTGTACACAAACTCCATGGATCACGTGCCAATAGACGGAGGTGATACTGAAAGTGCGTTATATCGACTAGAGGGGGGTGAATAGGCGATTTTTATGAAAGTCTTCAAAACGTGGAAGTTTCGAAGACAAACGATAGAAATAAACCTATTACCATGCAGCGGAAGGTAGACTACACTGGGCAAACCATAGTCAAGTATTCAATGGAGTGAGAGCACAATGACTAATAGCAGCAATGTAGTAAGGATCAGGTAGGAAGATATTATGAAGCCAAACAGAACACGCAGTCACTCAGTGAAGACAAAAGATAGTGCAAACATACAATGACTTCACAAGGAGTAACAGTAAGTAAAGGGAAGGGAAGGATGAAACCAGTGACTCGTTGAAAACAATGATTTGTTGGACCAGTTCCAGTTGCTGTGACAACTGTACATCTGGTTAGGGCGGCTAGGTATTTAAACCTCAGGACACACAGTCCCGGACACCCAGTCCTGAACACGCAGCTCAGGACACCCAGTCCTCACCGTATTCCCCTTGAGCTAAGGTCACACAGACCTCGCCCAATCACTCTGGTAAGTCTTCAAGGTAGACTCCCAAACCTTCACAGACTTCGTTCACCGGCGATCCACAATGTCTCTTGGATGCTCAGAACGCGACGCCTAACCGGTTGGAGGATTCACAGTCCTCAAGTGTAATAAGTCTTCAGATCACACAGACAAGAAGACTTAAGTGATGCCTAATTCTCTTTGGCTCTGGGTGGTTAGGGCTTTATCCTCGCAAGGAATTCTCTCTCAAAGGCTTCGAGGTGGGTTGCTCTCAAACGACAAAAGCCGTACTCTAACTCTGAGCAGCCAACCGTTTATGGTTGTAGGGGGTGGGCTATTTATAGCCACTAGGCAACCCGACCTGATTTGTCCGAAATGACCCTGGGTCACTAAGGAACTGACACGTGTTCCAATGGTCAGATTTCAAACTCACACGGCAACTTTACTTGGGCTACAAGCAAAGCTGACTTGTCCGACTCTGGACAAGATTCGCTCTCATAGTCTTCACTCGAAGACATAGGTTTTGGTTAAGCATCACTTCAGTCATTCTGACTGGTTCTCTTGGACCCCACTTAACAGTACGGTGGTTCCTATGACTCAATCAAAGAAGAAAAAGAACTACGAAAGATCTAAGTCTTCGAGCTCCATAGGCTTCATGCGATGTCTTCTCTTGTCATAGTCTTCAATGTGAATATCTTCATATACAACCTTTGACATCAATGTCTTCATACATTTTTAGGGGTCATCTCTGGTAGGAAAACCGAATCAATGAGGGACTTCTACCTGTGTTATCCTGTAATTCTCACAAACACATTAGTCCCTCAACTAGGTTTGTCGTCAATACTCCAAAACCAACTAGGGGTGGCACTAGATGCACTTACAATCTCCCCCTTTTTGGTGATTGATGACAAACTAGTTGAGGTTTTCCACGGGGAGTATAATATGTGAAATTGTAAGGATAAGGAATTGTCTTCATAAGTTGCAAGGGCTCCCCCTGAAGATGTGCATATAAGTAATTTGCTTTTGGAATGCAAATGCACATGGCAGGTTGTGCTTGTGGAGATCCTCTTCAACTTATGATGACAATCCACTATGCATGTGAAGGTATGTGAAGATAATGGCATGCATAATGGAAAATGGACGTCTGCAAAATGATCTAAGTGCGGAATTTATCATCGCATCACAAGGTGGCAAATAAGTAGCAGACGACCATCGAGTTTAAGTGTTACAACTCATAGAACCAAATGTATCAAAGCAAACGAGAGTTGTAAACACGAAGCAAAAATTATAAAGCACCCGCCCATATGGACCTGCTTGAAGACTATCAAACTCATATGCTTCTCCCCCTTTTGTCAGTAAGGACCAAAAAGGTTTGAAGACATAGAGCATCTACTCGTTCCCATGAAGAGTAGGTGAAGCAGCAGGGTCGTCGGTGGTGTTCGGTGGTGCAGAAGAACTTGGAGCAGTGTCGAAGCGTGCTGAAGGAGGTGGCGGTGAAGTAGCATCGTCTTCATCCTCGATCACTCTGGCATTCACAGTTGCAGCAGAGGAAGAGAACTCAGAGTCTTCAAGAGATGGAGTTCGTCGCAGCACTGCCCTTCGAGGAGGTGTGGAGTCAAACTTGAAGCGTTCAGAGAAGCCATCCTCTTGAAGATCATCTTCAGAACACATCAGCGTCAGCCCTTTCCATGTGCGTCGAGAGGTTTCATGGGCAACAAAGGCATTCTTGGTGGCAAGATTGCGAATGCGATTAACATCCACCAAGAGGCTTTGCATTTGACACTTCAGCCAGTCATGATGCCTATCCTGTTTCTGATGAAGAGCCATAAAAAGCTCTCGGTCATTAAGAACACGAGTGCACTTCTTGGGTCGTTGGGAAATTGTGCTATCAGTGGCTTCAGTGAGAGCAGGATGCAGTGCACGTGTAGTGCCAGCCAAAGGATACACACGAGTGACTGCTTCAACTCCTTCAATGTTCTGAGAAAAACTTTGATGCTCCACATTCTGAAGACTTAGAGGTTCCTTGGCAGGCTCAGGATAAATGGCTTCAACGGACATATCCACATCAGGCAGAAAAATCCGATGATTGCGAGCAGACGGCTGATATGAGATAGCGGAGTGGAGTTTGATCAGCCGCATTATCCATGGAGCGTAGAACTTCAAGCCAAAAAGATCAGATCCTGATGCAGCAAGTTGGCGGATGAAGAAGTCCTGTGCATTGAAGCATTTGCCATGAAGAATATAGAAGACCAAGGTCTTCATTGCACCTTCCAGCTTGGCATGTGGAGAATGTCCTTTGATGGGCCAGAGAGTTCGCCTTCTGATGTGATAAATAGTCCTTGGCAGATACTCAAGGTCTTCAACGAAGAACTCCTTGGGATATGCAGCATCGTGGGGCAATGGCTTCATCATACTGAGCATATGACTCATATTAGGTTCAGGCTTCTGAAAGATGCTCTCTACAGCTTCACTGTGAAGTTGACAGCCAGATTCATAGAGATCGCCAGGAGTGGGTAGACCAGTGAGCTCAATGATATCAAAGGCTTTGGCTTCGTGATGAACATTTCTTGTTATCCACTCCAGGACCCAAGTCTTCGGATCTCTATTGTACCCACGGATGTGAAGTGTGGCATAGAATTGGAGCAGCAACTCTTCATTCCAATGCTCTTAGTCGGTGACGAACGGCAGCAATCCAACCTCTTTGAAGCAATCCAGAGCTTCTCCCAGACAGGGCAGACCAGCTATTGCTTCAATGTCAAGTCGCTTATGTGGGAAGATGCGACCTTGATTGTATAGAATGCAGGAGTAATAGCTTCACTGCGGATAGCTCCACAACCGATCAGATGATATTCTTTCCCTTGAGTAGGGGTTCCTGGAGCTATTGAAGAAAGTGTTGTCTGCTTTGAAGCCATTGATATTGAAGGATCCAGGTGCTGATGCAGGACCTGGAAATCTGGGCAATCTTGGGATTGGCTTCTGTACCTGAGGCCTGTGCTCAACATGATAGTCGAACTGAGGACCGGCAGCAGGTGTAGGAACAGAAGCAGTGGGATCAGTGGCTTCACTGACTTCTGGTGCTTGGGTTGGTGAAGGCTCCACATTAGCTTTAGCCATGACAGCATCATTGGCTTCATTGGTGTTAGTGGTGGCAGCCTCGAGATTCTCAACCTCCACTTGACGAGCTGGAGGGTCGGTCACAGTCACGTTCTCCTCGAGAATAGCTTCTTGGTGAGACGGGGGTGTAGCAGCGCTTAGTGTTTCTTCTTCATCGGTTGATGCAGCCGGAATGTCTTCAGCAGCTTTAACTTCAGACTCAGAGATTGGAGGCCTTGGTCCTTTGCGAAGCCTGTGTAACGCTGGCGACGCTTGTGGAGTTGGAGTTGGCTGGGCCTCAATGTCTTCTTCCTCTTGTGCTTGTGGGCGATCAGCCCATGATGCATCCTGAGCGATTGGCGTCAGAGGGCGGCCAATGGTAATGAGTTCGCTGTGCGTTAGCACAGGCGATGATACCTGTTGGTGCTCGAGCTGAGGAAGAACTGCATCATCTTCAACATGGTCATGATGACCAATGTCTTCAGCAGCGATGGGATCAGCTGAGTCTTCAGCTTCATGAGCCTCTGTGAAAGCAGGCTCATGGACAGTCAGTTGACAGTCTTGAGGTTCAGTGTCAGGGCGAACCATGGAGATGGGTTCAACAATCAAGGGCTCTGTGGGAGCAGCCCGTTCCTTCTTCGTCTTCCGCTTCTTCTTGGAGGGAGCAGCATCAGAGGTCTCGGGATATTTTCTCTTTCTGGCTTCAGCCTCAGCAGTCCTCGTCTTCTTCAGTTCTGAAGCAGTAGACCTGGCTTTTGGCTTCGAGCCAGTCATGCTAGTTGGGAAGACAATGGGAACTGCTTCCTGCCTTGGTGCGTCGGGTTCAGCCATAGCGGGCTTCTTCTTCTTCTTTACAGCCATCCTGGGGTCAATGCCAGGACGCCCAAGGGCCTTGCGCTTCTCAGCCTCATTGTAGGCTTGCACACACTTGTCAGCCAGACTCTTCATGCGCTCACGAGAGCCTTGAGCTTCTTCACGCTTCTTGAGAAAGGCTTCTTTAAGCTTGTGTAGCATGAGCTTGAAGTTCTTGACCTCTTGTACACTGAGCTTGGCCATATGCTTCTTGAACTGAGCCTTTTCATAGTCAATCTTTTACTTCAGTTCGACGATGCGCTGAGCAAGAGCTAGCTCTGAAGCAATGGTGCCATGGAAGGCGACACTGAGACCAATGGGAAGTTGCAGGTCTTCGAAACTGAGGTTGGGCGTTTCAAACCACTCATCAATGAAGTTGTGGATGATTGCCACGTCAAAGAGAGGCAAATTGTTGAAGATTTCTGCTTCTTCTTTGCTCTTGATCAGCTGCTCAAGAGCGTCATCTGCAAGATCTTCATCACTGGATAGATCAATGGCATCGTTACGCAGAACAACAGCAGCTGTCAGTCCTTGGCCGGTGTGTGGCAGAGACATCTTGACTTTCTGGGGCTTGGAGATGCGTGATAAATCTTCAGACTGCACGCTGTCTTCAGGAGGTGCAGTGGCCAATGGCTTCGCTCGGGAGATTTTTGGTGTTGAGGCAGGCTTTGAAGCTTTTGGCTGCTTCAGTTTCTTTGGCTTCGGCGCTGCAGGCGCTTCATCTGATTCCGCGTCATCTGCAAGCTCATTCACGGCTGTCCCTTGAACCAAGATATGGTTGATGAGACCTTCAAGGTTGTAGAAAGGACCGACGACATTGGGTTCTGCATATCGTGTGCCGTCAGCCCTTGGAGCAGAAGGACCAGGGTTGAAGTCTAGTCCCAATGACTTCTTGTTCTGCTTTGCTGAGTTCTGGGCAAACTGGAAGTTGCGCTTGAACAGAATGTCGTCACGACACCATAGTAGTGACGATGAGTGTGCATCTGCAGACTGTGGCCCACGGACCATGCAGGGATAGAAGCCTTGTTCAATGGCTTCATCTCTGGTCCTGGGTTGAAGATTTTTGTAGAGGATGTCTCCCCATGGTCGCTTGATGGCATTCTTTTCAGCATATTCCTTTGTCACAAATCTGTACTTGAACCACTGTTCTGCCCAATAGCGTTGAATCCATTGGATTCGTGTCTTGCGCTGATTGTAATCCTCTTCAGGATCTGTCTTGTACAGCTCTGAGAGGTCATCGGGCAGATCTCTTGATGTTTCTCCTTGACGCTTTCTGCCACCCTTCCTTGCTGATTTCTCTGAAGTCATGAACTTTAAACTGAAAGGCTTCAATATGTTCAAAGGCTTCAAAGGCTTCCACTTGCTGGACAGACAGGAACTGGCTTCAGGAGAATTTATGTGATACTATAAGAATTCTACAAATGAATGCAGACTATGAGAACCAAGGGATTCTCCCACGAACATGTACCTGTGACAGCATTAAGGTGCGAGGGAAGGGGAAGAGGTCAAATGCATTCTCAGAAGATTTTGAAGATAAATCAGTTTAGAAGACATTGACCTCATCGTGCGAAGACATTCACTCATAGATAAGGAGTTGGTTCCAGATTTGTACGAATTCACGGATCAGTACAAGTGAGGAATCTAACTACTTTGTGAAGCATAAGTGAATATACTAGGCATGTTATGAGATGCAGTATGAAAGAGATCCAACTTGTGTGAATAGAAATTGCTTGTGGTAGAAAGTGATAAAGCTATAGGATCAAAGGGGCCGTAAAAAGGAAGTTTTATTTACCACACGAAGAACTGCTAGACGGAGTGGAAGAGGAGGCCCAGCAGTTCGATCTTCCATGCCCTAACTTGGTGACGGAGGACACCTACGGCGACGGCGGAGAAGACGATATCCGCGGTCGGCGTGAAGACGGTGTCGGAGAGGTTGCGGCAGCGAAGCACTTCGTCGCCAGCGTCGTCGAGGGCTAGTGGTGGCGCTAGGGTTCGTGTGAGAGTGGAAGAAGAGATAATGACTGCTGTGAGGCGTGTATTTATAGGTACAGGGGCGGCACTGCGTTATTACACAGGTGCCCCTGGCGATTCACATCTGAGGGACACGTGGCCATCATGCAGCATATCGGGGGTTGTTCCACGTCCCACGTACGCCTGGATTGTCGGGTGGTCGTTCCCACTTCTCCGGGTTTCAGGTGAAGGAATGAGCATTGAAAACGGACTTAATGTTTGTCTCTGTATCTTCTGCTGACAAGGACGCAGAGAAGGCATTCGACAGTTTCAATAGAATGCATATGATTTGGAGAGATAGAGTTTGAGATAGAAAGCATAGAGAGGTTAGGGTCCGATCACATTCACTTAGTTCAAAAGATTCAACAAGAAGACATAGCTATAAGTGAATGATGTAGAGGACTGAACACTAGTATATATATATATATAATCAACATAGTGAAGATAATCATGAAGACATGTTGAGATTCAAGCCAAACCAAATGTGAAGACATAGCAAATGTAACGCCATGAGTGAAATACTTCAAACAGAACATTTGGTGGTGGCATTACCCACCGTATAGGAAGTATTAGACCCAGACACGGCGCACAATTATTGTGGCGCTCCGAAGTCAAATTCCACATTAATGTATTCACACTTAGAATGTATGTCTTCATTGATTGAAGATATACTTTACTTCGTGTGTTGCACATCTAAGTCATCAATATGCATAAGTGTTAGGATGTGTGCCTGATCACAGAATATTTGAGGATTCCAAGATATTTAGCTCACACCGTAACTTGCAAAATCTCTTCTCATCCAAGGGCTTGGTAAAGATATCTGCCAATTGCTCTACAGTGTTGACGTGTATGATATCAATATCTTCCTTCACAACATGATCTCTGAGAAAGTGATGACGAATTTCAATGTGCTTTGTCTTCTAGTGCTGAACTGGGTTGTTGGCAATCTTGATGGCGCTTTCGTTGTCGCAGTAGAGTGGCACTTGCTTCAGATGAATGCCATAGTCCTTGAGTGTATACTTCATCCACAGAAGCTGAGCGCAGCAAGATCCAGCAGCAATGTATTCAGATTCAGCAGTGGAGAGAGATACACAGTTCTGCTTCTTTGAAGACCAACATACAAGTGATCGTCCCAGAAAATGACATGTGCCTGATGTAGACTTGTGATCCACTTTGTCACCAGCATAATCAGCATCCGAGAATCCAACCAGATCAAACTCTGAGCCCTTTGGATACCATAATCCTAGAGTTGGGGTGTGAGCCAAATATCGAAGAATTCGCTTCACAGCTAAGTGATGCGACTCCTTTGGTGCCGCTTGAAATCGAGCACACATGCAAACACTAAGCATAATATCTGGCCTAGATGCACATAGATAAAGCAAAGAACCAATCATGGAGCAGTATACCTTTTGATTGAACTCTTTACCATTGTCGTCAGGACCCAGATGATGCTTGGCTGGCATTGGCGTCGTGAAGCCTTTGCAGTCTTGCATACCGAACTTCTTCAGGCAATCTTTGAGATACTTCTCTTGAGATATGAAGATGTCGTTGCATTGCTGTCGTATTTGAAGACCGAGGAAGAACTTCAGCTCTCCCATCATGGACATCTGATATTGCTCTTGCATCATATATCCAAACTCTTCACTATACTTCTGATTGGTGCAGCCGAAGATAATGTCATCCACATATATTTGGCACACAAACAGTTCACCATCATATGTCTTCGTGAAGAGAGTGGGGTCGAGGGAACCAGGTATGAAGCCTTTGCTCTTCAGGAAGTATTTGAGTGTGTCATACCAGGCCCGAGGGGCTTGTTTGAGGCCATACAGTGCCTTGTTGAGCTTGTATACCATGTCAGGATGTTTTGGATCTTCAAAGCCAGGCGGTTGTGCAACATACACTTCTTCTTCAATCTTGCCATTGAGAAAGGCGCTCTTCACATCCATTTGATATAGAAGTATGTTATGATGGTTTGCATAGGCCAGCAGTATGCGTATGGCTTCAAGTCTAGCCACAGGAGCAAATGTTTCATCGAAGTCAATGCCTTCCACTTGAGTATATCCTTGAGCAACGAGACGAGCTTTGTTTCTGACAACTTGACCATGCTCATCTTGCTTGTTGCGGTATATCCATTTGGTGCCTATTATGTTGTGCTTCCGAGGATCAGGACGCTTAACCAGTTCCATACATTATTCAGCTCAAACTGTTGAAGCTCTTCTTGCATAGCTTGAATCCATTCAGGTTCCATGAAGACTTCTTCAACTTTCTTGGGTTCTGTTATTGAGACGAATGCGAAGTGCCCATAGAAATTTGCTAGTTGAGTTGCCCTTGAACGAGTGAGCGGACCGGGTGCATTGATGCTATCAATTATTCTCTCAATCTGCACTTCATTGGCAACACGAGGATGTACAGGGCGAAGATTTTGCTCTTGCTGATCATTGTCGTTGTTAGAGGGATTGTCTTTAGGCTGAGCATTGTCTTCAGGTTGATCAGGTGCGGAGATGATAAGTTCCTCTTCAGGTTGAGCTTCAGAGGGTATGATTTCTCCAGTTCCCATTAGCTTGATTGATTCGCTGGATGGAACTTCATCTAGCACATTTGGCAGGTGTTCTCTTTGTGAACCGTTAGTCTCATCGAATCGCACATCCACTGTTTCAACCACTTTATAATGAAAGAGATTGAAGACTCTGTAGGAGTGCGAATCCTTTCCATATCCAAGCATAAAACCCTCATGTGCTTTTGGTGCAAATTTTGAAGTGTGATGTGGATCCTTGATCCAGCACCTGGCGCCAAATACTCTGAAGTAACTGACATTTGTCTTCTTGCCAGTAAGGAGCTCATAAGATGTCTTGTTCAGAAGCTTGTGAAGATAAACACGATTGATTGTATGGCATGCAGTATCAATGGCTTCAGGCCAGAATTTTCTTGGAGTCTTGTATTCATCAAGCATCGTTCGGGCCATCTCAATGAGTGTTCTGTTCTTGCGTTCGACGACGCCATTCTGCTGTGGCGTGTACGGGGCTGAGAATTCATGTGTGATGCCCAAGGTATCAAGATATGTATCAAGGCCGGTGTTCTTGAATTCAGTGCCATTGTCACTTCTGATGTGCTTTATCTTGGCGCCATAGTTGTTCATTGCTCGATTGGCGAAGCATCTGAAGACATCCTGCACTTCAGTCTTGTAGAGGATTATGTGCACCCAAGTATATCTAGAATAATCATCAACAACGACAAAGCCATAGAGACAAGCAGTAGTAGTAAGAGTTGAGTAATGAGTGGGACCGAAAAGATCCATGTGGAGCAGTTCGAAGGGTTGAGTAGTTGTCATGATTGTCTTCGAGGGATGTTTGGCCCTCGTCATCTTTCCTGCTTCACAGGCACCGCATAAGTGATCTTTCTTGAACTTGACGCCCTCGATGCCTATGACATGCTTCTTCTTTGCAAGGGTGTGGAGGTTCCTCATGCCAGCATGCCCTAGCCTCCGATGCCAGAGCCAGCATTCTGAAGCTTTTGCTAGAAAACATACGGCAAGCTGTGGTCCTGCTGAGAAATCTACCACGTACAAATCATCTTTCCGATACCCTTCAAACACTAGAGACTTGTCAGATTCCATTAGTACAAGGCAGCGATATTTTCCAAATATTACGATCATGTTCAAATCGCAAAGCATTGAGACATACATTAAGTTGAAGCCAAGGGATTCAACAAGCATGACTTTGTCCATGTGTTGATCCTTTGAGATTGCAACTCTACCTAGACCCAATACCTTACTTCTGCCAGTGTCAGCAAATGTGATGTGAATCTTGTCGGATGGACGTAAGGTTGAGTCCATAAAAAGGCTTCTTTTGCCAGTCATGTGATTGGTACACCCACTATCAATAATCCATTCTGAAGACGCTGGTGTCGTACCCTACAGTATAGTTAGGGGGATAGGCTTCACGAAGAGAATTGTGGAGCAAAAACATTTGACGAACCAGTGGGTTATGAAAGCTTAGGTCCAGATTAGGACTAATAGGGAGAGTAGCAAGCGATTCAGGAATGAAGTACATAGTAAGACCATTCGGGCATTTGATCTTGCGCCCTACAAGATGTTCAAGGTCCCCAGCAATAGCGTCAGACGATTTTGGTTTTCTACTGGAGACCTTTCCCTGCAAAAGAGAGTTAAGCTTTCTTAGCCACCCACATCTTCAAGGGTGGCTTAGAAGCAATAAGTCTAAGTGCAGCGTCTGAGAACTTTGGCTTTGGAGCCCTAGCAAAAAGTCTTGCAGGCGGAGAATAGTACTCATAGGAATAAGCAGAATAGTTCTTGGTCTTATGAACATGGCGGTTCGATGAACCGCGCTTATATTCATAGGCCTGAGCATGGTTTCCCTGCAAAACATTTGCGTTAGTGCGACTCAGGTGAGTCCTCTGTCTGTATGAAGCCTTTGGGCCGTATGAAGCCTGTGGTCTGGGGTTTATCTTCTTCAACTATGGTGTCGTGATGACATTCACAGGAAGATTTCCCAAACACTTTTTCGGCACCCAGATCTTCTTCATAGGCGGTCCATTCCTGCAGTTAGTACCAATGTACCTGGCAAACACTTCACCATTCTGATTCTTAAACAGTTTATAGTTTGCATCAAAGGATTCATCAATGACAATGGGGTTAGCACAAGTGAAGCCAGATAGATTGGATGGATCTGCTGAAGGTTCCTTTGTAGCAACCCATGTGGTTTTGGGGTACTGCTCAGGTTTCCAGTAAGAGCCATCAGCATTCATTTTCCTTACAAACCCAACACCCTCTTTCCTAGGGTTTCGGTTCAGGATCTGTCTTTTGAGGACATCACATAGTGTCTGATGCCCTTTGAGACTTTTGTACATCCCTATTTCAAGCAATGTCTTCAACCTAGCATTCTCATCAGCAATAGCAGTGGAATCCTCAGCAGAGGGGTTAGTTCCCACATCAACAGTTGAAGATATTGCAATAGTAGTAGCAGTAGAACATTCAGCAACAGAAGTAGCATTATCACGCTCAATGCATTTAAGACATGGTGGTTCAAATCCTTCCTGAGCGGAACTGATCTGTTTGGCGCGAAGTGACTCGTTTTCTTTTTGAAGATCTTCATGAGCCGCTCTCAATTTCTCAAGATCTTGCTTCCTTTAAAGATAATCAAAGGAAGGCTTTTCATGAGTTGTTGAGAGCGTTTCATGACAACTTTCAAGTTCCTCATACTTAACGTGAAGATTTTTTATGTCTTCAATTAAGGACTCGGATCGAGTCATTTCAGCGCCTAACAGATCATCGCTTTTGTCTAACAGTTTTTGAATATGTTCCATGGCTTTCTGTTGTTCAGTTGCAATTTTAGCAAGTGTTTTGTAGCTGGGTCTTGAACCACAATCAGAGTCATCGTCACTAGATGTTTGATAGTGAGTAGTGCATGTGTTTACCTTGGCACCGCGTGCCATGAAGCAGTAGGTAGGAGTGGAGTAGTCCTTGTCATTTGCATCAGTGTCGGTGGTGAAGTCATTGTCTTCAGTGTTGAAGATGGACTTGGCAACGTATGCTGTAGCCAGACTTGCAACGCCAGAATCGGACTCCTCCTCAGACTCCACCTCCGCCTCCTCAGAAGCGGACTCCTCCTCTGAATCCATTTCCTTGCCAACAAACGCACGTGCCTTGCCAGATGAGCTCTTCTTGTGTGATGAAGACTTTGAGGAAGACTTGGAAGAAGACTTTGAGTATTTCTTCTTTTTCTTGTCGTTAGAGTCATATTCCTTGCTCTTCTTCTTCTTTCTGTTCTCATTGTCCCACTGCGGACACTCAGAGATGAAGTGGCCAGTTTTCTTGCACTTGTGGCATGTTTTCTTCTTGTAGTCATGAGCAGAAGCTTCATCATTCCTTGAGCTTGATCGTGAAGACTTTCTGAAGCCTTTCTTCTTGGTGAATTTTTGGAACTTCTTCACAAGCATAGCAAGTTCCTTTCCAATGTCTTCAGGATCATCATAACTACTGTCAGATTCTTCTTCAGATGAGGAGACAGCTTTTGCCTTCAAGGCACGAGTTCGCCCATAGTTTGGACCGTAGATATCTCTTTTCTCAAAAAGCTGAAACTCATGTGTGTTGAGCCTCTCAAGTATGTCGGACGGATCGAGTGTCTTGAAATTAGGTCGTTCTTGAATCATCAGGGCTAGGGTGTCAAACGAACTGTCAAGTGATCTCAGTAGTGTCTTGACGATTTCATGCTTGGTGATCTCAGTAGCGCCGAGGGCTTGAAGCTCATTTGTGATGTCAGTGAGTCGATCAAACGTGAGCTGGACATTCTCATTGTCATTTCGCTTGAAGCGGTTGAAGAGGTTGTGAAGGACACTGATTCTCTGATCTCTCTGGGTTGAGACGCCTTTGTTGACCTTGGAAAGCTAGTCCCAGACTAGCTTAGATGTTTCCAAAGCACTCACACGGCCATACTGTCCTTTGGTCAGATGACCATAGATGATATTCTTGGCAGTAGAGTCCAGTTGAAAGAACTTCTTGACATCAGCAGCAGTGACACCTTCTCCAGCCTTGGGAATGCCGTTCTTGACGACATACCATAGGTCGACGTCAATGGCTTCTAGATGCATGCGCATCTTATTCTTCTAGTAGGGATATTCAGTTCCATCGAAGACGGGGCATGCAGCGGAGACTTTAATTATCCCTGCAATCGACATAGCTAAAACTCCAGCTGGTTAAACCGAATCACACAGAACAAGGGAGTACCTTGCTCTGATACCAATTGAAAGTGCATTATATCGACTAGAGGGGGGGTGAATAGGCGATTTTTATGAAAGTCTTCAAAACGTGGAAGTTTCGAAGACAAACGATAGAAATAAACCTATTACCATGCAGCGGAAGGTAGACTACACTAGGAAAACCATAATCAAGTATTCAATGGAGTGAGAGCACAATGACTAATAGCAGCAATGTAGTAAGGAACAGGTAGGAAGATATTATGAAGCCAAACAGAACACGCAGTCACTCAGTGAAGACAAAAGATAGTGCAAACATACAATGACTTCACAAGGAGTAACGGTAAGTAAAGGGAAGGGAAGGATGAAACCAGTGACTCGTTGAAGACAATGATTTGTTGGACCAGTTCCAGTTGCTGTGACAACTGTACGTCTGGTTAGGGCAGCTAGGTATTTAAACCTGAGGACACACAGTCCCGGACACCCAGTCCTGAACACGCAGCTCAGGACACCCAGTCCTCACCGTATTCCCCTTGAGCTAAGGTCACACAGACCTCGCCCAATCACTCTGGTAAGTCTTCAAGGTAGACTCCCAAACCTTCACAGACTTCGTTCACCGGCGATCCACAATGTCTCTTGGATGCTCAGAACGCGACGCCTAACCGGCTGGAGGATTCACAATCCTCAAGTGTAATAAGTCTTCAGATCACACAGATAAGAAGACTTAAGTGATGCCTAATTCTCTTTGGCTCTGGGTGGTTAGGGCTTTATCCTCGCAAGGAATTCTCTCTCAAAGGCTTCGAGGTGGGTTGCTCTCAAATGACAAAAGCCGTACTCTAACTCTGAGCAGCCAACCGTTTATGGTTGTAGGGGGTGGGCTATTTATAGCCACTAGGCAACCTGACCTAATTTGTCCGAAATAACCCTGGGTCACTAAGGAACTGACACGTGTTCCAATGGTCAGATTTCAAACTCACATGGCAACTTTACTTGGGCTACAAGCAAAGCTGACTTGTCCGACTCTGGACAAGATTCGCTCTCATAGTCTTCACTCGAAGACATAGGTTTTGGTTAAGCATCACTTCAGTCATTCTGACTAATTCTCTTGGACCCCACTTAACAGTACGGTGGTTCCTATGACTCAATCAAAGAAGAAAAAGAACTACGAAAGATCTAAGTCTTTGAGCTCCATAGGCTTCATGCGATGTCTTCTCTTGTCATAGTCTTCAATGTGAATATCTTCATATACCACCTTTGACATCAATGTCTTCATACATTTTTAGGGGTCATCTCTGGTAGGAAAACCGAATCAATGAGGGACTTCTACCTGTGTTATCCTGCAATTCTCACAAACACATTAGTCCCTCAACTAGGTTTGTCGTCAATACTACAAAACCAACTAGGGGTGGCACTAGATGCACTTACAGATACCATCCTCGCATGGAACCATGTCCACTCGTGATTTAGTAGTATAACTTTGGACGGCAATATGATTTGCACACAAATTACATGGGACTTGCATGTACTTCCTCCGTCCGGAAATACTTGTCCTCAAAATGGTTGTATCTAGACTTATTTTAGTTATAGATACATCAATTTTATGCATTTCTAGGACAAGTATTTCCGGACGGAGGGAGTATATATCTATGTTGTGCACAATATTTTAACAAAAAACAAGAACTTAAAGATTTGTGGTTAATTGACACGTGATGATGAATTGCGTTTCATGTATTTATTTTCAATTGCAATGACGCGTTGGAAGCAGAATTATATGCTCTCATGCAAGGAATGGCCCTCGTCCGTCAACATTCAGTTGGTACTGTGATGGTGCAATCCGATTCTTCTGAAGCTTTATCAAGTCTCATCGATGATCGCTTGTGTAGATTGGCATACAAACACTTAGTGGCAGAGATTAAGGTTCTAATGCAGAACCAGGAGTTTATTCCTCATCAGATTAGACGGGAACAGAATAGGGTAGCAGATCGACTCTTTACAGTCGTACAGAACATACCACTGCTGTGTGGCTTAATCATGGACCTCCGTGTATCAAGGAATTATTGCCTTTTGACTGTAACCCTTTACCAATGGAATAAACTCTTTATGCCCGCAAAAAAGGTACAAATAAAACAACATAAAGAAAAAAAGGGAGAGGGGATACCAAATGTGAGGAAAAAACATCCTCTATCCCAAAACAACTGTCCTGGTTTTAGTTCAAATAAATTTTTGGCAACCTAAAAATAACAAAAGTGAGAATACTTAGGATCATGCAACCTCGTAAACAAATGAATACTAGTCTTCGTGTGTATACCATAACACTATTTGTCTCACAGAAGAAGTGAGAACAAACAACTGCTCGTGTCGCTCCACTGGGCGGCTCGGGCGATCCAATCTCAGCCGCCACTGCCCCACTCCTTCCACCTCTATCCCTCGCCGTCGTTGGAGGAAGTCAACGGGCTAAGCTTGCGTGCCTGGCGGTGGCGGTCGGGCTTAATTTCCTCGCATAGTGGGTGGCGGCGTGGGCCTTTCATCCACATGCGCCAGGATCTCCGGCTGCTGCAGATCGGCGGCCCTAGACATCGAGGTGCACGCGGCGGAGACGGACACCGGGGCGGCGGCTCCGGTCTTCTTCAACGCCCTTGGCAACCGCTGTGTCTGCGAGGGTGGCACAACGCTTGGTTCGCAGGACTCGGTGCGGCTAAGCCCCTCAACTTCGCGTGCTGCGAGTGGTGACGACTGTGTCCACTCAGATCTCCGGCATGTTGTTGGGAGTCGGTGGGCGATGGCGTGGGGCCGTCATTCTGCCTGATACAGGCACGGTCCTTGGGTTCCTCTCGCGCCAAGATGAAGATCTGCTTGATACTTGTCCTCCTTGATCTGGCCGGAGTGTCAAGTTCCGAAAGGCTTCGCCGGTGAACTCCATTAGGCGCCTCATGCCTGGAGATTGCTAGATCGGACGGGATTCGGTCGTGTGCACAGATTCTTTTTCCGACCGTTTTGGTTTCTGAGGGAGCGGCGTGAAGCTCTGCTATTTGTTGCCATCATGGGGCATCTCTTTTTCGTTCTATGGTGAAGCCAGAGGTAGATAATGTCATGGAAGCTGTGATCTGAGGACTAGTAATGGTGGTTCGAGTCTTTGCGGTGATGATGAATTTGCTTAGTGTTTCAGGACCCGTAGCAGCGACATGCAAGTGGGGGCGACATCACAGGAGAACTTCAAGGTCTTACCTTTCAGGGTGAAAATCCAAGGTTTGGCCTTAATTGGTTGTGCCTGCCAATGGCCTTGTTGAAGGCACTGTTTTGAGAGTGTGGATTTTCTTCAGGATGAAAACCTATGACCTATGATTGGATGTTGACGGTGCTTGTGCACTATTTTCTTCTTGGAGGCGTTGCTTTTGAAGAATTTGGACTTCAGGTGTTGTCTTGATGATGTTTGTACTGTTGCTTCAAGGACAAGATCATTGTAGCAGGACTTTTCTTTTTTAGCGTCTTCTTCTTCTTCTTTTGGATGTGTGCATGTGTAGTGCCATTAAGATATTGCGTTATTGCAGAGGTTGTGTAATTGGTATCCACGATATTAATATATTAATATTCTCTTTGTCGAAAACAAAATGAAGAAGTTGTTTTCTTACTAACTATCCAAGTCTACTCTGACAGGCATCAAATGTGTTTTGACTGGGCTGACCTTTGGGGGTTCGTGATTAGGTGTGTCATTATCATAAGATTCTTCTTTTTCCCGTATGAAAATTAACAATGCACAAAATGTGATTATTAGAGAGACTTGATAGTATCTTAGAGAAAAGTGGAATATTTCACAAACATTGTACACATAGTATAACGTGCATTGGTTTTTGCCAAAATAAAGCTTCATAAACTTTGACCAAGTTTTTTTATGTGATAAACTTTGACCAAATTTACAAAGAAAATTATCGGTAAATACTCCCTCTGTATCAAAATATAAAATGTTTTTGTAGTTTAAATAGAACTGCAAAAACGTCTTATATTTTGGTTTAGATGTAGTACAATATAGATACGAATATATTTCATGATAAAACTATTGCTATTAATTTGGTATTCCAAATGCTGATGTTTTTAATAAACTTGATCCTTTTTGGACATAGGGAGTACAGAGTACACGGCATTCGATCGTCAGCAGAGTACCAACACGACGATATTGAGGTAGTGAGGCACCTCAAATCTACTGTACAATCTTATGTCCTGCACAGCCGTTGTGCAAACACCAACAACTACAACGGCGGCAAAGGCGGCTCTTTTTTTAGGGAAAACAGAGTTTTATTTCATATTTAGAGAGTTACAGTCGAGATTCAAAAGAACCTCAATACATGATGGTTCAAGGTGCATTCACACAGTTGTGATACATTCTATACGATTATAATTTGCCAAGCGATCGGCAACTCTATTTTCATCCCTAGTTAACTTCTGGGGAATAAACACCCTCTCTCTCATCAACTCCTTAATTTGAGCCACAAGATGACCATAAGCAGAACGAACTAGTCCATCCCCTGATAGATAGGATAAAGCCTCAGTTGAGTCAGATTGTACCATGACTAGAAGACCGCAATGTTGTATAGCAAGTGCCATTGCATGATTGCATGTATCTCCGCCTCCAGTGCATCGTTACAATTGAAAATAAACCGATATGCTGCAAAAACAACTGACCCATCATGTCGTTAGAGAATCATTCCTGCTGCTGCCGCACCGGATTCCTGAGAAAATGATCCATCCACTGGTAGAGCAACATAACCATTGGTCGGTGGTGTCCACAGCCTAGAAACATGTACAATCCTCTCTTTCGGTAAGACCAAATCAGCAACCGGCATTTTACCCTTGATAATTTCTTCTGTACTATACTTGCAAGGATGTCCAATAGACTTTATATAACTATCCAGATAATTCACCGTAGTGGCTACTGTCGTGGTTCTAACTCTGACAGTGATGTAGGGGGGTGTGTATGGAGAGGCTAGATCTCAGCTATGGAGAAGTTGTAAATACACCAGGATGTACGAGTTCAGGCCCTTCGCGGAGGAAGTAACAGCCCTACGTCTCGGTGCCCGGAGGCGGTCGATTGAATTATGCGTGTGTGAATAACAGGGGTGCGAACCCTTCATACTGAGGAGGGGGTGGCTTATATAGAGTTCGTCGGCCCTCTCCTGCCCTCAGTGATGCAGGGTTTAAGGTACATTTAAGGTTGGGCGTTACTGGTAACGCCCCTAATAAAGTGCTATAATGACCATAAAGACTACTTAATAGCCGACTGTTTGCCTGCTGAGTGACTTTAGGTCTCCTGGCAGTCGAGTGGTTGGCTTCATGGTCGAGTGATAGCTTCTTGGTCGAGTGTCTTGAACCCGTCGAGTAGGATACCTTCAAGTCGATTGAAAGGTGACTTCTTCTAGGGATGTCCTTGGGTAGGGCTCTTTGGACAGGTCCGTGCCCCTACCCTAGGTACATAGCTTCATCATTAGCCCCCGAATGGATCAAGGTTTGAATGGGGAAAGAGTTGGAGATCTTTCCGACTGGTTCTTTGGGCTACATGAGTGCCTCGTTTTGGGTCAATCGTCATGGATGACGTCATCAACCTCTTTCAGTCGCCTTGATCCATTCCAGGCCTTTCGTCGAGTGAATTTCTTTACTTGTGACATACCGAGTGTCGGCGCGAGTGGGGTCTTCTGTTTTGACAAGTTGTTTTGCGGCCCGCGGATGTCGCGGGATTCGGATTTCGGGAAGCGCGCGGGACGGGAGCGGCTGCAGTAATCGGAAGCGATAAAGCGGAAGCTCCTCGATTTCCGTGCCACCTTTTTCGCCACGTACTGCGCGCGTGTCTGCTGCGGGATTTGACTGGATTGCCTGGGCCTACCAGTCATCCACTCGGGAGTGGCCTCTTATAAGTAGCCGGCTCGGGGTTTCCAAACAGTGTGCTCTCTTCTTCCTCTCTCCCTTCGCAAGCTCCTCCGCCACCTCCGCTCTCACCCTAGCGCCGCAGACCCGTGCGAGATTTGTCGGCGACGATGGCGAAGGACAAGACATCCGCTCTGGAGCGCGCGAAGAAGGCGGCGGCGCAGGGGAAAGGGAAGAGATCTGCTCGGGGCGGATCTTCCTCAAGGTCTGCTCTGCCCCGCGGCTGGATCCAGGGCGACTGGATGCCGTCGGTGATCCGGCAAGAAGATCTCGACGACATGGTCGAGGGGGGAGTCATTCCCCACGAAGCTGCGCGTCTCCCGGGGAGAGAGATCGAACCTCAGCCTCGCGACGGTGAGTGTGTGCTCCTAGCCACCCATGTCGACCGAGGGTTTTCTCTGCCGCCCCATCCTTTTTTTCGAAGCTTTCTGAACTTCTTCGGAGCGCAGCTCCACCACTTCACTCCCAACTCCATCGTATATCTTGCTGCTTTCATTTCCATGTGTGAGGGTTTCTTGGGTTGCCGCCCCCATTGGGGACTCTTCAAGCACATCTTTACCTGCCGCTCTCAATCGGTCAAGAAGGCCAAGTCGAGTGACGAAAGGACGCAGGTGATTCAGCTGTGCGGGGGCCTGGCGATCCAGACGAGGGGAAAGAGTTATTTTCCATCTATCACTTTCCCGGAGTCGGTCCGCGGTTGGCAGGCGACCTGGTTTTACTGTCAAGACCAGGCGACCCCAGGGCAGTCGACCGGACTTCCCCCTTTCTCTCTCGACTGAGCTGAAAAACCTGCTTCTCTGAAAGTGACGCCGGAGGAAAAGGCCCAAGTCAAAGTGCTGGCTGGTCGCGTGGTTGAGCTTGTCCGTGAGGGCGTGACTGGTATGGACTTGCTGGAGGTCTTCCTCCGGAGGCGCATCCAACCGCTCCAGGCTCGTGACCACCCGATGTGGCTGTACTCGGGTCTCGACGACACCACTCAGGACCACCCGGAGGAGGTTACTGACGAGATGCTGGAGGGGTGGCTGTCGAGCATCACAGGGAACAAAGACAACCCCCGAGGAGCCAGGAGGGTAATTCCACTCGACAACTCGTATGACGTGGACCAGGTATGTCTTTATGCTCCTGACTGAGATCTTGTTTTCTTCATTGGTCTTCTTTGAGTAGGTCAATTGACTTTCGTCTTGTCTGTTGTTTTCCAGGCGACTACCGAGATGTACTCGACGCCCAACGGGGCCCAGGAGCCAACTGAGGAAGGGGAGGCGAGCGGAGGTGAGAGTGGAGACGACCAAGGTGAGTGGGAGTCCGATGGTGAAGGAGAGGGAGACGACAATGTCGACTCCAGCGAAGAGGAGGAGGAGGAGGTTGAACCCCCTCGCCCGGAGGGGCGATCCAAGCTCACACACGATCCAGCGCGGGAACGTGGCAAGGCGACTGCTTCTGTTGGGCAGTCGTTGAAACGCCCTCGGACCTCTTCTCCTACGCCGACTGGGAAGGCTCCCAAGCACCCACGCGCGATGCTGTCCAACCCGCCCAAGGCTCTGCCCAAGATGAAGATGGCTGTCCCTACTATTTCTGGGTAATAATAAAACTTGCTTTCCTTCATCGACCGAGGACAGATCCTTGGTCGATTCATTGAGCCAACTGACTGATTTTCGAGATTTGCAGCGCTGCTACTTCTGAGATCTCCGCCAAGGACGACGACCAAGAGATGGAGGATGCTGTTACCTCCAACCTTGGTACGATTACTGATGTTCCGTTTTGAGTTGACTGAACATTTATTGCAACTCTGGTCGATTGAATGTTTCCCTTGTAGCCCCTCCTCATGTTATCGACCTCCCGGATGACGACGACAACGAACCGCTGAGAGTGAGGAGGAACAAGAGGGCGTCGGCTGACAAGATCCCCCAATCTGCTCCGGCGTCTGAGGCCGTAGCTCGGGATGGTGGTGACACCGCTCGGGCTTCAGTGACTTTCGCCATTCCTCTGACAAGTGTGCGGCCTTCGACGTCGACTGCGGATCCGCCTTCGCTTTTTGCCGCGTACCCTGTCCCTGAGGACCAAGCGGCTACCGCAAAAGAGGCTATACGCCAGACGGGGATCATGATGGAGCAAGTGAAGGTGGCTCGGGAGGCCAGCCAAGCAGCTTATGACGCGAGCTCGGCTCTTCAGAGCAACGTCCAGGTCAGTCGACTCAACACTTGGTCTGTTATGATATGTTGTTTGAAGAATCTCTTTTCCGAAGATCTTTGTATCTGTACACCCACTGGGTGTGTCTTCCAATTCTTGGACGAGTGGGGGCATGCTAAGTGCACCCACTGGGTGTAGTCCCCGAGACTACGGTGGACTGCTGGCAGTCGACTGTAGTCTTTATATTGTGTTGCTGTAGCTATATTTCTTCACTCGGTCTGGTCAGGCCATGTCGAATGGGACTGTATCCTGTCGACTGCGGGCAGTCGACTTTTTGTTTGTTTTTTTTGTTTTTTTACAGTGGGGGCACGCTGAGTGCACCCACTGGGTGTAGTCCCTGAGACTACTGTCGAATGTTCTTGATTCGGCTGTAGTCTTAGAAACGTCATCATTGTCTCTTAGTTACTCGGAAGCAACTTATTTTGGACGTCTGTCGACTGATTTTTCTTTTTACAGAAATCCTGCGAACTTGTAGCTCGCTATACTGAGTTGGAGAATCAGCAGGTCCAGCTCAACCTTAACTTGGAGCTTGCTCAGGAGAATTTGAAGAAGGCGCAAGAAGAAGCAAAAGGTATGGCTGGTGAGGTTCTCCATTCTTGATGAGTGGCTTTTTTTTCTTGTCCATTATTGATGTTGATTGCACTCGACGCGCCGCAGATAAACTGGAGGAAGCTCTGAAGAAGAAGGATCAAGATCTTGCAGAGGCACAGAAGGAGGTCTTGGACAAAACGAGGCTTGCTGAAGAGAAAATGGCCTCGGTCAGAGCTCTTGAGCAGGAGAACTCCAGACTGAAAGCTGCTCTCGAGGTAGCCAATCAAGAGGTCAGCCGACTGAAGAACGACAACGTGGCTCTGCACGACAAGGCAGGTGAGCTGGCGGGGAAGAGGAACGATCTGGAGGCTTATCTCGGTGGACTCGCCAAGAAGCTGTTCGTCGTGCTCGAAGGTAATTACTCTGCCCCGACTATCTTGCAGTTACCAAGTCTGTGTAGGGTCACTGTCTTATTCTTGAATCGTGTTTGCAGAATTCTGTCAGAACTTTGAAGAGGAGACCAGTCGAGTGGAGCCAGGCTTGGACCCTGCTAACTCCCTTGTGAAGGACGAGGCTGCAATGAACGTGCTCCGTCTGGAGTCTCGTATTGCCAGCGTGGTTGACTATCTTGATCGACTGAAGGTTGCGATGTCGCGGATCGACACATCACTCTAGCCTGGGACGACGCTTCAGAACGACCTCGAGTCCCTGATGGCTCGACTTAATGAAGTCCCAGGTCGAGTGGCGGAATGGAACAAATCTTCTGCTAGATGTGGTGCTGATGTCGCTCTGTCTCTGGTCCGCGTCCATTGCAAGGAGGCGCGAGAAGAAAAGCTGGCCGCCATCCAAGTTGCCAATACCAGGAAGCACAACTTTCAAGACTTCATGGAGGCTTTCATTGCTGCTTCCACTCGTATTGCAGACGGGATCGACTTGGACGAGTTCGTCGCCCCTTCCAGTCCTCCTCTTGAGGAATGAAAAACTTTTATGCTTTACTTTAAATTTGCCTCGGAATGCCGAGTGGATTTGTAACCATTAAACTCCGCCGAGCCGAGGGCTCGAGTACTTTGATCTGAGGTCTGGGACCTTTTAGGCTTTATCTGATCTTGATTTCTCGTTGAATATCTTCATGATTTGATTCGTCGAGTGGAACTTGATCTTCACTCAGAATAACCTTGTATTTGCGGCGCAACTCCGAAGGAGAAGGCAGAAGTCGACTTGCGCCTCGTCGTCCTTGCGGATTGGGTTGTGTCCTGTACTTAGGCGAGCACTGGGCTGCAGCTAAGCCTCCGAGTGGGAGGTTTGCTCTCCACTCGGTAGGAATTTTAAACAGTTAGGCGAGCGCTGGGCTGCAGCTAAGCCCCCGAGTGGGAGGTTTGCTCTCCACTCGGTAGGATTTTTAAACACTTAGGAGAGCACTGGGCTGCAGCTAAGCCCCCGAGTGGGAGTCTGGCTCACCACTCGGTCAGATTTTTTCAAACTTAGGCGAGTGCCTGACTGCAGCTAAGTCTCCGAGTGGGAGAACTTAGGCGAGTACTGGACTGCAGCTAAGCCCCCGAGTGGGAGGATTTCTCTCCACTCGGTAGGATTTTTTCAAACTTAGGCGAGTGCCTGACTGCAGCTAAGTCTCTAAGTGGGAGAACTTAGGCGAGTACTGGACTGCAGCTAAGCCCCCGAGTGGGAGGATTGCTCTCCACTCGGTAGGATTTTTTCAAACTTAGGCAAAATGGATTCGCAGCTAAGTCACCCACTGGGGGATTTCCTATGCAAACAAGAGTGACAGCAATTATTGGAACACTCTTGTCTTTGGTAAAAATAAACTGCAGAAATTTTTTCTTATTACATCTCGTCCAAGGGAGAACTCAAGTGTAAAAGGGGCGGAGCAGTTCCGCATTCGAAGCTCGTGGCTCGTCGATCTGGCGATCAACATAGTAGAGGTGATACGCTCCATTGTGGAGGACTGGTGACGATGAAGGGGCCTTCCCAAGTAGGAGCAAGTTTGTGTGGTTTCTGTTGATCCACTCGAAGGACCAAATCTCCTTCCTGGAAGGCTCGGCTCTTCACATTTCTGGCATGGAATCGACGCAAGTCTTGCTGATAGATGGTCGATCTGATCATAGCCATTTCCCTCTCCTCCTCTAGGAGGTCGACTGCGTCTTGCCGGGCTTGCTCTGCTTCGTCTTCGTTATAAAGCTCGACTCTGGGGGCGTTGTGAAGTAGATCACTCGGCAGGACGGCTTCGGCTCCGTAAACCAGAAAGAATGGCGTTCTTCCGGTCAACCGGTTCGGGGTGGTCCTCAGCCCCTACAAAACTGACGGAAGTTCGTCGACCCAAGCGCCTGCTACGTGCTTGAGATCACGCATCAATCGAGGCTTCAGTCCTTTGAGAATCAGACCATTTGCTCTTTCAGCTTGTCCATTCGACTGAGGATGCACGACCGACGCGTAGTCGACTCGTGTGCCTTGAGAGGCGCAAAAAGCTCTGAACTTGTCTGAATCAAAGTTTGACCCATTGTCAGTGATGATGCTATGCGGGACACCATATCTGAATATCAACTTTCTGATGAAACCGATAGCAGTGCTGGCATCAAGATTTTTGATAGGCTTGGCTTCAATCCATTTGGTGAACTTGTCGACTGCCACAAGCACATGCGTGAATCCGCTCCTACCTGTTCTCAGTGAACCAACCATGTCTAGTCCCCAGACAGCAAAGGGCCAGACGAGTGGAATGGTCTTCAGGGCTGATGCAGGCTTGTGTGACATGTTGGAGTAGAACTGGCAGCCTCCACACTTGTCGACTATCTCTTTTGCCATCTCATTTGCTCTTGGCCAGTAAAATCCCGCTCGGTATGCTTTAGCCACAATGGTCCGAGAGGACGCATGGTGACCACAGGTCCCCGAGTGGATATCATCAAGGATTATCTGACCCTCTTCTGGTGTTATGCACTTCTGACCGATTCCAGCCGCGCTTTCCCTATACAATTGTCCCTTTATGACTGTGAAGGCCTTGGATCGGCGGACGATCTGTAGAGCCTCTTCCTCGTCCTCCGGGAGTTCTTTCCTCAAGATATACGCGATGTATGGTACCGTCCAGTTGGGAGTGATTGCCAAGACCTCCATGACTAGGTCGACCACAGCAGGAATTTCGACTTCAGTCGGATCTGTGGCACTTTTCGGTTGCGGGGCTTCTTCTGTAAAAGGATCCTCTTGGACTGACGGCGAGCGGATGTGCTCCAAAAACACATTGCTAGGAATGGCTTCTCTCTTGGAGCCTATCTTTGCCAGATCATCAGCTGCTTGATTTTTCAGTCGGGGGATGTGATGAAGCTCTAGCCCCTCGAACTTCTTTTCTAGCTTTCTTACTGCGTTGCAGTAGCCAGTCATAGCTGGGCTTCTGACGTCCCACTCCTTCATCACCTGATTAACCACCAAATCTGAGTCGCCATAGACCATGAGGCGCCGGACGCTGAGTGAAACGGCCATGCGCAACCCATACAAGAGTGCTTCATATTCTGCTTCATTATTGGAGGAATCAAAGTGAATCTGGAGAACATATCTGAGCTTATCTCCTCGGGGGGAGACCAAGACTACCCCAGCACCGGAACCATTCAGAATCTTAGATCCATCGAAGAACATGGTCCAGTGCTCCGAGTGAACTTGAGTCGGAAGCTGCTGTTCAATCCATTCGGCGACGAAATCTGCAATTGCTTGGGACTTGATAGCCTTCTTTGCTTCAAACTTGATATCTAGGGGAAGGAGTTCAATCGCCCACTTCGCCACTCGACCAGTTGCATCTCTGTTGTGCAAGATCTCTGACAGTGGAGTGTCGCTGACGACTGTAATGGAATGGTCAGAGAAGTAGTGTGCAACCTTCTTTGTGGTCATGTAGATCCCATATACGAGCTTCTGGTAATGGGGATATCTTTGCTTCGATGGGGTCAAAACTTCAGACACATAATATACTGGGCGCTGAACTCTGAAGGCCTTTCCTTCTTCTTCCCGCTCGACCGTAAGTACTGTACTGACAACTTGTCCCGTGGCCGCAATGTACAGCAGCAGAGGCTCTTTACTGATTGGGGCAGCAAGCACCGGCTGGGTGGAGAGCAGAGCTTTGAGCTCTGCAAACGCTGCGTCAGCTTCTGGAGTCCACTCGAACTTGTCAGACTTCTTCATCAGTCGGTAAAGAGGCAACGCCTTTTCACCAAGACGAGAAATGAATCGACTTAGAGTGGCCAAGCAACTTGTAAGCTTCTGGACATCGTGTACACGCACAGGGCGCTTCATTCGGAGTATGGTGCCAACTTTCTCGGGATTGGCGTCGATTCCTCGTTCGGAAACGAGAAAACCGAGTAACTTTCCACCTGGAACTCCGAATGTGCACTTTGATGGATTGAGCTTGATATCGTATCCCCTGAGGTTAGCAAAGGTTTCGGCAAGGTCAGTCAGTAGGTCGGAACCTTTCCGTGACTTAACCACAATATCATCTATGTATGCTTCTATGTTCCGACTGATCTGAGTGAGCAAACACTTCTGAATCATCCTCATGAATGTGGCTCCAGCATTCTTGAGGCCGAAGGGCATGGTGACATAACAGAAGCACCCTAATGGGGTGATGAAAGCTGTTTTGATCTCGTCGGGTCCATACAGACGGATCTGATGGTACCCTGAATAAGCATCTAGAAAAGACAAACGCTCACACCCTGCGGTCGAGTCGACTACCTGGTCGATGCGGGGGAGAGGGAAATGATCTTTCGGGCAGGCCCGATTGATATGTTTAAAGTCAATGCACATGCGAAGCGACTTGTCCTTCTTGGGGACCATGACGACATTGGCGAGCCACTCGGAGTGGTAAATCTCTCGGATGAACTCCACTGCTAAGAGCCGAGCCACCTCCTCGCCAATAGCTTTCCTCTTCTGGACGGCGGACCGTTGAAGATGTTCTTTCACAGGCTTGAACTTCGGGTCGAATCATAGACGGTGCTCAGCCAGCCCCCTGGGAACTCCAGGCATGTCAGAAGGCTTCCATGCGAAGATGTCCCAGTTCTCACGGAGGAACTAGATGAGCGCTTCTTCCTATTTGGAGTCGAGCGTCGTTGAGATGTGAGTCGGGGCGGCATTGGGGTCGGTCGGGTGAATGTGAACTGGCTTAGTTTCACCAGACGACTGAAAAGCTGATTCTGAAGCTGGCTTCTTCGCTCGCAGCAATTCACTCGGATCAGCAGTCTTCTGGTACTCTTGCAGTTCGACTACTGACATCTGAGCATCAGCGATCTTTGATCCTTTCTGAAAACACTCCTCTGCTTTCTTCCGATTGCCTGTAACGGTGATCACGCCTTTGGGGCCGGGCATCTTCAACTTGAGATACACATAGCACGGTCGAGCCATGAAGCGTGCATAAGCTGGCCGGCCTAGAATAGCATGATAAGCACTTTGGAAGTCCACAACCTCAAATGTCAACTTTTCCTTGCGGTAATTCTTTGAATCACCGAAAACCACATCGAGAGCAATCTGGCCGAGTGACTCGGCTTTCTTTCCAGGAATGACTCCATGGAAACCCATGTTGCTGGCACTGAGCCTGGACATCGGAATGCCCATCCCTTTCAACGTTTCTGCATACAGTATGTTCAGGCCGCTGCCACCATCCATCAGGACTTTGGTCAGTCGAGTGCCTTCGACAATTGAATCGACCACCAGAGCTTGCCTCCCGGGGGTGGCAATGCACGCAGGGTGATCGGACTGGTCGAACGTGATGGCAGGCTGAGACCACTTCAGGTAGCTGGGTGTTGCCGGGGCAACCATATTCACTTCACGGTTAATGACTTTTAGTCGACTTTTGCTTTCGACATCAGCAAAAATCATCAGGGTGGAATTGACTTGGGGGTACCCATCGTCACTGTCTTCCTTGTCCTCAACTCTGTCCGACTCTTTTTCCTTGTCCTTGGACTGTTTGCCTTGAAACTGCTGGATTAGGAGCCGACACTGTCGAGTGATATGCTTTGGGTAAATAAAATTACCCTCTTCATCTTTCTTGGTGTGGATGTGACATGGCAGATCCAAAACATCATTTCCATCTTGATCCTTGACTTTCTTGGGGTTCCAGGGCCCCTTGGGTTTTCCCTTAAATTTTCCCTGGGTCACGGCCAGGGCCTTCCCAGGAGCGGCTGGCTCGGCCTTCCGCTTCTGCTTCCGACTGGAATTGCCTCCGGTTTCCTGGGCGACTGCTTTCTGCTTGCCACTCCGGAGTCGATCTTCATCTTCTCCGTTAGCGTATTTGGTGGCAATTTCCATCATCCGATTCAGAGAAATTTCTCCGGTCCGACCGAACTTCAGGTTCAACTCTCTGTTCTTGACGCCTTCTTTAAAGGCACAAACTGCTTGGTGATCTGGTACATTCTCAACCGTGTGATGAAAAGTGATCCACCTCTGGATGTAATCCCTCAGAGTTTCACTCGGTTTCTGCACGCAGGACCGCAATTCTGTAAGGCCTGCCGGTCGCTTGCATGTTCCTTCAAAGGTTGTGACAAACACTCGAGAGAGATCCTCCCAAGTGTAGATGCTGCTGGGTGCTAACTGATTCAGCCATGCTCTGGCTGAGCCCTCTAACAGGAGAGGAAAATGCTTCATAGCCACCTCATCATTGCCGCCACCAATCTGGACAGCCACTCGGTAGTCTTCGAGCCAAGTGTCAGGCTTAGACTCGCCGGTGAACTTGCTGACTCCGGTCGCCAACCGGAAGTTGGGAGGAATCACTGCGGCCCTGATGGCTCGACTGAAACACTCTGGCCCTGAAGCATGTACTCTGCTGCTGGTAGGCGCATCTCTATTGTGGCCTTCTCGATGAGCTCTGTTCCTGTCAACCAAACCTTGAACGAGGATGGATCTCGCATCAAAGCCTGTGTCCCTGGGGTCGACTGGAATCCTCTGCCCAACACTATGAGGGCGTCTGTCATCTTGCCGTCGAGGCGCATACGACCCACTCCTCGGGGGAGGGGTTGGCACTTGACGTCGATCATCACGATCGAATCGGTGATCATACTGCTCATTCCTCCTGTACTGATCATGCCGGTCACCACGTCCCTCACGCCTCGGGGGCGATCTCGGGCTGTGAGCCGACTGGATTGTATCTGTTGCAACGGATCGACTGTGGATCCTATTCCGCGACTGAGAAACGGCGGAATTCTGGTTTCCCGCCGCCCGGAGCAACGCTCTGATTTGCAACAAGCCCCTGCCAGCCTCCGACTGGGAGGGCTGAATCGATTCCGCTATACGGGCCGCGGCTGCCAAATTCTGAACTGGGGTTCGATATACCTGCGTAGGCGGGAAGAGCTGACGTCGACTGGACTCGGGAGCCCGCTGACGCGCTTGCTCGTCGAGTATTCGCTGGAGATTCTCCAGTCGAGTGAGCTCGGCCAAGTTAGCCAAGCGCGCGTCCTCCAAGGCCCGGGCCTCGGGGGTTTCTCCGACGATAGGAGTGTGAAGTGCATCCATGTTCCGGCGGCGAAGCTCCTCTCGCTGCACTGACGTGAGAGGTTCGGGGAGATATTCATCGTGAGGATGCGACGGGTCGCCTCCACCCGCGCCTCCATCGGTGCGAGGGAAACCGGGAGGACTGTGTGTTCCATCGACCGCCAGAACCTCAGCCGCCGGGTCGCTGCTGTCGCACTCGGATGCGGTCCCCACGGAGCCAGTCGAACAGGCCGTAGAGGGATTCGTCGGGCTCGATTGTCGCGACTTGCGGGGTTGCCGACTGGCGGGCCACGACATGCCTCACCCACCTCCGAGTCTCGACCGGCCGGAGTGCTTGCGCCGGTGGGAGACAGGGCGGGGAGACGACACGGGGGCCGACTGATACTGGGTCGATGGCTGCCGCAGGAGGACGCCACGAATGCACGCGCGGAAGTGCGTCGTACCGCGGACGGGGAGCGCGTCGATGTCGAGTGGTGCCTCCTGAAGTCAGGCGGAGTCGTCGGCGATGAATGTGAGCGCGCCGAGACGGATCTCGCGGCCCTCCACCAAAACTCCGCGAGAAACCATGATCAAAGGGATCGGAAAAGATCGCAACTTCTCCAACTAGGCGCTAAGATTCCTGCCCCACGGTGGGCGCCAGCTGTCGTGGTTCTAATTCTGACAGTGATGTACGGGGGTGTGTATGGAGAGGTTAGATCACAGCTATGGAGAAGTTGTAAATACACCAGGATGTACGAGTTCAGGCCCTTCGCGGAGGAAGTAACAGCCCTACGTCTCGGTGCCCGGAGGCGGTCGATTGAATTATGCGTGTGTGAATAACAGGGGTGCGAACCCTTCATACTGAGGAGGGGGTGGCTTATATAGAGTTCGCCGGCCCTCTCCTGCCCTCAGTGATGCAGGGTTTAAGGTACATTTAAGGTTGGACGCCGTTACTGGTAACGCCCCTAATAAAGTGCTATAATGACCATAAAGACTATTTAATAGCCGACCGTTTGCCTGCTGAGTGACTTTAGGTCTTCTAGCAGTCGAGTGGTTGGCTTCATGGTCGAGTGATAGCTTCTTGGTCGAGTGTCTTGAACCCGTCGAGTAGGTTACCTTCAAGTCGATTGAAAGGTGACTTCTTCTAGAGATGTCCTTGAATAGGGCTCTTTGGACAGGTCCGTGCCCCTACCCTAGGTACATAGCTTCATCAGCTACCGGGAAAACTTCCTTACCATGAGTAAAATCATTCCATAAATGCCAAATACGCCAAAGAAGCATAAGAACTCTGTCTCGCTCATCTTCGTTGCAATTTAGTAGCAAGTTCGGCAGCCATTCCCTGCCGCTATTTATAAGAAGCTGGTCATGAGGGAGCGACCAAACCTGCCTCATTGCCTCCCATAAGATACTGTCCATGGTTGCATGCAACCAAAGCATGATAGCTATCCTCATCTATAGTACCGCATAGGGGGCATGTCCCATGCGACACCAGGTGCAAATATTGCATGCAAGCTGCTGAAGCTAAGGCACCAGTCGCCGCCCGCCATGCCATATGTTGCATGCGCAGAGGGACAGAAGACCGCCATATAAGATTCCAAATGGAACGATTCCCGTCCGGGTTAACGCTGGACACTCCGCCGGCGAACTTCTCATCATGTTCGGTCGTCGCCAAATAGTACGTACTTTTCACTGAGAACCGACCATTCTTCTTCGAGTGCCAGGCGAAGAAATCTTGACGTTGTCTCGGCGAGGTACGGATTTTCTGAATTTCACGTACATCCATTGGCCAAAAATGATAATTCAATCGTTGCACCATCCAGGCACCATTAGCATCAAGAAAATCAGACACCCGGTTGAAACGACAATTCCTTTTGGGTGTGACTGGTCGGAGATTCTAGCCACGAGGTATCCATGGATACCGCCATGTACGTATCAGTGCACCATCTCCAACCTGCCAAATGATTCCTTTTTTAACCAGCTCCAGACCATGTTCAATTCCCTTCCACATAGCCGAAGAATTTCTTGTAAAGACTATATCCAACAGGTTCCTATGGGGGTAGTACTTCGCACATAGCAAACGAGCACACAAACTATCTGGGGTATCAAGGAGACGCCAAGCCTGCTTGGCGAGCAGCGCTTGGTTGAAGGCTCTCATATCACGGAAACCCATACCACCCTTAGACTTTGGAAGTCTCATTTTATCCCAACTCAACCATGCCATTTTTCTTTTCCCTTTCTCCACTCCCCACATTGCCGCATTAACCGTGTGAGATCATCTAGTACAGACACCGGTAGTCGGAACACACTGATCACATAGGTGGGAATGGCTTGCACAACCGACTTAATTAATAGGTCCTTATTTGAAGAAGCCATATACTGTTCACTCCAGTCAACGAGTCTCTTCCTAAGCCGGTCTTGCAATGTTTCAAATTTCCCCTTATGCATTCTTCCTTCAGGAACTGGCAGACCAAGATACTTGGGATCAAAAACTTCTTGCGTCACCTCCAAAATAGATTTAATTCCCACGGCCTCTGTCACTAAAAAATTGTCGGAGAAGAGGATGGAGCACTTTGTAGGGTTTACGAGTTGCCCTGTCGCCGAAGCATAAGTGTTCAACAAACCTCTGACCAACGTTGCATGCTGCCTAGAGGCATGAAAAACTAACAAGGCATCATCCGCAAAAAGGAGGTGTGAAATAACAGGGGCCCTTCGACAAATCTTGATCCCTTCTAATCCCTCATCAGACATTGACTTACTTAACAGATCAGATCAGCAACAAATAGGAATAGAAAAGGAGACAATGGATCACCTTGTCGCAACCCTCTCGACGGTGTGAAGGACTCTAATAATTTACCATTGAATTTGACAGAATACTTCACTGAAGAAACGCATGCCATAATGCGATTAATCCAACCCAGATCAAAGCCCCATTTGACAAGGGCTTTCTCCAAAAAGACCCAGTCCACCCGATCATATGCCTTCAATAGATCTAACTTATATGCACAAAAAGCTGGGCCACCCTGCTGCAAAGACTGTACATGGTGGATGCACTCGAAGGCAGTGATAGAATTATCCGAGATAAGCCGTCCTGGAACGAAGGCACTCTGATTATCTGAAATAAGATCCTTAAGCAAGGGACGTAGTCTGTTCACCATACACTTAGAGACTATTTTATATAACACATTACACAAGCTAATCGGTCTAAAATCCTTTAGTTCTTTAGGATACTGAACTTTAGGAATTAGGACGATCGTCGTGGCATTAACTCCTTCAGGCATAACTCCTGTCTCAAAAAACTGAAAAACAACAGCAATTATTTCAACCTTAAGTATATCCCAATTGTGTTGATAAAAATGCGCTGGGAACCCATCGGTACCTGGCGCTTTAAGTGGCCCTATTTAAAACAAGGCGTCTGATATTTCTTTCTCTGTATATGGCTCACATAGAGAAGCATTCATCTCGGCAGTCACCTTAGGCGGAATACAATCCAAAAACCCCTCAGGGGGGAGGGTAGGGTCTTTAGAATAAACCTCCTTGAAATACGAGGCTGCCATACGTTCCATATCAGACGAAACATTACACCACGTCCCATCCACTCGACGAAGCCGATGAATATAATTACGTCGTGAGTGCCAAACAGCTCGTCGCAAGAAATATTTTGTATTACGGTCACCTTCTTTTAGCCACGTAATACGCGAGTGTTGTAGCCATAGCATTTCCTCGCGATATAGTAACTCATCCATCTCATTCATTTTTGCGCGGATGAGGACACGTTCAGCTGAACTCAGTTTCATTTCATCCAATTCAGCTCTAAGTTTTTCAATCTTTTGAGTGATGTGGCCGAAATTTTCTGCACTCCACAAACGCAGGCTGGCCATAACTGACTTAAGGGAATTTGCAACGTCCCCTAAATGACCAGCAGGCCCTTTCCCGCCCAAGCTGTAGTTATAACTTCCTGTAACGTTGAATGCCGCTCCCACATGATCTCGTATCGTGGTGGGGAACGCTGTCTTCGAGGCTTGTCGACGACCTCAAACTGGACAAGGATCGGACAATTATCTGAGCGCGGCGAAGCTAGATGGACAACCTTGGCGGACGGAAATAAGTCATGCCACGCCTCATCCTCAACCGCCAGATCAAGCCTTACTCTGGCGGCAACGGCGCCATCTTGCCGGCCTTCTGCAGCTCGATTGCATTTTCCATACACATTTAACATTTTTCAAATGCTTGATTGCATTTCCTTAATACAATATTATTATTTTTTAATACATGGTCAGTATTTTTTATGTACAAAATTAACATTTTCCAAATGCTTGATTTACATTTTTCAAATAGTTGTTTAACATTTCTTTTTAAATGCTTGATTAAGATTTTTTTTCAAAATATGATCAAAAGAATACACACATCATATGTTTTTTTATGCATTTTCCGTATACATGAGAAATATTTTCGCTATACACATTTAACATTTTTCAAACTCCTGATTAATCGTTTTTTCAAATATTTTCTTTAATATACTCCCTTCGTTTCTAAATATAAGTCTTTTTAGAGATTCCACTATATATCACATACGAAGCAAAATGAGTGAATCTACACTCTAAAATATGTCTATATACATCCGTATGTAGTTTGTAGTGAAATCTCTACAAAGACTTATACTCCCTCCGTCCCAAAATAACTGTCTCAACTCTAGTACAACTTTATACTAAAGTTAGTACAAAGTTGATACACTTATTTTGGGACGGAGAGAGTATTTAGGAACGGAGGGAGTATTTATTTAGAATATTTGAAGTATGAACAAAAGTAAACAAAAGAAAAGGAAAAGAGACCATGAATAACCAAAAAAACAAAAAAAGCAAGGCTGTGGCTCCCACGCGCCTGGGACGGCCCAACTCGCACCTTCCTTCAGGCGAGGGTTGCCTCTGTCTCATGTGAAGCGAGACTTAGGGGTGCCCTATAGCATGGTAAAACTTATTGAGCGCGTAATGCGACAAGTACTCAGCAATCGTCCATCCTCTCAACTGACACAGAACGCTATTGGGTCTGCCCGGGGTAGCTCCTTTGTTCATTTTCCCACTGGTTTTGTGAAGGTCCTAAAACCACTCCCCGACTGGTTTTCTATTTTTCTGTGTTTTCTGTTATGGTTATACCGATTTTCTCAAAAAAAAATTATATATTTTTAACTTCACCTTTTATTTTTTATTTTTTGCTATTTTTTTAAAAAAAACTTTGGAACATTTTATTAATTTATCAATATATTATTAAAATTTGTCACATTTTTTAATTCTAAGAAATTTTCCAAATTCATCAGTGATTCTCAAATTTTGTAATCTTTTTTCGAAAACAGGAACATTTTCCAAATTTTGTTCATATTTTGTAATCAAATACTATTTTCAAAATTCATCAACGTTTAATGAAATCCAGAAAGATTTTTAAAATTTTGAATTCTTTTTCAGATTCTTAATGTTTTTGTAATCTGATGTCATTTTTAAAATTGGTGACCATTTTATGAAATGCGAAAGAAATCAAATTCAGTATTGTTTTTAAATCTAGAATCATTTTGTATGTTCATAAACAATTTTTTAAATGTTGATCATTTCACGAAACCCGTAAACATTTTCTGAATTCATCCAAATTTTTGAAATTTTGAACATTTTATCAAGTCCATTAATTTTCAGATCGAGATTTTTATAAAATTCATGAACAAATTGGGAAATTGTTTTATCACAATGTGAATATTTATTAAATTCAAGCACATTTTTTAAAATTTAGAATATTATTTTGAAATGAATTTTTAAAACATTTCTGGATATTTTTTAAAATTCAGGCGTATTTTCCATTTCTAGAATATTTTTTAAAAGAGTATCAATTTTTGGACTCCTACGTTTTTTTTCATATTTGTGATCATTCTTCAGATTTTCAAAAGAATGAAAAAGATGAAGGGCTCTGACCCAGAGATGGTCTGGCCCAAACTCCTCGGATTATGGTGTGGTGCATGTTTGGTGATTTGATGATGGGATGGTGGGGTGATTGTACCATGTCAAGGAATATCTGGGCCCTTGCGCCTGAGGAGTTAGTAGAGAAAATCAGTGACCACCAAGACGAAAACCCGAAGGAGTGGCTCTTTACACTACATGAAATACTAGATGAGGACGATTTTGTTCGTGTGGTCATGACTGCGTGGATATGGGGAGCTAGGAGAAAGGCCATCTATGAGGACATTTTCTAGTCTCCCTACGCGACCCATGGCTTCATCATGAGCTTCATGTCAGAGCTATTATCAACAATCGAGTTTAGAAACCGGAGGAGTTTCTTGGACCGAAACCTTCACAGTGGCTGCCTCCTGTTGAGGTGTGTGCTAAAATTAATGTGGATGAAGTGGTATCAAATCGAGGCAGATATGGGGCAGTTTGTGCGATTTGTAGGGACCGGGATGGAGCCTTTCTTAGAGCTTCGGTGATTATCTTCAGGTGCACCAGGGATCCTCAAACTTTGGAGGCACTGACGATAAGAGAATCTTTGACACACTCAGATGATTTATATATCCAAACACATTGATATAGCCTTGTATTGCAAGATGGTGGTTGACAACCTCAAGCACGATAACTCTGCAGTTTATAGAGCACTGGCACAGGAAATATTAGACCATTTTTTGAATTTTCATTTTTGTAAAATTGTTCTGAGCTTAGGAGCTCAAATTTTAAAGCTCACAAATTAGCGAAGCACGCACTATCTCTCAGGGGTGGCCACCATGTTTGGTCAGGCCATTATGAAGATCTTTCTTCCATCTATGTAAACATTGTGACAAATTAATAAAATTTCGCGAAATTGTCTAAAAAAAATGGTGTGCTCACGCCGCCCCACGCGAGACGTACTAGTCAGCGCCTTCTGCGCCAGATAGCAGACCGGCGCTCACCCCGAGCTATTTTTGGGTTGTCCCAACAAACCAGCGCTCCATGCGAGCGAGTGAGCTGGTTCTCAATTGTTTGACTGGTCGACGTTGACCACTAACCACTGACACGTGGACCGGTTGATTAGTTGCTTAGTTGATCGTAGACTTTTGAAAAAAGCTCCACAAATTTGAGAAGGACCACAAATTTTAAAAAAGTTTCGCTCAATTTCGGGTGCACCGATCGATCGTTGACTTTTGAACCAAAAATCATGAATCTGCAAAATTTGCATTTTTTTCAAAAAAAGTACACAAAATTTGGGGGAAAAATTGCGGGTCTATTTTTTTTTCGAAAATGTGAAAAAACATGAAATTGGAAAAAGGTCTTGAATTAAAAAAATTCACTAATTTTGAAAAATGTAAAATTGAATAAAATTTAGGAATTTGAAAAATATTTTGAATTAAAAAACTTCACGTATTCAATTCGCAAAAAAAAAACTTCACGTATTCTATAAATGAATAAGAAAAGGGAAAACTCGTGTGTGCCAACTTGTTACTTCATACGAGACCGGTAAAAACTTGTGTGATAACCGACTGGGTCCACCACGTACGAAACGCTAAGGGGCAACTGGCAGGCGATTGCGAGGCGATCTCCTGATAGTGTTAGGGTTAGGGTTTTGGTGACGGGGGTGGTGAGATTACGGTGGTGTCTGGGGCGGCGACTGCGTCTCCCTTGACGCAGACTGGTGTAGCCTCTCTCCTCTACGTAGCGGTGCATGGCGGAGAAGGCGACGGTGCACTCGGCGGAGATCCCGGCGACGAAGGCAACCCCGGCGGCGACAGCGACCCCGGGGAAAGCAACAAGTAGGGGCTCTTCAAGATCCCCGATCACGTGTAAGACGCCGGATCCTACCGCGAGCCCCTCAACAAGGATGGGAGGGATGGTGTTGTTGGATAAGGAGGCGGAGGGTTTCGTCTTCGAGGAACTAGATCAGATCTTGCCCAAGAACATGAAGTGGTCGGCGGTGGGGAAGGCGTTCTCCCCGCGACCGCTGAACAGGACAGTGCTCGAGAAAACGATGCAGAGGGCTTGGGGTCTCCACCACGAGGCACGGTTCCGGGACATGGGCGACAACGTCTTCGTTGTTCACTTTCGGAGCGAAGGGGATTGGAGGCATGCAATGAATAATGGACCATGGCAATATGATTTCAATGTCCTGGCTTTGAAGGAGTATGAGAGCAATGTTAAGCCATCAGAGATGGTCGTAGACAGGATAGATGTGTGGGTCAAAATCACGGATCTCCCACCAGGAAAGAGAACGGATGCATTTGGGAATGCACTGGGAAATTGGCTAGGCGAAGTTGTTAAAGTGGATGTCGATAAGGATGGTATGGCTCGAGGGAACCGGCTGCGAGTTAGAGCAAGGATCCCGCTCTTTGAGCCTCTAGTCCGGGGTTTCTTCCTCAAAAACTCACAGGAGGATAAGTTGTGCATGTGGTATGACTTCCACTATGAAAATATCCCACACTTCTACTTTGAGTGTGGGTGGTTGGTGCATGAAAACGGGCGTTGTGTCCCTCCTGTTGACAAAGCAGGGCAATGGGGCGGTTGGCTAAGAGCCTCAACCGGGAGGAGCACTGGCTCCAAGAATGAGGTGAAAGGAGTGAAGAATAACAATGCTAGTGCCAGTAGCTTTATGAGCTCACAATCTGATGGTAACAAGAAAGAACAGGACAGCCATGCTCGAGCTAGGGATGGCCCTGTTAAGCGCAACCTGAATGCTGAGTTTGATCGTCCGAGGGATGCCCGCACTGGTGGGCACGACCGACGAGAGAAAGGGGTTGTTATCTCCCAAAGCAAGGAGAAGAATAGGGGAGGCTGGCCAGAGGAAAGAGATCTGAGACATGAAATAGAGAGGAAGAAAGAGAGGGATCTTAGGGAGCAGCTCAAGGCGCAACAGTGGCAGAGGGAGTACGAGCGCAAGCAGTATGAGGCGACAAGCCAATGGGAGCGGGGTTCAACGAGCAGAGGTGGTGAGACCAGGCACGGTTACCACCCTCACTTCCCTCGGGAGAGAAAGAGGGGTTACTATGTTCGTAAGCCTCGGCAGGATTATGATGAGACGAGGAGGAGGGGAGATAGCCCTCAAGGCACTCCAAACTCGAGGAAAAGAAGGCCGAGACAGATGTGGGTACCAAAAGGGGATGGGGACAGGCAAGAGGGGGATGAATCGTTTGTCCGCGACACTAGACAGAAGACATCCTCTGTTTTCGATCGTATTGAAGAGAATGATAAGGTATCGGCGGACCCTGCCACGGAGAGGGGCCGCCGGGAGCAATGATTATCCTTGCCTGGAACTGCCGAGGCTTGGGGTTGGACTCGGCAGTTGGCGAGCTTCGGGGCCTGATTAAGTCATACAACCCAGAGGTGGTGTTCTTATCAGAAACAAAGAAGAGATCCGGAGCGATGGATAGACTCAAGTGGAGTTTGGGGTTGACCAAAGGGGTAGCGGTGGATTGCAATGGCAAGAGTGGAGGCTTAGCACTATGGTGGAGGGACCATATTGATGTTACATTTAGGACGTGGTGCCAATATTACATTGATGCAGCTATTGCGAGTGAGGGTGGCTCCTTTAGGTTCACTGGAATCTATGGAGAGCCATGCATTTAGAAAAGAACGAAGATGTGGGAGTCAATACACTATCGATGTGCCCAGGACAACCTCCCATGGCTATGCGCGGGCGACTTCAATGATGCCCTTCGCCAGAACGAGCAACAAGGTGGTAACCCGAGGAGCAGAGGACAGATGGAATCTTTTGAGAACTGCCTGACCGACTGCAGGCTGGCAGATCTCGGCTTCTTTGGGTACCCATTTACCTGGGACAATAAGAGAGATGGTGCAGATAGCATTCAAGTTTGGCTGGATCATGCGACCTGCAACGGAGATTTTGCTGAGCTCTTCCTGGCAACTGAAGTGATACACGTGATGACGGAAGAATCGAACCACCAGGCACTGATCATTAAGGCACTGATGTTGGCGGGGGACAAATCCATGCGTGGTCAGAGGCCATTTATGCACGAGGCAGCGTGGGCACGACATGAGCAGTACGAGACCATGGTGGCCGCTGCATGGGAGGAGGCGCATGCAGCCAATCAGAGCAGCGGGCGGCTAGCGACAACATGCAACAGCCTGCGGGCCGCCATGAAATCCATGCAGGAGTGGAGTCGAAGGGTCTTTGGTTCCATCAAGAAGCAAATTGGCCACCTCAAAACGCAGCTGGTGGATGCGAAGGAATGAGCAGCGAGGACGGGTTAAGACAGGAAATCAAGGAGATTGAGGACCAGCTACATGAGTTGTACGAACGAGAGGTGTTCTACAAGCAACGCTCGCGTGTTGACTGGCTGCAAGAGGGCGATCAAAATACTAAGTATTTTCAAAACTGTGCTTCGCACCAAAAACGGAAGAACACAGTCAAGGCGCTTCGGCGCGAGGATGGATCTAGGTGTATGGATGACGAGGGGATGAGGAGGATGGCCGCCCAGTTCTATGCACACTTATTTGCATCTGAGGGCTTGCGGGATGGGGAAAGAGTGCTCCAACATATCGAAGAATCTGTGACCGAGGAGATGAATGTAAAACTCGATGCTCCTTTCACGGATGACGAGATTGAGACTGCTCTATTCCAAAAGGGACCCACTAAGGCGCCGGGCCCGGACGGCCTCCCGGATATGTTCTACCAATGCCACTGGGCGCTGGTTAAGAACGATGTGTGCGGTGCGGTTCGTGAGTTTCTGGCCGAGACCGCCGCTCCCAACGGGTTCAATGACACAATTATTGTAATGATTCCGAAAGTAAAGTCACCAGAATTATTGTCGCAGTTTCGCCCTATTAGCTTATGTAATGTCTTGTACAAGATTGCGGCGAAGGCACTGGCCAACCGCTTGAAGATTGTTCTTCCTTTCATGATCTCAGAGGAGCAGAGCGCGTTTGTCCTAGGCAGGCTCATAACTGATAATGTGTTGGCGGCCTATGAGTGTGTGCGTGCTATAAGGAAGAGGAAAAGGAGGAAACCTATCTGTGCGGTCAAGTTGGATATGATGAAGGCATATGACAGAGTTGAGTGGGATTTCCTTGAACAAATGTTGCTGAAGTTTGGTTTCTCTCGTCACTGGATAGAGATGGTTATGAGGTGTGTGAAATCAGCAACATTTTCGGTGAATCTAAATGGGGGCCTCGCTGAGATCTTTGATCCCACCAGAGGGCTTCGCCAGGGGGACCCCCTATCTCCATACCTATTCTTGTTTTGTGTGGAGGGCTTCTCTGTGTTGCTGAAGGAGCCACAACGCGAGGGAAACATTAAGGGGGTGTCTTTTGGAGGGGGTGGACCAACGGTCACTCATCTTCTGTTTGCCGATGACAGTGTGGTCTTTGTGGAGGGCTCAAGGGAAAATTTTGAGACGCTACGCTCCATCTTGCATGACTATGAAGCTGCTTCGGGCCAAAAAGTAAATCTTAAAAAATCAGCGATCTTTTTTGGCAAAGACACCCCGGATGATGATAAAAACGATCTCAAATAGGTGCTTGCAATTACGAAGGAGGTGCTGAGTGAACGATATCTGGGTCTCCCTACGGTGGTGGGGAGGGCTAAGGATGGAACGTTTAAATACATCAAGGATAGTGCTAAAGGGAAAGTATCCGGATGGAAGGGTCAAGGCTTATCAAAAATGGCTAGGGAGGTTTTGGTCAAGTCCGTCTTGCAATCCACACCAACTTTTACCATGAGTTGCTTCCAACTCACCAAGAAAATGTGCGGGAACCTGTCAACTATTTCTTCAAACTTCTGGTGGGGTGAAGCAGATTGTCACAAGAAGGTGCACTGGATTGGGTGGGAGAAGATGTGCACGCGGAAGCACGAAGGAGACCTGGGCTTTAAGGACCCGGAAGCGTTCAACCAAGCTATGCTTGCCAAAGCAGCGTGGCGCTTGTTTCAGGTGCCAAACTCGTTGTGTGGACGGGTTTTGAAGGCACGGTACTTCCCCGATGGGTCGATACTGAATCCTACATGCCCTTCTAGGGAATCATACACATTCCGAAGCATTCTGCACGGCCGTGACCTACTCATTGAGGGATTGATCTGGCGTATTGGTGATGGCTCGCGAGTTTTGATCCACCATGATAATTGGTTCCCGAGGAGAGGTAGCTTGAGGCCACTGGGCCAAAGCTACATTGATGGCATTATTCGCGTGAGGGATCTGCTTGAAGCCGATGGTATCTCATGGGATAGTAAGGTGCGTGAGATGTTTGCTCCGGAGGAAGCCAAAGAAATTCCTCAAATACCAGTCGGGGGGGGGGGTGCAAGACTACCAAGCGTGGAACTATACCAAGAGTGGTATCTTCTCCGTCCGGTTGGCGTACCATCTACGCATGAGCCAGAAGCGGGTGAGATCCGGACGGCCGGAGTCTTCATCATCGGTGGCAGATCATAAGTCTTGGTTGAGTCTTTGGGATACAGTTGCGCTGGGCAAAGTTAAAATTCATATGTGGCGGCTGATTCGAAATGGGCTAGCTGTGGGAGCGGAACTCCTAAGGAGGAGGATCAAGCAGGGTGTTTTTTGCATTGCTTGCGGCAGGGAAGAAATGAACTATCATAGATTCTGGGGCTGCTATCACTCGGCCAAGTTTTGGAAGATAATGCAGTCAAAATTGGGGGTACCGGTGGCGATCCCGCCGGAGCCTGTTTGCTCCCTGAGTGCATTGTCGAGATGGTTGATGTCATGGTTCGCGGAAGCTACGGATGACAAGCGGGCTGTCATGGTACAGGGTGCATACGCGCTCTGGCTCGCGAGGAATAATGCATGCGATGGGCATCGGATTGAGGAGGCGGAGAAGATAGCGAAAAGAGTTTTCCAACTGATGGGTGAGTGGCAATCGATTCACGGTCGCAAGAGCAAGCAGAATACACCGGCGGTGAAGGAAAAATGGAGGCCTCCGGAGGAGGGGTAGGTGAAAGCCAACGTCGACGGAGCCACATCGAAGGGGGGTGACAGCGGAGGAGCCGAGATGATTTTTAGAAACCACGATGATGCTTTTCTCGAAGGCTTTTGCCATGTCCTCCCACTGGGGAGCGACCGAGCGAGGATGGAGCTCCTGGCCTGCAGGAGAGCCGCCCAGGTAGCTAAGGAGTTGAACATCACCAACCTACATATCGAGATGGATTGCAAGGAGATCGTATGCAAACTTCAATGCACGGAGAAGGATTTTTCACCACTGGGGCCTATTGTGGAGGAGGTCAAGCATCTGCTAACCTCGAGGGAGAGTTGGAAAGTATCGTGGGTTAGGCATGATGCTAATAAAGATGCCCACTTGTTAGCTAGGGAAGCAGTGTCAAATAAGTTATGCAAGGTGTGGCTGCATCTGCCCCCAGATTTTATTTTGCAGACTGTCTCGGACGAGATCCCACGTGGGATGGTTAAATAAAAGTGTGGTTGAGTTTCAAAAAAAAGGTAACAACTCGTGTGTAATCGAAACGTTACTCGTAAATACTCTCCTACATTTTTTTTACAAAGGGTGAATTTTATTGGCTCAAATGGAGCATCAAGATGATACATCACATTGAACACACACACGGTCTCTGCATAACTAAGATGCACACAACCAACCCAACACACACACAGAAACACACCGCAACTAGAAAATTCAAAAGACCAAAAGCTATGTGCAGGTGTGGAAAAAAGAAAAAGAAACAAGAAATAAGCCCCAAAGCGATCAGATGAACGATCGACAAACTACAACTAAGACCATATCCGCACCAACCATTAACACCACATGGATGACAAGGATCTTCAACAACAACGCCTTCAGGAAGGAAGCGACACTCAACCGACGCCATCACTGGATCCAACCACAAAGGTCAGTATCAAAGTTTTCACCCTGAAGAATCAGTCCGAACATATCCAAGCAATGCCTCCAACAAGGTAACGACGTAAAAAACATCGCCATTGCCAGGAATAACCACTCGGGTCTGTCCTAGGCTTTCGCCACGGAGCTCGAGATCGGGTGCACATAGCACCACCATCTAAATCTCACATGTGTTGTCTCCATCGCTTTTCCGCTATCTGAGCAGCTACAATTGGATCACCGCTACTCCACAACAACCCTCTGCGTCAAGTCATTGTCCATAGTTTGTAACCCACCACTAAAGTCATCCACCGGATCAGGAGATAAAACCTCCCGAAGTCTTTTGTGGATCCATATGAAGTTGCTGCAGAACAATCTACATACGCCACCATCCAGCCAATCGGATCCAAATCACCTCATCCATCCAACACACCACCGCGGCCCAACAATCTAGAGACCGCGTGGCTGGAGCAATGCCAAGACCACCACTGCCTCAACAACCCCCACGCCGGAGCCACCACCACAGATCGAGGGAGGTGGGCGCTACCAGAGACGAGGGCTGCCATGCATGAGGCATATTTGCAACTGGCCGCAGCTAGGTTGGATCTTGGAAGACATCAGGTGTAGCTCATGGGGAAACAGAGCGCCGCCACCATGGCCATTGCTAGTCCGCGACTCCATCCGACACAGACCACGACACCATCCTGGGGAGGAGGTCAGGGGCGCGCGCAGCAAGCTAGGGGATCGATCTGCCCCATCGCCACCATCCGCCATCGCAGGACCTTGCCTTCGCTACAGGTCCGCCCCAGCGCCGCCCACACGGCCACCTCGGCAGCACCACCACCAACACCCGGGGCCACCACGCCATGCCGGCTGGAGCGATACCCGCATGAGGGATCTCAGCGCGAGAAGACATCCCCGCCACCGCCATCGGCCAACCAGGCTTTGCCTGCTGGCGTCCTTCGGTGGCGGCGGGGGAGCATATGGAGAGGACGGGGGCGGCGGCAGCTTGAGTTTCTGCCCGAGCCCCCCCCCTCCCGTGAGCGACGCGAGCAGCAGATAAGTTGTTGGACCTACACTCTTTTTTGGTGCCCTGTGTGTCTTGCAAACCATCAATAGGCGATCTCTAAGCCCTTAAAAATTATTGGTTCTTCACAAACTTTGAACACTCCCAAGCACACCTAGCAGATATATAAGGCTTGCACCCTCCAAAAGTAATAAGATGAGGCTTCTTGGAGATAAATGTCTTGCTCTTATGCTTCAAAAGATGATCTCCACTTGCACTTAAACTCTCTTATGATTTTGCTTGGGATTGGAGAAGTAGGGGTGGAAGCAAAGGGGGGATTAGATCTCAAAGGAATTGATTGGATGGTTGGAGTAGAAAGCTCTTTGAATCAGCACAAGAAGGCGTGGTTCTCTCTTTGAACATATGATAGGAGTTTAGTTTGCTTCAAGTGAACAAGTAGGATAGGTGAGGGTATATATATGGGCTGAACCTAAAATCTGGGCATTACCAACTTTATGAGATGGCTTGGAATCTCCAAAGTGATCAGCGCAGACGCCCTGATGTGTACAAAAGGTAGGACTTTTAAATCGCTAGTCCGCCTGAATTGAAGTCATTCACAGGCTCAAAGGTGATTACCCTTGATCAGGTTTTGGATGTAGATAGTTTTCATACGTATACCATCACACTATTTGTCTCACAAAAGAAGTTGTTTTTCTATTAACTATCCAACTCTACTCTAATGGACATCAAAAGCGTTCCAACTAAGTAGATCTTTGTGAACTGAGCTTATCTTAGATGGTTAGTTTCTTTGTGATGGAATCAACCCACCGGGGTTCAAGTTCTTAATTAAGAAAAAGGGTTTCCCCCCGTTTTAGATTATAAAGCAATGTCCAACCGATACAACCATCGTGCTGGGGCCGCAGCACAAACAAACCCAAAAGAAAAAGAAGAGAAAGAAAAAAGAAACAAATGCCGACGCCGGCAGCTCAACTAAGCAAAGATGACCGATACCCGTTGCACCCACCGGAGAAGAACCACCACCCGCCAAGCACTCCGAAGCCTCGCGCGCCAAGCAACATCTCCAGGAAGAAATGCGACAATGACGCCGCTGCTGCCCGGACAAGTCCTAGGGTTTCCCCAGGTACGCGGATGGCAGTGGGGAAGGGGGTATCACCGACGCCCCTCAGGAGGGTCCGGCAACACCCGCGGGCGCAGCCGCGCCGGTGGCAAATGAGCCGCCAGAGATTTCTCCCGCCTCGAAACCATCACCGCCACCTCAGACAATCGGAAGCGCACCGCCCAACATGCCGCCCACCCGCCTGTGCCACCACGGATACTGCACCATCTTCACCGTTTCATTGAGGCCACCAACACGAGACCTGGAGGTAGGACGAGAAGACACCGGGTTCGGAGGCAACCGCAACGTAGCCGACGGGAGGGAACAACCTCCACCGCCGCGAGGAGCCGACCGGACATGGCGACATGGACTTGCCAGGCCACCGGCCTGGCCGGACCCCAACGGGTCCGGACAGTCCCTGCAGCCACGCTGCAGCACGCCGGCCGCCAGAGACACCACCATCGGAGCCACGGCCCCCTCGTCACACCACCAGGGAGCCACGCCGTTGCGCACTGGACGGCAGGCCCGCCCCAGCCCAGATAGGGCCCAGATCTGGGCCGAGCGGGCGCCGCCGGCCAGCCGCCCACCGCGCCGCCCCGCAGCCAACGACCACGCTGAAGGAAATATGCCCTAGAGGCAATAATAAAGTTGTTATTTATATTTCCTTATATCATGATAAATATTTATTATACATGCTAGAATTGTATTAACCAGAAACTTAGTACATGTGTGAATACATAGACAAATAGAGTGTCACTAGTTTGCCTCTACTTGACTAGCTCGTTGAATCAATGATGGTTATCTTTCCTAACCATAGACATGAGTTGTCATTTGATTAACGGGATCACATCGTTAGAGAATGATGTGATTGACTTGACCCATCTGTTAGCTTAGCATGATGATCGTTTAGTTTGTTGCTATTGCTTTCTCCATAACTATACATGTTCCTATGACTATGAGATCATGCAACTCCCGAATACCAGAGGAACACTTTGTGTGCTACCAAACATCACAACGTAACTGGGTGATTATAAAGGTGCTCTACAGGTGTCTCTGATGGTGTTTGTTGAGTTGGCATGGATCAAGATTAGGATTTGTCACTCCGATTGTCGGAGAGGTATCTCTGGGCCCTCTCGGTAATGTACATCACAATAAGCCTTGCAAGCAATGTAGCTAATGAGTTAGTTACAGGATGTAGCATTATGATACGAGTAAGAGACTTGCCGGTAATGAGATTGAACTAGGTATTGAGATACCGACGATCGAATCTCAGGCAAGTAACATACCGATGACAAAGGGAACAAACGTATATCGTTATGCGGTTTGACCAATAAAGATCTGTTGGGGAACGTAGTAATTGCAAAAAAATTCCTACGGACACGCAAGATCATGGTGATGCATAGCAACGAGAGGGCAGAGTGTGTCCACGTACCCTCGTAGACCGAAAGCGGAAGCGTTAGCACAACGTGGTTGATGTAGTCGTACGTCTTTACGATCCGACCGATCAAGTATCGAACGCACGGAACCTCCGAGTTCTGCACACGTTCAACTCGATGACGTCCCTCGAACTCCGATCCAGACGAGCTTTGAGGGAGAGTTCCGTCAGCACGACGGCGTGGTGACGATGTTGATGTTCTACCATCGCAGGGCTTCGCCTAAGCACCGCTACGATATTATCGAGGTGGACTATGGTGGAGAGGGGCACCGCACACGGCTAAAAGATCCAAGAGATCAATTGTTGTCTCTCTAAGGGGTGCTTCCCTCCCCGTATATAAAGGAGTGGAGGAGGAGGGGCCGGCCACCCTAGGTGCGCCCCATGAGGAGTCCTACTCCCACCGGGAGTAGGACTCCCCCTTTTCCACGTGGGAGTAGGAGAGGAGAGGGAAGAAGAGAGAAGGGGAAAGGAAAGGGGGGGGCCGCCCCCCTCCTTGTCCAATTTGGACTGGGGGGAAGGGGGCGCGTGGCTGCCCTTGGCTGCCCCTCCTCTTCTCCATTAGGGCCCAATAGGCCCATTAGTCTCCCCGGGGGGTTCCAGTAACCCCCCGGTACTCCGGTATATGCCTGAAACCATTCCGGTGTCCGAACATAGTCATCCAATATATCGATCTTTATGTCTCGACCATTTCGAGACTCCTTGTCATGTCTGTGATCACATCCGGGACTCCGATCTACCTTAGGTACATTAAAAACCATAAACTCATAATATAACCATCATCGAACTTTAAGCGTGCGGACCCTACGGGTTCGAGAACTATGTAGACATGACCGAGACACGTCTCCGGTCAATAACCAATAGCGGAACCTGGATGCTCATATTGGCTCCTACATATTTTACGAAGATCTTTATCGGTCAAACCGCATAACAACATACGTTGTTCCCTTTCTCATCAGTATGTTACTGAAGGAAATATGCCCTAGAGGCAATAATAAAGTTATTATTTATTTCCTTATAATCATGATAAATGTTTATTATTCATGCTAGAATTGTATTAACCGGAAACATAATACATGTGTGAATACATAGACAAATAAAGTGTCACTAGTATGCCTCTACTTGACTAGCTCGTTAATCAAAGATGGTTATGTTTCCTAACCATGAACAATGAGTTGTTATTTGATTAACGGGATCACATCATTAAGAGAATGATCTGATTGACATGACCCATTCCATTAGCTCAGCACCGGATCGTTTAGTATGTTGCTATTGCTTTCTTCATGACTTATACATGTTCCTATAACTATGAGATTATGCAACTCCCGTTTACCGGAGGAACACTTTGGGTACTACCAAACGTCACAACGTAACTGGGTGATTATAAAGGAGTATTACAGGTGTCTCCAAAGGTACATGTTTGGTTGGCGTATTTAGAGATTAGGTTTTGTCACTCCGATTGTCGGAGAGGTATCTCTGGGCCCTCTCGGTAATGCACATCACTTAAGCCTTGCAAGCATTGCAACTAAATGAGTTAGTTGCGGGATGATGTATTACAGAATGAGTAAAGAGACTTTCCGGCAACGAGATTGAACTAGGTATTGGAATACCGACGATCGAATCTCGGGCAAGTAACATACCGATGACAAAGGGAACGACGTATTTTGTTATGCGGTCTGACCGATAAAGATCTTCGTAGAATATGTAGGAGCCAATATGGGCATCCAGGTCCCACTATTGGTTATTGACCGGAGACGTGTATCGGTCATGTCTACATTGTTCTCGAACCCGTAGGGTCCGCACGCTTAAGGTTACGATGACAGTTATATTATGAGTTTATACATTTTGATGTACCGAAGTTTGTTCGGAGTCCCGGATGTGATCACGGACATGACGAGGAGTCTCGAAATGGTCGAGACATAAAGATTTATATATTGGAAGTCTATGTTTGGATACCGGAAGTGTTCCGGGTGAAATCGGGATTTTACCGGAGTACCGGGAGGTTACCGGAACCCCCCGGGAGCTAAATGGGCCATGATGGGCCTTAGTGGAAAAGAGAAGAGGCAGCCCTACATGGGCCGCGCGCCCCTCCCCTCCCTTGGTCCGAATAGGACAAGGAGAGGGGGCCGGCCCCTCTCTCTCTTTCCCCCCTCCGCGAATCCTATTCCAACTAGGATTGGGGGGGGGAATCCTACTCCCAGAGGGAGTAGGACTCTCCTGGCGCGCCCTCCTTGGCCGGCCAGCCTCCCCCCTTTAGTCCTTTATATACGGAGGTAGGGGCACCCCAGAAACAGACAAGTTGATCCACGTGATCTTTTCCTTAGCCGTGTGCGGCGCCCCCAGCCACCAAAGTCCTCGATAATACTGTAGCGGAGTTTAGGCGAAGTCCTGCTTCTGTAGTGCATCAAGATCGCCACCACGCCGTCGTGCTGACGGAACTCTTCCCCGACACTTTGCTGGATCGGAGTCCGGGGATCGTCATCGAGCTGAACGTGTGCTAGAACTCGGAGGTGCCGTAGTTTCGGTGCTTGATCGGTCGGATCGTGAAGACGTATGACTACATCAACCAAACGCTTCCGTTGTCGATCTACTAGGTATGTAGATCACACTCCCCCCTCGTTGCTATGCATCACCATGATCTTGCGTGTGCGTAGGAAATTTTTTGAAATTACTACGAAACCCAACAGTGGCATCCGAGCCTGGTTTTATATGTTGATGTTATATGCACGAGTAGAACACAAGTGAGTTGTGGGCGATATAAGTCATACTGCCTACCAGCATGTCATACTTTGGTTCGGCGGTATTGTTGGATGAAGCGGCCCAGACCGACATTACGCGTACGCTTACGCGAGACCGGTTCTCCCGACGTGCTTTGCACATAGGTGGCTTGTGGGTGACAGTTTCTCCAACTTTAGTTGAACCAAGTATGGCTACGCCCGGTCCTTGCGAAGGTTAAAACGGAGTCAAATTGACAAACTATCGTTGTGGTTTTGATGCGTAGGTGAGATTGGTTCTTACTTAAGCCCGTAGCAGCCACGTAAAACTTGCAACAACAAAGTAGAGGACGTCTAACTTGTTTTTGTAGGGCATGTTGTGATGTGATATGGTCAAGACATGATGTTGAATTTTATTGTATGAGATGATCATGTTTTGTAACCGAGTTATCGGCAACCGGCAGGAGCCATATGGTTGTCGCTTTATTGTATGCAATGCAATCGCGATGTAATGCTTTACTTTATCACTAAACGGTAGCGATAGTCGTAGAAGCACAAGCTTGGCGAGTCGACAACGATGCTACGATGGAGATCAAGGTGTCACGCCGGTGACGATGGTGATCACAACGGTGCTTCGGAGATGGAGATCACAAGCACAAGATGATGATGGCCATATCATATCACTTATATTGATTGCATGTGATGTTTATCTTTTATGCATCTTATCTTTCTTTGATTGACAGTAGCATTATAAGATGATCTCTCACTAAATTATCAAGAAGTGTTCTCCCTGAGTATGCACCGTTGCGAAAGTTCTTCGTGCTGAGACACCACGTGATGATCGGGTGTGATAGGCTCTACGTTCAAATACAACGGGTGCAAAACAGTTGCACACGCGGAATACTCAGGTTATACTTGATGAGCCAAGCATATACAGATATGGCCTCAGAACACGGAGACCGAAAGGTCGAGCGTGAATCATATAGTAGATATGATCAAAATAATGATGTTCACCAATGAAACTACTCCATCTCACGTGATGATCGGACATGGTTTAGTTGATTTGGATCACGTGATCACTTAGAGGATTAGAGAGATGTCTATCTAAGTGGGAGTTCTTAAGTAATATGATTAATTGAACTTAAATTTATCATGAACTTAGTCCCTGATAGTATCTTGCTTGTTTATGATGATTGTAGATAGATGGCTCGTGCTGTTGTTCCGTTGAATTTTAATGCGTTCCTTGAGAAAGCAAAGTTGAAAGATGATGGTAGCAATTACACGGACTGGGTCCGTAACTTGAGGATTATCCTCATTGCTACACAGAAGAATTATGTCTTGGAAGCACCGCTGGGTGCCAGGCCTGCTGCTGGAGCAACACCAGATGTTATGAACGTCTGGCAGAGCAAAGCTGATGACTACTCGATAGTTCAGTGTGCCATGCTTTACGGCTTAGAATCGGGACTTCAACGACGTTTTGAACGTCATGGAGCATATGAGATGTTCCAAGAGTTGAAGTTAATATTTCAAGCAAATGCCCGGATTGAGAGATATGAGGTCTCCAATAAGTTCTATAGCTGCAAGATGGAGGAGAACAGTTCTGTCAGTGAGCATATACTCAAAATGTTTGGGTATCATAATCACTTGATTCAATTGGGAGTTAATCTTCCAGATGATTGCGTCATTGAAAGAATTCTCCAATCACTGCCACCAAGCTACAAAAGCTTCGTGATGAACTATAATATGCAAGGGATGAACAAGACTATTCCCGAGCTCTTCGCGATGCTAAAAGCTGCGGAGGTAGAAATCAAGAAGGAGCATCAAGTGTTGATGGTCAACAAGACCACTAGTTTCAAGAAAAAGGACAAAGGGAAGAAGAAGGGGAACTTCAAAAAGAACGGCAAGCAAGTTGCTACTCAAGAGAAGAAACCCAAACCTGGACCTAAGCCTGAAACTGAGTGCTTCTATTGCAAGCAGACTGGTCACTGGAAGCGGAACTGCCCCAAGTATTTGGCGGATAAGAAGGATGGCAAGGTGAACAAAGGTATATGTGATATACATGTTATTGATGTGTACCTTACCAATGCTCGCAGTAGCACCTGGGTATTTGATACTGGTTCTGTTGCTAATATTTGCAACTCGAAACAGGGACTACGGATTAAGCGAAGATTGGCTAAGGACGAGGTGACGATGCGCGTGGGAAACGGTTCCAAAGTCGATGTGATCGCGGTCGGCACGCTACCTCTACATCTACCTTCGGGATTAGTATTAGACCTAAATAATTGTTATTTGGTGCCAGCGTTAAGCATGAACATTATATCTGGATCTTGTTTAATGCGAGACGGTTATTCATTTAAATCAGAGAATAATGGTTGTTCTATTTATATGAGTAAAATCTTTTATGGTCATGCACCCTTGAAGAGTGGTCTATTCTTATCGAATCTCGAGAGTAGTGATACACATATTCATAATGTTGAAGCCAAAAGATGCAGAGTTGATAATGATAGTGCAACTTATTTGTGGCACTGCCGTTTAGGTCATATCGGTGTAAAGCGCATGAAGAAACTCCATACTGATGGACTTTTGGAACCACTTGATTATGAATCACTTGGTACTTGCGAACCGTGCCTCATGGGCAAGATGACCAAAACGCCGTTCTCCGGTACTATGGAGAGAGCAACAGATTTGTTGGAAATCATACATATAGATGTATGTGGTCCGATGAATATTGAGGCTCGTGGCGGATATCGTTATTTTCTCACCTTCACAGATGATTTGAGCAGATATGGGTATATCTACTTAATGAAACATAAGTCTGAAACATTTGAAAAGTTCGAAGAATTCAGAGTGAAGTTGAAAATCATCGTAACAAGAAAATAAAGTTTCTACGATCTGATCGTGGAGGAGAATATTTGAGTTACGAGTTTGGTGTACATTTGAAAAATTGTGGAATAGTTTCGCAACTCACGCCACCCGGAACACCACAGCGTAATGGTGTGTCCGAACATCGTAATCGTACTTTACTAGATATGGTGCGATCTATGATGTCTCTTACTGATTTACCGCTATCATTTTGGGGGTACGCTCTAGAGACGGCCGCATTCACGTTAAATAGGGCACCATCAAAATCCATTGAGACGACGCCTTATGAACTGTGGTTTGGCAAGAAACCAAAGTTGTCGTTTCTAAAAATTTGGGGCTGCGATGCTTATGTGAAAAGGCTTCAACCTGATAAGCTCGAACCCAAATCGGAGAAATGTGTCTTCATAGGATATCCAAAGGAAACTATTGGATACACCTTCTATCACAGATCCGAAGGCAAGACTTTTGTTGCTAAATTCGGAAACTTTCTGGAGAAGGAGTTTCTCTCGAAAGAAGTGAGTGGGAGGAAAGTAGAACTTGACGAGGCAACTGTACCTACTCCCTTATTGGAAAGTAGTACATCACAGAAAACTGTTTCTGCGACACCTACACCAGTTAGCGTGGAAGCTAATGATGATGATCATGAAACTTCAGAACAAGATACTACTGAACCTCGTAGATCAACCAGAGTAAGATCCGCGCCAGAGTGGTACGATAATCCTGTTCTGGAAGTCATGCTACTAGATCATGATGAACCTACGAACTATGAAGAAGCGATGGTGAACCCAGATTCCGCAAAGTGGCTTGAAGCCATGAAATCTGAGATGGGATCCATGTATGAGAACAAAGTATGGACTTTGGTTGACTTGCCCGATGATCGGCAAGCAATTGAGAATAAATGGATCTTCAAGAAGAAGACTGACGCTGACGGTAATATTACTGTCTACAAAGCTCGACTTGTCGCAAAAGGTTTTCGGCAAGTTCAAGGGATTGACTACGATGAGACCTTCTCACCCGTAGCGATGCTTAAGTCTGTCCGAATCATGTTAGCAATTGCCGCATTTTATGATTATGAAATTTGGCAGATGGATGTCAAAACTGCATTCCTGAATGGATTTCTGGAAGAAGAGTTGTATATGATGCAACCGGAAGGTTTTGTCGATCCAAAGGGAGCTAACAAAGTGTGCAAGCTCCAGCGATCCATTTATGGACTGGTGCAAGCCTCTCGGAGTTGGAATAAACGCTTTGATAGTGTGATCAAAGCATTTGGTTTTATACAGACTTTTGGAGAAGCCTGTATTTACAAGAAAGTGAGTGGGAGCTCTGTAGCATTTCTGATATTATATGTGGATGACATATTACTAATTGGAAATGATGTAGAATTTTTGGATAGCATACAGGGATACTTGAATAAATGTTTTTCAATGAAAGACCTAGGTGAAGCTGCTTACATATTAGGCATTAAGATCTATAGAGATAGGTCAAGACGCTTAATTGGACTTTCACAAACCACATACCTTGACAAAGTTTTGAAGAAGTTCAAAATGGATCAAGCAAAGAAAGGGTTCTTGCCTGTGTTACAAGGTGTGAAGTTGAGTAAGACTCAATGCCCGACCACTGCAGAAGATAGAGAGAATATGAAAGATGTGCCCTATGCATCAGCCATAGGATCTATCATGTATGCAATGCTGTGTACCAGACCTGATGTGTGCCTTGCTATAAGTCTAGCAGGGAGGTACCAAAGTAATCCAGGAGTGGATCACTGGACAGCGGTCAAGAACATCATGAAATACCTGAAAAGGACTAAGGATATGCTTCTCGTATATGGAGGTGACAAAGAGCTCATCGTAAAAGGTTACGTTGATGCAAGCTTTGACACTGATCCGGACGATTCTAAATCGCAAACCGGATACGTGTTTACATTAAACGGTGGGGCTGTAAGTTGGTGCAGTTCTAAACAAAGCGTTGTAGCGGGATCTACATGTGAAGCATGCGGACCCTAGGGGTTCGAGAACTATGTAGACATGACCGAGACACGTCTCCGGTCAATAACCAATAGTGGAACCTGGATGCTCATATTGGCTCCTACATATTTTACGAAGATCTTTATCGGTCAAACCGCATAACAACATATGTTGTTCCCTTTGTCATCGGTATGTTACTGAAGGAAATATGCCCTAGAGGCAATAATAAAGTTATTATTTATTTCCTTATAATCATGATAAATGTTTATTATTCATGCTAGAATTGTATTAACCGGAAACATAATACATGTGTGAATACATAGACAAACAAAGTGTCACTAGTATGCCTCTACTTGAATAGCTCGTTAATCAAAGATGGTTATGTTTCCTAACCATGAACAATGAGTTGTTATTTGATTAACGGGATCACATCATTAAGAGAATGATCTGATTGACATGACCCATTCCATTAGCTTAGCACCCGATCGTTTAGTATGTTGCTATTGCTTTCTTCATGACTTATACATGTTCCTATAACTATGAGATTATGCAACTCCCGTTTACCGGAGGAACACTTTGGGTACTACCAAACATCACAACATAACTGGGTGATTATAAAGGAGTATTACAGGTGTCTCCAAAGGTACATGTTGGGTTGGCGTATTTCGAGATTAGGTTTTGTCACTCCGATTGTCGGAGAGGTATCTCTGGGCCCTCTCGGTAATGCACATCACTTAAGCCTTGCAAGCATTGCAACTAAATGAGTTAGTTGCGGGATGATGTATTACAGAACGAGTAAAGTGACTTGCCGGCAACGAGATTGAACTAGGTATTGGAATACCGACGATCGAATCTCGGGCAAGTAACATACCGATGACAAAGGGAACGACGTATGTTGTTATGCGGTCTGACCGATAAAGATCTTTGTAGAATATGTAGGAGCCAATATGGGCATCTAGGTCCCGCTATTGGTTATTGACCGAAGACGTGTCTCGGTCATGTCTACATTGTTCTCGAACCCGTAGGGTCCGCACGCTTAAGGTTACGATGACAGTTATATTATGAGTTTATACATTTTGATGTACCGAAGTTTGTTCGGAGTCCCGTATGTGATCACGGACATGACGAGGAGTCTTGAAATGGTCGAGACATAAAGATTTATATATTGGAAGCCTATGTTTGGATACCAGAAGTGTTCCGGGTGAAATCGGGATTTTACCGGAGTACCGGGAGGTTACCGGAACCCCCGGGAGCTAAATGGGCCATGATGGGCCTTAGTGGAAAAGAGAAGAGGCAGCCCTACATGGGCCGCGCGCCCCTCCCCTCCCTTGGTCCGAATAGGACAAGGAGAGGGGGCCGGCCCTTCTCTCTCTTTTCCCCCCTTCGCGAATCCTATTCCAACTAGGATTGGGGGGGAATCCTACTCCCAGAGGGAGTAGGACTCTCCTAGCGCGCCCTCCTTGGCCAGCCAGCCTCCCCCCTTTAGTCCTTTATATACGGAGGCTGGGGCACCCCAGAAACAGACAAGTTGATCCACATGATCTTTTCCTTAGCCGTGTGCGGCGCCCCCAGCCACCAAAGTCCTCGATAATACTGTAGCGGAGTTTAGGCGAAGCCCTGCTGCTGTAGTGCATCAAGATCGTCACCACGCCGTCGTGCTGATGGAACTCTTCCCCGACACTTTGCTGGATCGGAGTCCGGGGATCGTCATCGAGCTGAACGTGTGCTAGAACTCGGAGGTGCCGTAGTTTCGGTGCTTGATCGGTCGGATCGTGAAGACGTACGACTACATCAACCAAACGCTTCCGTTGTCGATCTACTAGGTATGTAGATCACACTCCCCCCTCGTTGCTATGCATCACCATGATCTTGCGTGTGCGTAGGAATTTTTTTGAAATTACTACGAAACCCAACAATTACTTGACCGAGATTCGATCGTCGGTATCTCAATACCTAGTTCAATCTCGTTACCGGCAAGTCTCTTTACTCGTTCCGTAACACATCATCCCGCAACTAACTCATTAGTTGCAATGCTTGCAAGGCTTAAGTGATGTGTATTACCGAGTGAGCCCAGAGATACCTCTCCGACAATCGGAGTGAAAAATCCTAATCTTGAAATATGCCAACCCAACAAGTACCTTCAGAGACACCTGTAGAGTAGCTTTATAATCACCCAGTTACGTTGTGACGTTTGGTAGCACACAAAGTGTTCCTTCGGTAAATGAGAGTTGCATAATCTCATAGTCATAGGAACATGTATAAGTCATGAAGAAAGCAATAGCAACAAACTAAACGATCAAGTGCTAAGCTAACAGAATGGGTCAAGTCAATCACATCATTCTCCTAATGATGTGACCCCGTTAATCAAATGACAACTCTTTGTCTATGGCTAGGAAACGTAACCATCTTTGATCAATGCGCTAGTCAAGTAGAGGCATACTAGTGACACTCTGTTTGTCTATGTATTCACACATGTATCATGTTTTCGGTTAATAAATTCTAGCATGAATAATAAACATTTATCATGATATAAGGAAATATAAATGACAACTTTATTATTGCCTCTAGGGCATATTTACTTCAGTCTCCCACTTGCACTCGAGTCAATAATCTAGATTACACAGTAATGATTCTAACACCCGTGGAGCCTTGGTGCTGATCATGTTTTGCTCGTGGAAGAGGCTTAGTCAACGGGTCTGCAACATTCAAATCCATATGTTTCTTGCAAATCTCTATGTCTCCCACCTGGACTTGATCCCGGATGGAGTTGAAGCGTCTCTTGATGTGCTTGGTTCTCTTGTGAAATCTAGATTCCTTTGCCAAAGCAATTGCAACAGTATTGTCACAAAAGATTTTCATTAGACCCGATGCACTAGGTATGACACCTAGATCAGAACTCCTTCATTTGCTGCTTCCGAAGCAGCTATGTACTCCGCTCCACATGTAGATCCCGCTACGACACTTTGTTTAGAACTGCACCAACTGACAGCTCCACTGTTTAATAAAAACACGTATTCGGTTTGCGATTTAGAATCGTACGGATCAGTGTCAAAGCTTGCATCGACGTAATCATTTACGACGAGCTCTTTGTCACCTCCATAAACGAGAAACATATCCTTCGTCCTTTTCAGGTATTTCAGGATGTTCTTGACCGCTGTCCAATGATCCACTCCTGGATTACTTTATTACCTCCCTGCTAAACTAATAGCAAGGCACACATCAGGTCTGGTACACAGCATTGCATACATGATAGAGCCTATGGCTGAAGCATAGGGAACATCTTTCATTTTCTCTCTATCTTCTGCAGTGGTCGGGCATTGAGTCTTACTCAACTTCACACCTTGTAACACAGGCAATAACCCTTTCTTTGCTTGATCCATTTTGAACTTGTTCAAAACTTTGTCAAGGTATGTGCTTTGTGAAAGTCCAATTAAGCGTCTCGGTCTATCTCTATAGATCTTGGTGCCCAATATACAAGCAGCTTCACCGAGGTCTTTCATTGAAAAACTCTTATTCAAATATCCTTTTATGCTATCCAGAAATTCTATATCATTTCCAATCAACAATATGTCATCCACATATAGGCCCTGTTTGGTTCAGCTGTGGATTTCTAAAAGCAGCTGTGAAAAATCTGCTGGGGAAAAACAACTGTGAAAAATCTGATGTGAAAAGGATGTAGGTCATTTGGCAAACCAGCTGATACAGCTTTTTCAGATTTTGACCCGCAGCGGAATCAGATTTTGGAAAGCACATCCTGGGCTGCTTCCGCTTTTGGTTTAGATTTTGGCAGCAGATTTCTGGAATCGGATTCTGCTAGGTTCGTCCTTTGGTTCAGATTCTGCTGTGCGACAGCCGAATCTGTCGATAAAAGCTGAACCAAATAGGGCCATAATATCAGAAACGCTACAGAGCTCCCAGTCACTTTCTTGTAAATACAGGCTTCTCCAAAAGTCTGTATAAAACCATATGCTTTGATCACACTATCAAAACATTTATTCCAACTCCGAGAGGCTTGCACCAGTCCATAAATGGATCGCTAGAGCTTGCACACTTTGTTAGCTCCCTTTGGATCGACGAAACCTTCCGGTTGCATCATATACAACTCTTCTTCCAGAAGTCCATTCAGGAATGCAGTTTTACATCCATTTGCCAAATTTCATAATCATAAAATGCGGCAATTGCTAACATGATTCAGACAGACTTAAGCATCGCTACGGGTGAGAAGGTCTCATCGTAGTCAATCCCTTGAACTTGTCGAAAACCTTTTGCAACAAGTCGATCTTTATAGATAGTAACATTACCATCAGCGTCAGTCTTCTTCTTGAAGATTCATTTATTCTCGATGGCTTGCCGATCATCGGGCAAGTCAACCAAAGTCCACACTTTGTTCTCATACATGGATCCCATCTCAGATTTCATGGCCTCAAACCATTTTGTGGAATCTGGGCTCACCATCGCTTCTTCATAGTTCGTAGGTTTGTCATGGTCTAGCAACATAACCTCCAAAACATGATTACCGTACCACTCTGGTGCGGATCTTACTCTGGTTGACCTACGAGGTTCAGTAACAATTTGATCTGAAGTTTCATGATCATCATCATTAACTTCCTCACTAATTGGTGTAGACGTCACAGGAACCGGTTTCTGTGATGAACTACTTTGCAATAAGGGAGCAGGTACTGTTACCTCATCAAGTTCTACTTTCCTCCCACTCACTTCTTTCAAGAGAAACTCCTTCTCTAGAAAGGATCCATTCTTAGCAACGAATGTTTTTCCTTCGGATCTGTGATAGAATGTGTACCCAACAGTTTCTTTTGGGTATCCTATGAAGACACATTTCTCTGATTTGGGTTCGAGCTTATCAGGTTGAAGCTTTTTCACATAAGCATCGCAGCCCCAAACTTTAAGAAATGACAACTTTGGTTTCTTGCCAAACCATAGTTCATAAGGTGTCATCTCAATGGATTTTGATGATGCCCTATTTAGCGTGAGTGCGGCCGTCTCTAAAGCATAACCCCAAAATGATAGCGGTAAATCAGTAAGAGACATCATAGATCACACCATATCTAGTAAAGTACAATTACGACGTTCGGACACACCGCTACGCTGTGGTGTTCCGGGTGACGTGAGTTGCGAAACTATTCCGCATTGTTTCAAATGTAAACCAAACTCGTAACTCAAATATTCTCCTCCGCGATCAGGTCATAGAAACTTTATTTTCTTGTTACGATGATTTTCAACTTCACTCTGAAATTCTTTGAACTTTTCAAATGTTTCAGACTTATGTTTCATTAAGTAGATATACCCATATCTGCTTAAATCATCTGTGAAGGTGAGAAAATAAGATACCCGCCACGAGCCTCAACATTCATTGGACCACATACATCACTATGTATGATCTCCAACAAATCAGTTGCTCGCTCCATAGTTCTGGAGAACGGCGTTTTAGTCATCTTGCCCATGAGGCATGGTTCGCAAGTACCAAGTGATTCATAATCAAGTGATTCCAAAACTCCATCAGTATGGAGTTTCTTCATGCGCTTTATACCAATATGACCCAAACGGCAGTGCCACAAATAAGTTGCACTATCATTATCAACTCTGCATCTTTTGGCTTCAACATTATGAATATGTGTATCACTACTATCGAGATTCATCAAAAATAGACCACTCTTTAAGGGTGCATGACCATAAAAGATATTACTCATATAAATGGAACAACCATTATTCTCAGATTTAAATGAATAATCATCTCACATTAAACAAGATCCAGATATAAGGTTCATGCTCAATGCTGGCACCAAATAACAATTATTTAGGTTCTAAAACTAATCCCGAAGGTAGATGTAGAGGTAGCGTGCCGACGGCGATCACATCAACTTTGGAACCATTTCCCACGTGCATCATCACCTCGTCCTTAGCCAGTGTTCACTTAATCCGTAGTCCCTGTTTCGAGTTGCAAATATTAGCAACAAAACCAGCATCAAATACCCAGGTGCTACTGCGAGCTCTGTTAAGGTACACATCAATAACATGTATATCACATATACCTTTGTTCACCTTGCCATCCTTCTTATCCGCCAAATACTTGGGGCAGTTCCGCTTCCAGTGACCAGTCTGTTTGCAGTAGAAGCACTCAGTCTCAGTCTCAGGTCCAGAGTTGGGTTTCTTCTCCTGAGCAGCAACTTGTTTGTTGTTCTTCTTGAAGTTCCCCTTCTTCTTCCCTTTGCCCTTTTTCTTGAAACTGGCGGTCTTATTGACCATCAACACTTGATGCTCCTTTTTGATTTCTACCTCTGCAGCCTTTAGCATTGCGAAGAGCTCGGGAATTGTTTTATTCATCCCTTGCATATTATAGTTCATCACAAAGCTTTTGTAGCTTGGTGGCAGTGATTGAAGAACTCTGTCAATGACACTATCAACAGGAAGATTAACTCCCAGTTGAGTCAAGTGATTATGATACCCAAACATTTTGAGTATATGCTCACTGACAGAACTATTCTCCTCCATCTTGCAGCTATAGAACTTATTGGAGACTTAATATCTCTCAATCCGGGCATTTGCTTGAAATATTAACTACAACTCCTGGAACATCTCATATGCTCCATGACATTCAAGGCGTCGTTGAAGTCCCGGTTCTAAGCCGTAAAGCATGGCACACTGAACTATCGAGTAGTCATCATCTTTGCTCTGCCAGATGTTCATAACATCTGGTGTTGCTCCTGCAGCAGGTTTGGCACTTAGCGGTGCTTCCAGGACGTAATTCTTCTGTGCAGCAATGAGGATAATCCTCAAGTTACGGACCCAGTCCGTGTACTTGCTACCATCATCTTTCAACTTTGCTTTCTCAAGGAACGCATTAAAATTCAACGAAACAACAATACGAGCCATCTATCTACAACAAACATAGACATGCAAAATACTATTAGGTACTAAGTTCATGATAAATTTAAGTTCAATTAATCATATTACTTAAGAACTCCCACTTAGATAGACATCTCTCTAATCATCTAAGTGATCACGTGATCCAAATCAACTAAACCATAAATGATCATCACATGAAATGGAGTAGTTTTCAATGGTGAACATCATTATGTTGATCATATCTACTATATGATTCACGCTCGACCTTTCGGTCTCAGTGTTCCGAGGCCATATCTGCATATGCTAGGCTCGTCAAATTTAACCTGAGTATTCTGCGTGTGCAAAACTGGCTTGCACCCGTTGTAGATGGACGTAGAGCTTATCACACCCGATCATCACGTGGTTTCTGGGCACGACGAACTTTGGCAACGGTGCATACTCAGGGAGAACGCTTTTATCTTGAAATTTAGTGAGAGATCATCTTATAATGCTACCGTCAATCAAAGCAAAATAAGATGCATAAAAGATAAACATCACATGCAATCAATATAAGTGATATGATATGGCCATCATCATCTTGTGCTTGTGATCTCCATCTCCGAAGCACCGTCATGATCACCATCGTCACTGGCGCGACACCTTGATCTCCATCGTAGCATCATTGTCGTCTCGCCAACTATTGCTTCTACGACTATCGCTACCGCGTAGTGATAAAGTAAAGCAATTACAGGGCGATTGCGTTGCATACAATAAAGTGACAACCATATGGCTCCTGCCAGTTGTCGATAACTCGATTACAAAACATGATCATCTCATACAATAAAATATAGCATCATGTCTTGACCATATCACATCACAACATGCCCTGCAAAAACAAGTTAGACGTCATCTACTTTGTTGTTGCAAGTTTTACGTGGCTGCTACGGGCTGAGTAATAACCGTTCTTACCTACGCATCAAAACCACAATGATAGTTCGTCAAGTTAGCACTGTTTTAACCTTCTCAAGGACCGGTCATAGCCACACTCGGTTCAACTAAAGTTGGAGAAACTGACACCCGCCAGCCACTTGTGTGCAAAGCACGTCGGTAGAACCAGTCTCGCGTAAGCGTACGCGTAATGTCGGTCCGGGCCGCTTCATCCAACAATACCGCCGAACCAAAGTATGACATGCTGGTAAGCAGTATGACTTGTATCGCCCACAACTCACTTGTGTTCTACTCATGCATATAACATCAACACATAAAACCTGGCTCGGATACCACTGTTGGGAAACGTAGTAATTTCAAAAAATTCCTACGCACACACAAGATCATGGTGATGCATAGCAACGAGAGGGGAGAGTGTGTCCACGTACCCTCGTAGACCGAAAGCGGAAACGTTAGCACAACACGGTTGATGTAGTCGTACGTCTTCACGATCCGACCGATCAAGTACCGAACGCACGACACCTCCGAGTTCTGCACATGTTCAACTCGATGACGTCCCTCGAACTCCGATCCATCAGCACGACGGCGTGGTGATGATGTTGATGTTCTACCGTCACAGGGCTTCGCCTAAGCACCGCTACGATATTATCGAGGTGGACTATGGTGGAGAGGGGCACCGCACACGGCTAAAAGATCCAAGAGATCAATTGTTGTCTCTCCAAGGGGTGCCTCCCTACCCGTATATAAAGGAGTGGAGGAGGAGGAGGAGGGGCCGGCCACCCTAGGCGCACTCCATGAGGAGTCCTACTCCCACCGGGAGTAGGACTCCCCCTTTTCCATGTGGGAGTAGGAGAGGAGAGTGAAGGAGAGAGAAGGGGAAAGGAAAGGGGAGCGCCGCCCCCCTCCTTGTTCAATTCGGACTAGGGGGAAGGGGGCGCGCGGCTGCCCTTGGCCGGCCCTCCTCTTCTCCATTAGGGCCCAATAGGCCCATTAGTCTCCCCGGGGGGTTCTGGTAACCCCCCCCCCCCCGGTACTCTCGTATATGCCCGAAACTCCCCGAAACCATTCCAGTGTCCGAACACATTCATCCAATATATCGAACCATAAACTCATAATATAACTGTCATCGAACTTGAAGCGTGCGGACCCTATGGGTTCGAGAACTATGTAGACATGACCGAGACACGTCTCCGGTCAATAACCAATAGCTAAACCTGGATGCTCATATTGGCTCCTACATATTCTACGAAGATCTTTATCGGTCAAACCGCATAACAACATACGTTGTTCCCTTTGTCATCGGTATGTTACTTGCCCGAGGTTCGATCGTCGGTATCTCAATACCTAGTTCAATCTCGTTACCGGCAAGTCTCTTTACTCGTTCCGTAACACATCATCCCGCAAGTAACTCATTAGTTGCAATGCTTGCAAGGCTTAAGTGATGTGTATTACCAAGTGGGCCCAGAGATACCTCTCCGACAATCGGAGTGAAAAATCCTAATCTCAAAATACGCCAACCCAACAGGTACCTTCGGAGACACCTGTAGAGCACCTTTATAATCACCCAGTTACGTTGTGACGTTTGGTAGCACACAAAGTGTTCCTCCGGTAAACGGGAGTTGCATAATCTCATAGTCATAGGAACATGTATAAGTCATGAAGAAAGCAATAGAAACGAACTAAACGATCAAGTGCTAAGCTAACGGAATGGGTCAAGTCAATCACATCATTCTCCTAATGGTGTGATCCCGTTAATCAAATGACAACTCTTTGTCTATGGCTAGGAAACATAACCATCTTTGATGAACGAGCTAGTCAAGTAGAGGCATACTAGTGACACTCTGTTTGTCTATGTATTCACACATGTATCATGTTTCCGGTTAATACAATTCTAGCATGAATAATAAACATTTATCATGATATAAGGAAGAAAATAACTTTATTATTGCCTCTAGGGAATATTTCCTTCAAGATCTTTGTAGAATATGTAGGAACCAATATGAGCATCCAGGTTCCGCTATTGGTTATTGACCGGAAGTGAGTCTTGGTCAAGTCTACATAGTTCTCGAACCCGTAGGGTCCACACGCTTAACGTTCAGTGGCGACCGGTATTATGAGTTTATGTGTTTTGATGTACCAAAGGTAGTTCAGAGTTCCAGATTTGATCACTGGAATAACGAGGACTCTCGGAATGGTCGAGACATAAAGATCGATATATTGAAAGCCTATGTTTGGACATCGGAATGGTTCCGAGTGGTTCGGGCATTTTTTTGGAGTACCTGGAGGTTACCGAAACCCCCCGGGGATTATATGGGCCTTATTGGGCCTTAGTGGAATAGAGGAGAGGGAAGGGAAAAGAGGGAGGCACGCCCCCCAAGCCCAATCCAAATTGGGAGGGGGGGCGGCCCCCCTTTCCTTCCTCCCTCTCTCCTCCCTCCCTCCTTCCTCTCCTACTCCTACTTGGAAGGGGGGAATCCTACTCCCGGAGGGAGTCGGCGCGCCATAGAGAGGGCCGACCCTCCCACTCCTCCACTCCTTTATATACGGGGGAGGGGGGCACCCCTTGGACACACAAGTTGATCATTGATCTTTTAGCCGTGTGCGGTGCCCCCCTCCACCATAATCCACCTCGGTTATATCATAGCGGTGCTTAGGCGAATCCCTGTTCCGGTAGCATCATCATCACCGTCATCACGCCGTCGTGCTGACGCAACTCTCCCTCGAAGCTCTACTTGATCGTGAGTTCGCGGGACGTCAGCGAGCTGAACGTGTGCAGATCGCGGAGGTGCCGTACGTTCGGTACTAGGATCGGTCGATCCTGAAGACGTACGACTACATCAACCACGTTGTCATAACGCTTCCGCTTACGGTCTATGAGGGTACGTGGATGACACCCTTCCCTCTCATTGCTGTGCATCACCATGATCTTGCGTGTGCGTAGGAATTTTTTTGAAATTACTATGTTCCCCAACACACGCCGCCGCATCGAGGGCACCTGAGGCCTACAGAATGCTGCCGCCGAGCCTCACCGCCGCCAGCCGAGTAGCACCGCCACCGGGCAGGAGGGAGCCCTGACTCCCCCTCCAGGCGCGCGGGGAAGGGACGTCCGCCGCCGCTGGCGCCACCCGGGCACGCCAGCGGCGGCGAAGGAAGGAGAAGGAGGAGGGGCCGAGAGGGGGAGGAGGGAAGGGGGCGCTCCGCCGCCTCGGGGGCGACATGAGCGCCTGGAATGGCGAGGAGGAGGGGTAGAGGGAGATGGACCAGGGGGCGTGCGCGACGGCGGCCTGCTCCGGCGGGGGGGGGGGGGCGAGGGCGGCTGCTAGCGGCGGGGAGGAACCCTAGCGCGGGTCACGGGAGCCCCTAGCCTCCAATGTAGGCCATAACAAGCGGCAGGTCTGCTTTCAAGTTCTTAAGTTGGCACTTGTTAGTCGATTTTTCTGGATTTTATTGAGACTTTCCATGTTTCTTTAGCGGAAGGAGACGCTCCTATTGACTATGTTTGTATTGTGTTCAAAAAAAGATTGAGCTAACCTTTAGGGATTCGCGTTAGGTGTGTCTTTATCCTAAAATTTTATTTTTATCGTAAATGCGACTATTAAAGTGATTTGATAGGAAAAGATGAAGATTTCAGAAAGATTAGTACCCATAGTACAATGTGAATAGGTTTTCGCGACAATAGAGCTTCATTAACTTCCAAAAGGTATTTCCCACAAAAAGGAGAAAAAAGAGCTTCATCAACTTTGACCAAGTAATTCTCTATCTGATATACTTTGAGCAAATTTATAAAAAATGTCTATAGTATATATACAACATATAAATATATTTCATGGTGAATCTAATGGTATTAATTTGATATGCCAAATGTTTATGTTCTAATAATCTTGATCAAAATTTAGAAAAGTTGATTTTAAAAGAAAATCTAACGATAACGAGGCAGTGGGGCACCTCAAATCTAGGACGTCGATAACTGCCACACGTGTGGCAGGAAAGGAGACGCACCACACGTCTCTAATGCAAATAGATTGTCACCGTCATCGCATGCATGCATGCGAGAATCTTTTTGGATTTTCAGTTTTTAAAATGTTTTGTCTCTTAAATGAAAAATCCGATTTAAGATCCATTTTCACCATTAAATCCCTCGCGACGAGATCTTCAAAACTAGATCTCATATCGATATACTTCGGCGAAAAAAAATTTGGTTAAAAGTTGCCATGTCTATTGCACATGAATTGCCATGATATTTACACTGAAGTTGCCATGATATGTTTCAACTATTTTCTTTTACATTTAAAAGTAAATTTTAACATATTATAAAATGGAGATTAAGAAACTAGACTTCCCATGCACCATAAACTAAAATTGTCATGATACATGCACTTAAAATTGCCATGGTTCAATAAAAAATATTTTCATGGTCAAAGTACTGGAATTGCCATCATCAAAAAACTAAAATTGCCATGATCTACAAACTAAAAATGCCACATGGCAACTTTAGTTTAAGCACTATGGCAACTATAGTGTAAACATCATGGCAACTTCTGGGCAAAAAAATTCATCGGAACATATCAACATGGGGTCTAGTTTTGAAGATCTCGTTGAGACGGATTTAATGGTGAAAACGGATATTTAGTTTGCTTTTTTATTTAGGAGATAAAACATTTTTAAGCCGAAAACCAAAAAGATTTCTACTGATGTCATCTATTCATACGTGGCAAAATGAGTGGTGATGGAGGCGTGTGGGCGATCTACAAACGCCCACACGTGTGGGCGTTAGTTTTTCCGCAAATCTAATGGTATTTTCAGACACATGGAGTACCGAGTCACGTACTATATCTACTAGTACAATGCCCGTGCGTTGCCACGGGCAAAATACAGGAAAATAAATCAAACTGATGACTAAGTGACATGAGTGAAGTCCTACGAATATATATCATATTTTATGAATTTCTTTAGCAGATACTACAAGAGCAACTATGCATCGACCGCATGTTTTTTATCAGTGCTAAAATTTTGTGATCATCGTCTTCTTCCTCCTCTGTGTCTTCCTCCTTCCGTCCCAATGACCCATCCTCCGACGCTGGTCGTGGCCGATGTCAATATCGTGTGCCACCCTACCTGAGCCGCCTTAAGCTTCTTCATTGGTTCACCATTGCCCCGACACCGATCGAGGCCGGTGTCAATGCTGCCCTGCTCATTCTCAAAACAATTATGCAAATCTTAGATGATCTGTTAAATGAAACATGTTATCAGTGCTTAGCGAGATGGCATGTGCATAACTTATATGAAGCATGTGAAAGAGGGTATCATGTTTTTAGAGTTATGGATTGATCAGTATCAGCATGCATGGAAACTTAATGCTTTTCAGAATTAAACCATAATTTTTTCAAGCAAAGCACCATATTTTTCTTATGCTCTAGAAGGATGAAGGAACTGAAATCAACCTTAATGTTTGGCACAATTTTTCGACAATGTATTGAAACTTGTAGACCCTTTGTTCGGTATTGAAACTCATAGACCTTTCACTCCAGCTTTGTTTGGTTTCTCTAACCACCAATGACACATGAAGATAACCACAAGTGTCCCATCTTCAGTGTGGTCATGACACAGTCCAGGAGCCTAAGCCAAATATCCTCAAGCATGAGTACAAGCCATGCCCGCTGCACTTTCTTGTATATCTCATATTAAATTATTAATAAAACAAGAAAATTGTAGTTTGATGCAGCTAGGATAAATAACTTTGGTACTTTCCAGTTAACATGAAAACTATACACCTATACAGAACACAAGCAACTTTTGCAGGAACAAAATTGGATCCCAACGAATTTAGAGAGAAGAACTAAAAGAAGCATGGAGAATACCACCAAACTTACCAACGGCACCACGGGGAGATGAGCGGGCAGAATGTATCTTGCCTGATCAAAGTAATTAAACCTTGATCTGCCGTTCTGTGTCCATAGGTGGTGCCAGACAGTGTGGATGACAGCGCAATGCGAGATTGCATCCAGTAGGTTTGAAGGGGCACGTGGACGCGGAGCCCGACAGCGGTGGCTGCGGAAAATAGGACGGCGTCAGCATCGAGGGCGCACATGAGAGGAGCAGCACGGCAGACCGGCGATCGTGGCATCGGCGATGCGCTTGATCCGGCCTACGTACAAAGAATTAATGTAGAAACAATAAGATTACAGACCAATAACCATACTGATTAGCAAGTACTACTAAGAAGTGCACTGTTACTAAAATAGAAGGGGGTGGCCATTCACTGAAGCATGTATGCATTTTTCTCTTTCAAAGAGAACTGCTTACAGACTTACAACTGAAGTACTCAATATGTTGGCAATGCCGGAAAACATTCCATGAATGATCGGATCGTCAAAGCTAGTGTAACTTCCTAACATAATTATTGTTCATATTTTATTTGGCAAGCAAAGGCATCCAGATCTGTGAACGTCTAGCACAGACAACGGTGATTAAATCAACGGGCATATATAGTAGCCTGATGGCCTAGTTCCGCAAGAGCAGTTAAGAGTGAACCTCTTAATAATGCATTCAGGTGACCCTCCCCAAAAGAAAATATATATTAGAGCACATGCACCCAGGCCCTCTGTATCTAGCCACCCAGCCCCTCTCAGAACCATAGGGATGCTGAGTCAAGCAAAACAATCACTCCAAAGCAAGAAAAGGAAGTACTGACTTAACTATATATATAATACAAAACCTATGCAAAAATCCACTTTTCTATATATCAACTTGCAGTAGATATATTCTGTTTATTTAGCTAAACTTCTACAGTCACACCTTTAAAAGATGCATCTTGTTCTCCTCCACAAGAAAATACAACTGTTAAATCCCGAGATCTCAATCATGAAATCATTGTAAGCAATGCGATTCACAAGAGAGGCTCCGGACATCTTGGGTTCACCCTACTGCAATTCATGAATTAGTGATTGTTTGAGAATCAAGTGGGATTGTACCTCGAGACAATGTATTCTACATTTGTGAATGCTTGATATTCAAATCAGGGAATTCTATTCCAAATAGGTTAACCAGCCCAAGGTTACTGTGGAAATCCTCCCCCTGCAATAGTTTGAGTGTGCATGCTCAGATATTGACTACTTGAGAGTAAAAATAAACTTTGAAGCTGATATAGTATGATTAAAACCTAAATAACAACATCTGTCAAGTGAAATTGCATTGGAACTTGTTGTGTTCATTATAAGTTTTGGAAGTAAAAAAATCTATGGGAGGTACAGTAGAGCCTAGAGGATGGTTCGCCTGCTCTTTGCTTTCATAAGTTTTAAAAGTTGTTCAATATATGAAGAACTGAATGTGCCAACTTCAGTTGTGCATAAACACTCGATCATGTGAGCTTCAACGACACAACCACCACATGCAATCGAACATCATTAACATCCAGAAGAGAATGTGTCAGTTTCAGTGTTGCAAGAGCACAACACATAATCAGGGGTTTGATGATTTGAGGCATTTTCTTCATCAGTCAAATGTGCATGTGTGTACAGAGGGACCATAGCAGCAGCAGGCTAATAGCATCTACAATGCGAGTCGCCTATGTAAATGCTTAGAGATTAAGAAAATAGATACGAAGTCGTAAAATCTAAAATCATCTAAATGCCCTCTCTCAATTCTTGATGCTAAGTAGGGCACTAATTACAGGCTGCAAACACCTTCAGTATTCTATGGTTTTCACTTTCAGTTTCAGAAAAATTTCATCACCAACCGAAACCACCTAAATTTAGTGAATTTCAGAGATTTTGGTTAGCGTTTCGACAAAAAGGCTGAAATATTCACGAGCTATCCTTAGTTAGTGGAGTACACGTACGGGGTAGTTAGTCCTGAGATGCCATCGGTTCATCAATCGATTCATCAGAAAAGGATCTGACAAAGCATGCATGAGTACATCCAAGGAGCTCCTATCATTGACTTGTAATGGTGGTGGGCAGTGGCCGCAGTTCTAGCCCCAAAAATTATATACATAGGAATCATAGGTTGAGATGAACCCATATTTAAACACTGCTAGTTGTATCTCTCTATATAATCATGTCAAATAACAAATTTTCCCACCATGGAGAATTATTTTCCATATGAAGCTATCCTCCCCCTACTGGTCCAGTCACATGAAGTTTTTTACAAGCCAATGCAACTTTTAACTGTCGGCCTGAAACCAAAAGCTTCAGGCCTAAAGAACAAAAGGCACAAATCTCAAATTAACTAACAGGCCACTTCTACTGGAAAAACATATCTCTCTCTACGGCATTATAGCATCATGTTAAACCAACCGGCACCCAACAAACCAGTTTTGACAGTTCAAAATTAGATCCCAGAGAAATCCACAAATAAAAGCAGAGCAGCACTGCACTAGCAAATTACAACCTTATCAGAGATTCCAGCTGAAGGGCAAGGAGAGGAGGGCATACCTAAACACTAATTAAATGGTCAAAAGCATCAGTCCTCTTAAGCTTTGACCCAGAGCGAACGTCTCCATAAGCAAGTCCCGCTGCAAAATCACATAGGAAAAGAAACCTTTTCGATATGAGGCTATAGTTCCCCTTTTTTATAGGACATCAGGGATAGAGCCAATTTTTATGGTCTTTGTGATGAGCTCATCAGGTCAGATCATACAGAAGCAATGTAAAGGCCATACTGTGATAATCACAAATCTTCAGCATATCACCTTGATAAAGTATTAGTATAAAACTATAAATACTCTAAAGTAACGTCTTTTACTCAATGATAAGCAACTCAATTTCTATTCATAACTTAACTGGCACTATAACTTGTTCATATGCGCTAAAACTTATCATGGAAATTAGCACAAGATGTGTGGTCTGTTGCTTGTGTGCTCTCCTATATAACTGTTGGAAATATGCCCTAGAGGCAATAGTAAAAGCATTATTATTATATTTCTTTGTTCATGATAATTGTCTTTATTCATGCTATAACTGTATTATCCGGAAATCGTAATACACGTGTGAATACATAGACCATAATATGTCCCTAGTAAGCCTCTAGTTGACTAGCTCGTTGATCAACAGATAGTCATGATTTCCTGGCTATGGACATTGGATGTCATTGATAACGGGATCACATCATTAGGAGAATGATGTGATGGACAAGACCCAATCCTAAGCATAGTACAAAGATCGTGTAGTTCGTTTGCTAGAGCTTTTCCAATGTCAAGTATCTTTTCCTTTGACCATGAGATCGTGTAACTCCCGGATACCGTAGGAGTGCTCTGGGTGTATCAAACGTCACAACGTAACTGGGTGACTATAAAGGTGCATTACAGGTATCTCCGAAAGTGTCTGTTGGGTTGACACGGATCGAGACTGGGATTTGTCACTCTGGATAACGGAGAGGTATCACTGGGCCCACTCGGTAATGCATCATCATTATGAGCTCAAGGTGACCAAGTGGTTGATCACGGGATCATGCATTACGGTACGAGTAAAGTGACTTGCCGGTAACGAGATTGAACAAGGTATTGGGATACCGACGATCGAGTCTCGGGCAAGTAACATACCGATTGACAAAGGGAATTGTATACGGGGTTGATTAATCCTCGACATCGTGGTTCATCCGATGAGATCATCGTGGAGCATGTGGGAGCCATCATGGGTATCCAGATCCCGATGTTGGTTATTGACCGGAGAGTCGTCTCGGTCATGTCTGCTTGTCTCCCGAACCCGTAGGGTCTACACACTTAAGGTTCGGTGACGCTAGGGTTATGAAGATATGAATATGCAGTAACCCGAATGTTGTTCGGAGTCCCGGATGAGATCCCGGACGTCACGAGGAGTTCCAGAATGGTCCGGAGGTAAAGAATTATATATAGGAAGTGCTGTTTCGGCCATCGGGACAAGTTTCGGGGTTATCGGTATTGTACCGGGACCACCGGAGGGGTCCCGGGGGCCCACCGGGTGGGGCCACCTGTCCCGGGGGGCCACATGGGCTGTAGGGGGTGCGCCTTGGCCTTCATGGGCCAAGGGCACCAGCCCTACTAGGCCCATGCGCCTAGGGTTTCCACCACGGAGGAGTCCAAGTGGTGGAAGGCACCCCGAGGTGCCTTGGGGGGGAGGGAAACCCTCCCCTGGCCGCCGCACCTAGGAGATTGGATCTCCTAGGCTGCGCACCACCCCCCCTTGGCCCTCCTATATATAGTGGGGGAGAGGAGGGATTTCATACCTCAGCCTTTGGTGCTTCCTCTCTCCCCGTTACGTCTCTCTCTCGTAGTATAGGCGAAGCCCTGCTACTGTGACGCCCTGCATCCACCACCACGCCGTCGTGCTGCTGGATCTTCATCAACCTCTCTTCCCCCCTTGCTGGATCAAGAAAGGAGGAGACGTCATCCGTTCCGTACGTGTGTTGAACGCGGAGGCACCGTCCATTCGGTGCTTGATCATCGGTGATTTGAATCACGTCGTGTTCGACTACATCATCCCCGTTCTTTGAACGCTTCCGCTCGCGATCTACAAGGTACGCAGATGCATCTAATCACTCGTTGCTAGATGAACTCCTAGATGGATCTTGGTGAAACCGTAGGAAAATTTTTGTTTTCTGCAACGTTCCCCAACAGTGGCATCATGAGCTAGGTCTATGCGTAGTTCTCTTGCATGAGTAGAACACAAAGTAGTTGTGGGCGTTGATTTTGTTCAATATGCTTGCCGTTACTAGTCTTATCTTGATTCGGCGGCATCGTGGGATGAAGCGGCCCGGACCGACCTTACACGTACTCTTACGTGAGACAGGTTCCACCGACTGACATGCACTAGTTGCATAAGGTGGCTAGCGGGTGTCTGTCTCTCCTACTTTAGTCGGATCGGATTCGATGAAAAGGGTCCTTATGAAGGGTAAATAGCAATTGGCATATCACGTTGTGGTCATTGCGTAGGTAAGAAACGTTCTTGCTAGAAACCCATAGCAGCCACGTAAAACATGCAAACAACAATTAGAGGACGTCTAACTTGTTTTTGCAGGGTATGCTATGTGATGTGATATGGCCAAAAGGATGTGATGAATGATATATGTGATGTATGAGATTGATCATGTTCTTGTACAAGGAATCACGACTTATATGTCGATGAGTATGACGATCTACAAGGATGATCATGGAGCCCCAAGATGGAGATCAAAGGAGCTGTGTGATATTGGCCATATCATGTCACTATTATTATTTGATTACATGTGATGTTTATCATGTTTTGCATCTTGTTTACTTAAAACGACGGTAGTAAATAAGATGATCCCTTACAACAATTTCAAGAAGTGTTCTCCCCTAACTGTGCACCGTTGCTACAGTTCGTCGCTTCGAAGCACCACGTGTTAATCGGGTGTGATAGATCCTTTCGTTCACATACAACGGGTGTAAGAAGTTTTACACATGCAAAAACACTTAGGGTTAACTTGACGAGCCTAAGCATGTGAAGACATGGCCTCGGAACACAGAGACCGAAAGGTCGAACACGAGTCGTATGGAAGATACGATCAACATGAAGATGTTCACCGACGATGACTAGTCCGTCTCACGTGTTAATCGGACACGGCTTAGTTGACTTGGATCGTGTAACACTTAGATGACTAGAGGGATGTCTAATCTGAGTGGGAGTTCATTAATAATTTGATTAGATGAACTTGATTATCATGAACTTAGTCTAAAATCTTTACAATATGTCCTGTAGATCAAATGGCCAACGTTGTATTCAATTTCAACGCGTTCCTAGAGAAAACCAAGCTGAAAGACGATGGCAGCAACTATACGGACTGGGTCCGGAACCTGAGGATCATCCTCATAGCTGCCAAGAAAGATTATGTCCTACAAGCACCGCTAGGTGATCCACCCATCCCACAAAACCAAGACGCTATGAACGCTTGGCAGACACGTACTGATGACTACTCCCTCGTTCAGTGCGGCATGCTTTACAGCTTAGAACCGGGGATCCAAAAGCGTTTTGAGAGACATGGAGCATATGAGATGTTCGAAGAGCTAAAAATGGTTTTTCAAGCTCATGCCCGGATCGAGAGATATGAAGTCTCCGATAAGTTCTTTAGCTGTAAGATGGAGGAAAATAGTTCTGTCAGTGAGCACATACTCACTATGTCTGGGTTACATAACCGCTTGACTCAGCTGGGAGTTAATCTCCCGGATGACGCGGTCATTGACAAAATCCTCCAGTCGCTTCCACCAAGCTACAAGAGCTTTGTGATGAACTTCAATATGCAGGGGATGGTAAAGACCATTCCTGAAGTATTTGCAATGCTGAAATCAGCAGAGGTAGAAGTCAAGAAGGAACATCAAGTGTTGATGATGAATAAAACCACTAAGTTCAAAAAGGGCAAGGGTAAAAAGAACTTCAAGAAGGACGGCAAGGAAGTTGCTGCGCCCGGCAAGCAAGCTGTCGGGAAGAAGTCAAAGAATGGACCCAAGCCTGAGACAGAGTGCTTTTATTGCAAAGGGAAGGGTCACTGGAAGCGGAACTGCCCCAAATACTTAGCGGATAAGAAGGCCGGCAACACCAAAGGTATATTTGATATACATGTGATTGATGTGTACCTTACCAGTACTCGTAGTAACTCCTGGGTATTTGATACCGGTGCCGTTACTCATATTTGTAACTCACCACAGGAGCTGCGGAATAAACGGAGACTGGAAAAGGACGAGGTGACGATGCGCGTCGGGAATGGTTCCAAGGTTGATGTGATCGCCGTCGGCACGCTACCTCTACATTTACCTACGGGATTAGTGATAAACCTCAATAATTGTTATTTAGTGCCTATATTGAGCATGAACATTGTATCAGGATCTCGTTTAATACGAGATGGCTACTCATTTAAATCCGAGAATAAAGGTTGTTCTATTTATATGAGAGATATGTTTTATGGTCATGCTCCAATAGTCAATGGTTTATTCTTAATGAATCTCGAGCGTATTACTACACATGTTCATAGTGTGAGTACCAAAAGATGTAAGGTTGATAATGATAGTCCCACATACTTGTGGCACTGCCGCCTTGGTCACATAGGTGTCAAACGCATGAAGAAGCTCCATGCAGATGGACTTTTAGAGTCTCTTGATTATGAATCATTTGACACGTGCGAACCATGCCTCATGGGAAAAATGACCAAGACTCCGTTCTCAGGAACAATGGAGCGAGCAACCAACTTATTGGAAATCATACATACTGATGTGTGTGGTCCAATGAGTGTTGAGGCTCGCGGTGGCTATCGTTATGTTCTCACCCTCACTGATGACTTGAGTAGATATGGATATGTCTACTTAATGAAACACAAGTCGGAAACCTTTGAAAAGTTCAAGGAATTTCAGAGTGAAGTTGAGAATCAACGTGACAGGAAAATCAAGTTTCTACGATCAGATCGTGGAGGAGAATACTTGAGTCACGAATTTGGCACACACTTAAGAAAATGTGGAATAGTTTCACAACTCACGCCGCCTGGAACACCTCAGCGTAATGGTGTGTCCGAACGTCGTAATCGCACTCTATTAGATATGGTGCGATCTATGATGTCTCTTACCGATTTACCGCTATCTTTTTGGGGCTATGCTTTAGAGACTGCCGCATTCACTTTAAATGGGGCTCCGTCGAAATCCGTTGAGACGACACCGTATGAATTATGGTTTGGGAAGAAACCTAAGCTGTCGTTTCTAAAAGTTTGGGGATGCGATGCTTATGTCAAGAAACTTCAACCTGAAAAGCTCGAACCCAAGTCGGAAAAATGCGTCTTCATAGGATACCCTAAAGAAACTTATGGGTATACCTTCTACCTCAGATCCGAAGGCAAGATCTTTGTTGCCAGGAATGGATCCTTTCTAGAGAAAGAGTTTCTCTCGAAAGAAGTAAGTGGGAGGAAAGTAGAACTTGATGAAGTATTGCCTCTTGAACCGGTAAATGGCGCAACTCAAGAAAATGTTCCTGAGGTGCCTGCACCGACTAGAGAGGAAGTTATTGATGATGATCAAAATACTTCTGATCAAGCTCCTACTGAAATTCGAAGGTCCACAAGGACACGTTCCGCACCAGAGTGGTACGGCAACCCTGTCTTGGAAATCATGTTGTTAGACAACAGTGAACCTTCGAACTATGAAGAAGCGATGGCGGGCCCGGATTCCGACAAATGGCTAGAAGCCATGAAATCCGAGATAGGATCCATGTATGAAAACGAAGTATGGACTTTGACTGACTTGCCCGTTGAACGGCGAGCCATAGAAAATAAATGGATCTTTAAGAAGAAGACAGACGCGGATGGTAATGTGACCATCTATAAAGCTAGGCTTGTCGCTAAGGGTTATCGACAAGTTCAAGGGGTTGACTACGATGAGACTTTCTCACCGGTAGCGAAGCTGAAGTCCGTCCGAATCATGTTAGCGATTGCCGCATTCTATGATTATGAAATATGGCAAATGGACGTCAAAACGGCATTCCTTAATGGTTTCCTTAAGGAAGAATTGTATATGATGCAGCCGGAAGGTTTTGTCGATCCTAAGAATGCTAACAAGGTGTGCAAGCTCCAACGCTCGATTTATGGGCTGGTGCAAGCATCTCGGAGTTGGAACATTCGCTTTGATGAGATGATCAAAGCGTTTGGGTTTACGCAGACTTATGGAGAAGCCTGCGTTTACAAGAAAGTGAGTGGGAGCTCTGTAGCATTTCTCATACTATATGTAGATGACATACTTTTGATGGGAAATGATATAGAACTCTTGGACAGCATCAAGGCCTACTTGAATAAGAGTTTTTCAATGAAGGACCTTGGAGAAGCTGCTTATATATTAGGCATCAAGATCTACAGAGATAGATCAAGACGCCTCATAGGTCTTTCACAAAGCACATACCTTGATAAGATTTTGAAGAAGTTCAAAATGGATCAGTCCAAGAAAGGGTTCTTGCCTGTTTTGCAAGGTATGAAATTGAGCTCAGCTCAATGCCCGACCACGGCAGAAGATATAGAAGAGATGAGTGTCATCCCCTATGCCTCAGCCATAGGTTCTATTATGTATGCCATGCTGTGTACCAGACCTGATGTAAACCTTGCCGTAAGTTTGGTAGGAAGGTACCAAAGTAATCCCGGCAAGGAACACTGGACAGCGGTCAAGAATATCCTGAAGTACCTGAAAAGGACTAAGGAAATGTTTCTCGTTTATGGAGGTGACGAAGAGCTCGTCGTAAAGGGTTATGTCGACGCTAGCTTCGACACAGATCTGGATGACTCTAAGTCACAAACCGGATACGTGTATATGTTGAATGGTGGAGCAGTGAGCTGGTGCAGCTGCAAACAGAGCGTCGTGGCGGGATCTACATGTGAAGCGGAGTACATGGCAGCCTCGGAGGCAGCACATGAAGCTATATGGGTGAAGGAGTTCATCACCGACCTAGGAGTCATACCCAATGCGTCGGGGCCAATCAAACTCTTTTGTGACAACACTGGAGCTATTGCACTTGCCAAGGAGCCCAGGTTTCACAAGAAGACAAGGCACATCAAGCGTCGCTTCAACTCGATTCGTGAAAATGTTCAAGATGGAGACATAGAGATTTGTAAAGTACATACGGACCTGAATATAGCAGATCCGTTGACTAAACCTCTCCCTAGGGCAAAACATGATCAACACCAGAATTCCATGGGTGTTCGATTCATCACAATGTAACTAGATTATTGACTCTAGTGCAAGTGGGAGACTGTTGGAAATATGCCCTAGAGGCAATAATAAAAGCATTATTATTATATTTCTTTGTTCATGATAATTGTCTTTATTCATGCTATAACTGTATTATCCGGAAATCGTAATACACGTGTGAATACATAGACCATAATATGTCCCTAGTAAGCCTCTAGTTGACTAGCTCGTTGATCAACAGATAGTCATGATTTCCTAGCTATGGACATTGGATGTCATTGATAACGGGATCACATCATTAGGAGAATGATGTGATGGACAAGACCCAATCCTAAGCATAGTACAAAGATCGTGTAGTTCGTTTGCTAGAGCTTTTCCAATGTCAAGTATCTTTTCCTTTGACCATGAGATCGTGTAACTCCCGGATACCGTAGGAGTGCTCTGGGTGTATCAAACGTCACAACGTAACTGGGTGACTATAAAGGTGCATTACAGGTATCTCCGAAAGTGTCTGTTGGGTTGACACGGATCGAGACTGGGATTTGTCACTCTGGATAACGGAGAGGTATCACTGGGCCCACTCGGTAATGCATCATCATTATGAGCTCAAGGTGACCAAGTGGTTGATCACGGGATCATGCATTACGGTACGAGTAAAGTGACTTGCCGGTAACGAGATTGAACAAGGTATTGGGATACCGACGATCGAGTCTCGGGCAAGTAACATACCGATTGACAAAGGGAATTGTATACGGGGTTGATTAATCCTCGACATCGTGGTTCATCCGATGAGATCATCGTGGAGCATGTGGGAGCCATCATGGGTATCCAGATCCCGATGTTGGTTATTGACCGGAGAGTCGTCTCGGTCATGTCTGCTTGTCTCCCGAACCCGTAGGGTCTACACACTTAAGGTTCGGTGACGCTAGGGTTATGAAGATATGAATATGCAGTAACCCGAATGTTGTTCGGAGTCCCGGATGAGATCCCGGACGTCACGAGGAGTTCCGGAATGGTCCGGAGGTAAAGAATTATATATAGGAAGTGCTGTTTCGGCCATCGGGACAAGTTTCGGGGTTATCGGTATTGTACCGGGACCACCGGAGGGGTCCCGGGGGCCCACCGGGTGGGGCCACCTGTCCCGGGGGGCCACATGGGCTATAGGGGGTGCGCCTTGGCCTTCATGGGCCAAGGGCACCAGCCCTACTAGGCCCATGCGCCTAGGGTTTCCACCACGGAGGAGTCCAAGTGGTGGAAGGCACCCCGAGGTGCCTTGGGGCGGAGGGAAACCCTCCCCTGGCCGCCGCACCTAGGAGATTGGATCTCCTAGGCTGCGCACCACCCCCCCTTGGCCCTCCTATATATAGTGGGGGAGAGGAGGGATTTCATACCTCAGCCTTTGGTGCTTCCTCTCTCCCCGTTACGTCTCTCTCTCGTAGTATAGGCGAAGCCCTGCTACTGTGACGCCCTGCATCCACCACCACGCCGTCGTGCTGCTGGATCTTCATCAACCTCTCTTCCCCCCTTGCTGGATCAAGAAAGGAGGAGACGTCATCCGTTCCGTACGTGTGTTGAACGCGGAGGCACCGTCCATTCGGTGCTTGATCATCGGTGATTTGAATCACGTCGTGTTCGACTACATCATCCCCGTTCTTTGAACGCTTCCGCTCGCGATCTACAAGGTACGCAGATGCATCTAATCACTCGTTGCTAGATGAACTCCTAGATGGATCTTGGTGAAACCGTAGGAAATTTTTTGTTTTCTGCAACGTTCCCCAACAATAACTACTTGGTAAATGCACAAGCAACACATTTACCTACTCATCATGTGAAACTCTGCAAGAAGCTTCACAAATGCACTCACTTTTCTGATAAGCATAGTAGACACCACAACCCTTTACAACTACCTGCTCATCATGCAAAAATCTGAAGGAATCTCCCTGACTGCATAGGATTTCTGAAAGCATAGTAGACACCACGGGATTCCCCCTTATTTCCTGGACCACGGTGTCTGTCATGCTCCCATTTAGGGTCATCCTTCTCAGAACCCCCAACCAGTGTTCACATTTCTTTGAACCGGTTCTCTGAAATATAACCATGAACACAAAAATTAGTCGGCAATCATGATGGTTCAGTGGAAGTACTTAAGAAGGTTATTGGTAAGCTATATGGCTTAGTGATGATATAACCACGGTAGCTTAAGAAACATGACTGAAGCCACATCACTTGTGTCATGATCCAACCAATATTCACCTTTTTAAATTGTAGATTGAAGCCACTGTGAACATACTGAGATACAAAGCATGAAGCTTCTAAATTCCATACCTATACATCAATACAAAGCATGGGGAGCGCATGAAGCTTTTAAACTTCCGAACCTATACATCAATGCAAAGCATGGGGAGCAAACATATTCTTGTTTTTCTGTGATCTATGCTTCTGCTCGTTAACTCCTTCATCCTACTTGTTGCTTCCTTGAGCCTCTCATTTCTATGGAATTTAAGTAGTGAGTTTAATTTAGAACAATCAGTATCTACAGAAAAATATAATAAGGGAGATTTCAGTAGCTTTGGAGCAATTTAAGAACTAATTTAAATACATTGCAAATCTCAAGTTTGATATCAATATTAATTTTCTTTGAAGAAATTGTGTACAGCTAGGTTATCATAAATGGATATCACCTCATGCCGAGCTATGCTCCACATGGACATTAGGCAATCGCAGCACTAGCCACGGTCCTCCAGCTGCACGAACCCATGGTACGGGCCTACTCCCATGCCAACCTTGCCAGCGATAGTCCACCAGAGAAATCCTCCCCGTGGTCTGAGCAGGTTCAGATTTACCTTTGGCATTAAAAACAACACACACAATATTAGTATAATGCAAATGCTTTATACATACACATAGGCTTCATTTCTGATCCGAATTATGGAATATGAGCACATGTAAAGCCCAAAGAAGTCCAGTATAGTATGCTTCATGTGGAATTCAAGTTGTTAAATTAAATATCTACATGCACCAAGATGACAATATGTGTTTTTGTACATTAGTCTAGTTCATAAAATCTAGCAAAGGTGTATGCTCACTCATTTCTCTTTGGTTCCATTCCTCTGTTCTTCCTTGGTGTAAAACATGAACTATTAACCATGTGAATCTTTTTCCGCCTATCATTGGCCCTTTTAAATGTTTTCTTGCCCTTGTTCTTCCACTTCTGGTATTACTACAGATGTCTTGGCTTCCTATATTTCCCTTACCTTATGCATCCTACAGCTTTATGGAGTGTCATTCAGTTTTTGGAATGCTCAAACGGAAATATACATTATCTAGTAAGTTATTTAGTAATTTAAAAAAATCATGTAAGTTCACTTTTCTTACTTTCTTAGACTGAAGATACTTGTGATATGTTACGGGTGGAAACTATGAGAGAAAAAAGCAGTTGCATTCTTGAAAAGAACTGATTTCATGCGCTCGAACGTTTCGTCGGGGCCCAACTCCAAACCAAGGAAAGGCTCGAATCTGTTTTTAGAACATGGCTCTGCTGTTGTATAACTACCTATGAACTTACAAATCTAGAAGGCCATTCACCATATGCAATGAATACACAATGTTTTATTGATTGGTGACAACAAGTAAAAAAACAGTAAGCCTCATGTGGATAGAAAAGGATGACAGGCTTGCTACCGAGAACATACCGATTACAAAAAAAGGATGTCAGGCTTGCTTCTAGTTCTTGAGTTTTTGGTCAGATATCAGCTCATCAACCAAGATTCTTCAATGCAGGCTCAATAACCTCATTTCAGTTGCTTCTTTGTCAACTATTTCATCAATGCAGGCTCAATAACCGTCCAGACCTAAACCTGTTATCAATATACTCAGGATATTAGCTATGGGTGAGCATCCACAAGCGAGATATCTAAAACATTTAATAAATCTCACGCGGTGAACACTTATTGTTGTATTTACAAGACCTCTTGAAATGCCAGTAGGGTCATTACATGCCACAGATGTAGAACATATGCCTGGCATATTGTGCTTAAGCCACCCAAGACTTAAAGTCTTGGGAATAAACAGGTGGTCGCGTCCAACATTGTGATTGATCATTAAAATAGTATTCCAACTAAAAATATTCAATTCTTAGTAGTAACACAGTTCTACCAGATTGCAATAATATCGAATAAGCCTCCAAATAGGTGCATGTTGACAAGAAAATATGACTGTTATACTAAGTATTCACTATACCATGCATGCTTTCTTAATGGTAATATTTATTGATTTCCCTATTCTGCAAATACGAACCACTGATGCTTTCCCACCACGAATACATTTTTTACTACCCCACACTAAATTATTGGAGTACTATGCAACCCCACACCAAAGTATTGGAGTAGTACTGACAACAACACACTAAGAGTTTCTCAAGGTCTTTCTTTAACTCAGGAGCGTACTTCAGCCCTGAACATATCGAACCTGAACCTGAAAAACAAGGATTGTCAGTTTAATAGATAGTGCATATGCACAACCATATGATAGTTTAACTGGACATCAAAATCCTGTTGTCCACAGGCGTCATGTAAACCCTGCCATGCATGAAGATCATGGCACACATGATCCTAAGAAAACTAAGAAATTTTATTTGTCGTGGATGTGGTGGTGAGAACACAAAACAGCAGGGGCACACCAAGCACACGTGCACAGCAGCAGCAACCGGCAACGTCCACACACGCACCTTAGCAAGCAAGCATTGAGATTTGCCAAGGCCATATGGGGCAAGATAAGCGATACATGATTGACCATACGTGCACGGGAGTGGAAATATGTCGAGGGCGCGGCGACGTACCTATCTTGTTGGCGTGGCCTCAAGCCTGTATCACGTTCGGACCTCCATGGACGACCTCGAGGGATGGCGGCCCGCCGGTGCGGCTGCGGATCTAGGTGCCGCCTTCCCTTGCCGCCGGATCCCTTCCATTCCCTTCCCTCCCTTGGGAGAGGGAGAGAAGGTGAGGGGGAGGAGGAGGCCACCGACGGTGTCGCCATGGCTGGGCAGGGCTCCTCGCGCCTGCCTGCTAGGTCGCCGTGGCATCGGGTGGGCTAGGGTTTCGCCCGAGCTGCTGGAGAGATGGGTTGACGGAGAGGGCGGGGTAGAGGGAGGTCGCCGGCATGGATGGGGGAGAGGAGGCCGCCGGCGAGGCATGTCGCCGGGGAAGATGGGATCGGCGGCGGCGGCGGCGTTCAGTCCCTAGGAAACAGATCGAGAGAGGAGTCGAGGGGGCCTCGTTCCTCTGGTTTCGTTTCGTGGGACGGGGCTCAGTTGGTTTTGGTTGGGTTTTTTTTGGAACCGTAAGGTGGGATCGAGGACGAAAAAAATCTACCAAGGTTAACCTACGAAAAAAACCGGACGAAAGTGGTGGGACGAAAATTGACCGGCGGAGACTACCAATTGCTCCATTAGAAGTAGAGATCCTAGTGAATAAGGAAGACTCGTTCGCTCTAAAGCAGTAAGACCGGAAAAAGTTTATTAGTTACCTTATTTTTCGGTCATATTTTGACGTTGATTTTAAGCAACAAGATATAAGTTTACATAACAAAAATAGTATTGCTCAAAAATATTTAAATACGAATGCAATAATTTTTTTATGACATGACATAATTAACATTTTATTAGTTAAGTCTATGATCAAAATTTAACACAAAATATGAAGTGACAAATAAACCAGACGGAGGTAGTACACATTTGACCAGATAGGGCATTCGATCGTCAGCGGAGTGCAATGCGACAATACTGAGGCACCGAGGACCTCAAATCTAAATCTGTACAATCTTATGTCCTGGCACAGCCAGCAACAACTACACCGGCGGCAGAGGCGGCTCTGGCGGCAACGGCGTCATCTTGCCGGCCTTGGGCGGCTCGACATGGCAGCGGCAGACCGGGCACGTCGCATGCGAGTGGAACCACATGTCGATGCACCCGACGTGGAACGTGTGCGCGCACACCGGCAGCCGCCGGGCCTTCTCCCCGCCGGACAGAGCCTCCAGGCACACCGCGCACTGGGCCTCTCCATCGCCGGCAGCGGCACCGTACACGAACGCCGGGATAGCCGCAATGGACGCCTGCGATAGGCCGCCCCGCTCGACGGCCGCCCTGGCCTCGTCGTGCACGACCACCAGCGGCCCAGCGAGCAAGCGGCCGGTGCAGGAGAGCAGGAACAGGATCGCGCAGTAGAGCGCGAGCGCGATCCACACGTACCTGACGAACGCGGAGAGGAGGACGAGGAGCAGGAGCACCGGGTACGACGCGAGCACCAGCGCGCTGCCCTGCCCGAAGTCAAAGACACCGCCGCCGCGCGCAGGCCACGGGAGGTCCGCTGACGACGACATCGTTGGTCCAAGGCTTCGTGCGTGCACTGCTTGCGACTTGTGTGCAGGTGCAGTGACTTGTGAATATCAATGGCGCCATCGGCGACAGTTTTGTAGGCAGAGGATTAAGCTTCTGGAAGAGCCGGATAATGCGTTTCGTTGACAGCGCAGGCAGCTGCATCTAAGGCAGGGCGGATTTGAGTTGATTTATCGAGCAAGCAAGGTCCCCTCTGGCATTTGAATTTAGTCCTAGACTAGATATTGCGATCTTGGATAATATATAGTGATCGAATGCCAATTAGGCCGGTTCTTCTTTTAGCACGGAGGCTCCATGGATAGACGACAAAATGCAGGGTATATGCCATGGTTTGGTACTACTCCTATATGATCATGTCACAGCTGTCCTGACATCTTCTCATATTGTATTAGGTTTAAGCTTATCGTGTTCGAGCCACCGCGTGCAGGTACCCCGGGTGAAACTAGTCCAAGATATTTCTTCCGTAGTTCGATGTCATCCGCTGCGACCCAGTCTCGAAGTCGAAGACTCTCAAGGAGGAAAGAGGCAAAGGATGAAAGGATTACGATCTAAACGTGCGTGATATTTGGTTTCTGATGAAGCCAGCCGAGAGGGACGCTTAATATATGGCACGACATTTCAGTCAGTTAAAAACACAAGTAATACTTCGTCGACGACTGTGGCGGCCCGGATATTTCTGGCAAAGATCTTGAGAAGCTTTCTTTCACGTGTTTATTATGGACGAGATCATCTCGACTGAAATTTCTTTTGCGCAAGCTTGATGCAGCAGCTGACTGTCAGTTAATTCAAACACTAAAAAACAGGCACCCAGCTGCAGCGCCCCTTCCAACGGGTGCCCTCTGACCCCCCAGGACGAGCAGACAGATCCTCTAACCAAACTCACCTAATTTTTAGAGACATGTGTGCCCCACATACAAGTTGGTCAACAATTCAGCCACCCAAAATCATATACCTTAATTCAAAATATATTTGTCCTACGACGCTCTGTAGTGCATTTTTTTTAAGAAAACATGATTTTTTTTTCTCTGTATATATTAACACTTACTAAATTACATGAAAATATATAGAATATAAGTACATTTTTATAGACACACAAACAATTTAAAAAAATTATGCATATATTTTCTACAAAATATAGGAATATATTTGTAAATCATGCAAACGTTCCTAAACATATAAACTTTTAAAACATATAAACGTTTTTTAACGCATCTTAACCGTTATAAACTTTTAAAACATACATGAACATTTTCTAAAATAGATTAACATTTTCAAATAAAAACATTTTTTAAATACTTGATTTTTAAATAAATAAAAAGTTATTTTAACGGTTGTATATTTTTGAAAAGTACATACCTTTTATATATTCCCTAATGTTGTTTATAAAACACATTTTTATTAGTTTTTACAATTTATATTTATTAAACAAATTTTACGAAAAGGAAAAAAAAGTACCTACAGTGAATGGGTTGTGCTGACTAAGGCCCATTTGACCATGCGTCGCGATGTGTCTAGACCGCTTAATTGGGCAGATCCTGACGCCCGTGTGCGTCCGTTCGTCGCTACTTCGCTGAAGCGAAGCGAGCGAACAAGGCGTACAGGCCGGCCCAATTTCGAGCGAGCACCTGGTTTTGGGAACCTTCTAGTAGGTTCCTTGAACCGGTTCTTTCTTCTTTTGCTAGTTTTTCCTTTATTCCTATTTTTTTCTGTTTCTCTTCAATTTATTTGAATTTCTCCTTTTAAGTTTTTATTTTTATAATTTGTTTCGAAGAAAATGGTTTGAAATCCAAAAATTGTTCATAATTTCAAAAATTGTTCATGGATTCAAATTCTGTTCACTTTTTAAAATTGCGCAGCGTATATCAAAAAATGATTAAAATGTATTTAATATTTGTTTAGTGTATATAAAAAAATTGTTCAACGTATATTGCAAAAAAATTCAATGTATATTTAAAATTTGTTCATCATATGTGACAAAAATGTACACTGTATAGTTAAAAAAATTAGCGTATTTTTACAAAAATTTAAATGTGTATTTGAAACTTATGGAATTCAACAAATGTTTGGATTTTCAAATTTTGTTCATGGTTTCAATAACTAATCAGGTTTTTCTAAAAATCTAGCTTTAAAAGTTTGTTCGAATTTCAAAATTTGTTCCAGCAAAATTTATTCATTTCTTGAAGGAATGATTAAAAAGCAAATCTACCGCTATACATAATAGCTACTCTCTCCATCCTATAATATAAGAGCGTTTTTGACACTAATGCACTACACTAGTGTCAAAAATGTTCTTATATTATGTGACGGAAGGAGTACCTTTGAGCGTTGTATTTCAGCACATACTCAGCCGCTAGTGCAGTGGTGCGCAAAGCAGCTATATATCATTAGGCCGCGTGTTCCACTTCACCAAAAGCTGTATTTTTTGTGACATTTCTTTTTTACGTTCGCTCGTGGGAATGGGCCTGCCCGTTTTGCGCGAACCTTCTACGGAGGCTGCTCGTTTTAACGCTAACAAGAATCCAGCATGACCTCTCGCCTAATTGCAGCTTATAGCACCAGTTAGGGTGTTGGCGCTCACACCCGTGCAATATGGGCCACGCCCATGAAACCATTCGATTGCCGATTGTTTGACCTCTACAATTAACCTTTGGCCATTGAACATTGTCTTTTACTTCTCAAAAGAAAAAGAATATTTACTTTTTGAAGAAGTTTGTAAATTTGGGGAAAAAGATAGAAAATGAAAAATTCACGAATTTTAAAAAGTTCACAAAATTTGAAAAAAATGGAAATGCAAAGATCCGCAAATTGTAAAAAAGTTCAAAGAATTAAATGTTTTTTAATCCTTTGCATATTTTGAATACTCACGAAAATGAAAAATTTACTGATTGTTAAAAAATTATACAAATTTGAAAAATATTTGAAAATTTTGAAAAAAATAACGAAATTTATAATTTTTACCAATTTGAAAAATGTTAATGAATTTAGAAATAAGTTTCAGTATTTGAAATTTCTTTGTAAGTTCCAAAAAAATCTATAAAATTGAAAAAATATCATAAATTTATTTATAAAAATAAAAAAACCAACAAAATCCTTATGAAAAGACCCACCGAAAACCTAGCCCAATAGACCCATGTGTGGGGATAACGCGCCAGCGGCCCACTTAGACTAGCGAATGAGGGGGTGGGGGAGTGCGCACCATGTACGGTGTACGAGCATTTCCTATTTGGCGCCATAGGCGCCAGTTAACGTGCATTTTTGTTAAGTGGCGTTCGTAAATGGACCGGCCCATCTAGGCGCCCATTGACGATTTCTTTTTTGAAAATTCTATGAACTCTTTTAAAATTTCAACAATTCCTTTTCAGATTGATGAACGTTTTTGAAATATTGATTAACTTTTTTGAAATTTTATGAACATCCTTTTGAAAATGGATGAAGTTTTTTTCAGTTCAATGAACTTTTTCTAAAAATACATGACCTTTTTTAAAATTTAATGAGATTCTTAAAATATTAATGAACTTTTGCTAAATTGGATGAACCTTTTTTTTAATTTGAATGAACTTTTTTAAAAATTGATGAACTTTTTCCAAAATTGATGAACTTTTTTTTTCAAATGGACGAACCTTTTTTCTTTAAATATATAAACCTTTTTTAGTTCATATTTTTATTTTTGTAACAAAAAATCAAAAAAAAACTGGGGCAGCACGCTAGTGGGCCGGCCCGTTCTAGTAGCACTGCAGGCGTCAGATGGTTAACGGGCACCTGCACTGCTGCATAGGAGCTCCTCGGTGTATCCTCTATTTTGGCATTTCTCAATAAAACCCCCCTCTATTTTGGCGCCTAGGATTCGCGTGCAAATTGATGGTGATGTCACTGCTACAGTGGTCTATTGATGGCCCTCTATTTTCTGGACTTTGTTGCTAAGATTGAAATGGGTTAGTAAGAGCATTCCAATTGGACTAGGAATGATTCTATTCCTTCCATTACATTTTCTTTGGTGCATATGGAAGTCCAGGAATGATGCTCTTTTTGCCTTGTCTCATGAGGTCCAACATGTCGCGGGTGCCATTACCGAAGGTCAAGCTCTCCACGACAATCCTAAGGATGATAAGCATCAGAACCCGTCCATTATTGAATCACAACCTGTCGATCCTTTACTATTGCAAGAAAAAACTATCAAAAGCGGTCCTCTTATAGCAGGACCAAAATATATTCGGACGCTGCTTTTAACACTTCAAAAAATCCAGGTCTACAACCCAATTTGAAAGCTACATGAATTGGCACCTTCATTTTCATCCCAGAAGGAGAATTGAACACAAAAGTACAAATTCAAGCCTCCTATCCCCCTACAAATTCTCCATTGCAAGCTGAAGCAGCAAGCCTCCTCCTTGCAGCAGCAATAGCCAAACTTCTTCAGGTCGATCAGCCCAATTATTTTACAGATAATATTACTTTGGTGATGGTTGCGACAACTAGGGATGTGACTTCAGAGAAAATTCATTGGGCTGTTATACAATCACTGGCAGATTTTTTCGCTACCTCAGAAGGCTCTTGTTCGCACAGTTTTCACATTTCTAGGAGTCTTAATGGCATTGCCCATAATGTTGCTCACCAGGTTCTGAACAGTTCAGTTCAACTCGCCTTTGGTTGTTCCAATTTAGCTCATGGGCACACTCATTGCCCTGTTCTTTCTCTGTTATCTATTCAAGCTCTAGAGGGATGTGTAATTCACACTGTACTATGTTTTTGAGGTGAATGAAATTTGGCGCCTTGAGTGTCTTTCCCCCTTCAAAAAAAATTGGACGAGGAAATTTTGACTCCCAAAATGTCTGGGCACGCGTTAGCCGGCCACCTCTTATATTTCCACATGTGTAACCATACTTTTCACTTTGAAAACTCAAATCCTTGCAAACACATGCATATTGATTATAGAACGGTATGACCACACATAAAAAGGAATGAAGGCACACTAATAAAGTTAGTTCGGAGAGAAAAATACATAGTTTCGGCATATGTTTTATTTGAAGTGCGTAGTTCAAACATATAATTCAATAATTTTCAACGTAAATCCACATATGCTCCAAAAGACCATTGAGTAGTTGCATATGTGCTCTTGTATCTCAGAGTTGTCGATATCTCTAGAAAGTTCATAAGATGCTCTTCTTCTTGTTCCGGGAGGCGGACATGCACTCCGTTTTTTTGAAAATCATGCATGTGGGATGCCACTTCGCTCTCATCCTTCACAAACATGTTGTGTAGGATTACTGTAGGATTGAAAGTATGTCTAGAGGGGGGTGATTAGACTACTTGACCAATTAAAAATCTATCCTTTTCCCAATTTTAGTTTTTGGCAGATTTTAGCAATCTTAGCACAAGTCAAGAAATCTTAACACAATTCAAGTAAGCATGCAAAGAGTCTATGAGCAGCGAAAAGTAAAGCATGCAACTTGTAAGAATGTAAAGGGAAGGGTTTGGAGAATTCAAACGCAATTGGAGACACGGATGTTTTTGTCGTGGTTCCGATAGGTGGTGCTATCGTACATCCACGTTGATGGAGACTTCAACCCACGAAGGGTAACGGTTGCCCGAGTCCACGGAGGGCTCCACCCACGAAGAAGCAACCTTATCTATCCCATCATGGCCATCGCCCACGAAGGACTTGCCTCACTAGCGGTAGATCTTCACGAAGTAGGCGATCTCCTTGCCCTTACAAACTCCTTGGTTCAACTTCACAATCTTGTTGGAGGCTCCCAAGTGACACCTAGCCAATCTAGGAGACACCACTCTCCAAGAAGTAACAAATGGTGTGTTGATGATGAACTCCTTGCTCTTGTGCTTCAAATGATAGTATCCCCAACACTCAACTCTCTCTCACAGGATATGAATTTGGTGGAAAGAAGATTTGAGTGGAAAGCAACTTGGGGAAGGCTAGAGATCAAGATTCATATGGTGGGAATGGAATATCTTGGCCTCAACACATGAGTAGGTGGTTCTCTCTCAGAAAATGTGTATTGGAAGTGTAGGTATGTTCTGATGGCTCTCTTCATGAATGAAGAGTGGGAGGATGGGTATATATAGCCTCCACACAAAAATTAACCGTTACACACAATTTACCAATCTCGATGAGACCGAATTGAGAAACTCGGTCGGACCGATTTAGCAAACCTAGTGACCGTTAGGATTTTCGGTGGGACTGGGATGCAACTCGGTAGGGCCGATATGGTTAGGGTTAGGGCATAACGTAATCTCAGTGTGACCGATTACACAAACTCGGTGGGACCAATTTTGGTAATAAGCTAACCAGAGAGTTGGTCAGGTAAACTCGGTGGGACCGATTTGCTCATTTCGGTGGGACCGAAATGTTACAAAAGGGGAACAGAGAGTTTACATTGCAATCTCGGTGGGACCGATCACTCATCTCGGTAGGACCGAAACGTTACGAAGGGAAACAGAGATATTACAACCCCATCTCGGTGTGACCGAGATCCCTATCGGTGAGACCGATTTTCCTAGGGTTTATGGCAGTGGCTATGACATCTGAACTCGGTGACGCCAGATAGAAGGAATCGGTGGGGCGAGTTTGACTTTTGGTTTAGGTCATATGTGGATGTGGAAAGGTAGTTGAGGGTTTTGGAGCATTTCACTAAGCACTATGAAGCAAGAACCTCATCAAGCAACAGTTTATCTCTCCTTGATAGTATTGGCTTTTCCTATAGACTCAATGTGATCTTGGATCACTAAAATATAAAATGTAGAGTCTTGAACTTTTGAGCTTGAGCCAATCTTTTTGTCCTTAGTATTTTGAGGGGTCCACTTTCCTCATCCATGCTATGCCATTCATTAAGCTTTTCCTGAAATATTAATCTTGGAATAATGTTAGCTCAATGAGCTATATGTTGTTAGGAATTACCAAAACCACCCAGGGATAGTTGCACTTTCAATCTCCTCCTTTTTGGTAATTGATGACAACATATAGATCAAAGCTTCGACGAATAATAATACGAGTGAAAAACATTGTCGCTTTGAGAAGTATGTGAAAAGCAAGAGCTCCCCCTAAATTTGTGCACAGTTTATGATTTGCTTTGGACTGCAAATGCACAGAGAGTTAGGCTCATGGGTTACTCTTCCATGTCACATACATCTTGGTGGAGCGCTCAAAATGATAATAATTAAATACATGCACTCATCACCAAGCAAAGTGAATGATCATATAGGGATAAAATGATAATGTCATCCAACAAGCATTAATGTAGTATATGATCAAACACACATGATCATCCAAGTATCACGCAGACAGAAAGTATCTCAATCAAGCAAATAAAGTTCAACCACCAAAGCAAGAGAGAATAAAAAGCAACGCTCTCTCTCAAAGCCTATGATCTATACATTTTTCTCCCCCTTTGGCAACAAGTTACCAAAAAGTTCTTAGAAAATGCATAGCACTAAATCGTCTCTCAGGCTTGGTCTTCAGGTGGTGGTGTCCGGAGAACTCCAAGAACGAAGGCTTCAGTCGATGTAGATGGAGCTGATGGAGTAGGTGCTGGAGCTTGTGGCACTGAAGCTGTAGCTGGTGCAGATGAAGTTTCTGTGGTGTCCGGAACAGGCACTGCAGTAGATCTCTGAGCTCTAGGCACTCTGGCAAATGCATCAGTGGTTGTCTTGCCCTTCCTCTCCTGCATATCATCCTGAAGTTGCTCCACAACAGACTGGATCTCAGTTACCTTCACATCCATGTCGTAGAACTTCTGCTCCATGATCCTTTCCAAGCTCTCCTGGTTTTGAGTCAGGGTGGCCAGCCCTTTCTCAATCCTTAGAGTGGATGCAATTAAGTAGCCAAGCTGATCTTACTTACTCTTCAGAAGATACTGAGATGCCTCTTCCATGGTTGGCATCTTTGCAGCTTTCTCAGCCTTTGCCTTCTCCCTCTTTGCTTGAACGTGCACAGGAGATGGTTCATTCTCATTCATAACCACTTGGTTGTCCTTAAATTCTGGATAGATAGGCATGTGCTCCTTGTCCAACAAGTATGTGCCAGTGCCCATCTTGGAGTTAATCAATTCCTGGATCTGTGGGGCATACTCACAACTTCTCTTTTGGTGAGGAGCTGTCCTCTTGATAGTTTCAACTATAAGACTCATGACCTTGAACTTTTGTGGCACATCAAATATATGTAGCAGATTGATGGAGTGGCCTCTGATCATTCTGTGATCACCAGACTTGGGCAGAAGAGTGTGCCTGAGGATCCAATTGATAGTAGGCAGTCCTGACAGCAGGTGTTTCACTGATCCAAATTGGTGAGTCTCAAGATCTGCATCAAGAATCTCCTTGTACATGCTAGCCATGGAGTTGTGATCCTTCTTCTTCTTGGCATAGACATCCAAGTCATCTTCATTCTCCTCAGGAGCATTGATCAATTGAGCCCATTCTGCTACTGTTGACTGGTATCTAGTGTCTTCAGACATCCAGACTATCTTGCCATCTGGGTAGAAGTGAGCTATGGAGTAGAACTGCATGATAAGCTCAGCATTCCACTTTGTGAGCTTCTGAGCCACAAACTCATCAACTCCACAAGCCTTGAAACTGTCATATACTCCTGGATAGTGTTCTTCATTCTCCTTGATGTACTCCCAGTTGACCCATCTCATGTCACACACTATTGGTTTCTTGTCATGCAACACTGTCTCATAGAAATCCTGCTGTTCTTTGGTATGGAACCTGTAGTCAGTTCTCCTTCTGGTGGCATATGGATCTGACTCTCTTCATAGCCTCAATCCCGAGTCCTTCCTGATCTTCATGTTTTCTGCTACAGGATGAGCATCATTATGATCTGGAATTTTTGGTTTTAACTTCCTCAAAACATGTGTCTCATCATCTTCTTCTTCAGCAACAATTTCAGGCACTGGGGCCTTGTTTTTCTCATGAGCTGGAATGTTTCTGGTACTCCTCTTTGGTGCAGTTTCGGGTTTTGGAGCAGCTGGCTTTGGAGCTTCTTTAGGCTTAGATGAAGCAGCCCCTGATCTTATGGCATCTCCCATAAGTTTTTGTGCCTTAGGTGCTGGTGCAGCATCCTCTTCCTCTTCCTCTTCTTCAGAGTCTTTCATGATTGAAGATCTCCCAAGCACTCTGGCAGTGGTCTTCTTGACCCTCTCTTTCCTTTTCTTTTCTGCCACAACCTGCTCTTTGGGTGCAGATCCCAAAGTCTCTTGAGTAGATGCTCTAACTTTAGACATTGGAGCTCTCTTGGCAGGAACCTTTTGCTTCATCACTGGCTTGGTGGCAGCAGCAGTGCTATATTCCTTTTTAACCACTTTCTTCTTGGAAGTGGCCTCATCCTCAACTGCCACATAGTCTTCATCCTCAGATTCAGAAGTTTTCTTCTTTCTGGCCCTGGTGGCAGCTTTCGGCAAGTTGCTTGGTGTGCTCCTGCTGCCATCATCTGAGCTGCTAGAGGGACTAGTGCCCTCACTCAAGTGAACCTGCTCCTCTGACTTGTTCTGACTGTCACTTTGATCAGACATAATGCAATCTCTGACAGCTGACCTTATGAATAGATTATAGATGAGGTAGAGTGGATGAGCATCACAAACTACAGAGGTTTTTGCAAAAGAATGAATCAAAAACTTAGTTTTAGTTTTCCTCAGAGAGCATTTCGGATCAACTGATTTGTAAACTCGGTGATACCGAAGCAGCTGTTGGAACCTAAACTAGTGAACTCGGTCCGACCAAGTCACAGTTCGGTGGCACCGAGACTGCTAGGGTTTCACAAAGTCCTGAACTCGGTCACACCAATTTGCAATTCTCGGTCAGACCAAGAATCACATGTGCAATGGCCTGAGCCGAATCGGTGGTACCGAGTTCCACAACTCGGTTGGTTCGAGATACTTTCGGCGGAAACCTAACCCTAAATTTTCAAATCATCTCTAATCTACAGAGTGTTTTGACTGGATAAGGTAGTTTCAATCGTGGCAAGATTCATGGCGAACACAATGTACTAGGAATCAGATAAGGATAGCACAGCGATCAAGTTCATACCCTAGTTCAGCGATGAACTCGCTACGGTGGCAACGGCGGGGATGATTCCCGTTGACGGCGGCGGAGACCAGCAACAGGAGGCGGCTGGCGACGAGGAGGATGATCCGGAGACCCAGTGAGGCAGAGCAGGCTAAGCGCGGGCGAGGAGGTTCGGAAAGTTTTTCCAAAATTTGACCCGTGGATATATAGCCTGACCCTGTCGGTGTGACCAAGTGGAACAACTCGGTGGCACCGAGATTCATAACTGTAAGCAGTTATTGAAACTCGGTGTGACCGAAATGTTCGAATCGGTTGCACCGAGATTGAAAACCTAGATCGACTTAGTGATCTCGGTATGACCGAAATTGATGAATCGGTCAGACCGAAACACACAAAGAAGTTTTGGAAGTTTAAGTCTGTCACGCCCTCGATGCGGCTATATCTCCCACGTGTCGAAGCACGACTTAGAGGCATAACCGCATTGAAAGCAATGTCGCAAGTGAGGTAATCTTTACACAACCCATGTAATACATAAGGGAAAGAGATACATAGTTAGCTTACAATCGCCACTTCACATAATTACATGAATAAAGCATTACATCAACCAGATACAATCAAGGTCCGACTACGGAACCCAAAATAAAAGAAGACTACCCCAAAAGCGACACAGATTCCCCGATCGACCCCAACTGGGCTCCACTACTGATCAACTAGAAACGAAACAAGACAAAGGACAAGATCTTCATCGAGCTGCTCCTTGAGCTTGGTTGCGTCACCTGCTCGGTAACGTCGGTACCTGCAAACTGGTTTTGGAAGTATCTGTGAGTCACGGGGACTCAGCAATCTCACACCCTCGCGATCAAGACTATTTAAGCTTATAGGAAGGGTAAAAGGTATGAGGTGGATCTACAGCAAGCGACTAGCATATATGGTGGCTAACATATTCGCAAAAGAGAGCGAGAAGAGAAGGCAAAAGCATGGTCGATGAACTATGATCAAGAAGTGATCCTAGAACAACCTACGTCAAGCATAACTCCAACACCATGTTCACTTCCCGGACTCCGCCGAGAAGAGACCATCACGGTTACACACGCGGTTGATGTATTTTAATTAAGGTCAACTTCAGGTTTTCTACAACCGGACATTAACAAATTCCCATCTGCCCATAACCGCGGGCACGGCTTTCGAAAGTTCAAATCCCTGCAGGGGTGTCCCAACTTAGCCCATCACAAGCTCTCACGGTCAACAAAGGATACTCCTTCTAGCGGGAAGACCCGATCAGGCTCGGAATCCCGGTTACAAGACATTTCGACAATGATAAAACAAGACCAGCAAAGCCACCCAAATGTGCTGACAAATCCCGATAGGAGCTGCACATATCTTGTTCTCAGGGCACACCGGATGAGCAAGACGTCGGGTGGGCCAGCCCAGAGTTGCCCCTGGTAGCTCCGGACATCGCTCAGTTGGACCAACACTTAGAGAAGCACTGGCCCGGGGGGGGGGGTTAAAATAAAGATGACCCTTGAGTCTGGCAGAACCCAAGGGAAAGAAAAGGCTAGGTGGCGAATGGTAAAACCAATGTTGGGCCTTGCTGGAGGAGTTTTATTCAAGGCGAACTGTCAAGGGGTTCCCATTATAACCCAACCGCGTAAGGAACACAAAATCTGGGAACATAACACCGATATGACGGAAACTAGGGCGGCAAGAGTGGAACAAAACACTAGGCATAAGGCCGAGCCTTCCACCCTTTAGCAAGTGTATAGATGCATTAATTAAATAAGAGATATTGTGATATCCCAACAAAAATATCCATGTTCCAACATGGGACAAACTCCAATCTTCCCATGCCTCTAAGTCATGCTTCGACACGTGGGAGATATAGCCGCATCGATGGCGTTTCAAGTTGGTAATCAGAGCCTTCCCCGACCTTAGGAGCCCCCTGCTTGATCGAATCGCTGGCGTTATTGAGTCTAGAAATGTTTTGAGTCATTTAGGAATTATATATATCGGAGATTTAGGACTTCTTTTTACTCCTCAGTCCCTTCGTCGCTCTGGTGAGGCATCTTGACGTAGAGTTTTGATTCTTCTCTTCTCAAATTTCACTAAAAAAAATTTAGGATCACGCGGGTATCTTGGAATCATTCTGATGGTTTTGTGACGAGAACATTGTTCTTGGTGCCTCCTGACATTTAGGGGTTGTGGCAGTGTCCCGGGGAGTTGAGCTCCGAGGTGTTGTCGTCACAATTTTATCGTTGCAGTTCTGGAATGATAAGCTATAAGAGGGGCTGAGCAAAGCGGTAACATAGCCAAACAATGGTTTGCTAGGACAAGGTGGGTTAGAGGCTTGGTTCAACAATATGGGAGGCATGATAAGCAAGTGGTAGGTATCGCAGCATAGGCATGGGAAAAGAACGAGCATCTAGCAAGCAAAGATAGAAGTGATTTCGAGGGTATGATCATCTTGCTTGAAATCCCGCAAGGAAGAAGAACGAGTCCATGAAGAAGACAAACGGAAGTAGTCGAACGGGTCCTCACAAACGCGACATAATCGGAACCAACCCGAAGAAGCAACACCAGAAAGAAGCAAACAACATGGTAAACAACCACCACATGAACATGGCACGATGCACAAACAAGTATGATGCATGTCCGGTTTAATGAAGCATGACATGGCAAAGTGCACAAACAATCCTACAAATTAAGTGGAGCTCAACATGCAACTCCGTTGCATATCGACGAAACACCACATTCAAGTTATTTAGTTCGATCTCGTTTATGTACCCAATAATATTAAATGTTGTTAAACATGGCAAGAGGGTGAAGCAAATGAAAACTACCTATCTAGGCAAGATTAAATGAGGCCGGAACGACAAACAACAAGTCCGGAAACTCCTCATGTGTAATTTAAGGATTTGGTACTGTTATGCCCTAAACACAATTTTAGGGTTGTTAAACATGCAAAGTAAGTACACCATGATAAACTAGGCAAAATTCTACCCCATTTACATATTAAAGATTATTAAATTTGGAGCTACAGTTATTTAGTTATGAATGAAAACATTTTAGCAAGTTATTTAAGCAAATTTAAACAAACAGCATTTTGAACATCTTAAACATAGATGAAAGTTGCATATTATTAAACTAGATGAAATTCTAAGCAAGTTTCATATTAAGTTTGTTTTAAACCGATGCACGGTTGTGGAGATATTAAATGCATGATCTAGAGGGACTTTTCTGCAAAACTGTTGTCTCAGGAATAAATGATAAAATCATCAAAACAAAAAAAAGGCGCAGGCTGAATCTGGTGGGCACTGGGAGCTCACCATGGGCCTCGGCCCAAGTTAGTGAAGAGGCCAGGAAGCGCTGGGGTTGGCCTCACCGTGGGCGCGGCCCAGCTGGTGGAGAGGCCTCGCAGGCCGGCTGGATGGAAGCGACCCAGACGAAAGGTCAACGGGAGCGAGGCAGGGTCGCGGTGCCCACTGGAGCTTGAAGCAGAGCACGACGCGGCAGGGGACTTGGCGCACGGCGGAGCGACGGGAACGGGAGGCGGTCCCCGGATCTGACGGCAAGTTCTCTGGGATGGCACCGGATCAGAAGAAGAGGAGGGCCTCGGCGTTCTGGTTTTGCTAAAGACGACGAGGAAGCCGAGCCCGGCGTGGAGCAGGTGACTCAGCGTGGCAGCGGCTAGCCTGGGGTTCCCGGCGATGACAAGGGATGGAGCGGAAGTGGCTCGGGGCGGCGCCGCGGCTGGCCTGTTGCTCACCGGAGCTCTCCGGCGGTTGCGTGCTCGGGGACGGGAGGCCACTGGAGGCGGGGAAGCTGCAGGCGAGGAGGAGGACTCCAGCGAGGGGTCAACAAGGACGCAGTCCCTGCAGGCGGCGAGGTGCAGAGGTGGTCCTGCACCGGATCATGGCGGAGAAGAAACGGGGTGGACACGTAGATGAACTACCACGGCGACATGGACTTCTGGTGGCCGACGACTCATGGCGTCGCCGTGGGACTCGGTTTCCTGCGAAGAAGAGGACACGGGCAGAGCTTAGAGAGAGAGCCTTGGGAGGAAGGAGAAGAAGAGGGCAGAGAGAAAGAGCAGGGACGGCGAGGATGGCCTGCTGGTTGCTGCTGCTCGTCGGTAGCGGTTGGGATGGCAACGGGGTCAGGGTGCTCGGGGAGTCGGGGCTGCGTGACCTACTGCTACAGCTTGCCGGCATCGGGGGCTGTTCGTGGCAGAGGCTCGGTGGCGCTGGTAGCTGCTGCTGCTCGATGCAGCCAACGTCGAGGAGAGCCGTGGGGATCTCTGGTTGGAGGGGATGGATCGATGTAATTGGGGGCGACGGGTGGTTGGCCCGATTGGAAAAAAATCAAGGAAAGATTTTGGATCGGGAGGGGATCCCGATGTGGATTCGGTGGAGTGTGGCGGCGGCTGAGGGGGGACAAAAGACCTAGATTTTAGGGTTTGTCCAAAAGACTAAGGGTGGAAATATATATACATCACAGATTAGGTTAGGGTCTACCTCGGTCCCTCTGATCGGAATCAGACGGTCGAGATAAATAGGCTAGGGAGACCAAAAAGAAAAATGGAGATGTTTTGTAGATGTTTGGGGATGATTCGGACACAACGGTGACGACTGCCCGGATCGGGTCCGGGACAGCTTTCGGACGCGCGCGCGAGGAGGTCCGCGGACTGACGAGAGAGCCTAGGTTAGGCCTGGCGGTAGGTAGTGAGCTGTGTAGACGGTCTCGAGCTGAGAGAAGAGAAGAGAGGGAGGCCCGGCGACTGTTTCCGGAGACCGAAAACGTCCGACCTGTGCCCGGCTATAATGCCGCTATAGTTTAACGGTTGGGCTATCAGACGAACTCCAAATGCGATGAAACTTGACAGGCGGTCTATCTACACTATAATAAGACCACACGCCAACTTTCATCCCATTCCGAGAATGTTATCCGGCCACTTATAAAAATAATATTTCGGACGTGCCGCGGGCGCGTGCGAGTGTGTCTGGGTTCAGAACGGACAACGGAAGGAACGTGGAGACCCGGACGGATGCAAGTTTCGAAAACATGATGATGCAATGCACATGATGACATGACAAGAAATGCAACACACAAGCAAATGACAAGGCAACAACAGCGAATAACTGGAGGACACCTGGCGCAATGGTCTCGGGGCGTTACAACACTCCACCACTACGAGAGGATCTTGTCCCGAGATCTAGAATGGCACCGGAGGGAAAACGGAAGAGAAAGAGAAGAGGTAAAACTAAGTTGCTTCTTTGACAAACGATTGAAACCAAAGAACCTTGCGAGGTTTAACAAATTGAAAGAAAGAATGCAACGAAGAAGAAAAAAAAGTTGAAAACACTCCGGTAGGGAAGAGGAACAAGGAAGAACAAATTCGAACAACACTCCGGTTGAGAAAGGATGCAAGACTTTATAATATGGAAAGAACTAGAAGTTATGACAATCCAAGATGAAGAGTGAGGAGAGCAACACCACAATGCCTCCGGAAGAGATAAAATAATGGAATCAAAAGAACGGAGGAGAAAACAACATCTTCTACCTCAATTGAGCTTGAAAAAGCATATTTAGGAGAAGGGTCGAACGGAGTTGTTGGATTAACAACAACGAAAAGGATAAGCTTGTTGTGGGCTTATGGAAAACATCTCAAAACTATGAGGTGAAATTCTGCCACTAGCGGAAACGATAGATTGGATTGATATCAACAAGGAGATGAGAAGCTTATCTTACCGGGAGGATAAATGAAGAAACTTGGGTCATTTATAAGCATCATAAATAGAAACAGTCCTTACGGAAGCTTTAGGTGAAATATAACCCAAGATAACTCTAATGAAGAGATTGATGGATTTACAATACCCCATTCTTAACAACCTGTGAATCATGAAACATGAACTCAAATTATCAAGAATGACATAATACCACCTCCAATGATATGGAAGAGAGAATTGCACTCCGGATAGCAAGATGAAGAATACTTGATCTCCCTAGAAATGAATCTCGATGAAAACTTTGAGAAGGAATTAAATCCTTGATGAATCACCATGTCGAGCCTTCGTGAAAACTCCGATAAAAGAATGATAAAACGAAAAGGAGGATGAAAAGAATAAGGTTGAAGCCTTGCGATGATTTAAATGAATCTCCGTGGAGATGTAATTGAAAAAGGTTGGAACTCCGGGAAAAAGAGAGGATGAAACAATTGAAATCAGGAATTTGATGAGCCTCCGGAATAGGGAATTAATCACTTGGGTGAATCAAGAATAAGAATTATGTTATGCTCATCCTTCACCAATTAAATTGATGACAATCAATGGCTTTGGCATACTACTTATTCTCGTAGAAAGAATTAAGATAGATATAGAGTCAACTTGGAAAGGTCTTCAACGAACCACCGGTAGGATTGAAAACAACGAACAAATTGATATGATAACAAATGACGAGAACTCTTGAACGAACCACCGTAAGAATTAAAATGAACAAAGAGAAGATAAAGAAAACACCGGGAAGAATTAGCAAATGAATGAAGATGCTTGAGAGAATTTATATATGAGAGAACGAAGAGATCATGCACTGATTAGAGGATATTTGATCGATGCACCGGTAAAATTAGGAGGATGAGAGCTGAAAGCTAGAATGAATAATCCTGAAATGATGGCCTTCGGAGAATCAAACTGAAAATACTCTGAATTACTCTGGATGGGTGAAAAGAAATACTCACAACCGAAACAATTATGGGAGGATGGCAGAGAATGGGGCAAGATTTAAAAGAAACTCTTCTTCGGTCTTCAAAATCCGAGAATGACGACGAGAAACACCACCATGAATTATTTAGACACTCCAGAATGAAGAATGGGAAGGTTGAGCCAACGATGAAAAGAATTTGAAAGATCTTGGAGAAAGACATTTGACTGATGATAAATCATTCTTACATCAATCTTTGAAATGAATTTGAAAAGCTCCGGGAAAATAAGAAGAGTCAGGTAAGATCCTGGGAAAAGACCTGTGGGTTAGGGCCCACTGAAAAGATACACCGTTGAACGATTAAAAGGAGAGATTGCACCGGTTGAATTAAAAGGCTTGAATGAGATAACATCCTCAAAATAGCTTGAACGGATTAAGAGTGGAAACACGAATCTTCTGAGATATCTCTAGCACTCCGGAACAAAAGAATAGCAAGCGGGGAAGATTAGGAGGTGCACCGGCATAAGTAGGCATTGGGCAAAAAGGAAAGGAGTATGCTCAATACCAAAGCTTGAATTAAATCCACCAGAGAAGAAAATGAGTGAAGAGTGACGAGCTTGAAGCTTCGTTAGAATCTTCATGAGAATCACCGGATACGAACATTGAAAGAAAAGAATGAAGAGACTACACAAGAATAAAATGGATACCTGATGAAGAAATCTGGGTCCTCAAAGAAACAAAGGGAGGGAGGGTGGAAAAACAAAGGCAACTTGAATACGGATGAAGCAAACACCGTTGAGAAGAACTGATAATTGATCTTGTGAATGTTGACAAGATTGGATCCATTTGAAGAGGAGCACACCGGTTAAAAAGAAATTGAAAAGACAAACTTGATGATCGAGAAGGATAAGCATCCACATAGGAATATGAGAACACCGTTTAGAAAAGGTATGGAATCAACACTTGACTTCGAAGCAACTCGAATACCACAACTCAAAACAAAAACAAAGGATTGGCTTGCAGAATAAGCCAGAACAAACATATGATAGAGATTTCGTCCGAAGTTTTCGTGGTGGGGCCTACACGGGCTCGATCGTACAGCACCATCATGTACAAGGCAGTGCACATGACATACGAAGCGTCCCCGAGTCGGCATAGCCAAGGACTCTTTAAGACACAATGAGACCACTGTAAAACCAACCGTGGATAGGCGGACCACTAGACGTCGAACCCCAATTTCATATCATACATCTGTCGGAAAGAAATCCTAAGAGCTACTTGAATTCCCACTTATAAACTCCCAAAACTTTCCGGTTATGCAATCAGGTGTTGGGGATACAGGGGAAGCATAATATCTCACCCAAAACTAGCAAATCCTACATCCAGCTGTATCCATCCTTCAACACATAACCAAAAAACCTTCGGAAATCGTCTACCTCAACCTTCGAAAAGCATCCGTTATACAAGTTATGGCAATACTCCCGAACTCCCGCCCCAGTACTGGGTGGCGTCGAGGTTATCTCACCAACAACTGCATAAAAGAGATTTTCGATGTCGGCGAAATTAAACTCAGGTATTCCAGAACTGCAACGATAAAATTGTGACGACAACACCTCGGAGCTCAACTCCCCGGGACACTGCCACAACCCCTAAATGTCAGGAGGCACCAAGAACAATGTTCTCGTCACAAAACCATGGGAACAATTCCAAGATACCCGCGTGATCCTAAATTTTTTTAGTGAAATTTGAGAAGAGAAGAGTCAAAACTCTACGTCAAGATGCCTCACCAGAGCGACGAAGGGACTGAGGAGTAAAAAGAAGTCCTAACTCTCCGATATATATAATTCCTAAATGACTCAAAGCATTTCTAGACTCAATAACGCCAGCGATTCGATCAAGCAGGGGGCTCCTAAGGTCGGGGAAGGCTCTGATTACCAACTTGAAACGCCATCGATGCGGCTATATCTCCCACGTGTCGAAGCATGACTTAGAGGCATGTGAAGATTGGAGTTTGTCCCTTGTTGGAACATGGATATTTTTGTTGGAATATCACAATATCTCTTATTTAATTAATGCATCTATACACTTGGTAAAGGGTGGAAGGCTCGGCCTTATGACTAGTGTTTTGTTCCACTCTTGCCACCCTAGTTTCCGTCATATCGGTGTTATGTTCCCGGATTTTGCGTTCCTTACGCGGTTGGGTTATAATGGGAACCCCTTGACAGTTCGCCTTGAATAAAACTCCTCCAGCAAGGCCCAACATTGGTTTTACCATTCGCCACCTAGCCTTTTCTTTCCCTTGGATTCTGCAGACTCGAGGGTCATCTTTATTTTAACCCCCCCGGGCCAGTGCTTCTCTAAGTGTTGGTCCAACTGAGCGATGTCCGGAGCTACCAGGGGCAACTCTGGGCTGGCCCACCCGATGTCTTGCTCATCCGGTGTGCCCTGAGAATGAGATATGTGCAGCTCCTATCGGGATTTGTCGGCACATCTGGGTGGCTTTGCTGGTCTTGTTTTTCCATTGTCGAAATGTCTTGTAACCGGGATTCCGAGCCTGATCGGGTCTTCCCTCTAGAAGGAATATCCTTCGTTGACCATGAGAGCTTGTGATGGGCTAAGTTGGGACACCCCTGCAGGGATATGAACTTTCGAAAGCCGTGACCGCGGTTATGGGAAGATGGGAATTTGTTAATGTCCGGTTGTAGAAAACATGAAGTTGACCTTAATTAAAATACATCAACCGTGTGTGTAACCGTGATGGTCTCTTCTCGGCGGAGTCTGGGAAGTGAACACGGTGTTGGAGTTATGCTTGACATAGGTTGTTCTAGGATCACTTCTTGATCATAGTTCATCGACCGTGCTTTTGCCTTCTCTTCTCGCTCTCTTTTGTGCATAAGTTAGCCACCATATATGCTAGTCACTTGCTGCAGCTCCACCTCATACCTTTTACCCTTCCTATAAGCTTAAATAGTCTTGATCGCGCGGGTGTGAGATTGCTGAGTCCCCGTGACTCATAGATACTTCCAAAACCAGTTTGCAGGTGCCGACGTTACCGAGCAGGTGACGCAACCAAGCTCAAGGAGGAGCTCGATGAAGATCCTGTCCTTTTTCTTGTTTCGTTTCTAGTTGATCAGTAGTGGAGCCCAGTTGGGGTCGATCGGGGGATCTGTGTCGCTTTTGGGGTAGTCTTCTTTTATTTTGGGTTCCGTAGTCGGACCTTGATTGTATCTGGTTGATGTAATGCTTTATTCATGTAATTGTGTGAAGTGGCGATTGTAAGCCAACTATGTATCTCTTTCCCTTATGTATTACATGGGTTGTGTGAAGATTACCACACTTGCGACATTGCTTTCAATGCGGTTATGCCTCTAAGTCATGCTTCGACACGTGGGAGATATAGCCGCATCGAGGGCGTGACAAAGTCTATGGGACTCCGAGTGCTCCTCATACAGAGTGGTTCGAATCTGACTTGATCAAACTTTGTGATGCAGCATGAATAGAGTTTGAGACGAGAAAAGCATAGATAGCTAGAGAAGGTTCTTAGGCATTCTTGTCCATCCACTTGGCAAGAGAAAAAGAAACCAATCAATCAAAACAACAAGTGGATGTCCTTGAATGAGTAAATTATGCAACCAACATGCTCACACAATAAAATGGCAATTGAAATATGTGGCAAAGCATGAACAACCAATTCTAGCATCTATCAAGCAATTGGCGATGACTAGGTCATCTATATATGAGTATATTGACTTAGGAGTCAAATGAGAACATTTGATCATAGGTCATACTCATCGTTTAAGCACAAGTGGGGCTACCACTTTTACATAAAGCGTTGTTGTGTTCACACCATTAGAGTTGCTTTAGCTCAATTCTTAGAGTAAATCTCCCCTAGATGTGAGATCCCCCCTAAGAGGGATGAACTAACCTTGGGTTTTATCGATGATGACTTCATGTAGGTGTTGAAGATGTGGATGCTCTAAGTTGATGTAGATCATTCGGGGCTATCCTTTGGAGTGAGTTGCACTTTCAATACCTACACGGGTTAGTCCCACAAGGAACAAACAGGGATATCTATAGACATAGAGTGATGCACACACAATATGATGTCTATGAAAGCTTTAGGTTACCTTGTCCCTTGTCTTACCAACAAGAGGGTTTGTGACTCCTTGAACTAGTGCAATATGTGGAAGTTGATTGCACTCGTTCTTGCCAAAATGATAAGAGTGAAGTATGTTGGCGGAGTCACCCTCAAGAACTCTCTAGTTCTTCTTCTTCGGGATCCACACCATCTTGATGGGAATCCTCGGATTTGTAGTTGTACTTGATGAAGTGGAGCTTGATGTAGTCTTGGGAACCCACTTGACCAAGGCCTTAGGAGCTTCTTCAAATGCATCAATTTCCTCTTGAAGCTTGTCCTTGCCTTTTTGCTTGTGGTCTTGTGGCGGAAGATCATCTTGAGCTTGTGTCCCTTTGAAAGAAGTAGGATCATACTTCTCTTGTTGAGGAACAAACTTCTTCTTGGGGTATTGATCTTCTTCCCACTCTACTCCATTGGCATTGAACTTTCGTTCAAAACCAATACCTTGATTCTTCTGGTGCCTTCCTTGCTTGTGTACAATTTCCTCAAACTGCTCACTCCCGGCAAGGCTCTTTTAAACACCTTTCTCTATAATTCCCTTCAATAAGCTATTTTCTTGCTCAAGTGTAACTTGTCTAAGAGAATCATTAGTGGAATCAAGAGAACTACTAGAAGCAACAACATTGGATTTAGCATGATTATTGTTACTACTAGAAGAATCTTTCTTGTTCTTGTTACTAGACTTGACTTGAGGCATGTAAGTGGATAAGAGTATGTAGGATCGAAAGTATGTCTAGAGGGGGGTGATTAGACTACTTGACCAAATAAAAATCTATCCTTTTCCCAATTTTAGTCTTTGGCAGATTTTAGCTATCTTAGCACAAGTCAAGCAATCATAACACAATTCAAGCAAGCATGCAAAGAGTCTATGAGCAGCGGAAAATAAAGCATGCAACTTGCAAGAATGTAAAGGGAAGGGTTTGGAGAATTCAGACACAATTGGAGACACGGATGTTTTTGTCATGGTTCCGATAGGTGGTGCTATCGTACATCCACGTTGATGGAGACTTCAACCCACAGAGGGTAACGGTTGCGCGAGTCCACGGAGGGCTCCACCCACGAAGGGTCCACGAAGAAGCAACCTCGTCTATCCCATCATGTCCATCGCCCATGAAGGACTTGCCTCACTAGCGGTAGATCTTCACAAAGTAGGCGATCTCCTTGCCCTTACAAACTCCTTGGTTCAACTCCACAATCTTTGTCGGAGGCTCCCAAGTGACACCTAGCCAATCTAGGAGACACCACTCTCCAAGAAGTAACAAATGGTGTGTTGATGATGAACTCCTTGTTGTTGTGCTTCAAATGATAATCTCCCCAACACTCAACTCTCTCTCACAGGATATGGATTTGGTGGAAAGATGATTTGAGTGGAAAGCAACTTGGGAAGGCTAGAGATCAAGATTCATATGGTAGGAATGGAATATCTTGGTCTCAACACAAGTGTAGGTGGTTCTCTCTCAGAAAATATAGGTTGGAAGTGTAGATATGTTCTGATTGCTCTCTCTTCGAATGAAGAGTGGGTGGAGGGGTATATATAGCCTCCACACAAAAACTAACCGTTACACATAATTTACCAACTCGGTGAGACCGAATGGATAAACTCGGTCAGACCGATTCAGCAAACCTAGTGACCGTTAGGATTTTCGGTGGGACTGAGATGCAACTCAGTAGGACCGATATGGTTAGGGTTAGGGCATAACGTAATCTCGGTGTGACCGATTACACAAACTCGGTGGGACCGATTTTGGTAATAAGCTAACCAGAGAGTTGGTCAGGTAAACTCGGTGGGACCAATCGCTCATTTCGGTGGGACCGAAATGTTACGAAAGAGAAACAGAGAGTTTACATTGCAATCTCGGTGGGGCCGATCGCTCATTTCGGTAGGACCGAAACGTTACGAAAGAGAAACAGAGAGATTACAATCCCATCTCGGTGTGACCGAAATCCCAATCGGTGAGACCGATTTACCTAGGGTTTGTGGCAATGGCTATGACATTTGAAACTTGGTGGCGCCGGATAGAAAGAATTGGTAGGGCCGAGTTTGACTTTTGGTTTAGGTCATGTGTGGATGTGGGAAGGTAGTTGAGGGTTTTGGAGCATACCACTAAGCACTATGAAGCAAGAACCTCATTAAACAACACCTCATCCCTCCTTGATAGTATTGGCTTTTCCTATAGACTCAATGTGATCTTGGATCACTAAAATATAAAATGTAGAGTCTTGAGCTTTGAGCTTGAGCCAATCTTTTTGTTCTTAGTATTTTGAGGGGTCCACTTTCCTCATCCATGCCATGCCATTCATTGAAATTTTCCTGAAATATTAATCTTGGAATAGCATTAGCTCAATGAGCTATATGTTGTTAGAAATTACCAAAACCACCTAGGGATAGTTGCACTTTCAGAGTAAACGCTTGGCAATGTAAGATGAACTTTTCTTGCGAAGATCATCATTGATTGCCTTTAAGAACTCATGCTCTTGCTCAAGATTGAGCTTCTCAAAACATAATTTCTCATGAGTCCTTAAAAGTTTTCGATGATCTTCTGAGATAGTTTCATGAGCTAACTTAAGAGTGTTTAGTTCTTTAGTTAGAGACCTAAACAGGCACTGCAGCAGACCTCTGAGCTCTAGGCACTCTGGAAAATGCATCAGTGGTTGTCTTGCCCTTCCTCTCCTGCATATCATCTTGAAGTTGCTCCACAACAGACTGAATCTCACTTACCTTCACATCCAAGTCGTAGAATTTTTGCTCCACGATTCTTTCCAAGCTCTCCTGGTTTTGAGTCAGGGTGGCCAGTCCCTTCTCAATCCTCAGAGTGGATGCAATCAAATAGCCAAGTTGATCCTGCTTGCTCTTCAGGAGATACTGAGATGCTTCTTCAGCAGTTGGCATCCTTGCAGCCTTTTCAGCTTTTGCCTTCTCCTTCTTGGCTTGTGCGTGCACAGAAGATGGTTCATCCTCATTCATAACCATAGTGTTGTCCTTGAAGTCTGGATAGATAGGCATGTGCTCCTTGTCCAGCAGATATGTACCAGTGCCCACCTTGGAGTTGATCAGCTCCTGGATCTATGGGGCATACCCACAACTCCTCTTCTGATCTGCAACTGTCCTCTTGATAGTTTCAACTATAAGGCTCATGACTTTGAACTTCTGTGGGACATCAAAGATATGAAGCAAGTTTATTGCATGGCCTCTGATCATCTTGTGATCACCTGACTTTGGTAAGAGAGTGTGCCTGAGGATCCAGTTGATGGTTGGCAAGCCTCACAGAAGGTAATGTACAGATCCAAACTTATGTGTCTCAAGAGCAGCATCTGGGATCTCCTTGTACATGTGTGCCATTGTGTTGTGATCCTTCTTCCTGTTGGCATAGACATCCAAGTCATCTTCACTCTCTGTTGGGGCATTGATCAACTTCGCCCATTCAGCAACCGTGGACTAGTACCTCGTACCTTCAGACATCCAGACAATCCTTCCATCTGGGTAGAAATGAGTTGTGGAGTAGAACTGCATGATGAGCTCATCATTCCATTTTGTGAGCTTCTGAGCCACAAACTCATCAACTCCACAAGCCTTGAAACTGTCATGTACACCTAGATAGTGATCCTCATTCTTCTTGATCCAGTCGACCCATCTCATGTCACACACTATGGGCTTCTTGTCAAGCAAGATGGTCTCATAGAAGTCCTGCTGTTCCTTTGTATGGAAGCTGTAGTTCACAGCAGTCCTCCTCCTGGTGGCATATGGATCAGACTCTCTCCATAGCCTCAGACCTGAGTCCTTCCTGATCTTCATGTTCTCAGCAACTGGATGAGCATCATTGTGATCTGGGATTTTTGGCTTCAGCTTCCTCAAGACATGTGACTCATCATCTTCTTCTTCCATTTCAGCTTCAAGCACTGGGGCCTTGTTCTTTTCCTCAGTAGGGATGTTCCTGGTGCTCCTCTTTGGTTTTTGGCTTTAGAGCTGGAGCTGCAGCCTTTGAAGCAGTTTTAGGCTTAGATGGAACAGCCCCTGCCCTGATGGCATCACCCATAAGCTTCTGAGCTTTGGGTGCTGGTGCATCATATTCCTCCTCTTCCTCTTCAGAATCTCTCATGATTGAGGATCTCCCAAGCACTCTGGCAGTGGTCTTCTTGACCCTTTCTTTCCTCTTCTTCTCTGCCACAACCTGCTCTTTGGGTGCAGATCTCAAAGTCTCTTGAGTGCATGCTCTGGCCTTAGACATTGGAGCTCTCTTGGCAGGAACCTTTTGCTTCATGCCTGGCTTGGTGGCAGCAGCTGTGCCATATTCCTTCTTTAGGACTTTTCTCTTTGAGGTGGTTTCTTCTTCCTCAGCCACATAGTCCTCATCCTCTGACTCTGAAGTTCTTTTCTTGCTGGCCCTGGTGGCAGCTTTGGGTAAGTTGCTTGGGGTGCTCCTGCTGCCATCATCTGAGCTTCTAGAGGGACTAGTGCCCTCACTCATGTTAACCTGCTCCTCTGACCTGTTCTGGCTGTCACTCTGATCAAACATAATGCAAACACTGACAACAGACCCTGTGAATAGATATAGATGAGATAGAGTGGATAAGCATCACAAAATACAGAGGTTTTTGCAAAAGAATGAGTCAAAAACTTAGTTTTAGTTTTCCACAGAAAGCATTTTGGATCAACCGATTTGTAAACTCGGTGATATCGAAGCAGCTGTTGGAACCTAAACGAGTGAACTCGGTCAGACCGAGTCAGAGTTCGGTGGCACCGAGACTGCTAGGGTTTCACAAAGTCCTGAACTCGGTCACACTGATTTGCAATTCTCGGTCAGACCGAGAACCACATGTGCAATGGCCTAAGCCGAATCGGTGGTACCGAGTTCCACAACTCGGTGGGTCCGAGATGGTTTCGGCGGAAACCTAACCCTAAATTCTTAATTCACGACTAAACTACGGAGTGTTTTGACTGGATAAGAGTGATCTCAATCATGGCAAGATACATGGCGAACACAATGTGCTAGGAATCAGATAGGGATAGCACAGTGATCGAGTTCATACCCTAGTTCGGCGGAGAACTCGCTATGGCGGCAACGGCGGGGTTGATTCCCGTTGACGGCGGCGGAGACCAGCGGCAGGAGGCGGCTGGCGACGAGGAAGACGATCCAGAGACCCTGGAGGCAGAGCGGGCTAAGCGCGGGTAGAGGAGGTTCGGAAAGTTTTCCAAAATTTGACCCGTGGGTATATATAGCTCGACCCTGTCGGTGTGACCGAGTGGAACAACTCGGTGGCACCGAGATTCATAACTGCAAGAAGTTATTGAAACTCGGTGTGACCGAAAGGTTCGAATCGGTTTCACCGAAGTAGAAAACCTAGATCGACTTAGTGATCTTGGTATGACCGAAATGGGTGGATCGGTCAGACCGAAACGCACAAAGAAGTTTTGGAAGTTTAAGTCTATGAAGAATCGGGGACTCCGAGTGCTCCTCACACAGAGTGGTTCGAATATGACTTGATCGAATTTTGTGATGCAACATGAATAGAGTTTGAGACAAGAAAAGAATAGATAGCTAGAGAAGGTTCTTAGGTATTCTTGTCCATCCACTTGGCCAAAAGAAAAGGAAACCAATCAATCAAAACAACAAGTGGATGTCCTCAAATGAGTAAATTATGCAACCAACATGCTCACACAATAAAATAGCAAATGAAATATGTGGCAAAGCATGCACAAACAATTCTAGTATCTATCAAGCAATTGGCGATGACTAGGTCATCTATATATGAGTATATTGACTTAGGAGTCAAATGAGAACATTTGATCATAGGTCATACTCATCGTTTAAGCACAAGTGGGGTTACCACTTTTACTGTCGTGGAATTGTCACGGCAGATGTCCTTAGTGTCAGGACTTAGTTGCGAGGCCAACGCATCTATGTGGTAGCTTGAGAGGGGTTGAGCGGGACGAGAGACGTGATGTTTTACCCAGGTTCGGCCCCTCACAGTGGAGGTAAAAGCCTACATCCTGCTTCATTGATATTGATGATGATGATCACGGTTACAAGTGTGCTCTATCTCGAGAGCTATTGTCTAAACCTAACTTGTCCAACTTGTGGAATTTGTGAATCTTGTCCCTTTTGGGGAGCCCTGCCCCTCCTTATATATGTTGGAGGGGCGGGTTACATGTAGAGTCCTATTAGGACTAGGACTAGTCTATCTCTAATACAAACCAGATACAAGTCCAGGTCTTAACTCTTTGTAAGATAAATGTTCCTCATGCCTTTCCTCTTAAACCGGCCCACCATTAATATAAACCGGCATGTTGGGCCTTGGGCCTTGTCATCCATCTGGAACACGCGCCGGGTCACCAATGAGTCTTCAGGCTCATGAATCGTCATACCAGTGAACCGCCAGACACGTAAACCGCCAGACACGTAAACTGCCAATCCTTTGGCGGTTTACCAATGAAACGCCTAGTCCGGTCGGGTTATACTTCCGGCCGGTTTACGCCGCGGGGTATATCCCCGACATTAGCCCCCAGTTTAATTTGGATTTATCCATGTTAAACTGATCCTATAAAATAAACACAAGAACAAACTTGACAGGTTGTGCTTCGGGTTAAGAATTCTTGTAAACGGGCACCTGATCATCCTTAAGTCCTTGTCATTTCCTCCTTCTAGAAAATCCAGGTCAATAAGCCAGCGTCATACTCAATTTGCTGACATTAGTTTCTCAAAGAAAAATATTGTGAAGAATAATCCACTTGAGTCGGCTTCCAAAGCACCGGCTTAAGAAATTTTGGTCTTGAAATACTCATCTGATATCCGGTCGGTTTGAAGATGTAAAACTTGCTGGTTCAATATTACCAAAATTACCGGGTTATAAAAACTGATAATTCCAGGTCATGATTGTTGCTAATGCCGGTTCATTATTGTTGCCAACGCCGGTTCAATCTGGTTTGCTCAAACTGAGAATTTGAAAATATTTCTTCGATAATAATATAATACCTGTAGCCCCCAAGTCTTCGAGCAGAACAAAGTGATGGCTTAAGACTTGCTTCAATATAAATACTGCCAATTTTGAAGAAATCCATGTTGTTCATCCCAGTCACTAGTAAAAACTGAATACTCCATATGATGTAGCCCCCAAGTGTCGGGTTGTCATGCTTGCAGCAACCTAGGACTTGTAATTGACTGATGCCCAAAACCTTCAACCAATGTAGCCCCCAAGGGCCAGGTCATTATGCAATAATGGGCAGGCACTTTGTAAATATGATCATGTAGACTTGAGCAGCGATATGTAGCCCCCAAGGGCCGGCTCATTATGATATGATGAGTCGGATCTTCAATAAGGCCAATAAAAATGACTTTGCATTAGCCCCCAAGTGTCATGGTGCATGCTTGCAGCGACATGAGACTTGTATGTAATCTCAATTTGTATAATGTAGCCCCCAAGTGCCGGGTCGTAAGCCTACAGCGACTCGGGACTATTCCTTCCATTGTAGAATAAATCATATCCTTTGATAAAATAATAGCCATTGCGCTAAAGCGACTTTGAAAACCTCAATAATACCAGTTATTAATAACCATAATAAAATCCAGGCATGTTGGCTATTCAAGATAATATAATCCGGTATGAAAACCTTATTCATTCAATATCATAATGAAAATTCAGCCAAGTTTGGCTATTTAAATAATATAACCCAATGATTTATAAGCGTATGATTCCAATGGCGCAATCCAAATATATACTGGCGACTTATCATCTTAAAGCCAGGCCGGTTTAATAAACACCGGATAATTTATCATCATACTGGCGACATATAGTCGAAAGCCAGGCCGGTTTAATAAACGCCAGCGATTTATAATCATGCTTTATTCAACCTGTTTCCTCATACAACAAGTTTAAAGTGTCCTAGAGGTTTACCGCCGGACGGGTCATAATGCCCAACATATAACCCGGGTTTATAACTAAGGCTGCACTTAAGAACAATCAAATATGAAATATATCATACCTGTGATATTGAATCACATCATTGGTTTTACCAACTTTTTGTAGTAAGGGTGATAATCCCAATCTTGAGTATTGATAACTCTTTCCATATTGTGCCGGTTTATGATAAAACTGTACCGGGTTGTGATAAACACCGGATTAACCATATAAAATACTGGCGACTCGTAGTGAAACCAGACCGGGCTGACAGTCTCCGGATTATAACTTGATCGTGTACTGACAACTTGTAGTTGAAAGCCAAGCCGGGTTAATGAACATCGGTTTACTTTGTAATAAGATGGTAACAGAAAATCAAACCGGGCAGATAGTCTCCGGATTAAGATTTGACCGTGTTCCATCAATTTGTAATTGACAGTCGAAACGGTTTAAGAATTTGTCGGTTTTCAAAACGCAAAAAAAGAAATATACGTCTAAATGAAACAAAATTTCAAAGGCAATGATAAAACAATTGGCAAAAAAAGAAGCAATTGAGGTCATCAAATGGCATTACCATGGTCGGACACGACCAAGCCCCCAATAGGCGTAGCTATGGTTCAAGTCAGCTAGGCCCCCAAATGATGCAGTGGCATTATGCCGATCAAGAGGCGTAGCGATGGTTCGGGTTTGACCAAAGCCCCCAAGTGATTCTGTGGACTTAGGCCGATCAAGAGGCGTGACTGGTTCAGACGTGACCAAGTCCCCAAGTGATCTGGCGGCTTTCGCCTATCAAAAGGTGTTGCATTGGTTCAGACATGACCAAGCCCCCAAGTGATGTTGTGGCACTAGGCCGATCAAAAGGCGTGACTATGGTTCATACGTGACCACAAGTCCCCAAGTGATCAGTAATATGATAAGCCAATAAAGCATGATACCCATGTTTAAACCGCGCATCATGGCAGCAGGTCCTCTTTGGCACCTTTTAACTTTTTGCAAGAGATAAATCCTTCTTGAACCAGATGTTAAACCGGATATTGAGAGCTTCAAAGCTTTGTGGGAGACATCTTTCCCTTGAACCGGATTTTAAACCGGAATCTTCATTTTCAGCCGGAAATTTTCTGACGGCCTTTAAAATTTGCACCAATATGGCGGTTTAGGGTCCTGCATTTAGATAACTTTGCAAGCCGGAGTAATTGCTCTTTCAAAGAAAGCAATATATAATATAAAAATATATTGGATGGATTTCACCTGATATGTCAGTCCAGTTGATATCCATCGCGGGGTTATACGCCAGTACGGACAAAAGAGTCGGCCGCGGCATTGCTGATGTAGTCCGGGCTGCGGGGGCGGCGGTCTGTGTTCTGGTTCACCAGTGTGATATGCACAAATGCCGGCGCAGAACAGCTATCGTGCGTCGTCCGTAATAGGGCATCACTTTTATAGTGAGCACTTGTCCTGTATAGAAAGATATAGGCCAGAGTAATCGTTCTTGGAAAAACAATAAGTATAAAAAAGAAACAGATGGAAAAGATAGCACCTGGAAATTTAATTGGCCGTGCTACCAGTGAGTAGTAGCATGCTTTTTGTCTGCACGTACCGACTGCTCCATAGTAAACCGGCCAGAACACATGCCATGGCCTGGTGACTGTTAGCACCAGGATTTGACCCTCAAGTCACCGGTTCAACTCCCACGGCCTGCTCCTTTACCTTTAGGTACTACTTGCTGGATTGATGCTATGTGCTTTCCTGCTTAGACTTCAGAGAGCTTGGCAGTGGCAGGACGAGCCCAAGGCGGCTCAAAAAACCAGGGGCGGCACTGACGCGGTGAACTAGAAGCCAAACCGGCGGGAGTAGCGCGGGCGCGACACCGTCGACCGGCACGGGCCCAGAGCGGGGCGGCTCGTAGTGGGACGCAACCAGAGGCAACCCGGCGCGTATTGCAGGGGCGACCAAGGCGGCTCAGTGGCAACACAGGTCGAGTCAAGATGGGTCCTCGGCGAGACATGGCGACGAGGCCTTGGGCGGCTCAACGCGGGAGTGCTTGTAACAGGGGTTTGACCCGGTGGCGGTTCGACGGTTGACGTAGTTGCTGGCGAGGAGGCCCGCGGCCGGGCGGGTTATGGTGGCTCAGGCCAGCCAAAGGCGAGTCACGGCCGTTGTGGCTCAAAGGTGGACAGAGGCGGTGCCTCGCGTGTGGCAGCTCGGAGACAGGTCCGGGGCGGCTTGTGGCTCGGAATGACGCGTGAACATGGCGATTTGGAGGTGGCAGCGCGGGGGCGACGGTTTAAAGCAGTGAGGCCGGGTCAACCGACATGCGGGAGGCGGAGTAATGCGGTAGTAGGCAATTTAGTGAGGACGGCCCGATGCGATGTTTTGAAACGGGTGCGGCGCATGGCAGAGCGACGGCTCCATTCAAGGCCAAGTCAAAGTTGCACAGAAACAAATCGTGGCAGCGGATCAGAAGTAGTAGAGGCCGAGGCGAAGCGGCTCAGAAGCGAATTGAAACCAGCGAGGCTTGATAGACCTGCGGCCCCGTGGTGGCAACAGTAGTGCAAAGCCGGCCACGGCGGAAGGTGAACGGTGTCCGTGGCAGATCGAAGCAGCTCGCGATCTCGAGGCTAAACCGGAGCGGTTCAAAAGAAGGCCACGACAGCGAGAAACTCGAAGATTGAGGCGAAAGGCGTCTGGGAAGCAGGGGCACTTTGCGGGGCTGCAACTTGAAGAAAACCGCACCAGCGGCTCAATGGCAGTGCATTCAGAGGCGGCTAGCAGCGACAACCACATGGCAGACCTCCGACGAGGCTTAATAACGCCGGTTTGAGGCCGTGATGACAGGGGCAGCTCGCAGGCGAAAGTGGCTTTGGACGCGTGGTAATCCGATGGGCTCGGTCGCGACGGCGGAGGTGCTTGTGAGGCACCACAGGACTGACGGCGGGTCAGAGAAGCGCCGTCCACGAGCGGCTTAGGAGACTGTGGCTGTAGTAATGGCGGAGGCGAGGTAGAGGCCTAAATCGCCACAAAGGCGGCTGCTCGGAGTAGAGTTGACCTGGCAAGGTAGCTTCAGAGACGGCTCAGGCAACGGCGGTCATCCGTGACGAGCTACGGCGCTTCAACAGAGGAGGGGCGATTCACCCACAGTGAAGATGGAGAGGCGGCTCAACGGAGCGGCCCAGGACCCTGTTGGCTGTGGTGAATCCGGGTCGTGCCTGGGCGGGCGCCGTTGACCCGCGATGGCTTTAGCTTGGGGGCCCAGCGCACCGAGACCCGGATAGGAGACGAGGCGCGATGGCGACTCGGACCGGAGGCGAGGCGCAACGGCGATTCAGACGAGAGGCGAAGCACAATCCGGTGTTTAGAAGAGTCCAGGCGGGAACGGCGTGAAGTAGCACAAGACAACCAGACCGTCCAGGAGAGGCCGCCGTGGCGGTTCAGGCCGAGTGTCGCCATAGCGAGGGGGCAGGGCCGGCTCAGCGATGGAGTGACAACAAAGTTGGTGCGGTGGAGACGGAGTCAACGGCGGAAGCAGGCGAGCCGGTTTGCAGCGTCGGAGTCCCGGTCTGTCTTCGGGTCATTACAAACATCAAGTGGCGGCTTATCTTAGTGAAACTGATTTCTTCAATCTTGACCGACGAACTTGCAGTTGATGTAGATCCTTCTAAATCGGTTCTTCTTCATCCAGAAAACTGCAAACTCTTCGATCCCTTGGAGAAATCCCTCCAAGAACTCAACACCACCGTGCGCGAGCCCCACGATGGGTGCCAACTGTCGTGGAATTGTCACGGCAGATGTCCTTAGTGTCAGGACTTAGTCACGAGGCCAACGCATCTATGTGGTAGCTTGAGAGGGGTTGAGCGGGACGAGAGACGCGATGTTTTACCCAGGTTCGACCCCTCATGGTGGAGGTAAAAGCCTACATCCTGCTTCATTGATATTGATGATGATGATCACGGTTACAAGTGTGCTCTATCTCGAGAGCTATTGTCTAAACCTAACTTGTCCAACTTGTGGAACTTGTGAATCTTGTCCCTTTTGGGGAGCCCTGCCCCTCCTTATATATGTTGGAGGGGCGGGTTACATGTAGCGTCCTATTAGGATTAGGACTAGTCTATCTCTAATACAAACCGGATACAAGTCCAGGTCTTAACTCTTTGTAAGATAAATGTTCCTCATGCCTTTCCTCTTAAACCGGCCCACCATTAATATAAACCGGCATGTTGGGCCTTGGGCCTTGTCATCCATCTGGAACACGCGCCGGTTCACCAATGAGTCTTCAGGCTCGTGAATCGTCATACCAGTGAACCGCCAGACACGTAAAGCGCCAGACACGTAAACCGCCAGACACGTAAACCGCCAATCCTCTGGCGGTTTACAAATGAAACGCCTAGTCCGGTCGGGTTATACTTCCGGCCGGTTTACGCCGCGGGGTATATCCCCGACATTTACATAAAGTGTTGTTGTGTTCACACCATTAGAGTTGCTTTAACTCAATTGTTAGAGTAAAGCTCCCCTAGATGTGAGATCCCCCCTAAGAGGGATGAACTAACCTTGGGTTTTGTCGATGATGACTTCATGTAGGTGTTGAAGATGTGGATGCTCTATGTTGATGTAGATCATTTGGAGCTATCCCTTGGAGTGAATTGCACTTTCAATACCTACACGGGTTAGTCCCACAAGGAACAAACAAGGATAACCATAGACATAGAGTGATGCACACACAAGATGATGTCTATGAAAGCTTTAGATTACCTTGTCCGTTGTCTTACCAACAAGAGGGTTTGTGACTCCTTGAACTAGTGCAAGATGTGGAAGTTGATTTGCACTTGTTCTTGCCAAAATGATAAGAGTGAAGTATATTGGCGAAGTCACCCTCAAGAACTCTCTAGTTCTTCTTCTTCGGGATCCATGCCATCTTGATGGGAATCCTCAGAGTTGTATTTGTACTTGATGAAGTGGAACTTGATGAATTCTTGTGAACCCACTTGACCAAGGCCTTAGGAGCTTCTTCAAATGCATCAATTTCCTCTTGAAGCTTGTCCTTGCATTTTTGCTTGTGGTCTTGTGGTGGAAGATCATCTTGAGCTTGTGTCCCTTTGGATGAAGTAGGATCATACTTCTCTTGTTGAGGGACAAACTTCGTCTTGGGGTATTGATCTTCTTCCCACTCAACTCCATTGGCATTGAACTTTCGTTCAAAACCAATACCTTGATTCTTCCGATGCCTTCCTTGCTTGCGTACAATTTCCTCGAATTGCTTGCTCCCGACAAGGCTCTTGTAAACGCCTTTCTCTATAATTCCCTTCAATAAGCTATTTTCTTGCTCAAGTGTAAATTGGCTAAGAGAATCATTAGTGGAATCAAGAGAACTACTAGAAGCAACACCATTGGATTTAGCATGATTATTGTTATTACTAGAGGAAGAATCTTTCCTGTTCTTGTTACTAGACTTGACTTGAGGCATGTAAGTGGATAAGAGTAAACGCTTGGCAATGTAAGAAGAACTTTTCTTGCGAAGATCATCATTGATTGCCTTTAAGAACTCATCCTCTTGCTCAAGGTTGAGCTTTTCAAAGCGTAATTTCTCATGAGTCCTTAAAAGTTCTCGATGATCTCCTAAGATAGTTTCATGAGCTAACTTAAGCGTGTTTAGTTCTTTAGTTAGAGACTCAATCTTCTCCTTATCATTGTCATTCGTTTCATAATAGCATTCATCACTATAGTTGTCAACAAGTAACTCATCATCACCTAACAAGTCATCTTCATCACTATTGAAATCAACATACTCGGGGTGTGATACCTTCGGACCTTTGGCCATGAAGCATCTTCCAATTCCTTCATTTGGTGAATCAAATATGTCGTGGGAGTTGGTTGACACAATTTCTAGTCCGGAAACACCTTCATCTTGAGTATATTCGGAGTCGGAGTGGTAGCTTCTCTCGGAGTCATTGTCGGAGTTGGAGCCGGATACCCATTCACCAACATGAGCTTGATGTCTTCGTTTTGTGTAGCTCCTTGATGACTTGTCCTTCCTTTTCGAATCCTTGCTTCTCCGAGGGTGTCTTCGTTCATATTGATCATCCCTACTCCTTCTCTCCCTTGATGGTGATTCTTCTCTTCTACTTCTTCTTTTGGGAGAATCTTCTCTTCTCTTGTGGGGAGCCGTACACTCATTGGAGTAGTGTCCGGGTCTTCCACAATTGTAGCAGTTTCGCTCTCGACTAGAAGATCTTTTGTCATTGTAGGACCTTGACTTGGAACTTCTCTCTTTGCTTCTATTCTTGTAGAACTTGTTGAAGTTATTCACCATTAGGCTCAATTCTTCATTGAAGGTTTGTTTCTCACTTGATGATGTGGGAGCTTCACATGAGGATTTGTAAGCACCACTTGACTTGTTATGGAGCTCCTCCTTATCCTTGAGTGACATCTCATGAGCAATAATTCTTCCAATGACTTCCGTTGGCTTGAGATCTTTGTAATTTGGCATCATTTGGATCAATATGCATACGGTATCGTATTTTCCATCCAAAGCTCTTAGGATTTTCTTGATGCTGAATTTGTCGGTCATCTCTTCACTTCCTAAGCCGACAATCTCATTTGTGATAAGAGCAAGCCTAGAGTACATTTCAACGACACCTTCACCATCCTTCATTTTGAACTTGTCAAGTTGACTTTGAAGCACATCCAACTTGGATTCCTTGACGGAGTCGGTACCTTCATGCATATCAATCAAAGTATCCACAAATTTCCTTTGAATTCTCAAGACGGCTGATTTTGTTGAATTCTTCGGGGCACAATCCATTGAAGAGGATATCACAAGCTTGAGCATTGTACTGTAGCATCTTCAACTCATCTACGGTAGCTTCACGATTCGGTTCTCTCCCATCAAAGAATTCACCTTGCAAGCCAACACACACAATAGCCCAAACGGCGGGGTTATGTCCAAGAATATGCATTTTCATCTTATGCTTCCAACTAGAAAAATTAGTACCATCAAAGTAAGGACCTCTACGGTGATAATTTCCCTTGCTAGACGCCATACTCTCCTAGGTTGTGAAACCAAGGCTATGAACACCAAAAGCTACGGAATTCAGAGTAAATGGAGACCAAAACTCTGATACAACTTGTAGGATCGAAAGTATGTCTAGAGGGGGGGTGATTAGACTACTTGACCAAATAAAAATCTATCCTTTTCCCAATTTTAGTCTTTGGCAGATTTTAGCTATCTTAGCACAAGTCAAGCAATCATAACACAATTCAAGCAAGCATGCAAAGAGTCTATGAGCAGCGGAAAATAAAGCATGCAACTTGCAAGAATGTAAAGGGAAGGGTTTGGAGAATTCAAACGCAATTGGAGACACGGGTGTTTTTGTCGTGGTTCCGATAGGTGGTGCTATCGTACATCCACGTTGATGGAGACTTCAACCCACGGAGGGTAACGGTTGCGCGAGTCCACGGAGGGCTCCACCCACGAAGGGTCCACGAAGAAGCAACCTTGTCTATCCCATCATGGCCATCGCCCATGAAGGATTTGCCTCACTAGTGGTAGATCTTCACGAAGTAGGCGATCTCCTTGCCCTTACAAACTCCTTGGTTCAACTCCACAATCTTTGTCAGAGGCTCCCAAGTGACACCTAGCCAATCTAGGAGACACCACTCTCCAAGAAGTAACAAATGGTGTGTTGATGATGAACTCCTTGCTGTTGTGCTTCAAATGATAGTCTCCCCAATACTCAACTCTCTCTCACAGGATATGGATTTGGTGGAAAGATGATTTGAGTGGAAAGCAACTTGGGAAGGCTAGAGATCAAGATTCATATGGTAGGAATGGAATATCTTGGTCTCAACACAAGTGTAGGTGGTTCTCTCTCAGAAAATATAGGTTGGAAGTGTAGGTATGTTCTGATTGCTCTCTCTTCGAATGAAGAGTGGGTGGAGGGGTATATATAGCCTCCACACAAAAACTAACCGTTACACATAAGTTACCAATCTCGGTGAAACCGAATGGATAAACTCAGTCAGGCCGATTCAGCAAACCTAGTGACCGTTAGGATTTTCGGTGGGACTGAGATGCAACTCGGTAGGACCGACATGGTTACGGTTAGGGCATAACATAATCTCGGTGTGACCGATTACACAAACTCGGTGGGACCGATTTTGGTAATAAGCTAACCAGAGAGTTGGTCAGATAAACTCGGTGGGACCGATCGCTCATTTCGGTGGGACCAAAATGTTACGAAAGAGAAACAGAGAGTTTACATTGCAATCTCGGTGGGACCGATCGCTCATTTCGGTAGGACCAAAACGTTATGAAAGAGAAACAGAGAGATTACAATCCCATCTCGGTGTGACCGAAATCCCAATTGGTGAGACCGATTTGCCTAGGGTTTGTGGCAATGGCTATGACATTTGAAACTTGGTGGCGCCGGATAGAAAGAATTGGTATGGCCGAGTTTGACTTTTGGTTTAGGTCATGTGTGGATGTGGGAAGGTAGTTGAGGGTTTTGGAGCATACCACTAAGCACTATGAAGCAAGAACCTCATTAAACAACACCTCATCCCTCCTTGATAGTATTGGCTTTTCCTATAGACTCAATGTGATCTTGGATCACTAAAATATAAAATGTAGAGTCTTGAGCTTTGAGCTTGAGCCAATCTTTTTGTCCTTAGTATTTTGAGGGGTCCACTTTCTTCATCCATGCCATGCCATTCATTGAGCTTTTCCTGAAATATTAATCTTGGAATAGCATTAGCTCAATGAGCTATATGTTGTTAGAAATTACCAAAAACCACCTAGGATAGTTGCACTTTTAGAGTAAACGCTTGGCAATGTAAGAAGAACTTTTCTTGCGAAGATCATCATTGATTGCCTTTAAGAACTCATGCTCTTGCTCAAGATTGAGCTTCTCAAAACGTAATTTCTCATGAGTCCTTAAAAGTTTTCGATGATCTCCTAAGATAGTTTCATGAGCTAACTTAAGAGTGTTTAGTTCTTTAGTTAGAGACTCAATCTTCTCCTTATCATTGCCATTCGTTTCATCTTGATTAGCATGATTAATTGACGTTTCATCATAGTATTGATCACTATAGTTGTCAACAAGTAAATCATCATCACCTAACAAGTCATCTTCATCACTATTGAAATCAACATACTCTGGTGTGATACCTTTGGACCTTTGGCCATGAAGCATCTTCCAATTCCTTCATTTGGTGAATCAAATATGTCGTAGGAGTTGGTTGACACAAGTGCTAGACCGGCAACACCTTCATCTTGAGTATATTCGGAGTCGGAGTGATAGCTTCTCTTGGAGTCATTGTCGGAGTCGGAGCCGGATACCCATTCACAAACATGAGCTTGATGTCTTTGTTTTGTGTAGCTCCTTGATGACTTGTCCTTCCTTTCCGAATCCTTGCTTCTCCGAGAGGGGCTTCGTTCATATCGATCATCCCTACTCCTTCTCTCCCTTGATGGTGATTCTTCTCTTCTATTTCTTCTTTTGGGAGAATCTTCTCTTCTCTTGTGGGGAGCCGTACACTCATTGGAGTAGTGTCCGGGTCTTCCACAATTGTAGCAGTTTCGCTCTCGACTAGAAGATCTTTTGTCATTGTAGGACCTTGACTTGGAACTTCTCTCTTTGCTTCTATTCTTGTAGAACTTGTAGAAGTTCTTCACCATTAGGCTCAATTCTTCATTGAAGGTTTGTTTCTCACTTGATGATGTGGGAGCTTCACATGAGGCTTTGTATGCACCACTTGACTTGTTATGGAGCTCCTCCTTATCCTTGAGTGACATCTCATGAGCAACAATTCTTCCAATGACTTCCGTTGGCTTGAGATCTTTGTAATTTGGCATCATTTGGATCAATGTGCATACGGTATCGTATTTTCCATCCAAGGCTCTTAGGATCTTCTTGATGATGAATTTGTCGGTCATCTCTTCACTTCCTAAGCCGACAATCTCATTTGTGATAAGAGAAAGCCTAGAGTACATTTCAGCGACACCTTCACCATCCTTCATTTTGAACTTGTCAAGTTGACTTTGAAGCACATCCAACTTGGATTCCTTGACGAATTCGGTACCTTCATGCATGTCAATCAAAGTATCCCAAATTTCCTTTGCATTCTCAAGACGGCTTATTTTGTTGAATTCTTCGGGGCACAATCCGTTGAAGAGGATATCACAAGCTTGAGCGTTGTATTGCAGCATTTTCAACTCTTCCGCGGTGGCTTCACGATTCGGTTCTCTCCCATCAAAGAATTCTCCTTGCAAGCCAATACACATAATAGCCCAAACGGCGGGGTTATGTCCAAGAATATGCATTTTCAGCTTATGCTTCCAACTAGCAAAATTAGTACCATCAAAGTAAGGACCTCTACGGTGGTAATTTTCCTCGCTAGACGCCATACTCTCCTAGGTTGTGCATCCAAGGCTATGACCACCAAAAGCTATGGAAATCAAAGCAAATGGAGACCAAAGCTCTGATACCACTTGTAGGATCGAAAGTATGTCTAGAGGGGGGTGATTAGACTACTTGACCAATTAAAAATCTATCATTTTCCCAATTTTAGTTTTTCTCAGATTTTAGCAATCTTAGCACAAGTCAAGCAATCTTAACACAATTCAAGCAAGCATGCAAAGAGTCTATGAGCAGCGGAAAGTAAAGCATGCAACTTGCAAAAATGTAAAGGGAAGGGTTTGCAGAATTCAAATGCAAATGGATACACGGATGTTTTTGTCGTGGTTTCGATAGGTGGTGCTATCGTACATCCACGTTGATGGAGACTTCAACCCACGAAGGGTAACGGTTGCGCGAGTCCACGGAGGGCTCCACCCACAAAGAAGCAACCTTGTCTATCCCATCATGGCCATCGCCCACGAAGGACTTGCCTCACTAGCGGTAGATCTTCATGATGTAGGCGATCTCCTTGCCCTTACAAACTCCTTGGTTCAACTCCACAATCTTGTCGGAGGCTCCCAAGTGACACCTAGCCAATCTAGGAGACACCACTCTCCAAGAAGTAACAAATGGTGTGTTGATGATGAACTCCTTGCTCTTGTGCTTCAAATGATAGTCTCCCCAACACTCAACTCTCTCTCACAGGATATGGATTTGGTGGAAAGAATATTTGAGTGGAAAGCAACTTGGCGAAGGCTAGAGATCAAGATTCATATGGTGGGAATGGAATATCTTGGCCTCAACACATGAGTAGGTGGTTCTCTCTCAGAAAATGTGTATTGAAAGGGTAGGTATGTTCTGATGGCTCTCTCCATGAATGAAGAGTGGGTGGAGGGGTATATATAGCCTCCACACAAAAACTAATCGTTACACACAATTTACCAATCTCGGTGAGACCGAATTGAGAAACTCGGTCGGACCGATTTAGCAAACCTAGTGACCGTTAGGATTTTCGGTGGGACTGAGATGCAACTCGGTAGGACCGATATGGTTAGGGTTAGGGCATAACATAATCTCGGTGTGACCGATTACACAAACTCGGTGGGACCGATTTTGGTAATAAGCTAACTAGAGAGTTGGTCAGGTAAACTCGGTGGGACCGATTTGCTCATTTCGGTGGGACCGAAATGTTACAAAAGGGAAACAGAGAGTTTACATTGCAATCTCGGTGGGACCGATCGCTCATCTCGGTAGGACCGAAACATTACGAAGGGAAACAGAGAGATTACAACCCCATCTCGGTCTAACCGAGATCCCTATCGGTGAGACCGATTTGCCTAGGGTTTGTGGCAGTGGCTATGACATCTGAACTCGATGGCGCCGGATAGAAAGAATCGGTGGGGCCGAGTTTGACTTTTGGTTTAGGTCATATGTGGATGTGGGAAGGTAGTTGAGGGTTTTGGAGCACATCACTAAGCACTATGAAGCAAGAACCTCATCAAGCAACACATCATCCCTCCTTGATAGTATTGGCTTTTCCTATAGACTCAATGTGATCTTGGATCACTAAAATATAAAATGTAGAGTCTTGAGCTTTTGAGCTTGAGACAATCTTTTTGTCCTCAGTATTTTGAGGGGTCCGCTTTCCTCATCCATGCCATGCCATTCACTCAGCTTTTCCTGAAATATTAATCTTGGAATAATGTTAGCTCAATGAGCTATATGTTGTTAGGAATTACCAAAACCACCCAGGGATAGTTGCACTTTCAATTACATATCATCCTATTGTTGGAAATATACCCTAGAGGCAATAATAAAATGGTTATTATTGTATTTCCTTGTTCATGATAATTGTCTATTGTTCATGCTATAATTGTATTAACCGGAAACCGTAATACATGTGTGAATACATAGACCACAACATGTCCCTAGTAAGCCTCTAGTTGACTAGCTCGTTGATCAATAGATGGTCATGGTCTCCTGACCATGGACATTGGATGTCATTGATAACGGGATCACAACATTAGGAGAATGATGTGATGGACAAGACCCAATCCTAAGCCTAGCACAAGATCGTATAGTTCGTCTGCTAAAGCTTTTCTAATGTCAAGTATCATTTCCTTAGACCATGAGATTGTGCAACTCCCGGATACCGTAGGAATGCTTTGGGTGTACCAAACGCCACAACGTAACTGGGTGGCTATAAAGGTGCACTACGGGTATCTCCGAAAGTATCTGTTGGGTTGGCACAAATCGAGACTGGGATTTGTCACTCCGTGTAAACGGAGAGGTATCTCTGGGCCCACTCGGTAGGACATCATCATAATGTGCACAATGTGACCAAGGAGTTGATCACAGGATGATGTGTTGCGGAACGAGTAAAGAGACTTGCCGGTAACAAGATTGAACAAGGTATCGGGATACCGACGATCGAATCTCGGGCAAGTACTATACTGGTAGACAAAGGGAATTGTATATGGGATTGACTGAATCCTTGACATTGTGGTTCATCCGATGAGATCATCGTGGAACATGTGGGAGCCAACATGGGTATCCAGATCCCGCTGTTGGTTATTGACCAGAGAGATGTCTCGGTCATGTCTGCATTATTCCCGAGCCCGTAGGGTCTACACACTTAAGGTTCGATGATGCTAGGGTTATAGGGAAAGTATGTACGTGGTTACCGAATGTTGTTCGGAGTCCTGGATGAGATCCCGGACGTCACGAGGAGTTCCGGAATGGTCCGGAGGTGAAGATTGACATATTGGACGAAGGGTTTTGGAGTCCGGAAGTGTTCCGGAGGTACCGGGTGATGACCAGCATGACCGAAAGGTGTTTCGGGAGCCCCGACAAGTGTTGGGGGCTTCATGGGCCAAGGGAAGGGAGCAAACCATCCCACTAAGGGGTTGTGCGCCCCCCTCACCTATTCTCACGTGACCAGGGGTTTGGGGCGCCCCATCTAGGGTTCCCACCTCCTAGCTTGGGGGCCAAGTCACCCAAGGGGGAGATCCCATCTGCCCTGGCCGCTGCCCCCCCTAGGGGAAACTCTAGGGCGCCTCCCCTTGCCCTTGCCCCTATATATAGTGGAGGTTTTGGGGATGCACAACACACGAGTCTCTCTCTCCCAAGGCGCAGCCCTACCTCTCTCCCTCCTCGTCTCTCGTAGTGCTTGGTGAAGCCCTGCTGGAGTACCGCGCTCCTCCACCACCACCACGCCGTCGTGCTGCTGCTGGACGGAGTCTTCCCCAACCTCTCCCTCTCTCCTTACTGGATCAAGGCATGGGAGACGTCACCGGGCTGCACGTGTGTTGAACGCGGAGGCGCCGTTGTTCGGCGCTTAGATCGGAATCGACCGCGATCTGAATCGCTACGAGTACGACTACCTCATCCGCGTTCTAGTAACGCTTCCGCTTAGCGATCTACAAGGGTATGTAGATGCACTCCCCTTCCCCTCGTTGCTAGATTACTCCATAGATTGATCTTGGTGATGCGTAGAAAATTTTAAATTTCTGCTACGATCCCCAACAGTGGCATCATGAGCTAGGTCTATGCGTAGATTCTATGCATGAGTAGAACACAAAGTAGTTGTGGGCGATGATTTGTTCAATTTGCTTGCCGTTACTAGTCTTATCTTGATTCGGCGGCATTGTGGGATGAAGCGGCCCGGACCGACCTTACACGTACACTTACGTCAGACAGGTTCCACCGACTGACATGCACTTGATGCATAAGGTGGCTGGCGGGTGTCTGTCTCTCCCACTTTAGTCGGATCGGATTCGATGTAAAGGGTCCTTATGAAGGGTAAATAGCAATTGGCATATCACCGTTGTGGTTTTGCGTAGGTAAGAAATGTTCTTGCTAGAAACCCATAGCAGCCACGTAAAACATGCAACAACAATTAGAGGACGTCTAACTTGTTTTTGTAGGGTATGCTATGTGATGTGATATGGCTAAGAGGATGTGATGAATGATATATGTGATGTATGAGATTGATCATGTTCTTGTAATAGGAATCACGACTTGCATGTCGATGAGTATGACAACCGGCAGGAGCCATAGGAGTTGTCTTAATTTTTTTATGACATGTGTGTCAATGAAAACGCCATGTAATTACTTTACTTTATTGCTAACCGTTAGCCATAGTAGTAGAAGTAATAGTTGGCGAGGCAACTTCATGAAGACACGATGATGGAGATCATGGTGTCATGCCGGTGACGATGGTGTTCATGTCGCGCCTCAAAGATTGAGATCAAAGGAGCAAGATGATATTGGCCATATCATGTCACTTTATGTTTTGCATGTGATGTTTGTCATGTTTACATCTTATTTGCTTAGAACGACGGTAGCATAAATAAGATGATCCCTCGCAATAATTTCAAGAAAGTGTTCCCCCTAACTGTGCACCATTGCTAAGGTCCGTTGTTTCGAAGCACCACGTGATGATCGGGTGTGATAGGTTCTAACGTTCACATACAACGGGTGTAAGCCAGATTTACACACGCAATACACTTAGGTTAACTTGACGAGCCTAGCATGTACAGACATGGCCTCAGAACACGGAAGACCGAAAGGTCGAACATGAGTCGTATAGTGGATACAATCAACATGAAGATGTTCACCGATGATGACTAGTCCGTCTCACGTGATGATCGGACACGGCCTAGTTGACTCGGATCATGTATCACTTAGATGACTAGAGAGATGTCTATCTAAGTGGGAGTTCATTGAATAATTTGATTAGATGAACTTAATTATCATGAACATAGTCAAAAGGTCTTTGCAAATTATGTCGTAGCTCACGCTTTGGTTCTACTATTTTAGATATGTTCCTAGAGAAAATTTAGTTGAGAGTTGACAATAGCAATTATGCGGACTGGGTCCGTGAACTGAGGATTGTCCTCATTGCTGCACAAAAGGGTTATGTCCTTAATGCACCGCTCAGTGTGTTGAACCTCGAGCATCGTCTGTAGATGTTGGGAAACATCTGACATACACGTTTTGATGACTACGTGATAGTTCAGTACGTAATACTAATGATTTAGAATTGTGCACCAAAGACGTTTTTGAAACGTCGCAGAACATATGAGATGTCACTACAAGGATACCCCTTATAAAGCAACACACATTCTACAACATTTTAGCTATACGTTGTAAAATTCACAATAGATACGCATATTAAAGGTTGCAGAATATGCATTGGAGGTTTGCAGCTCTTGATCCCATCGTGGGATACATATGAAAAAAAATAAAAGAACGGAGAGGGACGTGCGAGAAACAGAGCCATCGATGCCAATCATCTCTCCCAAATCACCGCCACCAACCGCCTCGTCACCCTCGTCCTCCCACCTCGCCGCCGGCCCTCCCCTCTGTTCCTCCCACATCGCTGCTCTGGAGGCTACCGGATCTGCCTCATCTCCCACCTACCCATCCCTCTCACATCCCATCTCTCTCTTTCTTGATGCAGCTCCTCGTTGCGCCACCTGCGGCGGCTGATTCAAGCGACGTCCGACGAATCCCGCCATGCCCGAGGTCCCATCACACGGCGGTGCCCTCCCATGCAGCTAGATCTGGCGCCCGCGGCTACCAAAGCCCACCCGCGACCTTCCCGCGATGGCTAGGGTTTCGGGCGTCGGCGCCGGCGCCAGCGCCAGTGGCCATGTCGTCCTTCTCGTACGGTGAGTGAATCCCCTCCCCTGGCTTCGTCCTCTCTCTCTTCCCCTTTCTCTAACCTCTGTTTTTCTCTTCTCCTGTAGATGTCTAGGTATGCACCCCCGATTCTATTGCAGCTAATCCCTGTCAAAAAAGTTTGGCCCTTGTGCGACGAACACTGATAGGCCTGCAGACTGACTTCCGATCTCCGTTGTTCATGCACTGATTGCTATTCTATTAAATTAGTAATTATTATATATCGATGGAGCATTAAATTATTAAAAAAATCTTATACGCTGCTAACTCATCAATCCTTGATAGATGAGTCGTTAATCCTTTCAGTTTGTTTGATGTAGAGAAGAACTACTTCATATATGCATACCCCATATTAAATAGTCTACTGCAAGAGTTATAATATTTAAGGAGGGATCCAGTCTTAATTGGTCTCTAGATGGCAGTTTTGATGAGTTACTAATCGAAGTTTTTTGTTGCAATTTCACGCTTTTCAGGAGTCTGATGGTGAGGTTATTTAGGTGGAGGTAGTAGCTTGCTAATGGTGGCTTTCATGTCCAGCTTAAATACTAGAGGACGTGGACCTGTTGGAGGAAGCACGGACACCTTTGTTTTAGTGAGCAGGTGAATTAATAATCCACATTGTTTCTTCTATGATGTTGCTTTGATGCTGTTGATATGATTCAGAACACTGATAAATACTTCCCTCCACGCCTGTTAATGTACTGATTGTTGTATGCTCTTACTATTCTGCACAATTTGGATTACTAGCTAAATACTCGTGTGTTGCTACGGGGTAACAAACATTCAATTTCATGAACACGTCAAATGATACACTGTTTTTTGTAGTATGTGATACACTGTTACCACTGGCGGAGCTTTGTGAGGGCAAAAGCATGTCATGGCCTGCCCAGCCCTTGGGGTAAAAGTACATGTGGTAGTACAGATAGATGAGTAGCCCAGCTCACGACTGCCTTGCTTGCATGTAGCATCGCTTCTTCACGATTCTTTCTTGGCCTCTGGCCTCTGTTGCTTGACTCCTCTTCCTATCCAGTAGGGTAGCAAAACGACAATAGGGCACGGGCCACGCGTACAGCCGCAGGGAGGTCCAGAGAGAGGTGGCACGGAGCCGTGGAGGTCGAGTCACCGGTCGCACCGCCGGAGCAAGTAGCAGCACCGAACGGTGCGGAGGCCCAAGGGCAACCCTTGTAGCGGCGGCCAGCCGGGCGAGTAGCAACCTAGATGACGAGCACTGCTGCACAAGCACATGCGCACCCCCAAAACTCTTGTCTCTCGGACAGTACTAATTTTTGTATAAAATGTAGGTTATAACTTATAACACTTTGAAATTCAATAAATTGATAATAAACATCTTAATTTGGTAATAGATAATTGTCATGGATAGCAAAGCTAATCAACGCGGAATCAATTTGGTTTTCAAGAGAAAAAGAGATGTAAAGCTGGGAAAGATTTATCAGCAGCAGCTCTTCATCCATCGCTTGAGTTGAAATATTTGTGTTTCTTTTAATTTGGCCTGCCCAGGTTTTCCTTTGTAGCTCCACCACCGACTGTTACTTTCCAGTTATATTTTGATACACTGACGTCCTTCTCTTCCTTCAGTTTGAAAAGCTATTATGCAACTCCCCAGTTAAATTCCTTGGTCTTGCTAGCCTCTTCATCTAAAAAACTCACCATAATATAGTACACATTTTCTTGTCATTTGGTTATGTGATTGTCCTCTCATAGCATGCAATTGTTATATATGTACTTGGGTCAAGTCAACGTAGAGGATTCATCTATATCAAGTACTGATCTACTAATCTAAAAAAAGGTACTTATCTACTACCGCTGTACATCATAGTGAACATAAAACTGAATCCCAGTACCTCACTTAGATGCAACCTACACCTGAGCTTTATTCATTTTCATGTGCAAACATGCATATACTAAAGCTCGCAGCAAGCACACGCACATATACACCGGTAGCGGCTCACTGTTAATCATCATGTTTTTCATTCGTTAAGTAGAGGCTCACTGTTTGTTTGTGCACAGGTTTCCAAAGAAAGAAATACTCAATGTCATTTGGTGCTTTAGAGTGTGCCAGACTCTACATTCATAGTACATCACTGAGTTTTACCCTCAACTAAGATTATTTCCGTTGTGGTGATTATTTGTTTATTCCTTTATTGCATAGATTAGCTCTAACCATTTTTCAGCCTCCTTTTGTGCTCTTATTTAACTATTTATGTACTCCCCAATGGTGTACCTACTGTTGTGTGTAATTTAATGTGAGGTGCCACACTCATCCGTTCCGGCACTACCGAGATGGAGGCCAACACCATGGACGGCTGGAGCTGCTAGTAGATTTGTCCAAGATACGACAGTGTTCATAGTCATAGTTCTGGTAATTGTCTACGATCCCCATATCTTAACTGTTGTGTGCAAGTAATGTTCTTCTTAGATGCTCTTGCCCTTTTGATTCGTACATTGCTAAACTGACCACTGAGGTCTCACCACTTTGATTAATAAATTGTTGAATTACCCACATGAACTCTTTGCTTGCTAAACTGACCACTGAGCTCTCACCACTTTGATTAATAAATTGCTGAATTACCCACATGAACTCTTTGCTTTCACAGTTCGTACATTGCTGAATTTCCAATTATGTCGCTTGCCCTGTTCCATATGAGCAGTGTCTATTGTGCTTTTAACCCGTCAACTTAAGTAGGTCCTATGTTATTAGTGGCTTGCTTTTAGGCCATAACCAAATCTGTTTATTTTTCTCTGAGTCTGTTTATGTTTGTTTTGTGACCTGAAGTAGTATTTGAGTTGTAAGGGAATACTTTCAGGTCACAACTTTTCTTTGTAATAGTTGTAATCTAGCCGGGCAACCAATGTTTCGGAAGTAACGACCCTTTGTAAGAAGTAATGTTTCTTATTTGTTGGGCAACCCATCACTATTTGCATCATGTCAATGCATTGTGTATTAACAGTTCATTTTGTTATTTTCTTTGTAGATTCAAAAAATATATGGACGATTATATGGGTGCATGGCAAGTATACTGCACTGATGATGATGATGATGTTCTGGTTCACAATGATGACGATGATGTTTGTTTTCAGTTTTAGTTATGATGGCTGTTTTCAGTTTTAGTTAGGTTGTAGGGATGCTGTTCCTGTTGGATGATGTTCCTTGGTTAAGTTTTAGTTAAGTTGTAGGGATGTTGATGGATGCTGTCAGTTTAAGTTTCGCTGTCAAGAGAATATTTAGATTATGCATCACATTTGGATGTTATTCCTCCTGTAATATCAACTATTGTAATCCCACAATTTTTTTCCAATATATGATCTCTTCCTCTGGTGCGTATATTTTGTCTTCTGACTTGATATACATACTTATCACCATCATGTGGAGCATTAATTTAATTGCTGGCAATATATAAAATATTATTCACATTTTATATGTAAAACACCTGAAGCGCTACAAATTCTTTGTTGCCAAGCGACGAGAGTTGGATTCATGTACATTAGCCACCAACGTATATAAGTGTTGTATGAGTCGGTTTTATGTGTTGCAGTCTTGCAACGGTTCCCTTTACCAATGGAAGTATAACCGTTGCATTATGAGCTAGCAACATTGGATAAGGCTACGCATCCCAAACCGTTGGTAAAGACCCTAGCAACGCATATATGGACTTTTAGATACGGAAAAATGCGTTGCTATAGGCGGGGTCTTGTTGTAGTGTGTTCCAAAGACTGAAATTGGAATTTCAGACTAGTGCCCACGTCAAGAGGTATGAGACCTCTGACAAGTTTCTTAAGCTTGCAAACTAAGGGAGAAAAACTCAATCGTTGAGCATGTGCTCAGATTGTCTGAGTACTGCAATCGCTTGAATCGAGTGGGAGTTAATCTTCCAGATGAGATAGTGATGGTTCTCCATAGTCACTGCCACCAAGCTATTGGAGCTTCGTGATGAACTATAACATATCAGGGATAGACATGATGATCCTTGAGCAACTCGTGGTGTTTGACACCACGAAAGTAGAAATCGAGTAGGAGCATCAATTGTTGATGGTTAAACCACTAGTTTCAAGAAGGGCAAGGGAAAGAAGGGATACTTCATGAGACGGCAAATCAGTTGCTGCTCTAGTGAAGAAACCCAAGGTTGAACCAAACCCGAGACTAAGTGCTTCTATAATGAGGAGAATGGTCACTGAAGCAGAACTACCCTAGATACTTGGTAGATGAGAAGGCTGGCAAGGTCGACAGAAGTATTTTGGATATACGCCATATTATTGTGTACTTTACTAGTACTCCTAGTAGCACCAGGGTAATAAATACCGGTTCGGTTGCTAAGCGTTAGTAACTCGAAATAAAAGGCTGCGGAGACTAGCTAAAGGTGAGATGACGATATGTGTTGGAAGTGTTTCCAAGGTTGATGTGATCAAACATCGCACGCTCCCTCTACCATCGGGATTGGTGTTAAACCGAAATAATTGTTATTTGGTGTTTGCGTTGAGCATAGACATGATTGGATTATGTTTATCGCCACACGGTTATTCATTTAAGGAGAATAATGGTTACTCTGTTTATTTGAATAATACCTTCAATGGTCTTGCACCTAAAATGAATGGTTTATTGAATCTCGATATAGTGATACACATGTTCATGCCAAAAGATATAAGATAGTAATGATAGTACCACGTACTTGTGGCACTGCCATTTGAGTCATGTTGGTATAAAACGCATGAAGAAGCTCCATGTTGATGGATCTTTGGACTCACTCGTTTTTGAAAAGATTGATACATGCGAACCATGTCTATTGGTAGATATGCATGAAGAAACTCCATGCAGATGGATCGTTTGGACTCACTTGATTTTGAATCACTTGAGACATGCAAATCATACCACATGAGCAAGATGATTGAAAGGCCTCATTTTCAGTAAGATGGAACAAGAAAGCAACTTGTTGGAAGTAATACATTTTGATGTGTGCAGTCCAATGAGTGCTGAGGCACGCAGTGGATATCGTTATGTTCTTACTTCACAGATGATTTGAGTAGATGATGAGTATATTTACTTGATGAAACACAAGTCTGAATTATTGAAAGGTTTAAGTAATTTCAGAGTGAAGTTGAAGATCGTCGTGACAAGATGATAAAATGTCTATGATATGATCATAGAGATGAATATCTGAGTTACGAGTTTGGCACACAATTAAGACATTGTGGAAATTGTTTCACAACTAATACCGCCTGGACCACCATAGTGTGATGGTGTGTCCGAACATCACAACTGCACCCTATTGGATATGGTGCATACCATGATGTCTCTTATCGAATTACCACTATCGTTTATGGGTTAGGCATTAGAGACAACCGCACTCACTTTAAATAGGGCACCACACAATTCCGTTGAGACGACACCGTAGGAACTATGGTTTAGAGAAACCTAAGCTGTCGTTTCTTAAAAGTTTGGGGCTACAATGCTTATGTGAAAAAGTTTCAGGCTGATAAGCTCGAACCAAAAGCAGATAAATGCATCTTCATAGAATACCCAAAAATAGTTGGGTATACCTCCTATTTCAGATCCGGAAGCAAAAGTGATTGTTTCTAGAAACGGGTCCTTTCTCGAGGAAAAGTTTCTCTCGAAAGAATTGAGTTGGAGGATGGTGGAGACTTGATGAGGTTATTGAACCGTCACTTCAACTAGTGTGTAGCAGGGCACAGGAAGTTGTTCCTGTGGCACCTACACCAATTGAAGTGGAAGCTTATGATAGTGATCATGAAACTTCGGATCAAGTCACTACCAAACCTCATAGGTTGACAAGGATGCATACTACTTCAGAGTGGTACGTAATCCTGTATTGGAAGTCATGTTGCTAGACAACAATGAACCTACGAGCTATGGAGAAGTGATGGTGGGCCCAGATTCCGAAGAATGGCTCGAGGCCATAAAATCCGAGAGAGGATCCATGTATAAAAGAAAGTATAGACTTTGAAAGAACCACTTGATGGTCGTAAGGCTGTTGGGTGCAGATGGATTTTAAAAGAAAGACAGACAATGATGGTAAGTGTCACCATTAAGAAAGCTCGACTTGTCGTTAAGATGTTTCCCGACAAGTTCAAGGAGTTGACTACGATGAGACTTTCTCACTCGTAGCGATGCTAAGAGTCTGTTGGAATTATGTTAGCAGTCACTGCATTATTTATGAAATCTTGCAGATAGGATGTAAAAAACATTGTTTCCTCGACATTTTTCTTGAGGAAAGGTTGTATGTGATACAACCAGAAGGTTTTGTCAATCCTGAAAGATGCTGATAAGTATGCAAAGCTCCAGCAATCCTTCTAAGGACTGGAGTAAGCATCTCGGAGTTGGAATGTACGCTTTGATGATATGATCAAAGATTTTGGGTTTATACAAAGTTTATGAGAAACTTGTATTTCCAAAGAAGTGAGTGGGAGCACTATAGAATTTTTTATGAGTATATGTTGTTAACATATTGTTGATCAGAAATGATGTAGAATTTCTGGAAAGCATGCAGGGTTATTTGAAAAGTGTTTTTCAATGGAAAATCCGGATTAAGCTACTTGAACATTGAGCATTAAGATCTATAAGGATAGATCAAAAACGCTTAATAGTACTTTCGAATGAATACATACCGTGACAAGATTTTGAAGGAGTTCAAAATAGATCAGCAAAGAAGGAGTTCTTAGCTGTGTTACAAGGTGTGAATATTGAGTAAGACTCAAGACCTGACCATGACAGAAGAGAGAGAAAGGACGAAGGTCATCACCTATGCTTTAGACGTAGGCTCTACAGTATGCTATGCTGTGTACCGCACCTGAAGTGTGCCTTGCCATGAGTCAGTCAAGGGGTACAAGAGTGATCCAGGAATGGATCACACGACATCGGTCGAACTTATCCTTAGTAACTATTGGACTAAGGAATTTTCTCGATTATGGAGGTGGTAAAAGAGTTCGTCGTAAAGGGTTACGTCGATGCAAACTTTGACACTAATCCGGATGACTCTGAGTAGTAAACCGGATTCGTATAGTAGAACAGTTATTTGGAATAGCTCCAAGTAGCGCGTGGTAGCTGCATCTACAAGATGACATAGAGATTTGTAAAGCACACATGGATCTGAAAGGTTCAGACTCATTGACTAATAAACCTCTCTCACAAACAAGATATGAACAAACCCCATGGGTGTTGGATTCATTGCAATCACATAGTGATGTGAACGAGATTATTGACTCTAGTGCAAGTGGGAGACTATTGGAAATATACCCTAGAGGCAATAATAAAATGGTTATTATTGTATTTCCTTGTTCATGATAATTGTCTATTGTTCATGCTATAATTGTATTAACCGGAAACCGTAATACATGTGTGAATACGTAGACCACAACATGTCCCTAGTAAGCCTCTAGTTGACTAGCTCGTTGATCAATAGATGGTCATGGTTTCCTAACCATGGACATTTGATGCCATTGATAACGGGATCACAACATTAGGAGAATGATGTGATGGACAAGACCCAATCCTAAGCCTAGCACAAGATCGTATAGTTTGTCTGCTAAAGCTTTTCTAATGTCAAGTATCATTTCCTTAGACCATGAGATTGTGCAACTCCCGGATACCGTAGGAATGCTTTGGGTGTACCAAACGCCACAACGTAACTGGGTGGATATAAAGGTGCACTACGGGTATCTCCGAAAGTGTCTGTTGGGTTGGCACGAATCGAGACTGGGATTTGTCACTCCGTGTAAACGGAGAGGTATCTCTGGGCCCACTCGGTAGGACATCATCATAATGTGCACAATGTGACCAAGGAGTTGATCACGGGATGATGTGTTGCGGAACGAGTAAAGAGACTTGCCGGTAACGAGATTGAACAAGGTATCGGGATACCGACGATCGAATCTCGGGCAAGTACTATACTGGTAGACAAAGGGAATTGTATATGGGATTGACTGAATCCTTGACATCGTGGTTCATCCGATGAGATCATCGTGGAACATGTGGGAGCCAACATGGGTATCCAGATCCCGCTGTTGGTTATTAACCAGAGAGATGTCTCGGTCATGTCTGCATTATTCCCGAGCCCGTAGGGTCTACACACTTAAGGTTCGATGACGCTAGGGTTATAGGGAAAGCATGTACGTGGTTACCGAATGTTGTTCGGAGTCCTGGATGAGATCCCGGACGTCACGAGGAGTTCCGGAATGGTCCAGAGGTGAAGATTGACATATTGGACGAAGGGTTTTGGAGTCCGGAAGTGTTCCGGAGGTACCGGGTGATGACCAGCATGACCGAAAGGTGTTTCGGGAGCCCCGACAAGTGTTGGAGGCTTCATGGGCCAAGGGAAGGGAGCAAACCATCCCACTAAGGGGCTGTGCGCCCCCCTCACATATTCCCACGTGATCAGGGGGTTTGGGGCGCCCCATCTAGGGTTCCCACCTCCTGGCTTGGGGGCCAAGTCACCCAAGGGGGAGATCCCATCTGCCCTGGCCGCTGCCCCCCTAGGGGAAACCCTAGGGCGCCTCCCCTTGCCCTTGCCCCTATATATAGTGGAGGTTTTGGGGATGCACAACACACGAGTCTCTCTCTCCCAAGGCGCGGCCCTACCTCTCTCCCTCCTCGTCTCTCGTAGTGCTTGGCGAAGCCCTGCTGGAGTACCGCGCTCCTCCACCACCACCACGCCGTCGTGCTGCTGCTGGACGGAGTCTTCCCCAACCTCTCCCTCTCTCCTTACTGGATCAAGGCATGGAAGACGTCACCGGGCTGCACGTGTGTTGAACGCGGAGGCGCCGTTGTTCGGCGCTTAGATCGGAATCGACCGCGATCTGAATCGCTACGAGTACGACTACCTCATCCGCGTTCTAGTAACGCTTCCGCTTAGCGATCTACAAGGGTATGTAGATGCACTCCCCTTCCCCTCGTTGCTAGATTACTCCATAGATTGATCTTGGTGATGCGTAGAAAATTTTAAATTTCTGCTACGATCCCCAACACCTATGACCTGCCACGATGTCTTTGGATCCCACGTCATTGCAGCTCCACGAACAATACTCCAACGAGCTTGAAGCACTCTAAAAGCCCTCTACACATCCTTTCTAGAACCTTCTTGCATTTGTGCAAAGATACATCATTTGTTACCTTTGGGATCAGGGCAAGTCTTCACAAATGCCACTCACTGAGGATTGATATCATCGGCAAGGTAGTACCCCATAGTGTAGTTGTGCCCGTGGACGGCGTAGTTGCAGGTCGTAGCATCTCTATCACAAAATATATTGAACAATGGAGATCACTGAAGCACATTTATGTCGTTGTACCACATTGTTCGCAATAAGAATGATACTCTTGTGCAGGTGCTCAGTTCATTCCCGCCGGATATTTCTTTCAGGCGGGACTTGATTGGCCCCCGTCTTACGTCATGGAAAAATCTTTTATCCTGATTGGATTTGATTAACCTAACACAAAGACAAGATGTGTTTCGCTGGAACCTCACTACATCTTGGTCCTGCACAGTCAGCTCTATGTACCGTGTGCTCACACATTCAGAGATTTCAATGGATAATAGCAAGAAAATTTGCAAGTAAAAAATTTCACTAAAAATATAAAATCTTTATGTGATATCTAACCAAAGACAACATCTTCCTTTACAATTGATAATGAAGCAAGAGGTGTAGCATTTATACTCATGACGAGACAATCAAACTATTTTTTTGAGTGCAAGTTCGCACAGTGTACGTGGTCAGCAGTCCAAGCAGCGTCCAGTGTGTATCCGACCACAAGGGTTGTTAATATTTTTGGTCATTGGTTGAACGATAATTTAAATAGGTTCAAAACGCTAATAATGGCAGGGTGTATACCGTATTATTATCGCTTTTCCTATGTACAAATGATTTGGGTTTTATTATAGTCACAAAAAATATTCTCCTTTGCAGGTTATTATCCATTGTACGAACTCGCTTTGTGCGTTCTATGATACACCGAACGTAGTAGCAACTATTGTTCAAGATGGTGTATATGCGGTTGGAGCGGGTGTCCAGAAATTTTTTTTACCCAATGTGGATGCCAACATAATCTCCAGATCGGTTCACCACCTCCTTCGACATATACATAATGCCGGTCCCATGTGATTCTACTGTTGCCGATATGTCTTTTTTCATTATATTTTGCCAAACTGTTGGTGTTTGGCTATGTTGCATTTTAGGTAGATATCAGATGTTGTTTGTCAAGATCTGTATCTGATGTTATATTTTGAGTTAATAAAAGCTTCATTTATCAAAAATAATAGTTAACAAATAGCTAGAGAATGAATGGATTGAGATCCAGTGACATGCCATGGGCATGATACCATGAACAGTATGGTGCCTTGCCTCCCTCTCCTGTCCGTCAGATCATCATCCAGCAGTCAGGGGTGATATGAACAGTATCCGGTCTACAGTACGTCCACAATACAACATCTACAGTGATTTGTCTACAGGACCGCGTTCACAGTGTTTTGTTGCTACAGTGGTTAATCTGGGCTGTCCATTTCAGATCCAAGGGCCATGTTACGGCATGACATGCTGAAGGTATGTCACTGGATCTCTGTACTGAATGAACATGTGCATACCTCTACACCGCAATTATCAACACGTAGATAGTAGTATAAGCTGTAGCAATTCCAGCTAGCTATTGAATAGCACTACACAAAAAGATCTGCAAGTAGATTTTTTCACCGTCCCAAACCTGAGCAACACCGCGTTGTTGTTTATTTGTCGGCCACATCGGGCTGAACTTGGTGATGTCTCTCGGATATGTGTTCTACCAAACCAAGCCAATACCAAACCAAACCAAGCCAAACCTGAGCAAGTCCGCGTTGTTGCTCCATCAGATATTTCGAGCTGCTGACATCGCAAGAGTAGAGGGCATTTTGTTATTTCACCACCGGATGTCGGGTTCCCATGCCGTCGCTTTCGTGTCCTTCAGCGCGTACTTATCCATGCTCGCCACCACCGACCCCCGCCCTGTCAGTTGTCGGCGGTGACCGGCCGGCATGCCGCGTTGCTGCTTCGTGCGCCGAGACAAAAGCTCGCACCGCACGGTTCACGCCACGCACCACTTGGCCGCATTCCGCGACAGGTAAGCACCGACGACGACGGCCGGGAGCGAATCGTCGTTATCCGTCTGGTAAAACCCCTCGCCTGCAAGGCCGCACTTTGCATCCGTCACCGCGGCGAGTTGTTTTTCGCGGATCGTTTAGAGCAACTCCAATGAAGCGATCCATTTTATCTGTTTGAATTATCTGGACGTAAAAGTTAGCCCAACGGGGCGATCTAAATGGACGTCTGTATTCGCCTGCTGTCCGTTTGTCCTCCGCCCCGATCCAAATTGAACGCAAAAATGGGCCACGAATGGGTCCGTGGCGGACAAAACGAGCGCTCTCGTCCGCTGCTGCCCTCTCATGTCCGTCCTGGACCCACGTATCAGTGACACAGCACGTGCCGATCGACGGGGCGAGATCCCCACCTAATCCAGCGCTGCCCACACGCGCCGTCCCACCCCTCGCCGGCGTCGAGGCCCATCTACCTCCACAACCGCTACAACGAGGAGCGAGCCCACCGGCGAGGCCACCGGCGCAGGCCACCACCTACGGCGGCGGAGCAGCTGGCGCTGGAGCTCATGGGGGGGAGGGGGGGTGCTGGAGCCCGCGGCGGAGCGAGCCCTCGACTTGAGCGCCGGCAAGATCCTGCGGCGGCGTGAGGGCGGCGTAGGGGTGGCGCGACGGGGGGCGGAGGGCGCGATGGGATGCCCACCGGTGAAGAGGAGCGGAGGGGCGACGCGAGAGGTGCCTACCGCCGATCCAGAGGAAGAAGCACTCGGCAGGGGACCTCCAGAGCCCCGACCTGCGCGGAGTGAGCTCTCGACTTCAGCGCCGGCAAGATCCTGCGGCGGCACGAGGGGGAGTAGGGAGCGACGCGGCTGGAAGCAGCGGCGGCGCGACGGGGGTCGGAGGGAGCGACGCGGCTGGAAGCAGTGGGGCACCACGACGAGGAGCAGAGGGGCGGCACGAGGAGGTGCCCGCCGGCGAGAAGGAGGGGAGGGGCGACACGACTGGGAGCAGAGGTGCCTACCGGCAAGGAGGAGTAGAGAAGCGACTGGGAGCAGAGGTGCATGTCCGCTTTTGCATCTGTGCGTTGGGATCAGTCGTCGTCCGTGTGTATACGCCTTATATTCGCTAGGCGGACGAGCAACCCAAACAAACAAAAAGCGGACAAAATACATGTCCATTTAGGTAACCCCGTTGGAGTTGCTTTTACTGACTCGTCGGGGGGTGAAGTTTGATTTAGACCCTGAGGTTGTAGAGCTCAACGAAAATGAACCTCCATGTCTCAATCCCTGAAATCGGTACCCTAACTTCATCAATCCCGTTCATTTTCAACCTTGAAGTTGTATCCAAACAGAAGGATTGCTACGTGGCACCGGAATAGACCGGGATCGGTGAGTGAACGGTTATTTGTGAGTGGGTCCCACAAAATTAAACCCGGCTCTGTAGCCATGCACTTCTTCCTCGCTCTCGCTTCTACTTTTGACGTTGTGCTGGCTCGAGGATGTTGCCATGGCCGACTCCTGCAGCAGCTCGGCGGCGTGGCGAGGGCTACCGCTAACATGCGATTTTTTTATCCGCAACAATGTCAAAGAGTGCCTGTTCAAGGCTCTTCCTTCTCCCGGCCAGCGCATCCCGTGTGTGCGGCATCGAGCAGGTGCGGCGACGGCGACCGCAGACGAAATTTTCTTTTACGTATCCGCGACAACGTCTAAGAGCACTGGTTGGAGCCTTGGAGGCTGAGGCTCTTCCTCCTCCCGGCGTGTCTGTGCGGCATTGCGGCAGTGCCGTAAAGTGTGGCGTAGGCGTAGCACGTCCATGACGACACTCTCTGTTCGTTGTCTTCATCATGCGTCGGCCGCGGAGGTTGCAGGACCCCGCCACCGAGGAGGCAGCCATGGCCATCTGGTCTGCCGCGTCAAGCTCTGTCTTAGTACCCTCTCACTTCACGCTCGTGCACGGACAAGGCAGCAACTGATAGTCACGGCATGGCGTATGGCAATCCTGCCAGTCCATATGCCCACTGGCGTGTAGTCCATTTCTACTGCATGCTTGCTAGTTATTGTTGTGCGCTCACTGCTACCATCTGCATGTTTCTAGCTTGTTGTGGTGCTGATGCATGGCCGGAGCCGAACAAGACCAGCATCTCCCTCGCGTTCACAAGATTATACCTCGGCCTAAGCAACAAAGCAGTGGAGTTCGCACAAGATTCTACCGGCGAAGCAAGCTCTAGACGGACGAGGCGCTGTAGCACAAACATGAGGCAGTGGAGCTCTTAACGGCGGCGCCGATAGCCGCCAGCTCTCACGTGAGCACGGCGACGGCATGGACTGGGAGCCTGGGACGACAAGTACGGACATCACCCTGGCCCTTTGGCTGTTGCCTGTCATACTATTTTTTTGTCAGTAAAATATTTACAGATCGAATACTGCGACACAACATTAATTTTTCATGTACTGGTCAAAGTCAACAGTCCCAGCCTCTTGATGCCACGTCATCAAATCCATCCCTAAAACGGTTGTAGATTTATTACACCGGGACTACAGGGTGCTAATTTCAGGGAATTGAAGGTGAGGGTTTATTTCCGTCGAGCTCTACAAATTCAGGGTTTGAATCAAACTTCACTCTCGATCGGGTGGTTGCACCGTGTGTTTTGACATATGACAGTGAAGCTAGATTGCCATTCATTGCACGCAAAGTAGGTGGAGCTGGCATGCTGTGATGAAGGAACGGCCAGATGAAGCGAGACGAGGGGATGGTTGCGGTGGAGCGCTTGATTCACCGGTCACCATCGCATGCCCCCGGTTAGCGGTCGAGATCATCTGCCGCCGTATTAGTAACGAAGTGGATATCCATCACTGAGTACAAAACAGAGCATTGCCTTTTTTTCCTTAAAGAATCGTTTACGATAGAAGATTCAAAGTGTACACATCACAACAACCGTGAACATAGCGAATGACGGAGAAGGGAAAATATCTCGTATTTAAAAATATATACTCCTTTTGTTTTGTTTCGTTCGTCCTCTCCCTCACACCACTTATATTTTGAGTTTTTTCTTCTCCGTGTTTCTTGAAAACCACCGCAACTGTCCCATGGCTCAGTTTTTTTGCGGAAAGGCAAAAGAGTATATATTAAATAAATTGAAAGATGCATCCAAGTACTTAGGGTTCTGAAGTTTTCTTCCTCCTACATCCACCCCGCAACATATCATGAACAAAGCTCGTTGGCACCTCTCGACATTCGTCTCACTGAAGCAAACTTCTTGAAACCCGAGGGCTTGTAGAAGTAGCGGCCGGAAAATCGTCGATATGGACCAAAAATGTCGATGGTCATGATCTGCAGCAAATCGCCACCTCGGAGAACAAATGCCGGAGAGGGCATGTAGAACACCCTTCGGGCAGATAGAATGTGAGAAGCTTTACCTCACCTGGTCCCGATGTGCATGTCCAAATGAAGAAGAAGCTAGAAGGCCAAAATAGGAACCGTTGCCATCCACTCTGCCGAACTACTCCATCCATGACCACCTAGTCAAAACGTAGACAAAAACGGGACCTGATATATGACCCTGACCAAAACTACAGACTCCCTCCACGACGTGACAATCATCATCTCTAAAACGAGGACATGACGCAGGAAAACTTATCCCAAGCCACCAATACGCTAGTGCTTCACCACCGCCGACAAGATACATAGACTGGGCCCTAACAAAGCTAGGGGTTATTTACCTAGAGTGAGACCAGAGCTAGCACGACCCACCCAAACATGGTTAATCCCAAACCGAGGTTCCTCCCACCACGTTGGCACCTGGAGGCAAGGGGAATCAACGGCGAAGCTTACTTGAAACCCTAACCGCCTTTTTTTAGAAAGAGGTGGGAAACGATGCATATAGCGGTTTACCCCACACCTTATTCGCCTAGCAAAGACTCCCACTTTTTGGTTTATATGTTTTGCGTGTATCTCTATGCTGTCAATTTTACAAATACAATGTGAACTTTAAATCACAAAAGTTATATCATTAAAAAATAGAACATTTGAAATTTCTGATGGTACAAAATTCTAATATATATAACTAGTATTATACTGGTCAAATTGTCGATCTAAGGATACACGTTGGCCTAATAAACCAGAAAAGAGGTACTAAAATTGTGTTATCTTTGGTAATTCAATAAGTATCGCATTAATTGGTAGCTAAAGTATACTCCCTCCATTCCTTGATATAAGGTGTATAGATTTTTGAGAAAAAGTCCGAAATATAAGGTATATTGGGTTACACTGCTCGTTTGGATAATTTTTGAAGGAATTTGATTATATTTCCTTATGTCAGGCAAGCTCCTCTATTTTCTCATGTCAATTAGTCCGGTATGATCTCGCCCAAAACTTGTGAAATTTTCTCTCCACGTGCGTTTTTTAATTTTCGTGACAAAAACTATACACCCTATATTTAGAAACGGAGGGAGTATTTTTTATACATGTATTCATATTTTGACATAACTGGAATGCAGATCACATTTACTGGCAGAAAATTCATATATACCCCGTTACAATGCGCGAACCACGGACAATTATCTACTCCTATCTATTAATATATATTAAAAAAATCGAGACTAGTCTGCCGATCGCTTGCTTGATAAACACTTGATTACGTGGAAGCTAACGCCTCATTAGTGCCCTCCCCAACTTTAACTTTCCTCCCTTGTTCGCTAAAGAAAGAGGCGAAGACCATCAGCAAGGGGGTAGACTCCAGGAAAGGGAATTCCTCAACCATACTGCCTTTTCATGGATCATTCCAGCTGAGGATTAAGGAGAGAAATTAACCGCATCCCGGGGCCGCGCGCGAGTGTGATGCGCGCAGCTTGCCGGCGGCGATGGATTTGCCGTGGCTGGACCTCCCCTTCACCTTCCTCACGCTGCTCCTGGCCACCCGCCTGGCGTACGACTACTACGGCGTCGTCGCCGCCACCTTCGCCGGCAGCTTCGCGCTCCAGATCTTCCTCTTCTACTGCTTCGCGCGCTGGTACCGCCACACCATGGGCGCCCGCGCCGAGCTGCTCCCCTCGTCGACGACGTCGCAGCAGCGCGACGAGGGGTCCCCGCCCGTCCTGACCCCGCTGCTGGAGGCGTCGAGCGGGGCCGGCGCCGCCGCGGCCGCGGGGGCCCTGCTGGCCAACCGGTGCCTGGCCTTCGTGTTCATGGTGTTCGTCCCGCTCATCATCGTCGTCTTCGAGCGGAGCCAGGCGGACGTCGTCGCCTACGCGCTCTGCCTCGCCAACATACTCGTCATGGTCGTCTGGCTCTCGCCGGAGGCGCCCGGCTCCATGTCGGCCACCAAGTCCTTCCTGGGGCTCAGCGACGACGAGGACGAGGAGAGCGGCGGCGCCGCCGTCGGCGCCGAGGACAAGTGCTGCGTCTGCCTCGCCGGCATGCGGGAGGAGCAGGCCCTCCGGGACCTGCCGCGGTGCGGGCACCGGTTCCATGAGAAGTGCATCGGCAAGTGGCTCAAGACCGGGCACCCGACATGCCCCGTGTGCCGGGCGCTGGTCTTGCCGCCGCCGGCCGTGCACGCGGACCCGTTCGACGACTCTGTTAGCCCCGTCTAGCTCTGTTTCTCCCCTGCATCCAGTCTAACAATCATTCCATAGAAAATCAGACCCCTATTCAGCATCAGACGCTGGAAATGGTGAATTGCTGGGTAATTTGCTACTCTCTCTTCTTGATAATGCGTAGTTGTCTGAACAAATGTTCAACTGTAGCCTGTAAATAAGGACTGTACATTTTTCCTTTTTACTCTGAAGGTTGAGATGACGGAGTCTTGCATGTTTTTGTGAAAGGTGGAGTGATTTACCATTCTGTTCAAACGCTGCCAATGGTGAATTGTTGATGATGTGTAGTTCTGAACGAACTTGGTTATATCGACGGGCAATGTTCAGTTGTAAGTTGCAAAAGAGGACTGTACTTTTGTCTCTGAAGAATGTGATAACGAATTAGTCTCTCCTGGCATGTTACGATTGTACATTCTGTTCATACTACAAGAGGGGAACAAAATCCCCCTTCACTCGTTGGTGGTGGAGGTGGCGCCTTTCAGCTCCGGCCTTCTTCGAATGTTGCTTCATCTATGGATGATAGGTGCAATGATTGTACATTCCTTCCGTAATAGGACATCCCAACAAAATATCTTTGCCAAAATCCTCCTTTTAAAACTCTATAAACTCAAACCGTCGCGTCCCTTTCTCTCGGTCGCTGGTGGAAGCTACCAACTGAACGCTGGTGGCGGTGGAGCCTCTCCAGCTCCTTCCATTAACTAGGTGGTTGACTCTTTCACATGGTACCTTCTTCAATACCACTAAAATATCTTCCCTACTAAAATTCTCTCTCTTTTGAAACCCTAGTTTCAAGCCATCAAGTCCTTCCTTGGGACCTACCGAGTGACTGATGGTGGTAGTGCTGCTCGGCTCCTTTCCTAACAGAGGTGGTTCACCCTCCTACACAACATCTTCTAATCATTTGTCATTGGAAACCCTAGAATCAAGCACTCGCGACTTTCGCTAGTTGCGGGTGATGGAAGCTATCGACGTGGCATGGGGCATCCTAACCAGCGTTTTGATTTTCGGTTTGAGATTTTTTTTCGCCCCAGACCGAGAGTGCAGAATTTCGGCCAAATTTTGACTACAATCTTACTAAAATTTGACAAAAGTTTGCCAAATTTGACCAATTTCGATGGAAAGATATATTTCGCCCCTGGCCGAGATGGCCGAAATTCGGCCGAAATTCAAAACACAGATCCTAACTCATTGCTCTTGGGAATCATTGCATGGAAAACAAAAAAAATGCACACAGTTAGCAGCAATCCCCGGTCAAGAGAGATGTGAGACAAAATTTGTCCAGTTCGAAGAGTTAGAAGTGCAAGTTGTCCAGTTTGAGAGTTGGGGGACAAAAAAAGATTTACCCTCATACTTCTATAAATTTAATAAATATTGGATGATATCAAGGTCGGATGTAGTGAACTCTTTGTTTGCTGAGTCCATGTCCCACGGAGAGAGATGATACCGAGCAAACCCTAGGCACCAAAAACATGCCTAATCGTTCCTTGCGCACACCCTCTCGTGTGACATCCTTCATAACGGGCTGACCCATCTCATAGCCATTTAAGGTCGGTTGTTAGAAGCCCATCCCGGTTTTGGGAAGCTTCTAGAAACTTCCCAACCACTTTTCTTCTTTTATGTGTTTTTGGTTTTCTAGTTTCACTCGTTTTTGTCCGTTTTTTCTTATTTTTCATCTTTCATTATTTTTCATTTATTTTTTATTCGCCGACTTTTTCCAAATTCGTGAAATTTCTCGTGAACTATTTTCAAAATTCAGGACCTTTATTTTCAAATTAGTGAACTTTTTGAGACTTATGATTTTTTTTAAATTCATGAAATTTCTTGTATTGACAAACTATTTTTTAAAATTCATAAAAAATTTCAAAATCACAAACTATTTGTATTAGTGATTTTTTTTCAAATTCATGACTTTTTTTTTGTATTCATGAATTTTTTTAAAAAGTCCAATGTGGTCAAAATGTTCAGTGGTCAAGGACCAAACGTTCAACAGATGATTGAGCGAGTGAGCCTGCCTGTAGAGTGAAGCAAGCGTTAGTGCTTAATGGGCTGGCCCAACCGACTTTGCCCGTGAGCGCCGGCTGGCAAACTGGTGCATAAGGCGATGTATAGGAGGTCTCATGGTACCGTGCTCATCCATGTTGCATACTCCTCCAAGGTTTACATCTCTTCCCACAAAAATCAAAATTTTCTTATGGTGATGCTTACATAATTCCATCCCATGCTTTAGTGTACTAGCAAATCGTCATGGGGAATATATCACAGTGCCCAATTTGTCAACATGGGGCGAAGGGCATAGCACATATTTTATTCACGTGTAAAAGGTCGAAGAAGGTTTGGGACTCGCTTGGGATTTTAGCGGATGTTTCTTTTTTTCTTTTTTTTTTGAGGGGAGCGGATGTTTCTTTTGCCACTATGACTGATAGGTCTGGAGGAGCTATGCTGGAGTTTATACCTAAAATCTAAAAAGTGGCCGTGTACCTTTTAGAGAAAACAAGCGGCCTGGCTCACAATGCATGCATGCCTAATTTTTTTGTCTGCTAGTGCATGTGACTGCAGCATTAAATGTCTTCACACTGTCCCTTCACTTTGAAAAACGATCAAATCCATATGTATTTATTTCGGGTTTTCAAAAATTCAAAAAGTCATATTTTTCAAACCGCACATCAGAATTCAAATCTATTTTCACCCTCCGAATCCTCACGACGAGATCTTTGAAACTAGATCCCTCATGGGTATGTTTTGACGAAAAAAAATTCGATGCCAACTTTGAGGCTATATGGTGCAACTTTAGTAGTGCATTGTGCAACTTTAGTACTGCATGATGCAATTGTTTTTCAAAACCAAATTTAGAGCTACATGATCGAACTTCCAATGAGGTTACAACATGGCAACCATAACAACCGACTTTTGTGATGTGCAACTAGTCTACTGCCTCGGCCAACTACCTAGTTGTAGATGTGCAACTCTCCTCCCTACTTGTGGATATCTACTGTTGGCATACTCTACCCACCTCCCCTATTAGGGATATGTGCAACTCAGTATGTTGTTCAAGCCAACTGTCTATTAGTCGATGTGCAACTATTTTCTCTCCCTGCTTGTGGATATGCAGTTTCGGTTGGCGAGGGCAACAAACGGAGTTGCACATAGTCTACTAGGCAGTTGACCAAAAAAGCATGCGAAGTTGCACATCTCACAGGCAGGGATAGTTGAATGGTGAAAATTCCATATTCACAAGGATAATGAAAAGCTGCATATAGACAGGGTGCTAAAGTTGTAAATCTCAAAAACAGGGGTGGTTTGGACCGGTTGCTAGAAGAAAAAACTACACATCCATGGGGTGTACGATCAAAAGTTGCTCTCACTGTTAGACATTTGGTTGTGGCAGTATCCGAAGTTGCACATCCACTACTAGGAAGCTGGCGGATACAACAAAAAGTGAAAGCACATCCACGGGCAAGGGGAAAGTTGCACATCAATTACTAGCCAGTTGGCCTGCGCAACAGACGAAATTGCACATCTCACGGGAAGGGGTGGTTTGAGGGGTGGAGGTGACTGTTGGGGAACGCAGTAATTTCAAAAAATTTCCTACACACACGCAAGATCATGGTGATGCATAGCAACGAGAGGGGAGAGTGTTGTCTACGTACCCTCGTAGACCGAAGCGGAAGCGTTGACGCAACGTAGAGGAAGTAGTCGTACGTCTTCCCGGTCCAACCGATCCAAGCACCGTTACTCCGGCACCTCCGAGTTCTTGGCACAAGTTCAGCTCGATGACGCTCCCCGGGCTCCGATCCAGCAAAGCTTCGGGGAGGAGTTCCGTCAGCACGACGGCGTGGTGACGATCTTGATGCTCAACCGTCGCAGGGCTTCGCTTAAGCACCGCTACAATATGACCGAGGTGTAATATCGTGGAGGGGGGCACCGCACACGGCTAAGGAACGATCACGAAGATCAACTTGTGTGATTATGGGGTGCCCCCTGCCCCCGTATATAAAGGAGTGGAGGAGGGGAGGGCCGGCCCTCTCTATGGCGCGCCCTAGGGGAGTCCTACTCCCACCGGGAGTAGGATTCCCCCTTTCCTAGTCCAACTAGGAGTCCTTCCATGTAGTATGAGTAGGAGACAAGGAAGGGGAAGAAGGAAGAGAAGGAAGGAGGGGGCGCAGCCCCTCCCCCTAGTCCAATTCGGACTAGGCCTTGGGGGGGCGCGCGGCCTGCCTCTCCCTCTCGCCTAAAGCCCAATAAGGCCCATATACTTCTTCTCCCGTATTCCCGTAACTCCCCGGTACCCCGAAAAATACCCGAACCACTCGGAACCTTTCCGATGTCCGAATATAGTCGTCCAATATATCGATCTTTACGTCTTGACCATTTCGAGACTCCTCGTCATGTCCCTAATCTCATCCGGGACTCCGAACTCCTTCGGTACATCAAAACTCATAAACTCATAATATAACTGTCATCGAAACCTTAAGCGTGCGGACCCTACGGTTCGAGAACAATGTAGACATGACCGAGACATATCTCCGGTCAATAACCAATAGCGGAACTGTTGGGGAACGTTGCAGAAAACAAAAATTTTCCTACTCGTTTCACCAAGATCCATCTAGGAGTTCATCTAGCAACGAGTCATCGGATGCATCTACATACCTTTGTAGATCGCGCACGGAAGCGTTCAAAGAACGGTGATGATGTAGTCGAACACGACGTGATCCAAATCACCGATGACCAAGCGCCGAACGGACGGCACCTCCGCGTTCAACACACGTACGGGACGGGAGACGTCTCCTCCTTCTTGATCCAGCAAGGGGAAGGAGAGGTTGATGAAGATCCAGCAGCACGACGGCGTGGTGGTGGATGCAGGGCGTCACAGTAGCAGGGCTTCGCCTATACTACGAGAGAGAGACATAACGGGGAGAGAGGGAGGCGCCAAGGCTGAGGTCTGAAGTCCTTCCCTCTCCTCAACTATATATAGGGGTGCCAAGGGGGGGGGGGCGCCGGCCCTAGTAGATGGATCTACTAGGGGGGGGCGGCCAAGGGTGGGGGGCTTGCCCCCCAAGCAAGGGGGCGCCCCCTTTAGGGTTTCCCCCAACCCTAGCCGCATGGGCCCTTGGGGAGTTGGCGCCCCAGCCCACTTTGGGCTGGGTCCCTTCCCACTTCAGCCCATGGGGCCCTTCGGGATAGGTGGCCCCACCCGGTGGACCCCCGGGACCCTTCCGGTGGTCCCGGTACAATACCGGCGACCCCGAAACTTGTCCCGATGGCCGAAACAGCACTTCCTATATATAATTCTTTACCTCCGGACCATTCCGGAACTCCTCGTGACGTCCGGGATCTCATCCGGGACTCCGAACAATATTCGGGTTACTGCATATTCATATCTTCACAACCCTAGCGTCACCGAACCTTAAGTGTGTAGACCCTACGGGTTCGGGAGACAAGCAGACATGACCGAGACGACTCTCCGGTCAATAACCAACAGCGGGATCTGGATACCCATGTTGGCTCCCACATGCTCCACGATGATCTCATCGGATGAACCACGATGTCGAGGATTCAATCAACCCCGTATGCAATTCCCTTTGTCAATCGATATGTTACTTGCCCGAGATTCGATCGTCGGTATCCCAATACCTCGTTCAATCTCGTTACCGGCAAGTCACTTTACTCGTACCGTAATGCATGATCCTGTGACCAGACACTTGGTCACTTTGAGCTCATTATGATGATGCATTACCGAGTGGGCCCAGTGATACCTCTTCGTCATACGGAGTGACAAATCCCAGTCTTGATCCATGTCAACCCAACAGACACTTTCAGAGATACCCGTAGTCTACCTTTATAGTCACCCAGTTACGTTGTGACGTTTGGTAGACCCAAAGCACTCCTACGGTATCCGGGAGTTACACGATCTCATGGTCTAAGGAAAAGATACTTTGACATTGGAAAACTCTAGCAAACGAACTATACGATCTTGTGCTATGTTTAGGATTGGGTCTTGTCCGTCACATCATTCTCCTAATGATGTGATCTCGTTATCAATGACATCCAATGTCCATAGTCAGGAAACCATGACTATCTGTTGATCAACGAGCTAGTCAACTAGAGGCTTACTAGGGACATGTTGGTGTCTATTATTCACACATGTATTACGATTTCCGGATAACACAATTATAGCATGAATAAAGACAATTATCATGAACAAGGAAATATAATAATAATGCTTTTATTATTGCCTCTAGGGCATATTTCCAACAGTCTCCCACTTGCACTAGAGTCAATAATCTAGTTACATTGTGATGAATCGAACACCCATGGAATTCTGGTGTTGATCATGTTTTGCCCTAGGGAGAGGTTTAGTCAACGGATCTGCTACATTCAGGTCCGTATGTACTTTACAAATCTCTATGTCTCCATCTTGAACATTTTCACGGATGGAGTTGAAGTGACGCTTGATGTGCCTTGTCTTCTTGTGAAACCTGGGCTCCTTGGCAAGTGCAATAGCTCCAGTGTTGTCACAGAAGAGCTTGATCGGCCCTGACGCATTGGGTATGACTCCTAGGTCGGTGATGAACTCCTTCACCCATATTGCTTCATGTGCTGCCTCCGAGGCTGCCATGTACTCCGCTTCACATGTAGATCCCGCCATGACGCTTTGCTTGCAACTGCACTAGCTTACTGCCCCATCATTCAAAATATACACGTATCTGGTTTGTGACTTAGAGTCATCCAGATCTGTGTTGAAGCTAGCGTCGACGTAACCCTTTACGACGAGCTCTTCGTCACCTCCATAAACGAGAAACATTTCCTTAGTCCTTTTCAGGTACTTTAGGATATTCTTGACCGCTGTCCAGTGTTCCTTGCCGGGATTACTTTGGTACCTTCCTACCAAACTTACGGCAAGGTTTACATCAGGTCTGGTACACAACATGGCATACATAATAGACCCTATGGCCGAGGCATAGGGGATGACACTCATCTCTTCTATATCTTCTGCCGTGGTCGGACATTGAGCTGAACTCAATTTCACACCTTGTAATACAGGTAAGAACCCCTTCTTAGAATGATCCATATTGAACTTCTTCAATATCTTATCAAGGTATGTGCTTTGTGAAAGACCTATGAGGCGTCTCGATCTATATCTATAGATTTTGATGCCTAATATATAAGCAGCTTCTCCAAGGTCCTTCATTGAAAAACTCTTATTCAAGTAGGCCTTGATGCTGTCCAAGAGTTCTATATCATTTCCCATCAAAAGTATGTCATCTACATATAATATGAGAAATGCTACAGAGCTCCCACTCACTTTCTTGTAAACGCAGGCTTCTCCATAAGTCTGTGTAAACCCAAACGCTTTGATCATCTCATCAAAGCGAATGTTCCAACTCCGAGATGCTTGCACCAGCCCATAAATCGAGCGTTGGAGCTTGCACACTTTGTCATCATTCTTAGGATCGACAAAACCTTCCGGCTGCATCATATACAATTCTTCCTTAAGGAAACCATTAAGGAATGCCGTTTTGACGTCCATTTGCCAAATTTCATAATCATAAAATGCGGCAATTGCCAACATGATTCGGACGGACTTCAGCTTCGCTACCAGTGAGAAAGTCTCATCGTAGTCAACCCCTTGAACTTGTCGATAACCCTTAGCGACAAGCCTAGCTTTATAGATGGTCACATTACCATCCGCGTCAGTCTTCCTCTTAAAGATCCATTTATTCTCTATGGCTCGCCGTTCAACGGGCAAGTCAGTCAAAGTCCATACTTCGTTTTCATACATGGATCCTATCTCGGATTTCATGGCTTCTAGCCATTTGTCAGAATCCGGGCCCGCCATCGCTTCTTCATAGTTCGAAGGTTCACCGTTGTCTAACAACATGACTTCCAAGACAGGGTTGCCGTACCACTCTGGTGCGGAACGTGTCCTTGTGGACCTTCGAATTTCAGCAGGAGCTTGATCAGAAGTATCTTGATCATTATCATTAACTTCCTCTCTAGTCGGTGCAGGCACCTCAGGAACATTTTCTTGAGTTGCGCCATTTACCGGTTCAAGAGGTAATACTTCATCAAGCTCTACTTTCCTCCCACTTACTTCTTTCGAGAGAAACTCTTTCTCTAGAAAGGACCCATTCTTGGCAACAAAGATCTTGCCTTCGGATCTGAGGTAGAAGGTGTACCCAACAGTTTCTTTTGGGTATCCTATGAAGACGCATTTTTCCGACTTGGGTTCGAGCTTTTCAGGTTGGAGTTTCTTGACATAAGCATCGCATCCCCAAACTTTCAGAAACGACAACTTAGGTTTCTTACCAAACCATAATTCAAACGGTGTCGTCTCAACGGATTTCGACGGAGCCCTATTTAAAGTGAATGCGGCAGTCTCTAAAGCATAGCCCCAAAAAGATAGCGGTAAATCAGTAAGAGACATCATAGACCGCACCATATCCAATAGAGTGCGATTACGACGTTCGGACACACCGTTACGCTGAGGTGTTCCAGGCGGCGTGAGTTGTGAAACTATTCCACATTTTCTTAAGTGTGTGACAAACTCGTGACTCAAGTATTCTCCTCCACGATCTGATCGTAGAAACTTGATTTTTCTATCACGTTGATTCTCAACCTCACTCTGAAATTCCTTGAACTTTTCAAAGGTTTCAGACTTGTGTTTCATTAAGTAGATATACCCATATCTACTTAAATCATCAGTGAGTGTGAGAACATAACGATAGCCACCGCGAGCCTCAACACTCATTGGACCGCACACATCAGTATGTATGATTTCCAATAAGTTGGTTGCTCGCTCCATTGTTCCTGAGAACGGAGTCTTGGTCATTTTACCCATGAGGCATGGTTCGCACGTGTCAAATGATTCATAATCAAGAGACTCTAAAAGTCCATCTGCATGGAGCTTCTTCATGCGTTTGACACCTATGTGACCAAGGCGGCAGTGCCACAAGTATGTGGGACTATCATTATCAACCTTACATCTTTTGGTACTCACACTATGAATATGTGTAGCAATACGCTCGAGATTCATTAAGAATAAACCATTTACCATGGGAGCATGACCATAAAACATATCTCTCATATAAATGGAACAACCATTATTCTCAGATTTAAATGAGTAGCCATCTCGAATTAAACGAGATCCTGATACAATGTTCATGCTCAAAGCTGGCACTAAATAACAATTATTGAGGTTTAAAACTAATCCCGTAGGTAAATGTAGAGGCAGCGTGCCGACGGCGATCACATCGACCTTGGAACCATTCCCGACGCGCATCGTCACCTCGTCCTTCGCCAGTCTCCGTTTATTCCGCAGCTCCTGCTGTGAGTTACAAATATGAGCAACGGCACCGGTATCAAATACCCAGGAGTCACTACGAGTACTGGTAAGGTACACATCAATTACATGTATATCAAATATACCTTTGGTGTTGCCGGCCTTCTTGTCCGCTAAGTATTTGGGGCAGTTCCGTTTCCAGTGACCCTTCCCTTTGCAATAAAAGCACTCCGTCTCAGGCTTGGGTCCATTCTTTGGCTTCTTCCCGGCAGCTTGCCTGCCGGGCGCGGCAACCTCCTTGCCGTCCTTCTTGAAGTTCTTTTTACCCTTGCCTTTCTTGAACTTAGTGGTTTTATTGACCATCAACACTTGATGTTCCTTCTTGACTTCTACCTCCGCTGATTTCAGCATTGAGAACAACTCAGGAATGGTCTTTTGCATCCCCTGCATGTTGAAGTTCATCACAAAGCTCTTGTAGCTTGGTGGAAGCGACTGGAGGATTCTGTCAATGACCGCATCATCCGGGAGATTAACTCCCAGCTGAGACAAGCGGTTATGTAACCCAGACATAGTGAGTATGTGCTCACTGACAGAACTATTTTCCTCCATCTTACAGCTGAAGAACTTATCGGAGACTTCATATCTCTCGATCCGGGCATGAGCTTGAAAAACCATTTTCAGCTCTTCGAACATCTCATATGCTCCATGTCTCTCAAAACGCTTTTGGAGCCCCGGCTCTAAGCTGTAAAGCATGCCGCACTGAACGAGGGATAGTCGTCAACACGTGTCTGCCAAGCGTTCATAACGTCTTGGTTCTGTGGGACGGGAGCTTCACCTAGCGGTGCTTGTAGGACATAATCTTTCTTGGCAGCTATGAGGATGATCCTCAGATTCCGGACCCAGTCCGTATAGTTGCTGCCATCGTCTTTCAGCTTAGTTTTCTCTAGGAACGCGTTGAAGTTGAGGACTACGTGGGCCATTTGATATACAAGACATATTGCAAAGATTTTAGACTAAGTTCATGATAATTAAGTTCATCTAATCAAATTATTAATGAACTCCCACTTAGATTAGACATCCCTCTAGTCATCTAAGTATTACATGATCCGAGTTAACTAGACCGTGTCCAATCATCACGTGAGACGGACTAGTCAACGTCGGTGAACATCTTCATGTTGATCGTATCTTCTATACGACTCATGCTCGACCTTTCGGTCTTCTGTGTTCCGAGGCCATGTCTGTACATGCTAGGCTCGTCAAGTTAACCCTAAGTGTTTTGCATGTGTAAAACTGTCTTACACCCGTTGTATGTGAACGTAAGGATCTATCACACCCGATCATCACGGCGTGCTTCGAAACGACGAACTTTAGCAACGGTGCACAGTTAGGGGGGAACACTTCTTGAAATTGTTATGAGGGATCATCTTATTTACTACCGTCGTTCTAAGTAAACAAGATGCAAAACATGATAAACATCGCATGCAATCAAATAATAAACGTGACATGATATGGCCAATATCACATAGCTCCTTTGATCTCCATCTTGGGGCTCCATGATCATCTTGTCACCAGCTTGACACCATGATCTCCATCATCGTGTCTCCATGAAGTTGCTCGCCAACCATTACTTCTACTACTATGGCTAACGCGTTTAGCAATAAAGTAAAGTAATTTACATGGCGATTCTCGATGACACGCAGGTCATATAAAAGAATAAAGACAACTCCTATGGCTCCTGCCGGTTGTCATACTCATCGACATGCAAGTCGTGATTCCTATTACAATAGCATGAACATCTCATACATCACATATAGATCATTCATCATTCATCACAACTTTGGCCATATCATATCACAAACCACTTGCTGCAAAAACAAGTTAGACGTCCTCTAATTGTTGTTGCAAGTTTTACGTGGCTGAATTAGGGTTCTAGCAAGAACGTCTTCTTACCTACGTTAAAGCCACAACGTGATTTTTCAACTTCTATTTACCCTTCATAAGGACCCTGTTCATCGAATCCGCTCCAACTAAAGTGGGAGAGACAGACACCCGCCAGCCACCTTATGCAACTAGTGCATGTTAGTCGGTGGAACCGGTCTCACGTAAGCGTACGTGTAAGGTTGGTCTGGGCCACTTCATCCCACAATACCGCTGAAGCAAGATAAGACTAGTAGCGGCAAGAAAGTTGACAAATCTACGCCCACAACAAATTGTGTTCTACTCGCGCAAGAACTACGCATAGACCTAGCTCATGATGCCACTGTTGGGGAACGTTGCAGAAAACAAAAATTTTCCTACTCGTTTCACCAAGATCCATCTAGGAGTTCATCTAGCAACGAGTCATCGGATGCATCTACATACCTTTGTAGATCGCACACGGAAGCGTTCAAAGAACGGTGATGATGTAGTCGAACACGACGTGATCCAAATCACCGATGACCAAGCGCCGAACGGACGGCACCTCCGCGTTCAACACACGTACGGGATGGGAGACGTCTCCTCCTTCTTGATCCAGTAAGGGGAAGGAGAGGTTGATGAAGATCCAGCATCACGACGGCGTGGTGGTGGATGCAGGGCGTCACAGTAGCAGGGCTTCGCCTATACTACGAGAGAGAGACGTAACAGGGAGAGAGGGAGGCGCCAAGGCTGAGGTCTGAAGTCCTTCCCTCTCCTCAACTATATATAGGGGTGCCAAGGGGGGGGGGCGCCGGCCCTAGTAGATGGATCTACTAGGGGGGGGCGGCGGCCAAGGGTGGGGGGCTTGCCCCCCAAGCAAGGGGGCGCCCCCTTTAGGGTTTCCCCCAACCCTAGCCGCATGGGCCCTTGGGGAGTTGGCGCCCCAGCCCACTTTGGGCTGGGTCCCTTCCCACTTCAGCCCATGGGGCCCTCCGGGATAGGTGGCCCCACCCGGTGGACCCCCGGGACCCTTCCGGTGGTCCCGGTACAATACCGGCGACCCCGAAACTTGTCCCGATGGCCGAAACAGCACTTCCTATATATAATTCTTTACCTCCGGACCATTCCGGAACTCCTCGTGACGTCCAGGATCTCATCCGGGACTCCGAACAATATTCGGGTTACTGCATATTCATATCTTCACAACCCTAGCGTCACCGAACCTTAAGTGTGTAGACCCTACGGGTTCGGGAGACAAGCAGACATGACCGAGACGACTCTCCGGTCAATAACCAACAGCGGGATCTGGATACCCATGTTGGCTCCCACATGCTCCACGATGATCTCATCGGATGAACCACGATGTCGAGGATTCAATCAACCCCGTATGCAATTCCCTTTGTCAATCGATATGTTACTTGCCCGAGATTCGATCGTCGGTATCCCAATACCTCGTTCAATCTCGTTACCGGCAAGTCACTTTACTCGTACCGTAATGCATGATCCTGTGACCAGACACTTGGTCACTTTGAGCTCATTATGATGATGCATTACCGAGTGGGCCCAGTGATACCTCTTCGTCATACGGAGTGACAAATCCCAGTCTTGATCCATGTCAACCCAGCAGACACTTTCAGAGATACCCGTAGTCTACCTTTATAGTCACCCAGTTACGTTGTGACGTTTGGTAGACCCAAAGCACTCCTACGGTATCCGGGAGTTACACGATCTCATGGTCTAAGGAAAAGATACTTTGACATTGGAAAACTCTAGCAAACGAACTATACGATCTTGTGCTATGTTTAGGATTGGGTCTTGTCCGTCACATCATTCTCCTAATGATGTGATCTCGTTATCAATGACATCCAATGTCCATAGTCAGGAAACCATGACTATCTGTTGATCAACGAGCTAGTCAACTAGAGGCTTACTAGGGACATGTTGGTGTCTATTATTCACACATGTATTACGATTTCCGGATAACACAATTATAGCATGAATAAAGACAATTATCATGAACAAGGAAATATAATAATAATGCTTTTATTATTGCCTCTAGGGCATATTTCCAACAGGAACCTGGATGCTCATATTGGCTCCTACATATTCTACGAAGATCTTTATCGGTCAGACCGCATAACAACATACGTTGTTCCCTTTGTCATCAGTATGTTACTTGCCCGAGATTCGATCGTCGGTATCTCAATACCTAGTTCAATCTCGTTACCGGCAAGTCTCTTTACTCGTTCCGTAATACATCATCCCGCAACTAACTCATTAATTGCAATGCTTGCAAGGCTTAAGTGATGTGCATTACCGAGAGGGCCCAGAGATACCTCTCCGACATTCGGAGTGACAAATCCTAATCTTGAAATGCGCCAACCTAACATGTACCGTTGGAGACACTTGTAGAGCTCCTTTATAATCACCCAGTTACGTTGTGACGTTTGGTAGCACACAAAGTGTTCCTCCGGCAAACGGGAGTTGCATAATCTCATAGTCATAGGAACATGTATAAGTCATGAAGAAAGCAATAGCAACATACTAAACGATCGGGTGCTAAGCTAATGGAATGGGTCATGTCAATCAGATCATTCAACTAATGATGTGATCCCGTTAATCAAATAACAACTCTTTGTCCATGGTTAGGAAACATAACCATCTTTGATTAACGAGCTAGTCAAGTAGAGGCATACTAGTGACACTCTGTTTGTCTATTTATTCACACATGTATTATGTTTCCGGTTAATACAATTCTAGCATGAATAATAAACATTTATCATGATATAAGGAAATAAATAATAACTTTATTATTGCCTCTAGGGCATATTTCCTTCAGTCTCCCACTTGCACTAGAGTCAATAATCTAGGTCACATCGCCATGTGATTTAACATCAATAGTTCACATCTTTATATGATTGGTTCACATCTCCATGTGACTAACACCCAAAGGGTTTACTAGATTCAATAATCTAGTTCACATCGCTATGTGATTAAGACCCAAAAAGTGATCATGTTTTGCTTGCGAGAGAAGTTTAGTCAACGGGTCTGCCACATTCAGATCCGCATGTATTTTGCAAATTTCTATGTCAACAATGCTCTGCATGGAGCTACTCTAGCTAATTGCTCCCACTTTCAATATGTATCCAGATTGAGACTTAGAGTCATCTGGATCAGTGTCAAAACTTGCATTGACATAACCCTTTACGACGAACCTTTTGTCACCTCCGTAATCGAGAAACATATCCTTATTCCAGTAAGGATAATTTTGACCGCTGTCCATTGATCTACTCCTAGATCACTATTGTACTCCCTCTCTTAACACAGTGTATGGTATACAATAGATCTGGTACACAGCATGGCATACTTTATAGAACCTATGACTGAGGCATAGGGAATGACTTTCATTCTCTTTCTATCTTCTGCCGTGGTCAGGCTTTGAGTCTTACTCAACTTCACACCTTGTAACACAGGCAAGAAACTTTTTCTTTGACTGTTCCATTTTGAACTACTTCAAAATCTTGTCAAGGTATGTACTCATTGAAAAAACTTATCAAGCTTCTTGATCTATCTCTATAGATCTTGATACTCAATATGTAAGCAGCTTCACCGAGGTCTTTCTTTAAAAAACTCCTTTCAAACACTCCTTTATGCTTTGCAGAATAATTCTACATTATTTTTGATCAACAATATGTCATTCACATATACTTATCAGAAATGTTGTAGTGCTCCCACTCACTTTCTTGTAAATACAGGCTTCACCGCAAGTCTGTATAAAACTATATGCTTTGATCAACTTATCAAAGCGTATATTCCAACTCCGAGATGCTTGCACCAGTCCATAAATGGATCGCTAGAGCTTGCATATTTTGTTAACACCTTTAGGATTGACAAAACCTTCTAGTTGCATCGTATACAACTCTTCTTTAATAAATCCATTAAGGAATGCAGTTTTATTTATTCATTTGTCGGATTTCATAAAATGCGGCAATTGCTAACATGATTCGGACAGACTCAAGCATAAATACGAGTGAGAAACTCTCATCGTAGTCAACACCTTGAACTTGTCGAAGAACTTTTTTCGACAATTCTAGCTTTGAAGATAGTAACACTACTAGCAGCGTCCGTCTTCCTCTTGAAGATCCATTTAATCTCAATTGCTTGCCGATCATTGGGCAAGTCAACCAAAGTCCATACTTTGTTCTCATACATGGATCCCATCTCAGATTTCATGGCCTCAAGCCATTTTGCGGAATCTGGGCTCATCATCGCTTCCTCATAGTTCGCAAGTTCGTCATGGTCTAGTAACATGACTTCCAGAACAGGATTACCGTACCACTCTGGTGCGGATCTCACTCTGGTTTACCTACGAGATTCGGTAGTAACTTGATCTGAAGTTACATGACCATCATCATTAGCTTCCTCACTAATTGGTGTAGTAGTCACAAGAACAGATTTCTGTGATGAACTACTTTCCAATAAGGGAGATGATACAATTACCTTATCAAGTTTTCTACTTTCCTCCCACTCACTTCTTTCAAGAGAAAACTCCTTCTCTAGAAAGGATCCATTCAAAGCAACGAATATCTTGCCTTCGGATCTGTGATAGAAGGTGTACCCAACAGTCTCCTTTGGGTATCCTATGAAGACATATTTCTCCGATTTGGGTTTGAGCTTATCAGGATGAAACCTTTTCATATAAGCATCACAACCCCAAACTTTAAGAAACGACAACTTTGGTTTCTTGCCAAACCACAGTTCAGATTATGTCGTCTCAACGGACTTAGATGGTGCCCCTTTTTAACGTGAATGCAGCTGTCTTTAATGCATAACCTCAAAAACGATAGTGGTAAATCGGTAAGAAACATCATAGATTTGCACTATATCTAATAAAGTACGACTATGACGTTCGGACACACCATTATGCTGTGGTGTTCCAGGTGGCACGAATTTGTGAAACTATTCCGCATTGTTTTAATTGAAGACCAAACTCGTAAATCAAATATTTGTCTCCGCGATCAGATCGTAGAAACCTTATTTTCTTGTCACGATGATTTTCCACTTCACTCTGAAATTCTTTGAACTTTTCAAATGTTTCAGACTTATGTTTCATCAAGTAGATATACCCATATCTGCTCAAATCATCTGTGAAGGTCAGAAAATAATGATACCCGCTGCAAGCCTTGATATTTATCGGACCACATACATCAGTATGTATGATTTCCAACAAATCTGTTGCTTGCTCCATTGTTTCGGAGAACGACGTTTTAGTCATCTTGCCCAAGAGACATGGTTCGCAAGCATCAAGTGATTCATAATCAAGTGATTCCAAAATCCCATCAGCATGGAGTTTCTTCATGCGCTTTACACCAATATGACTTAAACGGCAGTGCCACAAATAAGTTGCACTATCATTATTAACTTTGCATCTTTTGGCTTCAATATTATGAATATGTGTATCACTACGATCGAGATCCAACAAACCATTTTCGTTGGTGTGTATGACCATAGAAGGTTTTATTCATGTAAACAGAACAACAATTGTTCTCTAACTTAAATGAACAACCGTATTGCAATAAACATGATCAAATCATATTCATGCTCAACGCAAACACCAAATAACACTTATTTAGTTTCAACACTAATCCCGAAAGTATAGGGAGAGTGCGATGATGATCATATCAATCTTGGAACCACTTCCAACACACATCGTCACTTCACCCTTAACTAGTCTCTGTTTATTCTGCAACTCCCGTTTCGAGTTACTAATCTTAGTAACTGAACCAGTATCAAATGCCGAGGGGTTGCTATAAACACTAGTAAAGTACACATCAATAACATGTATATCAAATATACTTTTGTTCACTTTGCCATCCTTCTTATCCGCCAAATACTTGGGGCAGTTCTGCTTCTAGTGACCAGTCCCTTTGCAGTAGAAGCACTTAGTCTCAGGCTTAGGACCAGACTTGGGCTTCTTCACTTGAGCAGTAACTTGCTTGCTGTTCTTCTTGAAGTTCCCCTTCTTCCCTTTGCCCTTTTCTTGAAACTAGTGGTCTTGTTAACCATCAACACTTGATGTTTTTCTTGATTTCTACCTTCGTCGATTTCAGCATCACGAAGAGCTTGGGAATTGTTTCCGTTATCCCTTGCATATTATAGTTCATCACGAAGTTCTACTAACTTGGTGATGGTGACTAGAGAATTATGTCAATCACTATTTTATCTGGAAGATTAACTCCCACTTGATTCAAGTGATTGTAGTACCCAGACAATCTGAGCACATGCTCACTGCTTGAGCTATTCTCCTCCATCTTTTAGCTATAGAACTTGTTGGAGACTTCATATTTCTCAACTCGGGTATTTGCTTGAAATATTAACTTCAACTCCTGGAACATCTCATATGGTCTATGACGTTCAAAACGTCTTTGAAGTCCCGATTCTAAGCCGTTAAGCATGGTGCACTAAACTATCAAGTAGTCATCATATTGAGCTAGCCAAACGTTCATAACGTCTGCATCTGTTCCTGCAATAGGTCTGTCACCTAGCGGTGCATCAAGGATATAATTCTTCTGTGCAGCAATGAGGATAAACCTCAGATCACGGATCCAATCCGCATCATTGCTACTAACATCTTTCAACACAATTTTTCTCTAGGAATATATCAAAATAAACATATGAAAGCAACAACGCGAGCTATTGATCTACAACATAGATATGCTAATACTACCAGGACTAAGTTCATGATAAATTAAAGTTCAATTAATCATATTACTTAAGAACTCCCACTTAGATAGACATCCCTCTAATCCTCTAAGTGATCACGTGATCCAAATCAACTAAACCATAACCGATCATCACGTGAAATGGAGTAGCTTTCAATGGTGAACATCACTATGTTGATCATATCTACTATATGATTCACGCTCGACCTTTCGGTCTCAGTGTTCCGAGGCCATATCTGCATATGCTAGGCTCGTCAAGTTTAACCTGAGTATTCTGCGTGTGCAAAACTGGCTTGCACCCGTTGTAGATGGACGTAGAGCTTATCACACCCGATCATCACGTGGTGTCTGGGCACGACGAACTTTGGCAACGGTGCATACTCAGGGAGAACACTTTTATCTTGAAATTTAGTGAGGAATCATCTTATAATGCTACCGTCAATCAAAGCAAGATAAGATGCATAAAAGATAAACATCACATGCAATCAAAATATGTGACATGATATGGCCATCATCATCTTGTGCCTTTGATCTCCATCTCCAAAGCATCGTCATGATTTCCATCGTCACCGGCATGACACCATGATCTCCATCATCTTGATCTATATCAATATGTCGTCACATGGTCGTCTCGCCAACTATTGCTCTTGCAACTATTGCTATCGCATAGCGATAAAGTAAAGCAATTATTTGGCGCTTGCATCTTATGCAATAAAGAGACAACCATAAGGCTTTTGCTAGTTGCCGATAACTTCAACAAAACATGATCATCTCATACAACAACTTAATCTCATCACGTTTTGACCATATCACATCACAACATGCCCTGCAAAAACAAGTTAGACGTCCTCTACTTTGTTGTTGCAAGTTTTACGTGGCTGCTACGGGCTTAAGCAAGAACTAATCTTACCTACGCATCAAAACCACAACAATAGTTTGTCAAGTTGGTGCTATTTTAACCTTCGCAAGGACCGGGCGTAGCCACACTCGGTTCAACTAAAATTGGAGAAACTGACACCCGCTAGTCACCTGTGTGCATAGCACGACGGTAAAACCAGTCTCGCGTAAGCGTACGCGTAATGTCGGTCCGGGCCGCTTCTTCCAACAATACCGCCGAACCAAAGTATGACATGCTGGTAAGCAGTATGACTTATATCGCCCACAACTCACTTGTGTTCTACTCGTGCATATAACATCAACGCATAAACCTAGGCTCGGATGCCACTGTTGGGGAACGTAGTAATTTCAAAAAATTTCCTATGCACACGCAAGATCATGGTGATGCATAGCAACGAGAGGGGAGAGTGTTGTCTACGTACCCTCGTAGACCGAAGCGGAAGCGTTGACGCAACGTAGAGGAAGTAGTCGTACGTCTTCCCGGTCCAACTGATCCAAGCACTGTTACTCCGGCACCTCCGAGTTCTTGGCACACGTTCAGCTCGATGACGCTCCCCGGGCTCCAATCCAGCAAAGCTTCGGGGAGGAGTTCCGTCAGCACGACGGCGTGGTGACGATCTTGATGTTCAACCGCCGCAGGGCTTCGCCTAAGCACCGCTACAATATGACCGAGGTGTAATATCGTGGAGGGGGGCACCGCACACGGCTAAGGAACGATCACGAAGATCAACTTTTGTGTCTATGGGGTGCCCCCTGCCCCCGTATATAAAGGAGTGGAGGAGGGGAGGGCCGGCCCTCTCTATGGCGCGCCCTAGGGGAGTCCTACTCCCACCGGGAGTAGGATTCCCCCTTTCCTAGTCCAACTAGGAGTCCTTCCATGTAGTATGAGTAGGAGACAAGGAAGGGGAAGAAGGAAGAGAAGGAAGGAGGGGGCGCAGCCCCTCCCCCTAGTACAATTCGGACTAGGCCTTGGGGGGGGGGCGGCCTGCCTCTCCCTCTCCCCTAAAGCCCAATAAGGCCCATATACTTCTTCTCCCGTATTCCCGTAACTCCCCGGTACTCCGAAAAATACCCGAACCACTCGGAACCTTTCAGATGTCCGAATATAGTCGTCCAATATATCGATCTTTACGTCTCGACCATTTCGAGACTCCTTGTCATGTCCCTAATCTCATCCGGGACTTCGAACTCCTTCGGTACATCAAAACTCATAAACTCATAATATAACTGTCATCGAAACCTTAAGCGTGCGGACCCTACGGTTCGAGAACAATGTAGACATGACCGAGACATATCTCCGGTCAATAACCAATAGCGGAACCTGGATGCTCATATTGGCTCCTACATATTCTACGAAGATCTTTATCGGTCAGACCGCATAACAACATACGTTGTTCCCTTTGTCATCGGTATGTTACTTGCCCGAGATTCGATCGTCGGTATCTCAATACCTAGTTCAATCTCGTTACCGGCAAGTCTCTTTACTCGTTCTGTAATACATCATCCCGCAACTAACTCATTAGTTGCGATGCTTGCAAGGCTTAAGTGATGTGCATTACCGAGAGGGCCCAGAGATACCTCTCCGACATTCGGAGTGACAAATCCTAATCTCGAAATACGCCAACCCAACATGTACCTTTGGAGACACCTGTAGAGCTCCTTTATAATCACCCAGTTACGTTGTGACGTTTGGTAGCACACAAAGTGTTCCTCCGGCAAACGGGAGTTGCATAATCTCATAGTCATAGGAACATGTATAAGTCATGAAGAAAGCAATAGCAACATACTAAACGATCGGGTGCTAAGCTAATGGAATGGGTCATGTCAATCAGATCATTCAACTAATGATGTGATCCCGTTAATCAAATAACAACTCTTTGTCCATGGTTAGGAAACATAACCATCTTTGATTAACGAGCTAGTCAAGTAGAGGCATACTAATGACACTCTGTTTGTCTATTTATTCACACATGTATTATGTTTCTGGTTAATACAATTCTAGCATGAATAATAAACATTTATCATGATATAAGGAAATAAATAATAACTTTATTATTGCCTCTAGGGCATATTTCCTTCAGTGACATCAGTGAAAACTGCACGTCCACGGGATAGGCAAAAAGTTGCACATCCACGGCCAGCTAGTTGCACATCAACTACTAGGCAGTTGCACAAAACGAGGCACTAAATTGCACACAAAAAATTTCATCGAAACATAGCCATGCGGGATCTAGTTTCAAAATCTCGTCGCGAGGATTCGGAGGGTGAAAACGGATCTTAATTTTGATGCGCGGTTTGAAAGTTATGGCTTTTTGAAATTTGTAAATCGTGAATTAAATGATACAAAGTCATGTGCGTCCATGCACTAAAAGTAGGAACAGCCGGACGCATGTTTGTTGGATATTTTCTGTTTAACTAGCTGGGACCATAGGAATCTTTCCTAATCGGGATAGAGAGACAAACACTTTCTATTTAATAGCCGGCCGCTATGAAGCGCTAGCGGGCCAACGGCTGCCCGCTAGACGCGTCCGAGTTTATATTGTGTGGCGATTCGTACCAGCAAACATACACTGAACTGGTCGAATTACCAGAACTTGTCCCAACTGTTTTATTGGTATCTTTGGTGGCAAAGAAGGTAGCTAGTCTGAGGCGGGGATATACAAACTACAGAAAGGACAGCGCCTGTTGTTATTGCGTATTTACGTTGGCCCTCAAGAGCATCTCCAGCCGCGCCCCCAACAAGCCCCCAGGCCACTTTTTGGGTGTCGGCATAAAAAACGCCCAAGTCGCGTCCCCAGTACGCCGAAAAATGCCGGTTCGGCCCGTTTTTGGACCCGGCGGTCGCAGGCCGAACCCGGCGCCCTGGGGGGTGATCGGGGGCTCCGGCGCAAGGGAAAAGCGCGGCTGGCCCACATCGCCAGGTGAAAAGTCAAGTTTTTTTCCCTGACTCGCCTCCCACCCCCCGCACCCTCGGCCGCCACTAGCTATATCCCGGCGCCGCCCGCCGCCCTCACCGCTAGATAGCCAATCCCCGCCGGGAAAATAGCAGAGGTTCGCCGAGGCAGCCCCTCCACCAGCAGCTGGGCGTTTTCGGCCGCCATTTCCGGCCGCGGAGGGGCAGTTTAGCGGTGGGTACACGCCCATCGGGCGCAAGGTGTTCGGCGATTTTCCTGCCTCGGCGATGGACTCGGACGACGAGGAAGCGCTCGCCGCGCTACTGGAGGAGGAAGCCGAGGCCGACGCCCAGGAAGATGAGCATCTCATGGTGCTCGCCGCCCTCGCCCAGCTGCTGGCGAGCAATGAAAAGCCACGGTGAGGTAGCTCGGCGTCGGGGCGGATGAAAGCGAAGAACCGACATCGTCTCGAAGGCTACTGCATGCTCTACTCCGACTACTTCGCCGATGCTCCACCTCACGGCGACAAAACATTTCGGCACCGTTATTGAATGAGCCGAAAGCTCTTCCTCAGGATTGTGAATTCCATCCGAGAGTTTGACAGCTACTTCAAGTGCAAGATGAATTGCACCGGCAAACTTGGATTCACCACGATCCAGAAGTGCACGACGGCGATGAGGATGCTTGCATACGGAGCTCCCGGTGATTCACTCGACGACTATGGGCGCATGGCCGAGTCCAGCAGCATTGAGTGTTTCTACAAGTTTTGTCGGGCAGTGGTGGCAGTGTTTGGACCCAATACTTGAGAACACCCAATGCGGAAGACACTGCTCGGATCCTAGCACAGAATGTAGCAAGAGGATTTCCTGAGATGCTTGGAAGCATCAACTGCATGCATTAAAAATGGAAGAACTGCCCATTTTCTTGGCAGGGGATGTACAAAGGCGCCAAAGGCGGTTGCAGTGTGGTACTTGAGGCGGTGGCCACACATGACCTCTGGATTTGGCACTCCTTCTTTGGTATGCCAGGAACTCACAATGACATCAACGTGCTGCAGTGCTCCCCTATCTTTGCCAAGCTTGTCGAAGGTGATTCTCCTCCGGTGAACTTCGAGGTCAATGGACGGCACTACAACAAGGGGTACTACCTAGCTGATGGCATCTATCCGAGATGGTCTACATTTGTGAAGACTATCTCAAACGTTGTGCCAGGAGGCAAGAAGTCCCACTTTGCCAAGGTGCAAGAGGCTTGCCGAAAGGATGTCGAGCGGGCATTTGGTGTGCTCCAATCTCGATTTGCTGTTGTCCGGTACCCTGCTCAGACCTGGTCGAAAGATCAAATGTGGGAGATCATGACTTGCTGTGTCATCTTGCACAACATGATCATTGAGAGCGAGCAAGAAGAGCCAGTGTTTGATACTGAACCATACTACAGGCAGGGTCCTCTAGCCGAAGTTGATCACCAGCTATCGGCAACCTAGACTGCCTACATCAGTATGTGTCAGGAGATCCGAGACCCACAGGTGCATCATCAACTGCAGCAGGATCTGGTGGATCACCTATGAAGGCTCAAGGGCGATGCCGGGCGCGACGTGCGATGAAATATGAGTTTTTATTTGTTGAACTATATAATTTGTATTGAACGATTCATTGTTGCACTATTTTGTTGAACTATTTGATTTTCTGTGATGAACTATGTGATAAAAATTATTTATGTTGATAATTGAATGTCGAGCCACGACGAACCACGCCGAATATGATCTTATTCTCGCTCATATGTGCCCTTTATTCGCCGAAAGTGGGCCGAAAACTGGACTAATATCGGCGCCTGGAGGCGACGGCTGGATGCCCAACCACCCCAGCGCCGATTGTATCGCCGGTTCGCTCTCAGGGGGCGATTTTTATGCCTCTTGAAGGGACCAACGGCTGGAGATGCTCTAACTATACTCGTGCAACATGGACAAGCAAGGTCATTCCAAAAATCAATAAAGTGGACGGTTTTCCATGCAAGAGAACATGTGTTGAATGTCGATGCATCTTTTTCAGAGGGAGAATATATTGGTACATGTGGAGCAGTTATCAGTGGAACTTTTATAAGAGCTTCAACGGCAAGGTTGAAACATGTAGGTGATGTCGTCTCAGCCCAGGCAACGGCACCACTCGAGAGACTAAAATTAGCTTATAATACTAGATGCTCTAATTTAGTGGTAGAACGGACAATATTATGATGGTGGGTGCTCTTAATCAAAACGAAGAGCATTCCATGGTGGCAGCGCCGGTGCTAGGATTATCGTAGTATCTTAATAGACTTCGGGGAGGTTACTATTAAACATTGTATTAGAGAGTCGAATTATTTAGCTCATGAGTTAGCTAGATGGGGACGGGCGAATAACCCTTCTGTTTGGGATGACACTCCTCCAAAACTGAAAGTGACATTGTTAGCAGACAATGTAACTGTTATTTGATGAATAAGGTATGCCTTCCCGTTAAAAAATAATTCTACATCTCTTCCCTACGAAAAAAAAAGGTTTTACATCTCTTACTCTGTTGGGTGACCCGCTTGGAAAGAAAAGAAGCAACTCGATCGATCTTATTCTCATCTGGAAAGTAGGTTTCTCTTACGAAATCCAAAACGGTTATTACAGATAAAGATTGCAATGATTTATCACGCCGTCAAGGAATATCAAGATTAGATCAAAACCTTCGAAGTGGGTGGGTGCGTCGAGCTATCGAGCACGCCATGGCCCGCCACGAGAGCACCGGCCCCTGGGGCCTAGAGCTGTTCGAGGCCATCGCCATCTTCGTCGCCGGGATCGGCATGGCCGCGCTGGCCATAGACGGCTACCTGAGGAACCCCAGCGTCGCCATCATCCTCCTAGGCGGTGCCCCCACCCTCGTATTCTTCGCGATCGCTGCACGCGTGTGCACAGTTGCCCTTCGCAAGAGGAGAGACGACCAGGGCGCCGACGATGGCGGCGACGTCGAAAGAGGCTTGAATTTAAATACCGTTGCCGGCCGTCAGCGCGAGCCCGTCGTCAGCCGTCTGCCGCCAAGCGCGCTCGCCCAACTCCACGCCATCTACGCGAAGCGGGCACGCTCAGCTCAGGGCGCCGACGACCTCGAGGAATGCGTCGTCTGCCTCGGCGAAGTGTTAAAAGGAGAGGACACGAGGCGGCTGCCGGTGTGCCGGCACGTGTTCCACAGGCAATGCGTCGAGCGGTGGCTGATCGAGCGCTCGACGTGCCCGGTATGCCGGCGCATCGTGCTCCGCGAGTCCCCGAACACCTGACCCTGACCTGAAGCTTTGCTTGACCTGTTTGTGGATAAAAGTTGCAACACTTTGCGTGTTGCTTTCCTTGGGATGGTGAACTTGTATGAGAATCTCAAATTCTACCCGGTCACTGTGGACTCGTAGGGAGACGATTTTGAAACAAATCAATACATTTGCATCCTGGTTGAGTTAATTTTTGTTGCAGTCTATTCCAGATTTATTTAATTAGGAGGTTGTCCTTTTTACTCTGTATACGGATTGAAGCTGACGGACTCCTCTCTCCATTCTCCACTAAACTTTCTCCCCTATTTCCTACTGCGGGCTTTCCTCCCCCTGATTTTTCAATCGAATGTTGATAGTTTCTTAATGCTAAATCTGACCGTTTCTTTGCGATACTCTCGTACATTAGAGATCCTGGCCATCTAATTGAAAGCAATGGATAAGATTGATCAACTGCATGGTCTTATATACTTCCATAATAGCAACTGCAGAGATTCTCCTCCCTTGTTATCATCGAAAAATAATTCAGCACGCTACAAATTGTCTCTTGCCTTTTTTTTGAGAAATAAATTGTCTCTTGCCTGACCACCAGGATGAGACACACACACACACAAGTGTTGATAACGAACGGTATGTGGACACTACGGTAATTTTGCCTGATCCAAAGTATGAGCACGTAAACTCCAAGATGGCCAGCTTGTCGACATCGACGAGCTCTTGCAGTCAGACAACACATGCCGCGTCAAAAGACAACCCAGTTAGACAAGACCTGAAACAAACCAACTATAGGATTCTGCTAGGAAGCCCATAGACCTAGCTCAAACTACAAACCGGTAGCAGCCGGCGTGATTCGGTCGCCGGCAGTATGCCGCTCAAGCTCGCGCTCACCGTCGTTGCTCCGGCGGGCATGACGTGCGGCATACTGAAACTCGCCGGCGTCCCCTGGCCAATCGTCATCCGCATCGCCGGCGTCCTGCTCGCCTTCCTCTTCATCGCGGCGTTGTGCCAGCGCGCGCAGGCCCGCGCTAGGTCGCAACGCCAGCTCCTGCAAGATTCAGAGGGGGATCGGTCGTCCATGGCCGCGCTTCCGCGGGAGCCGGCCGTCGGGCTAGGACAGGCGGCGATCGCCGGCCTGCCCGTGTACAAGTACGAGAAGCTGAGCTGCGGCGGCGGAGAGGGCCACGAGTGCGCGGTGTGCCTCGCCGAGGTCAGGCCCAAGGAGGTGGTGAAGCAGCTGCCGGCGTGCACGCACCTTTTCCATGACCGGTGCATCGACGAGTGGCTCTGGTCTCACAGGACGTGCCCGGTCTGCCGGTCTCCAGTCGATGCCTCCACCGTTCCGGACGTGGAAGTTGCCGCCCGTGCTATGCAATCTGTTTAGGGCTTCCTCCATTTACAGGAATTTCATAGAATTTTTAGAGGATTAGATTGGATTGTTCAGAATTTCCTGTACGTTCATCACTCATAAGATTGGAAACATTAGGTATTTTTCATTATGACCCAATTGCACTCTATTTTTTCACAATAGCTGCATGTCAATCGCCTGGCTTTTGAATTTTGACTAGTCGATTTTCGCTAGAAGGGAGATATAGCCGGAGAGGAGGAAGAAGCTCGGCGGCAGGCTACCACATCATGTGCCACTTCGTCAGAGAATAAACCGGTCATCGCCTGGGGCTACAGGGATGGCGGCAAAACCGGTGCTGGGGGCGGTTTAGGGAGGTCGGCGAGGTGGTCGCAGGAGGCCGGGGGGTCCCCTTTTCGAAAAAAAAGAAGCACCGCGGGCGGTTAGGCCGGCGATCGCTCGGCGGTTTGAAGGAAGAAAAGGGTGGCTGGATGTTGAAGACACACATCCGACTGTCGGTTTTCCTTCGGACGGTTGAAACCAGCCAATGACCCAAATTTCAAATTCAGTTGATCCCTATTTTTTGGAGGAAAATCACATCAAATAAAATCTCTTAGGCCGCCCTTGACATCGGCGTATAGAAAATACAACCGTACTTTTTTTTTGAGGGTTACAACCGTACTTAATTTACAGGTGTAACTTACCGGGGCATGAGCGATTTTTAACCAGAATGAAAACGACGGACATACTCCCTCCGTTCGGAATTACTTGTCTCAGAAATGGATGTATCTAGAATTAAAATACGTCTAGATACATCCATTTTTGCGATAAGTAATTCCAAACGGAGGGAGTACGATCCATGTTTGGATTGTCGGTTTTTTCCTTCAAATACACTTGTAAAGAAAATACTTGTCTCTGTTGAAAACCAAGTACGGTACGATCCGGACACGTTCGCATCCCCGATCCAGCCGAGTAGTCGAATCCGAGTCGAAAGTACTGCGCCTACGATCGACGCTCAATCTGAATCCGAAAACAATCGCAGCTCTGCGTCTAAATCTATATATATTTCGACAGAAGCAGGCCTCCAGAGAAAGTCGAGCAGCACCGGAAGCGAACCTCCTCTGGTTGTATCGTAGCGCTGCCACCGCGTCGAATCGAACTCCCGGCGATCAGAGACGCCGCCGCCGCAGCAGCACCAAGTCGTCCCGTCTGCCGGCATGGACGACGACGACGCCGCCGCCGTCCGGTCGGTCTGGGCCGACAACTTCGAGGCCGAGTCCGCCGTCTTCCGCCAGATCGCGCCGCACGCCACGCACGTGGCGCTGAACGTGCAGTACCCGGGCTGCGTGGTCCGCGGCGACGCCCAGAAGAGGCACTACGACATGACCGCCGAGGAGCGGTACCAGGTGATCCATGCGAACGTGTCCCTCCTCAAGCCGCTCCAGGTGGGGCTCGCCGTCCGCACCAGCGACGGCGGCCGGTTCGCGTGGGAGTTCAACCTGCGCGGCTTCGACGTCGCCTCGGACCTCGACGCGAGGGACCCCGACTCCATCGCCTACCTCGCCCGCCGCGGGGTCGACCTCGCCCGGCTTCCCGGGTCCGGAGTCCACGGGCACGAGCTCCGCTGGATGCTGCGGGACTCCGGCCTGCTCGGGGCCCGGGCGTCGTGGGCGACATTCGCCAGCGCCTTCCACGTCGGCTACTTCGCGGCCATGATGTCTGGCGAGGAGCTTCCCGGCGACGTGAACGCCTTTATGGAGGTGGTGCGGCAGCTCCTCGGGCCGTCCGTGTACGACGTGAAGCTGCTGGCCAGGCAGCACGATGGAGGTGCGTCGGCGCGCTGAGCCACGTCGTGAAGCAGCTCGGCGTGGCGCAGCCCGATGAGCCGAACTCGACGCCCGCCGGCACAGGTAGCACGCTGGCGCTCCTGGCTTTCGAGACGCTGAAGGAGAAGCTTGGCGCCGACGCGGAGAATCACCGCGGCCAACTCTGCGGGCTGCAGGCTGTTTAACGATATAACACAAGACCAATCGATGTGTTGCAATAATAGCCCAAAGCAGATGATTATCAAGTGTACGTACTTATTCGTAGGAGCGCAAGTGCATTGATCTTAACTCTTAAGTATGTACCTCGACTGGATACGATGTATACGTGGCTTACAATTACTTGAGACCGACTCACAATTACTTCTGGAAACGATGGACTTGGGCAAAGCAGATTCCTCGGCCTATGCAGCTATAATTGAGGACACGAAGTACCATCTGAAGTTGTGATTCTCTCATCATGTAATCCTTGTATGTCGCCGCATGGCAAATTCTATAGCCCATGAACTAGCTACTATGGGGCGCTCGTGTGATCCTTACCACTGTATGCAGTGGGAGTCTGTTGTACCGGACATTGTAGCGGTGCGTGCTGCGGCTGATGTTAGCTAGCACTGTTAAGTTATAAAGCTCATGCTTTTCTCAAAAAGTATGTACCCCGGCTGGATACGATGTATACGTGGCTTTCTTGTAATGTTGCATTTATTTGAAATACAGAAAATCCGATTGACTTTTTGTATGAATTAAATACACTTTTGCTGTATGTAAGTTGACTGAAATCTATATTTGGGTCAGTCATTTTTTCCCTTCAGTCTACCTCATAGCTTCTCCAAATTATTCTCAAACTAGACATTTCCCGCACGTTCGATTCGTTATCTTGGCCTTTCTTCTTTGAAGTTATGAGAGTAAAAGGATTTGGTCCTTGTTGGCTGAACTGGGTAGCTACAGTTCTTGCCACTGCTAGCACAAAGGTCATTGTTAATGGTGTCCTAGGACGCACGATCCATCGCGTGAAAGGGCTGAGACAAGGGGACCGAACGTACGGCACCTCCGCAATCAGCATATCTTCAGTTTGATGACGTCTCTCGAACTTTTGATCCAGTTGAGGCCGAGGGAGAGTTCCGCCAACAGGACGGCGTGGTGACGGTGATGATGAAGTTACCAGCGCAGGGCTTCGCCTAAGCACTACGACGATATGACCGAGGTGTGTAACTGTGGAGGGGGGCTGTCGGCGTTCTGGTAACGGGGGTCTCCAGACTTGCCTGCCTGCGGCCTGCGGCGTGGCTCAAAGGGGGGTCCAGCGCGGCCCATCTTCACCAACACAAATCCAAGACCCTCGCGAGGGGCCAAGCCTCGCGGGGCGGACGACGCGGAGCTTCCTCAGGCACGGCCTCATCAGGCTGGCTCACGAGGAGGCGGAGAGACCAAGGCGGGGTACCTCACGAGGTGCCCATGACGCAAGCCATGACGACTAAGGGCGCCAGGCGGGTGCCAGCCCGCGCAGTGTCCTTCTTTCCTCTTTGGTGCAAAGGGGGCAAGCGCATCCACGGAGTACCGAGGCATCAGGCAAAGGTTGCCATTTCGGTGCAACAAGACCAAGACCAGAAGGACTGCAAGACGAAGGTCATCGTGGAGCCCAAGACGACGTCACCACCAGAGCTTTGCGCAGGCGAAGACTATTTTTGTCAGGATAGCTGGTACTAGCTGCCCCCCTTCAAATTAGCCCGCCATTATTGGCTCCCTTCCGGCTCGATATTTGGGAAGAGAACCAGGGCCTCTATAAATAGGACCAGCCACCCACAAAGAAGAGGGGGTTCGGAAGGGTTAAGAGGAGAGGTTCGATCAGAGAGAGAGAGAGAGAGAGAGAAGGGTGGCTGAACTCCTCCAAGCAGTTCATCGTCCCAGCCAAGAACAGACCCTCGCGAGGCTGTTCTTCCTTGTATTGCTCATTATCATCAGCCCAAGAGACAATACACCACACCACACACTGGAGTAGGGTATTACACCACAACGGTGGCCTGAACCAGTATAAATCTTGTGTCCCTCGTGTTATTCTTTCCATAGCTTAGACCTTAGCGAGGCGGAGGAGTGCAGGTAGGTAGGAGACGAAATCTTCACGCGCACCCCAGTGTTCGAACCTCAAGGGTCTGCCGGAACCCGAAATCCGATATTTGGCGTGCCAGGTAGGGGTGCGCCAGGATTCGTCTTCCACCACCCGGTTCTCCTCCGACCATCACGCCCATGTCTGACGCTCGTCGGGCCCGCGTCGAACGCCGGGCCGCTCTCGCTTCCCGCGTCGCCCAGACGGCCCCTGTCGGCGGGCGTCCACGCCGTTCCCCGTCACCTGCCGTCAACGCCGCCACCGGCCCGACGGGGGACGAGCAGCAAGCATCGTCTCAGCATCCGTCCGTGCGGCAGGACGGCCGCACCGCAACTCCCTCGCTCACCCCAGCTGGTTCTTCGTCCCGCGCGCTCCGCGCGCCCATGAGGCTCGGACTGCGCTCATCGCGGCAAACGAGCTCCTGCGCTACCGTCCCGTCGACGACATCTACGAAGAATGGCTCGACCGTGTCGCCGAGCTCGTCCGCGCCGCAGGGGGCTCTCCTGCGCCGTCCGTTCCGCTGCACCGCACCCCGCCCCGCGCGGGCGATGAAGCTCCGGCGGCGCCCCGGCCGCCTCCTCCTCAGGAAGGCGCCATGGCTCCAAGGTGCGTGGCCCCTGGGCGGAACCCGCTCCGTCAGGTGCCAGCGCGGCAAGAGTAGAGCTGTCAAGAAGTCCCTCGCCCGCAAGAAGCTGCCCGGGCACTCCCTACTCCAGCACGTCGCGACCATGCTCCTGCTCCCGCGCGTCAAGACCCCGCTCTGCTCCCAGCTGCAGCGCGTGGGGACATGCAAGACCAAGCTCCCCGTCACCCAAGGCCTCCCATGGCCACAGCAGGCTGCCGCGCCTTCACCGCCGAGCTACGCAGCGTCGCGTGGCCCGGCAAGTTCAAGCCAGACCTGCCTCCTCGCTACGACGGCACGGCTGACCCTGCGGAGTTCCTCCAGCTCTACGAGCTGGGCATCGAAGCTGCCAACGGAGACGAGAAGGTCATGGCGAACTGGTTCCCCATGGCGCTCAAGGACGGGGCCCGCACCTGGCTCCTGAACCTGGCTCCAGGCACGATCTCCTCCTGGGACGAGATGCGCACCCGCTTCATCGCCAACTTCCAAGGCACTCGCGACCGGCCACCCACCGTGAGCGACATGCGCCGCATCAAGCAACAGCCCGGGGAGACCCTGCAGAAGTACATCCAGCGCTTCAACAACGCACGCCTCAAGATTCCCAAGGTGACTGAGGAGGCCATCATCTCAGCCTTCTCCGACGGCGTGCGCGACGTCAAGATGAAGGAGGAGCTGGCGATGCATGAAGACCTGTGCACTTCCTTGGAGCTGTTCAACCTGGCAACCAAGTGCGCCAGGGCCGAGGAAGGGCGTCTCTCCCTCCCCGAGCTGCCTGCCGCAGACCCAGAAGAGAAGAAGCCCAAGGCCAAGGATGTGAAGCGCAAGGGGGCTGCCGTGCTCGCGGCAGAACCAGACACCAAGCGGGGCAGAGATCAGCCCGAACCTTCCAAGGGCAGCCGGTACTGTGTGTACCACGACCTCCACACCCACAACACTAACGAATGCCAAGAGCTCCGAGCCGTGCGAGAAGGAAGGGTCGGCCGTCGCCCTGACCGCGGTGACCGGGGTTACGGTCGAGGAGGAGGAAGGAACGCAGGACGCTGGGAAGACCGTGGCCCGCGCCAAGGGTGGCGCGAACAACCTCGCGAGGATCGCTGGCAAGACCTGCCTCGCGAGGGAGACTGGAGGGATCAGCCTCGCGAGGATCGCCCTCAAGGCAACGCAGGCCTCCCACCGCTGCCGCCGCATCCAAGGAGAAACGAGGACCGCCTCTAGGACCTTGAAGTAGATGTGTCTAGAGGGGGGGTGATTAGACACTTAATGCTAAAGTTGCAGTTTTTAAGCCTTTTTGGTTTAAGTGGAGTTTAGGCATAATTTCAACATTCACAATACATATCAAGCAAGCATGCAAACAATGTATAGGCAGCGAAAAGTAAAGCATGCAACTTGTAAGAATGTAAAGGGAAGGGTTTGGAGAATTCAAACGCAATTGGAGACACGGATGTTTTCCCGTGGTTCGGATAGGTGGTGCTATCCTACATCCACGTTGATGGAGACTTCAACCAACGAAGGGTAACGGTTGCGCGAGTCTACGGAGGGCTCCACCCACGAAGGGTCCATGAAGAAGCTGTTGGGTTTCGTAGTAATTTCAAAAAATTTCCTACGCACACGCAAGATCATGGTGATGCATAGCAACGAGAGGGGAGCGTGTTGTCTACGTACCCACGCAGACCGACTGCGGAAGCGTTGACACAACGTAGAGGAAGTAGTCGTACGTCTTCATGATCCAACCGATCAAGCACCGAAACTACGGCACCTCCGAGTTCGAGCACACGTTCAGCTCGATGACGATCCCCTGACTCCGATCCAGCAAAGTGTCGGGGAAGATTTCCGTCAGCACGACGGCGTGGTGACGATCTTGATGTACTACAGCAGCAGGGCTTCGCCTAAACTCCGCTACAGTATTATCGAGGACTATGGTGGCTGGGGGCGCCGCACATGGCTAAGGAATAGATCACGTGGATCAATTTGTGTGTTCTTTGGGGTGCCCTGCCTCTGTATATAAAGGACTAGAGGGGGGAGGCTGGCCGGCCAAGGGAGGGCGCGCCAGGAGAGTCCTACTCCCTCTGGGAGTAGGATTCCCCCCCAATCCTAGTTGGAATAGGATTCCTTGAGGGGGGAAAGAGAGAGAGGGGGCCGGCCACCTCTCCTAGTCCTAATAGGACTAGGGGAAGGGGGGAGGCGCACAGCCACCTTGGGCTTCCCCTTTCTCCTTTCCACTAAAGCCCACTAAGGCCCATATAGCTCCCGGGGGGTTCCGGTAACCTCCCGGTACTCCGGTAAAATCCCGATTTCACCCGGAACACTTCCGATATCCAAACATAGGCTTCCAATATATCAATCTTTACGTCTCGACCATTCCGAGACTCCTCGTCATGTCCGTGATCACATTCGGGACTCCGAACAACCTTCGGTACATCAAAATGCATAAACTCATAATATAACTGTCATCGTAACCTTAAGCGTGCGGACCCTACGGGTTCGAGAACAATGTAGACATGACCGAGACACGTCTCCGTTCAATAACCAATAGCAGGACCTGGATGCCCATATTGGCTCCTACATATTCTACGAAGATCTTTATCGGTCAGACCGCATAACAACATACGTTGTTCCCTTTGTCATCGGTATGTTACTTGCCCGAGATTCGATCGTCGGTATCCAATACCTAGTTCAATCTCGTTACCGGCAAGTCTCTTTACTCGTTCCGTAATACATCATCTCACAACTAACATATTAGTTGTAATGCTTGCAAGGCTTATGTGATGTGCATTACCGAGAGGGCCCAGAGATACCTCTCCGACAATCGGAGTGACAAATCCTAATCTCGAAATACGCTAACCCAACATGTACCTTTGGAGACACATGTAGTACTCCTTTATAATCACCCAGTTACGTTGTGACGTTTGGTAGTACCCAAAGTGTTCCTCCGGTAAACGGGAGTTGCATAATCTCATAGTTATAGGAACATGTATAAGTCATGAAGAAAGCAATAGCAACATACTAAACGATCGGGTGCTAAGCTAATGGAATGGGTCATGTCAATCAGATCATTCAACTAATGATGTGACCTCGTTAATCAAATAACAACACTTTGTTCATGATCAGGAAACATAACCATCTTTGATTAACGAGCTAGTCAAGTAGAGGCATACTAGTGACACTAAGTTTGTCTATGTATTCACACATGTATTATGTTTCCGGTTAATACAATTCTAGCATGAATAATAAACATTTATCATGATATAAGGAAATAAATAATAACTTTATTATTGCCTCTAGGGCATATTTCCTTCAGTCTCCCACTTGCACTAGAGTCAATAATCTAGATTACACTGTAATGATTCTAACACCCATGGAGCCTTGGTGCTGATCATGTTTTGCTCGTGGAAGAGGCTTAGTCAACGGGTCTGCAACACTCAGATCCGTATGTATCTTGCAAATCTCTATTTCTCCCACCTGGACTAGATCCCGGATGGAGTTGAAGCGTCTCTTGATGTGCTTGGTCCTTTTGTGAAATCTGGATTCCTTTGCCAAGGCAATTGCACCAGTATTGTCACAAAAGATTTTCATTGGACCCGATGCACTAGGTATGACACCTAGATCGGATATGAACTCCTTCATCCAGACTCCTTCGTTCGCTGCTTCCGAAGCAGCTATGTACTCCGCTTCACATGTAGATCCCGCTACGACGCTTTGTTTAGAACTGCACCAACTGACAGCTCCACCGTTTAATGTAAACACGTATCCGGTTTGCGATTTAGAATTGTCCGGATCAGTGTCAAAGCTTGCATCAACGTAACCTTTTACGGTGAGCTCTTTGTCACCTCCATATACGAGAAACATATCCTTAGTCCTTTTCAGGTATTTCAGGATGTTCTTGACCGCTGTCCAGTGATCCACTCCTGGATTACTTTGGTACCTCCCTGCTAAACTTATAGCAAGGCACACATCAGGTCTGGTACACAGCATTGCATACAAGATAGAGCCTATGGCTGAAGCATAGGGAACATCTTTCATTTTCTCTCTATCTTCTGCAGTGGTCGGGCATTGAGTCTTACTCAACTTCACACCTTGTAACATAGGCAAGAACCCTTTCTTTGCTTGATCCATTTTGAACTTCTTCAAAACTTTGTCAAGGTATGTGCTTTGTGAAAGTCCAATTAAGCGTCTTGATCTATCTCTATAGATCTTAATGCCTAATATGTAAGCAGCTTCACCGAGGTCTTTCATTGAAAAACTCTTATTCAAGTATCCCTTTATGCTATCCAGAAATTCTATATCATTTCCAATTAGTAATATGTCATCCACATATAATATCAGAAATGCTACAGAGCTCCCACTCACTTTCTTGTAAATACAGGCTTCTCCGAAAGTCTGTATAAAACCAAATGCTTTGATCACACTATCAAAGCGTTTATTCCAACTCCGAGAGGCTTGCACCAGTCCATAAATGGATCGCTGGAGCTTGCACACTTTGTTAGCTCCCTTTGGATCGACAAAACCTTCCGGTTGCATCATATACAACTCTTCTTCCAGAAATCCATTCAGGAATGCAGTTTTGACATCCATCTACCAAATTTCATAATCATAAAATGCGGCAATCGCTAACATGATTCGGACAGACTTAAGCATCGCTACAGGTGAGAAAGTCTCATCGTAGTCAACCCCTTGAACTTGTCGAAAACCTTTCGCGACAAGTCGAGCTTTGTAGACAGTAACATTACCATCAGCGTCAGTCTTCTTCTTGAAGATCCATTTATTCTCAATTGCTTGCCGATCATCGGGCAAGTCAACCAAAGTCCATACTTTGTTCTCATACATGGATCCCATCTCAGATTTCATGGCTTCAAGCCACTTTGCGGAATCTGGGCTCACCATCGCTTCTTCATAGTTCGTAGGTTCATCATGATCTAGTAGCATGACTTCCAGAACAGGATTACCATACCACTCTGGTGCGGATCTTACTCTAGTTGATCTACGAGGTTCAGTAGTATCTTGATCTGAAGTTTCATGATCATTATCATTAGCTTCCTCACTAACTGGTGTAGGTGTCACTAAAATAGTTTTCTGTGATGTACTACTTTCCAGTAAGGGAGCAGGTATAGTTACCTCATCAAGTTCTACTTTCCTCCCACTCACTTCTTTCGAGAGAAACTCCTTCTCTAGAAAGGATCCATTCTTAGCAACGAATGTCTTGCCTTCGGATCTGTGATAGAAGGTGTACCCAACAGTCTCCTTTGGGTATCCTATGAAGACACATTTCTCCGATTTGGGTTCGAGCTTATCAGGTTGAAGCTTTTTCACATAAGCATCGCAGCCCTAAACTTTAAGAAACGACAACTTTGGTTTCTTGCCAAACCATAGTTCATAAGGTGTTGTCTCAACGGATTTTGATGGTGCCCTATTTAACGTGAATGCGGCCGTCTCTAAAGCATAACCCCAAAACGATAGCGGTAAATCTGTAAGAGACATCATTGATCGCACCATATCTAGTAAAGTACGATTACGACGTTCGGACACACCATTACGCTGTGGTGTTCCGGGTGGCGTGAGTTGCGAAACTATTCCACAGTTTTTCAAATGTACACCAAACTCGTAACTCAAATATTCTCCTCCACGATCAGATCGTAGAAACTTTATTTTCTTGTTACGATGATTTTCAACTTCACTCTGAAATCCTTTGAACTTTTCAAATGTTTCAGACTTATGTTTCATTAAGTAGATATACCCATATCTGCTTAAATCATCTGTGAAGGTGAGAAAATAACGATATCCGCCACGAACCTCAATATTCATCGGACCACATACATCGGTATGTATGATTTCCAACAAATCTGTTGCTCTCTCCATAGTACCGGAGAACGGTGTTTTAGTCATCTTGCCCATGAGGCACGGTTCGCAAGTACCAAGTGATTCATAATCAAGTGGTTCCAAAAGTCCATCAGTATGGAGTTTCTTCATGCGTTTTACACCGATATGACCTAAATGACAGTGCCACAAATAAGTTGCACTTTCATTATCAACTCTGCATCTTTTGGCTTCAACATTATGAATATGTGTATTACTACTATTGAGATTCAATAAGAATAGACCACTCTTCAAGGGTGCATGACCATAAAAGATATTACTCATATAAATAGAACAACCATTATTCTCTGATTTAAATGAATAATCGTCTCGCATTAAACAAGATCCAGATATAATGTTCATGCTCAACGCTGGCACCAAATAACAATTATTTAGGTCTAATACTAATCCCGAAGGTAGATGTAGAGGTAGCATGCCGACCGCGATCACATCGACTTTGGAACCGTTTCCCACGCGCATCGTCACCTCGTCCTTCGCCAGTGTTCGCTTAATCCATAGCCCCTGTTTCGAGTTGCAAATATTAGCAACAGAACCAGTATCAAATACCCAGGTGTTACTGCGAGCTCTAGTAAGGTACACATCAATAACATGTATATCACATATACCTTTGTTCACCTTGCCATCCTTCTTATCCGCCAAATACTTGGGGCAGTTCCGCTTCCAGTGACCAGTCTGCTTGCAGTAGAAGCACTCAGTTTCAGGCTTAGGTCCAGACTTGGGTTTCTTCTCCTGAGCAGCAACTTGCTTGCTGTTCTTCTTGAAGTTCCCCTTCTTCTTCCCTTTGCCCTTTTTCTTGAAACTAGTGGTCTTGTTAACCATCAACACTTTATGCTCCTTCTTGATTTCTACCTCCGCAGCTTTCAGCATTGCGAAGAGCTCGGGAATAGTCTTGTTCATCCCTTGAATATTATAGTTCATCACGAAGCTCTTGTAGCTTGGTGGCAGTGATGGGAGAATTCTGTCAATGACGCAATCATCCGGAAGATTAACTCCCAATTGAATCAAGTGATTATTATACCCAGACATTTTGAGTATATGCTCACTGACAGAACTGTTCTCCTCCATCTTGCAGCTATAGAACTTATTGGAGACTTCATATCTCTCAATCCGGGCATTTGCTTGAAATATTAACTTCAACTCCTGGAACATCCCATATGCTCCATGACGTTCAAAACGTCGTTGAAGTCCCGATTCTAAGCCGTAAAGCATGGCACACTGAACTATCGAGTAGTCATCAGCTTTGCTCTGCCAGACGTTCATAACATCTGGTGTTGCTCCAGCAGCAGGCCTGGCACCTAGAGGTACTTCCAGGACGTAATTCTTCTGAGCAGCAATGAGGATAATCCTCAAGTTACGGACCCAGTCCGTATAATTGCTACCATCATCTTTCAACTTTGCTTTCTCAAGGAACACATTAAAATTCAACGGAACAACAGCACGAGCCATCTATCTACAATCAACATAAACAAGCAAGATACTATCAGGTACTAAGTTCATGATAAGTTTAAGTTCAATTAATCAAATTACTTAAGAATTCCCACTTAGATAGACATCCCTCTAATCCTCTAAGTGATCACGTGATCCAAATCAACTAAACCATAACCGATCATCACGTGAGATGGAGTAGTTTTCAATGGTGAACATCGTTATGTTGATCATATCTACTTATGATTCACGCTCGACCTTTCGGTCTCCGTGTTCCGAGGCCATATCTGCATATGCTAGGCTCGTCAAGTTTAACCTGAGTATTCTGCGTGTGCAAAACTGTCTTGCACCCGTTGTAGATGGACGTAGAGCTTATCACACCCGATCATCATGTGGTGTCTGGGCACGACGAACTTTGGCAACGGTGCATACTCAGGGAGAACACTTCTTGATAATTTAGTGAGAGATCATCTTATAATGCTACCGTCAATCAAAGCAAGATAAGATGCATAAAAAGATAAACATCACATGCAATCAATATAAGTGATATGATATGGCCATCATCATCTTGTGCTTGTGATCTCCATCTCCGAAGCACTGTCATGATCACCATCGTCACCGGCGCGACACCTTGATCTCCATCGTAGCATCGTTGTCGTCTCGCCAATCTTATGCTTCCACGACTATCACTACCGTTTAGTAATAAAGTAAAGCATTACATCACGATTGCATTGCATACAATAAAGCGACAACCATATGGCTCCTGCCAGTTGCCGATAACTCGGTTACAAAACATGATCATCTCATACAATAAAATTCAGCATCATTCCTTGACCATATCACATCACAGCATGCCCTGCAAAAACAAGTTAGACGTCCTCTACTTTGTTGTTGCAAGTTTTACGTGGCTGCTACGGGATTAAGCAAGAACCAATCTCACCTACGCATCAAAACCACAATGATAGTTTGTCAAATAGACTCCGTTTTAACCTTCGCAAGGACCGGGCGTAGCCACACTTGGTTCAACTAAAGTTGGAGAGACAGTCGCCCGAAAGCCACCTATGTGCAAAGCACGTCGGGAGAACCGGTCTCGCGTAAGCGTACGCGTAATGTTGGTCCGGGTCGTCTCGTCCAACAATGCCGCCGAACCAAAGTATGACATGCTGGTAGGCAGTATGACTTATATCGCCCACAACTCACTTGTGTTCTACTCGTGCATATAACATCAACATAAATAACCTAGGCTCTGATGCCACTGTTGGGTTTCGTAGTAATTTCAAAAAAATTCCTACGCACACGCAAGATCATGGTGATGCATAGCAACGAGAGGGGAGAGTGTTGTCTACGTACCCACGCAGACCGACTGCGGAAGCGTTGACACAACGTAGAGGAAGTAGTCGTACGTCTTCACGATCCAACCGATCAAGCACCGAAACTACGACACCTCCGAGTTCGAGCACACGTTCAGCTCGATGACAATCCCCGGACTCCGATCCAGCAAAGTGTCGGGGAAGAGTCCCGTCAGCATGACGGCGTGGTGACGATCTTGATGTACTACAGCAGCAGGGCTTCGCCTAAACTCCGCTACAGTATTATCGAGGACTATGGTGGCTGGGGGCGCCGCACACGGCTAAGGAATAGATCACATGGATCAACTTGTGTGTTCTTTGGGGTGCCCTGCCTCTGTATATAAAGGACTAGATGGGGGAGGCTGGCCGGCCAAGGGAGGGCGCGCCAGGAGAGTCCTACTCCCTCTGGGAGTAGGATTCCCCCCCAATCCTAGTTGGAATAGGATTCCTTGAGGGGGGAAAGAGAGAGAGGGGGCCGGCCACCTCTCCTAGTCCTAATAGGAATAGGGGAAGGGGGGAGGCACACAGCCACCTTGGGCTGCCCCTTTCTCCTTTCCACTAAAGCCCACTAAGGCCCATATAGCTCCCGGGGGGTTCCGGTAACCTCCCGGTACTCCGGTAAAAGCCCGATTTCACCCGGAACACTTCCGATATCCAAACATAGGCTTCCAATATATCAATCTTTACGTCTCGACCATTTCGAGACTCCTCGTCATGTCCGTGATCACATCCGGGACTTCGAACAACCTTCGGTACATCAAAATGCATAAACTCATAATATAACTGTCATCGTAACCTTAAGCGTGCAGACCCTACGGGTTCGAGAACAATGTAGACATGACCGAGACACGTCTCCAGTCAATAACCAATAGCGGGACCTGGATGCCCATATTGGCTCCTACATATTCTACGAAGATCTTTATCGGTCAGACCGCATAACAACATACGTTGTTCCCTTTGTCATCGGTATGTTACTTGCCCGAGATTCGATCGTCGGTATCCAATACCTAGTTCAATCTCGTTACCGGCAAGTCTCTTTACTCGTTCTATAATACATCATCTCACAACTAACATATTAGTTGTAATGCTTGCAAGGCTTATGTGATGTGCATTACCGAGAGGGCCCAGAGATACCTCTCCGACAATCGGAGTGACAAATCCTAATCTCGAAATACGCCAACCCAACATGTACCTTTGGAGACACCTGTAGTACTCCTTTATAATCACCCAGTTACGTTGTGACGTTTGGTAGTACCCAAAGTGTTCCTCCGGTAAACGGGAGTTGCATAATCTCATAGTTATAGGAACATGTATAAGTCATGAAGAAAGCAATAGCAACATACTAAACGATCGGGTGCTAAGCTAATGGAATGGGTCATGTCAATCAGATCATTCAACTAATGATGTGACCTCGTTAATCAAATAACAACACTTTGTTCATGGTCAGGAAACATAACCATCTTTGATTAACGAGCTAGTCAAGTAGAGGCATACTAGTGACACTAAGTTTGTCTATGTATTCACACATGTATTATGTTTCTGGTTAATACAATTCTAGCATGAATAATAAACATTTATCATGATATAAGGAAATAAATAATAACTTTATTATTGCCTCTAGGGCATATTTCCTTCAGAAGCAACCTTGTCTATCCCACCATGGCCATCGCCCACGAAGGACTTGCCTCACTAGCGGTAGATCTTCACGAAGTAGGTGATCTCCTTGCCCTTACAAACTCCTTGGTTCAACTCCACAATCTTGTCGGAGGCTCCCAAGTGACACCTAGCCAATCTAGGAGACACCACTCTCCAAGAAGTAACAAATGGTGTGTTGATGATGAACTCCTTGCTCTTGTGCTTCAAATGATAGTCTCCCCAACACTCAACTCTCTCTCACAGGATTTGGATATGGTGGAAAGAAGATTTGAGTGGAAAGCAACTTGGGGAAGGCTAGAGATCAAGATTCATATGGTAGGAATGGAATATCTTGGCCTCAACACATGAGTAGGTGGTTCTCTCTCAGAACATATGAGTTGGAAGTGTAGATGTGTTCTGATGGCTCTCTCAACGAGTGAAGAGGAGGTGGAGGGGTATATATAGCCTCCACACAAAATCCAACCATTACACACAATTTACCAATCTTGGTGGGACCGAATCAACAAAGTCGGTCAGACCGAAATAGTAAACCTAGTGACCGTTAGAGTTTTCGGTGGGACCGACTGGATCAACTCGGTGGGACCGATGTGCTAGGGTTAGGGTAAATCCAAAACTCGGTTTGACCGATTACTCAAACTCGGTGGAACTGATTTGGGTAATAGGCGAAACAGAGAGTTGGCCAAGCAAACTCGGTGGGGCCGATTGCATATCTCGGTGGGACCGAAAATATTGCAACAGGTAACAGAGAGTTTGCAAGCCTATCTCGGTGAGACCGAACTGATTAGGGTTTCTGGCAGTGGCTATGACAAGTGAAACTCGGTGGCGCCGGATAGAAATAATCGGTAGGTCCAAGTTTGGCTTAGGGTTTAGGTCAAATGTGGAAGTGGGAAAGTAGCTGAGGGTTTTGGAGCATATCATTAAGCACTTGAGCAAGAGGCTCATTAAGCAACACCTCATCCCTCCTTGATAGTATTGGCTTTTCCTATGGACTCAATGTGATCTTGGATCACTAACATGTAAAATGAAGAGTCTTGAGCTTTAAGCTTTAGCCAATCCTTTGTCCTGAGCATCTTGGAGAACTTCCCACAACCTTTAGTCCATGCCACTCCATTGTTGAACTTATCTGAAACATACTAGATAGAAACGTTAGTCCAACAAGAGATATGTTGTCATTAATTACCAAAACCACCTAGGGAGCACTTGTGCTTTCAATCTCCCCCTTTTTGGTAATTGATGGCAACATACATCAAAGCTTTAGATAAAGATATAAAGAACAACAAGTAAAGCTTTGGAAGGACATGTAACAAGCATAGGCTCCCCCTACATGTATGCACTCATGTAAATGTGAAACATAGAGGCATGTGAGAGCATAACCATGACAGAGTAGGCAATGTGTTACATGTATCTTGGCCATATGCATCAGAGCAAAAGATTATCAAGGAAAATACCTTCATGCTCATGAGTCCTTCTTGCAAACAGTATGTACATAAGCAAGAATTCCTCATACTCATGATTTTGATGCATACACTTACCTTGTAGTCTTTAGCTGGCTTAGGATGGAATGAACCTACACAAACAAGGTTAGATAACACAGGTACCTCCACTAGCCAGAGCAAACCAAAGAAGCCACAAGAGAACCAAGACTGGGATGACATGTAGAGAGTGAGTACAAGGTACCACATTGGATTCAACATGTCCCCAAGAGTAAAGATATGCAATGAATTTGACTGATTTCTTTCCCTTAGGTGTCTTGCTCCCCCTGAATCTTACATGGGATATTGGGAGAAGATAGGGAACAGAGAATCAGAGCTGAAAGATACAAATGGATAGAACTTAATGCAAATAAGCACATATGAACATGTCTTTCCCCCAAAAAGACATGTGACATCTCTCCTCTTGAACATCAAGCATCTGGGACATCTGGGATCCTTGAGTATTCTCTCCCCCTGGAAATCTCTTTCTCCCCCTTAATACTTTCTCTCTTGTAGGTTTGGTCCTTGAGACTTTCTCTCCCCCTTGAGCTTTGATGTGATCTCTCTCTCCCCCTTTGACATCAATTTCCAAGAAGGGCTTTCTGGAATCCGTCGTATAGGTTTGGTCCTTGAGACTCAGCACAAAGCAATGGATAAAACTATGATGCTTGTAGAGGACAAGATTCATTGAGTAGAGCTGGATCAGAAGAAATATAGAACAAGTGGCAAACAGTTTTTCCTGTTGCGAAGTCGGTGGCTCCGAGTGGCATGTTTCGGTGGTACCGATAAGATTCGGTTGGACCGAAAATTACAAGTCGGTGAAACCGAGTTCACACAGAGAAAAACACTTGTCACCTCAGCTCACTAAACATGTAGGATCTCACAAAGATTTGCAATGAATTATCTGAAGGATTTCCAAGGAATTGAATGCAGAAAATGCAGAACAAAAACAAAAAGAAAAGAGAAGAAACTGAAAGATCTAGATGAAGTTTTTTTTGTTTTTTTGTTTTTGAAAAAGAAAAGGAAAATAAACATGCATGAGACAAATGCAATAACACAGAAAAGAACACAAGAGAACTTCATCTAGAGTTGGGCGGTGACATAGTCACCTATGTTAGAGTATATTGACTTAGGAGTCAAGTGAGAACACTTGATCATAGGTCATACTCATCGTTTAAGCTCAAAATGGGGTTACCATTTCTCGTTTAAGCATCTTGATGTATTCACATCTTGTTGAGTTGCTTTGACTCATGTCTTGGAGTAAAGCTTCTTTAAGATGGAATAACATACCTTGGGTGGTGGTGTGGTTCTTGCTCATGTAGTTGAACTTGTGTGGGTGCTCAACGTTGATGTAGCTCATCAAGAGTTGGGAGCACCACTTGGAGTTTGAGTTCATCTACCTACATGGGAAAGTTCTTGCAAGGAAGAGCACTTGTGTATCCAAAAAATGACAATCATGAAGCTCAACATAGAATTTGTCAAAGGATATGTTTGAATGGTTTTGTGCTTCCTTGTCTTCAACCACCATTGTGTAGAGACTTGGTGATGTAGAGATTGCTCAAGATGTGAGTGAGTCGCAATCTCATGAAATTAGATTCAACCAAGCACCTACTTGGGTTAGACAACATGCAAGGTACAAATATATACCAAGACATAAGAAGAGATATATCATGGATTAGTCATAAGCTCATGTCTTGCATGTATCCAATGGAGTTCCTACTCCAGGTTCGAAGCATCAATAATGTTCAATTCACCTCTCAACCTGCAAAATACTTTCTCATCAAGAGATTTAGTAAATATATCCGCTAATTGCTTATTGGTGCGAACATGCTTAAGATCAATGTCACCCTTAGCAACATGGTCTCGAATGAAATGATGACGAACTTCAATATGCTTAGTTCGAGAATGTTGTACAGGATTATGACCAATTTTGATAGCACTTTCATTGTCACAAAGCAGTGGAACATGTTTCACATGGATCCCATAATCTTTAAGAGTTTGGGTCATCCAAAGTAATTGAGCACAACATGAACCAGCGGCAATGTATTCCGCTTCGGCGGTGGATAAGGATACTGAGTTTTGTTTCTTGGAAGACCAAGACACAAGAGATCTACCAAGAAATTGACAAGTACCCGAAGTAGACTTTCTATCAACCTTGTCTCCGGCATAATCCGAGTCGGAATAGCCAACAAGATCAAAAGAAGACCTCTTAGGATACCAAATGCCAAAGTTTGGTGTATGAATTAAGTATCTCACTATCCTTTTCACGGCCTTAAGATGACATTCTTTAGGAGCATCTTGATAACGTGCACACATGCACACACTTAGCATAATGTCGGGACGTGAAGCACATAGGTATAACAAAGAACCAATCATAGAGCGATAAACCTTTTAATCAACCGGTTCACCATCTTTGGTCAACTCAAGATGTCCACTAGTAGGCATGGGTGTAGGCATACCTTTGCTTTATTGCATATTGAACTTCTTGAATAAGTCCTTGGTGTACTTTGTTTGAGAGACAAATGTACCTTCCTTAGTTTGCTTGATTTGCAAACCGAGAAAGAATTTGAGTTCACTCATCATAGACATCTCAAACTTCTCCGACATTAGCTTTCCAAACTTTTCACTAAAGAGAGGGTTAGTTGAACCAAATATGATATCATCAACATAAATTTGGCATACAAATAGTTCTCCATTAACCCTTTTAGTAAAAAGAGTAGAATCAATTTTACCAATTTCAAAACCACTTACAATAAGGAACTTGGTCAAGCATTTATACCATGCTCTAGGAGCTTGTTTAAGACCATAAAGAGCTTTGTGAAGTTTGTAAACATGATTTGGTTTCTTAGGATTGATAAAGCCGGGAGGTTGTTTGACATAAACTTCCTCCTCTATTTCACCATTTAGAAAAGCACTTTTAATGTCCATTTGGTACAAGGTGATATTATGGTGATTAGCATAGGCAAGTAAGATGCGAATGGACTCAAGTCTAGCAACGGGAGCATATGTCTCACCATAGTCCATACCTTCGACTTGTGTGTACCCTTGGGCGACGAGACGTGCTTTGTTGCGAACCAATTGTCCATCTTCATCTTGCTTGTTGCGAAACACCCATTTGGTACCAATGATGTTGTGGTTGTTGTCGGGCTTCTCAACCAATGTCTAAACTTGGTTTCTCTCAAAGTTGTGTAGCTCTTCATGCATAGCGTTTATCCAATCCGGATCTTCCAATGCTTCTTCAACCTTCATAGGTTCAATGCTAGAGATGAATGAATAGTTTTCACAAAAGTTAGCTAAACGAGTTTTTGAGCGAGTGATTCTCCCGGTTTGTATATCATTGAAGATTTGCTCGACGGGATGATCTTTGGCAATTCTTGCTCGAACTCGTGAGAGCTTTTGCTTGGGTCTTTGTTGAACATCTTCTTCATCTTGGCCTTCTTCATTGTTGACGTTGTCGTTCTCTTGTCGTGGTGGAGAAGGAGGTTGTTGATGTTCGTCTTGATGCATTTCCTTGTCTTCTTCATCTTGGTGTGTCCCACTTGTGGATGCTTCCACTTGGATGGACGAGGTACTCTCCTTCACCTCCGTTGGACGAATTTTGCCAATAGACAAGTCTTGGATTGCTTCTGAAGGGTCTTTGTCTCCTACATCGATTGGCAATTGCTCTACTTGTGAGCCATTAGATTCATCAAACTTCACATCTACCGTCTCTTCAACCTTTCGGGTGAAATTGTTGTAGACACGGTAAGTGTGAGAGTTTGAGCCATAACCAAGTAGAAAACCTTCATGATATTTAGGAGCAAACTTTGAACGACGATGCTTGTCAAGAATGTAGCACTTTGAGCCGAATACTCGAAAGTATCCAACTTGGGGTTTGTTACCGATGAGGAGCTCGTATGCCGTCTTGCCGAGTAGCTTGTGAAGATAGAAGCGATTTGTTGCATGACAAGCTGTCTCAACCGCTTCTGCCCAAAAGTGCTTCGGCATCTTGTATTCATCAAGCATCGTTCTTGCCATTTCGATGAGCGTCCGGTTCTTCTTCTCAACAACTCCATTTTGTTGAGGTGTGTACGTAGCCGAGAACTCGTGTGAAATCCCTTCTTCGTCAAGAAAGGTGTCCACATTTGCGTTCTTGAACTCCGTTCCGTTGTCACTCCGAACCTTCTTGATCTTCACGTCAAACTGATTTTGGGCCTTCCTAGCGAAGTTTTTGAAGATCTTCTGGACCTGCGACTTGTCATTAAGAAAGAACACCCACGTAAATCTTGAAAAATCATCAACTATAACTAGACCAAAAGAATTTCCACCGAGACTCTTGTAGGCGTTGGGACCAAAAAGATCCATATGAAGTAGCTCGAGTAGCCTCCTTGTGGTCATGATGTTCTTCACGGGATGCCTTCCTCCAACCTGTTTACCTGCTTGACAAGCACTGCACAGTCTATCCTTATCAAATATGACATCGTTAACTCCAAGGATATGATTTCCTTTAATAAGCTTGTCAAGGTTTCTCATGCCAACGTGACCTAGTCGTCTATGCCACAACCAACCTTTTGAGGATTTAGCAATAAAGCAAGTTTTAGGTTGTGCCTTTTTAGAGAAATCGACAATGTAAAGATCACCTCTAAGCATACCGGTAAATACCATTTTATGATTGTGTCGACGAAATACTTGGCAATCTACCTCAATAATTAGGACATTCAAACCGAAATCAGCAAGTCTAGATACTGAAAGTAAGTTGTAGCCGAGAGATTCAACGAGCATGACATTTTGAATGGAACTATCGTGTGAGATGGCCATCTTACCAAGGCCAACCACTTTACCCTTCGAATTATCACCAAAGGTGACATATTTTCGAGGGCCATCATTTTCAGCAAGCTCACGGAACATCGCTTCATCTCCGGTCATATGATCAGTACATCCACTATCAAGAACCCATTCCTTTCCTCCTGACACATATCCCCGAAGATTTGCCGTAAGACCAAAATGTCTCATTGCATCATCAAGATCAGGTCACTATCATCATCGTCATAGTATCCATGTTCACCATGATCTTGTGACTCATCATTTCCTAGAGAGGGTAATTCATTAGATAAATGATCATCAAAGTGGTCACTTTTATGAATTCTTATAGCTTCGGATATAATAATTCCAACATCTCCTTTAGCATGCTTGAGATTGGTAAGCTCAAATAGACAATCACCAAAACTAGGATCACTAGAGTTCATGTTACTCAAGGCAATAGATTTATGGAGAATTTCATCCAAATTTTTCAAGGAATGATCGGGAAATCGTTCCTCAAGAAATTTCCATATAGTATAGGCACAGTTAAGAGTAGGCAAACTAGCAATCAAATTTTTGGGCAATCCTCTAATGATGAGCTCAATAGTTCTAAGATTGCGAATCATGTCAATATCTTCATCTAGGGTAGGATGCAAAGGATCAATATGAGGTGCACAAGGGCTAGCTATATACTTGTTCAAATGATATTGATTGAAGATTACAAGCATCTCATTTTTCCACTTATGAAAATATTCTCCATCAAGAATAGGCACTCTATGTCTAAGACTCCCTAAAGTAGACACATCCATCTTCCTCCAATGGTGATTAAACCAAGGCAATGGAGACCAAAGCTCTGATACCACTTGTAGGACCTTGAAGTAGATGTGTCTAGAGGGGGGGGGGGTGATTAGACACTTAATGCTAAAGTTGCAGTTTTTAAGCCTTTTTGGTTTAAGTGGAGTTTAGGCATAATTTCAACATTCACAATACATATCAAGCAAGCATGCAAAGAGTGTATAGGCAGCGGAAAGTAAAGCATGCAACTTGCAAGAATGTAAAGGGAAGGGTTTGGAGAATTCAAACGCAATTGGAGACACGGATGTTTTTCCCGTGGTTCGGATAGGTGGTGCTATCCTACATCCACGTTGATGGAGACTTCAACCCACGAAGGGTAACGGTTGCGCGAGTCCACGGAGGGCTCCACCCACGAAGGGTCCACGAAGAAGCAACCTTGTCTATCCCACCATGGACATCGCCCACGAAGGACTTGCCTCACTAGCGGTAGATCTTCACGAAGTAGGTGATCTCCTTGCCCTTACAAACTCCTTGGTTCAACTCCACAATCTTGTCGGAGGCTTCCAAGTGACACCTAGCCAATCTAGGAGACACCACTCTCCAAGAAGTAACAAATGGTGTGTTGATGATGAACTCCTTGCTCTTGTGCTTCAAATGATAGTCTCCCCAACACTCAACTCTCTCTCACAGGATTTGGATATGGTGGAAAGAAGATTTGAGTGGAAAGCAACTTGGGGAAGGCTAGAGATCAAGATTCATATGGTAGGAATGGAATATCTTGGCCTCAACACATGAGTAGGTGGTTCTCTCTCAGAACATATGAGTTGGAAGTGTAGATGTGTTCTGATGGCTCTCTCAACGAGTGAAGAGGAGGTGGAGGGGTATATATAGCCTCCACACAAAATCCAACCGTTACACACAATTTACCAATCTCGGTGGGACCGAATCAACAAACTCGGTCGGACCGAAATAGTAAACCTAGCGACCGTTAGAGTTTTCGGTGGGAGCGACTGGATCAACTCGGTGGGACCGATGTGCTAGGGTTAGGGTAAATCCAAAACTCGGTTTGACCGATTACTCAAACTCGGTGGGACCGATTTGGGTAATAGGCAAAACAGAGAGTTGGCCAAGCAAACTCGGTGGGGCCGATTGCATATCTCGGTGGGACCGAAAATATTGCAACAGGTAACAGAGAGTTTGCAAGCCTATCTCGGTGAGACCGAGATCCCATCGGTGAGGCCGAACTGATTAGGGTTTCTGGTAGTGGCTATGACAAGTGAAACTCGGTGGCGCCGGATAGAAATAATCGGTAGGTCCGAGTTTGGCTTAGGGTTTAGGTCAAATGTGGAAGTGGGAAAGTAGCTGAGGGTTTTGGAGCATATCATTAAGCACTTGAGCCAGAGGCTCATTAAGCAACACCTCATCCCTCCTTGATAGTATTGGCTTTTCTTGTGGACTCAATGTGATCTTGGATCACTAAAATGTAAAATCAAGAGTCTTGAGCTTTAAGCTTTAGCCAATCCTTTGTCCTTAGCATCTTGGAGAACTTCCCACAACCTTTAGTCCATGCCACTCCATTGTTGAACTTATCTGAAACATACTAGATAGAAACGTTAGTCCAACAAGAGATATGTTGTCATTAATTACCAAAACCACCTAGGGAGCACTTGTACTTTCACCGCCACCAGGACGAGGGGGCTGGGGGCTTCCAGGAGCCGCGCGCGATCCCCTGCATCCTGGGCGGGGCACAAGCCCCAACCTCTCAGCGCATCTTCAAGCAGTTCGCCCGCGAAGTGAACGCGGTCCTCCTCAGGCTCGAAGCCACACGCCCTCTCAGGTGGTCGGCGTGCGACATCATGTTCAGCTCAGCAGATCAGCTCAAGTGTGCGGCTACAGCCGGAGTCCTCCCGATGCTCTGTTCCCCAATCGTCAGCAACATGGTGGTCACAAAGACCCTCATCGATGGCGGGGCAGGGCTCAACGTCCTGTCCGTGGAAACATTCAACAATCTCCAAGTGCCCTACAGCCAGCTTCGGCCAACCAAGCCTTTCTCCGGTATCACCGACGGCTCCACGGTCCCGATTGGGCAGGTCCGCCTCCCTGTCACCTTCGGGGCACACGACCACTACCGCACCGAGCTCATCGACTTCTACATCGCTCACATTCGCCTGCCGTACAACGCCATCCTTGGGTACCCAGCGCTGCCCAAGTTCATGGCCGTAACTCACCACGGCTACAACGTCCTCAAGATGCCAGGAAGCGGCGGAGTCATCACGGTGCCCTGTGAAGAGAAGGATGTGGTGTGTTACCTGGAACGAGCCTTTCAGGCCGCGTCACTGGAAGACCCGGATCGCGGAAACAGGAGGCCTCCCAAGACCGCCCCTAAGAAGAAGAAGACATCGTCCGGCCCGACCACTCAGGAGGCAGGCCCCTCCGGGCCCGCGCCTGCCCAGGGGGAACCTCCTTTCATCGCATAGGAAAGCGCGCCCGGCGCCCTCCTCAGGCAGGGCTCGGGGGCTCTCCCCTGGAGGGCCACCGACCTAGCTAGGGTCACGAGGGAGGCGCTTGGGCACCACATGGAGGCGTGTTTCGAAGCACGTTTCCCTCAAGAAGGAGCAAGGCAAGGAGATCCAGACCCTCAGGAGTTCGTCAGCAAGGCCATTCAGGAGCTACAGGAGTCAAGAGTCATGAAAGGCGGCCGCCGCCTACCAGCAGTGGCTCCCCATCCAGGCGAGGATGGTGGGCTACGCATCTGCATCGACATACCAGGGCTCAACCGAGTTGCCTCTCTGGAGCGCCTCTGGCCCTCGCGAGTGGGGCGCTGCGGAGGTCCACCCCACAGCTACGTTTGCATTCCTTACGGCTTGCCGAACGCGGCTGCCACGTATCAGCGCCTCATGTGGGGCATCATGGAGGCACAAGAGGCCAGGCGTTCCGCAGCCCTGGCGGAGATGGAGATGGTCCGAGAAGAGCCGCCAGCACCTCCGGAGCCTCCCGAGGCCCCAGGACCTGGGGGCTCGTGAGGATCGGCTTCCGCAGCCCACCGAGTCTGCTACACCAACGCTCCTTCGTCCTCAACGCCATCAGGTGACATCTTTCGAGTTTCATTTCCAGCTGGGAGCGCCTCCCAGGGCTGCATTATTCCCAGGCCGCGCGGGTCCGTCCCTGTGGCGTGTATCCCTTTTTATTTCATATTGTTAGCTTACCTTGTTGGGGGTGCCCCTCGGGCTGCATGATCCCCAAGCCGCTCGGCCAGGCCTAGCGGCATGTATCCCATTTGCGTTTATTTCCGGTTATGCGTTAGACCCACCATGCTTGATTATTTGATGCCGGTCCATGGCACCTCTTCTTCTCCATGCCGACCACTTGCACGTTAAAGGGGGGGGGGGGTACCTGAGCATCGCGACTCAGGGCTCTTACTGGCTCTCCAGCCCTCACCCTCTGGCCTTGTCCATGGCATCGCGACCTGGCATACCAGTGACGGCTGTGACCAGCTCGAGGGCAGGGACCCGAGGACGTAGAGTGCCGACATCTAACCAAATTTGCAGGGACACATCACAAGATAAGGCCCAGTGCCAGGCGCAACCCGCCTAGAGGTAGGGCCCCGTGAGTCCCGCGCTGGCTCACGGGTGCCCAGATACACCTCGCCAGGCCCTACCGTGCCAGCCACGTGTCAGGGCGGGGCTGTACACGCCCCGGGGGCTCCTCCCGGAGGGGGGCCCCCTCCCACGTACCAGTGGAAGCACCATGCTCCGCGCTGGCTGACGACATTGCCGAGGAGCGGCTATGCCCATACACATACGGAAGCGCTATGCTCCGCGCTGGTGATAAACAACTGAGGGTGGCCCCCGGGCCGCATCAACCTCAGGGAGCCCAGAGCTCAGTGTCTAGCCTCATCGTAACGCCTCCCCTCGAGAGTGCCGCGCGAGGGGGCTGGGCACGGGGGCTGCGCCTGGGTCACACCCAGACGCACGCCGCCCAGCCAGGTCCCCCCGGGCCTGGTTCATCGCGCGTCTCTCCCCGAGCGGAGACAAGGTAAGAAGGCCGTTTGAGCGTCAAGGGGGACTCCTGAGCATCGCGACTCAGGAGCCTAACTGGTCACGTAGCTCCTCACTCCGTGGCCCCGTCCTTGTTTCCAGTCGGGACCAACGCTGGGAGAGGCATGCGCGCGGCCGGGCTCTACAGACGTAGAACGGTAGATCCACCCGCATCACACCTCCTTACTTGCTGTTCGTGCGCCAAGGGGGACTCCTGAGTATCGCGACTCAGGAGCCTAACTTGTCACGTGGCCCCTCACTCCTTGGCCCCGTCCTGGTTTCCAGTAGGGACCAACGCTGGGTGAGGCATTCACGGGGCCGGGCTCTGCCGGCGTAGAACATAAGCAAGTAGGAAGGAAAAGCACCAATTTCAAGGAATTCAAACGCAAATATTACAGTCCACACTGTTATCTCAATGCCAAACGCAAGTTTAAACGCCTCCCCGAGGCATGATACATGTGCAGGAATTAAAGGCAGGACAGGAGCCACGACGGAGTCACTTGTCGGCGGTGGAGCAGCGCGGAGTGGGTTCGCCTCATGGAGCAGTGGGGTCGGCAGCGCCTTGCTTCGGCTTGGTGCTGAAGGCCCGGAACTTCCCCAGCAGAGCCTCCGCGCGACCCTTCACGGCCTCGGCAGCGGCAGCGGCACGCTCGCCGCTTACTGGCTCTAGCAGGCTGTCGAGGTCGACGCCGGGATCGTGAAGGTAGATGTGGGTGAGGACCCGCGTCAGTGCTGCAGAAGACAGGACACGCGCCTCGGCCTCGGCCGTGGGGTCAAGGCCAAGGGCAACATCTTCAAGAGCGCGAACCAGGAAGGGAAGCAGCTTGGCGGGGCCATCCTCGGCGCCAGCCAGCGGGCTCTCCAGGCCGCTGTCGTAAAGCGTCCTCAGCGAGGAGCGAGCCTTCGCCTCCATCTCCGTGAAGGCCACGCGGTCCTCGGCAAGAACCAGGGCCTCGTCGTCCAGCTTGTCCTTCCTCGCCCCCAACTCCTGCTCCAGCGTGCCTAGGCGGTCGCGGCGTTTCCTGAGCTTGACCTCCCTCTCCTTGACGGCCGCCTCGCGAGCCTTCACGCCTTCTTCCTGCTCTTGGCGAAGGCGGACCTCTTTCGCAAGCTGGTCCCACAGGCCTTGCAGCTCGTCCTCTAGCGCCTTGCAACGACCACGGACGTCGACCACCTCCCCCAGGGCTGCGTCACGAGCAGCCTTCGCCTTAAGGATGGCCTGCTTCTCCTCGTCGCAAGTCGTCAAGGCCTGGACCAGCGCCGCCCGAATCGAAGCGTCGGAGCGAACCCATCCTGAAGCCATCTCCAAGCACCCGGCCACCAAGCGGGGGTCGGCGCCAAGAAGATCCTGCTGCAGTCGGTCCAGCTCAGCAACAGCACGATCCAGAACAGCAGAAGGAGTCAGAGAGAGAACAGCCGGTCGAGTAGGAGGAGAAGGCGGCAGCGCGGCCGCAACATCCTGAGGCGGGGTCTGCCGCGCCCCAACGGCTGAAGTGGCGGCGGCAGGCAAGGACACCTCGGGAGTCACTTGGGCCGAGGGGGCTGAGCTCGCCCCAGCCGGCTCAGCCAGGCCTCGCGAGGACGACCGAGCAGGAGAAGCCTGTGCGTCGCGGTCACCCTCCTTCGCGGGCAGAGGCGCTATCACGGATGGAACCTCAGGAGCTCCCTTCGGCTTCTCTGCTGCGGGCACCAGCCTATCCAAGAGATGCGGACGTCAAGCCAAAGAAGCAGAGGAAGAAATAAAGACAAGAATCGAATGCTTACGGGTCGTCGCCAGTGAGCTCAAGCGGCCTCCGGCCAAATTTGAAGCCTGAAAGCCGGCTGGAAGGGTCAACCTCGGGAAGCTTGGAGGCGGAAGGTGCGTCTACGGTCCGCCTTGGGGCCGGGGCAGACCCGCGGGAGAGCAGCCCGGTCCTGTCCTTCTTCGAGATCGGGGGCGAGCTCCCGCCCTCCTTCTCGTCGTTATCCTTGCCATCCTCCTCGTCGTCATCCTTGTTGTCATCGCTCGGAGGGAGGCGGAGAACGCGGGACCTGCGCCGAGGGAGGGGAGCCCTCGACTCTCCGTCAGTCGCCTCGGAGTCAGGCCCCTTTCCCCGCTCCCCTCCTTCCTCCTCTTCGCTGGAGTCGTCGGAGGGCACGTCCACCGGTTCCTCGGGAGTTTCCATGGGCACGGGCCCATCCCCGTTGAAGACGGGCATGGACTCCACTACCTGCTCCCAGTCGTCGCGGAGGAACAAGGGCGTAGGAGCGCCCACCAACTTTGCCACATCGTCCCCGACCAGAGATTGGAGGACCGCAGCCAGATTTCCGTCGGCTAAGGCCGCGGGGCTCGGACGGGGCCTCCACATCGGAAGTGAGTACTGCCGAAGCAGAGCCAGCTGGTGCTCCAGGAATTCCCTCAGCAGCGACGCGCCGGTCAGCTTCGTCGCCGCCATGTTGGCTGGCCTCAGATCCGCGTCCATCTTCTCCAACACCAGCTTTGCGTGGGGGTCCGCGAGCTCCGCTCGACCCCAATAGCTGGAGCTCGTGGGCTGCTCCGTGGGCAAGATCAGCCGAGGGTGGATGCGCCCAGCATCCACCAAGACCCACTTGCTCCTGAAGCCCTCAATCCTTTTCCCGGGGTTCGAAATGGCAATGGCGCCACCGTACGCGACGAAGCTCGCGCACGCGGAAGCAGTACCGCGAGAGGTCCGGAGGTAGAAGTAATGGCGCGGCAAGGCCACTGAGGGCTGCACCCCTACGTGAGCCTCACAGTAATAGGCGAAGATTGCCAGGAGAAGGACGGAGTTGGGGTGGAGATGCAGAGCCTGTAGCTTATAATGGCGGAGGACAGAGAAGAAGAACTCGGAGAAGGGAGGCACCAGGCCAGCAGCAATGGCACTTACGAAGAACGGATAGAAGGTGCTCCCTTGACCCTCAGGGGTGGCGGAGCCGGCTTTGAACACCTTCGCCCCATTGATGCCCCGCGCCGTCGCCATCCGGCGCAATCGGGCAAGGCTCGCCTCCGACACGTTCGGCGGGTCGAGGGCAGACGAGTACCAAGCTACGGCCGGGGGCTGACGAGGCGCCATGGCTTCCTAGGTCACACAGTCGGAGTAGATCTGGAAATTTTGGAGGAAGGAAGGAGAGGCGCAAGAAAGGGGATCTGAGCAGCAACCGGGGAAAGCAGGAAGCAAAGCCTAGGTGGATGCCGCTCCTTTATCAACTCGCGCGGTTGCTAAGGTGCCCACGTCCAATCAACCGCCACGCGGCGCCCAAGGCCGCAGGATGTTAGGGCCCGTGGCGCTTCGCTCTTGCCCTTCCGCCTCCCTGCACGGCCAAATCCGGGTGCGCCTTGGGCTCGGGGGCTACTGTCGGCGTTCTGGGAACGGGGGTCCCCAGACTTGCCTGCCTGCGGCGTGGCTCAAAGGGGGGCCCAGCGCAGCCCATCTTCACCAACACAAACCCAAGACCCTCGCGAGGGGCCAAGCCTCGCGGGGCGGACGACGCGGATCTTCCTCAGGCACGGCCTCAGCAGGCTGGCTCACGAGGAGGCGGAGAGACCAAGGCGGGGTACCTCACGAGGTGCCCATGACGCAAGCCATGAAGACCAAGGGCGCCAGGCGGCTGCCAGCTCGCGCAGTGTCTTCCTTTCCTCTTTGGTGCAAAGGGGGCAAGCGCATCCGCGGAGTACCGAGGCATCAGGCAAAGGTTTCCATTTCGGTGCAACAAGACCAAGACCAGAAGGACTGCAAGACGGAGGTCATCGTGGAGCCCAAGACGACGTCACCACCAGAGCTTTGGCAGGCGAAGACTATTTTTGTCAGGATAGCTGGTACTAGCTGTCCTCCTTCAAATGAGCCCGCCATTGTTGGCTCCCTTCCCGCTTGATATTTGGGAAGAGGACCAGGGCCTCTATAAATAGGACCAGCCACCCATAGAGAAGAGGGGGTTCGGAAGGGTTAAGAGTAGAGGTTCGATCAGAGAGAGAGAGAGAGAGAAGGGTGGCTGAACTCCTCCCAGCAGTTCATCGCCCCAGCCAAGAACAGACCCTTGCGAGGCTGTTCTTCCTTGTATTGCTCATTATCATCAGCCCAAGAGGCAATACACCACACCATACACTGGAGTAGGGTATTACACCACAACGGTGGCCCGAACCAGTATAAACCTTGTGTCCCTCGTGTTATTCTTTCCATAGCTTAGACCTTAGCGAGGCGGAGGAGTGCAGGTAAGTAGGAGGCGAAATCCCCATGCGCACCCCAGTGTTTGAATCTCAAGGGTCTGCCGGAACCCGAAATCCGACAGGGGCACCGCACACGGTTAAGAGAAACTTGTGTATTCTAGGGTGCCCCTGCCCCGGTATATAAAGGAGGGGAGGGAAGGCCGGCCAACCCTCCTAGGGCGTGCCAGGAGAGGGGAATCCTACTAGGACTCCAACTCCTACTAGGTTTCCACCTAAGGAAGAGGGGGAAGAAGGAAGGGAGAGAGGGAAGGAAAGGAAAGGGGGGCGCCGCCCCCTTCCCCTAGTCCAATTCGGACCCAGGGGGCGCGGCCAGCCCCTCCTGGCCCTTACTCTCTTCCGACTAAGGCCCATTGAGGCCCATTAGTTCCCCTGAGGGGTTCCGATAACCCTCCGGCACTCCGATAATTATCCGGTACCTCTCGGAATTCATCCGGTGTCCGAATAACATCGTCCAATATATCAATATTTATGTCTCGACCATTTCGAGACTCATCGTCATGTCCGTGATCTCATCCGAGACTCTGGACAAACTTCGGTCATCAAATCACATAACTCATAATACAAATCGTCATCGAACGTTAAGCGTGCGGACCCTACGGGTTCGAGAACTATGTAGACATGACCGAGACATATCTCCGGTCAATAACTAATAGCGGAACATAGATGCTCATATTGGTTCCTACACATTCTATGAAGATCTTTATCGGTCAAACCACATAACAACATGCGTTGTTCCCTTTGTCATCGGTATGTTACTTGCTCGAGATTCGATCATCGGTATCATCATACTATTGGGGAACATAGTAATTTCAAAAAAATTCCTACGCACACGCAAGATCATGGTGATGCATAGCAACGAGAAGGGAGAGTGTTGTCCATGTACCCTCGTAGACCGAAAGCGGAAGCGTTAGCACAACGCGGTTGATGTAGTCGTACATCTTCACGATCCAACCGATCAAGTACCGAACGCACAGCACCTCCGAGTTCAGCACACGTTCAGCCCGATGACGTCCCTCGAACTCCGATCCAGCCGAGTGTTGAGGGAGAGTTTCGTTAGCACGACGGCATGGTGACGATGTTGATGTTCTACTGATGCAGGGCTTCGCCTAAGCATCGCTACAGTATTATCGAGGTGGACTATGGTGGAGGGGGCACCGCACACGGCTAAAAGATCAAACAAATCAATTGTTGTGTCTCTAGAGGTGCCCCCTGCCCCCGTATATAAAGGAGCAAGGGGGAGAGGCGGCCGGCCAAGGAGGGCGCGCCAAGGGGTACTCCCACCGGGAGTAGGATTCCTCCTTTCCTTGTTGAAGTAGGAGAAGGGAATGAAAAAGGAGAAGGAAGGAAGGGGGTGTCGTGGATCTAAGACTGACAGTAGAATGGGTGGTAGGTATGAGGAGGCAAGATCCTAGTGTAACGCCCCGTGACCGATGTGCCAGGTGTCCTCCAGTTATTCGCTGTTGTTGCCTTGTCATTGCTTGCGTGTCATGCATTGCATATCATGTCATCATGTGCATTGCATTTGCATACATGTTCGTCTCATGCATCCGAGCATTTTCCCCCTTGTCCGTTTTGCATTCTGGTGCTCCTATCTCCTCCAGTGGTCCTTTCTACCTTCTTTTCGTGTGTGGGGGTTAAACATTTCCGGATTGGACCGAGACTTGTCATGTGGCCTTGGTTTACTACCGGTAGACCGCCTGTCAAGTTTCGTGCCATTTGGACTTCGTTTGATACTCCAACGGTTAACTGAGGGACCAAAAAGGCCTCGTGTGTGTTGCAGCCAAACACCCTTCCAAAGTGGCCCAAAACCCACCTAAGACCTCTCCATCATCTCGGTCGGTCAATCACGACCGCGTGGCCGAAAACCGCACCTCATTTGGACTCTCCTAGCTACCTCTACCTATAAATATGTGCTCCCCTCCCGAAATTCGCGGATGAAACCCTAGCCTTCCTCTACCTCGCGCCCGGATAAAAACCCCCGCGCCGCCGGACATGTCCACGCCGTTGCGACGGACCAATCAGGTCTCGCCACGTCAGTGCCGCCGCCTTCTCTCTCCTCCGTGCCCGCCGCGGCCCGCCCCGGGCCAGATCTGGGCCGCCGACGCGCGCCCGAGGATCCCTGCCGCCCCGCTCGCCGGCCTCCGTCCTTGCTCCGCCGCCTCGTCGCCGGTGCACTGCCGCCGCTCGCCGCCGCCGCGCCAAGCTTCTCCTGCCGCCGCTCCGCCTCGTCGCCGCACCCGGCGCCGGCCACCTTCGCCGACGTCCGGCGCCTCCTCGTCGCCGGCGCGGCCCGGATCCACCTATTCTCCGGTGAGAGCGAGCTCCGGCAGCCCCTGTTCCGGCGAGCTCCGTCTGCGCCTCGGATTCCGTGCCAACCCTAGATCTGGGCGAGGTCTATTTCTTCTAAGTCCCCGTTTTCCCCTAATCTTTTGGCTAATTTCATCATGTCGTAACTCTGCATCCCTAACACCGATTTGTGCGTGTAGCATATCAAAATGTTCGTCTAGACGAGTACATCATTTCATCTCATTGCATCTTTTTAATTTGAGCTCATCGTGATGCCCGAAATGCTGTTGGAAGAGAGCTATTTGAGTTAATTGTCAGATCTGCTGCACCAAATAGCTATTTGTCATTTTTGCCATGATTAATGTGTGCATGATATGCTCCTGAGTTCTACATGAGTTTTGTTATATGCTTTGCCATCTTTACGGAGGTGCTTACCATGTATTTTTGTGATGTGTGTGATGACTAGCACAAGCTTGCAAAGTAGTGCATTTGTTAATGCTGATTTCAGGGACTTAGAATTTCACTAAGTCCTTGGTCTGTTTTTATCAATATGCCATATGTTCATGTTGTTTCCTAGTGATCCGTGCATCTTTTGTGGATGATGAGTAAGGATGATTTATTAAAATTGTGGTGCTCTATCCATCCATGTCTTTGTTTGCAATTATGGAGCACCCTAGCTTGAGTCAATCGAGCTCTACTTTTGCTATTTCGTGAATCCTGGCAGATTGTCTACTTGTTAGCGATTTTGCCGAGGATGTTGTTGTTGACCCGTGCATGATATGTTGTTGTTCTTGCCATGTCTAGCTTATATAATATGTATTCTTGAAGGGTGTATGCTTAGTTTGTCATGCCATGCTCTGTAGTGAGTGCATCGAGCTCGTGAACATGCCTACTCATTAACAGATTTGCATGCTTCAGTTTTTCACTAAGTCTGTAATCTGATTATGTTTTTGCCATGTTCACATGCTTGCAATTGTATTTTCTGATCCCTTTTGGCTCAATGTCACTAAGGGACTTTTGTTAAGATCTTTGAGTAGCTTCATGCCATGCCTTGCTTTGCCATGTTAAGTTCCTGTAGCATATAGTTTTCATGCTCCAAAGTGTGCTACCTGGTCTGAAATTCCAGACCTGTGTTAATTTCACTAAGTCTGAAACCTGTTTACCTTTTGCATTTTTTCCATGCTTGTTTGAACCTGTTAATGGATGAATTGGCCGTAGCTCAGTGTTCATCTTTTGTCAAGCATCATGAGTGGATCCCTGCCATGTATTTTGTTGCCATGTTTGGGTGCTGTAGCATAATTATCTTGATGCATTTAGATTGCTACTTGCGGTTTACCACATACCGTTGCCATATTTGTTTTGCTTGCCATTTCCAAACCGTGCATCCGATTCCGGTGATCTTTATATCAATTTCAACCGAAATCACCTCACCTTTCCAGTGGCACTCTTGGATTTCCATGTTGAGGCCAGGTTTAATCATTCCTTGTCAAATCTTGCATATGCATCACATATCGCATCCCGCATAGCATACCATGTTTGCATCATGTTGTTTGAGCTTTGCACGTGGTTGATTGCGTTCCTTTTGCTTGTTTGTCTTGTTTGGGTAGAGCTGGAAGACGAGTTCGCTAACGAGGAGCCCGTTGAGTTTGCTTACGAGGATCAAGTCAACTCTGACAACTTTGCAGGCAAGATGATCATACTCTCGAAATCACTTCTATCTTTGCTTGCTAGATGCTCGCTCTTTTGCTATGCCTATGCTACGATGCCTACCACTTGCTTATCATGCCTCCCATATTGTTGAGCCAAGCCTCTAACCCACCTTGTCCTAGCAAACCGTTGATTGGCTATGTTACCGCTTTGCTCAGCCCCTCTTATAGCATTGTTAGTTGCAGGTGAAGATTGAAGTTTGTTCCTTGTTGGAACATGGAGATGTTGTTCCTTGTTGGAACATGTTTACTTGTTAGGATATCACAATATCTCTTATTTAATTAATGCATCTATATACTTGGTAAAGGGTGGAAGGCTTGGCCTTTTGCCTAGTGTTTTGTTCCACTCTTGTCGCCCTAGTTTCCATCATATCGGTGTTATGTTCCCGGATTTTGCGTTCCTTACGCGGTTGGGTAATAATGGGAACCCCTTGACAATTCGCCTTGAATAAAACTCTTCCAGCAATGCCCAACTTTGGTTTTACCATTTTCCACCTAGCCTCTTTTTCCCTTGGGTTCCGCGGACTCAAGGGTCATCTTTATTTTAACCCCCCCGGGCCAGTGCTCCTCTGAGTGTTGGTCCAAACTAGAGCCCTGTGCAGCGCCCCCTCGGGGAAACTCGAGGTTTGGTTTTAGTTCCATGGAGCGCTCATCTGAGTGTGCCCTGAGAACGAGATATGTGCAGCTCCTATCGGGATTTGTTGGCACATTCGGGCTGTGTTGCTGGATTTGTTTTATCTTTGTCGAGGTTGTCTTGTAGAACCGGGATACCGAGTCTGATCGGAATATCTCGGGAGAAGGTTTATCCTTCGCTGACTGTGAGAGCTTGTGATGGGCTAAGTTGGGACTCCCCTGCAGGGATTTGAACTTTTGAAAGCCGTGCCCGCGGTTATGGGCAGATGGGAATTTGTTAACGTCCGGTTGTAGAAAACCTGAAGTTGACCTTAATTAAAATGCATCAACCGCGTGTGTAACCGTGATGGTCTCTTTCCGACGGAGTCCGGGAAGTGAACACGGTGTTGGAGTTATGCTTGATGTAGGTTGTTCTAGGATCACTTCTTGATCATACTTTTGTTGACCGTGCTTTGCCTTCTCTTCTCGCTCTCATTTGCGTATGTTAGCCACCATATATGCTAGTCGCTTGCTGCAGCTCCACTTCATACCTTTACCTCACCCATATGCTTAAATAGTCTTGATCGCGAGGGTGTGAGATTGCTGAGTCCCCGTGACTCACAGATACTTCCAAAACCAGTTTGCAGGTGTCGATGAGTCCGTGCAGGTGACGCAACCAAGCTTAGGAGGAGCTCGATGAAGATCTTGTCCCTTGTGTTGTTTCGTTCTAGTTGATCAGTAGTGGAGCCCAGTTGGGGTCGATCAGGGATCTGTGTAGCATTTGGGGTAGTCTTCTTTTATTTTGGCTCCGTAGTCGGGCCCTGATTGTATCTCGATGTTGTAATGCTTTATTCATGTAATTGTGTGAAGTGGCGATTGTAAGCCAACTATGTATCTCTTTTCCCTTATTGTATTACATGGGTTGTTTGCAAAGATTACCTCACTCGCGACATTGCTTTCAATGCGGTTATGCCTCTAGGTTGTGCTTCGACACGTGGGAGATATAGCCGCATCGAGGGCGTTACAAGTTGGTAATCAGAGCCATCCCCGACCTTAGGAGCCCCCTGCTTGATCGAATAGCTGGCGTTGTTGAGTCTAGAAAAATGTTTTGAGTAATTTAGGAATTATATATCTCGGAGAGTTAGGAATTCTTTTTACTCCCCAGTCCCTTCATCGCTCTGGTAAGGCATCCTGACGTAGAGTTTTGACTCTTCTCTTCTCAAATATCACTAAAAAAATTTAGGATCACGCGGGTATCTTGGAATCGTTCCGATGGTTTTGTGATGAGAACATTGTTCTTGGTGCCTCCTGTCATTTAGGGGTTGTGGCGGTGTCCCGGGGAGTTGAGCTCCGAGGTGTTGTCGTCACAATTTTATCGTTGCAGTTCTGGAATACCTGAGATTAGTTTCGCCGACATCGAAAATCTCTTTTATGCAGTTGTTGGTGAGATAACCTCGACGCCACCCAGTACTGGGGCGGGAGTTCGGGAGTATTGCCATAACTCGTATAACGGATGCTTTTCGAAGGTTGAGGTAGACGATTTCCGAAGGTTTCTTGGTTATGTGTTGAAGGATGGATACAGCTGGATGTAGGATTTGCTAGTTTTGGGTGAGATATTATGCTTCCCCTGTATCCCCAACACCTAATTGCATAACCGTAAAATTTCGGGAGTTTATAAGTGGGAATTCAAGTAGATCTTAGGATTTCTTTCCGACAGATGTATGATATGAAATTGGGGTTCGACGTCTAGTGGTCCGCCTATTCACGGTTGGTTTTACAGTGGTCTCGTTGTGTCTTAAAGAGTCCTTGGCTATGCTGACTCGGGGACGCTTCGTATGTCATGTGCACTGCCTTGTACATGATGCTGTTGTACGATCGAGCCCGTGTAGGCCCCACCATGAAAACTTCGGATGAAATCTCTATCATATGTTTGTTCCGGCTTATTATGCAAGCCAATCCTTTGTTTTGTTTTGAGTTGTGGTATTCGAGTTGCTTCAATGTCAAATGTTGATTCCATCCCCTGTCTAAGTGGTGTTCTCATACTCCGATGTGGATACTAATCCTTCTTGATAATCGAGATTGTCATGTCAATCCTGTTCAACCGGTGTGTTTCTCTTCAAGTGGATCCGATCATTTCAACATCCGCAAGATCAACTCAAGTCCTCTCAACGGTGTTCATTTCATTTGTCCCAAGCTGCCTTTGTTTTCCCGCCCTCCCACCCTTTTTCTTCGAGGACTCGAATTTCTTAATCAAGTATCCATTTTACTGATGTGAAGTCTCTCCATTCTTTGCAATCAATATCCTTATTTGGTGATTCTCATGAATATTCTAATGGAGCTCCAAGTTCGTCATTCTTCATTCTTTTCATCTCCGGTGGTTTCAAATCAAGCTTTGTTGATCACATCCTTTTCCTTGTTTCAAATGTTTTCTCATGCCGGTGCACCTCATAACCATTCTACTTCTCGATATTCAATTGTTCCGGAGTGCTGAAGATATCTCGAAGATTTGTGTTTTTCCACTCTGCATTCGTTCAAGATCTTTCGAGGATGTTCCCTCATTCAAGTCATTTAATTCAATCGGTGCTTTCTCTCTTTTAAATCGTTCTACGGTGTATCTTTTGAGTGGGCCCTAACCCACAGGTCTTTTCCCAGGATCTTACCTGACTCTTCCAATTTTCACCGGAGCTATTCTCAAATCTTTTTAAAGTTTGACGTAAGAAGGAATTGTCATTAGTCATATGTCTTCCTCCAAGATCTTTCAAATTCTTTTCATCGTTGGTTCAACCTTGCTAATTTTCATCCCGGAGTATCTCAACAATTTGGCGGTTTCTCGTTGTCATTCTCAGATTTTGAAGACTGAAGAAGAGTTTTACCTCCATATCTTATCTGTTCTCTCAGAGATTCGTGATTCTTGTTCGAGCCCATCCTCTCATAATTGTTTTCGATTGTGGGATTTCTTTTCACCCATCCGGTGCAAATTCAGGAGTCTTTTCAGTTTGATTCTCTGGAGGCCATCATCTCATTATTATTCATTTCAGCTGGCAGCTCACATTCTCCAAATCTTACCGGTGCATCGTTCGAATATCCTCTAATCAGTTCATGATCTCTTCGTTTCCATGGATCTAAACCCTCTCATGTATCTTCGTTCATTTGCTAATTTTACCCGGTGTTTCTTTATCTTTACTTCGTTCATTTTCAATCCACTGGTGTTTCGTTGAAGACCTTATCAAGTTATCGATATCTCTCCTAATCCTTTCAACGAGAATAAGTGGTATGCCAAATCCGTTGCTTGTCATCAATTTAAATTGGTGAAGGATACACATAATGTAATTCTTATTTTTGTTTCATCGAGTGAACTCAATTCCCTATTCCGGAGGCTCATCAAATTCCTGATTTCAATTGTTTTCATCTTTTTCCCGGAGTTCCAACCTTTTTCAATTATTTCACCATGAAGCTTCATCTAAATCATTGCAAGTCTTCACCTTGTGTTTCCAACTTCTCTTTCATTTTTTTGATCATTCCTTTGTTTACCGGAGTTCTTCATGGAGGTTCTACATGATGGTTCATCAAGGATTTAATTCCTTCTCCAAGCTTTTCATCGAGATTCTTTTCTAAGAAACTCAAGCTTTCTTCATATTGTAATCAGGAGTGCATTCTTTCTACCATATTATTGGAGGTGGTATTATGCCATTCTTGATAATTTGAGTTCATGTTTCATGATTCACATGTTGTCAAGGATGAGATATTTTAAATCCATCATTTTCTTCATTGGAATTATCTTGGGTTATATTTCATCTAAAGCTTTCCTTTAAGGATTGTCGCTCTCATGGTGTTTATCAATGATCCAATTTCTTCATTTATCCTTTCCGGTGCGATATACTTTCTCGTCAATTTGTTCATATCAATCCAATTCTTTTCCCGTGAGTGGCAGGTTGTCACCTCATAATTTGAGATGTATTCCATAAGCCCACAACTAGCTTACTCTTTGCTTGGTTGGTTTTCCGACAACTCCGTTCGACCCTTCTCCTAAGGATACCTTTTCAAACTCTTTTGGGCAGAAGTTGGTTTTTCTTCTCCATTCTTTTATTTCAATGATCTATATTCTGTTTCTCTCGTCCGGAGGCATTGCAACGTTGTTCTTTTCACCCATCATCTCGTTTTGTCAAAGATCATATTCTTTTCATGCCTTTCCATTTAACCGGAGTGTTGTGCCCTCGGCTCAAGTTCTTTTCATCTTATCAAGCCTTGCATCCCTTCTCAACCGGAGTGCTTCCCAAAGTTGTTCTTCCTTGTTCCTCTTTGTTAACGGAGTGCTTTCAACTTCATTTATCTCCGTTGTATTCTTTTCTCGGAATGGCTTAACCTCTTCAAGGTTCGTGGTCTCACTCGTTTGTCAAAGAAGGAACTTAGTTTTACCTCTTCTCTTTCTCTTCCGTTTTCCCTCCGGTGCCATTCTAGATCTCGGGACGAGATCCTCTCGTAGTGGTGGAGTGTTGTAACACCCCGTGACCGATGTGCCAGGTGTCCTCCAGTTATTCGTTGTTGTTGCCTTGTCATTGCTTGCGTGTCATGCATTGCATATCATGTCATCATGTGCATTGCATTTGCATACATGTTCGTCTCATGCATCCGAGCATTTTCCCCCTTGTCCGTTTTACATTCTGGCGCTCCTATCTCCTCCGGTGGTCCTTTCTACCTTCTTTTCGTGTGTGGGGGTTAAACATTTCCGGATTGGACCGAGACTTGTCATGCGGCCTTGGTTTACTACCGGTAGACCGCCTGTCAAGTTTCGTGCCATTTGGACTTCGTTTGATACTCCAACGGTTAACCGAGGGACCGAAAAGGCCTCGTGTGTGTTGCAGCCCAACACCCTTCCAAAGTGGCCCAAAACCCACCTAAGACCTCTCCATCATCTCGGTCGTTCAATCACGATCGCGTGGCCGAAAACCGCACCTCATTTGGACTCTCCTAGCTCCCTCTACCTATAAATATGTGCTCCCCTCCCGAAATTCGCGGATGAAACCCTAGCCTTCCTCTACCTCGCGCCCAGACAAAAACCCCCGCGCCTCCGAACATGTCCGCGCCGCCGCGCCGGACCAATCCGGTCTCGCCACGTCAGCGCCGCCGCCTTCTCTCTCCTTCGCGCCCGTCGCGGCCCGCCCCGGGCCAGATCTGGGCCGCCGCCCCGCGCCCGATCGCCGCCGCGCGCCCGAGGATCCCTGCCGCCCGCTCGCCGGCCGCCGTCCTCGCTCCGCCGCCTCGTCGCCGGCGCCACCTCGCCGGTGCACCGCCGTAGCTCGCCGCCCGGTCGCCGCCGCCGCGCCAAGCTTCTCCGGCCGCCCCTCCGCCCCGTCGCCGCACCCGGCGCCGACCACCTTCGCCGACGTCCGGCGCCTCCTCGTCGCCGGCGCGGCCGGATCCACCTCTTCTCCGGCGAGAGCGAGCTCTGGCAGCCCCTGTTCCGGCGAGCTCCGTCCGCGCCTCGGATTCCGTGCCAACCCTAGATCTGGGCGATGTCTATTTCTTCTAAGTCCCCGTTTTCCCCTAATCTTTTGGCTAATTTCATCATGTCGTAACTCTGTATCTGTAACTCCGATTTGTGCGTGTAGCACATAAAAATGTTCGCCTCGATGAGTACATCATTTCGTCTCATTGCATCTTTTTCATTTGAGCTCATCTTGATGCCCGAAATGCTGTTGGAAGAGAGCTATTTGAGTTAATTGTCAGATCTGCTGCACCAAATAGCTATTTGTCATTTTTGCCATGATTAATGTGTGCATGATATGCTCCTGAGTTCTACATGAATTTTGTTATATGCTTTGCCATCTTTACAGAGGTGCTTACCATGTATTTTTGTGATGTGTGTGGTGACTAGCACAAGCTTGCAAAGTAGTGCATTCGTTAATGCTGATTTCAGGGACTTAGAATTTCACCAAGTCCTTGGTTTGTTTTTATCAATATGCCATATGTTCATGTTGTTTCCTAGTGATCTGTGCCTCTTTTGTGGATGATCAGTAAGGATGATTTTTTAAAATTGTGGTGCTCTATCCATCCATGTCTTTGTTTGGAATTATGGAGCACCCTAGCTTGAGTCAATCGAGCTCTACTTTTGCTATTTCGTGAATCCTGGCAGATTGTCTACTTGTTAGCGATTTTGCCGAGGATGTTGTTGTTGATCCGTGCATGATATGTTGTTGTTATTGCCATGTCTAGCTTATATAATATGTATTCTTGAAGGGTGTATGCTTAGTTTGTCATGCCATGCTCTGTAGTGAGTGCATCGAGCTCGTGAACATGCCTACTCGTTAACAGATTTGCATGCTCCAGTTTTTCACTAAGTCTGTAATCTGATTATGTTTTTGCCATGTTCACATGCTTGCTATTGTATTTTCTGATCCCTTTTGGCTCAAGGTCACTAAGGGACTTTTGTTAAGATCTTTGAGTAGCTTCATGCCATGCCTTGGTTTGCCATGTTAAGTTCCTGTAGCATATAGTTTTCATGCTCCAAAGTGTGCTACCTGATCTGAAATTCCAGACTTGTGTTAATTTCACCAAGTCTGAAACCTGTTTACCTTTTGCATTTTTGCCATGCTTGTTTGAACCTGTTAATGGATGAATTGGCCGTAGCTCAGTGTTCATCTTTTGTCAAGCATCATGAGTGGATCCCTGCCATGTATTTTGTTGCCATGTTTGGGTGCCGTAGAATAATTATCTTGATGCATTTAGATGGCTACTTGCTGTTTATCGCAGACCGTTGCCATATTTGTTTTGCTTGCCATTTCCAAACCGTGCATCCGATTCCGGTGATCTTTATATCGATTTCAACCGAAATCACCTCACCTTTCCAGTGGCACTCTTGGGTTTCTAAGTTGAGGCCAGGTTCAATCATTCCTTGTCAAATCTTGCATATGCATCACATATCGCATCCCGCATAGCATACCATGTTTGCATCATGTTGTTCGAGCTTTGCACGTGGTTGATTGCGTTCCGTTTGCTTGTTTGTCTTGTTTGGGTAGAGCCGGGAGACGAGTTCGCTAACGAGGAGCCCGATGAGTTTGCTTACGAGGATCAAGTCAACTTTGACAACTTTGCAGGCAAGATGATCATACCCTCGAAATCACTTCTATCTTTGCTTGCTAGATGCTCGCTCTTTTGCTATGTCTATGCTACGATGCCTACCACTTGCTTATCATGCCTCCCATATTGTTGAACCAAGCCTCTAACCCACCTTGTCCTAGCAAACCGTTGATTGCCTATGTTACCGCTTTGCTCAGCCCCTCTTATAGCGTTGTTAGTTGCAGGTGAAGATTGAAGTTTGTTCCTTGTTGGAACATGGAGATGTTGTTCCTTGTTGGAACATGTTTACTTGTTGGGATATCACAATATCTCTTATTTAATTAATGCATCTATAGACTTGGTAAAGGGTGGAAGGCTCGGCCTTTTGCCTAGTGTTTTGTTCCACTCTTGCCGCCCTAGTTTCCTTAATATCGGTATTATGTTCCCGGATTTTGCGTTCCTTATGCGGTTGGGTAATAATGGGAACCCCTTGACAGTTCGCCTTGAATAAAACTCTTCCAGCAATGCCCAACTTTGGTTTTACCATTTGCCACCTAGCCTCTTTTTCCCTTGGGTTCCACGGACTCAAGAGTCATCTTTATTTTAACCCCCTCGGGCCAGTGCTCCTCTGAGTGTTGGTCCAAACTAGAGCCCTGTGCAGCGCCCCCTCGGGGAAACTCGAGGTTTGGTTTTAGTTGCATGGAGCGCTCATCTGAGTGTGTCCTGAGAACGAGATATGTGCAGCTCCTATCAGGATTTGTCGGCACATTCGGGCGGTGTTGCTGGATTTGTTTTATCTTTGTCGAGGTTGCCTTGTAGAACCGGGATACCGAGTCTGACCGGAATGTCTCGGGAGAAGGTTTATCCTTCGTTGACCGTGCGAGCTTGTGATGGGCTAAGTTGGGACTCCCCTGCAGGGATTTGAACTTTCGAAAGCTGTGCCCGCGGTTATGGGCAGATGGGAATTTGTTAACGTCCGGTTGTAGAAAACCTGAAGTTGACCTTAATTAAAATTCATCAACCGCGTGTGTAACCGTGATGGTCTCTTTCCGGCGGAGTCCGGGAAGTGAACACGGTGTTGGAGTTATGCTTGACGTAGGTTGTTCTAGGATCACTTCTTGATCATACTTTTGTTGACCGTGCTTTGCCTTCTCTTCTCGCTCTCATTTGCGTATGTTACCACCATATATGCTAGTCGCTTGCTGCAGCTCCACCTCATACCTTTACCTCACCCATACGCTTAAATAGTCTTGATCGCGAGGGTGTGAGATTGCTGAGTCCCCATGACTCACAGATACTTCCAAAACCAGTTTGCAGGTGCCGATGAGTCCGTGCAGGTGACGCAACCAAGCTCAGGAGGAGCTCGATGAAGATCTTGTCCCTTGTGTTGTTTCGTTCTAGTTGATCAGTAATGGAGCCCAGTTGGGGTCGATCGGGGATCTGTGTAGCATTTGGGGTAGTCTTCTTTTATTTTGGCTCCGTAGTCGGGCCCTGATTGTATCTAGATGTTGTAATGCTTTATTCATGTAATTGTGTGAAGTGGCGATTGTAAGACAACTATGTATCTATTTTCCCTTATTGTATTACATGGGTTGTTTGCAAAGATTACCTCAGTTGCGACATTGCTTTCAATGCGGTTATGCCTCTAAGTCGTGCTTCGACACGTGGGAGATATAGCCGCATCGAGGGCGTTACACCTAGCTATGGAGTAGTTGTACACATGAGTTTTACGAGTTCAGGCCCTTCTCGGAGGAAGTAACAACCCTACGTCTCGGTGCCCTGAGGCAGTCGACTGGATTATACGTGTGTGTGTGTTTACAGAAGTGCGAACCCCTGTCCCAGAGGAGGGGGGTGGCTTATATAGAGTGCGCCAGGACCCCAGCTCCCCTCCGTTACACAGGGTTCAATGTTCATAAAGGTGGGGCGTTACTGGTAACGTCTACAATAAAGTGTTATAAATGCCCATGATGCTATGGTTTAAGTCGAGACCGTTGGAGAGTGGAGGGGGGATGATATTTTCTCTTCGACTGCTTCTGATTCTTTGTAAAGATGTCCTCGGGGAGGGTATGCTGGACAGGTCCATGACCCTACCCTAGGTACATAGCTTCATCATTAGCCCCTGAATGGATCAGGGTTCGAATGAGAAAGGGGTTGAGAACACTTCCGACCCACTCTTTGTGCTATGAATATGCCTTGTCCTGAAACAATGAGTTGAGGAGACGACGTCGACTCCTTTCTCAGTCGCCTTGGTCCATTCTTGGTTGTTGTCGAGTGAACTTTCATGGTTGAATTCCGAATGATGATGTAGAGGGTGTTTGTCTTCAGTCTGACAGGTTGTTCCACTCTCCGCGGATCTCGTGGGATTCGAATTTTGGGAAGCACGCCAGACGGGAGGAAACGAGGTCATCGGGACGGATTAGGTAAGTCTCATCGATCCCCGCGCCACCTTTTTCGCCACGTACTGCACGCGCGATTGTTCCGGGTTTGTTTAGATTGCTTGGGTCCACTAATCAGCCACTCGGCGGAAGGTCTTATAAAAGGTCTCGGGCCAGGCCTCTGCTCCGCACGCCACCATTCTCTCTTCTCTTTCTCCCGATCTCTCTGCCACTCTCGCTTCCGCCTCGTCGCCGGACCTCCGCTCGAGCTCGATCTGCCACCATGGGGAAGGATAAGATGGCGGCGCTGGAACGCGCGAAGAAGGCGACCGCGAAGGCGAAGGGCAAGCGGACCAGCCGGGGCGGATCCTCGTCGAGGTCGGGCCTGCCGGCGGGCTGGATCCAGGGCGACTGGATCCGCTCGGCAATCACGCAGGACGACCTCGACGACCTGGTGGAGGGGGGATTGATCCCCCACAAGTCGGCTCGGCTCCCGGGGGACGAAACTAAGCCACAACCTAGAGAGGGTGAGTGTGTCCTCCTAGCAACCCACGTAGATCGCAGATTCTCGCTGCCTCCCCACCCTTTCTTCCAGGTTTTTTTGAACTTCTTTGGGGCTCAGCTCCACCATTTCTCTCCGAACACCATAGTCTATCTGGCCGCTTTGTGTCCATGTGCGAAAACTTCTTGGGCTGTCGACCGCACTGGGGGCTTTTCAAACACATCTTCACTTGCCGTTCCCAGTCGGTCAAAAAGGCCAAGTCGAGTGACGAGAGGACGCGGGTGATCCAGATGTGCGGTGGTCTGGGGATCCAGATGAGGAGCAAGAGTACTTTCCCAGCGATGATCCTTCCTGACTCGGTCCGGGGCTGGCAGTCGACTTGGTTTTACTGCAAGGATCAGCCGACCCCTGGCCAGTCGACTGGACTTCCTCCTTTCTCCTTGGCTCAAGTGGAGAAGCCTGCTCCCCTGAAGGTAGTTCCAGAAGAGAAGGCGCGGGTCAAGGAGCTGGTCGAATGGGTCGTCCAGCTTGTCCGCGATGGAGTTACCGGGATGGATCTGCTGGAGGTCTTTCTCGGTCGACGCATCCAACCTCTTCAGGTGCGCGATCATCCGATGTGGATGTACTCTGGGCTCGAAGATACCACTCGGATCCACCCGGAGGAGGTCAGCGAGGATATCTTGGAGAACTGGTTGAGGGGAATCACTAGCAACAAAGACAACCCTCGGGGATCCAGGAGGGTGATTCCATTCGACCACTCGCGCCACCCGGAGCAGGTATATTTCTGTTTTATCAAGTATCTTTCCGATTCACCACGTGATGTCCCATTTGTGCTCGACTTAATGTCTTTTGATTGTTATCCTTTCAGGCCCTCATTGAAATGTACTCGATGCCCAATGGAGTGCAGGACCCCGGCGCTGAAGAAGAAGGGAGCGGGGGCGAGAGCGGCGAGGAGCATTCGGAAGCTGAGGAGGACAAGGAGAGCGATGAATCAACCGATGAGGAAGAAGTCGACTCGCCTCCTCGCAGGGAGAGGAGGTCCAAGCACACTCATGACCCGGCACGCGCTCTGGACTTGGTGGCTGCGCCGATCGGGCAATCCTCGAAGCGCCCCAGGACGTCTTCCCCGACGCCGATTGAGAATCCTCCGAAGCAATCCAAGGTCGCGCCGCTTCCAGCGCCGAAAGTGCCGAAAGCCATCTCTTCCAAACCGCCCAAAGCTTTGCCTCGGATCAAAGTGACCGTTCCTACTATCTCCAGGTAACCATCTGACTTGTCCTTTATGTGGATTCAATTAACTGGGTGTAACCGATTGAATGCGGGCCTCTACAATGCTGCTACGTCAGGGACCTCTTCATACCAATACCGGGACGAGGAAATGGAGGATGCGGTGACCTCTAACCCAGGTATAAACTCTTGCGATTTCAATTCTTGATACTTTTAGGGTCGAGTGGTTCACTTGGGGTCAAATGTTCTGTCTTGCAGCTCCACCCAACATCATTGACCTTCCGGACGACAATGAAGATGTGGCTCCTAAGCCTAGGAAGAGCAAGAAGGTAACAGCTGAAGGGTGGCTTGGCAGGAACCAACTGCAACGCCTCCCGTCTGTCAAGCTAAAGATGCGGGCAGGGCCGCTGTGACGTTCACTGCACCCTTGCCGAGTGGGCACCCCACGCGGTCGACCGCGCCTGTGGTTCCTTCAACTATCCAACTCCACACCACGGAGCCTCAAGCAGCTGCACCTGGGTCGTCTGCACATTTTTTCACCAGCTACCCCATCCCAGACAATCAGTCGGAAGCTAGTGCACGAGAGCAGTCAGGCTGCCTACGACGCTAGTGCCGCTCTTCGGGCCAACGTCGAGGTGAGTAGACTTTCCGACTGTTTTTGTTCTCGAAAAATCTTCTTCTGCACAATCTCCTGTTGTTCGCGTTGAATTAGAGCACCCACTGGGTGTTGCTGTCGTTTTTGGTAGTTTTGCTCTTCCACTCGGTCTGGGCGAGTGGGATCAGAACCGGTGGGGGCACGCCAAGTGCACCCACTGGGTGTAGTCCCCGAGACCGCGGTCGACTGCTGGCAGTCGACTGTGGTCTGAGTTCTTCTTTTCTTGACGGCGCAATTGTTCTTTCTCTCTCTTTTTTTTACTCCTTGCACTCGACTCCGGCGGGCCGGGAGAGTGGGATCAGAACCGGTGGGGGCACGCCAAGTGCACCCACTGGGTGTAGTCCCCGAGACCGCGGTCGGCTGCTGGCAGTCGACTGGGGTCTGAACAGTTTGTTGTCCACTTCTTTAGGTTTTATTCATTCGGAAATGAACTGCTTTCGAACCTATCGATTGACCTGTCTCTTGCCTCCTGCAGAAGTCTTGTACTCTTATCTCCAAGTTTGCCGAACTCGAAGAGAAGCAGAGGCAACTCAACTTAGACTTGGAATTGGCTCAGCAAAATCTGAAAAAAGCTCAAGACGAGGCCGCTGGTATGGAAGGTAACTGATTGCCGACTGAATTTCAATATATCTCTTTGATCTCTTTTTTGATTCGATTATTTCTTTTGCAGAGAAAATGAAGTTGGCTCTGGACAAGAAGGACTCGGACCTCGCCGCCGTGCAAAAAGCAGCCCAAGACAAAACCGCTCTCACAGAGAAGAAGCTTGCTTCAGTCAGAACGCTTGAAGGAGAGGTGACTAGACTGACATCTTGTCTTAATGAAGCTAACCGCGAAGTGACCAGCCTGAAGAAGGATAAGGTCGCCCTGAACGAAAAGTTGGACTCTGCGATCCGCCAAGAAGCTTTATCTCGTGCTGGGAGGTATTTCTTTTAATCCGACTGTGTTGATGTTTGCCATCGGATTTTGCTCGGTTGATTGAACATACTTTTGGCTGCAGAACTTTGTCAAGACTTTGACGAAGAAACTAGGAGGGTCGAGACGGGTCTGGACCCTATCGCTTCCCCGGTCTGCGACGAAACTGCGATGAACGTGCTCCGACTGGAGTCCCGTATCGCCAGTGCCACAAGCTACCTCGCACGCATGAAGGAGGTTGTCTCTCGAATCGACTCGACGCTTTGGCCGGAGGCGACGCTTCAGAATGATCTGGAATCTCTGATGACTCGACTAAACGAGATCCCTGACCGAGTGCAAGAATGGAAGAAATCCTCCGCCCGATGTGGTGCTGACGTGGCGCGGTCCCTGGTGCGTGTCCATTGCAAGGAGGTTCGTGAAGACAAGCTGGCTGCGATCAAAGTCACTAACACCAAAAAGCACGACTTCCAGTCTTTCATGGAGACTTTCATTGCTGCCGCCACTCGGATCGCTGATGGGATCGATCTGGACTCATTCGTGGAGCCTGCCAGTCCTCCTCCGGCTGAGTGAACAATCTTATGAAACTTGTATACACTTTAAATTTGCCTCGGAATGCCGAGTGGTTTCTGTAACCGTTAAACTCCTTCAGGCTTGGTGCCCGAGTACTTTTGATTCGCTGCTTGGAACCTTTTAGTATTTATCTGAATTTGGTTTATCTCCGAATGCTTGTGTTTGCCTTCGGATGGACTTTGCTTGCTGCACCTCTTCGTCCTTGCGGATAAGGATGGAGCGGACGTTGTATTTGTGCCACAACTCCGAAGGAGAAGGTGGCAGTCGACCTGCACCTCGTCGTCCTTGCGGATAGGGATGGAGCGGACGTTGTATTAGTGCCGCAGCTCCAAAGAAGAAGGTTGCAGTTGACCTGCACCTCGTCGTCCTTGCGGATAGGGATGGGTCTCAAACTTAGGCGAGTACTGGACTGCAGCTAAGCCCTCGAGTGGGAGGATTGCTCTCCACTCGGTAGGATTTTTCCAAACTAAGGCGAGTGCTGGACTGCCGTTAAGCCTCTTAGTGAGAGAACTTAGGCGAGTGCTCGACTGCAGCTAAGCCCCCGAGTGGGCGGACTGCTCTCCACTCGGTAGGATTTTTTCAAACTTAGGCGAGTGCTGGACTGCCGTTAAGCCTCTTAGTGAGAGAACTTAGGAGAGTGCTCGACTTCAGCTAAGCCCCCGAGTGGGAGGACTGCTCTCCGCTCGGTAGGATTTTTTCAAACTTAGGCGAGTGCTGGACTGCCGTTAAGCCTCTTAGTGAGAGAACTTAGGCGAGTGCTTAACTGTAGCTAAGCCCCCGAGTGGGAGGACTGCTCTCCACTCGGTGGGATTTTTTCAAACTTAGGCGAGTGCTGGACTGCCGTTAAGCCTCTTAGTGAGAGAACTTAGGCGAGTGCTCGACTGCAGCTAAGCCCTTGAGTGGGAGGACTGCTCTCCACTCGGTGGGATTTTTTCAAACTTAGGCGAGTGCTGGACTGCCGTTAAGCTTCTTAGTGGGGGAACTTAGGTGAGTGCTCAACTGCAGCTAAGCCCCCGAGTGGAAGGATTGCTCTTCACTCGGTAGAATTTTTCCAAACTTAGGCAAGTGCTGGACTGCCGTTAAGCCTCTTATTGGGAGAACTTAGGCGAGTGCTCGACTACAGCTAAGCCCCCGAGTGGGAGGACTGCTCTCCACTCGGTACGATTTTTTCAAACTTAGGCGAGTGCTAGACTGCCGTTAAGCCTCTTAGTAAGAGAACTTAGGCGAGTGCTCGACTACAGCTAAGCCCCCGAGTGGAAGGATTGCTCTTCACTCGGTAGGATTTTTTCAAACTTAGGCGAGTGCTGGACTGCCGTTAAGCCTCTTAGTGAGAGGACTTAGGCGAGTGCTCGACTGCAGCTAAGCCCCCCGAGTGGGAGGACTGCTCTCCACTCGGTAGGATTTTTTTTCAAACTTAGGCGAGTGCTGGACTGCCGTTAAGCCTCTTAGTGAGGGAACTTAGGAGAGTGCTCGACTGCAGCTAAGCCCCCGAGTGGAAGGATTGCTCTTCACTCGGTAGGATTTTTCCAAACTTAGGCGAGTGCTGGACTGTCGTTAAGCCTCTTATTGAGAGAACTTAGGCGAGTGCTCGACTGCAGCTAAGCCCCTGAGTGGGAGGACTGCTCTCCACTCGATAGGATTTTTTCAAACTTAGGCGAGTGCTGGACTGCCGTTAAGCCTCTTAGTGAGAGAACTTAGGCGAGTGCTCGACTGCAGCTAAGCCCCCGAGTGGGAGGATTGCTCTCCACTCAGTAGGATTTTTCCAAACTTAGGCGAGTGCTGGAGTGCCGTTAAGCCTCTTAGTGAGAGAACTTAGGCGAGTGCTCAACTGCAGCTAAGCCCCCGAGTGGAAGGATTGCTCTTCACTCGGTAGGATTTTTTCGAACTTAGGCGGAATGGATTCGCGACTAAGCCCACCCACTTGGGGATTTCAGGAGTAAATAAGAACAACACAATCGAATGGGAGAACCGTAAGCTCTTGTCTTTGATAAACGAATTACAAAAGGTGTTGCTTATTACATTTTATTCGAACTAGTGTTTAAGTATAAAAGGGGCGGAGCAGCTCCGCGTTCCAAGCCCGTGGCTTGTCTTTCTGATGCTCGATACTGTAAAGATGGTATGCTCCATTGTGGAGAACCTTGGTGATGATGAAGGGGCCTTCCCAAGTTGGAGCGAGCTTGTGTGGTTTCTGCTGATCCACTCGAAGAACCAAGTCTCCTTCTTGAAAGGCCCGACCCCTCACATTCCTAGCGTGGAATCAACGCAAATCTTGCTGATAAATGGTCGAGCGGATCAAGGCCGTCTCTCTTTCCTCCTCTAAAAGATCGACTGAATCTTGCCGGGCCTGCTCTGCTTCTGCTTCGGAGAAGAGTTCAACTCGGGGTGCGTTGTGGAGCAAGTCACTTGGCAGAACAGCTTCGGCTCCATAGACTAAGAAGAAAGGAGTTCTTCCAGTCGACCGATTAGGAGTTGTCCTTAAACCCCACAGAACTGACGGAAGTTCATCAACCCAAGCACCTGCTGCGTGTTTGAGATCACGCATCAGTCGGGGCTTCAGTCCTTTGAGAATTAGGCCATTGGCTCTTTCTGCTTGTCCGTTCGACTGTGGGTGAGCAACAGAAGCATAGTCGAGTCGAGTGCCCTGAGAGGCGCAGAAAATTCTGAACTCATCAGAATCGAAGTTCGATCCGTTGTCCGTGATGATGCTGTGTGGGACTCCATATCGGAATGTCAATTCTCTGATAAAACTGACAGCGGTGCTAGCGTCAAGGTTCTTGATGGGTTTGGCTTCGATCCATTTGGTAAACTTGTTGGCTGCAACGAGCACGTGAGTGAAGCCGCTTCTGCCGGTCCTCAGCGGTCCAACCATATCCAGTCCCCAAACAGCGAAGGGCCAGACGAGGGGGATGGTCTTCAGGGCTGACGCTAGCTTGTGAGACACATCGGAGTAAAATTGACAGCCTTCACATCTGTCGACTATATATTTCGCCATCTCATTTGCTCATGGCCAATAGAATCCAGCTCGGTATGCTTTAGCCACGATGGCCCGAGAGAACGCATGGTGACCACAGGTCCCCGAGTGGATGTCATTGAGGATCATTCGAACTTCTTCTGGTGTTATGCACTTCTGACCGACTCCAGTCACACTCCAAGAACACATTGCTGGGAATGGCCTCTCTCTTGGAACCTATCTTTGCCAATTCATCGGCTGCTTGATTTTTCAATCGGGGGGTGTGGTGGAGTTCTAACCCCTCGAACTTCTTCTCAAGCTTTCTCACCATGTTGCAGTAACCAGTCATGGCTAGGCTTCTGACGTCCCACTCCTTCATCACTTGATTAACTACCAAATCTGAGTCACCATAGACCATGAGGCGACGGACGCCGAGTAAGATGGCCATGCGCAACCCATACAGGAGTGCTTCATACTATGCTTCAATGTTGGAGGAATCAAAGTGAATCTGGAGGACATATCTGAGCTTGTCTCCTTGGGGGGATACCAGAACTACTCCAGCACCAGAACCGTTCAACATCTTGGATCCGTCAAAGAACATGGTCCAGTGCTCCGAGTGAACTTGAGTCAGCAGTTGCTGTTCGATCCACTTAGCGAGGAAATCTGCTATTGCTTGGGACTTGATAGCTTTCTTTACCTCAAACTTGATATCCAAGGGAAGGAGTTCAATCGCCCATTTTGCCACTCGACCAGTTGCATCCCTGTTGTGCAGAATCTCTGATAATGGAGCGTCGCTGACGACTGTAACAGAGTGATCTGAGAAGTAGTGTGCAACCTTCTTCGTGGTCATGTAAATTCCATAGACAAGCTTATGATAGTGAGGATATCTCTGCTTTGACGGGGTCAGGACTTCAGAAATATAATAAACTGGGCGTTGAACTTTGTACGCTCTTCCTTCTTCTTCCCGCTCGACAGTAAGTACTATACTGACGACTTGTCCAGTGGCTGCTATATAAAGCAAAAGAGGCTCTTTGCTGATTGGAGCAGTAAGCACCGGCTGGGTGGAAAGCAGGGCTTTTAGCTCTGCAAATGCTGTATCAGCTTCTAGAGTCCACTCGAACGCATCTGATTTCTTCATCAGTCAGTAAAGAGGCAGGGCCTTTTCACCGAGGCGAGAAATGAATCGACTTAGGGCGGCCAAGCAACCAGTAAGCTTCTGGACATCATGCACACGCACAGGGCGTTTCATCCGAAGTATAGCGCCTACTTTCTCTGGGTTAGCATCGATTCCTTGTTCGGAAACAAGAAAACCGAGTAACTTTCTGCCTGGAACTCCAAACGTGCACTTTGATGGATTGAGCTTGATATCATACCTTCTGAGGTTGGCAAAGGTTTCGGCGAGGTCGGTCAGCAGATCAGAACCTTTACGTGACTTGACCACAATGTCATCCATGTATGCTTCCACATTCTGACTGATCTGAGTGAGCAGGCACTTCTGAATCATTCACATAAATGTGGCTCCGGCGTTCTTCAAGCCGAATGGCATTGTGACATAACAGAAGCACCCGAACGGGGTGATAAAAGCTGTCTTTATTTCATCGGGTCCGTACAGACGGATCTGGTGGTACCCGGGGTAGGCATCCAAAAAGGACAAACGCTCGCACCCAGCAGTCGAGTCGACTATCTGATCGATGTGAGGGAGAGGGAAGTGATCTTTCGAGCAGGCCCGATTGATATGCTTGAAATCGATGCACATGCGGAGTGAGTCATCTTTCTTTGGGACCATGACAACATTGGCTAACCACTCGGAGTGGTAAATCTCTCGAATAAACTCAGCTGGCAAAAGCCGAGCCACCTCTTCGCCGATTGCTTTTCTTTTCTGGATGGCGGACCGTCGAAGATGCTCTTTGACTGGTTTCACTTTCGGGTTGACTCGCAAACGATGCTCAGCCAGTCCCCTGGGAACACTTGGCATGTCAGAAGGCTTCCATGCAAAGATGTCCCAGTTCTCACGGAGGAACTGGATGAGTGCTTCTTCCTATTTGGAGTCGAGTGTGGTCGAAATTTGGGTCGGAGCTGCATTGAGGTCCGTCGGGTGAATGTGAACAGACTTCGTCTCACCAGACGACTGGAATGCTGAATCCGTGGCTGGCTTCTTGGCTCGCAACAAGTCACTTGGGTCTGCATTTTTCTGGTATTCTTGCAATTCTGCCACGGCCATCTGGGCATCGGCGATCTTTGAGCCCTTCTGGAAACACTCTTCCGCCTTTTTCCGATTACCAGAGATAGTGGTCACTTCTCTGGGACCAGGCATCTTCAGTTTGAGGTACACGTAACAAGGTCAAGCCATGAATCGTGCATAAGCTGGCCTGTCCAGAATTGCATGATACGCACTCTGAAAATCCACGACTTCAAACATCAACTTTTCTTTGTGGTAATTTTTGGCATCACCGAAAACCACGTCGAGTGCAATCTGACCAAGAGACGCAGCCTTCTTGCCTGGGATGACCCCATGGAAACTCATGTGGCTTTCACTGAGTCTGGACATCGGAATGCCCGTTCCTTTCAACGTTTCTACGTACAGAATGTTCAGGCCACTGCCACTGTCCATCAGGACCTTTGTCAGTTGTAACGCCCTCGATGCGGCTATATCTCCCACGTGTCGAAGCACGACTTAGAGGCATAACCGCATTGAAAGCAATGTCGCAAGTGAGGTAATCTTCACACAACCCATGTAATACATAAGGGAAAGAGATACATAGTTGGCTTACAATCGCCACTTCACACAATACATGAATTAAAGCATTACATCAATCAGATACAATCAAGGTCCGACTACGGAACCAAAATAAAAGAAGACTACCCCAAATGCTACACGGTCCCCGATCGACCCCAATTGGGCTCCACTACTGATCAACTAGAACGAAACAACACAAAGGACAAGATCTTCATCGAGCTCCTCCTTGAGCTTGGTTGCGTCATCTGCATGGACTCATCGGCACCTGCAAGCTGGTTTTGGAAGTATCTGTAAGCCACAGGGACTCAGCAATCTCGCACCCTCGCGATCAAGACTATTTAAGCTTATGGGTAAGGTAAAAGGTATGAGGTGGAGCTGCAGCAAGCGACTAGCATATCTGGTGACTAACATACGCAAATGAGAGCGAGAAGAGAAGGCAAAGCACGATCGAGAAAGTATGATCAAGAAGTGATCCTAAACAACCTACGTCAAGCATAACTCCAACACCGTGTTCACTTCCCGGACTCTGCCGGAAAGAGACCATCACGGTTACACACGCTGTTGATTCATTTTAATTAAGGTCAACTTCAGGTTTTCTACAACCGGACGTTAACAAATTCCCATCTGCCCATAACCGCGGGCACGACTTTCGAAAGTTCAAATCCCTGCAGGGGAGTCCCAACTTAGCCCATCACAAGCTCTCACAGTCAACGAAGGAATAGACCTCCTCCCGAGACATTCCGATCAGACTCGGTATCCGGGTACAACAAGACATTTCGACAGGGTAAAACTAAACCAGCAACACCGCCCGAATGTGCCGACAAATCCCGATAGGAGCTGCACATATCTCTTTCTCAGGGCACACCAGATCGTCCAAACTTCCGGTAGGCCAGCCCAGAGTTGCCCTTGGTGGCCACCGGCGGATGACAAGTTGGACCAACACTTAGAGGAGCACTGGCCCGAGGGGGTTAAAATAAAGATGACCCTTGAGTCTGCAGAACCCAAGGGAAAGAAAAGGCTAGGTGGCAAATGGTAAAACCAATGTTGGGCATTGCTGGAAGAGCTTTACTTAAGACGAACTGTCAAGGGGTTCCCATAATAGCCCAACCGCGTAAGGAACGCAAAATCTGGGAACATAACACCGACATGACGGAAACTAGGGCAGCAAGAGTGGAACAAAACACCAGGCATAAGGCCGAGCCTTCCACCCTTTACCAAGTATATAGATGCATTAATTAAATAAGATATATAGTGATATCCCAACAAGTAAACATGTTCCAATAAAGAACGGTATCTCTATGTTCCAACAAGGAACAAAGTTCAATCTTCACCTGCAACTAACAACGCTATAAGAGGGGCTGAGCAAAGCGGTAACATAGCCAAACAACGGTTTGCTAGGACAAGGTGGGTTAGAGGCTTGGTTCAACAATATGGGAGGCATGATAAGGAAGTGGTAGGTATCGCAGCATAGGCATAGCAAAAGAGCGAGCAACTAAGCAACCAAAGATAGAAGTGATTTCGATGGTATGATCATCTTGCCTGAAATCCCGCAAGGAAGAAGAACGAGTCGATGAAGAAGTCAAACGGTTGTAGATGAACGGATCCTCACACACACGACGTTATCGGAACTAACCCGAAGAAGCAACACCGGAAAGAAGCAAACAACATAGTAAACAACCACCACATAAGCATGGCATGATGCACAACCAAGTATGATGAATGTCCGGTTTAAATATGCATGGCATGGCAAAGGGCACAAACAAAACTACAAATTAAGTGGAGCTCAATATGCAACGAGTTGCATATTGACGAAACACCACATCAATTATTTAGTTCACTCTCGGTTATGTACCCAACAATATTAAATGTTGTTAAGCATGTCAAGAGGTAAAACATAAAGGGATTATCTATCTAAACAATTTAAATGGGGCCGGATATAGCAAACGACAAATCCGGTAAATCCCCATATGCATATAGCAAATTAATACAAACCACAATTTTAAATATTCTTGATGTTGTTAACATGATGCGGATGACATGTTCAAGTTTATGCAAGTTTTTAAAGAAAATGTTGATAAGAGCAATATATGGAGCATATGTCATCGTGGCGGAAAGAAAGGATGCCACGACAACGTTCCGGTTCCGGAAACTCGATTAAGATGCCGGTGGAAAAGAACAAGTGTGACGGGAGCGTGTCATGCGAAGAACGATGGGGTGCTCCCGGTTACCGGGTTCTCACGTGTCGACGACATGGCAACAAGGAGGAACAACTAAGGTTCACGAGCGAAAACAACAGTCAACCATGCATCTCATACAACACAAGCATTCAGTCCACGGGCGTCGTCTCGGGGTTATACCTTCGGAACGTGCAAAGGGAACGTTTCCCATTCATAGAGGGAAGTAGGCGTTCTCGCGACGGCGGTAGTGGAAGTAGTCGATCTCACATGCTCTAGGGTCGGCGGTAGAGGTCTCGCGATCTCGGCGACGGTAGTAGTTCAGGGTCTTGGCGGTTCGTCGTGCAACCGCACATGTTCGACGTGGTACACGGTTCGAAGGTGAACTTGACGAAATCGAATCCCTTCGGGGTTGTCGTGGTACTTGGGGTCTTCGGACCCGTCGGTCTCGTTCTTGCAACAAAAGTTGAACTTGAAGTTATTGGTTCATGGGTCTTCGGCGACGGTAGTCGTTCCGGCGTCGGGTGTCGAGGTACTTGGCGATCTTAGTGTTCCAAAGAAGGCGGTAGAGGTACTTGGCGCGTCATAATGTAGTCGAACTTGATGAAAAATGGGTCTCCTTGCAGACTTGATGCATCCGAGTTCTTCGGGTTTGTAGCTGTACTTGGCATTCTTAGTCCGGGTCTTGCCGGTCTAGATGTTCTGAAATGAAAGAAACAACGCAAGGACCCCGGGTGGCAGCACCTAGGAAACCATGGTAGTGGTCAGCGGCAGCACAGATGCAAGGAGGGAGGCGGCCATGGCGCACAGGGGCATCGTGGTGATGGCGCTGGTCCTCTCCGCCAGCGAATCAAGAATGACGGCCGAGCGGGCGACCTTCCAGCAGCAGAGGGGCGTCCTGACGGCTTGGTGGCGTGTTGAACGGGCGAGGACGAACAGGGGCGCGTGGCTCGGCGACGATGGCGCTCCTGCGGCCATTCATGGCAGCGGCGGATCGAGAAGACGGACGGCGGCGGGGCGCGAGACACTTGAGGGCGTGGGGCGCGACGGAGCTTGACGGGGTTGAGGACGACGGGTTCGGGCGGTGAAGGAGGTGCGGCCATGGAGGCTTGGCGCGTCGCGTGGGACTTGGGCGCCGGAGGATGATGTCTGCGGGCGCAGGGCCTTGCTGGTGGCACCCTGGGCGCGACGGCGGCAAGGTGGTTGACGGGGCTCTGGCCTGCAGTGGTGGCGCGCATCGGGCTCCAAGGCGATGAAGAGGAGGTAGTGGGATGAGGGAGCGAGCGAGAGGAAGGTGGGGATCGAGCAGCGGCTCTCCCGGCTCGATGCGTGGGGCGTGCGTGTGGCGGCGGCGTCGGGAGGGAACGAGGGAGAGAGGTGCGCGAGGGAAATCGGGCTAGGTTTAGAGACTGCGGCGGGGCTGCTGGGCCTTAGAAGGCTGGCTAGGCCTAGGTGGGCCGGTGCTGGAGTCTGCGAGGCCCAGGTGGGTAGCGGGGAGAGATGGTCCTAGTGGAGAGGGAGGCGGCGCCTAGGGAGACTGGTGGCTGGGCCTTAGGCCTAGGATGGGCTTCTCTCTCTCTCTCTTCTCTTATCTCCTTTAGCAGAAAAGAAAATCGAGAGAGGGAAAAGAAGGAGAGGGTTAGGAAAGGATTTTACGCATAGGGATAATTTCCCCGGACTTGTAAAAATGAGCTTGATCCCGCAAAATAGAAGTGGGCACGCGGTTGAAGTTGAATTCAAACTCATTTGAAATTAATTCCAAATGATTTGAATAGGAAGTGAGGTTTGGGAAGGTCCAAAAATGTTGAGACTTTTGGAGGAGCCTCAAAAAAAGAAGAAAGAATTTTTGGCAAGGTTTGGAGATCAACTCGAAACAGAAAGGCATGGGATTATCTGCACATGTGTTATGGGTGATTCCAAATTATTGGAATATAATTTATATAGCTCCCTAAAATATTGGGACAATATGTTTTAAAGAGTAATCACCATAGTGAATATCCCTCGATTTAAATGGATCAAAGATCCATACGGTTTATTTATTTGAGTTGCAAAAATTAATGATATGATGGCATGATGACATGATGCAATGCAAAAATAAAAGGAGCAAGCAAAATGAAACACACGGAGAAACCCGGAAACCCTGGAAGGCAACTGAAGCTCCAGTCTTGGGGCATCACATCAGTCGAGTGCCTTCGACCACCGGGTCAACCACCAGCGCTTGCCTACCAGGGGTGGCGATGTGCGCTGGGTCATTAGACTGGTCAAACGTAATGGCAGTCTGCGACCATTTCAAGTAATTGGGTGTCGCCGGAGCGACCATGTTCACTTCTCTGTTGATGACTTTCAATCGACTCTTGTTTTCAACATCAGCAAAAATCATCAGAGTGGAATTCACGTGAGGATAACCATCATCATCTTCCCCCTTCACTCTCAGCCTTGTCTGCCTCCTTCTCCTTTTCCTTGGGCTGTTTCTCTCGGAACTGCTGGATCAGGAGCCGACACTGTCGAGTGGTATGCTTCGGGTAAAGGAAATTACCTTCTTCGTCTTTTTTGGTGTGGATATGGCACGACAGATCCAACACGTCATTTCCATCTTGATCTTTTACTTTCTTGGGGTTCCACGACCCTTTGGGCTTCCCCTTGAACCACAGCCAAGGCCTCACCCGGAGCAGCTGGTTCGGCCTTGGGTTTTTGTTTCCGACTAGAGTTTCCTCCTCCGGCTTCGTGGGCGACTGCTTTGTGCTTGCCGCTCCGCAGTCGCTCCTCCTCTTCACCATTGGCATACTTGGTGGCGATTTCCATCATTCGAGTCAAAGTCATGTTTCCTGTCCGGCCGAATTTCAGATTCAACTCTCGGTACCTGACGCCTTCCTTGAAAGCACAAATTGCCTGATGATCAGACACATCTTCCATCGTGTGGTGCAGGGTGATCCACCTCTGGATATAATCTCTCAAAGTTTCATTCGGTTTCTGGACGCAACACTGTAATTCTGTCAAACCTGCTGGCCGCTTGCAAGTACCCTCAAACGTTCTGACAAACACTCGGGCGAGATCTTCCCAAGTATAGATGCTGCCAGGCACCAACTGATTCAGCCACGCCCTAGCCGAGCCCTCCAACATCAGAGGAAGGTGTTTCATGGCCACCTCATCATTGCCGCCACCAATCTGGACAGCCACTCGGTAGTCTTCGAGCCAGGTGTCAGGCTTGGACTCTCTGGTGAACTTACTGACTCCAGTCTCCAACCTGAAGTTGGGGGGAATCACTGCAGCTCTGGTAGCTCTGCTGAAGCACTCTGGGCTAGAGACATGCACCCTGTTGCTGGTTTGCGGGCCTTTGTCATGGCCATCTCGGTGAGCTCTGTTTCTGTCGACCAAGCCTTGTACGAGAATAGATCTCGCATCAAAGCCTAGCTCCCTAGGGTCGACTGGAATACCTCTTCCGACGCTGTTAGGGCGCCCGTCTTCATGTGGCCGCGGCATGTACGACCCACTCCTTGGAGGAGGCATGGGCACTCGACGGCGACCATCGCGATCGGCTCGACGATCATATTGCTCCTGGTTTCTGTACTGATCACGCCGCTCTCCACGTCCCTCACGCCTCGGGGGCGATCTCGGGCTATGGGCCGACTGGACCATATCTGCGACCACAGATCTGCTATGGATCCTATCCCGCGATTGAGACACGGCCGTATTCTGCTCTCCTGCTGCTCGGAGCAAGGCCCTGATCTACGCCAGACCTCGGCCAGCTTCTGACTGGGAAGGTGAATCGACTCTGCTATCCGGGCCGCAGCTGCTAGGTTTTGGATCGGTGTTCGGTATACCTGAGCTGGAGGTGGAAAAAGTTGGTGTCGGCTAGACTCAGGAGCACGTTGACGAGCGCGATCGTCGAGTGCGCGCTGTAGGTTCTCCAGCCGAGTGCGCTCAGCCAGATTGGCCAAGCGAGCCTGTTCCAAGGCCTGGGCCTCGGGCGTTTCTCCAACTATAGGAGTATGCAGGGCATCCATGTTTCGGCGACGAAGTTCTTCTCTCTGCTGCGAGGAGAGAGGCTCGAGGCGGTACTCCTCGTGAACGCGCGACGGATCGCCGTTCCCGTCACCTCCGTCTTCACGATCGAAGCCAGGAGGACCGCGTGGTCCATTGACCATCAGGACTTCTGCTGCCGAGTCATTGCTGCCGCACTCGGATGCAGTCTCTACGGAGCCAGTCGACAGATCAAACAGGCCGTAGAGAGACTCGTCGGGCTCGAGCGCCGCGACTTGAGGGGTGGCCGACTGGCGGGCCACCGCATACTTCACCCACCGTTGAACCCTCGATCGGTCGGTGCGCTTGTTCCGGCGGGTCGCAGGGAGGGAGAAAGCCGTAGGAGTCGACTGGTACTGGGTCGACGGTTGCCGCAGGAGGACACCGTGGACGCACGCGTGAAAGTGCGTCGCCCCGCGGGCGGGGAGCGCATCAACATCGAGTGGTGCCTCCTGAAGCCAAGTGGAGTCGTCGGCGACAAACACAAGCGCACCGAGACAGATCTCGCGGCCCTCAGCCAAACCTCCGCCTGGAACCATGATGATGGGGATCGGAAAAATTGCAACTTCTCCAATAAGTCGCTAAGACACCTGCCCCAAGGTGGGCGCCAACTGTCGTGGATGTAAGACTGACAGTAGAATGGGGGGTAGGTATGAGGAGGCAAGATCCTAGCTATGGAGTAGTTGTACACACGAGTTTTACGAGTTCAGGCCCTTCTAGGAGGAAGTAACAACCCTACGTCTCGGTGCCCTGAGGCGGTCGACTGGATTATACGTGTGTGTGTGTTTACAAAAGTGCGAACCCCTGTCCCAGAGGAGGGGGGTGGCTTATATAGAGTGCGCCAAGACCCCAGCTCCCCTCCATTACACAGGGTTCAATGTTGATAAAGGTGGGGCGTTACTGGTAACGTCTACAATAAAGTGTTATTAACGCCCATAATGCTATGGTTTAAGTCGCGACCGTTGCAGAGTGGAGGGCTTCTCGTCTTCTGGTGCTCGAGTGTCTTCAAGGTGGTCGAGTGTCTTCAAGGAAGTCGAGTGAGCACATCTTCATGGTCGAGTGGATGATATTTTCTCTTCAACTGCTTCTGATTCTTTGTAAAGATGTCCTCGGGGAGGGTATGCTGGACAGGTCCATGACCCTACCCTAGGTACATAGCTTCATCAGGGGGCGCCCCCCTCCCTAGTCCAATTCGGACCAGTCCATGGGGAGGGGTGCGGCCACCCTTTGAGGTCTTTTTCTCCTTTCCCGTATGGCCCATTAAGGCCCAATACGAATTCCCGTAACTCTCCGGTACCCCCGAAAATACCCGAATCACTCGGAACCTTTCTGATGTCCGAATATAGTCGTCCAATATATCGATCTTTATGTCTCGACCATTTCGTGACTCCTTGTCATGTCCCCGATCTCATCCGGGACTCTGAACTACCTTCAGTACATCAAATAAACATAAACTCATAATACAATTGTCACTGAAACTTTAAGCGTGCGGACCCTACGGGTTCGAGAACTATGTAGACATGACCGAGACACGTCTCCGGTCAATAAAAAATAGCGGAACCTGGATGCTCATATTGGATCCTACATATTCTACGAAGATCTTTATCGGTCAAACCGCATAACAACATATGTTGTTCCCTTTGTCATCGGTATGTTACTTGCCCGAGATTCGATCGTCGGTATCTCAATACCTAGTTCAATCTCGTTACCGGCAAGTCTCTTTACTCGTTCCATAATACATCATCCCGCAACTAACTCATTAGTTGCAATGCTTGCAAGGCTTATAGTGATGTGCATTTCCGAGTGGGCCCAGAGGTACCTCTCCGACAATCGGAGTGACAAATCCTAATCTCGAAATATGCCAACCCAACAAGTACCTTCGGAGACACCTATAGAGCACCTTTATAATCACCCAGTTACGTTGTGACGTTTGGTAGCACACAAAGTGTTCCTCCGCTAAACGGGAGTTGCATAATCTCATAGTCATAGGAACATGTATAAGTCATGAAGAAAGCAATAGCAACAAACTAAACGATCAAGTGCTATGCTAACGGAATGGGTCAAGTCAATCACATCATTCTCCTAATGATGTGATCCCGCTAATCAAATGACAACTCATGTATATGGTTAGGAAACATAATCATCTTTGATCAACGAGCTAGTCAAGTAGAGGCATACTAGTGACACTCTGTTTGTCTATGTATTCACACATGTATTATGTTTTCGATTAATACAATTCTAGCATGAATAATAAACATTTATCATGATATAAGGAAATAAATAATAACTTTATTATTGCCTCTAGGGCATATTTCCTTCAGTCTCCCACTTGCACTAGAGTCAATAATCTAGATTACATAGTAATGATTCTAACACCCATGGAGCCTTGGTGCTGATCATGTTTTGCTCGTGAGAGAGGCTTAGTCAACGGGTCTACAACATTCAAATTCGTATGTATCTTGAAAATTTCTATGTCTCCCACCTGGACTAAATCCCGGATGGAATTGAAGCGTCTCTTGATGTGCTTGGTTCTCTTGTGAAATCTGGATTCCTTCGCCAAGGCAATTGCTCCAGTATTGTCACAAAAGATTTTCATTGGACCCGATGCACTAGGTATGACACCTAGATCGGATATGAACTCCTTCATCCAGACTCCTTCATTTGCTACTTCCGAAGCAGCTATGTACTCCGCTTCACACGGAGATCCCGCCACGACGCTTTGTTTAGAACTGCACCAACTAACAGCTCCACCGTTCAATGTAAACACGTATCCGGTTTGCGATTTAGAATCGTCCAGATCAGTGTCAAAGCTTGCATCAATGTAACCTTTTACGATGAGCTCTTTGTCACCTCCATAAACGAGAAACATATCCTTAGTCCTTTTCAGGTATTTCAGGATGTTCTTGACCGTTGTCCAGTGATCCACTCCTGGATTACTTTGATACCTCCCTGCTAGACTTATAGCAAGGCACACATCAGGTCTGATACACAGCATTGCATACATGATAGAGCCTATGGCTGAAGCATAGGGAACATCTTTCATTTTCTCTCTATCTTCTGCAGTGGTCGGGCATTGAGTCTTACTCAACTTCACACCTTGTAACACAGGCAAGAATCCTTTCTTTGCTTGATCCATTTTGAACTTCTTCAAAACTTTGTCAATGTATGTGCTTTGTGAAAGTCCAATTAAGCGTCTTGATCTATCTCTATAGATCTTAATGCCCAATATGTAAGCAGCTTCACCGAGGTCTTTCATTGAAAAACTCTTATTCAAGTATCCCTTTATGCTATCCAGAAATTCTATATCATTTCCAATCAGTAATATGTCATCCACATATAATATCAGAAATGCTATAGAGCTCCCACTCACTTTCTTGTAAATACATGCTTCTCCAAAAGTCTGTATAAAACCAAATGCTTTGATCACACTATCAAAGCGTTTATTCCAACTCCGAGAGGCTTGCACCAGTCCATAAATGGATCGCTGGAGCTTGCACACTTTGTTAGTTCCCTTTGGATCGACAAAACCTTCCGGTTGCATCATATACAACTCTTCTTCCAGAAATCCATTCAGGAATGCAGTTTTGACATCCATCTGCCAAATTTCATAATCATAAAACGCGGCAATTGCTAACATGATTCGGACAGACTTAAGCATCGCTACGGGTGAGAAGGTCTCATCGTAGTCAATCCCTTGAACTTGTCGAAAACCTTTCGCAACAAGTCGAGCTTTGTAGACAGTAACATTACCGTCAGCGTCAGTCTTCTTCTTGAAGATCCATTTATTCTCAATTGCTTGCCGATCAACGGGCAAGTCAACCAAAGTGCACACTTTGTTCTCATACATGGATCCCCTCTCAGATTTCATGGCTTCAAGCCATTTTGCGGAATCTGGGCTCACCATCGCTTCTTCATAGTTCGTAGGTTCATCATGATCTAGTAGCATCACTCCAGAACAGTATTACCGTACCACTCTGGTGCGGATCTTACTCTGGTTGATCTACGAGGTTCAGTAACAACTTAATCTGAAGTTCCATGATCATCATCATTAACTTCCTCACTAATTGGTATAGGCGTCACAGGAACAAATTTCTGTGATGAGCTATTTTCGAATAAGGGAGTAGGTACAGTTACCTCATCAAGTTCTACTTTCCTTCCACTCACTTCTTTCGAGATAAACTCCTTCTCTAGAAAGGATCCATTCTTAGCAACGAATGTCTTGCCTTCGGATCTGTGATAGAAGGTGTACCCAAAAGTTTCCTTTGGGTATCCTATGAAGACACATTTCTACGATTTGGGTTCGAGCTTATCAGGTTGAAGCTTTTTCACATAAGCATCACAGCCCCAAACTTTAAGAAACGACAACTCTGGTTTCTTGCCAAACCACAGTTCATAAGTCGTCGTCTCAACGGATTTTGATGGTGCCCTATTTAACATGAATGCAGCCGTCTCTAAAGCATAACCCCAAAACGATAGCGGTAAGTCAGTAAGAGACATCATAGATCGCACCATATCTAGTAAAGTACGATTACGACATTCGGACACACCATTACGCCGTGGTGTTTCGGGTGGCGTGAGTTGCGAAACTATTCTGCATTGTTTCAAATGTAGACCAAACTCGTAACTCAAATATTCTCCTCCACGATCAGATTGTAGAAACTTTATTTTCTTGTTACGATGATTTTCAACTTCACTCTAAAATTCTTTGAACTTTTCAAATGTTTGAGACTTATGCATCATTAAGTAGATATACCCATATCTACTTAAATCATCTGTGAAGGTGAGAAAATAACGATATCCGCCACGAGCCTCAACATTCATCGGACCACATACATCTGTATGTATGATTTCCAACAAATCTGTTGCTCTCTTCATAGTTCCGGAGAACGGCGTTTTAGTCATCTTGCCCATGAGGTACGGTTCGCAAGTACCAAGTGATTCATAATCAAGTGGTTCCAAAAGTCCATCAGTATGGAGTTTCTTCATGCGCTTTACACCTATATGACCTAAACGGCAGTGCCACAAATAAGTTGCACTATCATTATCAACTCTGCATCTTTTGGCTTCAACATTATGAATATGTGTAACACTAGTATCGAGATTCATCAAAAATAGACCACTCTTCAAGGGTGCATGACCATAAAAGATATTACTCATATAAATAGAACAACCATTATTCTCTGATTTAAATGAATAACCATCTCGCATCAAACAAGATCCAATATAATGTTCATGCTCAACGCTGGCACCAAATAACAATTATTTAGGTCTAATACTAATCCCGACGGTAGATGTAGAGGTAGCGTGTCGACCGCGATCACATCGACTTTGGAACCATTTCCCATGTGCATCGTCACCTCGTCCTTGGCCAGTGTTCGCTTAATCCGTAGTCCCTGTTTCGGGTTGCAAATATTAGCAACAGAACCAATATCAAATACCCAGGTGCTACTGCGAGCTCTAGTAAGGTACACATCAATAACATGTATATCACATATACCTTTGTTCACCTTGCCATCCTTCTTATCCGCCAAATACTTGGGGCAGTTCTGCTTCCAGTGACCAGTCTGGTTGCAGTAGAAGCACTCAGTCTCAGGCTTAGGTCCAGACTTGGGTTTCTTCTCCTGAGCAGCAACTTGTTTGCCGTTCTTCTTGAAGTTCCCCTTCTTCTTTCCTTTGCCCTTCTTCTTGAAACTGGCGGTCTTATTGACCATCAACACTTGATGCTCCTTCTTGATTTCTACCTCCGCAGCCTTTAGCATTGCGAAGAGCTCAGGAATAGTTTTATTCATCCCTTGCATATTATAGTTCATCACGAAGCTTTTGTAGCTTGGTCGCAGTGATTGAAGAACTCTGTCAATGACACTATCAACAGGAAGATTAACTCCCAGTTGAGTCAAGTGATTATGATACCCAGACATTTTGAGTATATGTTCACTGACAGAACTATTCTCCTCCATCTTGCAGCTATAGAACTTATTGGAGACTTCATATCTCTCAATCTAGGCATTTGCTTGAAATATTAACTTCAACTCCTGGAACATCTCATATGCTCCATGACGTTCAAAACGTCGTTGAAGTCCCGGTTCTAAGCCGTAAAGCATGGCACACTGAACTATTGAGTAGTCATCAGCTTTGCTCTGCCAAACGTTCATAACATCTGGTGTTGTTCCTGCAGCAGGCCTAGCACCCAGCGGTGCTTCCAGGATGTAATTCTTCTGTGCAGCAATGAGGATAATCCTCAAGTTACGGACCCAGTCCGTGTAATTGCTACCACATCTTTCAACTTTGCTTTCTCAAGGAACGCATTAAAATTCAACGGAACAACAACACGGGCCATCTATCTATAATCAAACATAGACAAGCAAGATACTATCAGGTACTAAGTTCATGATAAATTTAAGTTCAATTAATCATATTACTTAAGAACTCCCACTTAGAAAGACATCCCTCTGATCTTCTAAGTGATCACGTGATCCAAATCAACTAAACCATAACCGATCATCACGTGAAATGGAGTAGTTTTCAATGGTGAACATCACTATGTTGATCATATCTACTATATGATTCACGCTCGACCTTTCGGTCTCAGTGTTCCGAGGCCATATCTGCATATGCTAGGCTCGTCAAGTTTAACCCGAGTATTCTGCGTGTGCAAAACTGGCTTGCACCCGTTGTAGATGGACGTAGAGCTTATCACACCCGATCATCACGTGGTGTCTGGGCACGACGAACTTTGGCAACGGTGCATACTCAGGGAGAACACTTTTATCTTGAAATTTAGTGAGAGATCATCTTATAATGCTACCGTCAATCAAAGCAAGATAAGATGCATAAAAGATAAACATCACATGCAATCAATATAAGTGATATGATATGGCCATCATCATCTTGTGCTTGTGATCTCCATCTCCGAAGCACCTTCATGATCACCATCGTCACCGGCGCGACACCTTGATCTCCATCGTAGCATCGTTGTCGTCTCGCCAATCTTATGCTTCTACGACTATCGCTACCGCTTAGTAATAAAGTAAAGCATTACAGGGCGATTGCATTGCATACAATAAAGCGACAACCATATGGCTCCTGCCAGTTGCCGATAACTCGGTTACAAAACATGATCATATCATACAATAAAATTTAGCATCATGCTTTGACCATATCACATCACAACATGCCATGCAAAAACAAGTTAGACGTCCTCTACTTTGTTGTTGCAAGTTTTACGTGGCTGCTACAGGATGAGCAAGAACCGTTCTTACCTACGTATCAAAACCACAACGATAGTTTGTCAAGTTGGTCCTGTTTTAACCTTCGCAAGGACCGGGCGTAGCCACACTCGGTTCAACTAAAGTTGGAGAAACTGATACCCGTCAGCCACCTGTGTGCAAAGCACGTCGGTAGAACCAGTCTCGCGTAAGCGTACGCGTAATGTCGGTCCGGGCTGCTTCATCCAACAATACCGCCGAACCAAAGTATCACATGCTGGTAAGCAGTATGACTTGTATCACCCACAACTCACTTGTGTTCTACTCGTGCATATAACATCTACGCATAAAACCTGGCTCGGATGCCACTGTTGGGGAACGTAGTAATTTCAAAAAAATTCCTACGCACACGCAAGATCATGGTGATGCATAGCAACGAGAAGGGAGAGTGTTGTCCATGTACCCTCGTAGACCGAAAGAGGAAGCGTTAGCACAACACGGTTGAAGTAGTCGTACGTCTTCACGATCCGACCGATCAAGTACCGAACACACGACACCTCCGAGTTCAGCACATGTTCAGCCCGATGACGTCCCTCGAACTCTGGTCCAACCGAGTGTTGAGGGAGAGTTTCGTCAGCATGACGGCGTGGTGACGGTGTTGATGTTCTACCGACGCAGGGCTTCGCCTAAGCACAGCTACAGTATTATCGAGGTGGACTATGGTGGAGGGGGGCACCGCACACGGCTAAAAGATCAAAGAGATCAATTGTTGTGTCTCTAGAGGTGTCCCCTGCCCCCGTATATAAAGGAGCAAGGGGGGAGAGGCGGCCGGCCAAGGAGGGCGCGCCAAGGGGGGGAGTCCTACTCCCACCGGGAGTAGGATTCCTCCTTTCCTTGTTGGAGTAGGAGAAGGGAAGGAAAAAGGAGAAGGAAGGAAGGGGGCGCCCCCTCCCTAGTCCAATTCGGACCAGTCCATGGGGAGGGGTGCGGCCACCCTTTGAGGCCTTTTTCTCCTTTCCCATATGGCCCATTAAGGCCCAATACGAATTCCCGTAACTCTCCGGTACCCCCGAAAATACCCGAATCACTCGGAACCTTTCCGATGTCCGAATATAGTCGTCCAATATATCGATCTTTACGTCTCGACCATTTCGAGACTCCTCTTCATGTCCCCAATCTCATTCGGGACTCCGAACTACCTTTGGTACATCAAATCACATAAACTCATAATACAATTGTCACCGAAACTTTAAGTGTGCGGACCCTACGGGTTCGAGAACTATGTAGACATGACCGAGACGCGTCTTTGGTCAATAACCAATAGCGGAACCTGGATGCTCATATTGGCTCCTACGTATTCTACGAAGATCTTTATCGGTCAAACCGCATAACAACATACGTTGTCCCTTTGTCATCGGTATGTTACTTGCCCGAGATTCGTTCGTTGGTATCTCAATACCTAGTTCAATCTCGTTACCGGCAAGTCTCTTTACTCGTTCCGTAATACATCATCCCGCAACTAACTCATTAGTTGCAATGCTTGCAAGGCTTATAGTGATGTGCATTACCGAGTGGGCCCAGAGATACCTCTCCGACAATCTGAGTGACAAATCCTAATCTCGAAATATGCCAACCCAACAAGTACCTTCGGAAACACCTGTAGAGCACCTTTATAATCACCCAGTTACGTTGTGACGTTTGGTAGCACACAAAGTGTTCCTCCGGTAAACGGGAGTTGCATAATCTCATAGTCATAGGGACATGTATAAGTCATGAAGAAAGCAACAGCAACAAACTAAACGATCAAGTGCTAAGCTAACGGAATGGGTCAAGTCAATCACATCATTCTCCTAATGATGTGATCCCGTTAATCAAATGACAACTCATGTCTATGGTTAGGAAACATAACCATCTTTGATCAACGAGCTAGTCAAGTAGAGGCATACTAGTGACACTCTGTTTGTCTATGTATTCACACATGTATTATGTTTCCGGTTAATACAATTCTAGCATGAATAATAAACATTTATCATGATATAAGGAAATAAATAATAACTTTATTATTGCCTCTAGGGCATATTTCCTTCACATACCTAGTTCAATCTCGTCACCGGCAAGTCTCTTTACTCGTTACGTAATGCATCATCCCATGACTAACTCATTAGTCACATTGCTTGCAAGGCTCATAGTGATGTGCATTACCGAGAGGGCCCAGAGATACCTCTCGATAAACGGAGTGACAAATCCTAATCTCGATCTATGCCAACTCAACAAACACCATCGGAGACACCTGTAGAGCATCTTTATAATCTCCCGATTATGTTGTGACGTTTGATAGCACACAAGTTGTTCCTCCGGTATTCGGGAGTTGCATAACCTCGTAGTCTGAGGAACATGTATAAGTCATGAAGAAACCAATAGTAGAAAAAATAAACGATCATTATGCTAAGCTAACGGATGGGTCTTGTCCATCACATCATTCTCTAATGATGTGATCTCGTTCATCAAATGACAACACATGTCTATGGTCAGGAAACTTAACCATCTTTGATTAACGAGCTAGTCAAGTAGATGCATACTAGGGACATTCTGTTTGTCTATGTATTCACACATGTACTAAGTTTCCGGTTAAGACAATTCTAGCATGAATAATAAACATTTATCATGATATAAGGAAATATAAATAACACTTTATTATTGCCTCTAGGGGATATTTCCTTCAATCCGGTATATGCTCAATAGCCAGAACGCCGACAAGTAACCTGGCCACCCCGTGAGCCCGAGTAAACTGCATATCAACACGCTCGGTCTTCCCAATCAGTGATCCTAGACTGCACACCACCCTGGCGTCATTGAGAGGCTTAGAAGGTGCCCCAGAAAATCGAACCCAAACCTGAGACAAATGTGTGCCTTTTGGTTCTGTTTGCTTCCAAGCATCAAACTCAAGAAAACACTCTATACCTGGCACGTGTGCTATACCAAACTTAAGGAGTTTCTTTAGCTCTTCCACTGACGGAAAATCAACCTTATATAAATTATCATCCAGCCGGATAAGCTCCCAATGAGAGTTCCCGGGAGCCAGATCATTCATCCTCTTCATAATCCGCGCCTCAGACAGGTAACCCTTTGTGACCTTGACCAGCCATGTAGTCAGGTTCTGCGATGTATCTGGGATAACAAACGGAGTGGGTGACTCAAAGAACATCAAGTCTGCACAGCAAACCCCATACATGGTCACCGTTGGTAACTAGTGCAGCAACACCGGGCACTCTCCCGATTCATGAGCGGGCTTGAGACAAGTGTCACACAACTCCGTGTTGCATTCTGCAATAAATTGTCCTTGCTCACCACAATGATAGAATATGATCTTCTCTTTCTTGCGCGCCCACTTAGCGGCCCTCTCACCATCCGGCTTGTCGGAAAGTTTGTCAGAACCATGCTCACGACCTTTGACCCCATCTTGCAAGGGTACCGGGACCTTGGTAGAAGCCAGCGTGGTGACCACCGCCATGGCCTCGCCCGATAAATTTGATGGCTACACCAAATCCGCCGTCTCCGACGACTGGCCCGCAACAGCAAGGGCCTCAGTCTCGGCCGTGATGGCGGTAACCTGCGGTGGCGGAGGAGGGGGACGCTGCCGGTACTGGGACGGCCGCCTAGCCCGGCCCCTACCACCGCGAAAGCCCCGGTAACCTCCTCGGGACCGATAATCTGGTCCAGAAGCCCCCTCCACAAAATTTCCCGGCGGTGCATAGAACGGACTCTCCTCTGATCCGTCACTTTGCCATGCGTAACCGCGGCCGCCACCAGTCGAGACGACCCATGATGTTGTCCATCCCCGTACACATTGACTCCATCATCGCCCCAACGACCGCGAGCTGTCTACGCGGCGAAGCCCTGCTCACCGCCGCCCCATAGGCAGCCGGGTGCGGGCCATCGGCCCCGCGACCCTCCCTTGCAGCCTGCCCGCCCACAGATGTTGGCCCCGTCGGGCACGGCGGCGGCACGGCCGAAGGCATCGGCGCCAGCCTGTGCTGCTGCTGCTGCACCCGGCCCTTTGGGGCGGAGCCGGCTCGGGCTGCGACTGCGGCGCCGCCTTAGGAAGAGGAGGCGCTGTCCGGGCGGGCGAAGGAGCAGTCTTCGGCGGCGGCAGAGCGTTCTTGTGCAACGGCGGCAAGCCTCTCCCACGACCGGCCATGGCCACGAAGATAGATCGATCCAGGGGCCGTATCCTTGCTGCTCGAGCTAGCGACGACTAAGGAAACCCTGGTCGGGCAATTTTGTGATGCGTGATCACCGTACGTGCATGTGGCTCGCAACCCATGCAGCCCGCTCGGCGAAGGGTCCGCCGCCGATTCCTGGGCCGCACACTGGGCCACATACCCAGCACGCCCCAGGCCCAGGCCGGACGTTTCCACCACCGGCCCATCAATCCCCGGTAGAAGATTCAAACGCACCATCTGCGCCGCCCGGATCGCCCAAGGACTGACGGCCGCTGGCAGTGGTTGAACTGCTGCCTTTTTCTTCTTCTTGCGAGTAATTTTTGTCCAACCATCTAATGGGAAGAAATCAGATAAAGTAGGTTGTGAAAAATTTACCTTGGGAGGGGTCCTTTCCAAGGTTTGATCTTCATCGACGAGGGCTTACGGAGACCCGCCGATCTTGGTTCCGCAATCCTCCTATCTTTGCGCCCCTCGCCAGGCACGAGCTTCGTGAAGGATTCAGCGATTGGTGCCGTGAACTTAGATATTATCTCGGTTGACATTGGCAAGACTCCAGGCGAGTCAAGCTCGGCATCATCGTCGTCTTTGTCTTCGTCGTCAGCTAGTACCCAAAACCGTCCTCCGATCTTCGGCTTCGGCATTGGGGCATCTGGTTCCGATGTTAGATCGACAACCTCGATATGATCCTCCCCGCCCAAATTCTCCTGCACGCATTCAACAACAACAATTTCGAATTCATCGATATTCAAACGCATACCTGTGTGGATCCGTTCGTCTATGTCCAAGTACCGTTCGGCGAGAATATCGTGATCGCGATCTCGAACCTTCGTCCATCGTGACGGTGAATGTGTATAGAGAAATCCATCTCTCCATGTCCCAACCATTCGGCAATCTTCGAAATGGATCTGCCATCTGGCTGGGGCCAAATGTTGAACCTCCTGATCCAGATCCGTCTCGGAGTCGGATCCGACAGCCACCACTTGGACCGATCGCGAGGACCATGGTTCCATCACCTACGGCGGCTGCGGTTCCGGCGAGGCCCCTAGCGCTGGCGGCGGCGGTGGTTCTGGTGGAGGCGGCAGGGTCGCCCCCCACCCCTAACCCACCCCCTCTCCCTCACGTGCGGCCATGCGGACGTTGGAGTAACTTAGATAGTAACTTGACACATCCCCAAGCTCCCGCGGGACGTGCGGTATACTGAAACTCGCCGGCGTCCCCTGGCCAATTATCATCCGCATCGCTGGCGTCCTGCTCGTCTTCCTCTTCATCGCGGCGTTGTGCCAGCGTGCATAGGCCCGCGCTAGGTCGCAACACCAGCTCCTGCAAGATCCAGAGGGGGATCGGTCATCCATGACTGCGCTTCCGCAGGAGCCGGCCGTCGGGCTAGGCCGGGCGGCCATCGCCGGCCTGCCCGTGTACAAGTACGAGAAGCTGAGCTGCGGCGGCAGAGAGGGCCACGAGTGCGCGGTGTGCCTCGCCGAGGTCAGGCCCAAGGAGGTGGTGAAGCAGCTTCCCGCGTGCATGCACCTCTTCCATGACCAGTGCATCGACGAGTGGCTCTGGTCTCACCGAATGTGTCCGGTCTGCCGGTCTCCGGTCGATGCCTCCATCGTGCCGGCCGTGGAAGTTGCCGCCCGGGCCATGCAATCAGTTTAGGGCTTCCTTCATTTACAGGAGATTCGTAGGAGTTTTACTAGAGGATTGGATTGGGTCGTTAAGAATTCCCCGTACGTTCATCACTCAAGAGAGTTGAAACATTAGGTATTTTTTCCTTATGACCCAATTGCACTCTATTTTTTCACAATAGCTACATGTCAGTCGTCTGACTTTTGAATTTGGGTTAGTCGATTTTTGCTAAAAGAGAGATATAGCCAGAGGGGAGGAAGAAGCTCGATGGCAGGCTACCACATCATCTATCATTGAGAGGGGGGGGGGGCACGGTTGTGGTGCAACTTCGCCGGAGAATAGACCGTTCATCGCTCGGGGATGGCGGCAAGACCGTGCTGGGGGCGGTTTAATGAGGTCGGCGAGGTGGTCGCGGGAGCGCCGTGGGCCGCGGGTGGTTAGGCCGGCGGTCGCTCGGCGGTTTGAAGGAAGAAGAGGGTGGCTAGAGGTTGAAGGCGCACATCCGGCCGTCGGTTTTCTTCAAACCAGTCAATGACCCAAATTTTAAATTCAGTTGACCCCTATTTTTTGGAGAAAATTCCCATCAGATAAAATCTCTTTAGTGGTATTGCTCCGCCGTCGGATTGTTCCCGCCAACTAAATTGCAAGTTTTTCGGTTGGGTATCTCTCCAAGATTGTTCCGCCGTCGGATCCTCTGCTTCTGCCAAGATCATCAGTCAAAGTCATGTCACGGCCGACTGCTGGGTTGATTCGGGATAGGCTTTGGACCGACTTGCTACAAAACGCTGCTACCGTTGAACACCAGTACGGTACGGACCCGGCGTCCAGGTGACTGGATAATACGGGACACGTTCGCATCTCCGATCCAGCCGAGAAGTCTGAGTCCGAATCGAAAATACTGCACCTACGGCGCCCAATCTGAATCCGAAAAACAATCTGCAGCTCTGCGTCTATATCTATATATATTTCAACAGAAGCAGGCCTCCAGAGAAAGTCGAGCAGCACCGGAAGCGAACCTCCTCTCCTCGAGTTCTGAACTCCCGGAGATCAGAGACGCCGCCGCAGGAGCAGCACCAAGTCGTCCCGTCTGCCGGCATGGACGACGCCACCGACGCCGCCGCCGTCCGGTCGGTCTGGGCCGACAACTTCGAGGCCGAGTCCGCCGTCTTCCGCCAGATCGCGCCGCACGCCACGCACGTGGCGCTGAACGTGCAGTACCCGGGCTGCGTGGTCCGCGGCGACGCCCAGAAGAGGCACTACGACATGACCGCCGAGGAGCGGTACCAGGTGATCCATGCGAACGTGTCCCTCCTCAAGCCGCTCCAGGTGGGGCTCGCCGTCCGCACCAGCGACGGCGACGGCGGCCGGTTCGCGTGGGAGTTCAACCTGCGCGGCTTCGACGTCGCCTCGGACCTCGACGCGAGGGACCCCGACTCCATCGCCTACCTCGCGCGCCGCGGGGTCGACCTCGGCCGGCTTCCGACGTCCGGCGTCCACGGGCACGAGCTCCGCTGGATGCTGCGGGACTCCGGCCTGCTCGGGGCCCGGGCGTCGTGGGCGACCTTCGCCGGCGCCTACCACGTCGGCTACTTCGCGGCCATGATGTCTGGCGAGGAGCTTCCCGGCGACGTGAACGCCTTTATGGAGGTGGTGCGGCAGCTCCTCGGGCCGTCCGTGTACGACGTGAAGCTGCTGGCCAGGCAGCACGACCGGCGGTGCGTCGGCGCGCTGAGCCACGTCGTGAAGCAGCTCGGCGTGGAGCAGCCTGATGAGCCGAACTCGACGCCCGCCGGCACAGGTAGCACGCTGGCGCTCCTGGCTTTCGAGACGTTGAAGGAGAAGCTTGGCGCCAACATGGAGAAGCACCGCGGCCAATTGTGTGGGCTTCAGGCTGTCTAATAACGATATAACACAAGACCAACCGATGTGCGTGTTGCAATAATAGCCCAAAGCCGATGATTATTAAGTGTACGTAGTACTTTTTAGTAGTGGCTAAAAGCATTCATCTTATTCATAGGAGCGCAAGTGCATTGATCTTAACTCTTAAGTATGTACCTCGACTGGATATGATGTATACGTGGCTTTCTTGTACTGTTGCACTTATTTGAAATACAGAAAATCCTATTGACGTTTTGTATGAATTAAATACACTTTTGTTATATGTAAGTTGACTGAAATTCATATTTGGGCCAATCACTTTTTCCTTCTACAGTACTTAGTCTGTTTTTCCTTTTTTTTTATGTGTCAGCTTTTGTGTGCGTGCATGTGTGTATCGCATGCATGTGCTCCTGTTGCTTGCCACTTCGTGTATGTTGTGCGTGTGTCGCCGGCATGCTTGCTGTGTGCATGTGCATGTGTTGTGCTCATATCCAATTTTTGCTATGTGTGTGTGCACGAGTGTGCATACGACGACACCATCGATATGAAATGCATTTTTATTTCTACGTGTGAAGATACAACTAATCTTTAATTTAAAAATAAATCAAACATAGTATATGCATTTCACTTTGATGCAACTTATGTGCAAATCATATTTTTATCCGAAAACTGCTCTACGATATACTTATTTTTCTTATTGTGCAACAGTGCAATTCTTGGGTGCAATTTTTAAATAACATTTGTTTCAATTGTTTTTCACTTTCTTTCCCTTTTTAGGCTAAAATCATGCCCTAATTTATTCTACCTTAGAAAAATATATACTTTTTTTTGTCATTTTAGCTTCGTACTAGTTTTCATCTTTATTATCGTTTACCAAGTTGTTTTTACTCAACTTTTCTTTTTGTTTATGTGTATTGTGCATATATTAGGTGTGTGTAAATGTACACATAAGTGTTGTACCATATGTGTGTAAATTTTTCTAAAGTGCAAAAATTGCCCTATTATATGCTTTTCCATTTATAAAAATATGCAGTTTCAGTACAAATTGTGTGCAAGTTTTGTCATCATTTGTTTGCGGTTTTTTATTTCATTTTCTTTCATACTAAGACCACTAATTAATTCTTCTTTTCTTTTTGAAAATTTAACTATGTGCTTATTCTTGCATAATATAAGAACTTGCAATTTGTGTGTCCTTATTTATTTCTTTTTTTCATTTTCTTTCTTCTGGAAGGGTAAAACCAATGCAATCAATTCATTCTTTCTTAGAAAGCTTCATTATTTTTATTTTGTTTTAGTTTTAATTTCATTTTCTTTCTTCTTTAAGGTTAATACCAATGTTACTAATTCATTCCCTATCAGCAAACTTTTTTTTGCAAAAATCACAATATTATATGATTATTTTTACATATTATAAAATCACAATTTTTGTGTATATTATGTGCAAATTTTTCATTATTTGTTTTTTATTTTCTTTCTTCTGGAAGGGAAATATCAATGCCCTAATTCATTATTTCATACCAACAACACCCATTAATTTCTTATTAGATTTATTTTTGAAATTCCACTATGTGCTTATTCTCGCATAATATAAGAAACTGCAATTTATGTGTAAGTTAAGTGCAAGTTTTGTCCTTATTTGTTTCTTTTTTTTTCATTTTCTTCCCTCTGAAAGGGTAATACCAATGCCACCCATTCATTCTTTCTTAGAAAGCTTCATTATTTTGACTTTATTTTAGTTTTTATTTTGTTTTCTTTCTTCTTTAAGGCTAATACCAATGCCATTAATTCATTTTTTTTGTTAGAAAGCTTCCTTATCTTGACTTTTTTAGTTTTTATTTTGCTTTCTTTCTTCTTTAAGGCTAATACCAATGTCATTAATTCATTCCTTGTGAGAAAACCTTTTTTTTGCAAAAATCAAAATATTATACGCTTATACTTATACTCCCTGCGTTCCTAAATACTCCCTGATGAAGCTATGTACCTAGGGTAGGGGCACGGACCCGTCCAAAGAGCCCTACCCAAGGACATCCCTAGAAGAAGCCACCTTTCAATCGACTTGAAGGTATCCCACTCGACGGGTTCAAGACACTCGACCAAGAAACTATCACTCGACCAAGAAACAACCACTCGACTGCCAGGAGACCTAAAGTCACTCCGCAGGCAAACGGTCAGCTGTTAAGTAGTCTTTATGGTCATTATAGCACTTTATTAGGGGCGTTACCAGTAACGCCCAATCTTAAATGTACCTTAAACCCTGCATTACTGAGGGCAGGAGGGGGCCGGCGAACTCTATATAAGCCACCCCCTCCTCAGTATGAAGGGTTCGCAGCCCTGTTATCCACACACGCATAATTCAATCGACCGCCTCCGGGCACCGAGACGTAGGGCTGTTACTTCCTCCAAGAAGGGCCTGAACTCGTAATCCTCGTGTGCTTACAACTTCTCCATAGCTAAGATCTAGCCTCTCCATACTTACCCCCCTACATCACTGTCAGAGTTAGAACCACGACAGTTGGCGCCCACCGTGGGGCAGGAATCTTGGCGCTTAGTTGGAGAAGTTGCGATCTTTTCCGATCCCTTTGATCATGGTTTCTTGCGGAGTTTTGGTGGAGGGCCGCGAGATCCGTCTTGGCGCACTCACCTTCATCGCCGACGACTCCGCCTGGCTTCAGGAGGCACCACTCGACATCGACGCGCTCCCCGCCCGCGGTGCAACGCACTTCCGCGCTTGCATTCGTGGCGTCCTCCTGCGGCAGCCGTCGACCCAGCATCGGTCGGCCCCTGCGTCGTCTCCCCGCCCTGTCTCCCACTAGCGCAAGCGCTCCGGTCGATCGAGACTTCAGCGGTGGGTAAGGCATGCCGTGGCTCGCCAGTCGGCAGCCCCACAAGTCGCGGCAATCGAGCCCGACGAATCCCTCTATGGCCTGTTCGACCTGTCGACTGGCTCCGCGGAGACCGCATCCGAGTGCGACAGCAGCGACCCAGCGGCTGAGGTTCTGGCGGTCGATGGAACACACAGTCCCCCCGGTTTCCCTCGCGCTGACGGAGGCGCGGGTGGGGGCGACCCGTCGCGTCCCCACGATGAGTATCTCCCCGAACCTCTCATGTCATTACAGCGAGAGGAGCTTCGCCGCCGGAACATGGACGCACTCCACACTCCTATTGTCGGAGAAACCCCCGAGGCCCGGGCCTTGGAGGACGCGCGCCTGGCTAACCTGGCCGAGCGCACTCGACTGGAGAATCTCCAGCGAATACTCGACGAGCAAGCGCGTCAGCGAGCTCCCGAGTCCAGTCGATGTCAGCAAGCTCCCGAGTCCATTCGGCGTCAGCTCTTCTCGCCACCGCAGGTGTATCGAACCCCAGTTCAGAATTTGGCCGCCGCAGCCCGTATAGCAGAATCAATTCAGCCCTCCCAATCGGAGGCTGGCAGGGGCTTGTTGCAGATCAGAGCGTTACTCCGGGCGGCGGGAAACCAGAATTCCGCCATTTCTCAGTCGCGGGATAGGATCCACAGTCGATCCGTTGCGACAGATACAGTCCAGTCGGCTCACAGCCCGAGATCACCCCCGAGGCGTGAGGGACGTGGTGACCGGCAGGATCAGTACAGGAGGAATGAGCAGCATGATCACCGATTCGATCGTGATGACCGACGTCGAGTGCCAACCCCTCCCCCGAGGAGTGGGTCATATGCGCCTTGATGGCGAGATGACAGACGCCCTCATAGTGTTGGGCAGAGGATTCCAGTCGACCCCAGGGACCCAGGCTTTGATGCGAGATCCATCCTCGTTCAAGGCTTGGTTGACAGGAACAGAGCTCATCGAGAAGGCCACAACAGAGATGCGCCTGCCAGCAACAGAGTACACGCTTCAGGGCCAGAATGTTTCAGTCGAGCCATCAGAGCCGCAGAGATTCCTCCCAACTTCAGGATGGCGACTGGAGTCAGCAAGATCACCGGTGAATCTAAGCCTGACACTTGGCTCGAAGATTATCGAGTGGCTGTACAGATTGGCGATGGCAATGATGAGGTGGCCATGAAGCACTTGCCTCTCATGTTAGAGGGCTCAGCCAAAGCGTGGTTAAATCAGTTGGCACCCGGCAGCATCTACACTTGGGAGGACCTCTCCCGAGTGTTTGTCACAACCTTCGAGGGAACATGCAAGCGACCCGCAGGCCTTACAGAATTGCGGTCTTGCGTGCAGAAGCCGAATGAAACTCTGAGGGATTACATCCAGAGATGGATCACACTACATCACACGGTTGAGAATGTACCAGACCATCAAGCAGTTTGTGCCTTCAAGGAAGGCGTTAAATACAGAGAATTGAATCTGAAGTTCGGTCGAACCGGAGAGATGTCTCTGAATCGGATGATGGAGATTGCCACCAAATATGCTAATGGTGAAGACGAAAATTGACTCCGGAGTGGCAAGTACAAAGCAGTCGTCCAAGAAACCGGAGGGAACTCCAGTCGGAAGCAAAAGCAGAAGGCCGAACCAGCCGCCCCTGGAGAGGCCCTGGCCGTGGCCCAGGGAAACTTCAAGGGGAAATCCAAGGGCACCTGGAAGCCCAAGAAAGTTAAAGATCAGGATGGAAATAATGTGTTGGATCTGCCATGTCACATCCACACCAAGAAAGATGAAGAGGTCCAAGGACAAGGAAAAAGAGTCGGACAGAGTTGAGGACAAGGAAGACAGTGACGATGGATACCCCCAAGTCAATTCCACCCTGATGATTTTTGCCGATGTCGAAAGTAAAAGTCGACTGAAAGTCATTAACCGCGAGGTGAACATGGTTGCCCCGGCAACACCCAGTTACCTGAAGTGGTCTCAGACTGCCATCACATTCGACCAGTCTGATCACCCGACGCACATTGCCACCCCTGGGAGGCAAGCTTTGGTGGTCGACCCAATTGTCGAAGGCACTCGACTGACCAAAGTCCTGATGGATGGTGGAAGTGGCCTGAACATCTGTATGCTGAGACATTGAAAGGAATGGGCATTCCGATGTCCAGGCTCAGTACCAGTAACATGAGCTTCCACGGAGTCATTCCTGGGAAGAAAGCCCAATCACTCGGCTAGATTGCTCTTGATGTGGTTTTCGGTGATTCAAAGAATTACCGCAAGGAAAAGTTGACATTCGAGGTTGTGGACTTCCAAAGTGCTTATCATGCCATTTTGGGCAGGCCAGCTTACGCACGCTTCATGGCCCGACCATGTTACGTGTATCTCAAACTGAAGATGTCTGGCCCCAAAGGTGTGATCACTGTTACGGGCAATTGGAAGAAGGCGGAAGAGTGTTTTCAGAAAGGCTCAAAGATTGCAGATGCTCAGATGGCAGTGGTCGAACTGCAAGAGTACCAAAAGACTGCCGATCCGAGTGAATTGCTACGAGCCAAGAAGCCTGCTTCAGAATCTGCTTTCCAGTCGTCCGGTGAAACAAAGACAGTCCACATTCACCCGACCGACCCCGATGCTGCCCCGACTCACATCTCAACGACGCTTGACTCCAAATAGGAAGAAGCGCTCGTCCAGCTCCTCCGTGAGAACTGGGACATCTTCGCATGGAAACCCTCTGACATGCCTGGAGTTCCCAGAGGGCTGGCCGAGCACCGTCTACGAGTCGACCCAAAATTCAAGCCTGTGAAGGAACATCTTCGACGGTCCGCCATCCAGAAGAAGCAAGCCATTGGCGAGGAGGTGGCTCGGCTCTTAGCAGCAGAGTTCATCCAAGAGATTTACCACTCCGAGTGGCTCGCCAATGTCGTCATGGTCCCCAAGAAGGACAAGTCACTTCGCATGTGCATTGATTTCAAACATATCAATCGGGCCTGCCCGAAAGATCATTTTCCTCTCCCTCGCATCGACCAAATAGTCGATTCGACTGCGGGGTGCGAGAGACTGTCTTTTCTAGATGCCTATTCCGGGTACCATCAGATCCGTCTGTATGGACCCGACGAGATCAAAACAGCTTTCATCACTCCATTCGGATGCTTCTGTTATGTCACCATGCCGTTCGGCCTCAAGAACGCCGGAGCCACGTTCATGAGAATGATTCAGAAGTGTTTACTCACTCAAATCAGTCGGAACGTGGAGGCATACATGGACGATATTGTGGTCAAGTCACGGAAAAGTTCTGACCTGCGGACTGACCTTGCTGAAACCTTTGCCAACCTCAGGGGGTATGATATCAAGCTCAATCCATCAAAGTGCACATTCGGGGTTCCAGGTGGAAAGTTACTCGGTTTTCTCGTTTCCGAACAGGGATCGATGCCAATCCTGAAAAGGTTGGCACCATACTCCGGATGAAGCGTCCCGTATGCGTGCACGATGTCCAAAAGCTTACAGGCTGCTTGGCCGCCCTAAGTCGATTCATTTCTCGTCTCGGTGAAAAGGCGTTGCCTCTTTACCGACTGATGAAGAAGTCTGACAAGTTCGAATGGACTCCAGAAGCTGATGCAGCATTTGCAGAGCTCAAAGCTCTGCTCTCCACCCAGCCGGTGCTTGCTGCCCCAATCAGCAAAGAGCCTCTGCTACTTTACATTGCAGCCACAGGACAAGTTGTCAGCACAGTACTTACGGTCGAGCGGGAAGAAGAAGGAAAGGCCTTCAGAGTTCAGCGCCCAGTCTATTATGCGTCTGAAGTTTTGACCCCTTCAAAACAAAGATATCCCCATTACCAGAAGCTTGTATATGGGATTTATATGACCACGAAGAAGGTTGCGCATTACTTCTCTGACCACTCCATTACAGTCGTCAGCGACGCCCCGCTGTCAGAGATTCTGCATAACAGAGATGCAACTGGTCGAGTGGCCAAGTGGGCGATTGAACTCCTTCCCTTAGATATCAAGTTCGAAGCAAAGAAGGCTATCAAGTCCCAAGCAATCGCAGATTTCATCGCCGAGTGGATTGAACAGCAACTTCCGACTCAAGTTCACTCGGAGCACTGGACCATGTTCTTCGATGGATCTAAGATGCTGAACGGTTCCGGTGCTGGGGTAGTATTAGTCTCCCCCCGAGGAGATAAGCTCAGATACATTCTCCAGATTCACTTCGATTCCTCCAATAATGAAGCAGAATATGAAGCACTTTTATATGGGTTGCGCATGGCCATTTCACTCGGCGTCCGTCGCCTCATGGTCTATGGCGACTCAGATTTGGTGGTCAATCAGGTGATGAAGGAGTGGGACGTCAGAAGTCCGGCTATGACTGGTTATTGCAATGCAGTGAGAAAGCTAGAAAAGAAATTCGAGGGGTTAGAACTTCATCACATCCCCCGACTGAAAAATCAGGCAGCTGACGACTTGGCAAAGATAGGCTCCAAGAGAGAAGCCATTCCCAGCAACGTGTTCCTTGAACACATTCACTCACCGTCAGTCCAAGAAGATCCTTTTACAGAAGAAGCCCCACAGCCGAAAAGTGCCACAGATCCGACTGAAGTCGAAGTTCCTGCTGTGGTCGGCCTAATCATGGAAATCTTGGCAATCACTCCCGACTGGACGATACCGTACATCGCGTATATCCTAAGGAAAGAACTCCCAAAGGACGAGGAAGAGGCTCGACAGATCGTCCGCCGATCCAAGGCCTTCGCATTCATAAAGGGACAGTTGTATAGAGAAAGCGCGACTGGAATCGGTCAGAAGTGCATAACGCCAGAAGAGGGTCGGATAATCCTTGATGATATCCACTTGGGGATCTGTGGTCACCATGCGTCCTCGCGGACCATTGTGGCTAAAGCATACCGAGCGGGATTTTACTGGCCAAGAGCAAATGAGATGGCAAAGGAGATAGTCGACAAGTGTGAAGGGTGCCAGTTCTACTCCAACATGTCACACAAGCCTGCATCAGCCCTGAAGACCATTCCGCTCGTCTGGCCCTTTGCTGTCTGGGGACTAGACATGGTTGGTCCACTGAGAATAGGAAGGAGCAGTTTCACTCATGTGCTTGTGGCAGTCGACAAGTTTACCAAATGGATTGAATCTAAGCCCATCAAGAACCTTGATGCTTGCACTGCTATCAGTTTTGTCAGAGGACTAACATTCAGATATGGAGTCCCTCATAGCATCATCACTGACAATGGGTCAAACTTCGATTCAGACCACTTCAGAGCCTTTTGCGCCTCTCAAGGCACACGAGTCGACTACGCTTCGGTCGCCCATCCCCAGTCGAATGGACAAGCCGAGAGAGCAAATGGTCTGATTCTCAAAGGGCTAAAGCCTCGACTGATGCGTGATCTCAAGCACGCAGCAGGTGCTTGGGTCGACGAACTTCCGTCAGTTCTGTGGGGATTGAGGACCACCCCTAACCGGTCGACTGGAAGAACTCCATTCTTTCTGGTCTATGGAGCCGAAGCAGTTCTGCCGACCGATCTTCTTCACAACGCACCCCGAGTCGAACTCTACACTGAAGATGAAGCAGAACAAGCCCGGCAAGACGCAGTCGACCTCCTAGAAGAAGAGAGGGAGATGGCCATGATCAAATCGACCATTTATCAACAAGACTTGCGTCCATTCCATGCCCGGCATGTGAAGAGTCGAGCCTTCCAAGAAGGAGATTTGGTCCTCCGAGTGGATCAACAGAAACCACACAAGCTTGCTCCTACTTGGGAAGGCCCCTTCGTCGTCACCAGGGTCCTCCACAATGGAGCGTATCATCTCTACAATGTTGATCGCCAGATCGACGAGCCGCGAGCTTGGAACGCGGAGCTGCTCCGCCACTTTTACACTTGAGTTCCTTCCTCTAAAAGATGTAATAAGAGAAACTTCTGCAGTTCATTTTTATCAAAGACAAGAGTGTTCCAATGATTGCTGTCACTTTTGTTTGCATACGAAATCCCCCAGTGGGTGACTTAGCCGCGAATCCGTTTCGCCTAAGTTTGAAAAATCCTACCGAGTGGAGAGCCAGACTCCCACTCGGGGGCTTAGCTGCAGCCCAGTGCTTGCCTAAGTGTTCAAAAATCCTACCGAGTGGAGAGCAATCCTCCCACTCGAGGGCTTAGCTGCAGTCCAGCACTCGCCTAAGTTCTCCCACTAAGAGACTTAGCTGCAGTCAGGCACTCGCCTAAGTTTGAAAAAATCCTACCGAGTGGAGAGCAATCCTCCCACTCGGGGGCTTAGCTGCAGTCCAGTACTCGCCTAAGTTCTCCCACTTAGAGACTTAGCTGCAGTCAGGCACTCGCCTAAGTTTGAAAAAATCCTACCGAGTGGAGAGCAATCCTCCCACTCGGGGGCTTAGCTGCAGTCCAACACTCGCCTAAGTTCTCCCACTAAGAGACTTAGCTGCAGTCAGGCACTCGCCTAAGTTTGGAAAAACCCTACCGAGTGGAGAGCAAACCTCCCACTCGGGGGCTTAGCTGCAGTCCAGCACTCGCCTAAGTTCTCCCACTAAGAGACTTAGCTGCAGTCAGGCACTCGCCTAAGTTTGAAAAAACCCTACCGAGTGGAGAGCAAGCCTCCCACTCGGGGGCTTAGCTGCAGTCCAGCACTCGCCTAAGTTCTCCCACAAAGAGACTTAGCTGCAGTCAGGCACTCGCCTAAGTTTGAAAAAACCCTACCGAGTGGAGAGCAAGCCTCCCACTCGGGGGCTTAGCTGCAGTCCAGCACTCGCCTAAGTTCTCCCACAAAGAGACTTAACTGCAGTCAGGCACTCGCCTAAGTTTGAAAAAACCCTACCGAGTGGAGAGCAAACCTCCCACTCGGGGGCTTAGCTGCAGTCCAGGACTCGCCTAAGTTCTCCCACTAAGAGACTTAGCTGCAGTCAGTGCTCGCCTAAGTGTTTAAAAAATCCTACCGAGTGAAGAGCGATCCTCCCACTCGGGGGTTTAGCTGCAGCCCAGTGCTCGCCTAAGTATTTAAAAAAATCCTACCGAGTGGAGAGCGATCCTCCCACTCGGGGGCTTAGCTGCAGCCCAGTGCTCGCCTAAGTACTTAAAAAATCCTACCGAGTGGAGAGCGATCCTCCCACTCGGGGGCTTAGCTGCAGCCCAGTGCTCGCCTAAGTACGGAACGCAGCCCGATCCGCAAGGACGACGAGGCGCAAAACGACTGCTACCTTCTCCTTCGGAGCTGCACCACAAATACAAAGTTATTTCGAGTGAAGACCAAGTTCCACTCGACGGATCATCCACAAAGATGTTCAACGATAAATCAAGATTCAAATAAAGTCTAAAAGGCCCCAGACCTCAGATAAAAGTATTCGAGCCCTCGGCTCGGCAGAGTTTAAACTGTTACAATTCCACTCGGCATTCCGAGGCAAATTTAAGGCGAAGTTCAACGGTTACAGATCCACTCGGCATTCCGAGGCAAATTTAAGTGGAGTTTAAAAGTTTTTCATTCCTCAGGTGGAGGACTGGAAGGGGCGACGAACTCATCCAAGTCGATCCCGTCTGCGATACGGGTGGCAGCAGCAATAAATGTCTCCATGAAGTCCTGGAAGTTGTGCTTCCTCGTATTGGCAACTTGGATGGCGGCCAGCTTCTCCTCCCGCGCCTCCTTGCAATGGACGCGGACCAGAGACAGAGCCACTTCAGCGCCACACCGAGCGGAAGACTTCTTCCACTCCTGCACTCGGTCAGGGATTCCATTAAGTCGAGTCATCAGAGACTCGAGATCGTTCTGGAGCGTAGACTCTGGCCAAAGTGCCGGGTCGATCCGCGACATGGCAACCTTCAGTCGAGCCAAGTAATCCACGACGCCGTCAATGCGAGATTCCAGTCGGAGCAGATTCATGGCAGCTTCATCTTTCACCGGAGAGTTGATTGGATCCAAACCTGTTTCAATCCGCCCAGTCTCCTCTTCAAAGTTCTGGCAAAGCTCTGCATACACGATCCAAGGATAAGTCAATTTTCATAAGACTGAGTCGACACAAAAAAAACCAGTCGGAACTGAATGTGCACCTTCGAGCTTGATGTACAACTTCTTGGCAAGGCTCCTCAAGTAGCTCTCCAGGTCGTCCCTCCTGCGAGCGATGCCTTCCATCTTCTCGCTCAGGGTGAGGTTCTCCTTCTTCCAACGTGAACACTCCCTGTTCGCTTCATTCAGAGCGGTCTTCAACTTGGTATTCTCTCCTTCTAATTGGTCGACCGAAGCCAGCTTCTGTACGGCCAGAGCGGTCTTGTCATCAGCCTCCTTACGGGCGGCAGCCAAGTCCTGATCCTTCTTCGCCAGAGCTTTGCTCAGTTTTTCTGCAAAGAAATGACGATTAATTCGGAAATAGCAGAAGGGTACTCAAGCCTAAAAACTAACCAGTCGACAAAGGCGTCTTACCTGCGGCGCCGTCTCTGACCCTCTGCAGCTCTGTTCTGGCCAGCTCCAGATCAAGGTTCAGTTGAATTTGCTGCTTCTCCAGGTCAGCCAAGCGGGCTCCAAGATCGCAAGATTTCTGAAGTCAAAGGGGAGAAGTTATCATTACAGCAAAAAACAACAAAGGCAATAAATACTAAGACTACGGTTGACTGCCAGCAGTCCACCATAGTCTCGGGGACTACACCCAGTGGGTGCACTTAGCGTGCCCCCACCGGTTCCTATCCCACCCGACCGACCCCCGAAGTCGAGTCCAAGACAAGTTGCTTCCGAGTAACTAAGAGACAATGATGCCGTTTCTAAAACTACAGCCGAAGCAAAAACATTCGACAGTAGTCTCGGGGACTACACCCAGTGGGTGCACTCAGCGTGCCCCCACTATAAAAAAGAAGTCGACTGCCCGCAGTCGACAGGATACCGTTCCATTCGACATGGCCCGATCAGACCGAGTGAAGAAACACAGCTACAACAACTCAATATAAAGACTACAGTCGACTGCCAGCAGTCCACCGTAGTCTCGGGGACTACACCCAGTGGGTGCACTTAGCGTGCCCCCACTCGTCCAAGAATTGGCAGACACACCCAGTGGGTGTACAAACATAAAGATCTTCGGAAAAGAGATTCTTCAAAGAACATATCGTAACAGACCAAGTGTTGAAGTCGACTGACCTGGACGTTGCTCTGAAGAGCCGAGCTTGCGTCATAAGCCGCCTGGCAGGCCTCCCGAGCCACTTTCACTTGTTCCATCATGATCCCCGCCTGGCGTACAGCCTCCTTCGCAGTAGCCGCTTGGTCCTCAGGGACAGGGTACGCAGCAAAAAGCGAAGACGGATCCACAGTCGACACTGAAGGCTGTACACTCGTCAGAGGAATGGCGAAAGTCACGGAAGCCCGAGTGGGTTCGCCATCGTCCCGAGCTACGGCCTCAGGCGTCGGAGTGGATTGTGGGGTCTTGCCAGCCGACACCCTCTTCTTCCTCTTCACTCTCAGCGGTTCGTTGTCATCGTCGTCCGGGAGGTCGATAACATAAGGAGGGGCTACAAGGAAAACATTCAATCGACCAGAGTTGCAATAAAGGTTCAGTCGACTCAAAAGCGAGACGTCAGCGATCGTACCAGGGTTGGAGGTAACAGCGTCCTCCATCTCTTGGTCGTCGTCCTTGGCGGAGACCTCAGAAGTAGCACCGCTGCAAATCTCGAAAATCAGTCAGTTGGCTCAGTGAATCGACCAAGGATCCGTCCACGGTCAACAAAGGAAAGCAAGTTTTATTGTTACCCGGAAATGGTAGGAACAACTATCTTCATCTTGGGCAGAGCCTTGGGCGGCTTGGATGGCGTCGCTCGTGGGTGCTTGGGAGCCTTCCCAGTCGGCGGAGGAGAAGAGGTCCGAGGGCGTTTCGACGACTGCCCAACAGGAGCAGTCGCCTTGCCACGTTCCCGCGCTGGATCGTGGGCGAGCTTGGATCGCCCCTCCGGGCGGGGGGGTTCAACCTCCTCCTCCTCCTCTTCACTGGAGAAGACGTCGTCGCCTTCCTCTCCCTCACCGTCGGACTCCCACTCGCCTTGGTCGTCCCCGCTCTCGCCTCCGCTCGCCTCCCCTTCCTCAGTCGACCCCTGTGCCCCGTTGGGCGTCGAGTACATCTCGGTGGTCGCCTGGAAAACAACAGACAAGACGAAAGTCAATCGACTTACTCAAAGAAGACCAATGCAGAAGACAAGATATCAGTCGGGAGCACAAAGACATACCTGGTCCACCTCATACGAGTTGTCGAGTGGGATTACCCTCCTGGCTCCTCGGGAGTTGTCTTTGTTCCCCGTGATGCTCGACAGCCACCCCTCCAGCATCTCGTCGGTGACCTCCTCCGGGTGGACCCGAGTGGTGTCGTCGAGACCCGAATACAGCCACATCGGGTGGTCGCGGGCCTGAAGCGGTTGGATGCGCCTTTGAAGGAAGACCTCCAGCAGGTTCATACCAGTCACACCCTCACGGACAAGCTCAACCACTCAACCTGCCAACACCTTGACTTGGGCCCTTTCCTCCGGCGCGACTTTCAGAGAGGCAGGCTTCTCGGCTCGGTCGAGGGAAAAAGGAGGAAGACCAGTCGACTGTCCTGGGGTCGCCTGGTCCTGACAGTAGAACCAGGTCGACTTCCAACCACGGACCGACTCCGGGAAGGTGATAGATGGAAAACAACTCTTTCCCCTCGTCTGGATCGCCAGGCCCCCGCACAGCTGGATCACCTGCATCCTCTCGTCACTCGACTTGGCCTTCTTGACCGATTGAGAACGGCAGGTAAAGATGTGCTTGAAAAGTCCCCCAATGGGGGCGGCAACCCAAGAAAGCCCCACACATGGAAATGAAGGCAGCAAGGTACACGATGGAGTTGGGAGTGAAGTGGTGGAGCTGCGCTCCGAAGAAGTTCAGAAAACTCCAGAAGAAAGGATGGGACGGCAGAGAAAACCCTCGGTCGATGTGGGTGGCTAGGAGCACGCACTCACCGTCGCGGGGTTGAGGTTCGATCTCTCCCCCCGGAAGACGCGCAGCTTCGTGGGGAATGACTCCCCCTCGACCATGTCGTTGAGATCCTCTTGCCAGAGCACCGACGGCATCCAGTCGCCCTGGATCCAACCTTTGGGCAGAGCGGTCCTGGAGGAAGATCCACCCCGAGCTGACCTCTTCCCTTTCCCCGCCGCCGCCGCCTTCTTCGCGCGCTCCAAAGCAGTCGTCTTGCCCTTCACCATCGTCGCTGGCGAGATCTCACACGGGCTTGCGGCGCTAGGGTGAGAGCGGAGGTAGCGGAAGGACTGGCGAAGGGAGAGAGGAAGAAGGAAGGAGAAGAGAGCGCACGGCTTGGAAACCCCGAGCCGGCAACTTATAAGGGGCCGCTCCCGAGTGGCTGACTGGTAGGCCCGGGCTATCCAGTCAAATCCCGCAGCAGACGCGCGCGCAGTACGTGGCGAAAAAGGCGATGCGGGGATCGAGGAGCTTCCGCTTTATCGCTTCCGATTACTGCGGCTGCTCCCGTCCCGCGCGCTTCCCAAAATCCGAATCCCGCGACATCCACGGGCCGCAGAACAACTTGCCAAAAACAGAAGACCCCGCTTGCGCCGACGCTTGGCATGTCACAAGCAAAAATATTCACTCGACGAAAGGCCTAGAATGGATCAAGGCGACTGTAAGAGGTTGATCACGTCATCCGTGGCGATCGACCCGAAACGAGGCACTCGTGTAGCTCAAAGAACCAGTCGGAAAGATCCCCAACTCTTTCCCCACTCTAACCTCGATCCATTCGGGGGCTAATGATGAAGCTATGTACCTAGGGTAGGGGCACGGACCCGTCCAAAGAGCCCTACCCAAGGCCATCCATAGAAGAAGCCACCTTTCAATCGACTTGAAGGTATCCCACTCGACGGGTTCAAGACACTCGACCAAGAAACTATCACTCGACCAAGAAACAACCACTCGACTGCCAGGAGACCTAAAGTCACTCCGCAGGCAAACGGTCAGCTGTTAAGTAGTCTTTATGGTCATTATAGCACTTTATTAGGGGCATTACCAGTAACGCCCAATCTTAAATGTACCTTAAACCCTGCATTACTGAGGGCAGGAGGGGGCTGGCGAACTCTATATAAGCCACCCCCTCCTCAGTATGAAGGGTTCGCACCCCTGTTATCCACACATGCATAATTCAATCGACCGCCTCCGGGCACCGAGACGTAGGGCTGTTACTTCCTCCGAGAAGGGCTTGAACTCGTAATCCTCGCGTGCTTACAACTTCTCCATAGCTAAGATCTAGCCTCTCCATACTTACCCCCCTACATCACTGTCAAGTCAAGGTGTTGGCAGGCTTCTCGGCTCGGTCGAGGGAAAAAGGAGGAAGACCAGTCGACTGTCCTGGGGTCGCCTGGTCCTGACAGTAGAACCAGGTCGACTGCCAACCACGGACCGACTCCGGGAAGGTGATAGATGGAAAACAACTCTTTCCCCTCGTCTGGATCGCCAGGCCCCCGCACAGCTGGATCACCTGCGTCCTCTTGTCACTCGACTTGGCCTTCTTGACCGATTGAGAACGGCAGGTAAAGATGTGCTTGAAAAGTCCCCAATGGGGGCGGCAACCCAAGAAAGCCTCACACATGGAAATGAAGGCAGCAAGGTACACGATGGAGTTGGGAGTGAAGTGGTGGAGCTGCGCTCCGAAGAAGTTCAGAAAACTCCGGAAGAAAGGATGGGGCGGCAGAGAAAACCCTCGGTCGATGTGGGTGGCTAGGAGCACGCACTCACCGTCGCGGGGTTGAGGTTCGATCTCTCCCCCCGGAAGACGCACAGCTTCGTGGGGAATGACTCCCCCCTCGACCATGTCATTGAGATCCTCTTGCCGGAGCACCGATGGCATCCAGTCACCCTGGATCCAACCTTTGGGCAGAGCGGTCCTGGAGGAAGATCCGCCCCGAGCTGACCTCTTCCCTTTCCCCGCCGCCGCCGCCTTCTTCGCGCGCTCCAAAGCAGTCGTCTTGCCCTTCACCATCGTCGCTGGCGAGATCTCACACGGGCTTGCGGCGCTAGGGTGAGAGCGGAGGTAGCGGAAGGACTGGCGAAGGGAGAGAGGAAGAAGGAAGGAGAAGAGAGCGCACGGCTTGGAAACCCCGAGCCGGCAACTTATAAGGGGCCGCTCCCGAGTGGCTGACTGGTAGGCCCGGGCTATCCAGTCAAATCCCGCAGCAGACGCGCGCGCAGTACGTGGCGAAAAAGGCGACGCGGGGATCGAGGAGCTTCCGCTTTATCGCTTCCGATTACTGCGGCTGCTCCCGTCCCGCGCGCTTTCCAAAATCCGAATCCCGCGACGTCCGCGGGCCGCAGAACAACTTGCCAAAAACAGAAGACCCCGCTCGCGCCGACGCTTGGCATGTCACAAGCAAAAAGATTCACTCGACGAAAGGCCTAGAATGGATCAAGGCGACTGTAAGAGGTTGATCACGTCATCCGTGGCGATCAACTCGAAACGAGGCACTCGTGTAGCTCAAAGAACCAGTCGGAAAGATCCCCAACTCTTTCCCCACTCTAACCTCGATCCATTTTGGGGCTAATGATGAAGCTATGTACCTAGGATAGGGGCACGGACCCGTCCAAAGAGCCCTACCCAAGGACATCCCTAGAAGAAGCCACCTTTCAATCGACTTGAAGGTATCCCACTCGACGGGTTCAAGACACTCGACCAAGAAACTATCACTCGACCAAGAAACAACCACTCGACTGCCAGGAGACCTAAAGTCACTCCGCAGGCAAACGGTCAGCTGTTAAGTAGTCTTTATGGTCATTATAGCACTTTATTAGGGGCGTTACCAGTAACGCCCAATCTTAAATGTATCTTAAACCCTGCATTACTGAGGGCAGGAGGGGGCCGGCGAACTCTATATAAGCCACCCCCCTCCTCAGTATGAAGGGTTCACACCCCTGTTATCCACACACGCATAATTCAATCGACCGCCTCCGGGCACCGAGACGTAGGGCTGTTACTTCCTCCGAGAAGGGCCTGAACTCGTAATCCTCGTGTGCTTACAACTTCTCCATAGCTAAGATCTAGCCTCTCCATACTTACCCCCCTACATCACTGTCAGAGTTAGAACCACGACACTCCCTCCGTCCGGAAATACTTGTCCTAAAAATGGTTGTATCTAGACTTATTTTAGTTATAGATACATCCATTTTCAACCATTTCTAAGACAAGTATTTCCGGACGGAGGGAGTATAAGTCTTTTTAGAGATTTCAAATGAACTACAACATACATATGTATATAGACATATTTTAATGTGTAGATTCACTCATTTTGCTCCATATGTAATCCTTTGTTGGAATTTCTAAAAAACTTATATTTGGGAACGGAGGAAGTATATTATAAAAAATCCAATTTTTTATGTATATTATGTGCATTTTTTTCATTATTTGTGTGTTTCTTTCTTTCTTCTGAAAGGGTAATACCAATACCCTAATTCATTCTTTCTTAAAAAACTTCATTATTTTGATTTTGGTTTAGGTTTTGTTTTATTTTCTTTCTTCATTATAATACCAGTGACACTAATCCAATCGTTGCGAGGAAACTTTTTTTTGCGAAAATTACACGTATAAGGTGTATTAGTTTTTTCAAAGGTCAAACATGTGCATAGATTTATTTTCCATCGTAGATGTCAATATATTAATTCTATAATCTTGGTGAAACATATACAAATTCATTCCTTATATCGACACCTTATATTCTAGAATGGAGGGAGTATATGCTTATTGTTGCATATTGTAAAAAAGGTGCAATCTCTGTGTACATTGTGTGCAAATTGTATCATTATTTGTTTTGTACTTTTTTATTTTAGGAGGGTTATACCAATGCCACTAATTCATTCCTTGAACACACAATATGTGGATCAACTACGTATATTAGTGATGTCCAATTTTTCATCTCACACACACACACACGCACAAGTACCCTCAAACACATGTGCGTACACATAGTTGGGGCACATGCATACACAATACATATGTGCCACTTCCTCCATTTCTAAATATTTTGTCTTTTTAAAGATTTCAAATGAACTATCACATACAGATATATATAGACATATTTTAAAGTATGATTCACTCATTTTACTCTATATGTAGTTACTTGTTGAAATCTCTAGAAAAACAAATATTTAGGAATAGATGGAGTAACACGCATGCGAGCACATGCACATGTGGCAGCGTGCACGCGCAGACACACTCGCGCACACACAAAGGGAAAATAGACGTGCACACGTGAATTAGCTAGCACTGCCACTTTACGCTAATACTACTTACATATGGCTAGCGTTCCTTCGTGCTTGCTTGCCCTAAAAGAAAAAGTGACTGACCCTAAATTTATTTTCACGTGATTGACATATAGCCACGCCCAATTAAATATGTATTACATTTTTAGAAGAGGCTGGCTTATATCAGTAATCAATAATCCTACGTAGATTTTTCCTTTTTCGGACGCAGGGAGTATATGCATATATGTAACCATGTGAGATACTCGTATGTGGTAAGCAATCCAAACTATTCAAAAGTATATGCATATATGTATCTATGTATGTAACCGAATGAAGGGAATACTATGTTTATGAATGAAGTGCAATTCAAGGGTGCGTGGTTTACAGGAATATCATACGAAGTTGAACTGCACATAAGGTACGTAGTTCAAGATGACATGACAGGAAGCATTTTTGTTTCAGAAACAGCAGAGAAAGGAACAACACAGCCATCAGCAATGCATCTCAGATCAATAACATCACAAAATCCGAATGAGCTAACAGAGTAGTTACAAGAAAAGTATCCTCGGAGATTTAGAGCCATAAACTCCAACCAAAACAGGCAATTCTGCACGTCTCATGTAGTAAAACGTTCTACCAGAATGGCACCACGTAGGAAAATGACACATCTAAGTCTATGTTTCTTTTGGTTCACCGTCAGCAGAACATGCTTCAAAATCACCACTACTGTGTGAAAAAGGCAAGGGCAGCAAACACGTATGCTATGTTCATTCCAACTAAAACAGAGCGAGCGAATATAGACCCAAGAGGAAATAATGTAATAATGTTTGCCTGAGATGACATGCCAATGTGTGATCCCATGTAATTTCACCTGTAGTAGGACCTGAATCATCAAATGCATCCATCGGCCTTAGTCCTCGTAACTGACACGCATCTGATCAGGCCTTATGCCACTATCAAGCAAGAACTGATTCACCCAAGGTAGCAGCTCATTTCCCTCCGAGCATATGATTTCAACAATCTCAAGCTGCTCACATGTAAATGATCTATCCTCCAGCTCACCAGTGATTGCACATATAACCCCATTTTCATACCAAGGCTGGCAAATAAAAAGGAACAGTTTTATCTTTACAGTAAATGCACCAACATTGATTGAAGGATAAATGCTATGGAGATGACCATATACCTGGTATAGATCAAGAGTTAGCTTCTTAAGATTAGGTGAGTTCTGAAGGAAGACTGTCAGCGCATAGAAATTCCCATACACACACCAACTATGAAGCGTCAGGTCTGTAAGATTAGGAAATGTTGGGCACCATCTGTAATTCTTTTCCATCTCCACCTGCAAATGATTGAAAGGATTAAGACAGAACATTAAACACATGATATTCTTCCATTTCTTTTTTCTGCTTCAACGAAACTTGCCAAAATATCTGGAGGGAGTTAACAAAATGTGATTACACTTCTGACCGTGCGCTGTTGAAAATCTTAAGAGCTATAGCTTTGGAGCACATTGAATATATTGACCCAGCGAAAGGCAAAACATACATTGAGTTGAGAGACACAAGGAGAAGGGGAAGAAGCAGCGTTGTTCAAGAGGAACGGAGATGGATGGTACCGGATCCAGGGTGGTGCAAGCTGAATACAGATGGGTCATTTGTTAATTCTAATGAAGCTGGTGCTGGTATGATCTTGCGTGACCATCTTGGAGCTATTAACTTTTCTGCATGTAGGGTTTTGTACGCGTGCAGAGACCCCCTTGAAGCGGAGCTGTGTGCATGCATGGAAGGCTTGTCCCTTGCATTGCAGCGTTGTGATTTGCCAATTGCTGTGGAGTTGGATTCTCTCGAAGCGGTCTCTCTCATATCAAGCCCGGACATGGATCGTTCTGTTTACGCTTCACTTGTTAGAGAGATTAAGTACTTATTGGGTCTTCGAAAAACTTGTATTTCTCATGTCGCTAGAACTCAAAATAAAGCTAGTGATTGTTTAGCTAGTTTTGCTAGATCCCAAGGTAGGACCATGACTTGGATAGGAGCTGGTCCAGTTCAAGTAGTGGATATAGCATCGATGGATTGTAAGGATGATGTGATTGAGTAATACATTGCTATTTCCCCCGCAAAAAAAAAGCTTTGGAGCACATTGAATATGAATAAATCACAGCACAAATAGAGATCATGTTAAACAAAATAACTGCATTAGACAATCGTATACTTATTATCTGTTCCTCGATAGTCATGGAGCACATATGATTAAATCAGCATGGTTGCATCACATGATAATCTGTTGCTTTGGTCCAATCTGTTTGTAGGAGTTGGTAATGATGGTAACAATTGCTGAAGCACTTTACATTAGTATATGCTGATGAAGCTATATTATAGCCCAGTTATTGCACTAAGAATGAGCATATGCAACTAAAAAATAGCATATGAAATGAGATATTTTGGTCAACAATTATAATCCACTTATTGCTCCAGTTTAGTATGAAAACCTTAGATATTTTGGTCAATAATTTGATGAATCTACAAAATGGGCATATGAAATGGAATGTCTTGAGTGTAGACAGCATTAGTCATCCTATCAAGTGGTTAGGTTTGCAGTTATGGTACGCAATGACTCTTCCAGTTTAACAATAAAGGCAAAAAATGTGCTTACGTGGCAGATTATATAGTACAGGTTAATATCTAGAGAAACGTGATGTACCAAAAAAAAGGAGGTGTCATAGACAGGCGTGTTAAACCTAGCAGCTCACCTTTTCGACGCCATAACAGAGGTCCAAACTTCTAACATGAGAGAGTTCTCCAAGAAACTGCTTGATATCATCAGCATTACAATTACTGATTAACTTCCATACAAGTACGACTGACGCCGTCTCTAGAGATGTCATGTTCTTTAGTATAGGTAGCCTGGGCCCAGAAGGACTCCCGTCGATGGACAGAGAAATGAGCTTTGGAGCAGAAATAGAAGGCTGGTGATCATGCTCAAGTGGGTGGAGAAAGTCATCAGTGAGGGTCAAATACTTCAGTGTATTGGAGAAAATATCACGGTCCTTAATGCTGGTATTCGATACGAATAGATCCTCCAATACTGGGCAGCCCATGTCGAGGTGCTTAAAGAAACCTTGGAACAGAAAAGCAAAGCAGATGTGCAGTCTTTTCAAGTAGGCTGAAGTGAATACCGCAGGAGCGAGATGCAAACGATAGTTGTAATCGACAACCTTGACAGCCTGAGCCTTGTACTGTAACGCATGGGCGATCCATAGGTTGGCATCGGCGGAGTCATCTTCAGGGTATTCGGTGTCGGTCGGCAACCTGTACTCGAGCCAGAACGCCTCCAGGTCAACGGGTCTACGGAGCATCAGCAAACGGTTAACGAACCTCTTGAACTCAAAGTCGTCTTCATCATCATCTTCATACGGCATGTCTGCGAATTCCTTGAAAGACACGTCGATGCAGGGCACCCACTGCCAGAGGTCCCGCCAGCGCTGTGCCAGCACGCATGTGTGCACAGCTTCGCGTGAGCGCAGGTGGGAGAGAACATGGATGAGGAGCTCGTCCGGGAGGGCGCTGATCCTGTCTTCCATGCTCCCGTCGCCCGACGCCTCCGCCATGGGGTCAGAGCTCGGAGGCGTTCCGTCGAACAGGTTGTGTGCAGGGAGGCTGCAGCAACGGAAATGAACGAATGCAAGCCGTGAATCCGCAGCTCGGGACAAGATTTGGGACGGCAGGAAGAAGAGGAACGCAGAGAAACAAATATCAGGAAAGAAATGTCGAGAGAATCAACGAGGGGAGGTGAAAGGGATCGAGAGCATGCCTCCGGTGGTGCGCGACGGCGCTCAACTCTGTCCCACCCCAAATCCGGGTGGAGGCTAATGCCTCGACCAGCCTTGATGAACAGTAAGCGCCGTCAAGCGTTAGTCTTTAGACCTCTCCCAATGTATTGGTGCTAAAATGGGGTGCTAAGTGCATTAAAATGTTTAGCAACTAATGTCCCCAATGCATTGGTGCTTAGGTTTTGTAGCTAAACCTCCTCTATTTAATTGTTTAGCAATAAAACTCCTTCATGTATTGGTTGGTAGTCTTTTTGCCTAGGTCCACGTGCTTAGCATTGGTTCTTATTGGGGTCACTATAATGCTCTCTCTCCTCTTTAAATGCTTTGCCACATCATATTTCTGCCTATGTGGCACCCTTAGCACCTGTACACCGTGGAGCACTGGGAAGGGCCTTATTTGCAAAGAGAGCACCGTAATAATTGCCGAGTAAAGTGAAAAGAACACGTATACTACGGTTTACGCCTTCCCGGGAGAAGTGTTACTCTCTCGGTAACAAAATAGCAAATCATCCCGTCAAGTAAAACTACTCCTTCCTGTTAGAAGGGAGAGAAGGAGATTGGTGGAATAGTTGTTTGTATGATGGATGTTTATTGACTGAGCTTCGTGGGCATATATATAGGATTACAATAATCAATTTGGAGTACAAGACAAGACAAAACAAATCGTAGTTTATCCCATACTTCCTAATAATGATGTACTCAACATCCCCGTAGTCACAACGGTAGCGACGCAGACGGTGAGACTGGAGAAGAATCCGAAGGCAAGCCGACGGGCACCCCCCCCACCCACAGTCGTAATGGTCGATGCATCGTGGAAGGCGTGGCTGGAGTGAAAACCGACGAGATTTCTTAAGCAAGGCGGTAGCCCTTTGTGCCGTTTGTCGAGGTAGCCGAGACCGTAGGTGGTGTAATCGTCGAGGTAGCCGTGTGAAGAACACCGTGATCGGTGTCGAGTCGGGGGTTGTCGGTGTCGAGGTAGTCGTCGTGGAGCCGCGGAAGAAGAGCAGCGTCGGCCTAAGGAGGCGGCAGCGGCGGTGCTCGAAGTAGGCGAGAATGAACCCGACAGCGTGACGAAGACCGACGCGAACGGTGACGTTCCCACGCCAAGGGAGGTGACGCGGCGCATATCACGTGAAAGTCAACGCGCGTGGACGACGGTGGACTGCGGGCTACAGCGTTACGGCCCGAAGGGGCGACGCGACGGCAGCGGGCAGGTCGGGGCGACGGCGGGGAAGACCTCAAGACGGTTGCAGGCATCGCGTGCCACGCTCGATATGCCCCGACGGGGCGACGCAATGGCAGTGCGAGGGTTGGTGCAGCCTCGGGGACGGCCTGGAGCGGACGGCCTCAGTGCGGCGGTTGACCGCAGGCCGCGGCACTACGGCCCGAAGGGGCGACGCAGCGGCAGCGCGCGAGGTGGTGCAACCACAGGAACGGCATCAGGGCAGCGACGGGGATCACGTGCCGCAGCACTATGGCCCGAAAGGGCAACGCAGTGGCGGCGCGGATGGGTGTAGCCACGGGGAGAACCACGGGGCGGCGGCGCTGCGGCCCGACGGGGCCACGCCGCGGCAGCTGGTTGCTTGATCGGCGGAGGGACACGCTGAACTCAGGGACAGGGCGGTGATGGCCGGCTTAGAACGACGAGCGGGCCGACGCGTGGACGACGGTCGTGAAGGGCTGCCTATCGCGCGAGGCCATCGGGTCGGGGCGACGGGCGGGCAGATGCGCGGACGACGACCATTAGGGGCCGCCTGTCACGCGAGGCCGCCGGGTCGGTGAAGAGGTCGACCGGTCGCGCCAGTGACGTAGTAGAGGCGCACGAGGGTCGACAGCGGCGGCGGGCGACGCAAACAAATGAAGTATAGATCGGAAAACCAAAAAAAATGCCTATCAAAACGACCGACAAGAGAGCGAAAAAACCCGAAGCAAGGGATCGGGAAAAAGACTGTCTAGGGCAGTCGGTGAACACGACCGACGGACGAACCCTAGGTACGGGCAGCGCTGCCCTCGGTGGCGGTCATGGAGACCGACCGCCCCGAGGGCGGCGCACGGGTGCGGAAGCGACGGCGGCTAAGGTTTAGAACTCGGAAACTGATACCATTAGAAGGGGAGAGGAAGATTGGTGGAATAGTTGTTTGTATGATAGATGTTTATTGCTTAAGCCTCGTGGACATATATGAGCACAATGATCAACTTGGAGTATAAGACAAGGCAGAACAAATTCTAGTCTATCCATCGCAAAATAAGTTTTTTCTTTGAAAAGAAGGATAAACTCCGGTCTCTGCATCTAGACGATGCATGCAACTATTTTTATTAATTATTCATAAAAACCATATAAAATAATACATCAGTCAACCTAAAGCCACCATCTAGGTAACAATATTGCTACTCCTATTCTCTCGATGAAGGTATGCCGACTATCCGGGCCAAATACCAAACGGATATTGCACTAAACTCTAACATCTATAACCGGATGCCCCAGCCCAGCCACACACCGGGACTGGGTCCCATACCGGTTCAGCGCACTCTCAGAGGCTGTCGCCGCCATCTTCCTCCGGTCCATCTCCAAAGCAGGAGATGACGCATCGACCTTGCCCGGCCTGTCGTCGATGCCACCACGGCGCCAGACAACTCCACCATCCTGCACGTATCCGTCCACACGCGCTCATCGCTGAACCTCCACAGCGCCATGCCACCGGGATTCGCCGTCGACCTTGCAATGAATGCGACGCTGCTCCTCCGCTTGTCCCGTCCACCTAGCATTTGCTCCAAGCGATGCCCCCAGGAGGAACAACAACATTGAAGGTGCCATCATCGTCTAATCCGATTGATTCAAGTCTAGGGTTTTCCCCAGAGCATCACGAGTAGGGTGCCACGACCTGCAACAACGATGCCTCGAGAAGGGAACGACGTCATGGACGCCACCATCGTCCACCATGATCGAAGTCGGCGCGGTTTTCACTGGAAGTCACGTTTCCCCCAAACTCACAGCTGAGTGTAACCGAACGGAGCCTCACTGTGGAGACGAGGGCCGCCATCGGCATGCCAACAAGGAGCCTCCAGTGTAACGCCCCATATGTAACTTGCCATATTTGTATTCCAACTCTTGCCATTTTCGGCACTAAGTTATGATATTCCTCGTTGTTGGGTTTTGTCTCCGTGTTGCTTTTGTCTTTGTCATTCATCTCTTATCATGTCATCATGTGCATCGCATTTGCATACGTGTTCGTCTCATGCATCCGAGCATTTTCCCCGTTGTCCGTTTTGCATTCCGGCGCTCCTATGTCCTCCGGTGTCCCCTTTTGCCTCTTTTCGTGTGCGGGTGTTAAACGTTCTCAGATTGGACCGAGACTTGCCAAGCGGCCTTGGTATACTACCAGTAGACCGCCTGTCAAGTTTCGTGCCATTTGGACTTCGTTTGATACTCCAACGGTTAACCGAGGAACCGAAAAGGCATCGTGTGTGTTGCAGTCCAACACCTCTTCAAAGTGGCCCAAAACCCACCTAAACCCCCTCCATCTTCTCGGTCGTTCGATCACGATCGCGTGGCCGAAAACCATGCTCAATTTGGAGCCTCCTAGCTCCTTCTATGTATAAAAGGCATCTCCTCCGAAATCCCGTATCCACTCCAACCCTAACCCTAGCCCCGCTCCCTCCTCGCGCCGGACACGTCCGGTCCGCGCAGGACGTTTCGCGCCGCCGCCCACAGCCACTGGCATCGTGCCATGTGACCTCCTCGCCGCCCCCGCTGTCGCGGCCCGACAAGCCCGCAGCGGGCCCGCCCAGCCCATCGCCGCCCGCGCCTCCATCGCGCCTCGCTCCGCCGCATCGCCGCCCCGCGCGCCGCCCGGCTCCGTCGTCCGCCGCCATCGCCGCCGACCGCTCCCCGCCGGAGTTTCGCCGCCCGGACGCCGCAGTTCGCCGGCGACCGCGGCCACCAGCGCCCCTCGCCGCCCCCTCGAGTCCCGTGCCCGGCCGCGCCTCCCCGGCCTCCCCGGCGCCCCCTCGCCAGCGACTCCAACTCCGGCCGCCGCACTGTTAGACTCTGGCGAGCTCCCCGTCCAACCTCGTCAAGCGTGACCCGGATCTAGATCTGAGAGAAACCCTAGGGGGTTGACTTTTGTCCCCAGTTTTCATATTTGTAGCATATTTCATCATGCCATAACTTTGCATCAGTAGCTCCGTTTTGGGCGTGTAGTGTATCAAATTGTTCGCCTGGATGTGCACTTCATTTCATTCCATTGCATCATATTCATTTGAGTTCATCTTGATGCCCTAAATGCTGTTGTAAGAGTGCTATGTAATGTTAGTTTCAGATTCTTAACAGATATTGGACATTTGTCATTTTTGCCATGTTTAATGTGTGCCTCCTATGAACTTGAGCCCTACATGTGTTTTGTTGTATGCCATGCCATCTTTACAGGGGTGTATGCCATGTATTTTTGTGATCAATGTGGTGACTAGCACAAGCATGCAAAGTAGCTCTCGTAATGTTGCTGATTTTAGGGACTTAGAATTCTTCTAAGTCATTTTCCTGATGATATTTTTATGCCATGTATTCATGTTGCTACAGAGTGATCCATGCCTCTTTTGAGCATGTTTAGTAAGGGTGATTTTGAGATATTGTTATGCTCTATCCATCCATGTCTTTGTTTGCAATTATGGAGTACCCTAGCATGACTCAATCTTGCTCTACTTTTGCCACAAAATGTTCCTGGCAGATTGTTTACATGTTAAGCAATTTTCCGAGGTTGTTGTAGTTGATCCATGCATGCTATGAGAGTGTTTTTGTCATGGTTAGCTTATTTAACATGTCTTTTTGCTGGGCGTATTCTTAGTTTGTCATGCAATGCCTTGTGGTGAGTGCATCGAGCTCGTAAACATGCCTACGTAACTCTGTTTTGCCATGTTCCAGTTTTTTGATTAGTCTGAATCTGTTAGCGAAACTTGCTATGTGTCACATGGTTTCCATTGTATTTTCTGATCCCTTTTGGCTTATGGTCAGTAAGGGACTTTTGTTATATGCTTTGTGTAGTTTCATGCCATGCCTTGCTTTGCCATGATATGTTCCTATAGCATGTTCTTATCTTGCTCTAGACTTTGCTTCCTCATGTTAAATCCTGACATGTTGTTATTTTCACTAAGCCTGTGAAGCTGATATCTTTGCACTTTTGCCATGCTTGTTTGAACCTGCTATTGTGTGAACTAGCCGTAGCTCAGTGTTCATCTTTTGTCGAGCATCTTGAGTGGATCACTGCCATGTGATTTGTTGCTATGTTAGAGTGCAGTAGCTTGTTGTCTTGATGCATTTAGATGTCATCGTGCTGTTAATCGCAGCTTTGCGCCATTATTGTTTTGCTCTCCATTTGCAAACCGTGCATCCGATTCCCCTGATCTTTATATCGATTTCGACCGAAATCAACTCATCTTTCCAGCGGCACTCTTGTTTTCCAAGTTGAGGCCTGGTTCAATCCTTCCTTTCCGAGGCATGCATATGCATCGCGTAACACATCCCGCATATCATGCCATGTTTTGCATCATGTTGTTTGCGCATTGCACCATGGTTGATCGCGTTTCCCTTTGTTTGTGTTCTTGCTTTGGGTAGAGCCGGGAGACGAGTACGTGATCGAGGAACCCGTTGAGTACGCTTTCGAGGATCAAGCTAACGTCAACTTGGAGAACTTTGCAGGCAAGATGACCATACCCTCGAAATCACTTCTATCTTTGCTTGCTAGTTGCTCGCTCTATTGCTATGCCTATGCTAAGATACCTACCACTTGCTTTATTATGCCTCCCATATTGCCATGTCAAGCCTCTAACCCACCTTGTCCTAGCAAACCGTTGTTTGGCTATGTTACCGCTTTGCTCAGCCCCTCTTATAGCGTTGCTAGTTGCAGGTGAATATTGGAGTTTGTTCCTTGTTGGAACATGTTTATTGTTGGGATATCATTATTATATCTTGGTTACTTTAATGCACCTATATACTTGGTAAAGGGTGGAAGGCTCGGCCTTATGCCTGGTGCTTTGTTCCACTCTTGCCGCCCTAGTTTCCGTCATACCGGTGTTATGTTCCTTGATCTTGCGTTCCTTACACGGTTGGGTTATAATGGGAACCCCTTGACAGTTCGCCTTGAATAAAACTCCTCCAGCAAGGCCCAACCTTGGTTTTACCATTCGCCACCTAGCCTCTTTTCCCCTGGGTTCCGCGGACTCAAGGGTCATCTTTATTTTAAACCCCCAGGCCAGTGCTCCTCTTAGTGTTGGTCCAAACTAGAGCCCTTTGCAGCGCCCCCTTGGGGAAACTCGAGGTTTGGTTTTAGTTATACGGAGCGCTCATCCGGTGTGCCCTGAGAACGAGATATGTGCAGCTCCTATCGGGATTTGTCGGCACATTCGGGCGGCTTTGCTGGTTTAGTTTTACCATTGTCGAGATGTTTTGTAACCGGGATTCCGAGTGTGATCGGGCCGTCCTGGGAGAAGGAATATCCTTCGTTGATCGTGAGAGCTTGTGATGGCCTAAGTTGGGACACCCCTGCAGGGATTTGAACTTTTGAAAGCCGTGCCCGCGGTTATGGGTAGATGGGAATTTGTTAATGTCCGGTTGTAGAAAACCTGAAACTTAACTTAAATAAAATGAATCAACAGCGTGTGTAGCCGTGATGGTCTCTTTTCGGCGGAGTCCGGGAAGAGAACACGGTCTCGTGTTATGCTTGAACGTAGGTTGTTCTAGGATCACTTCTTGATCATAGATTCTCGACCGTGCCTTGCCTTTCTCTTATCACTCTCATTTGCGTATGTTAGCCACCATATATGCTAGTGCTTGCTGCAGCTCCACCTCATACCTTTTCCCTACCCATAAGCTTAAATAGTCTTGATCGTGAGGGTGTGAGATTGCTGAGTCCCCATGACTCACAGATTACTTCAAAACCAGATGCAGGGACTGATGATACCATTCCAGGAGATGCGACTGAGCTCAAGTGGGAGTTCGATGAGGACTCAGGACGATACTACGTTTCCTTTCCAGACGATCAGTAGTGGAGCCCAGTTGGGGCGATCGGGGACATTATGCATTTGGGGCTGTCTTTATTTTGGTTCCGTAGTCGGACCTTGATTGTATCTGGATGATTGTAATGATATATTTATGCTATTGTGTGAAGTGGCGATTGTAAGCCAACTATGTACCTCTTTCCTTATTCAGTACATGGGATGTGTAAAGATTACCCCTCTTGCGACATTGTCTACAATGCGGTTATGCCTCTCAGTCGTGCTCCGACACGTGGGAGATATAGGCGCATCATGGGCGTTACAAGTTGGTAATCAGAGCCTTCCCCGACTTAGGAGCCCCCTGCTTGATCGAATCGCTGGCGTTGTTGAGTCTAGAAAAATGTTTTGAGTCTTTTAGGATTATATATATCGGAGAGTAGGATTCTTTTTACTCCTCATTCCCTTTGTCGCTCTGGTGAGGCATCCTGACGTAGAGTTTTGACTCTTCTCTTCTCAAATTTCACTAAAATTTTTTAGGATCACACGGGTATCTTGGAATCGTTCCGATGGTTTTGTGACGAGAACATTGTTCTTGGTGCCTCCTGACATTTAGGGGTTGTGGCAGTGTCCCGGGAGTTGAGCTCCGAGGTGTTGTCATCACAATTTTATCGTTGCAGTTCTGGAATACCTGAGTTTCGCCGACATCGAAAATCTCTTTTATGCAGTTGTTGGTGAGATAACCTCGACACCACCCAGTACTGGGGCGGGAGTTTGGGAGTATTGCCATAACTCGTATAACGGATGCTTTTCGAAGGTTGAGGTAAATGATTTTCGAAGGTTTCTTGGTTATGTGTTGAAGGATGGATACAGCTGGATGTAGGATTTGCTTGCTTTGGGTGAGATATTATGCTTCCCTTGTATCCCCAACACCTGATTGCATAACCGGGAAAATTTCGGGAGTTTCATAGGTGGGAATTCATGTAGCTCTAATATTTCTTCCGCGAATATTTGGTTTGTGATTGGGTAATCCTTACCAAGTATTTGTTCTTGTCCGTACCTAGTGACACTCTGTTGAGAATATTGTCTGTACCTTGGGAATTCAACTAACTTTATTATTGCGTCGTGGCTCGGATGCCACTGAGACCGAAAGGTCGAGCGTGAATCATATAGTAGATATGATCTACATAGTGATGTTCACCATTGAAAACTACACCATTTCACGTGATGATTGGTTATGGTTTAGTTGATTTGGATCACGTGATCACTTAGAGGATTAGAGGGATGTCTTTCTAAGTGGGAGTTCTTAAGTAATATGATTAATTGAACTTAAATTTATCATGAACTTAGTACCTAATAGTACCTTGCTTGTCTATGTTTGATTGTAGATAGATGGCCCGTGCTGTTGTTCCGTTGAATTTTAATGCGTTCCTTGAGAAAGCAAAGTTCAAAGATGATGGTAGCAATTACACGGACTGGGTCCGTAACTTGAGGATTATCCTCATTGCTGCACAGAAGAATTACGTCCTGGAAGCACCGCTGAGTGCCAGGCCTGCTGCTGATGCAACTAACGACGCTAAGAACATCTGGCAGAGCAAAGCTGATGACTACTCGATAGTTCAGTGTGCCAGGCTTTACGGCTTAGAACCGGGACTTCAACGACGTTTTTGTTGTGTTTCGTAGTAATTTCAAAAAAATTCCTACACACACGCAAGATCATGTGATGCATAGCAACGAGAGGGGAGAGTATTGTCTACGTACCCACGCAGACCGACTGCGGAAGCGTTGACACAACGTAGAGGAAGTAGTCGTACGTCTTCACGATCCAACCGATCAAGCACCGAAACTACGACACCTCCGAGTTCGAGCACACGTTCAGCTCGATGACGATCCCCGGACTCCGATCCAGCAAAGTGTCGGGGAAGAGTTCCGTCAGCACGACGGCGTGGTGACGATCTTGATGTACTACAGCAGCAGGGCTTCGCCTAAACTCCGCTACAGTATTATCGAGGAATATGGTGGCTGGGGGCACCGCACACGGCTAAGGAATAGATCACGTGTATCAACTTGTGTCTTTCTGGGGTGCCCCTGCCTCTGTATATAAAGGACTAGAGGGGGGGAGGCTGGCCGGCCAAGTGTGGCGCGCCAGGAGAGTCCTACTCCCTTTGGGAGTAGGATTCCCCCCCCCCCCCCCCCAATCCTAGTTGGAATAGGACTCCTTGAGGGGGGAAAGAGAGAGAGAGGGGGCCAGCCACCTCTCCTAGTCCTAATAGGACTAGGGGAAGGGGGGAGGCGCACAGCCACCTTGGGCTGCCCCTTTCTCCTTTCCACTAAAGCCCACTAAGGCCCATATAGCTCCCGGGGGGGGGGGTTCCGGTAACCTCCCGGTAATCCGGTAAAATCCCGATTTCACCCGGAACACTTCCGATGTCCAAATATAGGCTTCCAATATATCAATCTTTATGTCTCGACCATTTCGAGACTCCTCGTCATGTCCGTGATCACATCCGGGACTCCGAACAACCTTCGGTACATCAAAACTCATAAACTCATAATATAACTGTCATCGAAACCTTAAGCGTGCGGACCCTACGGGTTCGAGAACAATGTAGACATGACCGAGACACGTCTCTGGTCAATAACCAATAGCGGGACCTGGATGCCCATATTAGCTCCTACATATTCTACGAAGATCTTTATCGGTCAGACCGCATAACAACATACGTTGTTCCCTTTGTCATCGGTATGTTACTTGCCCGAGATTCGATCGTCGGTATTCCAATACCTAGTTCAATCTCATTACCGGCAAGTCTCTTTACTCGTTCTGTAATACATCATCCCGCAACTAACTCATTTAGTTGCAATGCTTGCAAGGCTTAAGTGATGTGCATTACCGAGAGGGCCCAGAGATACCTCTCCGACAATCGGAGTGAAAAAACCTAATCTCGAAATACGCCAACCCAACATGTACCTTTGGAGACACCTATAGTACTCCTTTATAATCACCCAGTTACGTTGTGACGTTTGGTAGTACCCAAAGTGTTCCTCCGGTAAACGGGAGATGCATAATCTCATAGTTATAGGAACATGTATAAGTCATGAAGAAAGCAATAGCAACATACTAAATGATCGGGTGCTAAGCTAATAAAATGGGTCATGTCAATCAGATCATTCTCTCAATGATGTGTTCCCGTTAATCAAATAAAAACTCATTGTTCATGGTTAGGAAACATAACCATCTTTGATTAACGAGCTAGTCAAGTAGAGGCATACTAGTGACACTTTGTTTGTCTATGTATTCACACATGTATTATGTTTCCAGTTAATACAATTCTAGCATGAATAATAAACATTTATCATGATTATAAGGAAATAAATAATAACTTTATTATTGCCTCTAGGGCATATTTCCTTCAGTCTCCCACTTGCACTAGAGTCAATAATCTAGTTCACATCGCCATGTGATTTAACAGCAATAGTTCACATCACCATGTGATTAACACCCATAGTTCACATCGATATGTGATCAACACCCAAAGGGTTTACTAGAGTCAGTAATCTAGTTCACATCGCTATGTGATTAACACCCAAAGAGTACTAAGGTGTGATCATGTTTTGCTTGTGAGATAATTTTAGTCAACGGGTCTGTCATATACAGATCCGTAAGTATTTTGCGAATTTCTATGTCAACAATGCTCTGCACGGAGCTACTCTAGCTTATTGCTCCCACTTTCAATATGTATCTAGATCGAGACTTAGAGTCATCCAGATCTGTGTCAAAACTTGCATCGACGTAACTTTTTACGGCGAACCTTTTTGTCACCTCCATAATTGAGAAATATTTCCTTATTCCACTAAGGATAATTTTGACCGCTGTCCAGTGATCTACTCTTAGATCACTATTGTACTCCTTTGCTTAACATAGTGTAGGGTATACAATAGATCTGGTACACAGCATGGCATACTTTATAGAACCTATGGCTGAGGCATAGGGAATGACTTTCATTCTATTTCTATCTTCTGCCGTGGTCGGGCTTTGAGTCTTACTCAATTTCACACCTTGCAACACAGGTAAGAACTCTTTCTTTGACTGTTCCATTTTGAACTACTTCAAAATCTTGTCAAGGTATGTAGTCATTGAAAAAACTTATCAAGCGTCTTAATCTATCTCTATAGATCTTGATGCTCAATATGTAAGCAGTTTTACCGAGGTTTTTCTTTGAAAAACTCCTTTCAAATATTCCTTTATGCTTTCCAGAAAATTATACATTATTTCCGATTAACAATATGTCGTTCGCATATACTTATCAGAAATGCTGTAGTGCTCCCACTCACTTTCTTGTAAATACAGGCTTCACGCAAGTCTGTATAAAACTATATGCTTTGATCAACTTATCAAAGCGTATATTCCAACTCCGAGATGCTTGCACCAGTCCATAGATGGATCGCTGGAGCTTGCATATTTACTTAACACCTTTAGGATCGACAAAACCTTCTAGTTGCATCGTATACAACTCTTCTTTAATAAATCCATTAAGGAATGCGGTTTTGTTTATCCATTTGCCAGATTCAGAAAATGCGGCAATTGCTAACATGATTCGGACAGACTTAAGCATAGATACGAGTGAGAAAATCTCATCGTAGTCAACACCTTGAACTTGTCGAAAACCTTTTGCGACAATTCTAGCTTTGTAGATAGTAACACTACTATCAGCGTCCGTCTTCCTCTTGAAGATCCATTTATTTTCTATGGCTTGCCGATCATCGGGCAAGTCAGCCAAAGTCCATACTTTGTTCTCATACATGGATCCCATCTCAGATTTCATGGCCTCAAGCCATTTTGCGGAATCTGGGCTCATCATCGCTTCCTCATAGTTCGTAGGTTCGTCATGGTCAAGTGACATGACCTCTAGAATAGGATTACCGTACCACTCTGGTGCGGATCTCACTCTGGTTTACCTGCGAGATTCGGTAGTAACTTGATCTGAAGTTACATGATCATCATCATTAGCTTCCTCACTAATTGGTGTAGTAGTCACAGGAACAGATTTCTGTGATGAACTACTTTCCAATAAGGGAGAAGGTACAATTACCTTATCAAGTTTTTTTACTTTCTTCCCACTCACTTCTTTCGAGAGAAACTCCTTCTCTAGAAAGTTTCCAAATTTAGCAACAAAAGTCTTGCCTTCGGATCTGTGATAGAAGGTGTATCCAATAGTTTCCTTTGGATATCCTATGAAGATTTACTTCTCCGATTTGGGTTCGAGCTTATCATGTTGAAACTTTTTCACATAAGCATCGCAGTCCCAAACTTTAAGAAATGACAACTTTGGTTTCTTGCCAAACCACAGTTCAGATTGTGTCGTCTCAACGGACTTAGATGGTGCCCTATTTAACGTGAATGCAGCTGTCTCTAATGCATAACCCCAAAACGATAGTGGTAGATCGGTAAGAGACATCATAGATTGCACTATATCCAATAAAGTACGGTTATGACGTTCGGACACACCATTACACTATGGTGTTCCAGGTGGCGTGAGTAGTGAAACTATTTCACATTGTTTTAATCGAAGACCAAACTCGTAACTCAAATATTTTACCTCTGCGATCATATCATAGAAACTTTTATTTTCTTGTCACGATGATTTTCCACTTCACTCTGAAATTCTTTGAACTGTTCAAATGTTTCAGACTTATGTTTCATCAAGTAGATATCCCCATATCTTCTCAAATCATCTGTGAAGGTCAGAAAATAATGATACCTGCTGCAAGCCTTAATATTCATCGGACCACATACATCAGTATGTATGATTTCCAACAAATCTATTGCTTGCTTCATTGTTCCGGAGAACGGCATTTTAGTCATCTTGCCCATAAGGCATGGTTCGCAAGCATCAAGTGATTCATAATCAAGTGATTCCAAAAGCCCATCAGCATGGAGTTTCTTCATGCGCTTTACACCAATATGACCTAAACGGCAGTGCCACAAATAAGTTGCACTATCATTATTAACTTTGCATCTTTTGGTTTCAATATTATGAATATGTGTATCACTACGATCGAGATCCAATGAACTTGTTTCATTGGGTGTATGACCATCGAAGGTTTTATTCATGTAAACAGAACAACAATTTATTCTCTTACTTAAATGAATAACCGTATTACAATAAACATGATCAAATCATATTCATGCTTAACGCAAAAACCAAATAACACTTATTTAGGTTCAACACTAATCCCGAAAGTATAGGGGAGTGTGCGATGATGATCATATCAATCTTGGAACTACTTCCAACACACATCGTCACTTCACCCTTAACTAGTCTCTGTTTATTCTGCAACTCCCGTTTCGAGTTACTACTCTTAGCAACTGAACTAGTATCAAATACTGAGGGGTTGCTATAAACACTAGTAAAGTACACATCAATAACATGTATATCAAATATACTTATGTTCACTTTGCCATCCTTTTTATCCGCCAATCACTTGGGGTAGTTCCGCTTCCAGTGACCAGTCCCTTTGCAGTAGAAGCACTTAGTCTCAGGCTTAGGATCAGACTTGGGCTTCTTCACTTGAGCAGCAACTTGCTTGCTGTTCTTTTTGAAGTTCCCCTTCTTCCCTCTGCCCTTTTCTTGAAACTAGTGGTCTTGTCTACCATCAACACTTGATGTTTTTCTCGATTTCTACCTTCATCAATTTCCGCATTATGAAGAGCTTGGGAATCGTTTCCGTTATCCCTTGCATATCATAGTTCATCACGAAGTTCTACTAACTTGGTGATGGTGACTAGAGAATTCTGTCAATCACTATCTTATCTGGAAGATTAACTCCCACTTGATTCAAGCGATTGTAGTACTCAGACAATCTGGGCACATGCTCACTAGTTGAGCGATTCTCCTCCATCTTTTAGCTATAGAACTTGTTGGAGACTTCATATCTCTCAACTCGGGTATTTGCTTGAAATATTAACTTCAACTCCTGGAACATATCATATGGTCCATGACGTTCAAAACGTCTTTGAAGTCCCGATTCTAAGCTGTTAATCGTGGTGCACTAAACTATCAAGTAGTCATCATATTGAGCTAGCCAAACGTTCATAACGTCTGCATCTGCTCCTGCAATAGGCCCGTTACCTAGCGGTGCATCAAGGACATAATTCTTCTATGCAGCAATGAGGATAAACCTCAGATCACGGATCCAATCCGTATCATTGCTACTAACATCTTTCAACACAATTTTCTCTAGGAACATATAAAAATAAACACAGGTAAGCAACAACGCGAGCTATTGATCTACAACATGATTTGCAAAATACTACCAGGACTAAGTTCATGATAAATTTAAGTTCAATTGATCATATTACTTAAGAACTCCCACTTAGATAGACATCCCTCTAATCCTCTAAGTGATTACGTGATCCAAATCAACTAAACCATAACTGATCATCACGTGATATGGAGTAGTTTTCAATGGTGAACATCGTTATGTTGATCATATCTGCTATATGATTCACGCTCAACCTTTCGGTCTCCGTGTTCCGAGGCCATATCTGTATATGCTTGGTTCGTCAAGTATAACCTGAGTATTCCGCGTCTGCAACTGTTTTGCACCCGTTGTATTTGAACGTAGAACCTATCACATCCGATCATCACGTGGTGTCTCAGCACGAAGAACTTTCGCAATGGTGCATACTCAGGGAGAACACTTCTTGATAATTTAGTGAGAGATCATCTTATAATGCTACCGTCAATCAAAGCAAGATAAGATGCATAAAAGGATAAACATCACATGCAATCAATATAAGTGATATGATATGGCCATCATCATCTTGTGCTTGTGATCTCCATCTCCGAAGCACCGTCGTGACCACCATCGTCACCGGCGTGACACCTTGATCTCCATCGTAGTATCGTTGTCGTCTCGCCAAGCTTGTGCTTCTACGACTATCGCTACCGCTTAGTGATAAAAGTAAAGCATTACATTGCGATTGCATTGCATACAATAAAACGACAACCATAAGGCTCCTGCCAGTTGCCGATAACTCGGTTACAAAACATGATCATCTCATAAAATAAAATTCAGCATCATGTCTTGACCATATCACATCACAACATGCCCTGCAAAAACAAGTTAGACGTCCTCTACTTTGTTGTTGCAAGTTTTACGTGGCTGCTACGGGCTTAAGCAAGAACCAATCTCACCTACGCATCAAAACCACAACGATAGTTTGTCAAATAGACTCCGTTTTAACCTTCGCAAGGACCGGGCGTAGCCATACTTGGTTCAACTAAAGTTGGAGAGACAGTCGCCCGCAAGCCACCTATGTGCAAAGCACGTCGGGGGAACCGGTCTCGCGTAAGCATACGCGTAATGTTGGTCCGGGTCGTCTCGTCCAACAATGCCGCCAAACCAAAGTATGACATGCTGGTAGGCAGTATGACTTATATCGCCAACAACTCACTTGTGTTCTACTCGTGCATATAACATCAACATAAATAACCTAGGCTCGGATGCCACTGTTGGGTTTCGTAGTAATTTCAAAAAAATTCCTACGCACACGCAAGATCATGTGATGCATAGCAACGAGAGGGGAGAGTATTGTCTACGTACCCATGCAGACCGACTGCGGAAGCGTTGACACAACGTAGAGGAAGTAGTCGTACGTCTTCACGATCCAACCGATCAAGCACCGAAACTACGGCACCTCCGAGTTCGAGCACACGTTCAGCTCGATGACGATCCCCGGACTCCGATCCAGCAAAGTGTCGGGGAAGAGTTCCGTCAGCACGACGGCGTGGTGACAATCTTGATGTACTACAGCAGCAGGGCTTCGCCTAAACTCCGCTACAGTATTATCGAGGAATATGGTGGCTGGGGGCACCGCACACGGATAAGGAATAGATCACGTGGATCAACTTGTGTCTTTCTGGGGTGCCCCTGCCTCCGTATATAAAGGACTAGAGGGGGGAGGCTGGCCGGCCAAGTGTGGCGCGCCAGGAGAGTCCTACTCCCTCTGGGAGTAGGATTCCCCCCCAATCCTAGTTGGAATAGGACTCCTTGAGGGGGGAAAGAGAGAGAGGGGGCCGGCCACCTCTCCTAGTCCTAATAGGACTAGGGGAAGGGGGGAGGCGCACAGCCACCTTGGGCTGCCCCTTTCTCCTTTCCACTAAAGCCCACTAAGGCCCATATAGCTCCCGGGGGGGTTCCGGTAACCTCCCGGTACTCCGGTAAAATCCCGATTTCACCCGGAACACTTCCAATGTCCAAATATAGGCTTCCAATATATCAATCTTTATGTCTCGACCATTTCGAGACTCCTCGTCATGTCCGTGATCACATCCGGGACTCCGAACAACCTTCGGTACATCAAAACTCATAAACTCATAATATAACTGTCATCGAAACCTTAAGCGTGCGGCCCCTACGGGTTCGAGAACAATGTAGACATGACCGAGACACGTCTCCGGTCAATAACCAATAGCGGGACCTGGATGCCCATATTAGCTCCTACATATTCTACGAAGATCTTTATCGGTCAGACCGCATAACAACATACGTTGTTCCCTTTGTCATCGGTATGTTACTTGCCCGAGATTCGATCGTCGGTATTCCAATACCTAGTTCAATCTCGTTACTGGCAAGTCTCTTTAGTCGTTCTGTAATACATCATCCCGCAACTAACTCATTTAGTTGCAATGCTTGCAAGACTTAAGTGATGTGCATGACCGAGAGGGCCCAGAGATACCTCTTCGACAATCGGAGTGACAAAACCTAATCTCGAAATACGCCAACCCAACATGTACCTTTGGAGACACCTGTAGTACTCCTTTATAATCACCCAGTTACGTTGTGACGTTTGGTAGTACCCAAAGTGTTCCTCCGGTAAACGGGAGTTGCATAATCTCATAGTTATAGGAACATGTATAAGTCATGAAGAAAGCAATAGCAACATACTAAACGATCGGGTGCTAAGCTAATAGAATGGGTCATGTCAATCAGATCATTCTCTCAATGATGTGATCCCGTTAATCAAATAACAACTCATTGTTCATGGTTAGGAAACATAACCATCTTTGATTAACGAGCTAGTCAAGTAGAGGCATACTAGTGACACTTTGTTTGTCTATGTATTCACACATGTATTATGTTTCCGGTTAATACAATTCTAGCATGAATAATAAAAATTTATCATGATTATAAGGAAATAAATAATAACTTTATTATTGCCTCTAGGGCATATTTCCTTCAGTTTTAAACGTCATGGAGCATATGAGATGTTCCAGGAGTTGAAGTTAATATTCCAAGCAAATTCTCGGATTGAGAGATATGAAGTCTCCAATAAGTTCTATAGCTGCAAGATGGAGGAGAATTGTTCTGTCAGTGAACATATACTCAGAATGTCTGGGTACCATAATCACTTGACTCAGCTGGGAGTTAATCTTCCGGTTGATAGTGGCATTGACAGAGTTCTTCAATCACTGCCACCAAGCTACAAGAGCTTCGTGATGAACTATAATATGCAAGGGATGAATAAGACAATTCCTGAGCTCTTCGCAATGCTAAAGGCTGCGAAGGTAGAAATCAAAAAGGAGCATCAAGTGTTGATGGTCAACAAGACCACTAGTTTCAAGAAAAAGGGTAAAGGGAAGAAAAAGGGGAACTTCAAGAAGAATAGCAAGCAAGTTGCTGCTTAGGAGAAGAAACCCAAGTCTGGACCTAAGCATGAAACTGAGTGCTTCTAGTGCAAGCAGACTGGTCACTGGAAGCAGAACTGCCCCAAGTATTTGGCGGATAAGAAGGATGGCAAGGTGAAGAAAGGTATATGTGATATACCTGTTATTGATGTGTACCTTACTAGAGCTCGAAGTAGCACCTGGGTATTTGATACTGGTTCTGTTGCTAATATTTGCAACTCGAAACAGGGACTACGGATTAAGCGAACACTAGCAAAGGACGAGGTGACGATGCGTGTGGGGAACGGTTCCAAAGTCGATGTGATCGCGGTCGGCACGCTACCTCTACATCTACCTTCGGGATTAGTATTAGACCTAAATAGTTGTTATTTGGTGCTAGCATTGAGCATGAACATTATATCTGGATCTTGTTTGATGCGAGACGGTTATTCATTTAAATCAGAGAATAATGGTTGTTCTATTTATATGAGTAATATCTTTTATGGTCATGCACCCTTAAAGAGTGGTCTATTCTTGATTAATCTCGATAGTAGTGATACACATATTCATAATGTTGAAGCCAAAAGATGCAGAGTTGATAATGATAGTGCAACTTATTTGTGGCACTGCCGTTTAGGTCATATCGGTATAAAGCGCATGAAGAAACTCCATACTGATGGACTTCTGGAACCACTTGATTATGAATCACTTGGTACTTGCGAACCATGCCTCATGGACAAGATGACTAAAACGCCATTCTCCGGAACTATGAAGAGAGCAACAGATTTGTTGGAAATCACACATACAGATGTATGTGGTCCGATGAATGTTGAGGCTCATGGGGGATATCATTATTTTCTCACCTTCACAGATGATTTAAGCAGATATGGATATATCTAATTAATGAAGCATAAGTCTGAAACATTTGAAAAGTTCAAAGAATTTCAGAGTGAAGTTGAAAATCATCGTAACAATAAAATAAAGTTTGTACGATCTGATTGTGGAGGAGACTATTTGAGTTACGAGTTTGGTCTACATTTGAAATGATGCGGAATTGTTTCGCAACTCACGCTACCCGGAACACCACAGCGTAATGGTGTGTCCGAACGTCGTAATCGTACTTTACTAGATATGGTGCGATCTATGATGTCTCTTACAGATTTACCGCTATCGTTTTGGGGTTATGCTTTAGAGACGGCCGCATTCACGTTAAATAGGGCACCATCGAAATCCGTCGAGACGACGCCTTATGAACTATGGTTTGGCAAGAAACCAAAGTTGTCATTTCTGAAAGTTTGGGGCTGCGATGCTTATGTGAAAAAGCTTCGACTTCATAAGCTCGAACCCAAATTGGAGAAATGTGTCTTCATAGGATCCCCAAAGGAGACTGTTGGGTACACCTTCTATCACAGATCCGAAGGAAAGACATTCATTGCTAAGAATGGATCCTTTCTGGAGAAGGAGTTTCTCTTGAAAGAAGTGAGTGGGAGGAAAGTAGAACTTGATGAGGTGACTGTACCTGCTCCCTTATTGGAAATTATACATCACATAAATCGGTTTCTGTGACACCTACACCAACTAGTGAGGAAGTTAATGATGATGATCATGAAATGTCAGATCAAGTTACTACTGATCTTCGTAGATCAACCAGAGTAAGATCCGCACCAGAGTGGTACGGTAATCCTGTTCTGGAAGTCATGCTACTAGATCATGATGAACCTATGAACTATGAAGAAGCGATGGTGAGCCCAAATTCCGCAAAATGGCTTGAAGCCATGAAATATGAGATGGGATCCATGTATGAGAACAAAGTGTGGACTTTGGTTGACTTGCCCGTTGATCGGCAAGCAATTGAGAATAAATGGATCTTTAAGAAGAAGACTGGCGCTTACGGTAATGTTACTGTCTACAAAGCTCGACTTGTTGCGAAAGGTTTTTGACAAGTTCAAGGGATTGACTACCATATGATTCACGCTCGACCTTTCGGTCTTAGTGTTCCGATGCCTTATCTGCATATGCTAGGCTCGTCAAGTTTAACCTGAGTATTCTGCGTGTGCAAAACTGCTTGCACCTGTTGTAGATGGACGTAGAGCTTATCACACCCGATCATCACGTGGTGTCTGGGCACGACGAACTTTGGCAACGGTACATACTCAGGGAGAACACTTTTATCTTGAAATTTAGTGAGAGATCATCTTATAATGCTACCGTCAATCAAAGCAAGATAAGATGCATAAAAGATAAACATCACATGCAATCAATATAAGTGATATGATATGGCCATCATCATCTTGTACTTGTGATCTCCATCTCCGAAGCACCATCATGATCACCATCGTCACCGGCGCGACACCTTGATCTCCATCGTATAATCGTTGTCGTCTCGCCAATATTATGCTTCCACGACTATCGCTACCGCTTAGTGATAAAGTAAAGAATTACAGGCGATTGCATTGCATACAATAAAGCGACAACCATATGGCTCCTGCCAGTTGCCGATAACTCGGTTACAAAACATGATCATCTCATACAATAAAATTTAGCATCATGTCTTGACCATATCACATCACAACATGCCCTGCAAAAACAAGTTCGACGTCCTCTACTTTGTTGTTGCAAGTTTTACGTGGCTGCTACGGGCTTAGCAAGAACCGTTCTTACCTACGCATCAAAACCACAATGATAGTTTGTCAAGTTGGTGCTATTTTAACCTTCGCAAGGACCGGGCGTAGCCACACTCGGTTCAACTAAAGTTGGAGAAACTGACACCCGCCAGCCACCTATGTGCAAAGCACGTCGGTAGAACCAGTGTCGCGTAAGCGTACGAGTAATGTCGGTCCGGGCCGCTTCATCCAACAATACCGCCGAACCAAAGTATGACATGCTGGTAAGTAGTATGACTTATATCGCCCACAACTCACTTGTGTTCTACTCGTGCATATAACATTAACGCATAAAACCATGCTCTGATACCATTGTTGGGGAACGTAGTAATTTCAAAAAAAATCCTACGCACACGCCAGATCATGGTGATGCATAGCAACGAGATGGGAGAGTGTTGTCCACGTACCCTCGTAGACCGAAAGCGGAAGCGTTATCACAACGCGGTAGATGTAGTCGTACGTCTTCACGATCCGACTGATCAAGTACCGAACGTACGGCACCTCCGAGTTCAGCACACGTTCAGCCCGATGACGTCCCTCGAACTCCGATCCAGCCGAGTGTTGAGGGAGAGTTTCGTCAGCACGACGGCGTGGTGACGATGTTGATGTTCTACCGACGCAGGGCTTCGCCTAAGCACCACTACAGTATTATCGAGGTGGAGTATGGTGGAGGGGGCACCGCACACGGCTAAAAGATCAAACAGATCAATTGTTGTGTCTCTAGGGTGCCCCCTGCCCCTATATATAAAGGAGCAAGGGGGGTGCGGCCGGCCATAGGAGGAGGCGCGCCGGAGGAGTCCTACTCCCACCTGGAGTAGGACTCCCCCTTTCCTAGTTGGATTAGGACTTGGGAGGGGGAAGGAGTGGAGGAGAAGGAAGGAAGGGGGGGGGCGCCACCCCCTCTCCTTGTCCTATTCGGACTAGGGGGAGGGGCGCGCGGCCAGCCCTTGCCTCCTCTCCTCTCTTCCACCTAGGCCCACTAAGGCTCATTAGGTTCCCGGTGGGGTCCGGTAACCTCCTGGTACTCCGGTAAAATCACTATTTCACCCGGAACACTTCTGACATCCAAACATAGGCTTCCAATATATCAATCTTCATGTCTCGACCATTTCGAGACTCCTCGTCATGTCCGTGATCACATCCGGGACTCCGAACAACCTTTGGTACATCAAAACATATAAACTCATAATATAACTATCATCTAATGTTAAGCGTGCGGACCCTACGGGTTCGAGAACTATGTAGACATGACCGAGACACATCTCCGGTCAATAACCAATAGCGGAACCTGGATGCTCATATTGGCTCCCACATATTCTACGAAGATCTTTATCGATTAGACTGCATAACAACATACGTTGTTCCCTTTGTCATCGGTATGTTACTTACCCGAGATTCGATCGTTGGTATCTCAATACCTAGTTCAATCTCGTTACCGACAAGTCTCTTTACTCGTTCCATAATACATCATCCCACAACTAACTCATTAGTTGCAATGCTTGCAAGGCTTAAGTGATGTAATGCCCTCGATGCGATTATATCTCCCACGTGTCGAGGCACGACTTAGAGGCATAATCGCATTGAAGGCATATGTCGCAAGTGAGGTAATCTTCACACAACCCATGTAATATAATAAGGAAAGAGAGTTACATAGTTGGCTTACAATCTACACTTCACACAATTACATGAATAAAGCATTACATCATCCAGATACAATCAAGGTCCGACTACGGAACCAAAATAAAAGAAGAACCCCAAATGCGACAAAGGTCCCCGATCGACCCCAACTGGGCTCCACTACAGATCAACTAGAACGAAACAGCACAAAGGACAAGATCTTCATCGAGCTCCTCCTGAGCTTGGTTGCGTCATCTGCACGGACTCATCGGCACCTGCAAGCTGGTTTTGGAAGTATCTGTGAGCCACGGGGACTCAGCAATCTCGCACCCTCGCGATCAAGACTATTTAAGCTTATGGGTAAGGTAAAAGTATGAGGTGGAGCTGCAGCAAGCGACTAGCATATATGGTGGCTAACATACGCAAATGAGAGCGAGAAGAGAAGGCAAAGCACGGTCGATAAAAGTATGATCAAAAAGTGATCCTAGACTACCTACGTCAAGCATAACTCCAACACCGTGTTCACTTCCCGGACTCCGCCGGAAAGAGACCATCACGGTTACACACGCAGTTGATTCATTTTAATTACGGTCAACTTCAGGTTTTATACAACCGGACGTTAACAAATTCCCATCTGCCCATAACCGCGGGCACGGCTTTCGAAAGTTCAAATCCCTGCAGGGTGTCCCAACTTAGCCCATCACAAGCTCTCACGGTCAACGAAGGAATAGACCTCCACCCGAGACGTTCCGATCAGACTCGGTATCCCGGTACAATAAGACATTTCGACAGGGTAAAACTAAACCAGCAACACCGCCCGATGCGCCGACATCCTGATGGGAGCTGCACATATCTCGTTCTCAGGGCAACACCGGATAGGTCAAGCTACGAGTAAAACCAGCCCTCAAGTTTCCCCGAGGTGGCCCCGCAGGCTGCCCATTTCGGACCAACACTTAGACAAGCACTGGCCCGGGGGGGGGGGTTAAAATAAAGATGACCCTCGAGAGAGCGACTCCCAAGGGAAAAGTAGGTGGTGGTGAGGCAAATGGTAAAACCAAGGTTGGGCATTGCTGGAGGAGCTTTACTTAAGGCGAACTTTCAAGGGGTTCCCATTATTACCCAACCGCGTGAGGAACGCAAAATCCGGGAACATAACACCGATATGACGGAAACTAGGGCGGCAAGAGTGGAACAAAACACCGGGCATAAGGCCGAGCCTTCCACCCTTTACCAAGTATATAGATGCATTAAGTAAATAAGATATATAGTGATATCCCAACAAGTAAATAAATGTCCCCACAAGGAACGGTCTCCAATCTTCACCTGTAACTAGCAACGCTATAAGAGGGGCTGAGCAAAGTGGTAACATAGCCAATCAATGGTTTGCTAGGACAAGGTGGGTTAGAGGTTCAACATGGCAATTGGGAGGCTGGCAAGCAAAAGGTAGGCATCGTAGCATTGGCATAGCAAAAGAGCGAGCAAACTAGCATAGCAAAGATAGTAGTGATTTCGAGGATATGATCATCTTGCCTGAAATCCCGCAAGGAAGAAGAACGAGTCCATGAAGAAGACAAACGAACGAAGTCGAACGAATCCTCACAACTCGACGTTACCGGACCCAACCCGAAGAAGCAACACCGGAAAGAAAACAAACAAACATAGTAAAAAACCACGACATGAACATGGCATGATGCACAATCAAGTATGATGCATGTCCAATTTAATGAACCATGGCATGGCAAAATGCACAAGCAAAACTACAAATTAAGTGGAAGCTCAATATGCAACGAGTTGCATATTGACGGAGCACCACATCAATTATTTAGTTCGATCTCGTTTATGTACCCAACAATATTAAATGTTGTTAAACATGGCAAGAGGGGAAACAAAAAGAAAACTACCTATCTAGTCAAGGTTAAATGAGGCCGGGAACAACAAACAACAAATCCGGGACTCCTCATGTGCATATATTAGGTTAGGTACTGTTCTTCCCTAAACATAATTTTAGAGTTGTTAAACATGCAAGATGAGTGCACCATGTTAAACTAGACATTTTTCTACCCCATTTACATATAAAGTTTATTAAATTCGGAGCTACGGTTATTTAGTTATGAAACAAATCATTTTAACATGGCATAGGAGCAAATTAATGCAAACAACATTTTTAACATTTTAAACATGGGTGAAAGTTGCATATTATTAATCTACACAAAATTTTGAGCAAGTTTCATATATAAAACATTGTAATCCGATGCACGGTTAGTGAGTTATTAAATGCATGAACAAAAGGGTCTTTTCTGTAAAACTGTAATTCCCCGGTTAAATAGCAGAACCACAGAAGTAGGAAAAAAACTGCACTGGGCCGAAACTAGCTGGCCCAACAACTAGAAAAAAAAAGATGGGCGCTGGGGGAGTTCTCACCATGGGCCAAGCCCAGTCGGTGAGGAGGAGGAGGTAGCAGGCCGGGTGAGGCCGGCGCGATCTGGGCCTTGGGGAGGCGCTGGGCCTGCTGGATCTGGCTTGACGCCAGGGAGTGGGCGACGTGGAGAGGGGCCGGCTCGGGAGGAGCTGGGCCTCGGGCGAGAAGACCTAGGCGCGGGCGACGTGGATCTCGTCCACGCTGGCGCTGGGACAAGTCAACGAAGGTGCGGCGCCGGTCTTCTCGTTCACGAAGCAGGGGATGCAGGCAACTTGGGCAGCGAGGGCGCAGAGGAGTGGCGGTGCTGGCGGGGGCTCTTCCTGGATCCGCGCGACGAGGAGGAAGACGGGGCGCTCGTGCCCGAGCTAGCGAAGCAGGACGGCGGCGGGCTGCGTCGATCCGGCCGGGATCCAGGTCGAAGTGGCTCCATGGTGCGGCGGCCATGGCGTTCCCTGGTGAGGCGTCAGATCCGGCGGCTTGTCTCCTGCTGGGACCGAAGAAACAAGGTGGGTCGGCGACGAGTGTCGAGGAAGGAGATCCGGCCATGCTGCGATGCAGCTCCTGCGCGAAGAAACAGAGAGAGAGGGAACCGGGTGAGAGAGAGAGCAACGAGGAAGAGAAAATGGAGGCGAGGTCGGCCTGGCAGGGGAGCTCGGCTCCTGGATGGAGAGGGTGGGCGCTGTTGGTTGGTAGCTGAAATCAAGGAGGAGGGGATTCGGTGGCTGGTTCGAGTGGATAGATCGGGAGGGATCCCGAGGGGAACCAGAAGAGTGGCGGCGGAGGTGGGACAAACCTCCTGGATCTTAGGGTTGGACTGATACATATATAGCAGGTGGATATTAGGTTAGGGGCTATCTCGACCCTACGATCGCAAACGGACGATCGCGGATAAAATAGCTAGGGAGTCCAAATAAGAAAACGGAGACGTTTTGTAGATGTTTGGGGATGTTCCGGACACAGCGGTAACGACTGTTCGAGTCGGGTCCGGGACAGCTTTCGGACGCGCGCGAGGGGGGCTGCGGGCTGACGAGAGAGGTTAGGCCGGGCCTAGGTGGACTGCGAGGGGGAGAAGAGAGAGAGAGGGCCCGGCATCTGTTTCCGGAGACCGAAAACGTCCGACGTTTTGACCGACTATATTATCGCTATAGTTAACGGTTGGGCTATCAAACGGGCTCCGAACGAGATGAAACTTGGCAGGCGGCCTATCTACAACATAAAAACACCGCACGCCAACTTTCATCCCATTTCGAGAACATTTTCTGGCCACTTATAAAATAATATTTCGGACATGCCGCGGGCGCGTGCAAGTGTGGTTGGGCTCAGAACGGACAATAGAGAGAACGAGGAGACCGGAACAGATGCAAGTTTTGAAAACATGATGATGCAATGCACATGATGACATGACAAGATGCAACACGCAAGCAAATGACAAGGCAACAACAGCGAATAACTGGAGGACACCTAGCACATCGGTCTCGGGGCGTCACAACACTCCACCACTACGAGAGGATCTCGTCCCGAGATCTAGAATGGCACCGGAGGGAAAACGGAGGAGAAAGAGAATAGGTAAACTAAGTTGCTTCTTCGACAAACGAGTGAAACCATGAACCTTGAAAAGGTTAAACCATTTCGAGAAAATAATACAACGAAGATGACGAAGTTGAAAACCACTCCGTTAGAAAAGAGGGACAAAGAACATTGCGAAAAACCCTTGAGGTTGAAGGGCAAGATATATATTGAAAAACGCTCCGGTTAAGGAAGGGGATCAAGGAAAACCAAAATTCGGGTAGCACTCCGGTTGAAAAGAAAACGAATTGAATAATAACTTGATAAGGTGATAGAACTTGAAAAGAGGGCTCAACACTCTGGTTAAATGGACAATCATGAAAAGAACATGATCTTGACACAACAAGAAGATGGGTTGAAGAGAACAACAACACGATGCCTCTGGAACGAAAGAATAGAAGTTGTATCGACGGAACAAAAGAACGGAGAAGAAAACAACATCTTCTACCTCCAATGAGCTTGAAAGCATCTTAAAGAGAAGGGTCACACGGAGTTGTTGAAACAATCCACCACGAAAAGAATATACTTGATATGGTCTTATGGAAAACATCTCAAATTTTGAGGTGACAGCCTGCCACTCACGGGAAAAGAATTGATTGGATTTATATGAACAAGGAGACGAGAAACTTAATTCACTGGGAGGATAATAGAAGAACTTGGGTCAATTATAAGCACCATAAATAGCAACAATCCTCAGGGAAGGCTTTAGGTGAAATATAACCCAAGGTAACTCCAATGACGAGATTGATGGATTTAAAATATCTCATTCTTGACAACAGTGAATCATGAAACATGAATTCCAATTATCAAGAATGACATAATACCACCTCCAATGATACGGAATAAAGAAAGCACTCCGGATTACAATATGAAGAAAGCTTGAGCTCCTTTGAAAAGAATCTCGATGAACACTTCGAAAAGGAATTAAATCCTTGATGGACCATTATGTAGAACCTCCATGAAGAACTCTGGTAAACAAAAGAATGAAAAGAAAGAGAAATTGGAACACAAGGTGAATCCTTGCAATGATTTAGACGGATCTCCGTGATAATTAGAGCTTGGAACTCCGGGAAAAAGAGAAGATGAAACAAATGAAACCGAGAGTTTGAAGGGCCTCCGGAATAAGAATTAATCATTAGGATGAAACAAGAATAAGAATTATGATATGCGTATCCTTCACCAATTTAATTGATGAAAATCAACGGATTTGGCACACTACTTATTCTCGTATCAAGGATTAAGAGAGATATAACGTAAACTTAAGAAGGTCTTCGACGAACCACCGGTAGAATTGAAATACGAATGAAGAGAAGATAAGGAAACACCGGGAAGAATTAGCAAATGAACGAAGAAGCTTGAGAGAATTTATATACAAGAGAACGAAGAGATCATGAACTGTTTAGAGATTACTTGAACGAAACACCGGTAAGATAGGAGAAAGAGAGCTGAAAGCTGAGAATGAATAAATCTTAGATGATGGGCTCCGGATGAACAAACTGAAAAGGCTCCTGAATTACTCCGGATGGTTGAAAAGAATATCTCACAATCGCTAATAATTATGAGAGGATGGCAACAAGATAGAATCGCGAATCTTGAAGAGAATGGAGCAAGATTGAGAGAGAAAAATCTTCTTCGGTCTACAAATCCCCGAGAATGATGACGGGAAACACCACCAAGAATTATTGAGGCACACCGGAATGAAGAATGGAAAAGTTGAGCCAACGATGAAAAGAAAATTGAGAGATCTTGGAGAAATACATTTGACTGATGATAACTCATTCTTACGTCAAACTTGGAAAAGAATTTGAAAAGCTCCGGAAAATAAGAAGAGTCAGGTAAGATCCTGGGAAAAGGCCTGTGGGTTAGGTCCCACTCAAAAGATACACCAGAAATGATTACTTGAAAAGGAGAATGCACCGGTTGAATTAAATGGATTGAATGAGATAACATCCCCGAAAAGAGATTGAACGAAAGCAGAGTGGAGACACGAATCTTGGAGATATCTTGAGCACTCCGGAACAATTGAATAGCAAGAAGTGAATTATTATGAGGTGCACCGGTATGAAAAACATTTGAAACAAGGAAAAGAATGTGATCAAACACCGAAAGCTTGAATTGAAACCACCGGAGAAGAAAGAGAACGAAGAATGATGAACTAGAAGCTTCGTTAGCATCTTCTTGAGAATCACCAGATAAGAACATTGAAGGAAAAGAGTGAAGAGACTTCCATGAATAAGATGGATACTTGATTAGAAATCTGAGTCCTTGAAGAAAAAGGGAGGGTGGGCGGGAAAAACAAAGGCAAGCTTGGAGACGGATGAAACAAACACCGTTGAGAAGAAATGATAATAGATCTTGCGAATGTTGAAGTGATCGGATCCACTTGAAGAGAAACACGCCGGTTGAAAAGGATTGACAGCACAATCTCGATGATCAAGAAGGATTGGTATTCACATCGAAGTATGAGAACACCACTTAGACAAGGGATGGAATCAACATTTGACTTCGAAGCAACTTGAATAACACAACTCAAAACAAAAAACAAAGGATTGGCTTGCAGAATAAGCCGGAACAAACATATGATAGAGATTTCGTCCGAAGTTTTCATGGTGGGGCCTACACGGGCTCGATCGTACAACACCATCATGTACAAGGCAGTGCACATGACATACGAAGCGTCCCCGAGTCGGCATAGCCAAGGACTCTTTAAGACACAACGAGACCACTGTAAAACCGACCGTGAATAGGCGGACCGCTAGACGTCGAACCCCAATTTCATATCATACATCCGTCGGAAAGATATCCTAAGAGCTACTTGAATTCCCACCTATGAAACTCCCGAAACTTTCCGGTTATGCAATCAGGTGTTGGGGATACAGGGGAAGCATAATATCTCACCCAAATCTAGCAAATCCTACATCCAGCTGTATCCATCCTTCAACACATAACCAAGAAACCTTCGGAAATCATCTACCTCAACCTTCGAAAAGCATCCGTTATACAAGTTATGGCGATACTCCCAAACTCCCGCCTCAGTACTGGGTGGCGTCGAGGTTATCTCACCAACGAACTGCATAAAAGAGATTTTCGATGTCGGCGTACTAAACTCAGGTATTCCAGAACTGCAACGATAAAATTATGACGACAACACCTCAGAGCTCAACTCCCCAGGACACTTCCACAAAACCCCTGACAGGAGGCACCAAGACAATGTTCTCGTCACAAAACCATCGGAACGATTCCAAGATACCTGCGTGATCCTCAAATTTTTTAGTGAAATTTGAGAAGAGAAGAGTCAAAACTCTACGTCAGGATGCCTTACCAGAGCGATGAGGAGACTGGGAAGTAAAAAGAATTCCTAAACTCTCCGATATATAATTCCTAAATGACTCAAAACATTTTTCTAGACACAACTCGGCCGCTAAAAACGATCAAGCAATGGGGCTCCTAAGGTCGGGGAAGGCTCTGATACCAACTTGTAACGCCCTCGATGCGACTATATCTCCCATGTGTCGAGGCACGACTTAGAGGCATAATCGCATTGAAGGCATATGTCGCAAGTGAGGTAATCTTCACACAACCCATGTAATATAATAAGGAAAGAGAGTTACATAGTTGGCTTACAATCGCCACTTCACACAATTACATGAATAAAGCATTACATCATCCAGATACAATCAAGGTCCGACTACGGAACCAAAATAAAAGAAGAACCCCAAATGCGACAAAGGTCCCCGATCGACCCCAACTGGGCTCCACTACTGATCAACTAGAACGAAACAACACAAAGGACAATATCTTCATCGAGCTCCTCCTGAGCTTGGTTGCGTCATCTGCACGGACTCATCGGCACCTGCAAGCTGGTTTTGGAAGTATCTTTGAGCCACGGGGACTCAGCAATCTCGCACCCTCGCGATCAAGACTATTTAAGCTTATGGGTAAGGTAAAAGTATGAGGTGGAGCTGCAGCAAGCGACTAGCATATATGGTGGCTAACATACGCAAATGAGAGCGAGAAGAGAAGGCAAAGCACGGTCGATAAAAGTATGATCAAGAAGTGATCCTAGACTACCTACGTCAAGCATAACTCCAACACCGTGTTCACTTCCCGGACTCCGCCGGAAAGAGACCATCACGATTACACACGCGGTTGATTCATTTTAATTACGGTCAACTTCAGGTTTTCTACAACCAGACGTTAACAAATTTCCATCTGCCCATAACCGCGGGCACGGCTTTCGAAAGTTCAAATCCCTGCAGGGTGTCCCAACTTAGCCCATCACAAGCTCTCACGGTCAACAAAGGAATAGACCTCCACCCGAGACGTTCCGATCAGACTCGGTATCCCGGCACAACAAGACATTTCGACAGGGTAAAACTAAACCAGCAACACCGCCCGATGCGCTGACATCCTGATGGGAGCTACACATATCTCGTTCTCAGGGCAACACCGGATAGGTCAAGCTACGAGTAAAACCAGCCCTCAAGTTTCCCCGAGGTGGCCCCGCAGGCTGCCCATTTCGGACCAACACTTAGACAAGCACTGGCCCGGGGGGGGGGGTTAAAATAAAGATGACCCTCGAGAGAGCGACTCCCAAGGGAAAAGTAGGTGGTGGTGAGGCAAATGGTAAAACCAAGGTTGGGCATTGCTGGAGGAGCTTTACTTAAGGCGAACTGTCAAGGGGTTCCCATTATTACCCAATCGCGTGAGGAACGCAAAATCCGGGAACATAACACCGATATGACGGAAACTAGGGCGGCAAGAGTGGAACAAAACACCAGGCATAAGGCCGAGCCTTCCACCCTTTACCAAGTATATAAATGCATTAAGTAAATAAGATATATAGTGATATCCCAACAAGTAAATAAATGTCCCCACAAGGAACGGTCTCCAATCTTCACCTGCAACTAGCAACGGTATAAGAGGGGCTGAGCAAAGCGGTAACATAGCCAATCAATGGTTTGCTAGGACAAGGTGGGTTAGAGGTTCAACATGGCAATTGGGAGGCTGGCAAGCAAAAGGCAGGCATCGTAGCATTGGCATAGCAAAAGAGCGAGCAAACTAGCATAGCAAAGATAGTAGTGATTTCGAGGGTATGATCATCTTGCCTGAAATCATGCAAGGAAGAAGAACGAGTCCATGAAGAAGACAAACGAACGAAGTCGAACGAATCCTCACAACTCGACGTTACCGGACCCAACCTGAAGAAGCAACACCGGAAAGAAAACAAACAAACATAGTAAACAACCACGACATGAACATGGCATGATGCACAATCAAGTATGATGCATGTCCAGTTTAATGAACCATGGCATGGCAAAATGCACAAGCAAAACTACAAAATTAAGTGGAAGCTCAATATGCAACGAGTTGCATATTGACGGAGCACCACATCAATTATTTAGTTCGATCTCGTTTATGTACTCAACAATATTAAATGTTGTTAAACATGGCAAGAGGGGAAACAAAAAGAAAACTACCTATCTAGTCAAGGTTAAATGAGGCCGGGAACAACAAACAACAAATCCGGGACTCCTCATGTGCATATATTAGGTTAGGTACTGTTCTGCCCTAAACATAATTTTAGAGTTGTTAAACATGCAAGATGAGTGCACCATGTTAAACTAGACATTTTTCTACCCCATTTACATATAAAGTTTATTAAATTCGGAGCTACGGTTATTTAGTTATGAAACAAATCATTTTAACATGGCATAGGAGCAAATTAATGCAAACAACATTTTTAACATTTTAAACATGGGTGAAAGTTGCATATTATTAATCTACACAAAATTTTGAGCAAGTTTCATATATAAAACATTGTAATCCGATGCATGGTTAGTGAGTTATTAAATGCATGAACAAAAGGGTCTTTTCTGTAAAACTGTAATTCCCCGGTTAAATAGCAGAATCGCAGAACTAGGAAAAAAACTGCACTGGGCCGAAACTAGCTGGCCCAACAACCGGAAAAAAAGATGGGCGCTGGGGGAGTTCTCACCATGGGCCAAGCCCAGTCGGTGAGGAGGAGGAGGTAGCAGGCCGGGTGAGGCCGGCGCGATCTGGGCCTTGGGGAGGCGCTGGGCCTGCTGGATCTGGCTTGACGCCAGGGAGTGGGCGACGTGGAGAGGGGCCGGCTCGGGAGGAGCTGGGCCTCGGGCGAGAAGACCCAGGCGCGGGCGACGTGGATCTCGTCCACGCTGGCGCTGGGACAAGTCAACGAAGGTGCGGCACCGGTCTTCTCGTTCACGAAGTAGGGGATGCAGGCGACTTGGGCAGCGAGGGCGCAGAGGAGCGGCGGTGCTGGCGGGGGCTCTTCCTGGATCCGCGCGACGAGGAGGAAGATGGGGCGCTCGTGCCCGAGCTAGCGAAGCAGGACGGCGGCGGGCTGCGTCGATCCGGCCGGGGTCCAGGTCGAAGTGGCTCCATGGTGCGGCGGCCATGGTGTTCCCTGGTGAGGCGTCAGATCCGGCGGCTTGTCTCCTGTTGGGACCGAAGAAACAGGGGGGGTCGGCGACGAGTGTCGAGGAAGGAGCTCCGGCCATGCTGCGATGCGGCTCCTGCGCAAAGAAACAGAGAGAGAGGGAACCGGGTGAGAGAGAGAGAGAGCAACGAGGGAGAGAAAATGGAGGCGAGGTCGGCCTGGCAGGGGAGCTCGGCTCCTGGATCGAGAGGGTGGGAGCTGGTTGGTTGGTAGCTGAAATCGAGGAGGAGGGGATTCGATGGCTGGTTCGAGTGGATAGATCAGGAGGGATCCCGAGGGGAACCAGAAGAGTGGCGGCGGAGGTGGGACAAACCTCCTGGATCTTAGGGTTGGACTGATACATATATAGCAGGTGGATATTAGGTTAGGGGCTATCTCGACCCTACGATCGCAAACGGACGATCGCGGATAAAATAGCTAGGGAGTCCAAATAAGAAAACGGAGACGTTTTGTAGATGTTTGGGGATGTTCCGGACACAGCGGTAACGACTGTTCGAGTCGGGTCCGGGACAGCTTTCGGACACGCGCGAGGGGGGCTGCGGGCTGACGAGAGAGGTTAGGCCAGGCCTAGGTGGACTGCGAGGGGGAGAAGAGAGAGAGAGGGCCCGGCATCTGTTTCCGGAGACCGAAAACGTTCGACGTTTTGACCAACTATATTGTCGCTATAGTTAACGGTTGGGCTATCAAACGGGCTCCGAACGAGATGAAACTTGGCAGGCGGCCTATCTACAACATAAAAACACCGCATGCCAACTTTCACCCCATTCCGAGAACATTTTCTGGCCACTTATAAAATAATATTTCGGACATGCCGCGGGCGCGTGCAAGTGTGGTTGGGCTCAGAACGGACAATAGAGAGAACGAGGAGACCGGAACAGATGCAAGTTTTGAAAACATGATGATGCAATGCACATGATGACATGACAAGATGCAACACGCAAGCAAATGACAAGGCAACAACAGCGAATAACTGGAGGACACCTGGCACATCGGTCTCGGGGCGTCACAAGTGATGTGCATTACCGAGAGGGCCCAGAGATACCTCTCCGATAATCGGAGTGACAAATCCTAATCTCGAAATACGCCAACCCAACAAGTACCTTCGGGGACACCTGTAGAGCACCTTTATAATCACCCAGTTATGTTGTGACGTTTGGTAGCACACAAAGTGTTCCTCCGGTAAACGGGAGTTGCATAATCTCATAGTCATAGGAACATGTATAAGTCATGAAGAAAGCAATATCAACATACTAAACAATCGTGTGCTAAGCTAACGGAATGGGTCATGTCAATCACATCATTCTCCTAATGATGTGATCCCGTTAATCAAACGACAACCCATGTCAATGGCTAGGAAACTTAACCATCTTTGATCAACGAGCTAGTCAAGTAGAGGCATACTAGTGACACTCTGTTTGTCTATGTATTCACACATGTATTATGTTTCCGGTTAATACAATTCTAGCATGAATAATAAACATTTATCATGATATAAGGAAATAAATAATAACTTTATTATTGCCTCTAGGGCATATTTCCTTCAGTCTCCCACTTGCACTAGAGTCAATAATCTAGATTACACAGTAATGATTCTAACACCCCTGGAGCCTTGCCGCTGATCATGTTTCGCTCGTGGAAGAGGCTTAGTCAACGGGTCTGCAATATTCAGATCCGTATGTATCTTGCAAATTTCTATGTCTCCCACCTGGACTAGATCCCGGATGGAATTGAAGCGTCTCTTGATGTGCTTGGTTCTCTTGTGAAATCTGGATTCCTTCGCCAAGGCAATTGCACCAGTATTGTCACAAAAGATTTTCATTGGACCCGATGCACTAGGTATGACACCTAGATCGGATATGAACTCCTTCATCCATACTCCTTCATTTGCTACTTCCGAAGCAGCTATGTACTCCGCTTCACATGTAGATCCCGCCATGACACTTTGTTTAGAACTGCACCAACTGACAGCTCCACCGTTCAATGTAAACACGTATCCGATTTGCGATTTAGAATCGTCCAGATCAGTGTCAAAGCTTGCATCAACGTAACCATTTACGATGAGCTCTTTGTCACCTCCATAAACGAGAAACATATCCTTAGTCCTTTTCAGGTACTTCAGGATGTTCTTGACCGCTGTCCAGTGATCCACTCCTGGATTACTTTGGTACCTCCCTGCTAGACTTATAGCAAGGCACACATCAGGTCTGGTACATAGCATTGCATACATGGTAGAGCCTATGGCTGAAGCATAGGGAACATCTTTCATTTTCTCTCGATCTTCTGCAGTGGTCGGGCATTGAGTCTTACTCAACTTCACACCTTGTAATACAGGCAAGAACCCTTTTTTTGCTTGATCCATTTTGAACTTCTTCAAAACTTTGTCAAGGTATGTGCTTTGTGAAAGTCCAATAAAGCGTCTTGATCTATCTCTATAGATCCTTATGCCCAATATATAAGCAGCTTCACCGAGATCTTTCATGTACGGAACAACATCACGGGCCATCTATCTACAATCAAACATAGACAAGCAAGATACTATCAGGTTCTAAGTTCATGATAAATTTAAGTTCAATTAATCATATTACTTAAGAACTCCCACTTAGAAAGACATCCCTCTAATCCTCTAAGTGATCACGTGATCCAAATCAACTAAACCATAACCGATCATCACGTGAAATGGAGTAGCTTTCAATGGTGAGCATCACTATGTTGATCATATCTACTATATGATTCATGCTCGACCTTTCGGTCTCAGTGTTCCGAGGCCATATCTGCATATGCTAGGCTCGTCAAGTTTAACCTGAGTATTCTGCGTGTGCAAAACTGGCTTGCACCCATTGTAGATGGACATAGAGCTTATCACACCCGATCATCACGTGGTGTCTAGGCACGACGAACTTTGGCAACGGTGCATACTCAGGGAGAACACTTTTATCTTGAAATTTAGTGAGAGATCATCTTATAATGCTACCGTGAATCAAAGCAAGATAAGATGCATAAAAGATAAACATCACATGCAATCAATATAAGTGATATGATATGGCCATCATCATCTTGTGCTTGTGATCTCCATCTCCGAAGCACCGTCATGATCACCATCATCACCAGCGCGACACCTTGATCTCCATCGTAGCATCGTTGTCGTCTCGCTAATCTTATGCTTCCACGACTATCGCTACCGCTTAGTGATAAAGTAAAGCATTACAGGGCGATTGCATTGCATACAATAAAGCGACAACCATATGGCTCCTGCCAGTTGCCGATAACTCGGTTACAAAACATGATCATCTCATACAATAAAATTTAGCATCATGTCTTGACCATATCACATCACAACATGCCCTACAAAAGCAAGTTAGACGTCCTCTACTTTGTTGTTGGAAGTTTTACGTGGCTACTACGGGCTTAGCAAGAACCGTTCTTACCTACGCATCAAAACCACAATGATAGTTTGTCAAGTTGGTGCTGTTTTAACCTTCGCAAGGACCAGGTGTAGCCACACTCGGTTCAACTAAAGTTGGAGAAACTGACACAAGCCAGCCACCTATGTGCAAAGCACGTCAGTAGAACCAGTCTCACGTAAGCGTACGCGTAATGTCGGTCCGGGCAGCTTCATCCAACAATACCGCCGAACCAAAGTATGACATGCTGGTAAGCAGTATGACTTATATCGCCCACAACTCACTTGTGTTCTACTCGTGCATATAACATCAACGCATAAAACCAGGCTCGAATGCCACTGTTGGGGAACGTAGTAATTTCAAAAAAATTCCTACGCACACGCAAGATCATGGTGATGCATAGCAACGAGAGGGGAGAGTGTTGTCCACGTACCCTCGTAGACCGTAAGTGGAAGCGTTAGCACAAAGCGGTTGATGTAGTCGTACGTCTTCACGATCCGACCGATCAAGTACCGAACGTACGACACCTCCGAGTTCAGCACACGTTCAGCCCAATGACGTCCCTCGAACTCCGATCCAGCTGAGTGTTGAGGGAGAGCTTCGTCACCCCGACGGCGTGGTGACGATGTTGATGTTCTACCGACGCAGGGCTTCGCCTAAGCACCGCTACAGTATTATCGAGGTGGACTACGGTGGAGGGGGGCACCACACACGGCTAAGAGATCAATGATCTATTGTTGTGTCTCTAGGATGCCCCCTGCCCCTGTATATAAAGGAGCAAGGGGGGTGCGGCCGGCCATAGGAGGAGGCACGCAGGAGGAGTCCTACTCCTACCGGGAGTAGGACTCCCCTCCTTTTTCCTAGTTGGATTAGGACTTGGGGGGAAGGAGTGGAGGAGAAGGAAGGAAGGGGGGCGCCGCCCCCCTCTCCTTGTCCTATTCGGACTAGGGGGGAGGGGCACGCGGCCAGCCCTTGCCTCCTCTCCTCTCTTCCACCTAGGCCCACTAAGTCCCATTTGATTCCCGAGGGGTTCCGGTAACCTCCCGGTACTCCGGTATAATCACTATTTCACCCGGAACACTTCCGATATCCAAACATAGGCTTCCAATATATCAATCTTCATGTCTCGACCATTTCGAGACTCCTTGTCATGTCCGTGATCACATCTGGGACTCCGAACAACCTTCGGTACATCAAAACATATAAACTCATAATATAACTGTCATCGTAACGTTAAGCGTGCGGACCCTACGGGTTCGAGAACTATGTAGACATGACCGATACACGTCTCCGGTCAATAACCAATAGCGGAACCTGGATGATCATATTGGCTCCTACATATTCTATGAAGATCTTTATTGGTCAGACCGCATAACAACATACGTTGTTCCCTTTGTCATTGGTATGTTATTTGCCCGAGATTCGATCGTCGGTATCTCAATACCTAGTTCAATCTCGTTACCCCCAAGTCTCTTTACTCGTTCCGTAATACATCATCCCACAACTAACTCATTAGTTGCAATGCTTGCAAGGTTTAAGTGATGTGCATTACTGAGAGGGCCCAGAGATACCTCTCCGACAATCGGAGTGACAAATCCTAATCTCAAAATACGCCAACCCAACAAGTACCTTCGGAGACACCTGTAGAGTACCTTTATAATCACCCAGTTACGTTGTGACATTTGGTCGCACGCAAAGTGTTGCTCCGGTAAACGGGAGTTGCATAATCTCATAGTCATAGGAACATGTATAAGTCATGAAGAAAGCAATAGCAACGTACTAAACGATCGTGTGCTAAGCTAACGGAATGGGTCATGTCAATCACATCATTCTCCTAATGATGTGACCCCGTTAATCAAATGCCAACCCATGTCCATGGCTAGGAAACTTAACCATCTTTGATCAACGAGCTAGTCAAGTAGAGGCATACTAGTGACACTCTGTTTGTCTATGTATTCACACATATATTATGTTTCCGGTTAATATAATTCTAGCATGAATAATAAACATTTATCATGATATAAGGAAATAAATAATAACTTTATTGTTGCCTCTAGGGCATATTTCCTTCAGTCTCCCACTTGCACTAGAGTCAATAATCTAGATTACACAGTAATGATTCTAACACCATGGAGCCTTGGTGCTGATCATGTTTTGCTCGTGGAAGAGGCTTAGTCAACGGGTCTGCAACATTCAGATCCATATGTATCTTGCAAATTTCTATGTCTCCCACCTGGACTAGATCCCGGATGGAATTGAAGCGTCTCTTGATGTGTTTTGTTCTCTTGTGAAATCTGGATTCCTTCGCTAAGGCAATTGCTCCAGTATTGTCACAAAAGATTTTCATTGGACCCGATGCACTAGGTATGACACCTAGATCGGATATGAACTCCTTCATCCAGACTCCTTCATTTGCTGCTTCCGAAGCAGCTATGTACTCCGCTTCACATGTAGATCCCGCCACGACGCTTTGTTTAGAACTGCACCAACTGACAGCTCCACCGTTCAATGTAAACACGTATACGTTTGCGATTTAGAATCGTCCGGATCAGTGTCAAAGCTTGCATCAACGTAACCATTATTTACGATGAGTTCTTTGTCACCTCCATAAACGAGAAACATATCCTTAGTCCTTTTCAAGTATTTCAGGATGTTCTTGACCGCTGTCCAGTGATCCACTCCTGGATTACTTTGGTACCTCCCTGCTAGACTTATAGCAAGGCACACATCAGGTCTGGTACACATCATTGCATACATGATAGAGCCTATGGCTGAAGCATAGGGAAGATCTTTCATTTTCTCTCTATCTTCTGCAGTGGTCGGGCATTGAGTCTTACTCAGCTTCACACCTTGTAACACAGGCAAGAACCCTTTCTTTGCTTGATCCATTTTGAACTTCTTCAAAACTTTGTCAAGGTATGTGCTTTGTGAAAGTCCAATTAAGCGTCTTGATCTATCTCTATAGATCTTTATGCACAATATATAAGCAGCTTCACCGAGGTCTTTCATTGAAAAACTCTTATTCAAGTATCCCTTTATGCTATCCAGAAATTATGTATCATTTCCAATCAGCAATATGTCATCCACATATAATATCAGAAATGCTACAGAGCTCCCACTCACTTTCTTGTAAATACAGGCTTCTCCAAAAGTCTGTATAAAACCAAATGCTTTGATCACACTATCAAAGCGTTTATTCCAACTCCGAGTGGCTTGCACCAGTCCATAAATGGATTGCTGGAGCTTGCACACTTTGTTAGCTCCCTTTGGATCGACAAAACCTTCCGGTTGCATCATATACAACTCTTCTTCCAGAAATCCATTCAAGAATGCAGTTTTGGCATCTATCCGTCATATTTCATAATCATAAAATGCGGCAATTGCTAACATGAATCAGACAGACTTAAGCATCACTACGGGTGAGAAGGTCTCATCGTAGTCAATCCCTTGAACTTGTCGAAAACCTTTTGCAACAAGTCGAGCTTTGTAGACAGTAACATTACCGTCAGCGTCAGTCTTCTTCTTGAAGATCCATTTATTCTCAATTGCTTGCCGATCAACAGGCAAGTCAACCAAAGTCCACACTTTGTTCTCATGCATGGATCCCATCTCAGATTTCATGGCTTCAAGCCATCTTGCGGAATCTGGGCTCACCATCGCTTCTTCATAGTTCGTAGGTTCATCATGATCTAGTAGCATTACTTCCAGAACAAGATTACCGTACCACTCTGGTGTGGATCTTACTCTGGTTGATCTACGAAGAGCAGTAGTAACTTGATCTGACGTTTCATGATCATCACCATTAACTTCCTCACTAGTTGGTGTAGGTGTCACAGAAACCGATTTCTGTGATGTATTACTTTCCAACAAGGGAGCAGGTATAGTCACCTCATCAAGTTCTACTTTCCCCCCACTCACTTCTTTCGAGAGAAACTCCTTCTCTAGAAAGGATCCATTCTTAGCAACGAATGTATTGCCTTCGGATCTGTGATAGAAGCTGTACCCAACAGTCTTCTTTGGGTATCCTATGAAGACACATTTCTTCGATTTGGGTTCGAGCTTATCAGGTTGAAGCTTTTTCACATAAGCATCGCAGCCCCAAACTTTCAGAAACGACAACTTTGGTTTCTTGCCAAACCATAGTTCATAAGGCGTCGTCTCGACGGATTTTGATGGTGCCCTATTTAACGTGAATGCGGCCGTCTCTAAAGCATAACCCCAAAACAATAGCGGTAAATCTATAAGAGACATCATAGATCGCACCATATCTAGTAAAGTACGATTACGACGTTTGGACACACCATTACGCTGTGGTGTTCCGGGTGGCGTGAGTTGCGAAACAATTCCGCATCGTTTCAAATGTATACCAAACTCATAACTCAAATAGTCTCCTCCACAATCAGATCGTAGAAACTTTATTTTATTGTTACGATGATTTTCAACTTCACTCTGAAATTCTTTGAACTTTTCACATGTTTCAGACTTATTCTTCATTAATTAGATATACCCATATCTTCTTAAATCATCTGTGAAGGTGAGAAAATAATGATATCCCCCACGAGCCTCAACATTCATCGGACCACATACATCTGTATGTATGATTTCCAACAAATCTGTTGCTCTCTTCATAGTTCCGGAGAACGGCGTTTTAGTCATCTTGTCCATGAGGCATGGTTCGCAAGTACCAAGTGATTCATAATCAAGTGGTTCCAGAAGTCCATCAGTATGGAGTTTCTTCATGCTCTTTATACCGATATGACCTAAACGGCAGTGCCACAAATAAGTTGCACTATCATTATCAACTCTGCATCTTTTGGCTTCAACATTATGAATGTGTGTATCACTACTATCGAGATTAATCAAGAATAGACCACTCTTTAAGGGTGCATGACCATAAAAGATATTACTCATATAAATAGAACAACCACTATTCTCTGATTTAAATGAATAACCGTCTCGCATCAAACAAGATCCAGATATAATGTTCATGCTCAATGCTAGCACCAAATAACAACTATTTAGGTCTAATACTAATCCCGAAGGTAGATGTAGAGGTAGCGTGCCGACCGCGATCACATCTACTTTGGAACCGTTCCCCACACGCATCGTCACCTCGTCCTTTGCTAGTGTTCGCTTAATCCGTAGTCCCTGTTTCGAGTTGCAAATATTAGCAACAGAACCAGTATCAAATAACCAGGTGCTACTGCGAGCTCTAGTAAGGTACACATCAATAACAGGTATATCACATATACCTTTGTTCACCTTGCCATCCTTCTTATCCCCCAAATACTTGGGGAAGTTCTGCTTCCAGTGACCAGTCTGCTTGCACTAGAAGCACTCAGTTTCAGGCTTAGGTCCAGACTTGGGTTTCTTCTCCTAAGCAGCAACTTGCTTGCTATTCTTCTTGATGTTCCCCTTCTTCTTCCCTTTACCCTTTTTCTTGAAACTAGTGGTCTTGTTGACCATCAACACTTGATGCTCCTTTTTGATTTCTACCTCCGCAGCCTTTAGCATTGCGAAGAGCTCGGGAATTGTCTTATTCATCCCTTGCATATTATAGTTCATCACGAAGCTCTTGTAGCTTGGTGGCAGTGATTGAAGAACTCTGTCAATGCCACTATCAACCGGAAGATTAACTCCCAGCTGAGTCAAGTGATTATGGTACCCAGACATTCTGAGTATATGTTCACTGACAGAACTATTCTCCTCCATCTTGCAGCTGTAGAACTTGTTGGAGACTTCATATCTCTCAATCCGGGAATTTGCTTGGAATATTAACTTCTACTCCTGGAACATCTCATATGCTCCATGACGTTCAAAACATCGTTGAAGTCCCGGTTCTAAGTCGTAAAGCATGGCACACTGAACTATCGAGTAGTCATCAGCTTTGCTCTGCCAGACATTCTTAGCGTCGCCAGTTGCATCAGCAGCAGGGTTGGCAATCAGCGGTGCTTCCAGGACGTAATTCTTCTATGCAGCAATGAGGATAATCCTCAAGTTACGGACCCAGTCCGTGTAATTGCTACCATCATCTTTCAACTTTGCTTTCTCAAGGAACACATTAAAATTCAACGGAACAACAACACGGGCCATCTATCTACAATCAAACATAGACAAGCAAGATACTATCAGGTACAAAGTTCATGATAAATTTAAGTTCAATTAATCATATTACTTAAGAACTCCCACTTATAAAGACATCCCTCTAATCCTCTAAGTGATCACGTGATCCAAATCAACTAAACCATAACCGATCATCACTTGAAATGGAGTAGTTTTCAATGGTGAACATCACTATGTTGATCATATCTACTATATGATTCACGCTCGACCTTTCGGTCTCAGTGTTCCGAGGCCATATCTGCATATGCTAGGCTCGTCAAGTTTAACCTGAGTATTCTGCGTGTGCAAAACTGGCTTGCACCCATTGTAGATGGACGTAGAGCTTATCACACCCGATCATCACGTGGTGTCTGGGCACGATGAACTTTGGCAACGGTGCATACTCAGGGAGAACACTTTTATCTTGAAATTTAGTGAGAGATCATCTTATAATGCTACCGTCAATCAAAGCAAGATAAGATGCATAAAAGATAAACATCACATGCAATCAATATAAGTGATATGATATGGCCATCATCATCTTGTGCTTGTGATCTCCATCTCCGAAGCACCGTCATGATCACCATCGTCACCGGCGCGACACCTTGATCTCCATCATAGCATCGTTGTCGTCTCTCCAATCTTATGCTTCCAGGACTATCGCTACCGCTTAGTGATAAAGTAAGGCATTACAGGGCGATTGCATTGCATACAATAAAGCGACAACCATATGGCTCCTGCCAGTTGCCGATAACTCGGTTACAAAACATGATCATCTCATACAATAAAATTTAGCATCATGTCTTGACCATATCACATCACAACATGCCCTACAAAAGCAAGTTAGACGTCCTCTACTTTGTTGTTGCAAGTTTTACGTGGCTGCTACGGGCTTAGCAAGAACCATTCTTACCTACGCATCAAAACCACAATGACAGTTTTTCAAGTTGGTGTTGTTTTAACCTTCGCAAGGACCGGGCGTAGCCACACTAGGTTCAACTAAAGTTGGAGAAACTGGCAGCCGCCAGTCACCTATGTGCAAAGCATGTCGGTAGAACCAGTCTCGCGTAAGCGTACGCGTAATGTCGGTCCGGGCCGCTTCATCCAACAATACCGCCGAACCAAAGTATGACATGCTGGTAAGCAGTATGACTTATATCGCCCACAACTCACTTGTGTTCTACTCGTGCATATAACATCAACGCATAAAACCAGGCTCAGATGCCACTGTTGGGGAACGTAGTAATTTCAAAAAAATTCCTACGCACACGCAAGATCATGGTGATGCATAGCAACGAGAGGGGAGAGTGTTCTCCACGTACCCTCGACTGTAAGTGGAAGCGTTAGCACAACGCGGTTGATGTAGTCGTACGTCTTCACGATCCGACCGATCAAGTACCGAACGCACGACACCTCCGAGTTCAGCACACGTTCAGCCCGATGACGTCCCTCAAACTCCGATCCAGCCGAGTGTTGAGAGAGAGTTTCGTCAGCACGACGGCATGGTCATGATGTTGATGTTCTACCGACGCAGGGCTTCGCCTAAGCACCGCTACAGTATTATCGAGGTGGAGTATGGTGGAGGGGGGCACCGCACACGGCTAAGAGATCAATGATCAATTGTTGTGTCTCTAGGGTGCCCCCTGTCCCCGTATATAAAGGAGCAAGGGGGGTGCGGCCGGCCATAGGAGGAGGCACGCAAGAGGAGTCCTACTCCTACCGGGAGTAGGACTCCCCTCCTTTTTCCTAGTTGGATTAGGACTTGGGGGGAAGGAGTGGAGGAGAAGGAAGGAAGGGGGGCGCCGCCCCCCTCTCCTTGTCCTATTCGGACTAGGGGGGAGGGGCACACGGCCAGCCCTTGCCTCCTCTCCTCTCTTCCACCTAGGCCCACTAAGGCCCATTTGATTCCCGGGGGGTTCCGGTAACCTCCCGGTACTCCGGTAAAATCACTATTTCACCCGGAACACTTCCGATATCCAAACATAGGCTTCCAATATATCAATCTTCATGTCTCGACCATTTCGAGACTCCTCGTCATGTCCGTGATCACATCCGGGACTCCGAACAACCTTCGGTACTTCAAAACATATAAACTCATAATATAACTGTCATCGTAACGTTAAGCGTGCGGACCCTACGGGTTCGAGAACTATGTAGACATGACCGATACACGTCTCCGGTCAATAACCAATAGCGGAACCTGGATGATCATATTGGCTCCTACATATTCTATGAAGATCTTTATTGGTCAGACCGCATAACAACATACGTTGTTCCCTTTGTCATTGGTATGTTATTTGCCCGAGATTCGATCGTCGGTATCTCAATACCTAGTTCAATCTCGTTACCCCCAAGTCTCTTTACTCGTTCCGTAATACATCATCCCACAACTAACTCATTAGTTGCAATGCTTGCAAGGTTTAAGTGATGTGCATTACTGAGAGGGCCCAGAGATACCTCTCCGACAATCGGAGTGACAAATCCTAATCTCAAAATACGCCAACCCAACAAGTACCTTCGGAGACACCTGTAGAGTACCTTTATAATCACCCAGTTACGTTGTGACATTTGGTCGCACGCAAAGTGTTGCTCCGGTAAACGGGAGTTGCATAATCTCATAGTCATAGGAACATGTATAAGTCATGAAGAAAGCAATAGCAACGTACTAAACGATCGTGTGCTAAGCTAACGGAATGGGTCATGTCAATCACATCATTCTCCTAATGATGTGACCCCGTTAATCAAATGCCAACCCATGTCCATGGCTAGGAAACTTAACCATCTTTGATCAACGAGCTAGTCAAGTAGAGGCATACTAGTGACACTCTGTTTGTCTATGTATTCACACATATATTATGTTTTCGGTTAATATAATTCTAGCATGAATAATAAACATTTATCATGATATAAGGAAATAAATAATAACTTTATTGTTGCCTCTAGGGCATATTTCCTTCAGTCTCCCACTTGCACTAGAGTCAATAATCTAGATTACACAGTAATGATTCTAACACCATGGAGCCTTGGTGCTGATCATGTTTTGCTCGTGGAAGAGGCTTAGTCAACGGGTCTGCAACATTCAGATCCATATGTATCTTGCAAATTTCTATGTCTCCCACCTGGACTAGATCCCGGATGGAATTGAAGCGTCTCTTGATGTGTTTTGTTCTCTTGTGAAATCTGGATTCCTTCGCTAAGGCAATTGCTCCAGTATTGTCACAAAAGATTTTCATTGGACCCGATGCACTAGGTATGACACCTAGATCGGATATGAACTCCTTCATCCAGACTCCTTCATTTGCTGCTTCCGAAGCAGCTATGTACTCCGCTTCACATGTAGATCCCGCCACGACGCTTTGTTTAGAACTGCACCAACTGACAGCTCCACCGTTCAATGTAAACACGTATACGTTTGCGATTTAGAATCGTCTGGATCAGTGTCAAAGCTTGCATCAACGTAACCATTATTTACGATGAGTTCTTTGTCACCTCCATAAACGAGAAACATATCCTTAGTCCTTTTCAAGTATTTCAGGATGTTCTTGACCGCTGTCCAGTGATCCACTCCTGGATTACTTTGGTACCTCCCTGCTAGACTTATAGCAAGGCACACATCAGGTCTGGTACACATCATTGCATACATGATAGAGCCTATGGCTGAAGCATAGGGAAGATCTTTCATTTTCTCTCTATCTTCTGCAGTGGTCGGGCATTGAGTCTTACTCAGCTTCACACCTTGTAACACAGGCAAGAACCCTTTCTTTGCTTGATCCATTTTGAACTTCTTCAAAACTTTGTCAAGGTATGTGCTTTGTGAAAGTCCAATTAAGCGTCTTGATCTATCTCTATAGATCTTTATGCACAATATATAAGCAGCTTCACCGAGGTCTTTCATTGAAAAACTCTTATTCAAGTATCCCTTTATGCTATCCAGAAATTATGTATCATTTCCAATCAGCAATATGTCATCCACATATAATATCAGAAATGCTACAGAGCTCCCACTCACTTTCTTGTAAATACAGGCTTCTCCAAAAGTCTGTATAAAACCAAATGCTTTGATCACACTATCAAAGCGTTTATTCCAACTCCGAGTGGCTTGCACCAGTCCATAAATGGATTGCTGGAGCTTGCACACTTTGTTAGCTCCCTTTGGATCGACAAAACCTTCCGGTTGCATCATATACAACTCTTCTTCCAGAAATCCATTCAAGAATGCAGTTTTGGCATCTATCCGTCATATTTCATAATCATAAAATGCGGCAATTGCTAACATGAATCAGACAGACTTAAGCATCACTACGGGTGAGAAGGTCTCATCGTAGTCAATCCCTTGAACTTGTCGAAAACCTTTTGCAACAAGTCGAGCTTTGTAGACAGTAACATTACCGTCAGCGTCAGTCTTCTTCTTGAAGATCCATTTATTCTCAATTGCTTGCCGATCAACAGGCAAGTCAACCAAAGTCCACACTTTGTTCTCATGCATGGATCCCATCTCAGATTTCATGGCTTCAAGCCATTTTGCGGAATCTGGGCTCACCATCGCTTCTTCATAGTTCGTAGGTTCATCATGATCTAGTAGCATTACTTCCAGAACAAGATTACCGTACCACTCTGGTGCGGATCTTACTCTGGTTGATCTACGAAGAGCAGTAGTAACTTGATCTGACGTTTCATGATCATCACCATTAACTTCCTCACTAGTTGGTGTAGGTGTCACAGAAACCGATTTCTGTGATGTATTACTTTCCAACAAGGGAGCAGGTATAGTCACCTCATCAAGTTCTACTTTCCCCCCACTCACTTCTTTCGAGAGAAACTCCTTCTCTAGAAAGGATCCATTCTTAGCAACGAATGTATTGCCTTCGGATCTGTGATAGAAGCTGTACCCAACAGTCTTCTTTGGGTATCCTATGAAGACACATTTCTTCGATTTGGGTTCGAGCTTATCAGGTTGAAGCTTTTTCACATAAGCATCGCAGCCCCAAACTTTCAGAAACGACAACTTTGGTTTCTTGCCAAACCATAGTTCATAAGGCGTCGTCTCGACGGATTTTGATGGTGCCCTATTTAACGTGAATGCGGCCGTCTCTAAAGCATAACCCCAAAACAATAGCGGTAAATCTATAAGAGACATCATAGATCGCACCATATCTAGTAAAGTACGATTACGACGTTTGGACACACCATTACGCTGTGGTGTTCCGGGTGGCGTGAGTTGCGAAACAATTCCGCATCGTTTCAAATGTATACCAAACTCATAACTCAAATAGTCTCCTCCACAATCAGATCGTAGAAACTTTATTTTATTGTTACGATGATTTTCAACTTCACTCTGAAATTCTTTGAACTTTTCACATGTTTCAGACTTATTCTTCATTAATTAGATATACCCATATCTTCTTAAATCATCTGTGAAGGTGAGAAAATAATGATATCCCCCACGAGCCTCAACATTCATCGGACCACATACATCTGTATGTATGATTTCCAACAAATCTGTTGCTCTCTTCATAGTTCCGGAGAACGGCGTTTTAGTCATCTTGTCCATGAGGCATGGTTCGCAAGTACCAAGTGATTCATAATCAAGTGGTTCCAGAAGTCCATCAGTATGGAGTTTCTTCATGCGCTTTATACCGATATGACCTAAACGGCAGTGCCACAAATAAGTTGCACTATCATTATCAACTCTGCATCTTTTGGCTTCAACATTATGAATGTGTGTATCACTACTATCGAGATTAATCAAGAATAGACCACTCTTTAAGGGTGCATGACCATAAAAGATATTACTCATATAAATAGAACAACCACTATTCTCTGATTTAAATGAATAACCGTCTCGCATCAAACAAGATCCAGATATAATGTTCATGCTCAATGCTAGCACCAAATAACAACTATTTAGGTCTAATACTAATCCCGAAGGTAGATGTAGAGGTAGCGTGCCGACCGCGATCACATCTACTTTGGAACCGTTCCCCGCACGCATCGTCACCTCGTCCTTTGCTAGTGTTCGCTTAATCCGTAGTCCCTGTTTCGAGTTGCAAATATTAGCAACAGAACCAGTATCAAATAACCAGGTGCTACTGCGAGCTCTAGTAAGGTACACATCAATAACAGGTATATCACATATACCTTTGTTCACCTTGCCATCCTTCTTATCCCCCAAATACTTGGGGAAGTTCTGCTTCCAGTGACCAGTCTGCTTGCACTAGAAGCACTCAGTTTCAGGCTTAGGTCCAGACTTGGGTTTCTTCTCCTAAGCAGCAACTTGCTTGCTATTCTTCTTGATGTTCCCCTTCTTCTTCCCTTTACCCTTTTTCTTGAAACTAGTGGTCTTGTTGACCATCAACACTTGATGCTCCTTTTTGATTTCTACCTCCGCAGCCTTTAGCATTGCGAAGAGCTCGGGAATTGTCTTATTCATCCCTTGCATATTATAGTTCATCACGAAGCTCTTGTAGCTTGGTGGCAGTGATTGAAGAACTCTGTCAATGCCACTATCAACCGGAAGATTAACTCCCAGCTGAGTCAAGTGATTATGGTACCCAGACATTCTGAGTATATGTTCACTGACAGAACTATTCTCCTCCATCTTGCAGCTGTAGAACTTGTTGGAGACTTCATATCTCTCAATCCGGGAATTTGCTTGGAATATTAACTTCTACTCCTGGAACATCTCATATGCTCCATGACGTTCAAAACATCGTTGAAGTCCCGGTTCTAAGTCGTAAAGCATGGCACACTGAACTATCGAGTAGTCATCAGCTTTGCTCTGCCAGACATTCTTAGCGTCGCCAGTTGCATCAGCAGCAGGGTTGGCAATCAGCGGTGCTTCCAGGACGTAATTCTTCTATGCAGCAATGAGGATAATCCTCAAGTTACGGACCCAGTCCGTGTAATTGCTACCATCATCTTTCAACTTTGCTTTCTCAAGGAACACATTAAAATTCAACGGAACAACAACACGGGCCATCTATCTACAATCAAACATAGACAAGCAAGATACTATCAGGTACAAAGTTCATGATAAATTTAAGTTCAATTAATCATATTACTTAAGAACTCCCACTTATAAAGACATCCCTCTAATCCTCTAAGTGATCACGTGATCCAAATCAACTAAACCATAACCGATCATCACTTGAAATGGAGTAGTTTTCAATGGTGAACATCACTATGTTGATCATATCTACTATATGATTCACGCTCGACCTTTCGGTCTCAGTGTTCCGAGGCCATATCTGCATATGCTAGGCTCGTCAAGTTTAACCTGAGTATTCTGCGTGTGCAAAACTGGCTTGCACCCATTGTAGATGGACGTAGAGCTTATCACACCCGATCATCACGTGGTGTCTGGGCACGATGAACTTTGGCAACGGTGCATACTCAGGGAGAACACTTTTATCTTGAAATTTAGTGAGAGATCATCTTATAATGCTACCGTCAATCAAAGCAAGATAAGATGCATAAAAGATAAACATCACATGCAATCAATATAAGTGATATGATATGGCCATCATCATCTTGTGCTTGTGATCTCCATCTCCGAAGCACCGTCATGATCACCATCGTCACCGGCGCGACACCTTGATCTCCATCATAGCATCGTTGTCGTCTCTCCAATCTTATGCTTCCAGGACTATCGCTACCGCTTAGTGATAAAGTAAGGCATTACAGGGCGATTGCATTGCATACAATAAAGCGACAACCATATGGCTCCTGCCAGTTGCCGATAACTCGGTTACAAAACATGATCATCTCATACAATAAAATTTAGCATCATGTCTTGACCATATCACATCACAACATGCCCTACAAAAGCAAGTTAGACGTCCTCTACTTTGTTGTTGCAAGTTTTACGTGGCTGCTACGGGCTTAGCAAGAACCATTCTTACCTACGCATCAAAACCACAATGACAGTTTTTCAAGTTGGTGTTGTTTTAACCTTCGCAAGGACCGGGCGTAGCCACACTAGGTTCAACTAAAGTTGGAGAAACTGGCAGCCGCCAGTCACCTATGTGCAAAGCATGTCGGTAGAACCAGTCTCGCGTAAGCGTACGCGTAATGTCGGTCCGGGCCGCTTCATCCAACAATACCGCCGAACCAAAGTATGACATGCTGGTAAGCAGTATGACTTATATCGCCCACAACTCACTTGTGTTCTACTCGTGCATATAACATCAACGCATAAAACCAGGCTCAGATGCCACTGTTGGGGAACGTAGTAATTTCAAAAAAATTCCTACGCACACGCAAGATCATGGTGATGCATAGCAACGAGAGGGGAGAGTGTTCTCCACGTACCCTCGACTGTAAGTGGAAGCGTTAGCACAACGCGGTTGATGTAGTCGTACGTCTTCACGATCCGACCGATCAAGTACCGAACGCACGACACCTCCGAGTTCAGCACACGTTCAGCCCGATGACGTCCCTCAAACTCCGATCCAGCCGAGTGTTGAGAGAGAGTTTCGTCAGCACGACGGCATGGTCATGATGTTGATGTTCTACCGACGCAGGGCTTCGCCTAAGCACCGCTACAGTATTATCGAGGTGGAGTATGGTGGAGGGGGGCACCGCACACGGCTAAGAGATCAATGATCAATTGTTGTGTCTCTAGGGTGCCCCCTGTCCTCGTATATAAAGGAGCAAGGGGGGTGCGGCCGGCCATAGGAGGAGGCACGCAAGAGGAGTCCTACTCCTACCGGGAGTAGGACTCCCCTCCTTTTTCCTAGTTGGATTAGGACTTGGGGGGAAGGAGTGGAGGAGAAGGAAGGAAGGGGGGCGCCGCCCCCCTCTCCTTGTCCTATTCGGACTAGGGGGGAGGGGCACACGGCCAGCCCTTGCCTCCTCTCCTCTCTTCCACCTAGGCCCACTAAGGCCCATTTGATTCCCGGGGGGTTCCGGTAACCTCCCGGTACTCCGGTAAAATCACTATTTCACCCGGAACACTTCCGATATCCAAACATAGGCTTCCAATATATCAATCTTCATGTCTCGACCATTTCGAGACTCCTCGTCATGTCCGTGATCACATCCGGGACTCCGAACAACCTTCGGTACTTCAAAACATATAAACTCATAATATAACTGTCATCGTAACGTTAAGCGTGCGGACCCTACGGGTTCGAGAACTATGTAGACATGACCGAGACACGTCTCCGGTCAGTAACCAATAGCGGAACCTGGATGCTCATATTGGCTCCTACATATTCTACGAAGATCTTTATCGGTCAGACCGCATAACAACATACGTTGTTCCCTTTGTCATCGGTATGTTACTTGCCCGAGATTCGATCGTCGGTATCTCAATACCTAGTTCAATATCATTACCGGCAAGTCTCTTTACTCGTTCCGTAATACATCATCCCACAACTAACTCATTAGTTGCAATGCTTGCAAGGCTTAAGTGATGTGCATTACCGGGAGGGCCCAGAGATACCTCTCTGACAATCGGAGTGACAAATCCTAATCTCGAAATATGCCAACCCAACAAGTACCTTCGGATACACCTGTAGAGTACCTTTATAATCACCCAGTTACGTTGTGACGTTTGGTAGCACACAAAGTGTTCCTCCGGTAAACGGGAGTTGCATAATCTCATAGTCATAGGAACATGTATAAGTCATGAAGAAAGCAATAGCAACATACTAAACGATCGTGTGCTAAGCTAACGGAATGTGTCGTGTCAATCACATCATTCTCCTAATGATGCGATCCCGTTAATCAAATGACAACCCATGTCAATGGCTAGGAAACTTAACCATCTTTGATCAACGAGCTAGTCAAGTAGAGGCATACTAGTGACACTCTGTTTGTCTATGTATTCACACATGTATTATGTTTTCGGTTAATATAATTCTAGCATGAATAATAAACATTTATCATGATATAAGGAAATAAATAATAACTTTATTATTGCCTCTAGGGCATATTTTCTTCACCTCTATCTAAGTGGCTTCTCAATTTATGGAAGTGTGACCATTTAATATGGAATTCATTCGTTCATTTTGTTCGAATGTTAAGACTATATGTTGCAATTTCGATCCATTTGATTCAGCTTGAATATATGTCTGCCAAGATGCTAACGGTTGTCACCCTTTTCATGATGGCTCCTCCAACGCGCCTGAATCTGCCGCCACCACCTCCACCTCCGGAGGCATGGCAAGTTGCGATGGCCTCTACCAACGCCAACACGCAGATGCTTATGCAACTCTTGCAAGAGCGCAACCAAGGAAATCAAGGCCATGGCAACAATCAGAATCAGTTTGCTACACTCAACCAATTCCTTGCAAACCAGCCAAAGACCTTCAGTAACTATGTCGAGGCAACAGACGCTGATGATTGGCTCATGGATATCTGCAAACATTTCAAGTGCAGCAACGTCAGGCCTGAGGACTTTGTCAAGTTTGCTTCGTTCCAACTCAAAGACCAAGCTGCAGAGTGGTATCAGCAATACAAAGATTCTAGAGGAGGTCATGTGATTACCTGGGATGAATTCCGCCAAGACTTCAAAGCTCCCACATTCCTCAGAGTGTTGTTGAGAGCAAGCGTGAGGAGTTACGCAATCTGAAGCAAGGCAGCTTGTCTGTTTACCAGTAAAACATCACGTTCCAGAAGCTCGCTCGTTTCACTAAGCAAGACGTCGCTGACGAGAAGAGCATGATTTATCAGTTTAGAGGTGGCCTCAGGGAAGATCTGCAACTAGCTCTTGTGCTTTTTGAGCCGAAGAAGTACGATGAGTTTTACAACATGGCACTGAAGCAAGAGACTGCTCAGCTCAAGTGCGATGCTTAAAAGAAGCGAGTCGGGGATGCAACTCCTTCTTCTTCTTCAACTCAAGTGGAAACTAAGCAGCAAAAGTATTGTTTGCCTCCTCCTCCTCCGTTCCGTCAGCCTTATCAGCAGAAGAGCAAAGGTGGCAATGGATCTTCCCACCCACCCAACCCAGGCTTTCAGAACAAGACTTCGTCTCATGCTCCAAGATCAAGTGCTCCGTATTACCATCCGCTCTCAGAGGTCACGTGCAACAAGTGTCAGCAGAAGGGGCACTATGCAAACAAATGCTTCAATCAGAGGCGTCTTCCTCCTCCTCCTCCTGTGAGATCTTCTAGCACCGCAGTGGTCAAGCATAATCCCAAGCATGACAAGGTTAACTTGATGAACGCAGCTCAGGTAGAGGACTCTTCAGAAGTGATCATGGGTAACCTTCCTGTTAATGATATTCCTGCAAGAGTTCTTTTTGACACTGGTGCATCGCATTGTTTCATTTCTAAACCTTTTGCATCTAAGTATGAGTGTGATTATCAACATTTGCCAAGATCTTTATCAATTGTGTCCCCGGGCAAGCAAATGACAGCTAATATCTGTGTCCCGGAAGTTTCTATCACGTTGGGCGACTACAAATTTCTAGCTTCTCCTATTGTTCTTGGTGACTCGGATATTGATCTTATTCTCGGAATGGGCTGGCTTTCTAAGCACAAGGATCAGCTTGATTGTGCTGCCAGGCAGATTCAATTGACACATTGGTCTGAGGATGTAATCGTCTTTGCCGCTCGTGATGATACCATTCGACTGTTTTCTCTCAATGAGAAGGGTGAGTTGGATGCCATCTCTCAGATTCTAGTCATTTGCGAATATCAAGATGTCTTTCCAGAAGAGCTTCTATGAATGCCTCCTCACTGGCCAGTTGAATTCGTCATCGATCTTGAGCCTGGCACGGAACCTGTTTGCAAACGTCCTTACAAGCTTGGACCTGAAGAGTTGAAGGAGCTGAAGAAACAACTCGATATTCAAGAGCGTAGGGGTCTCATCCGACCAAGTTCTTCTCCATGGGGTTGTGGTGTTCTTTTTGTCCCATATGTAACTTGCCATATTTGTATTCCAACTCTTGCCATTTTCGGCACTAAGTTATGCTATTCCTTGTTGTTGGGTTTTGTCTCCGTGTTGCTTTTGTCTTTGTCATGCATCTCTTATCATGTCATCATGTGCATCGCATTTGCATACGTGTTCGTCTCATGCATCCGAGCATTTTCCCCGTTGTCCGTTTTGCATTCCGACGCTCCTATGTCCTCCGGTGTCCCCTTTTGCCTCTTTTCGCGTGCGGGTTTTAAACATTCTCGGATTGGACTGATACTTGCCAAGCGGCCTTGGTATACTACCGGTAGACCGCCTGTCAAGTTTCGTGCCATTTGGACTTCGTTTGATACTCTAACGGTTAACCGAGGAACCGAAAAGGCCTCGTGTGTGTTGCAGCTCAAAACCTCTTAAAAGTGGCCCAAAACCCACCAAAACCCCCTCCATCTTCTCGGTCGTTCGATCATGATCGCGTGGCCGAAAACCGTGCTCAATTTGGAGCCTCCTAACTCCTTCTATGTATAAAAAGGTATCTCCCCCGAAATCCCGGATCCACTCCAACCCTAACCTAAGCACCGCTCCCTCCGCGCGCCGGACACGTCCGGTCCGCGCCAGACGTTTCGCGCCGCCGCCTCGCAGCCACTAGCATCGCGCCATGTGGCATCCTCGACGTCCCCGCCACCGCGGCCCGGCGAGCCCGCCCGGCCCATCGCCGCCCGCGCCTCGCTCCGCCGCATCGCCGCCCCGCGCGCCGCCCGGCTCCGTCGTCCGCCGCCATCGCCGCCGACCGCTCCCCGCCGGAGTTTCGCCGCCTCGCCGCCGCAGTTCGCCGGAGACCGCGGCCACCAGCGCCCCGGGCCCGCGCCCCTCGCCGCCCCCTCGGGTCCCGCGCCCGGCCGCACCTCCCCGGCCTCCCCGGCGCCCCCTCGCCGGCGACTCCAACTCCGGCCGCCGCACTGTTCGACTCCGGCGAGCTTCCCGTCCAACCTCGTCAAGCGTGCCCCGGATCCAGATCTGAGAGAAATCCTAGGGGGTTGACTTTTGTCTCCAGTTTGCATATTTGTAGCATATTTCATCATGCCATAACTTTGCACCCGTAGCTCCGTTTTGGGCGTGTAGCATATCAAATTGTTCGTCTGGATGTGCACTTGATTTCATTGCATTGAACCATGTTCATTGAGTTCATCTTGATGCCCTAAATGCTGTTGCAAGAGTGCTATGTAATGTTAGTTTCAGATTCTTAACAGATATTGGACATTTGTCATTTTCGCCATGTTTAATGTGTGCCTCCTATGAACTTGAGCCCTACATGTGTTTTGTTGTATGCCATGCCATCTTTACAGGGGTGTATGCCATGTATTTTTGTGATCAATGTGGTGACTAGCACAAGCATGCAAAGTAGCTCTCGTAATGTTGCTGATTTCAGGGACTTAGAATTCTTCTAAGTCATTTTCCTGATGATATTTTTATGCCATGTATTCATGTTGCTACAGAGTGATCCATGCCTCTTTTGAGCATGTTCAGTAAGGGTGATTTTGAGATATTGTTATGCTCTATCCATCCATGGCTTTGTTTGCAATTATGGAGTACCCTAGCATGACTCAATCTTGCTCTAATTTTGCCATAAAATGTTCCTGGCAGATTGTTTACATGTTAAGCAATTTTGCCGAGGTTGTTGTAGTTGATCCATGCATGCTATGAGAGTGTTCTTGCCATGGTTAGCTTCTTTAACATGTCTTCTTGTTGGGTGTATGCTTAGTTTGTCTTGTAACGCCTTGTGGTGAGTGCATCGAGCTCGTAAACATGCCTACGTAACTCTGTTTTGACATGTTCCAGTTTTTTGCTTAGTCTGAATCTGTTAACGAAACTTGCTATGTGTCACATGGTTGCCATTGTATTTTCTGATCCCTTTTGGCTTATGGTCAGTAAGGGACTTTTGTTATATGCTTTGTGTAGTTTCATGCCATGCCTTGCTTTGCCATGATATGTTCTTGTAGCATGTTGTTATCTTGCTCTAAATTATGCTTCCTGATGTTAAATCCTGACATGTTATTTTCACTAAGTCTGTGAACCTGATATCTTTTGCACTTTTGCCATGCTTGTTTGAACCTGCTATTGTGTGAACTAGCCATAGCTCAATGTTCATATTTTGTCAAGCATCTTGAGTGGATCACTGCCATGTGATTTGTTGCTATGTTAGAGTGCAGTAGCTTGTTGTCTTGATGCATTTAGATGGCATCGTGCTGTTAATCGCAGCTTTGCGCCAATATTGTTTTGCTCGCCATTTGCAAACCGTGCATCCGATTCTGGTGATCTTTATATCGATTTCGATCGAAATCAACTCATCTATCCAGCGACACTCTTGGTTTTCCAAGTTGAGTCCTGGTTCAATCTTTCCTTTTCAAAGAACGCATATGCATCGCATAACACATCCCGCATATCATGCCATGTTTTGCATCATGTTGCTTGCGCATTGCACCATGGTTGATCATGTTTCCCTTTGTTTGTGTTCTTGCTTTGGGTAGAGCCGGGAGACGAGTACGTGATAGAGGAACCCGTTGAGTACGCTTTCGAGGATCAAGCTAACGTTAACTCGGAGAACTTTGCAGGCAAGACGACCATACCCTCGAAATCACTTCTATCTTTGCTTGCTAGTTTCTTGCTCTATTGATGTGCCTATGCTACCATACCTACCACTTGATTTATCATGCCTCCCGTATTGCCCATTCAAGTCTCTAATCCACCTTGTCCTAGGAAACCGTTTTTTGGCTATGTTACCACTTTGCTTAGCCCCTCTTATAGCGTTGCTAGTTGCAGGTGAAGACTGGAGTTTGTTCCTTGTTGGAACATGTTTATTGTTGGGATATCATTATTATATCTTGGTTACTTTAATGCACCTATATACTTGGTAAAGGGTGGAAGGCTCGGCCTTATGCCTGGTGCTTTGTTCCACTCTTGCTGCCCTAGTTTCCATCATACCGGTGTTATGTTCCTTGATTTTGCGTTCCTTACACGGTTGGGTTATAACGGGAACCCCTTGATAGTTCGCCTTGAATAAAACTCCTCCAGCAAGGCCCAACCTTGGTTTTACCATTCGCCACCTAGCCTCTTTTTCCTTGGGTTCCGCGGACTCAAGGGTAATCTTTATTTTAAACCCCCAGGCCAGTGCTCCTCTTAGTGTTGGTCCAAACTAGAGCCCTTTGCAGCGCCCCCTCGGGGAAACTCGAGGTTTGGTTTTAGTTGTATGGAGTGCTCATCCGGTGTGCCCTGAGAACGAGATATGTGCAGCTCCTATCGGGATTTGTCGGCACATTCGGGCGGCTTTGCTGGTTTAGTTTTACCATTGTCGAGATGTTTTGTAACCGGGATTCCGAGTGTGATCGGGCCGTCCTGGGAGAAGGAATATCCTTCGTTGACCGTGAGAGCTTGTGATGGGCTAAGTTGGGACACCCCTGCAGGGATTTGAACTTTCGAAAGCCGTGCCCGCAGTTATGGGCAGATGGGAATTTGTTAGTGTCCGGTTGTAGAAAACATGAAACTTAACTTAAATAAAATGAATCAACAACGTGTGTAGCCGTGATGGTCTCTTTTCGGCGGAGTCCGAGAAGAGAACACGGTCTCGTGTTATGCTTGAACATAGGTTGTTCTAGGATCACTTCTTGATCATAGATTCTCGAGCGTGCCTTGCCTTTTTCTTCTCGCTCTCATTTGCGTATGTTAGCCACCATATATGCTAGTAATTGCTGCAGCTCCACCTCATACCTTTTCCCTACCCATAAGCTTAAATAGTCTTGATCGCGAGGGTGTGAGATTGCTGAGTCCCCGTGACTCACAGATTACTTCAAAACCAGATGCAGGGACCGATGATACTGTTCTTGGAGATGCGACTGAGCTCAAGTGGGAGTTCGATGAGGACTCAGGACGATACTACGTTTCCTTTCCAGACGATCAGTAGTGGAGCCCAGTTGGGGCGATCAGGGACATTATGCATTTGGGGTTGTCTTTATTTTGGTTCCGTAGTCGGACCTTAATTGTATCTGGATGATTGTAATGATATATTTATGCTATTGTGTGAAGTGGCGATTGTAAGCCAACTATGTACCTCTTTCCTTATTCAGTACATGGGATGTGTAAAGATTACCCCTCTTGCGAGATTGTCTACAATGTGGTTATGCCTCTAAGTCGTGCTCCGACACGTGGGAGATATATCCGCATCGTGGGTGTTACATCCATCCACCACTGATCGATCCTCCTCACGCCACCAGCCAGCCACTGCCAAACCAGGACGGATCTAGACAGGATGCCAAATCCACAGCCATCCATGAGCATGCAGCCACCACACCGCCGGCCATGGAGGCTTCAATTGCCGCCGTGTAGTAGGGTCACCGCCGTGACTGCCGTCCGCATCGTCTGCAACCCCTTGGATCCAAATCGGGCCAGATCCCATCCAGATCGACAGCGGTGCAGATACACCCCTCCACCGCCGCGAGGTAGTCCAGGCCGCTGCCCACCCACGCCCCGCCACTGCAGGGGCATTGAGCGTCACCGTCCTTGACGCGCCCCACACCGGCGCTCCGCCCTGGCGCAAGGATACCACCCCGCCACAGTACCCTCGAGCGAGGAGGAAAAAGGCCCCGCCGCCGCCGATGCGAGCCATGCGTTGCCCGGCCACACAATAAGTGACTCAACTTTGATGGGACGAAGAGAGTATTTCACATAGCTTTGGAAATATCATAGGTTTTTTATGCGATTCGTGATTTCTGTACAATCAGGTGCATGTATTTAACGGTACTAGAGTTGCACGATGCACGGAAGACTCCCATCAAGTCTAGTGCATAGCTTAACCCCCACCATAATTTGCATCCATAAAAAGGCTCTCTTACTTCCCGTCGAGGGTCACCATCTCGCCTCTGGGGCTCACTACTGCGTCGCGTGTGTTCATCTACCAACCCAGTGGCATCCACACACACATCCTCCCCGTGGGCACCCACACACATCCTCCCCGTGTTGGCAGCCGGCCTGCACCTCATTGGAGCCTTCACTGTCAGGCCCTAATCTCCCCTCCCGGCACCTCGCCAAACAAGCAGTAATTGACGCTTGCATGAAGTAATTCATGCCTACAAATTAAGTGTAATTTATCTTGGAATTTGGAATCCCGACACTGAACCTGCATTTTCACCAAGAGTGAATAAAGAAACTGTAATCCATATTCTAAAATGCAACCCATTTTATATACTACCAAATGTAAGGAGGAAGAAGAGAAGAAGAAAAATCAAATCCTAGTTATGCACTCGTCAGCTCCGTGCACCGCCCACGATTAATATCCCTAACCCAGTGCTACCGCCGTAATCACTGCAACATCAATTGATCTAAGGACACCTTTGCTCGAGCGCTGAAAGAGGAAGGAGGAGGGGAGAAAGAGATGAGCGAGGGACATAAGAGATGAGGGGAGGGGGCATAGTGATAGGTGCAGGGGTCTTCCGATCTTTCGAGATGATATTATTTCACATGGTCAAGGAGTGCATTGCGTATGCAAGCCTAGATTATTCTCTAATCCAATTCTTGCATCGCTCATTATTTCCCTTTAACGCGGATGATATAGATCTTAATGCGTGATTTATATTATTTCACATGGTCAACTCCGCTCCTACTACTAAAAAAGAATTTATCCTGATTAGAACTTGAATGGTGATGCCAGGTTGCATATCATGGAAAAATGTAGTACTTGGAGAATTTTGTTGGATGACCAAGGATCATCATCTTGTAGCATGGTTCTCGTTTCCTTTTCCAGCTCAGGTGCCCCTAATACCTACTTCCTCCGTTCGGAATTACTTGTTACATGTATGAATGTATCTAGATGTATTTTAATTCTAAATACATCAATTCCAGCGACGAGTAATTTGGGACAAAGGGATTACAATTAAGTGCATTCCCTGTGACGAGTATCAGTAATTAGTTCCTTTCTTGAGCATTTCTCAATGAAAACTTTAATTTCCAAGAACTGAACTTGATGAAGGGGATTATATGGGTAGACGAGTCCTAGCTTGCAACTTAAGAAAAGCTCCTTTGCCTTCTGTCGCCACCGCCGCCGGTTCGCCCCTATTAGAATATAATTGTATTTAAAATAGAGGTAGGAGTTAGAGATAGAATAGATTTAACTGTAGGACTTGCCCTCTATTCCAAATCTTTCTTCCTCACAATGTATTCTATATATATCCCACATGAGGGTCGGATCAATACAACAGAAACAACACAACACTAATAGGGAAAAGTCTAGCAGTAGCGCGTGTTTTAGGTCTATCAGTAGCGCGGGCAGCAATGCTACTGATACGACGCTACAGCTAAAGGTTAGTAGTATCGACTTAGTAGTAGCGCTTCTCCCAGCCCGCGCTACTACTATTATTCCGTATTATATTTCTTTTTTTATTTCATGTTGTATTCATACACCTTTATATAAGTTTTCATACAGCAGCAATTTAGAGATTGTTTTTACATCATAATGAGTTATTACATCACTGGGTGAAAGAACCATGGACTAGTTTCAAGTGGATGTCTGCGGTTCTTTCACGCAATGATATAATAAATACCATCATCATCATATCATTAACAACTTATCATCGTAATACATCATTGTCATATAACACCTCCTCATGATCATCGTTTTCATCAATGAGACATCACATAGCAAGTTGGTCACTAGTCATAATCACAACTACTCCTCATCATCAACTCTAACACATTGTACCACATAATAAACATTGTACCTCATAGGACCTACTACATTCTCTTAGGTAAAATAGCATAAAACAAGATAGCCCCTGACTCTTTATTATGTAGAATGGAGATTATCCTGTCTCCAATTCTTGCCTTTCGCATAATGTTGCTTCCAAGAACCTCCTTACGACTGTTCATACATTTTTCCAATTTTTGATTACCATGTCTTCACCGGTTTTAGAAATCCGATATGGTCGTAGGATGACCTAGCCATATGTTCAAAACATTAAGGCGACCATTCTAAAATATCAGATGAGGCACACAATTCTTCGGGATTTTCTGTTGAAAAACATAGTAATGACTTCATAGTTAGCAATGTAGTTCAGTTTTAGAAGTATGCAGAAGATGCACGGATGTCGTAATAGTAAAAAATCTTACCATGGCATCTCCATGGATGTTACTGTGGTTCAACACGTGCACTAGTGGCACGTACTGACTATAATGTGGAGGAGTTTAATAATAGATATTGTAATTCTCAAGTTCAGTACAAAATGTGATTCGATGTTTTTTCTCCTGATAAGTTAATTCGGAGCCATCGGTGTAGTAGGTTATGTCTACCATCTTCCACACATTGTTTGAAGAATGAAAATAAGTTGTTAACTATTTTGAAATAAACAATATAAATTAGTTAATAACTATGTTTGAGAAACTCACATATCGGTAGAATTGGAAGCGTATCAACAAGGGCCCAAATGTCCATATTGTCTTGCTCGATGTCAGGATCACCAAGATCCATGGTGACAAGCATACCCTCATAAGAACCATACATTTTGCAAAATGCTTCCCAATTTGTCCAACCAAAACGGGTTACGCTCTCAGAATTGTACAGATTTACTTCAAAATCCATACCATGATGGGTCCTTAGAAGAATTTTCTTTGTTTCGAAACCTTCACGATCTTCAAAACCCATCCTCTCCAAGACATAGCGTCTTGCATGGCATGGGATAAGCTAGTCGAATTGTATAAGATGAAGATTACATGTTGAAATATTTGAAGTCATGCTTAATTACGAAAAAAACATTTTTCGTCTGTGCGTACTGCTTCAACGTCAAATGTCTCCTGGAGCTTAATGCTGAAGCGCCAATCTTCGTCCAGGTGAGGCCTGTCGCACAGACCTCAATCGTCGTTGCACCAGTCGCACTCCCTCGGGAGACTTTCATCGTCCGAGTACGACATTTCCTATGTTCATAATTCAAAGATTAAACTTATACAATTAAATACATGTACTACAAAAACTAAATTAGATCATTACTATTCATCACGGGTTGACTATCGGTTTGCTGAGTCTTTTCTTGAAAACTCTCAGCTCACGTGGTGTATACATTCAACCGTTGGTGATGATCGCTCCTCTTTTCGTCCCCGAGTGCATTACACCAAAATGTCTAGCACACGGGAACAGTCGGGATTCTCCGTCCTCTCATATATGGTGGAGTCTCGACAGACTTAAAGTCAACTCGAAATGTCCTTCAACGATCTTTCTAGAAAATCTAGGCCACTCGATATTTCCTACATATTCTAGCACAAGTCATGCCAAAATTCACGGAAAAATCCGGCATGACCTTTGCTAAAAAAGGACATATCGAGCGCCGGAAATTTGCCGGAGTGGAAATTAATCAACATTCCGGCAACACATAGGCCACTCGAAGGTGTAACCTGCAAACATGACCGGCCACTTGGGCAAGCACATATCCTATTTGAGCAACACAAGATATACATGTTTTTATCTACATCATATGAGCATTCAAACTTGATGGTCATTGCATTTCAATGGTTGAAAATATGAACAAAAACATTTCAATATATCTTATAGGACTCATATTGACATGGATATTTGGCTGGTCTCACCTCGAGGTCAGAGGGGGTCGGTGACAGGGACGACGGCGGGGACGATGGAGGGGCTCCTTGATTCTACAAAAACAAAAACCCCTATCGAATTCTGGGTTCCGGCAAACACTTGAGGTTCGAACTCTGGGGTGCGCACGAAGAACTCTCTCTCCCTAGCTCGCTCGCACAACGATCTCAAGGCCTAACTCGTCAAACCCAAAGAACAAGAGACACGATGGTTTATACTGGTTCGGGCCACCGTTGTGGTGTAATACCCTACTCCAGTGTGATGTAATGGATTGCCTCGTAGAATGAGGATGAACAAGTACAAGAGCTGATGCGTACGAGGGTGGTCTGAATGATCCGTCCCCTCCTATGGTGGTGGCTGGTCCTATTTACAGAGGCCCTGGTCCTTTTCCCAAATGTTAGGCGGGAAGAGATCCCACAACGGCCAATTTTGAAGGGAGACAACTAGTACAAGTTATCCTGACAAAAGGTGGTATTCGCCTGCCAAAGGCTATGGTGATGATGTAGATGTGGGATCCGCGATGATCTCCGTCTTGCCATCTGATGAAGCTATGTACCTAGGGTAGGGTCATGGATCTGTCCAACATACCCTCCCCAAGGATATCTCTACAAAGAACTAGAAGCAGTCGAAGAGAAATCATCATCCACTCGACCATGAAGCTATGTTCACTCGACAGCCTTGAAGACACTCGACCATGCGAACAACCACTCGGCCACTAGAAGATGTGAAGCCCTTCACTCTGTAACGGTCGGGGTTTAAGTCATAGCTTTATGGTCATTTATAGCACTTTACTTCGGACGTTACCAGTAACACCCCTCCTTTATGAGCATTGAACCCTGTGTAACGGAGGAGAGCTGGGGTCCTGGCGCACTCTATATAAGCCACCCCCTCCTCTGGGACAAGGGTTCACACCTTTTGTAATTCACACGCATATATCCAGTCGACCGCCTCCGGGCTCTGAGACGTAGGGCTGTTACTTCCTCCGAGAAGGGCCTGCACTCGTAAAACTCACCTGTACAACTCCTCCATAGCTAGGATCTTGCCTCTACATTCCTACCCCCCCTATTCTACTGTCAAACTTAGAACCACGACAGTTGGCGCCCACTGTGGGGCAGGTGTCTTAGCGACTTGTTGGAGAAGTTGCAATTTTTCCGATCCCCTTCATCATGGTTCCAGGCGGAGGTTTGGCTGAGGGCCGCGAGATCCGTCTCGGCACGCTCATGTTTGTCGCTGACGACTCCGCTTGGCTTCAGGAGGCTCCACTCGACGTTGACGCACTCCCCGCCCGCGGGGTGACGCACTTTTGCGCGTGCGTCCGCGGCATTCTCCTGCGGCAGCCGTCGACCCAGTATCAGTCGGCTCCAGCAGCTTTCTCCCTCCCTGCGGCCCGCCGGAGCAAATGTTCCGGTCGGTCGAGGCTTCAGCGGTGGGTGAGGCATGCGGTGGCTCGCTAGTCAGCCACCCCTCAAGTCGCGGCGATCGAGCCCGACGAAACTCTCTACGGCCTGTTCGATCTGTCGACTGGCTCCGTAGAGACCGCATCCGAGTGCAACAGTAGCGACCCAGCGGCTGAAGTTCTGATGGTCAACGGACCACGCAGTCCTCCTGGCTTCGCCCATGAAGACGGAGGCGATGGGAACGGCGATCCGTCGCGCGTTCATGAAGAGTACCGCCCCGAACCCCTCTCTTCGCAGCAGAGGGAGGAAGTTTGCCGCCGGAACATGGATGCACTACATACTCCTATAGTAGGAGAAACCCCTGAGGCCCAGGCCTTGGAGCAGGCGCGCTTGGCCAACTTGGCTGAGCGCACTCGACTGGAGAACCTCCAGCGCGCACTCGACGATCGCGCTCGGCAGCGTGCTCCCGAATCCAGTCGACGCCAACTTTTTCCACCTCTGACTCAGGTATACCAAACCCCGATCCAGAATCTAGCAGCTGCTGCCCGGATAGCGGAGTTGATCCAACCTTCCCAGTCAGAAGCTGGCCGAGGCCTGGTGCAGATCCGAGCTTTGCTCCGGGCGGCGGGAGAACAGAATACGGTCGTATCCCAGTCGCAGAATAGGATCCATAGCAGATCCGTGGTTGCAGACACAGTTCAATCGGCCCACAGCCCAAGATTGCCCTCGAGGCATGAAGGACGTGGAGATCGACGAGATCAGTACAGAAATCATGAGTAGTATGATCACCGAGTCGATCGCGATGATCGTCGTCGAGTGCCCACACCTCCCCCAAGGAGTGGGTCGTACGTGCCTCGGTAACATGAAGACAGACGCCCCCACAGTGTTGGGCGACGGATTCCAGTCGACCCCAGGGAGCCAGGCTTTGATGCGAGATCTATTCTCGTTCAGGGCTTGGTTGACAGAAACAGAGCTCACCGAGAGGGCCATGACAGGGATCTGCAAACCAGTAACAGGGTGCATGTCTCAGGTCCAGAGTGCTTCAACAGAGCTATCAGGGCTGCAGTGATTCCCCCAACTTCAGGTTGGCGACTGAAGTCAGTAAGTTCACTAGTGAGTCCAAGCCTGACACTTGGCATGAAGACTACCGAGTGGCTACCAGATTGGTGGCGGCAATGATGAAGTGGCCATGAAACACCTTCCTCTGATGTTGGAGGGCTCGGCTAGAGCATGGCTGAATCAGTTGGCACCTGGCAGTATTTATACTTGGGAAGATCTCGCCTAAGTGTTTGTCAGAACATTCGAGGGCACTTGCAAACGGCCGGCAGGTTTGACAGAATTACAGTGTTGTGTTCAGAAACCGAATGAAACTTTGAGGGATTATATCCAGAGATGGATCACCCTACACCACACGGTGGAGGATGTGTCTGATCATCAGGCAATTTGTGCCTTTAAGGAAGGTGTCAGGTATCGAGAGTTGAATCTGAAATTCGGTCAGACAGGAAATACGACTCTGACTCGGATGATGGAGATTGCCACCAAGTATGCCAATGGTGAAGAAGAAGAACGACTCCGGAGTGGCAAGCACAAAGCAGTTGCCCATGAAGCCGGAGGAGGAAATTCTGGTCGGAAACAGAAGCGCAAGGCCGAGCCAGCTGCTCCTGGTGAAGCCTTAGTTGTGGTTCAAGGAAAGTTCAAGGGGAAGCCCAAAGGGCCATGGAACCCCAAGAAAGTAAAAGATCAAGATGGAAATGACGTGTTGGATCTACCATGCCACATCCACACCAAAAAAGATGAAGATGGTAATTTCATTTACCCGAAGGACACCACTCGGCAGTGTCGACTCCTAATCCCGCAATTCCGAGAGAAACAACCCAAGGAAAAGGAGAAGGAAGCAGACAAGGCTGAGGATGAGGAAGAGGGGTATGATGGTTATCCCCACGTGAATTCCACTCTGATGATTTTTGCTGACGTTGAGAGCAAAAGTCGATTGACAGTCATCAACAGAGAAGTGAACATGGTCGCTCCGGTGACACCCAGTTATTTGAAGTGGTCACAGACTGCCATTACATTCGACCAGTCTGATCATCTAGCGCACATAGCCACCCCTGGGAGGCAAGCACTAGTGGTCGACCCGGTGGTCGAAGGCACTCGACTGACAAAGGTCCTGATGGACGGTGGCAGTGGCCTGAACATACTATATGCAGAGATGTTGAAGGTGATGGGCATTCCGATGTCCAGACTCAGTGAAAGCAATATGAGTTTCCATGGGGTCATTCCAGGCAAGAAGGCTGCATCCCTCGGTCAGATTGCTCTCGATGTGGTTTTCGGTGATTCCAAGAATTACCGCAAAGAAAAGTTGACATTTGAAGTTGTGGATTTCCTGAGTGCCTATCATGCCATTCTGGGCAGGCCAGCTTATGCATGTTTTATGGCTCGACCATGTTACGTGTACCTCAAATTGAAGATGCCTGGTCCCAAAGGAGTGATCACTATCACTGGTAATCGGAAGAAGGCAGAAGAGTGCTTCTAGAAGGGTTCAAAGATCGCCGATGCTCAGATGGCCGTGGCAGAATTGCAAGAATACCAGAAAAATGCAGATCCGAGTGATTTGTTGCGAGCCAAGAAGTCAGCCACAGACTCAGCATTCTAGTCGTCTAGTGAAACGAAGTCGATTCACATTCACCCGACAGACCCCAATGCTGCTCCGACTCACATTTCAACCACACTCGACTCCAAATAGGAAGAAGCGCTCATCCAGTTCCTCCGTGAGGACTGGGACATCTTTGCATGGAAGCCTTCTTACATGCCGGGTGTTCCTAGGGGACTGGCTGAGCATCGTTTGCGAGTCGACCCAAAAGTGAAATCAGTCAAAGAACATCTTCGGCGGTCTGCCGTACAGAAGAGAAAGGCAATCGGTGAAGAGGTGGCTCGACTTTTGGCAGCTGAGTTGAGATTTACCACTCCGAGTGGTTAGCCAATGTTGTCATGGTCCCAAAGAAGGATGACTCACTTCGCATGTGCATTGACTTCAAGCATATCAATCGGGCCTGCCCGAAAGATCACTTTCCTCTCCCTCGCATCGACCAGATGGTCGACTCGACTGCGGGGTGCGAGCGTTTGTCCTTTTTGGAAGCCTACTCCGGGTACCACCAGATCTGTCTATACGGACCCGATGAGATAAAGACAACTTTCATCACCCCGTTTGGGTGCTTCTGTTATGTCACAATGCCATTCGGTTTGAAGAACGCTGGAGCCGCATTCATGCGGATGATTCAAAAGTGCCTGCTCACTCAGATCAGTCGGAATGTGGAAGCATACATGGATGACATTGTGGTCAAGTCACGTAAAGGTTCCGACCTACTGACTGACCTTGCTGAAACCTTTGCCAACCTCAGAAGGTATGATATCAAGCTCAATCCATCAAAGCGCACGTTTGGAGTTCCGGGCAGAAAATTACTCGGTTTCCTCGTTTCCGAACGAGGGATCGATGCTAACCCAGAGAAAGTGGGTGCTATACTCCGAATGAAACGCCCTGTGCGTGTGCATGATGTCCAGAAGCTTACTGGTTGCTTGGCCGCCCTAAGTCGATTCATTTCTCGCCTCAGTGAAAAGGCGCTGCCTCTTTACCGACTGATGAAGAAATCAGATAAGTTCGAGTGGACTCCTGAAGCTGATGCAGCATTTGCAGAGCTAAAAGCCCTGCTTTCCACCCAGCCGGTGCTTGCTGCTCCAATCAACAAAGAGCCTTTACTGCTTTATATAGTAGCCACTGGACAAGTTGTCAGTACAATACTTACGGTCGAGCGGGAAGAAGAAGGAAAAGCCTATAAAGTTCAGCGCCCAGTTTATTATATTTCTGAAGTCCTGACTCCGTCAAAGCAGAGATATCCGCACTATCAGAAGCTCGTCTATGGGATTTACATGACTACGAAGAAGGTTGCACACTATTTCTCTGATCACTCTGTTACAGTCGTCAGCAATGCTCCATTGTCAAAGATTCTGCACAACAGAGATGCAACTGGTCGAGTGGCAAAATGGGCGATTGAACCCCTTCCCTTGGATATCAAGTTTGAGGCAAAGAAAGCTATCAAGTCCCAAGCAATAGCAGATTTCCTCGCCGAGTGGATCAAACAGCAACTGCCGACTCAAGTTCACTCGGAGCACTGGACCATGTTCTTTGACGGATCCAAAATGCTGAATGGTTCTGGTGCTGGGGTAGTACTGGTATCCCCCCGAGGAGACAAGCTCAAATATGTCCTCCAGATTCACTTTGATTCCTCCAACAATGAAGCAGAATATGAAGAACTCCTGTATGGGTTGCGCATGGCCATCTCACTCGGTGTCCGTCGCCTCATGGTCTATGGCGACTCAGATTTGGTAGTCAATCAAGTGATGAAGGAGTGGGACGTCAGAAGCCCAGCCATGACCGGTTACTGTAACGCGGTGAGGAAGTTGGAAAAGAAGTTTGAGGGATTGGAGCTTCATCACATACCCCGACTGAAAAATCAAGCAGCCGATGACTTGGCAAAGATAGGATCCAAGAGAGAAGCCATTCCCAGCAATGTGTGTTTGGAACATATTCACACGCCGATAGTTCATGAAGATCCTTTTACTGAAGAGCCCCCACAGCCTAAGAGTGCCACAGATCCGACTGAAGTCGAGGTCCTAACAGTGGTCGACCTAATCGTGGAGATTATGGTCATCACACCCGACTGGACAGTGCCGTACATTGCGTACATCCTCAGAAAAGAACTCCCAGAAGACAAAGAAGAGGCTCGGCAAATCGTTCGTTGATCCAAGGCCTTTACTGTGATAAGAGGACAATTGTTCAGGGAAAGCGTGACTGGAGTCGGTTAGAGATGCATAACGCCAGAAGAAGGTCGAATGATCCTCAATGACATCCACTCGGGGACCTGTGGCCACCATGCGTCCTCTTGGGCCATCGTGGCTAAAGCATACCGAGCCGGGTTCTATTGGCCGCGAGCAAATGAAATGGCGAAAGATATAGTTGACAGATGTGAAGGCTGCCAGTTTTACTCGGACATGTCTCACAAGCCAGCGTCAGCCCTGAAGACCATTCCTCTCTTATGTCCCTTTGCTGTTTGGGGTTTGGATATGGTTGGACCACTGAGAACTGTTAAGAGTGGCTTCACTCATGTGCTCGTGGCAGTCGACAAGTTTACCAAATGGATTGAAGCTAAACCTATCAAGAGTCTCGAGGCCAGCACCGTTGTCAGTTTTATCAGAGAATTGACATTTAGATATGGAGTTCCACACAGCATCACTATGGACAACGGGTCGAACTTTGATTCTGACAAGTTTAGAACTTTCTGCGCTTCTCAAGGCACACGAGTCGACTATGCTTCCGTTGCTCACCCGCAGTCGAACGGACAAGCAGAAAGAGCTAATGGCCTGATTCTCAAAGGATTGAAACCCCGACTGATGCGTGACCTCAAACACGCAGTAGGCGCTTAGGTCGATGAGCTTCCGTCAGTTTTGTGGGGTTTGAGGACAACTCCCAATCGGTCGACTAGACGAACCCCTTTCTTCTTGGTCTATGGAGCCGAAGCTGTTCTGCCGAGTGACCTCCTCCACAATGCGCCCCGAGTCGAGCTCTTCTCCGAAGAAGAAGCAGAGCAGACCAGGCAGGATTCAGTCGATCTCTTAGAGGAGGAAAGAGAGATGGCCTTGATCCGGTCGACCATTTATCAGCAAGACTTGCGTCGATTCCATGACAAGAATGTGAGGAGCCGAACCTTTCAAGAGGGAGACCTGGCTCTTCGAGTGGATCAACAAAAACCACACAAGCTCGCCCTGGCTTGGGAAGGTCCCTTCATCATCACCAAAGTTCTCCACAACGGAGCATACCATCTTTACAGTGTTGAGCATCAGAAAGACGAGCCACGGGCTTGGAACGCGGAGCTGCTCCGCCCCTTTTATACTTAAGCACTCGTTTGAATAAAATGTAATAAGAAACACCTTTGTAATTTGTTTATCAAAGACAAGAGCTTTACGGTCCTCTCGTACGATTGTTGTTGTTCTTATTTACCTCTGAAATCCCCCAGTGGGTGGGCTTAGTCGCGAATCCGTTTCGCCTAAGTTCGAAAGAAAATCATACCGAGTGGTGAGCAATCCTCCCACTCGGAGGCTTAGCTGCAGTCTAGTACTCGCCTAAGTTCTCTCACTCGGAGACTTAGCTGCAGTCCGGTACTCGCCTAAGTTTGGAAAAATCCTACCGAGTGGTGAGCAATCCTCCCACTCGGGGGCTTAGCTGCAGTCCAGTACTCGCCTAAGTTCTCTCACTCGGAGACTTAGCTGCAGTCCGATACTCGCCGAAGTTTGAAAAAATCCTACTGAGTGAAGAGCAATCCTCCCACTCGGAGGCTTAGCTACAGTCCAGTACTCGCCTAAGTTCCCTTACTCGGGGGCTTAGCTGTAGTCCAGTACTCGCCTAAGTTTGAAAAATCCTACCGAGTGAAGAGCAATCCTCCCACTCGGGGGCTTAGCTGTAGTCCAGTACTCGCATAAGTTCCCTCACTCGGGGCTTAGCTGCAGTCTAGTACTCGCCTAAGTTTGAAAAATCCTACCGAGTGGAGAGCAATCCTCCCACTCGGGGGCTTAGCTGCAGTCCAATACTCGCCTAAGTTCCCTCATTCGGGGGCTTAGCTGCAGTCCAGTACTTGCCTAAGTTTGAAAAATCCTACCGAGTGGAGAGCAATCCTCCCATTCGGGGGCTTAGCTGCAGTCCAGTACTCGCCTAAGTTCTCTCACTCGGAGACTTAGCTGCAGTCCGATACTCGCCTAAGTTTGAAAAAATCCTACCGAGTGAAGAGCAATCCTCCCACTCGGGGGCTTAGCTGCAGTCCAGTACTCGCCTAAGTTCCCTCACTCGGGGGCTTAGCTGCAATCCAGTACTCGCCTAAGTTTGAAAAATCCTACCGAGTGGAGAGTAATCTTCCCACTCGGGGGCTTAGCTGCAGTCCAGTACTCGCCTAAGTTCCCTCACTCGGGGGCTTAGCTGCAGTCTAGTACTCGCCTAAGTTTGAAAAATCCTACCCAGTGGAGAGCAATCCTCCCACTCGGGGGCTTAGCTGCAGTCCAGTACTCGCCTAAGTTCCCTCACTGAGGCTTAGCTGCAGTCCAGTACTTGCCTGAGTTTGAGAAATCCTACCGAGTGGAGAGCAATCCTCCCACTCGGGGGCTTAGCTACAGTCCAGTACTCGCTTAAGTTCGAAACATATCCCTATCCGCAAGTACGACGAGGTGCAGGTCGACTGCAACCTTCTCCTTTGGAGCTATGACACAAGTACAACGTGCGCTCCATCCCTATCCGCAAGGACGATGAAGTGCAGGTCGACTGCAACCTTCTCCTTCGGAGCTACGACACAAGTACAACGTGCGCTCCATCCCTATCCGCAAGGACGACGAGGTGCAGGTCGACTGCAACCTTCTCCTTCGGAGCTACGGCAGAAGTACAACATGCGCTCCATCCCTATCCGCAAGGACGACGAGGTGCAGGTCAACTACAACCTTCTCCTTCGGAGCTATGGCACAAGTACAACATGCGCTCCATCCCTATCCGCAAGGACGACGAGGTGCAGGTCGACTGCAACCTTCTCCTTTGGAGCTACGCCACAAGTACAATGTGCGCTCCATCCCTATCCGCAAGGACGACAAAGCGCAAGTCGATTGGAGCCACCACCTCAGAGCTGCATCTCCAGCGCAAAGACTATTCCGAGCAGTGAACAAAGTCCGTTTGAAGGCAAAACGCAAGCATATTCGGAGATAGACCAAATTCGGATAAATCCTAAAGTTCCAAGCAGCAAACCAAAAGTATTCGAGCATCAAGCCCGAAGGAGTTTAACGGTTACAGCAACCACTCGGCATTCCGAGGCAAATTTAAAGCAGATTCAAGTCTGATAAGTTTGTTCACTCGGCAGGAGGAGGGCTGGCAGGCTCGACGAATTCGTCCAGGTCGGTCCCATCCGCGATCCGAGTGGCAGCAACGATGAAAGTTTCCATGAAGGACTGTAAGTCATGCTTTTTGGTGTTAGTGACCTTGATTGCAGCCATCTTGTCTTCACGAGCCTCCCTGCAGTGGACTCGCACCAAGGACAACGCCACGTCAGCACCACACCGGGCGGAGGACTTCTTCCATTCCTTCACTCGGTCAGGGATCTCGTTCAGTCGAGCCATCAGGGATTCCAGGTCATTTTGAAGCATCGCCCTTGGCCAAAGCGATGAGTCAATTCGGGAGACTGCCTCCTTCAGGCGCGCGAGGTAGCTTGTGGCATTGGCAACACAGGACTCCAGTTGGAGCACGTTCATTGCAGTTTCGTCGCAAACTGGAGAAGCGATAGGGTCCAGACCCGTCTCGACCTTTCCAGTTTCCTTGTCAAAGTCTTGGCAGAATTCTACAGCCAAAAATTAGTGAGTCGACCGGGCAGGATCCGTTCGCAAGCATCAACACAATCGGTTTAAAAGAAATACCTTCCAACGTGAGATAGAGCTTCTTGGCAAGAGTCCTCAGATAAGCTTCCGTGTCATTCCTCTTGCGGACTGCAGACTCTAGCTTTTCATTCAGGGCAACTTTGTCCTTCTTCAGACTAGTCACTTCACGGTTAGATTCATTGAGGCAAGACTTCAGCCTGTTCACCTCCCCTTCCAGCGCTCCGACTGAAGCCAGCTTCTGGTCTGCGAGAGCAGTTTTATCTTGGGCTTCTTTCTGCGCGGCGGCGAGGTCTGAGTCCTTCTTCTCCAGAGCCAACTTCATTTTCTCTACAAAAGAAGCAATCGAATCAAACAAGAGATCAAAGAAATATATTGAAAGACAGTCGATAGGCAGTTACCTTCCATACCAGCGGCTTCGTCTTGAGCTTTCTTCAGATTCTGCTGGGCCAATTCCAAGTCGAGATTGAGTTGCCTCTGCTTCTCCTCAAATTCAGCAAACTCGGAAATAAGAGTACAAGACTTCTGCAGAAGGCAAAAGACAGGTCAGTCGACAAGATCAAAGGTTGTTTACTTCCGTGTGAATAAAACCTAAAGAAGTCACTTGAGACCCCAGCCGACTGCACACAGTTAACTGTGGTCTCGGGGACTACACCCAGCGGGTGCACTTGGCGTGCCCCTGCTGAATAAAACCCAACTCGACCGGTCCGCCCGGATCAAGTAAAAAAGCTGTTCAGACCCCAGTCGACTGCCAGCAGTCGACTGCGGTCTCGGGGACTACACCCAGTGGGTGCACTTGGTGTGCCCCCACAGGTTCAGATCCTACTCGACCGGTCCGCCCGAGTCGAGTGGAAGAAAAGAAAGGAAGGTAGAACTCAGACCCCAGTCGACTGCCAGCAGTCGACTGCGGTCTCGGGGACTACACCTAGTGGGTGCACTTACCGTGCCCCCACCGGTTCAGATCCTACTCGCCCAGACCGAGTGGAAGAACGCAACTACCAAAGACAAAAAAACACCCAGTGGGTGCTCTGATTCGACGCAAACAACAGGAGATTGTGTAGAAGAAAATTTTTCGGGTAGCATATCCTGATAGAACAAGAGTAGTCGAAAAGTCTACTTACCTGGACATTAGCCCGGAGAGCAGCGCTGGCGTCGTAGGCAGCCTGGCTATTTTCATGCACCGTCTTCATCCGCTCCATCATCACATCAGCCTGTCGGATGGCTTCCGCAGCCTCTTCCGACTGGTTGTCCGGGACGGGATAGCTGGTGAAGAAGAGAGCAGACGACCCAGGTGCATTAGCTTGGACCTCCGAGGCGTGAGATGGGATGACTGAAGGAATCACCAGTACAGTCGACGGTGCGTGGAGCTCACTCGACAACGGTACATCGAAGGTTACAGAGGCCCCGCCCGCGTCTTCAGATTGATAGACGGTTGGTGTTGTCGTCGGTCCCTGCTGAGACGCCTTACTAGCCGTCGCCTTTTTATTCTTCCTGGGCCTAGGAGCCACATCTTCATCGTCATGTAGGAGATCGATGATGTTGGGCAGAGCTGTGGAGAAGATCAGTCGACTCTAAAGTAAACCGCTAGAATTCAATCGACTGAGTAGTCAAGAGCAAGATCATAAGAGTTTTTACCTGGGTTGGAGGTGACCGCGTCTTCCATCTCCTCGTCTCGGTACTGGAGAGAAGAGGTTCCTGATGTAGCAGCACTGCAAAGACCCGCATCCAGTCGGTTATGTTCTGTTGCTCGAGTCAATGAAAAGAACAAGTCAGATGATTACCCGGAGATGGTAGGGATGGTCACTTTGATCCTGGGCAAAGCCTTTGGCAGTTTGGAGGAGGTGGCTTTTGGTGCTTTTGGCGCTGGAGGCGGCACGACCTTAGGATGCTTCAGAGCCTTCTCAATAGGCGCTGGGGAAGACGTCCTGGAGCACTTCGAAGACTGCCCAATCGGCGCGGCCACCAGGCCCGGAGCGCTCGCCGGGTCGTGAGAGTGTTTGGATCTCCTCTCCCTGCGAGGAGGCGAGTCGACCTCTTCATCATCAGTCGATTCGTCGCTCTCCTTGTCCTCCTTGTCCTCCTCGGCATCCGAGTGCCCTTCGCCGCTCTCGGCCCCGCTCGCTCCTTCCTCGACGTCTTGCTCCTGCACTCCGTTGGGCATTGAGTACATGTCAATGAGGGCCTGAAAAGACAACGATCAAAATAAATTCAGTCGACCATCAACAAGACGTCACATAGTGAATCGGAAAGATACTTGGTAAAACAGAATCATACCTGCTCCAGCTAACGTGAGTGGCCGAATGGAATCACCCTCCTAGACCCCGAGGGTTGTCTTTGTTGCTGGTGATTCCCATCAGCCACTTCTCCAAGATGTCCTTGCTGACGTCCTCCGGGTGGATCCGAGTGGAGTCCTCGAGTCCAGAGTACATCCACATCGGATGATCACGTGCCTGAAGCGGTTGGATGCGTCGATCGAGAAAGACCTCCAGCAGGTCCATCCCACTCACCCCGTCGCGGACGAGTTGGACGACCCGCTCGACTAGCACCTTGACCCGCGTCTTCTCTTCTGGGACCACCTTCAGGGAGGAGGGCTTCTCCACTTGAGCCAGAGAAAAGGGAGGAAGTCCAGTCGACTGACCTGGGGTCGGCTGGTCCTTATAGTAAAACCAAGTCGACTGCCAGCGCTGGAATGAGTCGGGAAGGATCATTGCTGAGAAGGTGCTCTTGTTCCTCATCTGGATCCCCAGGCCCCTGCACATCTGGATCACGTGCGTCCTCTCATCACTCGGATTGGCCTTTTTGACCGACTGGGAATGGCAGGTGAAGATGTGTTTGAAAAGACCCCAGTGCGGTCGACAGCGCAAGAAATTTTCACACATTGACACAAAAGCAGCCAGATAGACTATGGTGTTTGGAGTGAAGTGGTGGAGCTGAGCCCCAAAGAAGTTCAAAAAGCCCCGAAAGAAAGGATGGGGAGGCAGTGAGAATCCGCGATCTACGTGGGTGGCGAGGAGAACGCACTCACCCTCCCTTGGCTGTGGCTCGGTCTCGTTCCCCGGGAGCCACGCCGACTTTTGGGGGATCAGTCCCCCCTCCACCAGGTCGTCGATGTCGTCTTGGCTGATCGTCGAGCGGATCCAGTCGCCCCGGATCCAGCCCGACGGCAGGCCGGATCTCGACGAGGATCCGCCCCGGCTGGTCCGCTTGCCCTTCGCCTTCGCGGTCGCCTTCTTCTCGCGCTCCAGCGCCACCGTATTCTCTTTTCCCATGGCGACGGATTGATTTCGAGCGAGGGTTCAGCGACGAGGGCAGAAGCAAGTGTGGCGGAGAGGTCGAAGGAAGAAGAAAAGAGAATGGGAGCGCACAGGGCAGATACCTGGTCCGGTGCCTTTTATAAGGTCGTTCCCCGAGTGACTGACTGGTAGGCCCAGACGATCTAAACAAATCCCGCAACAGTCGTGCGCGCAGTACGTGGTGAAAAAGGTGGCGCGGAGATCGAGGAGACTTGCCTAATCCGTCCCGATTACCATGGCCTCGCTCGTTTGGCGCGCTTCCCGAAATTTGAATCCCGCGAAATCCGCGGAGAGCAGAGCAACTTGTCAGACTGAAAACGCCCTCTACATTATCACTCGGAATTCTACCGTGAAAGTTCACTCGACAAAAACCAAGAATGGACCAAGGAGACCGAAAAAGGAGTTTATGTTGTCTCCTCAGTTCATTGTTCCAGAACAAGTTATACTCATAGCACAAAGAATGAGTCGGAAGTGTTCCCAACTCCTTCCTCACTCAAACCCTGATCCATTCGGGGGCTAATGATGAAGCTATGTACCTAGGGTAGGGTCATGGATCTGTCCAACATACCCTCCCCAAGGACATCTCTACAAAGAACCAGAAGCAGTCGAAGAGAAACCATCATCCACTCGACCATGGAGCTATGTTCACTCGACAGCCTTGAAGACACTCGACCATGCGAACAACCACTCGACCACCAGAAGATGTGAAGCCCTTCACTCTGTAACGGTCAGGGTTTAAGTCATAGCTTTATGGTCATTTATAGCACTTTACTTCGGACGTTACCAGTAACGCCCCTCCTTTATGAGCATTGAACCCTGTGTAACGGAGGAGAGCTGGGGTCCTGGTGCACTCTATATAAGCCACCCCCTCCTCTGGGACAAGGGTTCGCACCTTTTGTAATTCACACGCATATATCCAGTCGACCGCCTCCAGGCTCCGAGACGTAGGGCTGTTACTTCCTCCGAGAAGGGCATGAACTCGTAGAACTCGCGTGTACAACTCCTCCATAGCTAGGATCTTGCCTCTACATTCCTACCCCCCTATTCTACTGTCAGACTTAGAACCACGACACAGTCCTGCTAGTCTCGGTCTCGTTGCACCAATATGGAAACCTTTGCCTGACGCCTCGGGATTCCACGCCCGCGCCTACCTCTTTAGCACCAAAGAGGAAACTGGTACACTACGCCCGCTGGTGCCCGCCTGGCCTTGGTCGTCATGGCTCACGTCATGTGAACCTCGCAAGGTGCCCCTTGCATAGATATTTCTGCTCCTCGGGAGCCGGCCTGGTGAGGCTGCCCCTGAGGAGGTCTTTGTATCGTCCGCCTCACGAGGCTTGGCCCCTCGCGAGGGTCTTGAGTGGTGGTTGCTGAAGATGGGCCGAACCAGGCCGTTGGTGGAGCCACGCCATGGGCCCCAGGCAGGTAGGTCTGGGTACCCCCATTCCCAGGACGCCGACAGTAGCCCCCGGGCCCAAGGCGCGCTTGGACTTGGCTTCGAGGTGAAGCCAAAGGGCAAGTGCGGAGCGCCGCAGGTCCCAACCACGTGCAGCCTTGATTGACGCATGGGGACTGACGGGACATGGGCGTCTCCGCTTCCCGATGCTGCCTCGGCAACTGTCTGACTTGACGCGACCCTACTGCATGCAGAAGTAAACCATCATTACCTTAGATCGTGGAGGCCGACGGTTGGCCTCCTTCTGGGTATAAATGAGGAGAGGGGCAGAGCCCCCGTCGCTCATCTCTTTCTCCACTTCACCTCCTTCTTCTTCTTCCTCCTTTCTCCACCGTCTTGCTGCGACACCCATGGTGCCTATGAAAAGGTTCTCAGCCGCGGAGAAGGGGAAAGCGCGCCAGGAGGGACCCGGCCCGCCACCGCCCAAGAGGGGGCGCGGCCGTCCCCGCAAGCACGCTGCGACCCCTGCCGTGGCCCCCTGGGGGCGAGGACGCACTCCCTCGGGAACCGGCGTCGTCCTTGGAGGCCGCGGTGGTGCCTCCTCCCGTGGCAGGGGCCGTTCTGTGCGGAGAAGTCCTTGCTCTAAGGGGAGGCGCGCCGTGGTCGCCCGGCCCCCTCGGCCGCGCTTCCATTTGGCGGAGGTGCTCACGGAATTCATCGCGTGGTCGGAGCGGCCGGTCGGTGCTACCTCTTGAGCATGCGTTGGTTTTCCCTTGAAGAGGAAAGGGTGATGCGGCAAAGTAGCGTAAGTATTTTCCTTAGTTTTTGAGAACCAAGGTATCAATCCAGTAGGAGACTACACACAAATCACCTAGTACCTGCACAAACAATCAAGAACCTTGCAGCCAATGTGATAAAGGGGTTGTCAATCTCTTCACACCACTTGCAAAAGCGAGATCTTACAAAGATAAGAAGATAAATATTTTTGGTATTTTTGTTGTATAGATTGAAAAGTAAAGATTTCAAAATAAATAGTAAACTAGAATTATAGATCGGAAACTTATATGATGTAACGTAGACCCGGAGGCAATAGGTTTCACTAGTGGCTTCTCTCACGATAGCATATATTACGGTGGGTGAACAAATTACTGTTGAGCAATTGATAGAAAAGCGCATAGTTATGAGAATATCTAGGCATGATCATGAACATAGGCATCACGTCCGTGTCAAGTAGACCGAAATGATTCTGCATCTACTACTATTACTCCACACATCGACCGCTATCCAACATGCATCTAGTGTATTAAGTTCATAAGAACAGAGTAACGCATTAAGCAAGATGGCATGATGTAGAGGGATAAACTCAAGCAATATGATATAAACCCCATCTTTTTATCCTTGATGGCAACAATACAATACGTGTCGGTTCCTTTTCTGTCACTGGGATCGAGCACTGCAAGATTGAACCCAAATCTAAGCACTTCTACCATTGCAAGAAAGATCAATCTAGTAGGCCAAATTAAACTGATAATTCGAAGAGACTTGTAAAGATATCAAATCATGCATATAAGAATTCAGAGAAGAATCAAATATTTTTCATAGATAATCTTGATCATAAACCCACAATTCATCGGATCTCGGCAAACACACTATAAAACATATTACATTGAATAGATCTCCAAGAACATCGAGGAGAACTTTGTATTGAGAACCAAAGAGAGAGAAGAAGCCATCTAGCTAATGACTATGGACCCGAAGGTCTGTGGTAAACTACACATACATCATCGGAGAGGTTATGGTGTTGATGTAGAAGCCCTTCGTGATCGAATCCCCCTCCGGCAGATCGCCGGAAAAGGCCCCAAGATGGGATCTCACGGGTACAGAAGGTTGCGGCGGTGGAAAAGTGGTTTCGTGGCTCCCCTAGATGTTTTCAGGGTATAAGAGTAATATAGGCGAAAGAAGTAGGTCAGTGGAGCTACGAGGAGCCCACAAGGGTGGGGGGCGCGCCTACCCCCCTAGGCGCGCCCTCCTGCCGCGTGGCCACCTCTTTGCGTCTCTGACTTCCACTCCAAGTATCCTGGATTGCGTTTGTTCCAAGAAAGATCCTCGCGAAGGTTTCATTCCATTTGGATTCCGTTTGATATTCCTTTTCTGTGAAACAATGAAATAGGAAGAAAAACAGCAATTTGCACTGGGCCTTCGGTTAATAGGTTAGTCCCAATAATAATATAAAGGAGTATATTAGAGCCCATTCAACATTCAAAACAGATAATATAATAGCATGGAACAATAAAAAATTATAGATACGTTGGAGACGTATTAGCCGGCACTAGTCTCCAGCTCCCGCGCTCCTTCGCCGACGAGCTACCGGCCACAGGTCTCGACGGCTTTTGGCTGCAAGGCAATGGCTGCTGCAGCGAGGCCTCGTGAGCCGCGGTGGAGGTTTCCTCTGCGGGCAACACGGTCCTGGCCCGCGGCTGGCAAACGATTGCTCGTGCGCGTGGCCTGGGCAGGAGGTGCACCCTCCACTTCAAGTACGATGGTGCCGCGACCCTCTACGTGAGGGTTTTCGGGGAAGATGGCCGCCGTGCAGTGTGCTTCCCCGAGGACAACGACAGTGACGACGAGCTGGGCCTTGACGACGGCCGCGACGACGCTGAGGGCGGGCTCGCCCCTGGCGGCGGTCGTGGCCTGTCCGGCGGCGGTAGCTCCTTCTCCGACGACAGCTCCAGAAGTGGTGGCTGATACGTCTCTAATGTATCTATAATTTCTGATTGCTCCGGACTATTATATATTTTGTTTTGGATGTTTAATGGGCTTATTTATACACTTTTATATTATTTTTGGGATTAACCTATTAACCGGATGCCCAGCCCAAATTGTTGTTTTTTGCCTATTTCAGTGTTCCACAGAAAAAGAATATCAAACGGAGTCCAAACGGAATGAAACCTTCGGGAGCGTGATTTTTGGAACAAACGTGATCCAGAGGACTTGGAGTGGACGTCAAGCAACCAACGAGGAAGCCACGAGTCAGGGGAGCGCGCCTACCCCCTGGGCGCGCCCTCCACCCTCGTGGGCCCCTCATGGCTCCGCCGACCTACTTCTTCCTCCTATATATACCTACATACCCTAAAAACATCGAGGAGCACAACGAAAACCTAATTCCACTGCCGCAACCTTCTGTACCCGTGAGATACCATCTTGGGGCCTTTTCCGGCGCTCCGCCGGGAGGGGCATTGATCACGGAGGGCTTCTACATCAACACCATAGCCTCTCCGATGATGTGTGAGTAGTTTACCTCAGAACTTCGGGTCCATAGATGGCTTCTTCTCTCTCTTTGGATCTCAATACAAAGTTCTCCTCGATTCTCTTGGAGATCTATTCGATGTAATCTTCTTTTGCGGTGTGTTTGTCGAGATCCGATGAATTGTGGGTTTGTAATCAAGATTATCTATGAACAATATTTGAATCTTCTCTGAATTCTTTTATGCATGATTGATTATCTTTGCAAGTCTCTTCGAATTTTCAGTGTGGTTTGGCCTACTAGATTGATCTTTCTTGCAATGGGAGAAGTGCTTAGCTTTGTGTTCAATCTTGCGGTGCTCGATCCCAGTGACAGTAGGGGAAACGACACGTATTGTATTGTTGCCATCAAGGATAAAAAGATGGGGTTTATATCATATTGCATGAGTTTATCCCTCTACATCATGTCATCTTGCTTAAAGAGTTACTCTGTTCTTATGAATTTAATACTCTAGATGCATGCTGGATAGCGGTCGATGTGTGGAGTAATAGTAGTAGATGCAGGTAGGAGTCGGTCTACTTGTCACGGACGTGATACCTATATACATGATCATACCTAGATATTCTCATAATTATTCGCTTTTCTATCAATTGCTCGACAGTAATTTGTTCACCCACCGTAATACTTATGCTATCTTGAGAGAAGCTACTAGTGAAACCTATGCCCCCCGGGTCTATTCTCCATCATATAAGTTTCCAATCTATTTTATTTTGCAATCTTTACTTTCAATCTATATCATAAAAATACCAAAAATATTTATCTTATTATTATTATCTCTGTTAGATCTCACTCTTGCAAGTGGCCGTGAAGGGATTGACAACCCCTTTATCGCGTTGGTTGTTAGGTTCTTATTTGTTATGTAGGTACGAGGTGACTCGCGCGTGGTCTCCTACTGGACTGATACCTTGGTTCTCAAAAATGGAGGGAAATACTTACGCTGCTTTGCTGCATCACCCTTCCCTCTTCAAGGGAAAACCAACGCATGCTCAAGAAGTAGCAGTGGCTACGACCAACCGCCACGTCGCTGGGCTCGCTACGAGGACGGTGGCGTGTCGTCCCGCCACCGCGCCCTGGTGAAGCGTGAGGAAGACTCCGGCTGAGTCCGAGGGGGGGGGGAGGCGCTAGGAGCCAGCCCTCGTGAGCTGCTGCGGGCGTGGGCGCCGCTTTTGCTTGTCCTTTCCTTTCTTCCTGCATTCCAAGAAACAAGTATGGGGCCCTACGAGGGCGTGTAATGAACCGTAATTCTTATGCTGCTCATGTTATGTTTATCGTTTCTGTGTTGTTTTGTGGCATATGTGCTTCATGTAGGCGTAGAGGGATAACTTAGCTTGATACATCCGAGGTAGTTTCCACCTCGTGAGGGTGCACGCCTCCTTGCATTTGGTGAGGCTTCCCTCCTGCCGACTCGGGAGCCGTTGATCTTGGGGGACATCGCGAAGCTGCGAAAATTCGTTAGGAAATACTTATCCTTCCTTCCCGGAGCTTCAGGCATGGGCTGATCATGGCCTAGCTCACCACATCGCGGTACCCGTGGGGCACGGACTTAGAGGGGTGTGCCACCACGAGCTCAATCGAGGGCGCCTCGCGAAGATCAGTGGAGCCGAAGCTCTGGAGCCGACAGGGCTTTGGCTAGGTGTGCCCGTGACTGGGTTAGCCCGGCGTATGCACACACCTGCCCAGCCCCCGTGCGAGGCGCGCGAGGGAGAGCGTTGGGCAACTGCCGCCCTCCCTGGCGCAAAACAAAGAGCCGAGCGAAGAAGAAAAGAGAGGAAGAGATTCAACCAAGTGATTGGGAAACACCATAAGTTCGAATTCCATTAAAAGGGTTGCAAACCAAATATAGAAAGCTAATGAACAGCCGCGTCTGGCACCTAGTTTAGTCTTCTCACTAGCGCGGAGCTAAGTGCTGCCAGTAGAATGTGGGAGGGAGCCCCCGAGGCCCGAGGGCGGCACTCCGGAGACTCCGGGGCATGTACATCCCCACTCATTATTACGTGAGAGTGTCATGGGCGGAGACCTTCACAAGCACTGGGCCTTGCTTCATGGGTAGAACTTCCGGAGGTGCTGGATGTTCCAGGCGTTCTGGATGGGGATCCCATCCTGCGTCTCCAGGAACGCGGCGCCAGGCCTGGAGACGCGGGCAATCCTAACCAGGCCCTGCCACATGGGTGAGAGCTTGTGCAGCCCTTCCCTAGAGAGCACCCGCCTCAGGACGAGATCGCCCACCTCGAGCGTCCTAGAGCGGACGCTGCGGCAGTGATACTATCGCAACGCCTGCTGGTATCTTGCCGCTCGGAGCGAGGCTTGGCGGCGGCGTTCCTCCCCCAGCACAAGGTCCATCCCCCCGCATGGCATCCTGACGTGCCTCATCAAACTCTAGGACCCGCGCGGGGCGATGCCTGACCTCGTGAGGGAGAACAGCTTCGGCTCCGTAGACGAGGAAGAACAGGGTATTGCCTGTCGGCTCGGTGGCAGTGGTGCGGATGGACCACAGCACGTACTGGAGCTCGTCGTGCCAGCCCCTACCGCAGGCCTTGAGCTTCTTCTTGAAGGTCCTAGTCTTGAGGCCTCTCAAGACCTCCGTGTTGGCGCGCTTGGCTTGGCCATTGCTCCTGGGGTGCGCCACTAAGGCGTAGCATATCTGCGTTCCAATGTTAGCGCAATATGTCTTGAAGAGATTGCTAGTGAACTGCGAGCCGTTGTAGGTGATGATGCGGTTAGGGACCTGTGGGGGGATGGACCCCGGGCAGGCAATGGAACACGGATCCTCATCAAAAACAATAGGGTTGGCACTGCCCCTCAATACCGGCTTGCGCTTGGCTGGGTCGCTCGACCCGGCCAAGCCCCGCAAGCCGGCCAGACTAGCCGACCCAGCAAGACACGTCGACTCGGCCCCAACAACTAGCGCAAGACAGCCGAACCCGGCACGACCGAAACCTCCTCAACAAGCCAGTGCCACCCGTGGCGTGCTACGTGTAGGATCGAAAGTATGTCTAGAGGGGGGGTGATTAGACTACTTGACCAAATAAAAACTTAACCTTTTCCCAATTTTAGTTCTTGGCAGATTTTAGCTATTTTGGGACAAGTCAAGCAATCATCACACAATTCAAGCAAGCATGCAAAGAGTATATTGGCAGCGGAAAGTAAAGCATGCAACTTGCAAGAATGTAAAGGGAAGGGTTTGGAGAATTCAAACGCAATTGGAGACACGGATGTTTTTCCCGTGGTTCGGATAGGTGGTGCTATCCTACATCCACGTTGATGGAGACTTCAACCCACGAAGGGTAACGGTTGCGCGAGTCCACACAGGGCTCCACCCAAGGGTAACGGTTGCGCGAGTCCATACAGGGCTCCACCCAAGAAGGGTCCACGAAGAAGCAACCACCCACAAAGGGTCCACGAAGAAGCAACCTTGTCTATCCCACCATGGCCATCGCCCACACAGGACTTGCCTCACTAGCGGTAGATCTTCACGAAGTAGGCGATCTCCTTGCCCTTACAAACTCCTTGGTTCAACTCCACAATCTTGTCAGAGGCTCCCAAGTGACACCTAGCCAATCTAGGAGACACCACTCTCCAAGAAGTAACAAATGGTGTGTAGGTAATGAACTCCTTGCTCTTGTGCTTCAAATGATAGTCTCCCCAACACTCAACTCTCTCTCATAGGATTTGGATTTGGTGGAAAGAAGGTTTGAGTGGAAAGCAACTTGGGAAGGCTAGAGATCAAGATTCATATGGTAGGAATGGAATATCTTGGTCTCAACACATGAGTAGGTGGTTCTCTCTCAGAACATATGAGTTGGAATGGTGTGTGTGTTCTGATGGCTCTCTCATCGAATGAGGAGGAGGTGGAGGGGTATATATAGCCTCCACACAAAATCCAACCGTTACACAGTTTTCCAATCTCGATGGGACCGAATCAATGAACTCGGTCAGACCGAAAATGTAAACCTAGTGACCGTTAGTGATTTTCGGTGGGACTGACATGCAACTCGGTAGGACCGATATGGTTAGGGTTTGGGCATAACGTAATCTCGGTGAAACCGATTACACAAACTCGGTGAGACCGAATTTGGTAATTAGCTAACCAGAGAGTTGGTCAGGCAAACTCGGTGGGACCGATTTGCTCTTTCGGTGAGACCGAGTGGAACTCGGTGAGACCGAAAAGTTACAAAGGGGAAACACTGAGTTTACATTGCAATCTCGGTGGGACCGATTCGCTCTTTCGGTGGGACCGAAAAGTTACGAAAGGGAAACAGAGAGTTTGCAACCCCATCTCGGTGAGACCGAGATCCTTATCGGTAGAACCGAATTGCTAGGGTTTGGCAGTGGCTTATGACAAATGAAACTCGGTGGCGCCGGATAGGAGGAATCGGTAGGACCAAGTTTGGCTTAGGGTTTAGGTCATATGTGGAAGTGGGAAAGTAGCTGAGGGTTTTGGAGCATATCACTAAGCACATGAAGCAAGAGGCTCATTAAGCAACACCTCATCCCTCCTTAATAGTATTGGCTTTTCCTAAAGACTCAATGCGATCTTGGATCACTAAAATATAAAACGAAGAGTCTTGAGCTTTTGAGCTTGAGCCAATCCTTTGTCCTTAGCATTTTGAGGGTTCCACTTTCACATCCATGCCATGCCAATCATTGAGCCTTCCTGAAATAATCATCTTGGAATAGCATTAGCTCAATGAGCTATATGTTGTTATGAATTACCAAAACCACCTAGGGATAGTTGCACTTTCAATCTCCCCCTTTTTGGTAATTGATGACAACATATAGATCAAAGCTTCGACAAATGATAATAAGCATGAAATATATCTTCGCTTTGAGAAGTATGTGATAAGTAAGAGCTCCCCCTAAATTTGTGCATATTTAAAAATTTTCTTTGGACTGCAAATGCACAAGGAGTTAGAGTCATGGGTTACTCTTCCATGTCACATACATCTTGGTGGAGCGCTTAAAATGATAAGAATGAAATACATACACTCATCACCAAGAATAGTGAATGATCACATAAGATAGATAAGATAATAGCATTAAGCAAGCATTAATTGTAGCTTATGATCAAACACATGATCATCAATGTCTCACAAGCATAGTATCTTAAGCACTCAAAAGCAAACAAGTTCGAAAAACCACCAAATAAAGCAAGAGAGAAAAGCAACACACTCTCTCTCTCGAAGCCTATGATCTATACATCTTCTCCCCCTTTGGCAACAAGTTACCAAAAAGTTCCTAGAAAATGCATAGCACTAGATCGACGCTCAGGCTTGATCTTCAGGTGGTGGTGGAGTCCGGATCACTCCAAGGACGAAGGCTTCGGTAGATGCTGAAGTAGACGCTGGAGTTGGAGCTGAAGTAGATGCTGGAGCTGGTGGAACTGAGGCTGTGGCTGGTGCTGAGGTGGTGGCTCTTGTGTCAGCAACTGGCACGGCAGACGACCTCGGACCTCTTGGCACTCTGGCAAAGGCATGAGTAGTAGTCCCGCCTCTCCTCTCCTGCATGTCCTCCTGGAGCTGCTCCACTATAGACTGAACTTCCATTACTTTGACATCCAAGTCATAGAACTTCTGTTCCATGATTCTCTCTAGGCTCTGCTGATTTTGAGTGAGGGTGGCCAGACTTTGCTCAATCTCAGCGTGGATGCAATCAAGTAACCAAGCTGCTCTTGTTTGGTCTTCAAGAAATACTCAGATGCCTCCTCTTGAGTTGGCATCTTGCCAGCTTTCTCCTTCCTCGCCTTCTCCTTCTTTGCATATGCTTGGGCAGATGATGGCTCGTTCTCAGTCATCACAACTTCATTGTTCTCAAAATCTGGACGGATGGGTAAATGTTCCTTGTCCAATAAATATATGCCCGTGCCCATCTTGGAGTTGATGAGCTCCTGAATCTGAGGGGCATATCCGCAGCTCCTCTTATGATCTGCTGCAGTCCTCTTGATTGTTTCCACTATGAGGCTCATCACCTTGAACTTCTGAGGCACATCAAACACATGTAGCAAGTTGATAGCATGGCCTCTGATCATCTTGTGATCTCCAGACTTAGGCAGTAAGGTGTGCCTCAAGATCCAATTTATAGTCGGGAGCCGTGACAGAAGGTAATGTACTGAGCCAAACTTGAAGGTATCAAGTGCTTCATTTGGGATCTCCTTGTACATATTTGACATTGAGTTGTGGTCCATTTTCTTCTTGGCATAGATATCCAAGTCATCATCTTGCTCCTCTGGGGCATTTATGATCTGTGCCCACTCAGCCACTGTAGATTGGTACCTTGTACCTCAGACATCCATGTGATCCTCCCATCTGGATAAAAGTGAGCTGTGGAGTAGAACTGCATGATGAGTTCCTCGTTCCACTTTGTGAGCTTCTGCCCAACAAAGTCAGCTACTCCACAAGCTATGAAGCTGTCTTACACTCCAGGATAGTGCTCCTCATTGTCCTTGATGTATGTCCAATCAACCCATCGCATATCACGGACAATGGGCTTCTTATCTAGCAGCACTGTCTCATAAAAATCCTGCTGCTCCTTGGTGTGAAACCTGTAGTCCACGGCAGTCCTTCTCCTTGAAGCATATGGGTCTGCTTCTCTCCATTTCCTTAGCCGTGAATCTCTCCTGAGCTTCATATCCTCAGCCACAGGATGAGCATCGTTGTGGTCTGGGATCTTGGGCTTTAGCTTCCTTAGGACATTCTCTTCCTCTTCTTCAGCAACAGTCTCAGGCACTGGGGCCTTGTTCTCCTCAGCTGCAGGAATGCTCCGTGTGTTCCTCTTGGGCTTTGGCTTTGGAGCTGGCTTGGCCTTGGAAGCAGCTCCCCCTGATTTTGTGGCATCTCCCATTAGCTTGGGTGCCTTGGGTGCTGGTGCAGCTACCTCTTCTTCTTCTTCCTCTTCCATGATGGAAGCTTTGCCAAGTACTCTAGCCACAGTCTTCTTCACCCTTTCCTTTCTCTTCTTGCCTTCTGCAGCAACTGGCTCTTGGGGAGTGGGCTTCTCAGTTGAGGCTCTTGCCTTTGACATGGGCTGCCTGCCTGCTGGCCTTTTGATTTTCAGCCCTAGCTTTGTGCCTTGAGCTGGCTCAACTCTCTTGGAAGTGGCCTCTTCCTCTGCCACATAGCCTTCATCTTCGGAATCTGAAGTCCTCTTCTTCCTCTGTCTCGTGGTAGCCTTTGGCAAGTTGCTAGGAGTGCTCCTGCTGCCTTCATCAGAAGAGCTGGAGGGACTAGTGCCCTCACTCATCACCACTTGCTGTTCTGACACATTCTGGCTATCACTTTGGTCTGACATGCTGTAAGCTCTGACTGCTGACCCTGTGAATAGATTATAGATGAGGTAGAAAAGATGAGCATCACAAAATGCAGAGATTTTTGCAAAAAGAATGATCCAAAAACTTAGTTTTAGTTTCCTACTGAAATCATCTCGGATCTACCGATTTTCAAACTCGGTGATACTATGCTACTCCAAGTCTCCCCTCTCCCTCGGCGGCGGCATTTCTGCCGGGGCAATGGACGTCCACGTGGAGGTCTTCGCCACCGGCGACGACGCCTCCTCCTCGTCGAGCAAGATGAGAAAGGCTGCCGAAGGCAGGGCTGCAGCGGAATGGATCGAGCCGTCCGATCTGCTGCGCGCCGCGATGCAGAGCCTCCGCATCCCCATCGGCACCGACGTCGACGCCACCAACGTCACTGAGGCCCAAACCCAGCTCGAGGAAAGGCACCAGCATATGTTGGACCTGTCCGAGACGCTCGTCGCCACTCAGCTGGAGCGCGATGCCGCCTACAGAGTCACGCCCGCTGCGGCCGTCCCAAGTCGGGTCACCGACGTGCGCGCCCGGGAAGGAGCGATCGGCCGGGCCCTCGGCGCCGTCCCAACCGTCTACGAAACCCCCGTGAAGAACATGCGCACGGCCCAGGCAGCCACAGCCGGCCTGGACCAGCTCGCGGGCGAGGAGCTGAAAGAGTGCATCGGGCGGATGCGCGAACTCCTCCACGCCGCCAACACCCAACAGGATTGCCTCAACCAGCTCGCCAAGCCAGCGGGATCAGGCTCCGCCCGCCTTGGCGGGACCGGCGAACTTCTGCACATCGCATCCTCGCCACCCGGCGAGGCGCACTCCGGCCGAGCCCGGACTCGGCGCGACCCGGCCGCTACGGCCGCCGATGGATTAGGTGACGAGCTCGCCCTAGAGATCCCGCGCGGATCTGGCTGGCATGGCCGGCGTCCGGCTCCAACCGACCCCCCCCCCCCCGTGGCCTGGCCGCAAGTCGACTCGGCCTGCGCGCCTTCGACGACGCCGACGCTCGCCACCGCCTAGATCGGCTCCCTCACTCCCTGGAGATGGAGGAGAGAGGTGCCATCGGGCCGGCGTGCTTCGGCCCTCGCATCCGGGAGGAGCCCTTCCCCAAAGGATTCATGCTCCCCTGCGACACCCCCAAGTACAACGGGACGGTGAAGCCAGAAGACTAGCTCACTGACTACACCACGACCATTGGCATCACCGGTGCCAATCGTCGTCTCGCCGTGTGCTATGCACCGCTCATGCTCCAAGGGTCGGCCCGCACGTGGTTGAACAGCCTGCTGATGGGCAGCATCAACACGTGGGTGGATTTCGAGGAAGCCTTCATCCGCAACTTCACAGGGACCTACAAGCAACCCGGCCGCCCTAGCCAGCTCGCCATGTGCGTGCAGGGGCCTGCGGAGACTGGTCGCGAGTACCTCGCACGCTGGACCGAGCTCTGGAACAGCTGCGAGGGCGTCCATGAAGTCCAGGCGATCCAGTACTTCGTCAACGGGTGCCGAGATGGCACCCTCCTCAAGCACAAGCTCTTACGCTCCGAGCCGGCCACCATGACCGCGCTCATGGTGACAGCGAACAAGTACGCCAACGCCGACTCCGCCATGAAGATCCAGGTGGCGCTGGATGAAGCCGGCAAGGCGAAGCTGGTTCCCCCTCCGAAGCCGGCCGGCGAAAGCAGCAGGCAGCAGTATCACCAGAACAACAAGCGCAAGGCCGACCAGCCGGCGCCGCGTCACGAGAACCAGCTCGTCGCGGCCGCCAAGCCTGCGGCGGACCCGGCGGCGAAGCGCCGGCAAACCGGCAAGACGGCATGGCAACCCGCCATGAGCTTCGAGCTAATGCTCGATGCCCCCTGCAAGCACCACAGCGGCGCAAAACCCTCCACACACACGCTCTGGCAGTGCGCCATCACCAAGCGCATCATGAGGGGCGACATCCCGCCCCCTCCGGCTCCGGCTCCAGGCGCGGGGCAGCCGCCTCCGCCTCCACCACCGCCTCCAGCTGGCGGCGCGATGCGCAACGACGCCTACCCGGACCAGAACGCGGCCTACGTCGTCTTCACCAGCCTTGGCGATGACAAGCGCAGCGAGCGCCTCCTTCGACAGGAGGTGAACACCGTCGTCCCAGCCAACAGCCGGAGTTCATGCATTGGTCGGATCACCCGATCACCTGGACCCGGGAGTATCGCCCGGCAGTCATGCCGAGCCCGGGTGGTTACGCCCTCGTCCTCAACCCCACCATTGTCGTGCGGCGCACATGCAAGTTCTCCCGAGTCCTCATCGACGGCGGCAGCAGCATCAACATCCTCTACCGTGACACGATGACCAAGCTCGGCCTCAAGGCCGAGGACCTGGAGCCAACCCGGACGATCTTCCATGGCATCGTGCCCGGCCTCTCCTGCTCCCCCATTGGCTGGGTCCGGCTAGACGTCATGTTTGGTGACAGCAGCCACTTCAGGCGCGAACCGATCTGGTTTGAAGTGGTGAACCTGTCCAGCGCGTATCACGCACTACTAGGGAAAAGCCTAGCAGCAGCGCGGGTTTTGGGCCTCTCAGTAGCGCGGGGACCGATGCTACTAATAAGGCACTACAGCTAACGTATAGCAGTAGCGCCTGTTGTCCCACGCTACTGCTATACATGAATAGCTGTAGCGCTCTTTAGAAAAGGGCGCTACTGATATTATCTGCAGCGTTGTTTACTGGGAAGCGCTACTGGTAAGGCGGCGCTACTGCTAAATTTCCCCCCTCGCTACTACTAGTTTTATTAGTTTTTTTCCCTGCATATTTGTTTTGTATTTGTTTTGTATTTAAATAGGCTTTATACAATAATCTTTAGCGTATCATACACTGTAACATCCCAAAATTCTAAATTTTGGAATGTTATAATAAATAGATAGATTTGATAGATTGTTTGATTGATTGTGTGAAATTGAGTGAAATTCGAAACCTTTTTGAAAGTTAAATGAGAGGGAATAAAAGGACTTTCCCAAACTTTCATTTTGCATTCGTGATCTTCGTGAATTTAAATTCTTTTCATCACGAAACCCTGGAGAGAAGATGACATGACTTCTTCCATTTATTTAAATGACAAGGGTGTTGAAAATATTTCAATTTCATTTGGAAAATATTTCCAATTCTGAAACTTTATGCAACTCAATGATTTTCATGAGAGGAGATAAAATGACTTCTTCAAATTATATGAAATATGAGTTGGGAGTTTCAAAGGATCATATTCAAAGTCTTTTTGGAATTATTTTTCAATTTGGAGTTATTTGGATTTTATTCAAATCATTTTTCTCCAAAAATAAAATACATGGAAAATAGGGTAACATGATTCCCTACAACAGAAAATTGGAGAGAAATAAATTTGATTTCATTTTGGTATTTTTAAAATGATTTTGTTGGATCTTATTAGAGCAGGAGCACTGTTGGAATTATTAGAATTTGTGTTTATTTTATTTAATGCTAGAAAAATGTTCATGTCGTAGAAAAAAAATTCTGAAAATTTTGATATATAATATGCCTATATAAAATTTTTATTTTATTTTTTTTATTCGGGTTTTCTTCTGTTTCTATTTTTTTTTAAACCTGTACGCGCGGCCCATATTTATTTATCGCCTACATGCGCAGTATAGTAGCTTCTGACGCCCCATTGTTTTTTTTTCTCTTAAATAGGCCAGGCCCAGCCAGCCTTTTCATTTTTTTTAATTTTTTTAGGCCAAATTTTGTAAAAGAAAAAAACTGCAGCGTGCACGCGGCTGGCCGAAGGCCTTTAGGCCCATGCGAGCCGCTCACCTATTTTCATCTCTGTTTCGTATATTTTCGTCTACGTTTAGTCCCACATTGCCTAGCTTTTGACCTCTAAGCCTCTTTTCCACCAATAAATATAGACCCATAGAGCCTCCAAAAATCATCCGATTCGGGTTAAATCAATATTTTTGCTTGACTAGATTCATTTAAGAAAAATATATTTCTCCTCTCCGGCGTGATTTCTAGAAATTTTCTCTTCTCTCCAAAGTCATCTTTTCTCTGCCTTATAAAGGTATCTTTCTTTGTTTTTTGTTTTTTTCTTCTTATACTTCCGTAGTTTATTATTTTTAGACTAATAAGATAAAATAATTAGATTATCAATTAGTCTACGTATTTATACATTAGACCCTAGCCCGTAGCTATTTTTTTTCTTCCGTGAAACAGCTTGACTCTGATTTTTCAAATAGCCATACCTTTTTACTCGTTTGTCCAAATCCAACGAAACCAACGCCCACTTCTTCATTATGATCCCCTCTATCCAGTAATCCCACCCAAACATGTTTTTGAATGTACTGGCAAATTCACAAGAGTTATGAGTGCGAATCATCTTCATCAACATTGCAGGCGAGTTCACACTTTGATCACATCCCTTTCATACCCAGTTTTTATGCATTAGTTTCACCCTCAAACATTGCATGAGTAGGATTGATAACATGTGGGTATTGGGAAGTAGTTGATGAGGTAGGAACCTATTGCCCTGCATTCAAACCTTGGGAGTTACTATTACGTTATGCTTATATTGTCATTCTATGCTCGTAGACATGGATTGGGTTTGAGAGTATTTCATGACAGATGTGAGATTGTTAATTAATGGTTTACTTAAGGTGGCAACTTTAACACACATCTGGGTGGATTGAGGCACCTGGGTATTCCAGGATTGCCTATTTTTTTACGGACCGCCACCCAGGCTTAAAGGGATCATGAGATTATTCATACTAGAAACTTCCGTGTGCAGCCACAAGCTATTATGGGCTCTAGCATAGTTGATTAAGTCATGTGAACTCTTACAGCGGTAGACTAGCAGATGTAGGGGTTGTAGGTGGTACGGTCTACCCATCGTAAGGTGCAAACGCTTCTGAAAGACTATGTCTCGGTCATCCGTTTCTCAAACACCATGTAGTGCGAGAAATCCAATGGGGAGATCGAGTCTTGTGGGGAAAAGTGCGCAAACCTCTGTAGAGTGTATAAACTAATCATGATTAGCCGTGTCCCCGGTTATGGACGTTTTGAGTATCTAGTACTTGGATTATCATGTGAGTCTCATCATGTGACTTTAAATAATTTTGTTGGGTTTAATGATGTCACTTAATTGGGATTGAGAATGCTGTCAACCATTCTCAATGATCAACAACCACCATGATAGTTAAATAAAATTTATTCCTTTGTAGTAGGGAAAAATTGGCTTTTCGCAAAACCCTTATAACCATAGAGCTTTTCCACCAACCAAATATGCATGTAGTGATAGCCTTTATTCATCATTCTCTATGGTGTGAATTTGCCAGTACATTCAATGTACTGACCCTCTGTGGCTGCAACGTCTCATGTTGCAGGAATCTTACGACGAGTAAGTGATACGTTAGGGTTACTATTTCTACACTCAACTTTGCCGTTGGTGTTGATGGGAATCCACAACCTTGTTACTTCCGCTATTTGGATTGAGGTAATAGTATTTACGTTAATTTTTACATGTGATTTACCTCTGTTATAAATCCTCGAGTATTGTGTGTGTTAGCATACCGATCCAGGGATGACACTTAAGCACAGAGACTTGACCGTCTGAGGTCGGGTCGCTACATACACATACAAATGTAATCATAGCATATACATACAGTTAGTCTCATCAAATCATGTCATCATCATAATCATCATCCAACACAAAGTGGTTTCTCGTTATCATCTCAAAAATAGCGATACAAGTCTTGATTACTTGCAAATACATCATCATCCATCTAAACAATGATATACGCGAGAAGAGCTATCACTTTGAGCACATGAGTTCGTATCCCTCTCTCGCATTAGCGTGAACCTAAACTAACTACTGCCTGTCGCTCGGAAACCGGAAACCGGCACACCTGGGCCTGACACTCCGGCCACTTGTCGTATATATACTGCTGGCGTAGCACTTCTTCGCCATCTATGATCTATGCACCCGCATCGTCACATGAGTCGATGATATGCAACATATATAGTTGAGCAATAGAAAGAGATGGACTTGGCAAAAATAGAAACAACATATCATAAGCATAAATAACAAAGTTCATCGTACCCCAAAATGCCCTAACTAGAGTGATTTTCGCTAGTCGAGGAGGAGGACGGTTTAATTACATCACAAATAAAGTTTCACTGTGCATAACTCAAAGTTTTGTCATACAGAAAGTATGGACTAAACAAACACATTGTCATATATTGACAATCACTCCAACATGTCGTTCCATCCATCCAAGTCAGGGAGATAGTCCTCGAGCTTAGTGAAAGGCTTCATGTCGAGATGCTGAGAGGCTATCCATGTTCGGACGTCTTCCCACGACATTTGTCCTTCTCCGTAGAACATCCCTATTTTTCTGACGACCTCCTTCATGATGATTTGGGCAAGTTCACGCTGGATGTTATAGAACTTAGCTTGAAGTCAATGATCCTCGATATCTCCTATGTCCTTTGCCCATTGCAGAATATGGGCATCGCCGGATCTAGGTGACATGCGAAGGTTCTGGTGATCCCGTCTGTACTCCAGCATGTGGTGTAGGACATAGAATCCATCATTAAGAGAATCGTTCGGTTGCTGGATGCAGCAGAAGTCGGTCTTATGGCCGAAGGCGACCCTGCCACCCCTTCTCTAAACTTGGTCATGGCGTGTTTGTTTATCTTCTTCATTGTCGGGTCCTCATCTGGATCTTCATAATCCTTCTCATTCCGGCCCGGGAACAAGAATATCTGGTGAAACTTCTTTAGGAGGGAGCTCCTCATATTTTCTATCTTCTGTAGTTTCTCATCGTTGATGGTGGCGGTTGTCCGTACGATGCTGCCTATTTGATTGCTGTAGCATCGACGCGCTTCCTCGGGCGCCTTTGGCTCAAAATTGCCGTCGTCCACCTCCGTGACCACCAGTCTAGTAGTCTTGAGTTTGTTAGGAAGCCGTTGCCTCTTTGCTTTTGGTTCTACACCGGCTCCGCTCCCTGAGGCAGCGCCGATCTCAGTCTCAGCGCCGGTCTCGATGCCGGTCTGAGTCTCAGCGCCGGTCTCAGTCTCAGCACCGGTCTGCGTGTCGGTCTCAGTCCCCGATGCCACCGGTTGATCGTCAGCAAGGCTAAAAAATTCGTCTGCCGCCCGGTAGACGTCGTCGCAATCACCAGAACCCTGTCCTTCATCGTTGCTAGCCATGTTTCCTACGATTAAATCTAGTAAATTAATTCTAGACCTAATAAAATGAATAATGACGCGTTGCTGGGCCGGCCCGCGCTTGCCAAGTTCATGGCGGTTCCCCACTACGCGTACTTGAAGATGAACATGCCGGGTCCCAGGGCCTCAACACCATCACCGGCGATTACCGCAAGTCCCTGGAGTGCGCCCGAGACGACGCCAAGTTGGCCGAGTCACTGGTCATTGCCGAGGAGCGGCGCCAGCTCGATCGGATCGTCGCCCTGGCACGCGAGGCCTCCGCCGCGTCGATCCCGACCTCGGACCCGGCCGATGAGGCCGCCTTCAAGCCCTCCAAGGAGATCAAGAAAGTGAAGCTCAACCCAGAAGACCCCAGATGCAACAAGTACATCGTCGTAGGCGCTCGTCTCGACAGCAAATAAGAAGGCGAGCTCGTCGACTTCCTCCGTGAGAATCGGGATATCTTCGCATGGACCCCCAAGGACATGCCGGGTATCCCGAGGAAGTACGCCGAACACAAACTTCACGTCCGCAAGGATGCCAAGCCCGTCCGTCAACCCCTACGACGATTTTACAAAGAAAAGAGAAGGACCATTGGTGAAGAGGTCGCTAAGCTTTTGGCGGCCGGCTTTATAATGGAAGTGTTTCACCCCGAGTGGCTGGCCAATCCAGTCCTCATCCTGAAAAAGAACAAGACCTGGCGCATGTGTATCGACTACACCAGCCTCAACAAGGCCCGTCCCAAGGATCCGTTCGCCCTCCCACGGATCGACCAAGTCATCGACTCGACCGCCAGGTGTGAGCTCATGTCCTTCCTAGACGCTTACTCCGGATACCACCAGATCAAGCTGGACCCGGACGACGCCCTGAAGACGTCCTTCATCACGCCCTTTGGGTCGTATTGCTACATCACCATATCGTTCGGCTTGAAGAACACCGACACCACCTTCCAGCGCTGCATGCAGAAATGCCTGCTATCGCAACTCGGCCGCAACATCCACGTATACGTGGACGACATCATGGTGAAGACCAAGCAGCACCTCACGCTCCTCGACGACTTGAAAGAAACATTCGCCAACCTCCGCGAATACAAGATCAAGCTTAACCCGAAAAATGTGTCTTCGGCGTCCCGGCTGGAAAGTGTTGGGGAACGTTGCAGAAAACAAAAATTTTACTACGGTTTCACCAAGATCCATCTAGGAGTTCATCTAGCAACGAGTGGTTAGATGCATCTACGTACCTTGTAGATCGTGAGCGGAAGCGTTCAAAGAACGTGTATGAGGGAGTCGTACTCGACGTGATTCGAATCACCGAAGATCCTAGCACCGAACGGACGGCACCTCCGCGTTCAACACACGTACGGAACAGCCACGTCTCCTTCTTGATCCAGCAAGGGGAAAGGAGAAGTTGAGGGAGATGGCACCAGCAGCAGCACGACGGCGTGGTGTTGATGGAGCTGCAGTACTCCGGCAGGGCTTCGCCAAGCGCTATGGAGGAGGAGGAGGTGTTGGAGAGGGAGAAGGAGGCAACCAAAGGCGTGGGAGAAAAGCCCTCCTTCCCTCACTATATATAGGAGGGCCAATGGGGGGGCGCCAGCCCTAGGAGATCCAATCTCCTAGGGTGGGGCGGCGGCCAAGGGGGGGTTTCCCTCCCCCCCAAGGCACCTAGGAGGTGCCTTCCCCTCCTAGGACTCTTCCTCCCTTGAAACCCTAGGCGCATGGGCCTCTTGGGGCTGGTGCCCTTGGCCCATGTAGGCCAAGGCGCACCCCCTATAGCCCATGTGGCCCTCCGGGACAGGTGGCCCCACCCGGTGGACCCCCGGGACCCTTCCGGTGGTCCCGGTACAATACCGATGACCCCGAAACTTGTCCCGATGCCCGAAACAGGACTTTCCATATATAAATCTTTACCTCCGGACCATTCCGGAACTCCTCGTGACGTCCGGGATCTCATCCGGGACTCCGAACAACATTCGGGTTACTGCATGTACATATCCCTACAACCCTAGCGTCACCGAACCTTAAGTGTGTAGACCCTACGGGTTCGGGAGACATGTAGACATGACCGAGATCGCTCTCCGGTCAATAACCAACAGCGGGATCTGGATACCCATGTTGGCTCCCACATACTCCATGATGATCTCATCGGATGAACCACGATGTCGAGGATTCAAACAACCCCGTATACAATTCCCTTTGTCAATCGATATATTACTTGCCCGAGATTCGATCGTCGGTATCCCAATACCTCGTTCAATCTCGTTACCGGCAAGTCACTTTACTCGTACCATAATGCATGATCCCGTGACCAGACACTTGGTTACTTTGAGCTCATTATGATGATGCATTACTGAGTGGGCCCAGTGATACCTCTCCGTCATACGGAGTGACAAATTCCAGTCTCGATCCGTGTCAACCCAACAGATACTTTCGGAGATACCCGTAGTCTACCTTTATAGTCACCCAGTTACGTTGTGACGTTTGGTGCACCCAAAGCACTCCTACGGTATCCGGGAGTTACACGATCTCATGGTCTAAGGAAAGGATACTTGACATTGGAAAACTCTAGCAAACGAACTATACGATCTTATGCTATGTTTAGGATTGGGTCTTGTCCATCACATCATTCTCCTAATGATGTGATCCCGTTATCAATGACATCCAATGTCCATAGCCAGGAAACCATGACTATGTATTGATCAACGAGCTAGTCAACTAGAGGCTTACTAGGGACATGTTGGTGTCTGTTATTCACACATGTATTACGATTTCCGGATAACACAATTATAGCATGAATAAAGACAATTATCATGAACAAGGAAATATAATAATAATGCTTTTATTATTGCCTCTAGGGCATATTTCCAACAGTCTCCCACTTGCACTAGAGTCAATAATCTAGTTACATTGTGATGAATCGAACACCCATGGAATTCTGGTGTTGATCATGTTTTGCTCTAGGGAGAGGTTTAGTCAACGGATCCGCTACATTCAGGTCCGTATGTACTTTACAAATCTCTATGTCTCCATCTTGAACATTTTCACGAATGGAGTTGAAGCGACGCTTGATGTGCCTTGTCTTCTTGTGAAACCTGGGTTCCTTGGCAAGAGCAATAGCTCCAGTGTTGTCACAGAAGAGTTTGATTGGCCCTGACGCATTGGGTATGACTCCTAGGTCGGTGATGAACTCCTTCACCCAAATTGCTTCATGCGCTGCCTCCGAGGCTGCCATGTACTCCGCTTCACATGTAGATCCCGCCACGACGCTCTGCTTGCAACTGCACCAGCTTACTGCCCCACCATTCAAAATATACACGTATCCGGTTTGTGACTTTGCGTCATCCAGATCTGTGTCGAAGCTAGCGTCGACGTAACCCTTTACGACGAGCTCTTCGTCACCTCCATAAACGAGCAACATTTCCTTAGTCCTTTTCAGGTACTTCAGGATATTCTTGACCGCTGTCCAGTGTTCCTTGCCGGGATTACTTTGGTACCTTCCTACCAAACTTACGGCAAGGTTTACATCAGGTCTGGTACACGGCATGGCATACATAATAGAACCTATGGCTGAGGCATAGGGGATGACACTCATCTCTTCTATATCTTCTGCCGTGGTCGGACATTGAGCTGAGCTCAATTTCACACCTTGCAACACAGGCAAGAACCCCTTCTTAGACTGATCCATATTGAACTTCTTCAATATCTTATCAAGGTATGTGCTTTGTGAAAGACCTATGAGGCGTCTTGATCTATCTCTATAGATCTTGATGCCTAATATATAAGCAGCTTCTCCAAGGTCCTTCATTGAAAAACTCTTATTCAAGTAGGCCTTGATGCTGTCCAAGAGTTCTATATCATTTCCCATCAAAAGTATGTCATCTACATATAGTATGAGAAATGCTACAGAGCTCCCACTCACTTTCTTGTAAACGCAGGCTTCTCCATAAGTCTGCGTAAACCCAAACGCTTTGATCATCTCATCAAAGCGAATGTTCCAACTCCGAGATGCTTGCACCAGCCCATAAATCGAGCGTTGGAGCTTGCACACCTTGTCAGCATTCTTAGGATCGAAAAAACCTTCCGGCTGCATCATATACAATTCTTACTTAAGGAAACCATTAAGGAATGCCGTTTTGACGTCCATTTGCCATATCTCATAATCGTAGAAAGCGGCAATTGCTAACATGATTCGGACGGACTTCAGCTTCGCTACCGGTGAGAAAGTCTCATCGTAGTCAACCCCTTGAACTTGTCGATAACCTTTAGCGACAAGCCTAGCTTTATAGATGGTCACATTACCATCCGCGTCTGTCTTCTTCTTAAAGATCCATTTATTTTCTATGGCTCGCCGTTCAACGGGCAAGTCAGTCAAAGTCCATACTTCGTTTTCATACATGGATCCTATCTCGGATTTCATGGCTTCTAGCCATTTCTCGGAATCCGGGCCCGCCATCGCTTCTTCATAGTTCGAAGGTTCACTGTTGTCTAACAACATGATTTCCAAGACAGGGTTGCCGTACCACTCTGGTGCGGAACGTGCCCTTGTGGACCTTCGAATTTCAGTAGGAGCTTGATCAGAAGTATCTTGATCATCATCAATAACTTCCTCTCTAGTTGGTGCAGGCACCTCAGGAACATTTTCTTGAGTTGTGCCATTTTCCGGTTCAAGAGGTAATACTTCATCAAGCTCTACTTTCCTCCCACTTACTTCTTTCGAGAGAAACTCTTTCTCTAGAAAGAATCCATTCTTGGTAACAAAGATCTTGCCTTCGGATCTGAGGTAGAAGGTATACCCAACAGTTTCTTTAGGGTATCCTATGAAGACGCATTTTTCTGACTTGGGTTCGAGCTTTTCAGGTTGAAGTTTCTTGACATAAGCATCGCATCCCCAAACTTTCAGAAACGACAGCTTAGGTTTCTTCCCAAACCATAATTCAAACGGTGTCGTCTCAACGGATTTCGACGGAGCCCTATTTAAAGTGAATGCGGCAGTCTCTAAAGCATAGCCCCAAAAAGATAGCGGTAAATCGGTAAGAGACATCATAGATCGCACCATATCTAATAGAGTGCGATTACGACGTTCGGACACACCATTATGCTGAGGTGTTCCAGGCGGCGTGAGCTGTGAAACTATTCCACATTTTCTTAAGTGTGTGCCAAATTCGTGACTCAAGTATTCTCCTCCACGATCTGATCGTAGAAACTTGATTTTCCTGTCACGTTGATTCTCAACCTCACTCTGAAATTCCTTGAACTTTTCAAATGTTTCAGACTTGTGTTTCATTAAGTAGATATACCCATATCTACTCAAATCATCAGTGAGGGTGAGAACATAACGATAGCCACCGCGAGCCTCAACACTCATTGGACCGCACACATCAGTATGTATGATTTCCAATAAGTTGGTTGCTCGCTCCATTGTTCCTGAGAACGGAGTCTTGGTCATTTTACCCATGAGGCATGGTTCGCACTTGTTAAATGATTCATAATCAAGAGACTCTAAAAGTCCATCTGCATGGAGCTTCTTCATGCGTTTGACACCTATGTGACCAAGGCGGCAGTGCCACAAATATGTGGGACTATCATTATCAACCTTACATCTTTTGGTACTCACACTATGAATATGTGTAGCATTACGCTCGAGATTCATTAAGAATAAACCATTCACCATAGGAGCATGACCATAAAACATATCTCTCATATAAATAGAACAACCATTATTCTCGGATTTAAATGAGTAGCCATCTCGAATTAAACGAGATCCCGATACAATGTTCATGCTCAAAGCTGGCACTAAATAACAATTATTAAGGTTCAAAACTAATCCCGAAGGTAAATATAGAGGTAGCGTGCCGACGGCGATCACATTGACCTTGGAACCATTCCCGACGCGCATAGTCACCTCGTCCTTTGCCAGTCTCCGCTTATTCCGCAGCCCCTGCTTTGAGTTACAAATGTGAGCAACTGCACCAGTATCAAATACCCAGGAGCTACTACGGGTACTAGTAAGGTACACATCAATTACATGTATATCACATATACCTTTTGTTTTGCCGGCCTTCTTGTCCGCTAAGTATTTGGGGCAGTTCCGCTTCCTGTGACCACTTCCCTTGCAATAAAAGCACTCAGTTTCGGGCTTGGGTCCATTCTTTGGCTTCTTCCCAGCAGCTTGCTTGCCGGGCGCGGCAACTCCTTTGCCGTCCTTCTTGAAGTTCTTTTTACCCTTGCCCTTCTTGAACTTAGTGGTTTTATTCACCATCAACACTTGATGTTCCTTCTTGACTTCTACCTCTGCTGATTTCAGCATAGCAAATACTTCAGGAATGGTCTTTTCCATCCCCTGCATATTGAAGTTCATCACAAAGCTCTTGTAGCTCGGTGGAAGCGACTGGAGGATTCTGTCAATGACCGCATCATCCGGGAGATTAACTCCCAGCTGAGTCAAGCGGTTATGTAACCCAGACATAGTGAGTATGTGCTCACTGACAGAACTATTTTCCTCCATCTTACAGCTGAAGAATTTGTCGGGGACTTCATATCTCTCGACCCGGGCATGAGCTTGGAAAACCATTTTCAGCTCTTCGAACATCTCATATGCTCCATGTCTCTCAAAACGCTTTTCGAGCCCCGGCTCTAGGCTGTAAAGCATGCCGCACTGAACGAGGGAGTAGTCATCGGCACGTGTCTGCCAAGCATTCATAACGTCTTGGTTCTGTGGGATGGGTGGATCACCTAGCGGTGCTTGTAGGACATAATCTTTCTTGGCATCTATGAGGATGATCCTCAAGTTCCGGACCCAGTCCGTATAGTTGCTGCCATCGTCTTTCAGTTTGGTTTTCTCTAGGAACGCGTTGAAGTTGAGGACTACGTTGGCCATTTGATCTACAAGACATATTGTAAAGATTTTAGACTAAGTTCATGATAATTAAGTTCATATAATCAAATTATTCAATGAACTCCCACTTAGATAGACATCCCTCTGCTAGTTATCTAAGTATAACATGATCCGAGTCAACTAGGCCGTGTCTGATCATCACGTGAGACGGACTAGTCAACGTCGGTGAACATCTTCATGTTGATCGTATCTTCTATATGACTCATGCTCGACCTTTCGGTCTTCTGTGTTCCGAGGCCATGTCTATACACATGCTAGGCTCGTCAAGTCAACCTAAGTGTTTGCATGTGTAAATCTGTCTTACACCCGTTGTATGTGAACGTTTGAATCAAACACCCGATCATCACGTGGTGCATTGAAGCAACGAACTGTCGCAACGGTGCACAGTTAGGGGGAACACTTTCTTGAAATTATCATGAGGGATCATCTTATTTACTACTGTCGTTCTAAGCAAACAAGATGCAAAAACATGATAAACATCACATGCAATCAAATAATAATAGTGACATGATATGGCCAATATCACATAGCTCCTTTGATCTCCATCTTGGAGCTCCATGATCATCTTGTCACCGGGATGACACCATGATCTCCATCATCGTGCCTCCATGAAGTTGCTCGCCAACTATTACTTCTACTACTATGGCTAACGCGTTTAGCAATAAAGTAAAGTAATTTACATGGCGTTTCTCAATGACACGCACGTCATACAAAAAATAAAGACAACTCCTATGGCTCCTGCCGGTTGTCATACTCATCGACATGCAAGTCATGATTCCTATTACAATAGCATGAACATCTCATACATCACATATATATCATTCATCATTCATCACAACTTTGGCCATATCATATCACAAAGCACTTGCTGCAAAAACAAGTTAGACGTCCTCTAATTGTTTGTTGCATGTTTTACGTGGCTGAAGTAGGGTTCTAGCAAGAATGTTTTCTTACCTACGTGAAAGCCACAACGTGATTTGTCAACTTCTATTTACCCTTCATAAGGACCCTTTTCATTGAATCCGCTCCAACTAAAGCAGGAGAGACAGACACCCGCCAGCCACCTTATGCATCTTGTGCATGTTAGTCGGTGGAACTGGTCTCACGTAAGCGTACGTGTAAGGTTGGTCCGGGCCGCTTCATCCCACAATACCGTTGAAGCAAGATAAGACTAGTAGCGGCAAGAAAGTTGACAACATCTACGCCCACAACAAATTGTGTTCTACTCGCGCAAGAAGAACTACGCATAGACCTAGCTCATGATGCCACTGTTGGGGAACGTTGCAGAAAACAAAAATTTTCCTACAGTTTCACCAAGATCCATCTAGGAGTTCATCTAGCAACGAGTGGTTAGATGCATCTATGTACCTTGTAGATCGCGAGCGGAAGCGTTCAAAGAACGTGGATGAGGGAGTCGTACTCGCGTGATTCGAATCACCGAAGATCCTAGCACCGAACGGACGGCACCTCCGCGTTCAACACACGTACGGAACAGCCACGTCTCCTTCTTCTTGATCTAGCAAGGGGAAAGGAGAAGTTGAGGGAGATGGCACCAGCAGCAGCACGGCGGCGTGGTGTTGATGGAGCTGCAGTACTCCGGCAGGGCTTCGCCAAGCGCTATGGAGGAGGAGGAGGTGTTGGAGAGGGAGAAGGAGGCAACCAAAGGCGTGGGAGAAAAGCCCTCCTTCCCTCACTATATATAGGAGGGCCAAGGGGGGGGCGCCAGCCCTAGGAGATCCAATCTCCTAGGGTGGGGCGGCGGCCAAGGGGGGGTTTCCCTTCCCCCCAAGGCACCTAGGAGGTGCCTTCCCCTCCTAGGACTCTTCCTCCCTTGAAACCCTAGGCGCATGGGCCTCTTGGGGCTGGTGCCCTTGGCCCATGTAGGCCAAGGCGCACCCCCTACAGCCCATGTGGCCCCCCGGGACAGGTGGCCCCACCCGGTGGACCCCCGGGACCCTTCCGGTGGTCCCGGTACAATACCGATGACCCCAAAACTTGTCCCGATGCCCGAAGCAGGACTTTCCATATATAAATATTTACCTCCGGACCATTCCGGAACTCCTTGTGACGTCCGGGATCTCATCCGGGACTCCGAACAACATTTGGGTTACTGCATATACATATCCCTACAACCCTAGCGTCACCGAACCTTAAGTGTGTAGACCCTACGGGTTCGGGAGACATGTAGACATGACCGAGATCGCTCTCCAGTCAATAACCAACAGCGGGATCTGGATACCCATGTTGGCTCCCACATACTCCACGATGATCTCATCGGATGAACCACGATGTCGAGGATTCAAACAACCCCGTATACAATTCCTTTTGTCAATCGATATATTACTTGCCCGATATTCGATCATTATGATGATGCATTACTGAGTGGGCCCAGTGATACCTCTCCATCATACGGAGTGACAAATCCCAGTCTCGATCCGTGTCAACCCAACAGATACTTTCGGAGATACCCGTAGTCTACCTTTATAGTCACCCAGTTACGTTGTGACGTTTGGTACACCCAAAGCACTCCTACGGTATCTGGGAGTTACACGATCTCATGGTCTAAGGAAAGGATACTTGACATTGGAAAACTCTAGCAAACGAACTATACGATCTTATGCTATGTTTAGGATTGGGTCTTGTCCATCACATCATTCTCCTAATGATGTGATCCCGTTATCAATGACATCCAATGTCCATAGCCAGGAAACCATGACTATCTGTTGACCAACGAGCTAGTCAACTAGAGGCTTACTAGGGACATGTTTGTGTCTGTTATTCACACATGTATTGCAATTTTCGGATAACACAATTATAGCATGAATAAAGACAATTATCATGAACAAGGAAATATAATAATAATGCTTTTATTATTGCCTCTAGGGCATATTTCCAACAGAAAGCTACTCGGCTTCCTCGTCTTGGAACGCGGCATTGAGGCGAACCCAGAGAAGATCAAGGCCATCGAGCGCATGCGCAAGCCGGCTCGGCTACGCGATGTCCAGAAGTTCACCGGATGCTTGGCCTCGGTCAGCCAGTTTCTAAGCTGGCTGGGCGAGAAGGCGCTACCCCTGTACCAGCTGATGAAGAAGACGAGCCCGTTCGAATGGAACGACAAGGCAGACGAGGCCTTTCAAGACCTCAAGCGCATGCTCTCCACCGCACCAGTCCTGGCCGCGCCGACCGACAAGGAGCCGCTGCTGCTCTACATAGCCGCGATCTCACGGGTGGTCAGCACAGTGCTGGTGGTCGAGCTACCAGAGAAGGTCAAGATCCAAGCCGTCGAGCGCCCAGTCTACTACCTGAGTGAGGTGCTCTCCACCTCCAAGCAGAACTACCCGCACTACCAGAAGATGTGCTACGACGTGTACCTCACCGCCAAGAAGCTGAAGCAGTATTTCCAAGAGCACGTTGTCACCGTGGTCAGCACGGCGCCTATCGGAGAAATCATCGGGTGTCGGGATGCCTCTGGCCAATTTGCCAAGTGGGCGATCAGCTAGCCGGCCACACCATCCTCTACGAGCCCCTCACCTCGATCAAGTCTCAAGCCCTGGCCGACTTCCTCGTCGACTGGACCGAGACCCAGTACTTGTCGCCGCCTCCCGACTCGACGCATTGGCGCATGCACTTCAACGGGTCTAAGATGCGACTCGGCTTGGGGGCCGGCATCGTACTATCGTCCCCGAAGGGCGACCGGCTCCGCTACGTGCTCCAGATCCACTTCGCCGCCTCCAACAACGTCGCCGAGTACGAAGCCCTTGTGCATGGCCTACGGCTTGCCAAGGAACTCGGCATCTGGCGCATCCTGTGCTACGACAACTCGGACCTGGTGGTGCAACAGTGCTCCAGCGAATGGGACGCCCGCGACTCCAACATGGCAAGCTACCGCTTCCTCGTCCAGAAGCTGTCCGGATCCTTCGAGGGGTGCGAGTTCCTCCACGTCCCGCGCGCGGAGAACGAAGCAGCCGACACGCTCGCCAAGATCGCCTCGTCACGGCAAGCCATCCTGTCTGGCATCTCCCTCGAGCACCTGCGCAAGCCGTCCGTCAAGCCATCGCCGGACTCCGAGTCCATCCACGTCCCAGACGACCCGACCGCACCTCAACCCAGCTCGGGGACTGCCGAACCCGGCCCGGGGACTGCTCCGCTCAACCCGGCCACCATCGTCTCAGACCCGTCCGTCGCCACACCCGACCCGGGGGCTGCTCAACCCGGCTAGGGGGCCGCCGACTCGGAACCCACCCTGGTGGTCGTCTTCGCCGTGGTTACGACTCCATCTTGGGCCCTCCCAATATCAGAATTTTTGGAGAATGGGGTTCTCCCCATGGACGAGACCGAAGCTCGGCAAGTGAAATGCCGGGCGTCCGCCTACAACATCATCAACAACGAGCTCGTCAAGCGCAGCTGCACCGGCGTGTTCCAGCGCTGCGTCGAGCAGGAACGGGGCATCGACATCCTCCGCGACATACATCAGGGCGAGTGCGGGCACCACGCCGCATCACGATCCCTGGTGGCCAAGGCGTTCCGCCACGGTTTCTACTGGCCCACGGCCCTCGAAGATGCCGAGTCGCTCGTCCTCAAGTGTGAGGGGTGCCAGCGCTTCAGCAAACACAGCCACCAGCCGGCGTCAGCACTCCGCACCATACCAATCACCTGGCCCTTCGCGGTCTGGGGACTCGACATGGTGGGACCCTTCAAAAACGCTCGAGGCGGCATGACACACTTGCTGGTGGCAGTGGACAAATTCACCAAGTGGATCGAGGCAAGACCAATCAAGAAACTGGATGGGCCAACAGCCGTCCGGTTCATCAAGGACATAGCGGTGCGCTACGGCATGCCGAACAACATCATCACCGACAACGGCACCAACTTCGCCAAGGGCGCGATCAAACAATACTGCTCCATCTCTGGCATCCGCCTCGACCTGGCCTCCATTGCGCATCCGCAGTCCAACGGGCAGGTCGAGCGGGCCAATGGACTCATCTTGTCCGGCATCAAGCTGCGACTCGTCGAGCCGCTCATCTGCCCACCCGGCAGCTGGCTTGACGAGTTGCCAGCCGTTCTCTGGAGTCTACGCACCACGCCGAATCGGTCGACCAGGTTCACCTCGTTCTTCCTCGTCTACGGCGCCAGAGCCGTCATCCCGACCGACGTCGAGTTCGACTCGCCGCGCGTCACAATGTACACCGAGGCTGAAGCCAGAGAAGCCCGCGAAGACGGCGTCGACCTGCTCGAAGAAGCATGCCTCCTGGCACTCAGTCGCTCGGTCATCTACCAGCAAGGCCTGAGGCACTACCACAGCAAGAAGATCAAGCCCCTCGCGTTCCGCGAGGGCGACCTCGTCCTCTGTCTCGTCCAAGAGCAGGCAGGCTAGCACAAGCTGTCTCCTCCATGGGAGGGCCCATTCATCGTAAGAAGGGCCTAGCGCGACCGCAACGCCTACTACCTCATCGACACATGCAAATCACGGAAGCGCAAGAAGGACACCACCGATGAAGAAACGACCTGGCCATGGAACAAGGAGCTCCTCCGCCCGTTTTACAGTTAGCCGCATGAGCATATGTATCGTCGCCTTTTGTAAACGCATGAAACTGCGGGGTCCTCGAACAAGACTCGGGGGCTGCCTTTTGTCGACCAATTTATTGTGTCCTATTTTCTTGCATCACTATACCATTGAACCCGGCCACCGGTCTGACTCGCTCGACCCGGGGGCTCGGGGGCTGGCCGGCTCGGTCGCCACCCCGCCGCCGTACTTGGTGATTCCTGATAAAGTTAGGACGTCGCGGTCCCCCACTTCGCCCTAAAGCCACAGATCCAGCTTTGGCTGTCGGCTGGCAAGCACAACGGGCCAAAGCTCCTTTACGCTTCATACACTAAGTCAAAGGCTGGTGGGTCGATCAACCCAGCTAACCATTCATCAAATGAGTAGCCGCACGACCGGCTGCTCGCCAACCGGCTTCGCCGGATTGCCGCCAGCCGGCCCAGTGGGTGTTTCGCTTGCGCTCAACGTTTCAAGGGACCCAAGTCCTGCGTACTCCTTTCAAAAAACCGAACTCCTTGTCACGGACCGGAGCCTCGGCCGTCTGACTCGCGGGGGGGTTGAGAAAGGAGAAATGCATGAAATCGGTCCAAAAAATGGAAGGCAAAAGAGCAAAGCACTCACGACATTTACACAAGTATTTAAGAAAAGGCCCACGGCCCGAGTTCGTTACACCCTAAAATCCCCAGTGGGTGGGTAGACCTGCTATTTAAACAAATTATTACATGAACTGTCTCAGGCATCTCCAGCGCCGCGTTGCGACGTCGACGGCTCTCTCCTGACGGCCTCCGGATCCGGCGAGGTGCCGGTGTCCTCCTCAGCACCCGCGTCGCGGTAGACGCCCGTCTCCTCCGAGCTGCCCTCTGGATCGTGGAGGAGCAAGCCGTAGTCCTCGCCGTACACGGCCCTGCCGTCTTCCGTCCGCTCCGGATGGAACTCGTCGTGGAAGGTGAACTCGGCGATGTAGCTGGCCCGGGAGGTGATCCGGCCAGCTTGCTCCTGCAAATGCTGCTCCAAACCGGCCCGCTAGCCCATCAACGCGTCCAGCTGTAGGTCCGGATGCCAGGACAGCGCAAACCGGAGCGCCATCTTAGCACCGGCATGAGCGGCGGAGACGCGCCACTCGCCAAGCCGGTCCGACCCCATCTCCAACCAACGCACCAGGCGTGAGAAGCTTCTCGGTTGGACGGAGCCCGGCCACAGGGCCGCCGTCATCGCGGTGCCGGCCTGGGACAGCCGCCCCAGCCGCGTTCCCAGGACCTGCAGGCGGGCCTCAGCGGCAGCGACAATCTCCGGGAAGGTCCAGGCCATCCGCGGATCCGTCCCGGACTCAACGACGTCGGTCGGGTCACGCTGATGGCGGACGGCTTCCTCCACCAGCCGCTGGGTCTTCGGGAAGTCCCCTGCCGCAAGGGAAGAAGCAAGTTAGAATAAGAACGACATGGAAGAAAGGCCAGATCCCGACCCGGCAAACAACAAGAAAAAGCACTTATTGGAGGACTCTTCCAGGTGCCGTGCTTCGAGCAACGTACCACGCCGCTCCTGTCCGATGGCGCGATCTCACATTTTGAGTGCCTTCTCCAGGTCGGCCACCTTGGCAAGGGCCACCTTCAGCTCGGCGTCCTTGTCTTCGGCCGCCTTCTCGGCCACTTCGCAGCGACAGGCCCCTTCAGACGTGGTGACTTGCTCCCGCAGGCGATCCATCTCGGTCTAGAGCCGGGCCTTGTCGTCGGCCAGCTGGCCGCGCTGCTGGTCCGCCTCCACCAGGGCCTTCTGCGCCTCCGCCTCCACCTGGGCCTGCTGCGCCTCTGCCTTAAGGTGCTCCACCTCGGCCTCGAGGTGGCTCTTGTGACCCGCCAGCTGCTCATGCAGCTAGTTGGCCTCATCAAGAGACCACTGAGCCGCGGCCTCCTCTGCCCTCGTCTGCGCCGCCTCGACACTAAGACAGCCAGTGTCGGCAACGAGCCGGTCGTAGTGATGACCGTCCTGGAGCAGACGAGTCCGCCAGGACAGCACCTCAGCTGTGAAGAAGAAGGACTCAGCAGAAGAAAAGATAAAATCAAGACTTAACATTTGGCCCAACTACTACATAGTTGGCTCGAATCTCGGGGGCTACACCCAGTGGGTGCACTAGCGCGCCCCCACTAGAAAAGAGCGCAAGAATACCTGCGGCGTCGCGGAGCTCCTCCTCCTTGGCGGCAAGCCTCCCCTTGAGCTCCCGGTGCCTGCCCAGGGGACGATTGAAGGCGGCAACCCGGAAAGCGTCGAGATGCTGAAGAAAGAAGAAGTCAGAACAAGGCCAACGCTCTAAAGATTCGACCCAACTACTACGTAGTTGGCCCGAACCTCGGGGGCTAGACCCAGTGGGTGCGCTGGCGCGCCCCCACAAAGAAGAAATTACAAGAAAGCCTACCAGAACGGCGCGCTTCAGGTCGCGCGTCCTCTCCAACTCGGCCTGGGCGAAGACCTCGAGCCATTCCGTCTGGCCTCGCAGGCGGTGACTGACGGCGTCCAGCGCCGCCTCCTCCTGGGTCTGAGGCCCGAAGACAACGGCGCCCTAGCTTTGTGCCGGCTGCGGCATGGCAGCTCGGCGTACTCCCTGCCGGGGCACCAAGGCGTACTCTCCGCTGGCCGCTCGCGACGCGGCCAGCGCCTCCTCCGACGCCCCTCCCGATGCCGACGATGACTCGGATGTCGGGGCGCCCAGCGTCGCCGTCTCCAGCCCAGCTGCCGGGGCGGCCTCCGGCACTGCCGCCCGCAGTGCCTCCTCCAAAACCGGCGGCACCTCCGCCGCCGCCGCCCGCAGCGTCTCTTCCAAGACGGCGCCGCCTCCACCACCATCAGCCCCCGCTCGCCCGACCACGTCGGCCCGCACCGGGGAGTCATCCGCCACCTCCACGACCGCCTGGTCGGGGGTAATCACCGCAGCTCGGCCTCCACGACCGCGCTCCCTCGCCAGCGACGGCTCGAAGACCGTCGCCGCCACCACCGTGCCCTCTGGCATCTCGCGCTAGGTCGGCTCCGTGTCGCCTCGCGCCCATGCCTCCGCCGCGTCGGTCCAAGCTCGGACCGACACCGCCTTCATCTCCTCCAGGCCACGGCTTCGGCGTCGTTCGGATCCAGGCCGAGGTCCGAGTCGGCCTGTTCCTCCACCTCGGCCTGGTCGGCGAGGTCGGACCGGCTCCTGCGGAACTAGGCCCCTTCGGCGGCCGCGGCTTCCGCCGCCTCCCTCGCTAGCGCGATTGGCGGCCTGAAGAAGAAGACGGAATAAGCAGAAAAGAAACAAGACTAGCTCCAGGAAAAAATGGGAGCGCGAGCAAGAAATGAAGCTTGCCCCGCCAAGACCGGGACCGGGGTTGGCCCCCCGTGCCCGCCACCGCGCTTCCTCTTGGCCGGCCTCCCGGCCCCGGCCGGGTCCGCCATGCGCTTCAGGGCCTGAGGTCGCGGCGCGACGCTGTCTTTCTGATGCGGGCGGCTCGGTGCCGCCCCATGCGAGGACCCGGCTCCGCCCGCGTCACCGCCTTCCCCACCCAACGCAGCTACACCAACAACTGGTGTCAACATCAGCCATTCCGTGCTACGGCCAGCAACTCAAGACACATGAAGAAAAACATAAGAATTACCCACGCGACGCCCAGCGCCGGCGTCGGACTCGGCCTCCTCCTCCCCGCCACAGGCCGCGGGCTCCTCTGGCGCCACCAGAGCCACCTGCGACGAGGCCCAGGCGTAAGGATGCCGAATCGCGTTCAGAAGTACCACCCGTGTCGCGTCAGGACGGACGAGAAGGTGCACGGCGGCAAAGTAAGAAGACCAGACACTCACCTGCGGCGCCGAGTTCGACCGGCTGTACGGCGCCTTGCCGAACTCCCAGACCTCCCCAAGGTTGGCCTTGGAGATGTCGTTCACGCCGCACGCGACCTGCACCGCAGACAGCTGTGTCGACCCCATGCGGTTGGGGTCTTGAAGGCCGACCATCTTGCCGATGAGGCAGGAGCGCCCCTAAAGCGGAAGGACCCGACACTTGATGAACGCGGCGAGGAGGTCGGTGCCGGTGAGCCCCTCCTGCGTCCTCATCACCGTCACCCGCTCGCAGAGATTGATGATGTCCTGCGATGGGCGACTGGGCGAGTAGCCCCAGTTCGTCTTCGCCCGCGGCGGCGCGATGGCGAAGGCCGGAAGGTTGATGCGATCCGCGCCAAGGTTGTGGACGTAGAAGAAGGAGTTCTGCCACTTCTTTGCAGAATCCTACAGCAGGATCTTGGGGAAATCTGCCCCCGACCGCTTCGAGACGACGGCGGCGCCACAGTCGGCGAACTCCCTGGCCGACGGGCCCTGCTGCTTCAAGGAGAAGAAGCGCGCCCAGAGGTCGATCGTGGGCTCGACCCCTAGGTACCCCTCGCAGAGGGTGACGAAGACGGAGAGCTGGACGATGGCCCGGCGCCAAGATGATGCGGCTAGAGCCCGAAGAACTCCAAGAACGCATGGAAGAAGGTGCTCACCGGTAGCTCGAATCCGAGCTCGAAGTGCGTGAGGAAGACCACGCGCTCCTGCCCCTCGGGCTGAGGCCTCTGCTCGCCCCGCGGTAGGCGGACGCTGACGTCCGTCTCCCGCGGCAGGCGTTGCGACGCCCGGAGTTGGGCGATGTCTTCGGACGTGACGCTCGAGCCCATCCAGGAGCCCGATGGCAGCGACATGATCAAAAGAAGAAGAAGAAGAAGGAAGATGGAGAGAGGAAGTTCTTCTCGGAGCAGCGGGCGCCGTAGCACGTCAGGCTGCAAAGAGCGGAGCGAGAGCAAAGGGACAGGAGGGCGCTAGCAAGAATAATGTCCGCCGCCCCCTGCCCCCCAATTTATAACCCTCGGTTTGAACGTGGGGAAGTGGGGAAGTGGTATCGTCTGCACGCGCCCGTTCCACTACCCCGCAATAAGTGCGCATGTACACGCACAGTAACTGCCAGGGGAAGAGTAACCGGCCCCCGGACGCCGCAATAAATCTGCGCGCTTGGGCCAAGGGCACGCGGCGGTGGGCCCCAGCCCGCCGCCCAGTCCCTTCACGCGTGTGGCCTGTCAGGCCCCTCCGACTTCCGGGCACCACGTGGCGCCCGCGCGAAGCCCGAGGGATTACCCCAAGATTCGCCGGACTCCTCGGTCCCTGCCTTGGCCGGGATGCCATGATCCGGTTTTCGAGAAAACCGGCACACAGTGGGTGTTGCCGGATCCGGCGCTCGCAGAATCCACCTTGCTTTAGGGGGAAACTGCGAAGGCCCACTCATCCGAAGACGGCGAACCTTCAGAGCTTCGGGGACTACTGTCGGGGGGATGGACCCCGGGCAGGCAACGGAACTCGGATCCTCTTCAAAAACAATGGGGTTGGCACTGCACCTCAATACCGGCATGCGCTTGGCCGGGTCGCTCGACCCGGCCAAACCCCGCAAGCCGGCCAGACTAGCCGACCCGGCAAGACACGTTGACTCGGCCCCAACAACTAGCGCAAGGCAGCCGAACCCGGCACGACCGAAGCCTCCTCAACAAGCCAGTGCCACCCATGGCATGCTACGCAATCCAGCCACGGGTCAACTCCCGTCCCATCCAGGCCGTACGATGGGACGAGACCTCAATCAACGATGACCGAGGTAACAGTGCCCCGCCCATGCCTCTGGTCAGCAGGAACATGGCAACAGTGCCCCTCACCTACCCGCTGACCAAGGCTAGCATGGCTACAGTGCCCCCGCCTTCACCACTGACGACAACAAGCGGCAACCTGACGGAGAGCACTGTACACGACTCGACTCAGCCACGCCCTGATGATCGACAAGACGGCGCACAGTCCCCCTAGGTGTGCGGGGTCCCGCACCTAGGGGAACCCGGCAAACCACAAGCCCTCAGCGGGACCCAGCCCGGATTCCCAGACACCGACGATACGGACCCACCGACTTGTAACATTACCACTGTACCCCCGGGAGGTTGGACTATAAAACCCCCCGGGAGCCCGTGATCATCACAGACAGCGAAACAGAGCAAGAGAGAAAGCAGAAGACACACATACCTAATTAGCAACACCCAAGGAGAGGGAACAGCCTAAGCCTTGGCCAGCTTCCTTCCTCCCCCATACAGCTCCAGGAGTGACATTGTACTATCGATCATCCAACTACACTAGGCAGGACTAGGGGTATTATCTCTCCGGAGAGCCCCGAACCTGGGTATGTCCGGCGTCCCACACCCGCTCATGCCAATCTCGCCTCTGGAGTGCACCAGCACCCTTGAGCCTCCTCCTCTCTTTAGCCATCCCTTGGCATCTGCCGTGCGCCCACCATGATAGGACCCCAAACCGACTCATGAGGCCCTTGATGAACTTGACCGCTGACCTGGCCGGGATGGTGCGGACGACTTCCACCTCCGCCCATTTGGTGAACTTGTCGATGGCGATGTAAAGGTAGCGATAGCCCTCGGGCGCATGAGGGAATGGACCCAGGATATCCAGCCCCCAGACCACGAATGGCCAGGAGAGCAGGATAGTCTGGAGGCCCTGAGCTGGCTGGTGGATTTGCTTGGCATGGAAATGGCAGGCCTCACAGGATCTCACCAGCTCAGTTGCATCATTGAGTGCCGTTGGCCAGTAGAACCCGCTGCGGAATGCCTTGCCCACCAGGGTGCGTGACGACGAGTGATGCCCGCAATCTCCGCCATATATGTCAGCCAGCAGCACGCACCCCTGCTTCCAGGAGATGCATCACAAGGAAACATCATTTGGTCATTTTCTGTATAACTCACCATCTTGGATGTAGTATATTGTAGCCTGCCGGGCCACGTGCTCCGCATCCTCCTCCTTCTCTGGTAGTATTCCTTTCCCCAGGTACGCCCTGAACTCTTCAGTCCAACACCCCTCCTGAGGTTCGATCACGAGGAGTAAGCGCGCTCCTGAGGTCGGGCCACAGGCTGGGGCGCCTCAGGCTGGTGGCGGGGGAAGCTCCTCTCAAGGCGGTGTTGACTCCGCAGCCGGAGGGGCCACAGAAGCCTTGAAGAGCCGCTCCTCGAAGACGTCGGGTTCCTGTGGCTGACGCTTGGATGCCCTCTTGGCGATGTCGTCAGCTTCCTTGTTTGTGCCGCAAGGCACATGCTGCAGCTCCAGGCCCAGAAATTGCTTCTCCATCTTGCGCACCTCCGTGAGGTATGCCTCCATGTGCTCGTCCTTTGGCTCGCACACCTTGTTGGAAAAGTTGACGAGGAGCTGAGACTCGCCCTTGAGGGTGAGGCGTTTCACTCCAAGGCCATCGCAGCCTTGAGGCCAGCGATCAACCCCTTGTATTCCGCGATGTTGTTGGAGACCTTCTCACCCTGCTAGAAGCAGAGCTGCACGGTGTAGTAGAGCTTGTCTTGGGTGGGCGAGATGAGCAGGGCACCAGCCCCCGCGCCCTGGCGTGCGAAGGCGCCGTCGAAGTACATGACCCAGCCATCTAGATCTTTACTTCCTGGTGAGAGAGATCGGTCCTCGCCCGCTTCGGGCCTTGGGGCATCGGTCCATTCTGCCATGAAGTCGACAAGTGCAGCTCCCTTGATGACCCTGGTGGTGCTGAACTCCAGCCGAAACGCCTGCAATTCGATGTTCCATTTAGTAACCCTTCTTGAAGCATTGGGGCTCCGGAGTATCCTCTCCAGCAGGTACGCTGAGACGGCCTTGATGGGATGGCCTTGAAAGTAGTGACGCAGTTTGCGCCAGGACACAAGGAGCGTGAGTAGAAGCTTCTGCAGCATGGGATAGCGTGCCCTTGCATCCTGTAACACCGTGCTGACGAAATACACTGGGTGCTCGACGAGGGTAGGAGCTTCGATGGGTGATGACCCACAAGTATAGGGGATCTATCGTAGTCCTTTCAATAAGTAAGAGTGTCAAACCCAACGAGGAGCAAAAGGAAATGATAAGCAGTTTTCAGTAAGGTATTCTCTGCAAGCACTGAAATTATCGGTAACAGATAGTTTTGTGATAAGTTAATTTGTAACGGGTAACAAGTAATAAAAGTAAATAAGGTGCAGCAAGATGGCCCAATCCTTCTTGTATCAAAGGACAAGCCTGGAAAAACTCTTATATAAAGGAAAGCGCTCCCGAGGACACATGGGAATTATCGTCAAGCTAGTTTTCATCACGCTCATATGATTCGCGTTTGGTACTTTGATAATTGATATGTGGGTGGACTGGTACTTGGGTACTGCCCTTCCTTGGACAAGCATCCCACTTATGATTAACCCCTCTTGCAAGCATCCGCAACTACAAAAGAAGTATTAAGGTAAACCTAACCATAGCATGAAACATATGGATCCAAATCAGCCCCTTACGAAGCAACTCATAAACTAGGGTTTAAGCTTCTGTCACTCTAGCAACATATCATCTACTTATTACTTCCCAATGCCTTCCCCTAGGACCAAACAATGGTGAAGTGTCATGTAGTCGACATTCACATGACACCACTAGAGGACAGACAACATACATCTCATCAAAATATCGAACGAATACCAAATTCACATGACTACTTATTGAAGGAAATATGCCCTAGAGGCAATAATAAAGTTATTATTTATTTCCTCATATCATGATAAATGTTTATTATTCATGCTAGAATTGTATTAACCGGAAACATAATACATGTGTGAATACATAGACAAACATAGTGTCACTAGTATGCCTCTACTTGACTAGCTCGTTGATCAAAGATGGTTGAGTTTCCTAGACATATACATGAGTTGTCATTTGATTAACGGGATCACATCATTAGGAGAATGATGTGATTGACATGACCCATTCCGTTAGCTTAGCACTTGATCGTTTAGTTTACTGCTATTGCTTTCTTCATGACTTATACATGTTCCTATGACTATGAGATTATGCAACTCTTGATTACTGGAAGAACACTTTGTGTACTACCAAACGTCACAACGTAACTTGGTGATTATAAAGGTGTTCTACTGCTCTCTCTGATGGTGTTCATTGAGTTGGCATAGATCGAGAATAGGATTTGTCACTCCGATTGTCGGAGAGGTATCTCTGGGCCCTCTCGTAATGCACATCACTATAAGCCTTGCAAGCAATGTGACTAATGAGTTAGTTATGGGATGATGCATTACGGAACGAGTAAAGAGACTTGCCGGTAACGAGATTGAACTAGGTATTGAGATACCGATGATGGAATCTCCGGCAAGTAACATACCGATGGCAAAGGGAACAACGTATGTTGTTATGCGGTTTGACCGATAAAGATCTTCATAGAATATGTAGGAACCAATATGAGCATCCAGGTTTCGCTATTGGTTATTGACCGGAGATGTGTCTCGGTCATGTCTACATAGTTCTTGAACCCGTATGGTCCACACACTTAAAGTTCTGTGACGATCGGTATTATGAGTTTTTGTGTTTTGATGTACCGAAGGTAGTTCAGAGTCCCGGATATGATTACGGACATGACGAGGAGTCTCGAAATGGTCAAGACGTAAAGATCAATATATTGGATGACTATGTTCGGACACCAGAAGTGTTTCGGGAGGTTTCAGAGATATACTGGAGTACTCGGGGGTTACCGGAACCCCCTGGGAGTATATTGGGCCTAATGGGCCTTAATGGAAGAATAGGAGGGGCGGCCAGAGCAGTCGTGTGCCCCCTCCCCCTCTAGTCCAATTTGTACAAGGAGGGGGCGGCGCTCGCCTTTCCTTCTATCCTTCTCTCCCTTCCTTCCCTTCTCCTACTCCTACTTGGAAGGGGGGAGTCCTACTCCCGATGGGAGTAGGACTCCTCATGGGGCGCGCCATAGGAGGCCAGCCCCCTCCCCCTCCTCCACTCCTTTATATACGGGGAGGGGGCACCCTTGGAGACACAACAATTGATCATTGATCTTTTAGCCGTGTGCGGTGCCCCCCTCCACCATAATCCACCTCGGTCATATCGAAGCGGTGCTTAGACGAAGCCCTGCATCGGTAGCTTCATCAACACCGTCACCACGCCGTCGTGCTGACAAAGCTCTTCCCGAAAGCTCTACTGGATCATGAGTTCGCGGGACGTCACTGAGCTGAACGTGTGCTGAACGCGGAGGTGCCGTACGTTCGGTATTGAGGATCGGTCGACCGTGAAGACGTACGACTACATCAACGACGTTGTCATAACTCTTCCGCTTACTGTCTACGAGGGTACGTCGACGATACTCTCCCCTCTCGTTTCTATGCATCACCATGATCTTGCGTGTGCGTAGGAATTTTCTTGAAATTACTACGTTCCCCAACACTGGCATCCGAGCCAGGTTTACGCGTAGATGTTATATGCACGAGTAGAACACAAGTGAGTTGTGGGCGATACAAGTCATACTGCTTACCAGCATGTCATACTTTGGTTCGGCGGTATTGTTGGATGAAGCGGCCCGGACTGACATTACGCGTACGCTTACGTGAGACAGGTTCTACCGACATGCTTTGCACACAGGTGGCTGGCGGGTGTCAGTTTCTCCAACTTTAGTTGAACTGAGTGTGACTACGCCCAGTCCTTGTTGAAGGTTAAAACAACACTAACTTGACGAACTATCGTTGTGGTTTTGATGCATAGGTAAGAACGGTTCTTGCTCAGCCCGTAATAGCCACGTAAAACTTGCAACAACAAAGTAGAGGACGTCTTAATTGTTTTTGCAGGGCATGTTGTGATGTTATATGGTCAAGGCATGATGCTATATTTTATTGTATGAGATGATCATGTTTTGTAACGGAGTTATCGGCAACTGGCAGGAGCCATATGGTTGTCGCTTTATTGTATGAAATGCAATCGCCATGTAATTTCTTTACTTTATCACTAAGCGGTAGCGATAGTCGTAGAAGCAATAATTGGTGAGACGACAATGATGCTATGATGGAGATCAAGGTGTCGCACCGATGACGATGGTGATCATGACGGTGCTTTGGAGATGGATATCAAAGGCACAAGATGATGATGGCCATATCATATCACTTATATTGATTGCATGTGATGTTTATCCTTTATGCATCTTATTCTGCTTTTATTAAAGGTAGCATTATAAGATGATCTCTCACTAAAAAATTGAAGGTACAAGTGTTATCCCTGAGTATGCACCATTGCAAAAGTTCGTTGTGCCGAGACACCACGTGATGATCGGGTGTGATAAGCTCAACGTTCTTATACAACGTGTGCAAGCTAGTTTTGCACACGCAGAATACTCGGGTTAAACTTGATGAGCCTAGCATATATAGATATGGCCTCGGAACACTAAGACCAAAAGGTCGAGCGTGAATCATATAGTAGATATGATCAACATAGTGATGTTCACCATTGAAAACTACTCCATTTCACGTGATGATCGGTTATGGTTTAGTTGATCTGGATCACATGATCACTTAGATGATTAGAGGGATGTCTATCTAAGTGGGAGTTCTTAAGTAATATGATTAATTGAACTTAAATTTATCATGAACTTAGCACCTGATAGTATTTTGCTTGTCTATGTTGTTGTAGATCGATGGCCATGGCCCGTGCTGTTGTTCCATTAAATTTTAATGCGTTCTTGAGAAAGCAAAGTTGAAAGATGATGGTAGCAATTACACGGACTAGGTCTGTAACTTGAGGATTATCCTCACTGCTACACAGAATAATTATGTCCTGGAAGCACCGCTGGGTGCCAGGCCTGCTCCCGATGCTGCTGATGACGTTAAGAACATCTGGCAGAGCAAAGCTGATGACTACTCGATAGTTCAGTGTGCCATGCTTTACGGCTTAGAACCGGGACTTCAACGACGTTTTGAATGTCATGGAGCATATGAGATGTTCCAGGAGTTGAAGTTAATATTTCAAGCAAATGCCCGGATCGAGAGATATGAAGTCTCCAATAAGTTCTACACCTGCAAGATGGAGGAGAATAGTTCTGTCAGTGAACATATACTCAGAATGTATGGGTACCATAACCACTTCACTCAACTAGGATTTCATCTTCCTGTTGATAGTGTCATTGACAGAGTTCTTCAATCATTGCCACCAAGCTACAAGAGCTTTGTGATGAACTATAATATGCAAGGGATGGATAAGACAATTCCCGAGCTCTTCGCAATGCTAAAATCTGTGGAGGTAGAAATCAAGATGGAGCATCAAGTGTTGATGGTCAACAAGACCACCAGTTTCAAGAAAAAGGGTAAAGGGAAGAAGAAGGGGAACTTCAAAAAGAAGGGCAAACAAGTTTCTGCTCAGGAGAAGAAACCCAAGTCTGGACCTAAGCCCGAGACTGAGTGCTTCTACTGCAAACAGACTGGTCACTGGAAGCGGAAATGCCCCAAGTATCTGGCGGATAAGAAGGATGGCAAGGTGAACAAAGGTATATGTGATATACATGTTATTGATGTGTACCTTACTAGAGCTCACAGTAGCACCTGGGTATTTGATACTGGTTCTGTTGCTAATATTTGCAACTCGAAACAGGGACTACGGATTGAGCGAAGATTGGTTAAGGACGAGGTGACAATGCGCGTGGGAAATGGTTCCAAAGTCGATGTGATCGCCGTCGGCACGCTACCTCTACATCTACCTTCGGGATTAATTTTAGACCTAAATAATTGTTATTTGGTGCCAGCGTTAAGCATGAACATTATATCTGGATCTTGTTTGATGCAAGACGGTTATTCATTTAAATCAGAGAATAATGGTTGTTCTATTTATATGAGTAATATCTTTTATGGTCATGCACCCTTGAAGAGTGGTCTATTTGTGTTGAATCTCGATAGTAGTAACACACTTATTCATAATGTTGAAGCCAAAAGATGCAGAGTTGATAATGATAGTGCAGCTTATTTATGGCACTGCCATTTAGGTCATACTGGTGTAAAGCGCATGAAGAGACTCCATACTGATGGACTTCTGGAATCACTTGATTATGAATCACTTGGTACTTGCGAACCATGCCTCATGGGCAAGATGACTAAAACGCCGTTCTCCGGAACAATGGAGCGAGCAACAGATTTATTGGAAATCATACATACTGATGTATGTGGTCCAATGAATATTGAGGCTCGCGGCGGGTATCGTTATTTTCTCACATTCACAGATGATTTGAGCAGATATGGGTATATCTACTTAATGAAACATAAGTCTGAAACATTTGAAAAGTTCAAAGAATTTCAGAGTGAAGTGGAAAATCATCGTAACAAGAAAATAAAGTTTTTACGATCTGATCGTGGAGGAGAATATTTGAGTTACAAGTTTGGTCTACATTTGAAACAATGCAGAATAGTTTCGCAACTCACGCCACCCGGAACACCACAGCGTAATGGTGTGTCCGAACGTCGTAATCGTACTTTACTAGATATGGTATGATCTATGATGTCTCTTACTGATTTACCGCTATCGTTTTGGTGTTATGCTTTAGAGACGGCTGCATTCACATTAAATAGGGTACCATCAAAATCCGTTAAGACGACGCCTTATGAACTGTGGTTTGTCAAGAAACCAAAGTTGTCGTTTCTTAAATTTTGGGGTTGCGATGCGTATGTGAAAAAGCTTCAACCTGATAAGCTCGAACCCAAATCAGAGAAATGTGTCTTCATAGGATACCCAAAGGAAACTATTGGGTACACCTTCTATCACAGATCCGAAGGCAAGACATTTGTTGCTATGAATGGATCCTTTCTAGAGAAGGAGTTTCTCTCGAAAGAAGTGAGTGGGAGGAAATTAGAACTTGATGAGGTAACTATACCTACTCCCTTATTGGAAAGTAGTTCATCACAAAAACCGGTTCCTGTGACACCTACACCAATTAGTGAGGAAGCTAATGATGATGATCATGAAACTTCAGATCAAGTTACTACCGAACCTCATAGGTTAACCAGAGTAAGATCCGCACCAAAGTGGTACGGTACTCCTGTTCTGGAAGTCATGTTACTTGACCATGATGAACCTACGAACTATGAAGAAGCGATGGTGAGCCCAGATTCCGCAAAATGGCTTGAGGCCATGAAATCTGAGATGGGATCCATGTATGAGAACAAAGTGTGGACTTTGGTTGACTTGCCCGATGATCGGCAAGCCACCGAGAATAAATGGATCTTAAAGAAGAAGACTGATGCCGACGGTAATGTTACTGTCTACAAAGATCGACTTGTTGCGAAAGGTTTTCAACAAGTTCAAGGGGTTGACTACGATGAGACTTTCTCACCCGTAGCGATTTTTAAGCCTGTCTGAATCATGTTAGTAATTGTCGCATTTTATGATTATGAAGTTTGGCAAATGGATGTCAAAACTGCATTCCTGAATGGATTTCTGGAAGAAGAGTTGTATATGATGCAACCAGAAGGTTTTGTCGATCCAAAGGGTGATAACAAAGTGTGGAAGCTCCAGCGATCCATTTATGGAGTGGTGCAAGCCTCTCGGAGTTGGAATAAACATTTTGATAGTGTGATCAAAGCATATGGTTTTATACAGACTTTTGGAGAAGCCTGTATTTACAAGAAAGTGAGTGGGAGCTCTGTAGCATTTCTAATTTTATATGTGGATGACATATTGTTGATTGGAAATGATATAGAATTTCTGGATAGCATAAAAGGACACTTGAATAAGAGTTTTTTAATGAAAGACCTCAGAGAAGCTGCTTATATATTGGGCATCAAGATCTATAGAGATAGATCAAGATGCTTAATTGGACTTTCACAAAGCACATACCTTGATAAAGTTTTGAAGAAGTTCAAAATGGATCAAGCAAAGAAAGGGTTCTTGCCTGTGTTACAAGGTGTGAAGTTGAGTAAGACTCAATGCCTGACCATTGCAGAAGATAGAGAGAAACTGAAAAGTGTTCCCTATGCTTCAGCCATAGGCTCTATCATGTATGCAATGCTGTGTATCAGACCTGATGTGTGCCTTGATATTAGTTTAGCAGGGAGGTACCAAAGTAATCCAGGAGTGGATCACTGGATAGCAGTCAAGAACATCCTGAAATAACTGAAAAGGACTAACGATATGTTTCTCGTTTATGGAGGTGACAAAGAGCTCGGTAAATGGTTACGTCGATGCAAGCTTGGACACTGATTCGGACGATTCTAAATTGCAAACCGGATACACCTTTATATTGAACGGTGGAGCTATCAGTTGGAGCAGTTCTAAACAAAGCGTCGTGGCAGGATATACGTGTGAAGCAGAGTACATAGCTGCTTCGGAAGCAGGAAATGAAGGAGTCTGGATGAAGGAGTTCATATCCGATCTAGGTGTCATACCTAGTGCATCCGGTCCAATGAAAATATTTTGTGACAATACTGGTGCAATTGCCTTGGCAAAGGAATCCAGATTTCACAGGAGAAGCAAGCACATCAAGAGACGCTTCAATTCCATCCGCGATCAAGTCCAGGTGGGAGACATAGAGATTTTCAAGATACATACGGATCTGAAAGTTGTAGACCCATTGACTAAGCCTCTTCCACGAGCAAAACATGATCAGCGCCAAGACTCCATGGGTGTTAGAATCATTACTGTGTAATCTAGATTATTGACTCTAGTGCAAGTGGGAGTCTGAAGGAAATATGCCCTAGAGGCAATAATAAAGTTATTATTTATTCCCTCATATCATGATAAATGTTTATTATTCATGCTAGAATTGTATTAGCCTGAAACATAATACATCTGTGAATACATAGACAAACATAGTGTGACTAGTATGCCTGTACTTGACTAGCTCGTTGATCAAAGATGATTGAGTTTCCTAGCCATAGACATGAGTTGTCATTTTATTAACGGGATCACATCATTAGGAGAATGATGTGATTGACATGACCCATTCCGTTAGCTTAGCACTTGATCGTTTAGTTTACTGCTATTGCTTTCTTCATGACTTATACATGTTCCTATGACTATGAGATTATGCAACTCCCGATTATCGGAAGAACACTTTGTGTGCTACCAAACGTCACAACGTAACTTGGTGATTATAAAGGTGCTCTACAGGTGTCTCCGATGGTGTTTGTTGAGTTGGCATAGATCAAGAATATGATTTGTCACTCTGATTGTCGGAGAGTATCTCTGGGCCCACTCGGTAATGCACATCAATATAAGCCTTGCAAGAAATGTGACTAATGAGTTAGTTATGGGATGATGCATTACGGAACGAGTAAAGAGACTTGCCAGCAATGAGATTAAACTAGGTATTGAGATACCGATGATCGAATCTCGGGCAAGTGACATACAAATGACAAAGGGAACAACGTATGTTGTTATGCGGTTTGACCGATAAAGATCTTCGTAGAATATGTAGGAACCAATACGAGCATCCAGGTTCCGCTATTGGTTATTGACCGGAGACGTGTCTCGGTCATGTCTACATAGTTCTTGAACCCGTAGGGTTCGCATGCTTAAAGTTTTGTGACGATCGGCATTATGAGTTTTTGTGTTTTGATGTACCGAAGGTAGTTCCGAGTCCCGAATATGATCACAGACATGACGGCGAGTCTCGAAATGGTCGAGACGTAAAGATCGATATATTGGATGACTATGTTCGAACACCGAAAGTGTTTCGGGAGGTTTCAGACATATACCAGAGTACCGAGGGGTTACCGGAACCCCCCAGGGAGTATATTGGGCCTAATGGGCCTTAGTGGAAGAAGAAGAGGGGCGGCCAGGGCAGCCGTGCGCCCCCTCCCCCTCTAGTCCGAATTGGACAAGGAGGGGGGCGGCGCCCCCCTTTCCTTCTCCCCTTCTCTCCTTCTCTCCCTTCCTTCCCTTCTCCTACTCCTACTTGGAAGGGGGGAGTCCTACTCCCGGTGGGAGTAGGACTCCTCATGGGGCGCGCCATAGGAGGCCGGCTCCCTCCCCCTCCTCCACTCCTTTATATACGGGGAGGGGGGCACCCCTTGGAGACACAACAATTGATCATTGATCTTTTAGCCATGTGCGGTGCCCCCTCCACCATAATCCACCTCGTTCATATCGTCACCACACTGTCGTGCTGACGAAGCTCTTCCCGGAAGCTCTACTGGATCATGAGTTCACAGGACGTCACCGAGATGAACGTGTGCTGAACGAGGAGGTGCCTTATGTTCGGTACTAAGGATCAGTCGACCGTGAATACGTACGACTACATCAACCGCGTTGTCATAACGCTTCTGCTTATGGTCTACGAGGGTACGTATACGATACTCTCCCCTCTCGTTGCTATGCATCACCATGATCTTGCGTGTGCGTAGGATTTTTTTTTGAAAATACTGCGTTCCCATACGCTTATAGCAAGACTTCTCCCATGTCCTCAGGAAGAAATGTAACTAGTCAAAAATCATATTCATGTTCATAATCAGAGGGGTATTAATATGCATAAAGGATCTGAACATATGATCTTCCACCAAATAAACCAACTAGCATCAACTACAAGGAGTAATCAACACTACTAGAAACCCACATGTACCAATCCGAGGTTTTGAGACAAAGATTGGATACAAGAGATGAGCTAGGGTTTTAGAGGAGATGGTGCTGGTGAAGACGTTGATGGAGATTGACCCCCTCCCGCTGAGAGGATCGATGGTGATGACGATGGTGATGATTTCCCCCTCCCAGAGGGATGTTTTGCCAACAGAATAGCTCCGCCGGAGCCCTAGATTGGTTCCGCCTCCTGGCGGCGGAGTTTCATCCCGAAAGCTTTCTTATGATTTTTTTTCTAGGGCGAAAGACTTCATATAGCCAAAGATGGGCACCGGAGGCCTGCCAGGGGGCCCACGAGGCAGGGGGGCGCGCCCAGGGGGTAGGGCGCGCCCCCACCCTCGTGGCTAGGGTGTGGGCCCCCTCTGGTTAATTCTTTCGCCGGTATCTTTTATATATTCCAAAACGTGCTCCCGTGAAGTTTCAGGACTTTTGGAGTTGTGCAGAATAGGTCTCTAATATTTGCTCCTTTTCCAGCCCAGAATTCCAGCTGCCGGCATTCTCCCTCTTCATGTAAACCTTGTAAAATAAGAGAGAAAAGGCATAAGTATTGTGACATAATATGTAATAACAGCCCATAATGCAATAAATATTGATATGAAAGCATGCAGAATGGACGTATCAACTCCCCCAAGCTTAGAGCACGCTTGTCCTCAAGCGGAAGCCGATATCGAAAAATATGTCCACATGTTTAGAGATAGAGGTGTCGATAAAATAGAATACGAACATGAGGGCATCATGATCATTCTTATAACAGCAATATATATATATATTGTCATATGATCTCTTATGCTAAAGTAACAATTCATTCACAGTTTCAAGTATGAATCATAAACTTCATTGAAAACTAACAAACTATAATGTCAGTTATTGAAGCAATTGTAATTTATCATAACATCTGAAAGACTCAATATAAGAGCTTTTCAGCAAGTCCACATACTCAACTATCATTTAGTCTTTCACAATTGCTAACACTCACGCAATATTTATGGGTATGAAGTTTTAATTGGACACAGAGAAAGATAGGGGCTTATAGTTTTGCCTCCCAACCTTTTACCTCAAGGGTAATGTCAACAATAATAGTTCATGAAAACTCACGTCCAATTAGCTATATATATCAGGATCTTTCCAACACACAGTGCTTGCCAAAGGATAAAATGTAAAAAGGAAAGGTGAAGATCACCATGACTCTTGTATGAAGTATAAGACAAGAATAAAAGATAGGCCCTTCGCAGAGGGAAGCAGAGGTTGTCATGTGCTTTTATGGTTGGATGCACAAAATCTTAATGCAAAAGAACGTCACTTTATATTGCCACTTGTGATATGGTCCTTTATTATGCAGTCCGTCGCTTTTATTTCTTCCACATCAGAAGATTGTATAAAGCTTATTTTCTCCACACCAATAAATCATACATATTTAGAGAGCAATTTTTATTGCTTGCAACAATGACATCTTACTTGAAGGATCTTACTCAATCCATAGGTAGATATGGTGGACTCTCATGGCAAAACTGGGTTTAAGGATATTTGGAAGCACAAGTAGTGTCTCTCCTTGGTGCAAAGGATTTGGCTAGCCTTAGGGGGAAAGGCAAGCTCAACATGTTGGATGATCCATGACAATATAATTTATTTCGGATGTAAGAAAACATAACCCATTACGTTGTCTTCCTTGTGCAACCTCAAAATTTTTTAGCATGTCATATTTTAATGAGTGCTCACAATCATAAAACAGATGTCCAAGATAGTATATTTATATGTGAAAACCTCTCTTTCTTTATTACTTCCTATTAATTGCAACGATGACCAAAACTAAGTTTGTCAACTCTCAACAAATTTTATTCATCATACTCTTTATATGTGAAGTCATTACTCTCCATAAGATCCGTATGATCTCTTTATTTCTTTTTATTCTTACTTTTATTCCCTCAAGATCATAGAAAGATAGCAAAGCCCTTGACTCAACACTAATCTTTATTATGTATAGCTCACGGACTCGATTACATAGAAGGATCATAAAGAAAAACTAAAAACTAGATCATACTAAACTTTATTCTACTAGATCAAGATATTACCAAAAGGATCGAACTAAGAAAAAATATAATGATAGAAGTGTGATGGTGATACGATACCGGGACACTCCCCCAAGCTTGGCAGTTGCCAAGGGGAGTGCCCATGCCCATGTATTTATGTCTCTTTCTTCGGAGGTAGTGATGTGATGTTCTTGGCGATGATGCCCCTTAGGATGCGATTCTCTTCCTCGAGCTTATTAACTTGTTGCTTGAGGTCCATTATTTCCTTACGGAGCTTGCCCATGACAGCTAAGGCTCCTTTCACCCATGGATGTTGCATAGCTGCGGGAGAACAAGTAATACTCTTTTTCATATTTTTCATAAGAAAGAAATCTAACTTTGTAAGGGATGACCGAGTTTGGAATAGCTGAGCTCTGTAGTTCCCCCATCGTGAATCCGGCTCAGAAACGAGAAGTAACTTCTTGATCCTCTTCCATGGCATCTATCCTTTTCAAGTAGGCCTCCATCTCTTCCTTCGTTGATGGCCCAAAGTGGTCAGCATCACTGTTTGCTCTTGGTCCCGGTGTCGGATGGGACACCCGGATCTCCCCGACTAACTCTTGAGAAGACATCTTGATCTAAATCTGCAGCAGAACAGCTCGAAACAAAAATAGAGGATATTTATGTGGTACAATAGTCAAAACCTTTGGGATATTATATAATGAATTTTTACCGACCAAAATAATATTGTGCAAGAAAATGGAGTCCGGAGAGCACACGAGGTGCCCACGAGGCAGGGGGCGCGCCCAGGGGGGTAGGGCGCGCCCTCCACCCTCGTGGACGCCTCGTGTCCTTCCCGGACTACTTCTTATTTTCCTATTTTCTTAAATATTCCAAAATGGAGAAAAATTGCTATTAGAACTGTTTTGGAGTCAGTTTACTTACCGTACCTCATACCTATTCCTTTTCGGAGCCTGAAACATTCTGGAAAATGTCCTTTATGTATTCCTCCGGGGTTACGGTTTCAATAACATTAGTTTCAACATTTATAGGATTCCCTGAGATATAATGTTTGATTCTTTGACCGATCACCACCCTCGGATTTGTGCCTTCAAAGTTGTTGATTTTTATGGCACCAGAACGATAGACCTCCTTGATAATGTAAGGACCTTCCCATTTAGAGAGGAGTTTGCCTGCAAAAAATCTTAAACAAGAGTTGCATAGCAAAACATAATCACCTACATTAAACTCACACTTTTGTATCCTTTTGTCATGCCATCTTTTAACTTTTTCTTTAAACAGTTTGGCATTCTCATAAGCCTGGGTTCTCCATTCATCAAGTGAGCTGATGTCAAATAGTCTCTTCTCACCGGCAAGTTTGAAGTCATAGTTGAGCTCTTTAATGGTCCAATATGCCTTATGTTCTGGTTCGAGAGGTAAGTGACAAGCTTTTCCATAAACCATTTTATATGGAGACATACCCATAGGATTTTTATATGCAGTTATATAGGCCCATAATGCATCATCAAGTTTCTTTGACCAATTCTTTCTAGATCTATTAACAGTCTTTTGCAAAATTAATTTAAGCTCTCTATTTCTCAGTTCTACTTGACCACTAGACTACAGGTGATACAGAGATGCAATTCTATGATTAACATCATACTTAGCAAGCATCTTACGAAAAGCACCATGAATAAAATGTGAACCACCATCAGTCATTAAGTATCTAGGGACTTCAAACCTCGGAAAAATAACTTCTTTAAGCATCTTAATAGAGGTGTTATGATCATCACTACAAGTTGGAATAGCTTCTACCCACTTAGTAACGTAATCAACAGCAACTAAAATATGTGTATACCCATTAGAGGAAGGAAACGGTCCCATATAATCAAAGCCCCAAACATCAAATGGTTCGATAACAAGTGAACAATTCATAGGAATTTCTTGACGTCTACTGATATTACCATTTCTTTGACATTCATCACAAGACAAGACAAACTTACGGGCATCTTTAAAAAGAGTAGGCCAATAAAAACCGGATTGCAATACCTTCTGTGCAGTTCTATTTCTAGCGTGGTGTCCTCCATAAGCCTCGGAGTGAAACTTGCGTAGGATCTGTTCCTGTTCATGCTCAGGTACACAACGTCTAATAACACCATCTACTCCTTCTTTATAAAGGTGTGGGTCATCCCAGAAGTAATGTCTTAAATCATAGAAAAACTTTTTCTTTTGCTGGTATGTGGAACTAGGTGGTATGAATTTAGCAACAATGTACTTAGCATAATCAGCATACCATGGAGCAGTACGAGAAGCATTTATGACAGCTAATTGTTCATCAGGAAAGCTATCACCAATAGGTAGTGGGTCATCAAGAACATTATCTAACCTAGATAAGTTGTCTGCAACGGGGTTCTCGGCTCCCTTTCTATCAATAATATGCAAATCAAATTCTTGTAGCAAGAGAACCCATCTAATAAGTCTAGGTTTAGCATCTTTCTTTTCCATAAGATATTTTATAGCAGCATGATCAGTGTGAACAGTTACTTTAGAATCAACAATATAAGGTCTGAACTTATCACAAGCAAATACAACTGCTAAAAATTATTTTTTGGTAGTAGCATAATTTCTCTGGGCACTGTCAAGAGTTTTACTAGAATATTGGATAATATTTAATTTCTTATCAACTCTTTGTCCTACAACAGCCCCTACAACATAATCACTAGCATCACACATAATTTCAAAGGGTAAATTCCAATCAGGTGGCTGAACAATAGGTGTAGAAATCAAGGCTTTCTTAAATATTTCAAATGCTTCTACACAATCATCATCAAAGACAAATGGAACATCTTTTTGTAAGAGATTAGTCAGAGGCCTGGAATTTTTTGAGAATCTTTAATGAACCTCCTATAAAAACCGACATGACCAAGGAAACTTCTTATACCTTTGATGTCTTTAGGACACGACATCTTTTCAATAGCATCAACTTTAGCTTTATCAACTTCAATACCTCTTTCAGAAATTTTATGCCCCAAGACAATACCTTCATTAACCATAAAGTGGCACTTCTCCCAATTCAAGACATGATTAGTTTCTTCACATCTCTGCAAAACTCGATCAAGGTTGCTTAAGCAATCATCAAAAGAAGTTCCATATACGGAGAAATCATCCATGAAAACCTCAACAATCTTTTCACAAAAGTCAGAGAATATAGCAGTCATACATCTTTGAAAGGTAGCAGGTGCATTTCATAAACCAAAAGCCATACGTCTATAAGCAAAGGTACCGAAAGGGTAAGTAAAAGTGGTCTTTTCTTGATCCTCTTTTGACACATGTATTTGAGAGAAACCAGAATAACCATCTAGAAAGAAAAAATGCGTATGTTTGGATAATCTTTCTAGCATTTGATCAATAAAAGGTAAAGGGTAATGATCCTTTTTAGTAGCTTTATTTAATTTGCAGAAATCAATTACCATTCTATAACCTGTAACAATTCTTCGTGGGATCAATTCATCTTTATCATTAGGAACAACTGTAATACCTCCCTTCTTAGGGACACAATGGACATGACTTACCCACTGACTATTAGCAACGGGATAAATTATACCTGCCTCCAGAAGCTTTAGTTTCTTTTCTTACCACTTCTTTCATCTTAGGATTTAACCGTTGTTGCTGATCAACAACCGGTTTCGCGTCTTTCTCCAATTTTATTTTGTGCTAGCATAGAGTGGGACTAATGCCCTTAAGATCATCAAGAGTATATCCAATAGCAGCACGGTGCTTCTTCCGAGTTTTCAATAATTTCTTTTCTTCATGCTCTGAAAGGTTAGCACTAATAATAACATGATATATCTTTTTCTCATCAAGATAATCATATTTAGGAGTATCATGTAATGGTTTGAGCTCAAACACGGGATGACCCTTGGGTGGAGGAGAATCTCCTAGAATTTCAACAGGCAAGTTGCGTTTCAAAATGGGTCCCTATTTAAAGAAGACTTCATCTATTTCCCTTCTTTCATTCATAAACATATAATTTTCATGGTCTAGCAAATATTGTTCTAAAGGATCATTAGGAGGCATGGCAATAGAATCAAGACCAATAATTTCATCTTTAACAAGCAATTCTTTATCATGGGGTTGTCTACAAAATTTAGCAGAATTGAACTCATGAGACATATCCCCCAAACCAATAGTAACCACATCCTTTTTGCAATCTATCTTAGCATTAACATTATTCAAGAAGGGTCTACCAAATATAATGGGACAAAAGTCATCCTGTGGGGAACCAGGAACAAGAAAATCAGCCGGATATTTAAATTTCCCACACAAGACTTCAACATCTCTAACAATCCCAACTAGTGAAATAGTGTCTCTATTGGCAAGCTTAATTGTAACATCAATTTCCTCTATCTCAGCAGGTGCAATATCATGCATAATTTCTTTGTATAAGGAATGAGGTATCGCACTTGCACCAGCACCCATATCACATAAGCCATGATAGCAATGGTCTCCTATTTTAACAGAAATAACAGGCATGCCTACAACAGGTCTATGTTTATTTTTAGTATCGGGTCTAGCAAATCTAGTAGCTTCATCACAAAAGTAAATAACATGCCCATCAATATTATCGGCCAAGAGATCTTTAACCATAGAAATACTAGGTTCAACTTTAATTTGCTTAGAGGGTGTTGGTGTTTTAGCATTACTCTTACGAACCACAGTTGAAGCTTTAGCGTGATCCTTTATTCTAATAGGGAAAGGTGGTTTCTCAATATAAGCGATAGGAACAATAGGATCAACATTATAAGTGATAGTCATGTCTTCAACTTTAATAGGTGCAACTACTTTTACTTCAATGGAAGGATTATATTTAAACCACTTCTCCTTAGGGAGATCAACATGAGTCGCAAAGGATTCACAGAAAGAAGCTACTATCGCAGAGTCAAGTCCATATTTAGTGCTAAATTCACGGAAAACATCGGTATCTATAAAAGATTTAACACAATCAAACATGGGTGTTATACCTGACTCATTACCTTCATCGAGATCCCAATCTTCAGAGTTGTGTTTAATTCTTTCCAATAAATCCTATTTGAATTCAATAGTCTTCATCATAAGAGAACCAGTACAAGAAGTATCGAGCATGGAGCGATTATTGAGAGAAAGCCGAGCATAAAATTTTTGAATGATAATTTCTCTTGAGAGCTCATGATTGGGGCATGAATATAACATTGACTTAAGCCTCCCCCAAGCTTGAGCGATGCTTTCTCCTTCGTGAGGCCAAAAATTATATAGATAATTACAATCACGATGAACCAGATGCATAGGATAAAACTTTTGATGAAATTCCAATTTCAATCGGTTGTAGTTCCATGATCCCATATCATCACATAGCCTAAACCATGTCAATGCCTTTCCCTTCAAAGATAAAGGGAAGACCTTCCTCTTGATAACATCCTCGGGCATACCTGCAAGATTAAATAATCCACAAACTCCATCCACATAGATTAGGTGCAAATCGGGATGTAATGTTCCATCACCTATAAAAGGATTAGCTAGCAGTTTCTCTATCATACCCGAAGGAATTTCAAAGTAAACATTTTCAGTAGGTTCAGTAGGTTGAGGAGCAACTCTTTTCTCTATTGGTCGGGGTGAATATACCCCGAACAAGCCCCTCAAAGGATTATGTTCCATAGTAACAAGTGACAGTAAATTTCAGCACACTACATAAATTTTTCCTTACCAAATTCCACCTACCAAATGCGCTTCACTCCCCGGCAACGACGCCAAAAAAGAGTCCTGATGACCCACAAGTATAGGGGGTCTATCTAGTCCTTTCGATAAGTAAGAGTGTCGAACCCAACGAGGAGCAGAAGGAAATGATAAGCAGTTTTCAGTAAGGTATTCTCTGCAACCACTGAAATTATCGGTAACAGATAGTTTTGTGATAAGGTAATTTGTAACGGGTAACAAGTAATAAAAGTAAATAAGGTGCATCACGATGGCCCAATCCTTTTTGTAGCAAAGGATAGGACTGGACAAACTCTTATATAAAGGAAAGCGCTCCTGAGGACACATGGGAATTATCGTCAAGCTAGTTTTCATCACGCTCATATGATTCGCGTTCGGTACTTTGATAATTTGATATGTGGGTGGACCAGTGCTTGGGTATTGCCCTTCCTTGGACAAGCATCCCACTTATGATTAACCCCTCTTGCAAGCATCGGCAACTACAAAAGAAGTATTAAGGTAAACCTAACCATAGTGTCGTGCAATTGTCACGGCAGATGTCCTAGTGTGAGGACTTAGTCGTGGAGCCATCGCGACGGGTTAGCTTAAAGGGGTTAAAGCGGGACAAAGGACACAAGGATTTTATACTAGTTCGGCCCCTTGCGGTGAAGGTAAAAGCCTAATCCAGTTGTGGTGGAATTGCTAAGGGTTCGATGACCAGGGAGCGAATCCGCTTTGCCTGGCTCTCGATCTGTTGTTTCTTGTCCTTGAACCGTCGTTGGGTCGTCCCTTTATATACACAGGTTGACGCCCGACGGTTTACAGAATCACGGATGACTCACAAACGTGTCTGGCTCGGTTTCTACCCTTTCCTATCTTACAACACAAGTTACACACCATATTGCGGTTTATGTGTACGGGCCCTAATCCGCCTTTGGGCCTTGGGCCTTTTGATCTCTATAATAAAGCGCCATGCTCCTTGTCTTCATGGGCTTCAATATGGATAACTCCTTATGGGTATATCCCGGCCCCTCCTGGGCGGTTTATACTCAGTAGTTATATCCCCAACATTAGGCCCCAGATTGATTTGAACCAGTTCATGTCAATCTTCAATACTTAAGAAAATTCCTTCTTCAATATCTTCACAAAAATCTTGTAAGCCGCCGTGACGTCATCTTCCAAGTCCATGATAACCCGCCGTGACATCATCTGCTATTAACTTTACACAAAACCCAAATCTTTTAATGCATCTCCTTTAATGGATCTCCGAAAATCGAGGCGTCTGCATGCCTGCATATCCATTTTTCGACCTCCTCGATTCTCGCGCCTGCCACTTATCCATTCACCTTATAAATAGGGCCGATGGTCATTTTCACTTTTCCCCTCGTGCCTCTTTGTCTCGTCGTCTTCCTCGCATCGCCCCAGCGCTCGAGCTCCGCCGCCGCCATCGGACTTCACCTCTGCTTCGTCTTTGGCCACTGCATCGACCTGTTCGGACCAGATTCTGCTCACGCACCTCCGCCATTCAATAGTTTCGGTAAGTTCTTCTTCCTCTCCTCTATAGATCCGTTTAGGGTTCGCACGGGCTCATGAAAGTTTCGTGGTGTTCTTCCCTTGTTCTTCATCATAGCCTACATGATAGATTCCAAACCTTATATATCCTTATGTGGTAGTAATGATAGTCCTTCTTTGCCATCAGATTATCTCTTTTGTGTAGAAAAACCCGATCTGGAACTTCATGAATTGCTCAAGCACCAACCTTTAGGTCTAAATATTTTCCTTTTCCTGACATGCGGTAGATCTGACATTCTAATGTGAAACTGTGAAACTTGTTCTTCCTTACTTAGTCATTTTTTGGCTTCAGATCTATACCCTCATTGTCCGTGTAGGCGGTTTATCTTTTAGAAAATAACCTTCCATATACCATTAGTCCCCTTGTAAACCACCAATCGCTTTATCATTTATAATAGCATCAACCTCCGGTTTCACAATTTTGCATGCCTGAATACCTTTTGTCTCTTAACCTGCAACGCTTTATGCTTGTCAACCATGAATCTTAAACCGGCACAAACCTTCCTTCAGGTTGTCTAAGAAATGGCCAAGAGTTTTTATGCTTGTAACTGGGTTCCATCCCGGATTACGAAAGAAGATCTGAAAGGATGTGTTATAACTAGCACTTTACCAAAACAGAGTGAAATCCACTGGCGAGCCCCCGGTCCGGAAAATCCTCCTACACCCAAGGATGGCGAGATAGTTGTACTTGTTGATCATCTGAGCCGTAGTTTTAAACCTCCCGGATCAAAAAAATTCCGTGATTTGCTTGCTAGCTTCCAAATCCACCCTCAAGATATTGGACCTAACTCTGTGTCCAATATTTGTAATTTTCAAATGTTTTGCGAGGCTTATCTGCAAGAAGAACAGACTGTTGAACTGTTCAGGGACTTTTTCTATTTAAACCGCCGTACCGAATTTGTAGATGGGCCCAATACTGAACTTGGCGGTGTTTCAATTCAAAAAAGGAAAGACATCAGCTTCCCTCATGCCAATCATCATAGTCACCCTAAGGATTCGAACCAGACTTGGTTCTATTGCAAGGATACTTCCCCTGATGATGAGAATCCTCTGCCGGGTTATCGTCCTCACCGACTTACCAATACACACCCATTTCTCCAAAGGCTGACTGCAAAAGAACGGGCCAAGTATGCACCACAACTTGCCAAGCTCAGAGCCTTTGTGGCTAATGGTCTGACAGGAATTGACTTTGTTCGTTGGTGGATATCTTGGAGTATTTTGCCTTTAAGCCGTCGCCCCGGTTTAATGTGCGAATATACAGGGGACTTAAAAGACCCTGAACGGCACACTGACATTCAGTTAACTGACACTGAAATCACTGAAGCTATCAAAAAGATACTGGATGAATCGGTGGCTTTCTGCAGCAAAACAGGGCTAAGTCCCTTCTGCGTTTCAAATAAACTGCCAGCTGTAAGAATTGCCTAACTCCTGTTTGTACCTGATATTCTTAACTCTTTCCTATAACCTTTGTCAATCTTTTAACAGGGTGAAGACCCATTTTGGAAGAAGAAACCTTAGGATAAACCGGCCAAGAACCCTCAACCCAAAACAAAGGTCGTCAAAAAACCTGCCAAGAAGAAAGCAGCTGAATCCACCAGGCTAAACCTCGACGAGGATCTTGATAATCCGGACTCAGAGGTAGAACTTTATTCTCTTGGTTCATTTGTCATACACCTCATTGACAATGACCCTTATCAGGATGACACTGAAGCTAGCCGGGCTGATGATGTAGAGGTAATTATTCTTTTCTCCGGTTCAGATCCTCAGCCAACACAGAAAACCCGTCAAGCAAACCGGAAAGTAAAATTTTCACACCCTCTAGCTTATCTGGATCCCAACTTTCTTTTGAAGAAACAACAACACGAAGCTCGCCGCACAACCCGACATAGTGTCCAGGTGGTTACTTCATCCGGTTTATCGAACACGCCGGTTCGAAAACACCGACCAGAGGTTTCATCCATTCCTGACATATCTTATCCCAAGGCTGGTTATTTTCGGCAACCTATTAATCCGTCTGACTCAAACTACCAGGGAACTTTCCATTCATCCTCTAGCGAGTCAACAGGGACACAGCTTCCGCCTCTTAAGACTGTTCCTGGGTAAGCATACTATACTTAACTTTTTATCCCTTGCACCTGTTGAATATGCTAGCCTTTATTTCCATTCATTTCAGAGCCAAATCTAGGCCTAGTAAAAAGGCCAAGTTGAATACACCGGCTGATGATAACCCGGCCACTGAACCAGAACAGACCCCAGAATAGTTTTAGCCGAATGCTGATGCTATTCTTGATGATCCGCCACCGGAACATCATGAAACCTTTGTTGAACAGATGGAAGATGATCCGACCGGCCATGCTACTGACCCGCCAAGTCCGGCCAAAACTGCAGATAAGCGGCCAAGCCTAGTCAAAGCGGTTGATGACCAATCGGACGATGTCATCATTACTAGTTTAGGTTACACAACTCCTGGCAACCCCAATGCTTTATCCAAACATAGTGCCAAGGAAGAATTTGCTGCTATGGATAAAGGCAAGTGGAAAACAGATTTGGAAAGCTATGCCCACCTCAGCGCCCAAGATATCCACTCTGGGTTTCTAAACCGCCTATACACAAGCCGCGACTATGAAGCCGGTTTAGTAAGCCTGATGAAATAGCGATATGAGGTAAATACTGTTAACTCTGCATAATAGTTTCTTTTGCGTTTAATTTCCAATGTCAATTCCAGTAGCCCCCAAGGGTCGGTTTATGATATCAATGTAAACCGGGACTTCGTAATACTTCAACTTTGCCTGCGTAGCCCCCAAGGGTCAGTTTATCTTTCCAGGATGAACCGGCAATTTAGAGTATGAATCTTGCAATTTTTGCTTGTGTAGCCCCCAGGGACCGGTTTATACCTTTAGGATGAATCGGTACCTTTCCATCATGAAGCTTCCAAAATTCTCGATAATCATTGTTGTAATCCGATTGAGGAGGAACAAATCCATAACCTTGACTTGAGCAAATATGCATTAGCCCCCAAGTGCCAAATGTATAACTTGTTATGTGCTTGGGACTTTTAAAATGTCAGCTGATAAAAAGCAATATGCATTAGCCCCCAAGTGCCAAGTATATAACTTGTTATGTGCTTGGGACTTCAAATATGCCCTACCAACTCATTAAATGTCTCTTGCAGGCTGATCTGAGCAAAAAGGAATCTCAAATCGCCGACCTTCAGGAAAATATCAAGTCCCAGCAAGTAGAAACTTCCAAGGCTAAATAAGAGCTGACTAGCGCTTTAACAACCATGGAACAACTGAAGGAAAGCTTTAAAAGCGAACGGGCAGGATGGGACACTGAAAAAGCAACTCTGCTAAAGCGGGCGGAGGATGCTGAAACAACCCTTAATCCAGTAACAGAAGAACTGACTGGCTTGAAGCGGCAGATCAATGCCATGACCACTGCTGTGTTTGGTAAGTGCCCTTATTATAAGCTGTTAACACGTATTATCCCATAACCTGTCGGTTTATCGATATGTGTAACGATGCAAGATCTCGCATTACCCATCTGGGCTCTGATATGCAAAAGAAATTGAAGGCTGCCTATACTCTTATAGAACAATTATATACCTGTGTGCAACAAATCATTTGTACTGCCTCTCATAAGAAACCGCCCCCAACTTTGATCAAGGAAACATTGAGAAGCTGTCAATGCTGCCTGCCCAGTTTGAGGAGTTAAAAAGATCAGCTGCAAGGGTAGGTGCTCTAACTGCGCTAATCCGGGCTAAAGCATGGATACTAGATCTTCACCCGGCTGATATATGATGCAGCTATCCGAGCATAAAGGAGGACCGGTCAAATTTTGACAATGATGATCTCCGAGCTCTGACGAAGGAAATGTGCCCATTAGCGAGCAAGTTGGCTGAAGAGACGGATCTTTCTCATTACCAGTCGGTTTATGACGTCGACAACAAACGGGTTAATGCGCCAACTCATGACATGGAAAATCTTATCCTGCCAATCCATAAGCATACCTATGCCCCTGATGTTGATCCCTCCACCCTTATAAGCGACGAAGCTGTATTCAAGGCCCTAACTGGAATCGACTGGGCAACCATTGACTTCCAGCCGCTGGGTGGAGAGAAGGAGGATGAACCGGCGCAGGATGATCCACAACCGTCAAGTCAGCCCGGCGAAGAGTCACAATCCGGAGGCCGGTTTAGCCTTCTGCATACTACAACACTTGTTGAAAACAATTATCCTTTTGGGCATCAGAACGCCTTGTAATAGGCTAGTTTAAACACCTAGTCTGCTATGCCATCGTGCATATTTGTTTTGCATGACACTGTTAATCCGCCATGATTATGCTATGTCTACTTATGATTTGTAGTAGTTTTATTCAACCTGTTTCTGCATAAAACAAGTGTAAAGTGTCCTGGCGGTTTATCGCCGGACGGGTCATAATGCCCAATAGATAACCCAGGTTTATAACCAAAGTTGTACTTAATCAAATATGAACGATGTCATACCTGTGATATTTTATCACACTGCTAGATCAGCAAGGTAGTATAATAAGGGTGATAACCCATAACTTGAACATTGATATTCCTCAGGTGTTGCCGGTTTATGAACGGGCCCAGGCCAAGTTTAAATAGCATAAATAAATTACACTCATAAAGTATTATAAACCGAAGAAAAAATCAAAAAAGTTTGAAATAGTTATAATTGTGGTGTTACAACGATCAAGAGGGTTAAAGCGATAGTTCGAATATGACCAAAGCCCCCAAGTGATTTCCCTGGTGGCCTTATGCCTATCAAGAGGTGTAGCTATGGTTCAGATACGACCAAGCCCCCAAGTGATTTCCCTGGTAGCCTAATGCCTATCAAGAGGTGTAGCTATGGTTCGAATACGACCAAGCCCCCAAGTGATTTCCCTGGTGGCCTTATGCCTATCAAGAGGTGTACCTATGGTTCGAATATGCCCAAGCCCCCAAGTGACCTTGTGAGCTATGCTCATATGAAGTTGTGATATTGGCTTGATAGCCGGATTACCAAGGTAACAGAGCTGTGCTCTTATAATTTGGGCTTGATAGCCGGATTACCAAGGTAACAGAGCTATTATGCTCTTATAATATGGGCTTGATAGCTGGATTATCAAGGTAACAGAGTTGTGCTCTTATAATATGGGCTTGATAGCCGGATTACCAAGGTAACAGAGTTGTGCTCTTATAATATGGGCTTAATAGCCAGATTACCAAAATAATCAGAAACTCATGTAAGAGAATGACAGAAGCCCCGCTTTAGCAAGGATGTCAGTTTATTATAGCAATCATAATATATACATTGTTTAAATATGTACATACAGAGAGCCTGTGGCTCATGTGTAGTATGGCCTAAGCTGAGCAATGTTCCAGGGCCGGCGGGTCTCCTCCTCCGACGTACGTGAGTCCTTGTGGTCTCGAACATCGATAAGGTAATATGACCCATTGTTTAGATTCTTGCTGACCACAAAGGGTCCTTCCCAAGGCGGAGATAGCTTGTGCATATCAGTCTGATCCTGGACGAGTCGGAGCACCAGATCACCTTCTTGAAAAGTTCTGGTTTTAACCCGGCGGCTATGGTAATGGCGCAGGTCTTGCTAGTAAATCTCCGAATGAGCTGCTGCAATATCACGCTCTTCATCTAACAGGTCCAGTGCTTCCTGACGCGCCTTTTCATTGTCAGCTTCAACATAAGCCGCCACACAGGGCGAGTCATGACGGATGTCACTAGGGAGAACTGCTTCTGCTCCATAAACCATGAAAAACGGTGTATAACCCATAGACCCATTGGGGGGGTGCTATTAATGCTCCACAATATGGAAGGTAACTCCTCGACCCAACAACCCAGTGTCCTCTGCAAGGGAACCATAAGTCAGGGTTTAATACCTCTTAAGATCTCTTGATTGGATCTCTCAGCTTGACCATTAGACTGGGGGTGAGCTACTGATGATATATCAAGCCGGATATGCTCACGCTGACAAAAATCTTCCATAGCTCCCTTGGAAAGGTTAGTGCCATTGTCAGTGATAATGCTATGTGGAAAGCCAAAGCAGAAAATCACTTTTTCATAAACTGAACTGCCGTCGCTGCATCACATTTGCTCACTGGCTCGGCCTCTACCCACTTAGTAAACTTGTCAACTGCCACCACGAGGTGGGTCTTCTTATCCTTGGATCTCTTAAAGGGCCCCACCATATCAAGCCCCTAGACTGCAAATGGCTAAGTGATTGGAATCATCCTTAACTCCTGAGCCAGAACATGAGCTCGACGTGCAAATTTCTGACAACCGTCACACCTTCTGACCAAGTCCTCAGCATCAGCATGAGCCGTCAGCCAATAAAAACCATGACAAAAAGCTTTGGCTACCAGAGACTTTGAACCGGCATGATGCCCACAGTCCCCTTCATGGATCTCACGGAGGATCTCACAGCCTTCTTCTGAAGACACATAACGCTGAAACGCCCCTGTAACGCTGCAATGATGCAACTCTCCGTTGACAATAGTCATTGACTTGGACCGCCGAACTATCTGTCGGGCCAAAACCTTGTCCTCCGGTAACTCGCCCCAGGTCATATATGCCAAATAGGGAATCGTCCAATGCGGGATGACATGAAGAGCCGCCACCAATTGAGCCTCCGGGTCTGGAATAGCCAAATTATCCTCTGTGGGTAACTTGACCGACGGGTTATGAAGGACATCAAGAAAACGTTGAGCGGCACCGGTTTACGTTGAGAACCCAACCGGCTTAAAGCGTCTGCCGCTTCATTCTTCCTCCGGTCCACATGTTCAACCTGGTAACCCTTGAAATGACCAGCGATAATATCCACCTCCCGTCGATAAGCCGCCATGAGTGGATCCTTAGAGTCCCAATGGCCCGATACTTGCTGAGCTACCAAATATGAGTCACCGAAGCACCTAACCCGGCTTAAGTTCATCTCCTTAGCCACTCGAAGACCATGGAGTAAAGCCTCATATTCTGCTGCATTGTTAGTGCAAGGAAACATTAAACAGAGGACATAACAAAATTTATCACCTCGAGGGGAAGCTAGCACAACTCCAGCCCCCGAGCCCTCCAATTGCCTGGACCCATCAAAGTGAATAGTCCGGTATGTGTTATCCGGCTTTTCCTCTGGTGTCTGCAATTCTGTCCACTCATTCATGAAATCCACAAGTGCCTAGGACTTGATTGTCGTTCGAGGCATATACTTTAACCCGTGAGGTCCAAGCTCAATGGCCCACTTGGCAACCCGGCTAGTTGCTTCCCTGTTTTGGATTATATCCCCCAAAGGAGCAAAGCTTATCACAGTGATGGAGTGACCCTGAAAGTACTGTTTGAGCTTCCGGCTTGCCATAAAAACTCCATACACCAGCTTTTGCCAATGTGGTTATCTTTGTTTGGACTCAATGAGTACCTCACTGATATAATAAATCGGCCGTTGAACCGGATATTCCTTGCCTGCCTCCTTCTGCTCTACCACAATAGCCACACTGACAACTCGGGCATTAGCAGCCACATATAACAACAGTGGCTCTTTATCAACGGGAGCAGCAAGCACGGGAGAGTCGGCTAATTGTTTTTCAAGTCCTCAAATGTTGCATCAGCCGCATCACTCCAGACAAAATTATCTGTCTTTTTCATCATCTGATACAGAGGGATAGCCTTCTCCCCCAACCGGCTGATAAACCGGCCCAATGCTGCAATACGACCCGCCAGACGCTGAACATCATTAATGCACGCCGGTTTAGCCAGAGAAGTGATTGCTTTGATCTTGTCCGGGTTAGCCTCAATACCCCTGTTAGACACTAGAAAACCCAAGAGCTTACCTGCCGGTACACCAAAGGTACACTTGGCCGGATTAAGCATCATCTTATAAACTCGGAGATTATCAAAAGTTTCCTTCAAATCATCTATCAACGTTTCCTCCTTCCTGGATTTAACAACTATATCATCCACATAAGCATGAACATTGCGCCCAATCTGATTATGAAGACAATTCTGTACGTAGAGTTCATAAGTCACATGGGCACTTTTGCGCCCAAAAGGCATAGATACATAGCAGAAGGCTCCAAAGGGAGTTATAAAAGCCATCTTCTCCTGGTCCTTAACTGCCATTTTGATCTGATGATACCCAGAATAAGCATCCAGAAAACTCAAACGCTCACAACCTGCCGTAGCATCAATGATTTGATCAATACAAGGGAGAGCAAAGGGATCAGCCGGACAAGCTTTGTTCAAATCTGTGTAGTCCACACACATACGCCAAGTACCGTTCTTCTTAAGTAATAGCATCGGGTTAGCTAACCACTCAGGGTGAAAAACCTCCACAATAAAACCTGCTGCCAAAAGCCTTATGCCTTTCTTCATTGAAGCGGCGGAGAAACTGCCTGACTGGTTTAAACTTAGGATCGATATTAAGAGTGTGCTCAGCGAGTTCCCTCGGTACACCTGGCATGTAAGAAGGTTTCCATGCAAAGATGTCCCGGTTCTCACGGATGAACCCGATGAGCGCGCTTTCCTATTTCGGATCCAGATTAGCACTGATGCTAAACTGCTTGGATGAATCGCCAGGAACAAAATCAACTGACTTGGTCTCCTCAGTGCTACCTCTTAAGCACTGCGTTGGATTTCCCCGAAGAGGAGAGGATGATGCAGCAAAGTAGCGTAAGTATTTCCCTCAGTTTTTGAGAACCAAGGTATCAATCCACTAGGAGGCTACGCTCAAGTCCCTTGTACCTACACAAAAACAATAGCTCAATGCAACCAACACGCTTAGGGGTTGTCAATCCCTTCATGGTCACTTACGAAAGTGAGATCTGATAGAGATGATAAACAATATTTTTGGTATTTTTGGTATAGAGATGCAAAGTGAAAAGTAAAAGGCAAAGTAAAAGCAAAGCAATAATAAAGTGATGCAGATTAATATGATGAGAAAGAGACCCGGGGGCCATAGGTTTCACTAGTGGCTTCTCTCAAGAGCATAAGTATTCTACGGTGGGTGAACAAATTACTATTGAGCAATTGACAGAATTGAGCATAGTTATGAGAATATCTAGGTATGATCATGTATATAGGCATCACGTCCGAGACAAGTAGACCGAAACGATTCTGCATCTACTACTATTACTCCACTCATCGACCGCTATCCAGCATGCATCTAGAGTATTAAGTTAAAAACAGAGTAACGCCTTAAGCAAGATGACATGATGTAGAGGGACGGTTTCATGCAATATGATAAAAAAAAACCCATCTTGTTATCCTCGATGGCAACAATACAATACGTGCCTTGCTGCCCCTGCTGTCACTGGGAAAGGACACCGCAAGATCGAACCCAAAGCTAAGCACTTCTCCCATGGCAAGAACAACCAATCTAGTAGGCCAAACCAAACTGATAATTCGAAGAGACTTGCAAAGATAACCAATCATACATAAAAGAATTCAGAGAAGATTCAAATATTATTCATAGATAGACTTGATCATAAACCCACAATTCATCGGTCTCAACAAACACACCGCAAAAAGAAGATTACATCGAATAGATCTCCACGAGAGAGGGGGAGAACATTGTATTGAGATCCAAAAAGAGAGAAGAAGCCATCTAGCTACTAACCATGGACCCATAGGTCTGAAGTAAACTACTCACACTTCATCGGGGAGGCTTGGATGATGATGTAGAAACCCTCCGTGATCGATGCCCCCTCCGGCGGAGCTCCAGAATAGGCCCCAAGATGGGATCTCGTGGATACAGAAAGTTGCGGCGGTGGAATTAGGTTTTTGTATCCGTATCTGATCATTTGGGGGTACGTGGATATATATAGGAGGAAGAAGTACGTCGGTGGAGCAACAGGGGGCCCACGAGGATGGGGGCACGGTTGGGGGGGCAGGCGCGCCCCCTACCTCGTGGCCTCCTGTTAGTTGGCTTAACATGGGGTCCAAGTCTCTTGAGTTGTATTCGGTTAGAAAATCACGTTCCCGAAGGTTTCATTCCGTTTGGACTCCGTTTGATATTCCTCTTCTTTGAAACCCTAAAACAGGCAAAAAACAGCAATTCTGGGCTGGGCCTCCGCTTAATAGGTTAGTCCCAAAAATAATATAAAAGTGGATAATAAAGCCCAATAATGTCCAAAACAGTAGATAATATATGTAGCGACCAGACCTCAAACAGTCTGATCTCTGTGCTCCGGTGTCATCCCTGGATCAGTAATGCTGACACCACACAGTACTCGGAGGATTTATAACAGAGTAGCAATCACACACTTATTACATCGAGTGTCTCCATAGAGAACTTATTACAGTAAATATGGCTTAAGGCCATCTAATAACGATAACAGCGGAAGGCTTGGAAGATAAGTGAGTCCATCAACTCCAACGGCATCACTGAGTATAGAACCACGACCTAAAAACTCCTTAATCGTCGTCTGAAAAGTCTGCAACATTAACGTTGCAGCCCGAAAACGGGTCAGCACATGGAATATGCTGGCAAGGTAACACATAGAGAATAATGGAATGAAACAGCTATACTATATGCATATTTGGCTGGTGGAAAGCTCTATGGTTACTATTTTTCAAAAAGCCAATTTTTCCCTACTTCAAAGGAATAAATTCAATTACTATCATGGTGGTTGTTAAACATTGAGAATGGTTGACAGCATTCTCAATCCCAATTAAAAATATCATTAACAAAACCCAACAAAATTAATTTAGAGTAACATGTTGAGATTCACATGATAATCCAAGTACTAGATACTCAAGATGTCCATAACCGGGGACACGGCTAACCATGATTAGATTATTACACTCTGCAGAGGTTTGCGCACTTTTCCCCGCAAGACTCGATCGCCTCCGTTTGGTTTCTTGCACTACATGGTGTTTGAGAAGACGGATGACCGAGACATAGTCTTTCAGAAGCGCTAGCACCTTACGATCGGGTAGACCGTACCACCTACATCCCCTACATCTGCTAGTCTACCACTGTAAGAGTTCGCACAACTTAGTCAACTATGCTAGAGCCCATAATAGCTTGTGGCTGCACACGGAAGTTTCTAGTATGAATAGTCTCATGATCCCTTTGAGCCTGGGTGGCGGTCCAAAAGAAAAACAGGCAAGTCCTGGAATACCCAGGTGCCTCAATCCACCCAGATGTGTGTTTAAGTTGCCACCTTAGATAAACCATTAATTAAAAAACTCACATCTGTCATGGATATCACTCACCCAATCCACGTCTACTAGCATAGCATGGTAATATAAGCATAACGTAATAGTAACTCCCAAAGGTTTGATAATAAACAGGTAATAGGTACTACCTCATCTACTTCCCATCCCACAATTTAATTAGATCATAATCATGCAATGTGTGAGGATTGATCTAATGCAATAAAACTGGGTAGTAGGAAAGGTATGATCAAAGTGTTACTTGCCTTGCTGATGATCCCAGAAACCTAGTGATTCGAAGTAACAAGCGGCGCACTCCGGGTATTCTATCGCATACAAACAAACAAGCACACAATAAGTACTCATCTAATGCACGGGTAAAACTCAAATAAGAGATCTAACCAGAAGGTTCAACTTAAGAACTCCGGTTTGCAAAAAGAATCAAATCGAACGAAGCAACGAAAATCAAACGGCGAAACAAAACAACTTCGTTCTACTAATCTGGATCTAGGGAAAATTTTACAGTAGCAAAAACTTGTTTAAGTTGATTAAAAGGATAGAGGGTTTTGAGACGAAACTCTAGGCGCTTGAATCGCCTGGTTCCGATAAACGAGCGAAAAGTTATACTAAAACGAAAATCGGATCAGGAATCGCGATCAGAAAAATCGCGGATTAAATCCGAGAAAAAGAAAAACGACGATGGTTCGTTAGAACGAAAGAACGGACGAACGCTCGCTATTTAAATAAATCAGAAAACCGATCTATTTTTAAAAAACCGAATCTAAAAAAACCGACAAAAAAACCGACGAAAAACCGACGGTTTTTCGAAAAAAAATAAAAAACCAGCACGGAAATCGAGGCGGCGGCGGACCTCGGGCGGCGGCGGCGTCCGGCGGCAGGGCGGCTTGGGGCGGCGGCCTGGGGCGGCTTGGGGCTGGCTAGGGTTTCGGCTGGGCCTCCCCCGGCTATATATAGCCTAACGGGCCGGGAGTCCTAGTCGGACACGGCCCTAGGTCGGTTCGTTTTTTTTTAAATATTACGCGCAGAAGAAATATAAAAAGAAATACTAAACGGACTCCAAAAATTCTGAAATAAATTTTCACGGGCTTCTAAAATCAAGCCGCACAAGGTGAACATTTATTTGGGGCCTAAATGCAATTTTGAAAAATGCACATTTTCCCTAAATTCGAATAAAATAACGAAAAACTCCAAAATAAAATCTTATTTGATTTTATTATTAAATCCTCAATATTTATTTATTTTGGGAAAGTCATTTTATTCCCTTTCTCATATTTTTGTAATAGAAATAATTGATGATAAAATAAATAAAATCAAATGATCCTATTCTCAAAATTTGAGAAAACTCAAATATGAAAATAATGAATTCCCCCAACTCTCTCCGTGGGTCCTTGAGTTGCCTAGAAATTCTAGGATCAAAACCAAACGCAAATAAAACATGATATGCAATGATGATCTAATGTATAACATTCCAAATTGAAAATTTGGGATGTTACAATATAGTATGGAGCAATCAAAAATTATAGATACGTTGGAGACGTATCAAGCATCCCCAAGCTTAATTCCTGCTCGTCCTCAAGTGGGTAAATGATAAAAACAGAATTTTTGATGCGGAGTGCTACTTGGCATAATTTCAATGTAAATCTTCTTAATTGTGGTATGAATATTCAGATCCAAAAGATTCAAGACAAAAGTTCATGTTGACATAAAAATAATAATACTTCAAACATACTAACAAAGCAATTATGTCTTCTCAAAATAACATGGCCAAAGAAAGCTATCCCTACAAAATCATATAGTCTGGCTATGCTCTATCTTCACCACACAAAGTATTTAAATCATGCACAACCCCGATGACAAGCCAAGCAATTGTTTCATACTTTTGAAATTTTCAAAACTTTTTTGATCTTCATGCAATACATGAGCGTGAGCCATGGATATATCACTATATGTGGAATAGAATGGTGGTTGTGGAGAAGACAAAAAGAGGGGAAGATAGTCTCACATCAACTAGGCGTATCAACAGGCTATGGAGATGTCCATCAATAGATATCAATGTGAGTGAGTAGGGATTGCCATGCAACGGATGCACTAGAGCTATAAGTATATGAAAGCTCAACAAAAGAAACTAAGTGGGTGTGCATCCAACTCGCTTGCTCACAAAGAAGTAGGGCATTTTGAGGAAGCCCATCATTGGAATATACAAGCCAAGTTCTATAATGAAAAATTCCCACTAGTATATGAAAGTGACAAAATGAGAGACTCTCTATCATGAAGATCATGGTGCTACTTTGAAGCACAAGTGTGGTAAAAGGATAGTACCATTGTCCCTTCTCTCTTTTTCTCTCATTTTTTTGTTTGGGCATTTTCTCTTTTTATGGCCTCTTTTTTCGTCCAGAGTCTCATCCCGACTTGTGGGTGAATCATAGTCTCCATCATCCTTTCCTCACTTGGGACAATGCTCTTAAAATGATGATCATCACACTTTTTATTTTTCCTACAACTCAACAATTACAACTCAATTCTTAGAATAAGGTATGACTCTATATGAATGCCTCCGGCGGTGTACTAGGATATATCTCGGAATGGCTATGGGAATGCCATGATAGGTAGATATGGTGGCTGTTTTGAGGAAGGTATATGGTGGGTGTATGATACCGGCGAAAGGTGCGCGGTATTAGAGAGGCTAGCAATGGTGGAAGGAAGGAAAGTGCGTATAATCCATGGACTCAACATTAGTCATAAAGAACTCATATACTTATTGCAAAAATCTAGAAGTTATCAAAGCAAAGTATTACACGCATTCTCCTAGGGGGATAGATTGGTAGGAAAAGACCATCGCTCGTCCCTGACCGCCACTCATAAGGAAGGAAATCAATAAATAAATCATGCTCCGACTTCATCACATAACGGTTCACCATACGTGCATGCTACGGGAATCACAAACTTTAACACAAGAATTTCTCAAATTCACAACTACTCAACTAGCATGACTCTAATATCACCATCTTCATATCTCAAAACAATTATCAAGCATCAATCTTTTCTTAGTATTCAACGCACTCAAAAGAAAGTTCTACAAATCTTGAATACCAAGCATATTATTGTTAAGCAAATTACCATGCTATTAAGACTCTCAACATAATCTAAGTGAGGCATGAGAGATCAATAGTTTCTATAAAACAAATCCACCACCATGCTCTAAAAGATATAAGTGAAGCACTAGAGCAAAACTATAAAGCTCAAAAGATATAAGTGAAGCACATAGAGTATTCTATCAAATTCCAAATTATGTATGGCTCTCTCAAAAGGTGTGTACAGCAAGGATGATTGTGGTATACTAACAAGCAAAGACTCAAATCATAAAAGACGCTCCAAGCAAAACACATATCATGTGGTGAATAAAAATATAGCTCCAAGTAAAGTTACCGATAGAAGTAGACGAAAGAGGGGATGCCTTCCAGGGCATCCCCAAGCTTTGGCTTTTAGGTGTCCTTAGATTATCTTGGGGGTGCCATGGGCATCCCCAAGCTTAGGCTCTTGCCACTCCTTGTTCCATAATCCATCAAATCTTTACCCAAAACTTGAAAACTTCACAACACAAAACTTAAAGTAGAAAATCTCGTGAGCTCCGTTAGCGAAAGAAAATAAAAGATCACTTCAAGGTACTATAATGAACTCATTCTTTATTTATATTGGGGTTATACCTACTGTATTCCAACTTCTCTATGGTTTATAAACTATTTTATTCATCAAAATAAGCAAACAACACACGAAAAATAGAATTTGTCAAAAACAGAACAGTCTGTAGTAATCTGTAGCTAGCACAAGATCTGGAACCCCAAAAATTCTAAAATAAATTGCTGGACGTGAGGCATTTATATATTAATCATACGAAAAAATAATTAACTAAATATCACTTTCCAAATAAAAATTACAGAAGTTCTCGTGAGCGCTAAAGTTTCTATTTTTTTACAGGAAGTTCAACAAGACTTTCCCCAAGTCTTCCCAACGGTTCTACTTGGCACAAACACTAATTAAACACAAAAACACAGCCAAAACAGAGGCTAGATAAATTATTTATTACTAAACAGGAGCAAAAAGCAAGGACTAAAAATAAAATTGGGTTGCCTCCCAACAAGCGCTATCGTTTAACGCCCCTAGCTAGGCATAACAAGCAAGAATAGATCTAGGTATTGCCATCTTTGGTAGGCAATCCATAAGTGGCTCTCATCATAGATTCATATGGAAATTTTATTTTATTTCTAGTTAAGTGTGCCATGCCCTTTTTAATGGAAATTGGAATCTAATATTCCCTTCCTTCATAGCAATAATCGCACCAACCGTTCTAAGGAAAGGTCTACCAAGAATAATAGGACATGAAGGATTGCAATCTATGTCAAGAACAATAAAATCTACGGGCACATAATTCCTATTTGCAACAATAAGAACATCATTAATTCTTCCCATAGGTTTCTTAATAGTGGAATCCGCAAGATGCAAGTTTAGAGAGCAATCATCAAAATCACGGAAATCTAGCAAATCACACAAAGTTTTGGGAATAGTAGAGACACTAGCACCCAAATCACACAAAGCATAAAACTCATAATCTTTAATTTTAATTTTAATAGTAGGTTCCCACTCATCATAAAGTTTTCTAGGGATAGAAACTTCCAATTCAAGTTTTTCTTCATAAGATTGCATCAAGGCATCAATGATATGTTTAGTAAACGCTTTATTTTGACTATATGCATGAGGAGAATTTAGCACGGATTGCAACAAGGAAACACAATCAATTGAAGAGCAATTTTCATAGTTAAATTCCTTGAAATCCATAATAGTGGGTTTAGCAACATCTAGGGTTTTAATTTCTTCAATCCCACTTTAATCAAATTTAGCATCAAGATCAAAAGATTCAGAATTCTTGGAACGCCTTCTAGGTAAAGGTGGATTATATTCAGTCCCATCATTATCAAGATTCATATTGCAAAACAAAGATTTAATAGGGGACACATAAATAACCTTTAGATCTTCATTATTATTTTCATAAGAACTAGAAGAACATGCTTTTATAAAGGCATCTTTCTTAGCACGCATCCTAGAGGTTCTTTCTTTGCACTCATCAATGGAAATTCTCATAGCTTTGAGAGACTCATTGATATCATGCTTAGGTGGAATAGATTTAAGTTTCAAAGAATCAACATCAAGAGAAATTCTATCAATGTTCCTAGCCAAATCATCAATCTTAAGTAATTTTTCTTCAATCATAGCATTAAAATTCTTTTGCGAAGTAACAAATTCTTTAATATCAAAATCAGAGGGCATCTTATTATAATTTCCATAAGAATTGTTGTAGGAATTACCATAATTATTAGAGGGGTTACTAGGATAAGGCCTAGGATTGAAATTTCCTCTATACGCGTTGTTACCAAAATTATTCACATCCATAGATTCATCATTATTGTCAATCAAAGTAGACAAAGGCATATCATTAGGATCAGAAGAAACACTCTTAGTAGCAAATAATTTCATAAGTACATCCATATTTCCACTCAAAACATTAATTTCTTCTATCGCATGCACTTTTTTATTAGTGGATCTTTCAGTGTGCCATTGAGAATAATTAACCATAATATTATCTAGGAGTTTAGTAGCATCTCCTAAAGTTATTTCCAAAAAGTGCCTCCCGCGGCCGAATCTAAAAGATTTCTAGAAGCAAAATTCAATCCGGCATAAAAATTTTGTATAATCATCCACAAATTCAAACCATGAGTAGGGCAATTACGTATCATTAATTTCATTCTCTCCCAAGCTTGTGCAACATGTTCCTGATCAAGATGCTTAAAATTCATAATATCGTTTCTAAGAGAGATGATCTTAGCGGGAGGAAAATACTTAGAGATAAAAGCATCTTTGCACTTGTTCCATGAATCAATACTATTTTTAGGCAAAGATGAAAACCAAGCTTTAGCACGATCTCTAAGCGAAAAAGGAAATAGCTTCAATTTAACAATATCATTATCCACATCTTTCTTCTCTTGCATGTCACACAAATCAACGAAGCTATTTAGATGGGTAGCGGCATCCTCACTAGGACGGCCGGAGAACGGATCTTTCATGACAAGATTCAGCAAAGCATCATTAATTCCACAAGATTCAGCATTGGTAAGAGGAGCAATCGGAGTGCTAATAAAATCATTGTTGTTTTTTATTGGTGAAGTCACACAATTTAGTATTATCTTGAGCCATCACGACAAACAAGCAATCCAACACACGAGCAAACAAACAGGCAAAAGAGGCAAATAGAGAGGGAGGATAGAGAGAGAGGGCGAATAAAACGGCAAGGGTGAAGTGGGGGAGAGGAAAACATGAGGCAAATGGCAAATAATGTAATGCGGGAGATAGGGATTGTGATAGGTACTTGGTATGTTGACTTTTGCGCAGACTCCCCGGCAACGGCGCCATAAATTGTTCTTGCTACCTCTTGAGCACTGCGTTGGATTTCCCCGAAGAGGAGAGGATGATGCAGCAAAGTAGCATAAGTATTTCCCTCAATTTTTTAGAACCAAGGTATCAATCCAGTAGGAGGCTACGCTCAAGTCCCTTGTACCTACACAAAAACAATAGATCAACGCAACCAACGCGCTTAGGGGTTGTCAATCCCTTCACGGTCACTTACGAAAGTGAGATCTGATAGAGATGATAAATAATATTTTTGGTATTTTTGGTATAGAGATGCAAAGTGAAAAGTAAAAGGCAAAGTAAAAGCAAAGCAATAATAAAGTGATGGAGATTAATATGATGAGAAAGAGACCCGGGGGGCATAGGTTTCACTAGTGGCTTCTCTCAAGAGCATAAGTATTCTACGGTGGGTGAACAAATTACTGTTGAGCAATTGACAGAATTGAGCATAGTTATGAGAATATCTAAGTATGATCATGTATATAGGCATCACGCCCGAGACAAGTAGACCAAAACAATTCTGCATCTACTACTATTACTCCACTCATCGACCGCTATCTAGCATGCATCTAGAGTATTAAGTTAAAAACAGAGTAACGCCTTAAGCAAGATGACATGATGTAGAGGGACAGTTTCATGCAATATGATAAAAAAAACCATCTTGTTATCCTCGATGGCAACAATACAATACGTGCCTTGCTGCCCCTGCTGTCACTGGGAAAGGACACCGCAAGATCAAACCCAAAGCTAAGCACTTCTCCCATGGCAAGAACAACCAATCTAGTAGGCCAAACCAAACTGATAATTCGAAGAGACTTGCAAAGATAACCAATCATACATAAAAGAATTCAGAGAAGATTCAAATATTATTCATAGATAGACTTGATCATAAACCCACAATTCATTGGTCTCAACAAACACACTGCAAAAAGAAGATTACATCGAATAGATCTCCACGAGAGAGGGGGAGAACATTGTATTGAGATCCAAAAAGAGAGAAGAAGCCATCTAGCTACTAACCATGGACCCGTAGGTCTGAAGTAAACTACTCACACTTCATCGGAGAGGCTTGGATGATGATGTAGAAGCCCTCCGTGATCGATGCCCCCTCCGGCGGAGCTCCGGAACAGGCCCCAAGATGGGATCTCATGGATACAGAAAGTTGCGGCGGTGGAATTAGGTTTTTGGCTCCGTATCTGATCGTTTGGGGTACGTGGATATATATAGGATGAAGAAGTACGTCGGTGGAGCAACAGGGGGCCACGAGGGTGGGGGCGCGCCTGGGGGGGGGGGCAGGCGCGCCCCCTACCTCGTGGCGTCCTGTTAGTTGGCTTGACGTAGGGTCCAAGTCTCCTGAGTTGTATTCGGTGAGAAAATCACGTTCCCGAAGGTTTCATTCCGTTTGGACTCCGATTGATATTCCTTTTCTTCGAAACCCTAAAACAGGCAAAAAACAACAATTCTGGGTTGGGCCTCCGGTTAATAGGTTAGTCCCAAAAATAATATAAAAGTGGATAATAAAGCCCAATAATGTCCAAAACAGTAGATAATATAGCATGGAGCAATCAAAAATTATAGATACGTTAGAGACGTATCACTCAGCCAATTTAAACTTCAATGCTGGATCATGCTCTGTAGTTGGCTTTTTCAAAGAAGTCATATCCGCCGAATCAACATTGTCCTTATAAAATTTCAACTCCTCTGTTGCACAAACCGACTCAGCATAAGCCGCATCGCCTTCCACACATTCCAAGGCTATCTTTCGGCTCCCATGTACCGTGATGGTCCCCTTATGACCTGGCATCTTGAGCTGCAGATAAACATAATAGGGTCTTGCCATAAACTTAGCATAAGCCGGCCGTCCAAATAGAGCATGATAAGGACTTTTGATTTTCACCACCTCAAAGGTTAATGTCTCAGATCGGGAATCATACTCATCTCCAAACGCAACTTCTAGAGCTATCTTACCAACCGATATGCTGACTTACCAGGCTTCACACCATGAAAAACAGTGTTGGACGGTTTAAGGTTTTTATCCGTCAACCCCATACGACGGAAGGTTTCATAATAGAGGATGTTGATGTTGCTCCCTCCGTCCATGAGCACCTTGGTGAACTTATACCCTCCAACTTGAGGTGCAACCACCAACGCCAGATGACCCGGATTATCAACCCGGGGCGGATGATCCTCTCGACTCCACCCAATGGGCTACTCAGACCAGCACAAGTAATGGGGTATGGCCGGTTCAACGGAGTTTACTACCCTTTTATGAAGCTTCTGATCCTGCTTACACAAACTTGTGGTAAAGACGTGGTATTGCCGCTATTCAGCTGTTTCGGGTTACTCTGATATCCAGACTGCTGCTGATGATTCCCCTGACCAGACTATTGATGATAGCCCCCCTGATTGCTCTGACTGCCTTGATGACCTTGATGACCTTGAAATCCAGGGCCTGAACCACTACCACCGTAACCCGGCCCCTGTGAACCAGATCCTGGACCACCTCCCGGTCCACGGTTACCTTGAAAAATATTTGAATTCTTGAACTCCTTCATGATATAACAATCCTTCCAGAGATGAGTAGACAGTCTCTGACGTGTACCATGCTTTGGACATGGCTGATTCAACATATACTCAAGATTCATGCCTGATCCTCTGGTTTGCGGGGGCGGTCTACCCTTATGGCCCTGGCCATCATTCTGTGTATTGGTATTCGCTACAAAGTCTAGGTTGTTATCAGCCTTGCGCTTACCATTACCTCCTTGATTCGCCATCGGGTTATGTTGCTGCCCTTTGGTGCTGCTGCTCTTCTTTCCCTTTCCCGGTTTGTCATCATCAGATTCGGGGTCCTTGGTACTGTCAGAGTCAGCGTACTTAACCAGAGCTGCCATAAGTGTCCCCATGTCATTGCAATGACGTTTGAGCCGCCCTAATTTCTTCTTGAGGGGCATAAAATGGCTATTTTTCTCCAATGTCAGGACTACTGAGTCGGCATTGATCCGGTCTGAAGAATGCAATATCGTTGAAACCCGGCGCACCCAATGGGTTGTTGATTCACCTTCTTCCTGGACACAGGAGGCAAAATCCACAATTGACATGGGTTGCTTGCACGTGTCCTTGAAATTCTGGATAAACCGGGCTTTTAACTCGGCCCACGACCCAATGGAGTTAGCTGGTAGTCCCTTCAACCACGTACGAGTTGTTCCTTCTAACATCATGGTAAAATACTTAGCACATGCAGCCTCATCAACATCCAAAAGCTCCATCGCCATCTCATAACTCTCGACCCACGCTTCCGGAGGTAAATCAGCCGTATAATTGGGCACCTTACGGGGGCCCTTAAAATCCTTGGGCAATTGTATTTTCCGCAAAGCTGGGGCCAAACACGGCACATCCAGAGATCTAAAAGTTACTCCTGTTTCAACCGAAGTTGCTGGATGGAACGGAGAAGGTTGACGGGCCGCATACTGTGCTGCTAACTCGGCCTCTCGACGTGCTCCACCTTGGTCCCCCACGTTCTGAACATCGGCACCACCGCCCGCCGGGTTATGACCATGGGGCGGATTACGATTCTGCACACTGCTTGACACAGCCACTTCATTGATATGTCTGCTGTAACTCCGACTTGGGCGAGGGGTGGAATGAATCCTCTCACGACTATACAAATAAGCCTACTGCTGAGTCAAAGCTGTCTGAAGGAGCTCCCTAGCCCGTCGCGTCTCAACCGCTATGGGGGACTCACCTTCGACCTGGAGAGCTGCTAATCATGAAGCGGCGGCGACTATGTTATCCAAGGGGTTGGAGAAATGACCCAGAGGCATTGACACGTGTTGCGATGGGATATTCGGACGAGGCAGATCCATTGTGCGCGGCTGAACCGGCGCCCTAGTTCCAGGTGCTTCGACCCGATTTACCACTGGCTGGTTACTGGTTCCTGCTCCTGGCGTGTTAAAGAGGTTCCTTGGCTCATAAACCGGAGGCAGATGAGACCGGTACCTTCTCCTTATTACATCATTTGATGCGTTCTGATCCAACATAAGCCGATAAGCCCGCGCATCCAAATCGGCCCGCTCTGCAGCCATCCTCGTGTTCTCGGCTGCCAGGTCTGCCTTGGCTTGAGCTATCTGATCCTTCACCTTCGTGACTTCTGCGTTATGCTGATCCTGATTCATCAGGTTAACTTCAGCCGCCAGCAGTGTTGCCAGAGCATCAAATAAATCAGACAAAACTTGAGCCGGCGGTCGCGCAGGGCCTCCTGCCCTAGCTGTTGTTGTTGCTGCTGCTGAACCAGAGATCATTGCTGCTGCGGTTGATGAATGATGTGCTGACTGGGTACCGGCCATGAAGATCGCAACTTGGCTCGGTGGATCAAAGGCGTCCGAAATACTGTCGCCATCGGAACAACCCCCAAACCAGCCATCTTGCAGTTGGTACAATGACTCGGTCTCTCCGGTAGATGACTCGTCATCAGAGTAAACGACGGTTTCACCACCAGATACCGATCTATTCTCAGACTCCACTCCGTGGATGACTCCCAAGAAGGTATGCTTCACGGCAGGCTAAACCCGGGTGGATCTCGCACGCTGAGCCGTTTCGACGATGTCGGTGCAGATGTTCGGCTCAGGGCCCGGTTCGCCGATCTTGCCAATGAAATCGTGAATAGCGCCTAAGGGGACCCGATATCCATACTCAATTGAGCCGGCCTCTGGGCCCCAGCCTGCATCGTCGATGTAGAGCTTGCCGTGACGACTCTTGGTCATCCGGCCCACAACGTATCCCTTGAGCCCTTCGAAGCCGCCCTCTAAGAACTTGAAACCATCGTGTGCTTGCCCCATGGTGGGCGCCAACTGTTGTGGAATTATCACGGCAGATGTCCTAGTGTGAGGACTTAGTCGTGGAGCCATCGCGACGGGTTAGCTTAAAGGGGTTAAAGCGGGACAAAGGACGCAAGGATTTTATACTGGTTCAGCCCCTTGTGGTGAAGGTAAAAGCCTAATCTAGTTGTGGTGGAATTTCAAGGGTTTCGATGACCAGGGAGCGAATCCGCTTTGCCTGGCTCTCGATCTGTTGTTTCTTGTCCTTGAACCGTCGCTGGGTTGTCCCTTTATATACACAGGTTGACGCCCGGTGGTTTACAGAATCCCGGCCGGCTCATAAACGTGTCCAGCTCAGTTTCTACCCTTTCCTATCTTACAACACAAGTTACACACCATATGGCGGTTTATGTCTACGGGCCCTAATCCGCCTTTGGGCCTTGGGCCTTTTGATCTCTATAATAAAGCGCCATGCTCCTTGTCTTCATGGGCTTCAATATGGATAACTCCTTATGGGTATAACCCGGCCCCTCCTGGGCGGTTTATACTCAGTAGTTATATCCCCAATACATAGCATGAAACATATGGATCAAATCAGCCCCTTACGAAGCAACTCATAAACTAGGGTTTAAGCTTCTGTCACTCTAGCAACCCATCATCTACTTATTGCTTCCCAATGCCTTCCCCTAGGCCCAAACAATGGTGAAGTGTCATGTAGTCGACGTTCACATGACACCACTAGAGGAGAGACAACATACATCTCATCAAAATATCGAACGAATACCAAATTCACATGACTACTTATAGCAAGACTTCTCCCATGTCCTCAGGAAAAACGTAACTACTCACAAATCATATTCATGTTCATAATTAGAGGGGTATTAATATGCATAAAGGATCTTAACATATGATCTTCCATCAAATAAACCAACTAGCATCAACTACAAGGAGTAATTAACACTACTAGCAACCCACAGGTACCAATCTGAGGTCTTGGGACAAAGATTGGATACAAGATATGAGCTAGGGTTTTAGAGGAGATGGTGTTGGTGAAGACGTTGATGGAGATTGACCACCCCCCCCCCTCCCCCCCGCTGAGATGATCGATGGTGATGATGATGGTGATGATTTCCCCCTCCCGAAGGGATGTTTCCCCGGCAGAACAGCTCCGCCAGAGCCCTAGATTGGTTCCGCCAAGGTTCCGCCTCGTGGCAGCGGAGTTTCGTCCCGAAAGCTTGTTTATGATTTTTTTTTCAGGGCAAAAGACTTCATATAGCCAAAGATGGGCACCGGAGGCCTGCCAGGGGGCCCACGAGGCAGGGGGCACGCCCAAGGGGTAGGGCGCGCCCCCACCCTCGTGACCAGGGTGTGGGGCCCCTCTAGTTAATTCTTTCGTCAGTATCTTTTATATATTCCAAAACGTGCTCCCGTGAAGTTTCAGGACTTTTGGAGATGTGCAGAATAGGTCTCTAATATCTGCTCCTTTTCCAGCCCAGAATTCCAGCTGCCGGCATTCTCCCTCTTCATGTAAACCTTGTAAAATAAGAGAGAAAAGGCATAAGTATTGTGACATAATGTGTAATAACAGCCCATAATGCAATAAATATTGATATAAAAGCATGATGCAGAATGGACGTATCAATGGGGTCCGAGGCCTCCGGAGCTTAGGATGCCTCCGGAGGCCGGGAGACCTCAGGAGCTTGGCTGCCCACTGAGGCCACCGCGGTCTTGAGGGCACCATCTTGTGGAGCACGGTCATCTGCTGACTTCAATGTGGCTTCAGGTACGCCGTCATCGTGCTGCACCTTCCCAGCTGAAGGCCAGGCATTGTGCGGCTTGCCCTTGGCCTGGTGCTCCTCGCGGACGGCCACCAGCGCTACGCTGGCGGAATGAAGTGTGGCGGCTAGGTAAAGCACCAAGGGCTCAAGGGGACGAGGCGCTACCATCACCAGTGGGCTGGTCAGGTATCTCTTGAGGTCTTGAAATGCTAGGTCGGCCTCTGGGGTCCACTCGAACGGGCCTTTCTTCTTCATCAGCTTGAAGGGTAGGGAGCGCTCACCTAGCTTGGAGATAAAGCGCCCCAGTGGGGTCACACAGCTCGCGAGATTTTGCATTTCTTTGAGGGTCTGAGGCGGGCTCATGTCTTCTATTGCCTTGACCTTCTCTGGATTCGCCTCGATCCCCCTGTGCGATACAAGGAAACCCAGCAGCTTGCCGGATGGGACGCCGAACACGCACTTCTCCGGATTGAGCCGCAGGTCCACTTGACGTAGGTTGGAGAATGTCTCCTCTAGGTCCTGAATGAGGGTCTTCGCCTCCTGAGACTTCACCACAATGTCGTCGACGTAGGCCTCTGCGTTCCTCCCGAGCTGCTGGCTCAGGGCGATGTGCATCAGTCGCTGGAAGGTTGCCTCAGCATTGCGCAGCCCGAACGGCATGCAGGTGTAGCAGTACACCCTGCACGGGGTCAAGAAGGCCATCTTTTCTACGTCTTCCACTGCCATGTTGATATGGTGGTAACCCGAGAAAGCATCCAGGAAGCATAACAAGTCGCATTCGGCGGTGGAGTCGATGATCTGGTCGACATGCGGAAGCGGGAATGAGTCCTTGAAGGAAATATGCCCTAGAGGCAATAATAAAGTTGTTATTTATATTTCCTTATATCATGATAAATGCTTATTATTCATGCTAGAATTGTATTAACCGGAAACTTAGTACATGTGTGAATACATAGACAAACAGAATGTCACTAGTATGCCTCTACTTGACTAGCTCGTTGAATCAATGATGGTTATGTTTCCTAACCATAGACATGAGTTGCCATTTGATTAACGGGATCACATCATTAGAGAATGATGTGATTGACTTGACCCATCCGTTAGCTTAGCACAATGATCGTTTAGTTTGTTGTTATTGCTTTCTCCATAACTTATACATATTCCTATGACGATGAGATCATGCAACTTCCGAATACCGGAGGAACACTTTATGTGCTGCCAAACGTCACAACGTAACTGGGTGATTATAAAGGTGCTCTACAGGTGTCTCCGATGGTGTTTGTTCAGTTGGCATAGATCGAGATTAGGATTTGTCACTCCGATTGTCGGAGTGGTATCTCTGGGCCCTCTCGGTAATGCACATCAATATAATCCTTGCAAGCAATGTGACTAATGAGTTAGTTATGGGATAATGCATTACGGAACGGGTAAAGAGACTTGCCAGTAATGAGATTGAACTAGGTATTGAGATACCGATGATCGAATCTCAAGCAAGTAACATACCGGTGACAAAGGGAACAACGTATATCATTATGCGGTTTGACCGATAAAGATCTTTGTTGGTGTCAAAACCGGCGGATCTCAGGTAGGGGGTCCCGAACTGTGCGTCTAAGGAGGATGGTAACAGGAGGCAGGGGACACGATATTTTACCCAGGTTCGGGCCCTCTTGATGGAGGTAAAACCCTACATCCTGCTTGATTAATATTGATGATACGGGTAGTACAAGAGTAGATCTACCACGAGATCAGAGAGGCTAAACCCTAGAAGCTAGCCTATGGTATGATTGTATGTTGTCCTATGGACTAAAACCCTCCGGTTTATATAGACACCGGAGAGGGTTAGGGTTACACAAGGTCGGTTACAAAGGAGGAGATACACATATCCGTATTGCCTAGCTTGCCTTCCACGCCAAGTAGAGTCCCATCCGGACACGAGACGAAGTCTTCAATCTTGTATCTTCATAGTCCAACAGTCCGGCCAATGGATATAGTCCGGCTGTCTGGAGACCCCCTAATCTAGGACTCCCACAGTAGCCCCTGAACCAGGCTTTCAATGATGATGAGTCCGGCGCGCAGTATTGTCTTCGGCATTGCAAGGCGGGTTCCTCCTCCGAATACACCACGGAAGAATTTGAATATAAGGATAGTGTCCGGCCCTACAAAATAAGTTCCACATACCACCGTAGAGAGAATAATATTTCCACAAATCCAATTTGCTGACTTGTTTTGGCAACACGACATTATGTCATGGCCCGGTGATTATTCGAACCGTTTCCTTTAACTAGCCCCGCACATAACGCGAGGCAGTTTTTTGACATGTCTTGTTAAAGCAGAGATAGTGTCCCCTTATCACAGGATTCTCATCAATACGGGTGTGGGTAACCCAACCGCGCCATCGATTACGGCGCTTGGGGGATAAGCGAGTTTTACCAGGCTAGTGGGGACGCATAGTTTCGTCCGCCCATATAAAGGGATAAGGATTTACCTTTTCATCCACGCCTTCTTCCTCCTTTGCTCATCCATTTTCGCACACTCGAGATCCAGCGCCCAAGTTCGCATTTCCCACCTCGACCTTCTCCAACCATGTCTGGAGCGGGAGGCAGGTGGATGGTCTCCTCCATCACGGAGGGACACATCAAGAAGCTGAGGAGAGCCGGATACTTGCCCGACGACATCGCGCACCGGCTCCCAGAAGAGGGGCAGCTCATCCCCACCCCCAGGCCCCATGAGAGGGTAGTGTTCCTTACCCATTTCCTCCGCGGATTGGGATTCCCTCTCCACCCATTCATCCAGGGGATCATGTTCTACTACGGCTTGGATTTCCATGATCTATCCCCGAACTTCATCCTCAACATCTCGGCGTTTATCATCGTGTGCGAGGCCTTCCTCCGCATCAAGCCCCACTTCGGCTTATGGCTAAAGACTTTCAATATCAAGCCGAAGATAGTGAGCGGCCGCCAGGCGGAGTGCAGAGGCGCCATGGTGGGAAAGATGCCCAACGTCACATGGCTCGAGGGCTCCTTCGTGGAGACCATAAAGGGGTGGCAATCGGGGTGGTTCTACATCACCGAGCCGCGTGACCCTAAATGGGTAGCGGCCCCCGAGTTCCAATATGGCTTCCCCACACGGCTCACCTCCTGGCAAGAGAAGGGTCTGTCCTGGGGTAGTTTGAGAGAGCTGACCGGACTCCAAACATGTATTCAAAACATGGTGAACAAGAAGCTCAAACTCGTCAACGTAGTCCAGGTCATGCTCAACTGCCGGATCCTCCCGTGCCAACAATGGGCCTTCAACTTGTGGGAGTTCGACCCGGCACAGCATCGAACTCTGAACAGGCTCTTCGACACAACTCACGAAGATGCCTGGAGGGTGCTATTCAAGAGCGCCGAGGTTCCCCCTCCCACTACTGAGGATCGCGGATTCAGCGCAAAGCGCCAAGCCAGCGCGGTAAGCTGCTTTACCTCTTACAGGATACTTGTTTTTCATAGTTTGACTCCATGCGGGATCTAAACTCCCGTACCTTTGACAGGACTAGCAGGAGACGGCCGGACAGATCGACTGTCCGGCTCCTTTGCCCGAAGGCCCAGCAGACGCTCTCCTGGCGAAAATGCTGACCCCGGCTCCTTAAACGGTGCCGGAGAAGACCAAGAAGGCCAAGGGAACCCGAAAGAGTTCCCGACGCCAGGCGTCATCGGACTCACCGTTCGAGGACTCTACGGCGCAATCCTCCCCCGAAGACGAGGAGGCGGAAGAAGATGCTCCCCCTCCAGACGGGGGAGACAAGAAAAGGAAGGCCGCCCCAACTGGGGAGGCCGAGGGGTCCAAGAAGGGAAGGACTCTCCTTCCGGACAGCTCTACCACCGCCGCCGAGGGCGAAGATGAGTGGCTGCCCAGGGCCAAGCCCCTGGGGAAGTCGTAAGTATTCGGATACCAGAGTAACTCATAGCATTCCTTTGTCGCACTACTTCACCTAACACCGAATATGATTGTGCAGGCCGCCCCGAGCCCGTATCGATGTATCATCGGACGGCTCCCTGGCCTCGTCAGATATGGATAGCGATCCAGTTCCGACCGCCACCTCCCCTCATCCTGCGGACGACACCGAGGTGCTGTACCAAGAGGCACCGGGTCAAGGGGAGACAGTCCCGGAGGCGCCTCAAGGCGGCCTCCCGGACTCTGGGAGCAGAGGGGACAAGGCCCGTGAGGGCGCCGAGTTCGGCCCTCAGCCGAACACCGCGCCGGAACCTCCAGTGGTTCCGGACTCGGGCAGGCGGCCTCCTTCTAAGAGGCGCAAGACACCTGTACTGGTGACCTCTGTCCATCCAGAGGCGCCGGACAATCTGCTGGAAGCGCTTCGCAGTGCTTCCATCGACGAGGAGCACCGCACTATTATGAGTGCGGTGATCCAGAAGGTTCAGTCCGCCAAGAGCGGATTGACTGAAGCCTGTGCCAGCCTTCTAACAGGCTTTGAGGCAAGTGTTTAAAATATAGGAAAAATACTACCGCATAGACAGTTGCCCCTGATGCTCTGTTCCGTGTTCACAAAGAAAAGCCGAACAGAGGATCAAACAATATTGCAGGAGTCTAATATAAGTATGTCAATATGCATATGCAGGCTTCGCTGCTGGCATCCGCCGCACTGACTGCAGAGGTCGCCATACTGAAGCAGGACCTTCAAGGGTCCCAGGACGAGCTCGGCCTTGCCAAGAGGCAGCTCGAGGAGAACAAAGGTAAGTAGTACCTAGTCTATGGATATGTGTAAAAAGAATGCGATTGCAGAATGACAGGATCATCATGAATTTGCCAGGGGCCACGACCGAAGTGGCGAACCTAAAGCAAGCGTTGTCCGAGGCCGAAGATAAAGCGGCCAAGGAGCGCACCGAGCGAGAAAAGCAAGAGGCTCGGGTGGGCGAGGTGCAGCAAGAGCTCCAGGCTCTCGTGATGAAGCATGAGGCGTTGAATCTTGACTCGAAGACGCGGGAGTCTGAGCTTGCCGCGGCCCTTGAGAGCGCAAAGAGTGCCCAGGCCGAAGCCCAAAAGGCCCTCCAGGAGATCGACGCGATGAAGAAAATATCGGCGGGTAAGGCATTCTATATGCAAAGCAAGCATGTAAAAGTAAATTACCGATTACTTACCCGAATTTGGAGCTGTCCAGAAGCATTCGCAGATTTGCCCCGCAGCGTGTCGGATGCCGTGAAGTTTTACTGGGCCAAGGATGGAAGCTCGACGGAGAAGTTGTTCTGGGCCTAGTATACTGGGACCGAACACCCAGTGTCTGTGAGCGACCAGCTGAAGCAGCTGGTCGAGCTGCACAAGGCGGCCGAACAGATCATGAAGGGCTTTATAGTCCGGCTGTGGCCTGGCGACGCCCTTCCGAACAGCTACTTCGGCCTAGTGAGGCGGCTTGTGGATGCCTACCCACGGCTGGAGGTCGTCAAGCGATCCGTCTGCATTGAAGGTGCACGTCGGGCTTTTGCCCGTGGGAAGTTGCAATGGGTCAAGATAGACGCCGTGAAGCTGATCAAGGAAGGGCCGCCAGAGGGCAAGGAGCATCGCCACCCCGAGATGTACTACGAGGGTGTTCTAAAGGGTGCCCGTCTCATAGCGGACGAGTGCACGAAAGATGTAATATTTGAGTGAAACTTGCCCGTGTGATCCTGTATGATGAAAACTTGTTTCATATGCGCTATGCAACGCTTGTTTGAATTTAAAATATTACCTTCTGTTTGGCTGTTTATCCAATCTGAGAGATGGCTAGTCCTCGGCTTCTGCCCCCATGCCACGAGTGCTGGGGTGTTCGGGATAAACCTGAGCACTCTTGTTCCCATTTTTGGGTCCTTCGAGGGAGGCGCTCAGCGCAACGAACAAGGCAACCGGACTAATGATGCTTTATCACTCTCACTTAGCCATAGAATTCTATAATTTTAAATTTCGGTGAAGCCCCTGGTATTTGGAAGGCCGAATTCGGGGCGCGATACACGCCTTTAAGCCGGACAGGGCCGGCCCCTCGCTCTAAGAGGCATAAGTCTTTAGGGACTCGAAACCTCGCCGAACAGCGACCAGTCTCTCGCCTTATCATGACAGTCAGTTTTAGCTTTCTCTACTGAGGTGCTCAGCCCAGTAGAACCGGGGCACAATCGCAGTAGTTCTCCTAGCACTACCTTAGCTGATAGAGCGGAACGTAAGGTACCAAAACATAGGAGCCAGGCAAACCCAACATTTGACCAAAGACATGATTCGGAGCCGATGCATATAATGCTATAAGTTCGGGGTGCCGCACTTGTGAAAGTGTTCAGACTTTTCACACCATATTGTGGGGTACGTAAGCCCCTGGTGTATTGGTCGTACCAAAGTGTACGGTTGCAAGGCGTCATTAATGAACACACACACACACACATATATATATAACAAGAATGCAATAATAGTCATAATGTTATGCATTGTTTATTCGAAAAGGTGCGTTAAAGCAGAATGATACAGATAGTGCGATAAGAAAAAAGTAGGATTATGTCCCATCCAAGGGCAAGTTGAGGAATAGTATTAAAGCAAATATTTCGCTCATTATCGTAATCCACCTGGGAATTCCTTGGTGTGACGTAGCTTTCTGCCTCCTTGGTTGCTGCATCATGTGTTCGGCAATCATTCTGCCGGACAGGGTTTCCGGAGATTAGGGTCCTGAAAAAGAGAAAAATAACAAAGCGGGAAGCCCCTAGTGCGGTTTAAGCTGCGTCTTGGGACGTGCCGCAGTTGTGCCCCCCTCCCCGCCTGTGCCCATGGTATTTTTAATGCATAATTATGTACGCGCGGCACGAGTTTCGCCGCTTGGCTCGAACTGGTGTGGGGGCCGCATTGCTACACGAGCTCAGATCGTGCAAGGCGGTCTAGTTGCCGATTACTCCGATCGCACTTGAAGGTGTCCGGGTCTTGAAATGCCGAACTGGTGGATTGCCTTGAGAGGCTGCTTTGCGCTTCTGCTGCGAGGGCCGCAGTGTGTTCCTCCGTTTGGAGAGAGCGCTCTGTATTTCCATTGACTGTAATAACCCCACGAGGTCCTGGCATCTTGAGCTTTAGGTATGCATAATGCGGTACCGCATTGAATCTCGCAAATGCGGTTCGCCCGAGCAGTGCATGATAACCACTGCGGAACGGGACTATATCGAAGATTAACTCTTCGCTTCAGAAGTTATCCGGGGATCCGAAGACCACTTCCAGTGTAATTGAGCCTGTGCAATGGGCCTCTACGCCTGGAATAACGCCTTTAAAGGTCGTTTTTGTGGGTTTGATCCTTGAGGGGTCTATACCCATTTTGCGCATTGTGTCCTGATAAAGCAGGTTCAGGCTGCTGCTGCCATCCATAAGGACTCGAGTGAGGTGAAATCCGTCAATGATTGGGTCTAGAACCAGTATGGTGAATCCGCCATGACGGATACTAGTGGGGTGGTCCCTGCGATCGAAAATGATCGGATAGGAGGACCATGGGTTGAACTTTGGGGCGACTGGCTCCAACGCATATACGTCCCTGAGCACACGTTTCCGCTCCCTCTTGGGGATGTGGGTTGCGTATATCATGTTCACCGTCCGCACTTGTGGGGAAACCTCTTCTGTCCTCCGGTGTGTGGCTGCCGGGGCTCCTCCTCGCCATCGCTATGTGGCCCCTTATCCTTGTTTTCGGCAATTAACTTGCCGGCCTGCTTGAACACCCAACAATCCCTGTTGGTGTGATTGGCTGGCTTGTCTAGGTGCCGTGTATTTGACACAAGCGATCGAGTATACGGTCCAAACTGGACGGGCCCGACGTACTTTTTTTGAATGGCTTTTTCCGCTGACCGGGTTTAGAGCCTTTGAATCTGGCATTGACTACCGTATCCTCAGTATTATCGCTGTTAATGTGGCGCTTATGTTTGTTGCAACGTGACCTGCTATTGCCATCTTTGGTATCCGAAGTACCATGGTTCTTTGACATATTGTTACTGCGAGCCAGCCAGCTGTCTTCTCCCGCACAAAAGCGGGTCATGAGTGTCGTGAGGGCTGCCATAGACTTCGGCTTTTCCTGACCAAGGTGCCGGGCTAGCCACTCGTCGCGGACGTTGTGTTTGAAAGCTGTAGGGCCTCTGCATCCGGATAGTCGACGATTTGATTTTTCTTTGTTAGGAACCGAGTCCAGAATTGCCTGGCCGATTCTTCTGGCTGCTGAATTATGTGGCTCAAGTCATCGGCGTCTGGTGGTCGCACATAAGTGCCCTGAAAGTTGTCGAGGAATGCGGCTTCCAGATCTTCCCAACAGCTAATGGACTCTGCTGGCAAGCTGTTAAGCCAATGTCGCGCTGGTCCTTTGAGCTTTAGTGGTAGGTATTTGATGGTGTGTAAGTCATCACCGCGGGCCATGTGGATGTCGAGGAGGAAATCCTCGATCCATACCACAGGATCTGTTGTGTCATCGTATGATTCAATGTTTACAGGTTTGAAACCTTCTGGGATTTGATGATCCATTACTTCGTCTGTGAAGCATAAGGGGTGTGTTGCACCTCTGTATTGGGCTATATCGCGACGCAACTCGAATGGGTCTTGCCCGCTGTGTTCGGCCCGGCCGGATTTACTTTTACTGTATCCGGCGTGACGTTTATCGTCTCGCATAGTGGCGCGCCCTCGTGATCCGTAGATTGATCTTGCGTGCTTTGCTTTGTCCTCCAATACGTCTCGCAGGTCTGGCGTGTTTCCCCATGCTTTTTTATTTGAATGGCGTCAGGGTGCAGGCTGAGCTTTTGGATGGAATGCCTCTCTATCACGGCCACGAGGTGGCCGATCAGCTGCGTCATACGCTTCTTCCTCCAGTCGAGGTAGCAACCTGCATTTTGGATAACTCTTGGAGGGGCGCTCGAGTTTATATTCCTCGGCCACGAGGACTTCAGTCCATCTGTCAGCTAGCAGATCTTGATCAGCTTGAAGCTGCTGCTGCTTTTTCTTCAGGCTATTTGCCGTGGCCATAAGCCGGTGCTTGAAGCGCTCTTGTTCGACGGGATCCTCTAGCATGGCGAATTCGTCATCGCCGAGGCTTGCCTCGTCTTCGAAGGGGGCATGTAATTATCATCCTCCGCCTCTCCGTCTGCCGCTCTCTCAGGAGGGCTGGCTCCTCCATCCTCCTGCTCTAAATCTTGCTGGAGGGGGTTGTTGTTGTCTTCGGCACTATCCGGAGTGTTATTACCTCCTGTGCCGGTATCACCACTTTTGCTTTGGCGGGACTTAGAGCGGCGCCGCTGACGTCGGCGCTTGGGTTGCTTCTTGGAGGGGTCATCCTCCGCTGTCTCGTTGCCATTGCCTTCTTTGGGTGTATCCACCATGTATATATTGTATGATGAGGTGGCTGTCCAGTGCCCTGTGGGCAGTGGTTCCTCTTCGTCTCCCGCATCGTCGTCCATACCATCGATATCTTCGGATTCGAAGTCGAGCATGTCGGTTAAGTCATCGACAGTGGCTACTAAGTGGGTGGTGGGTGGGCCGCGAATTTCTTCGTCGTCCGCATCCCAGTCCTGCCGGACATAGTTCGACCAGGATCCTCCTGACAAGGAGAGAGACCTTAATGAGTTCAGTATATCGCCAAAGGGCGAGTGCTGAAAGATATCCGCGGAAGTAAACTCCATGATCAGCACCCAGCTGATAGGAACAGGCGCAGGCGGTTCGGAGTCCGTGGCCGGAGAGGGATCCGACAGTTTTACAACACGGCTCTCGTGCAAGGTAAGGTCGATGTTCGGCTCGATCGCCGCTGAGGGTAAGGCCTTCGTGGTGGGGTCCATCCACCCGTCCGCGGAAGGCGCAACTGGCTCCGAATTGAGGGTCGGAGCGGCTGCCGGTGCGATCTCCTTAATACTGTCTGATGGTAGAGCTAAATCGTACTCATCGTGACCGCGTGACGCGTAAGGCAGAGGCTCGAATCTGTTGAAGATCAAGTCTCCACGGATATCGGTCGTGTAGTTTAAGCTTCCAAACCTAACCTAGTGGCCAAGGGCATAACTTTCAATCTGCTCCAGATGGCCAAGCGAATTGGCCCGCAGTGCAAAGCCGTCGAACAAAAAGATCTGTCTGGGGAGAAAAGTCTCACCCTGGACAGCATCACCATCGATGATAGTAGGAGCCATCAAGCCTAACGGCGACGACATAGAGGAACTCTCAATGAAAGCACCAATGTCGGTGTCAAAATCGGCGGATCTTGGGTAGGGGGTCCCGAACTGTGCGTCTAAGGCGGATGGTAACAGGAGGCAGGGGACACGATGTTTTACCCAGGTTCGGGCCCTCTTGATGGAGGTAAAACCCTAAGTCCTGCTTGATTAATATTGATGATATGGGTAGTACAAGAGTAGATCTACCACGAGATCAGAGAGGCTAAACCCTAGAAGCTAGCCTATGGTATGATTGTATGTTGTCCTACGGACTAAAACCCTCCGGTTTATATAGACACCAGAGAGGGTTAGGGTTACACAAGGTCGGTTACAAAGGAGGAGATACACATATCCGTATTGCCTAGCTTGCCTTCCACGCCAAGTAGAGTCCCATCCGGACACGAGACAAAGTCTTCAATCTTGTATCTTCATAGTCCAACAGTCCGGCCAATGGATATAGTCCGGTTGTTCGGAGACCCCCTAATCCAGGACTCCCACAATCTTTGTAGAATATGTGGGAGCCAATATGAACATCCAAGTTCCGCTATTGGTTATTGACCGAAGCCGTGTCTCGTTCATGTCTACATAGTTCTCGAACCTGTAGGGTCCGGACGCTTAACGTTCAGTGACGATCGGTATTAAGAGTTTATGTATTTTGATGTACCGAAGGTAGTTCGGAGTCCCGGATGTGATCACGGACATGACGAGGAGTCTCAAAATGGTCGAGACATAAAGATTGATATATTGGATGACTATATTCGGACACTGGATGAGTTCCGAAGGTCACTGGATAATTATAGGAGTGCTGGGGGGGTTATCGGAACCCCCGGGGGAACTAATGGGCCAACATGGGCCTTGTGAGAGAGATAGGAGGGGCCATAGGGCTGGCCGCCCCCCCCCCCTTGGGAGTCCGAATTGGACAAGGAGGGGGAGGGGCGGCGCCCCCTCTTTCTTTCCGTCTCTCCCTCTCTTTCCTTTCCCCTCCTTCTTCCTAGTTGGACTAGGAAAGGGGGAGTCCTACTCCTACTAGAAGGAGGACTCCTCCCTCTCCTTGGCGCCCCCCAAGGCCGGCCGGCGTCCCCCCTTGCTCCTTTATATACGGGGGCAGGGGCACCCTAGGATACACAAGTTGATTGTTTCCAGTCGTGTGCAGTGCCCCCCTCCACCATAATCCACCTCGATCATATCGTAGCGGTGCTTAGGCGAAGCCCTGTTCCGGTAGCATCATCATCACCGTCATCACACCATCGTGCTGAGGAAGCTCTCCCTCGAAACTCTGCTGGATCGTGAGTTCGTGGGACGTCACCGAGATGAACTTGTGCAGATCGCGGAGGTGCCGTACTTTCGGTACTAGGATCGGTCGATCGTGAAGACGTACGACTACATCAACCGCGTTGTCATAACGCTTTCGCTTATGGTCTACGAGGGTACGTAGACAACACTCTCCCCTCTCGTTGTTATGCATCACCATGATCTTGCATGTGCGTAGGAATTTTTTTGAAATTACTACGTTCCCTGACAGTGGCATTCGAGCCTGGTTTATGCGTAGATGTTATATGCATGATTAGAACACAAAGGAGTTGTGGGCGTGGGTATATACATATTGCTTGCCGTCACTAGTTGATTCTTGATTCAGCGGTATTGTTGGATGAAGCGGCTCAGACCGACATTACACGTACACTTACGCGAGACTGATCCTACCGACATGCTTCGCACATAGGTGGCTGGTGGGTGTCAGTTTCTCCAACTTTAGTTGAATCGGATTCAAGGAACAGGGTTCTTTCTGAAGATCAAAAAGCAATCACTATACCGCATTGTGGTTTTTGATGCGTAGGTAAGAACGGTTCTTGCTCAGCCCGTAGCAGCCACGTAAAAGTTGTAACAACAAAGTAGAGGACGTCTAACTTGTTTTTGCAGGGCATGTTGTGATGTGATATGGTCAAGACATGATTCTAAATTTTATTGTATGAGATGATCAAGTTTTGTAACAGAGTTATCGGCAACTGGAAGGAGCCATATGGTTGTCGCTTTATTGTATGAAGTGCAATTGCCATGTAATTGCTTTACTTTATCACTAAGCGGTAGCGATAGTCGTAGAAGCAATAGTTGGCGAGATGACAATGATGGTTCGATGGAGATCAAGATGTCAAGCCGGTGACGATGGTGATTGTGACAGTGCTTTGGAGATGGAGATCAAAGGCACAAGATGATGATGGCCATATCATATCACTTATATTGATTGCATGTGATGTTTATCCTTTATGCATCTTATTTTGCTTAGTTTGGCGGTAGCATTATAAGATGATCTCTCATTAAATTTCAAGGTATAAGTGTTCTCCCTGAGTATGCACCGTAGCTATAGTTCGTCGTGCCGAGACACCACGTGATGATCGGGTGTGATAATCTCTACGTTCACATACAACGGGTGCAAGCCAGTTTTGCACACGCAGAATACTCAGGTTAAACTTGACGAGCCTAGCATATGCAGATATGGCCTCGAGACACTGAGACTGAAAGGTCGAGCATGAATATTATAGTAGATATGATCAACATAGTGATGTTCACTCAGTTAAAAAAACATAGTGATGTTCACTCAGTTAAAAAAAACATAGTGATGTTCACCATTCAAAACTACTCCATCTCACGTGATGATCGGACATGGTTTAGTTGATATGGATCACATGATCACTTAGAAGATTAGAGAGATGTCTATCTAAGTGGGAGTTCTTAAGTAATTTGATTAATTGAACTTTAATTTATCATGAACTTAGTACTAGATAGTATTTTGCATGTCTATGTTGTTGTAGATAGATGGCCCGTGCTATTGTTCCATTGAATTTTAATGCGTTCCTAGAGAAAGCTAAGTTGAAAGATGATGGTAGCAACTACATGGACTGGGTCTGTAACTTTAGAATTATCCTCATTTCTGCATAGAAGAATTACGTCCTGGAAGCACCGCTAGGTGACAAACCTGCTGCAGGAGCAACGCCAAATGTTATGAATACCTGGCAGAGCAAAGTTGATGACTACTCGATAGTTCAGTGTTCCATGCTTTACGGCTTAGAACCGAGAGTTCAACGACGTTTTGAACGTCATGGAGCATATGAGATGTTCCAGGAGTTGAAGTTAATATTTCAAGAAAATGTCCGGATTGAGAGATATGAAGTCTCCAATAAGTTCTACAGCTGCAAAATGGAGGAGGATAGTTCTGTCAGTGAACATATACTCAGAATGTCCGGGTACCACAACCACTTGACTTAGTTGGGAGTTAATCTTCCTGATGATAGTGTCATTGACAGAGTTCTTCAATCACTGCCACCAAGCTACAAGAGCTTCATGATGAACTATAATATGCAAGGGATAGATAAGACGATTCCTGAGCTCTTCGCAATGCTAAAAGCTGCGGAGGTAGAAATCAAGAAAGAGCATCAAGTGTTGATGGTCAACAAGACCACCAGTTTCAAGAAAAGGGGTAAAGGGAAGAAGGGGAACTTCAAGAAGAACAACAAGCCAGTTGCTGCTCAAGTGAAGAAACCCAAGTATGGACCTAAGCCTGAGACTGAGTGCTTCTACTGCAAAGGGACTGGTCACTGGAAGCGGAACTGCCCCAAGTATTTGGCAGAGAGAAGGATGGCAAAGTGAAAGGTATATTTGATATACATGTTATTGATGTGTACCTTACTAATGCTCGCAGTAGAGCCTGGGTATTTGATACTGGTTCAGTTGCTAACATTTGCAACTCGAAACAGGGGCTACGGATTAAGCGAAGATTAGCTAAGGACGAGGTGACGATGCGTGTGGGAAATGGTTCCAAAGTTGATGTGATCGCCGTCAGCATGCTACCTCTACATCTACCTTCAGGATTATTTTTAGACCTGAATAATTGTTATTTGGTGCCAGCATTGAGCATGAACATTATATCTGGATCTTGTTTGATGCGAGATGGTTATTCATTTAAATCAGAGAATAATGGTTGTTCTATTTATATGAGTAATATCTTTTATGGTCATGCACCCTTGATGAGTGGTCTATTTTTACTAAACCTTGATAGTAGTGATACACATGTTCATAGTATTGAAGCCAAAAGATGCAGAGTTGATAATGATAGTGCAACTTATTTGTGGCACTGCCATCTAGGTCATATTGGTGTAAAGCGCATGAAGAAACTCCATTCTGATGGACTTCTGGAATCACTTGATTATGAATCACTTGGTACTTGTGAACCATGCCTCATGGGCAAGATGACTAAAACTCCGTTCTCCGGAACAATGGAGCAAGCAACAGAGTTATTGGAAATCATACATACTGATGTATGTGGTCCAATGAACATTGAAGCTCGAGGCGGATATCATTATTTTCTCACCTTCATAGATGATTTGAGCAGATATGAGTATATCTACTTAATGAAACATAAGTCTAAAACATTTGAAAAGTTCAAAGAATTTCAGAGTGAAGTGGAAAATCATCGTAACTAGAAAATCAAGTTTCTACGATCTGATCGTGGAGGTGAATATTTGATTTTTGAGTTTAGACTTCATTTGAAACAATGTGGAATAGTTTCGCAACTCACGCCACCTGGAACACCACAACATAATGGTGTGTTCGAACATCGTAACCGCACTTTATTAGAAATGGTGCGATCTATGATGTCTCTCACTGATTTGCCGCTATCGTTTTGGGGTTATGCTTTAGAGACGGCTGCATTCACATTAAATAGGGCACCATCTAAATCCATTGAGACGACACCTTATGAACTGTGGTTTGGCAAGAAACCCAAGTTGTCGTTTCTTAAAGTTTGGGGTTGTGATGTTTATGTGAAAAAGCTTCAACCTGATAAGCCCGAACCCAAATCAGAGAAATGTGTCTTCATAGGATACCCAAAGGAGACTGCTGAGTATACCTTCTATCATAGATCCGAAGGCAAGATATTCATTGCTAAGAATGGATCCTTTCTAGAGAAGGAGTTACTCTCAAAAGAAGTGAGTGGGACGAAAGTAGAACTTGACAAGGTAATTGTACCTTCTCCCTTATTGGAAAGTAGTTCATCACTGAAATTAGTTCCAGTGATTCCTACACCAGTAAGTGAGGAAGCTAATCATGAAGATCATGAAACTTCTGATCAAGTTACTACCAAACCTCGTAGGTCAACCAGAGTACGATCCGCACCAAAGTGGTACAGTAATCCTGTTCTAGAAGTCACGTTACTTGACCATGACAAACCTACGAACTATGAGGAAGCGATGATGAGCCCAGATTACGCAAAATGGCTTGAGGCAATGAAATCTGAGATGGGATCCATGTATGAGAACAAAGTGTGGGCTTTGGTTGACTTTCCGGATGATCGGCAGGCCATAGAGAATAAATGGATCTTCAAGAAGAAGACTAACGCTGATGGTAATATTTCTGTCTACAAAGCTCGACTTGTTGCAAAAGGTTTTCGACAAGTTCAAGGAGTTGACTATGATGAGATCTTCTCACCCGTAGCGATGCTTAAGTCCGTCCGAATCAAGTTAGCAATTGCCGCATTTTATGATTATGAAATTTGGCAAATGGATGTCAAAACTGCATTCCTTAATGGATATCTTAAAGAAGAGTTGTATATGATGCAACCAAAAGGTTTTGTCGATCCAAAAGGTGCTAACAAAGTTTGCAAGCTCCAGTGATCCATTTATGGACTGGTGCAAGCCTCTCGGAGTTGGAATATACGCTTTGATAGTGCGATCAAAGCATATGGTTTTATACAGACTTTTGGAGAAGCATGTATTTACAAGAAAGTGGGAGCTCTGTGGCATTTCTGATATTATATGTAGATGACATATTGTTGATCCGAATAGCATAAAAGGATACTTGAATAAGAATTTTTCAATGAAATACCTCGGTGAAGCTGCTTATATATTGGGCATCAAGATCTATAGAGATAGATCAAGAAGCTTAACTGGACTTTCACAAAGCGTATACCTTGATAAAGTTTTAAAGAAGTTCAAAATGGATCAAGCAAAGAAAGAGTTCTTACCTGTGTTACAAGGTGTGAAGTTGAGTCAAACTCAATGCCCCACCACTGCAGAAGATAGAGAGAAAATGAAAGGTGTTCCCTATACTTCAGCCATAGGCTCTATCATGTATGCAATGATGTATACCAGACCTAATGTCTGCCTTGCTATTAGTTTAGCAGGGAGGTACCAAAGTAATCTAGGAGTGGATCACTGGACAGCGGTCAAGAACATCCTGAAATACCTGAAAAGGACTAAGGATATGTTTCTCGTATATGGAGGTGACAAAGAGTTCATCATAAACGGTTACATCAATGCAATCTTTGACACTGATCCGGATGACTCTAAGTCACAAACCAGATACGTGTTTTTATTAAATGGTGGAGCTGTCAGTTGGTGCAGTTCCAAGCAGAGCATCGTGGAGGGATCTACGTGTGAAGCGGAATACATAGCTGCTTCGGAAGCAGCAAATGAAGGAGTCTAGATGAAGGAGTTCATATCCGATCTAGGTGTCATACCTAGTGCATCGGGTCCAATGAAAATCTTTTGTGACAATACTGGTGCAATTGCCTTGGCAAAGGAATCCATATTTCATAAGAGAACTAAGGACATCAAGAGACGCTTCAATTCCATCCGCGATCAAGTCAAGGAGGGAGACATAGATATTTGCAAGATACATACGGATCTGAATGTTGCAGACCCGTTGACTAAGCCTCTCTCACGAGCAAAACATGATCAGCACCAAGACTCCACGGGTGTTAGAGTCATTACAATGTAATCTAGATTATTGACTCTAGTGCAAGTGGGAGACTGAAGGAAATATGCCATAGAGGCAATAATAAAGTTGTTATTTATATTTCCTTATATCATGATAAATGTTTATTATTCATGCTAGAATTGTATTAACCGGAAACTTAGTACATGTGTGAATACATAGACAAACAGAATGTCACTAGTATGCCTCTACTTGACTAGCTCGTTGAATCAATGATGGTTATGTTTCCTAACCATAGACATGAGTTGTCATTTGATTAACGGTATCACTTCATTAGAGAATGATGTGATTGACTTGACCCATCCGTTAGCTTAGCACGATGATCGTTTAGTTTGTTGCTATTGCTTTCTCCATAACTTATACATGTTCCTATGACTATGAGATCATGCAACTCCCGAATGCCGGAGGAACACTTTGTGTGCTACCAAACGTCACAACGTAACTGGGTGATTATAAAGGTGCTCTACAGGTGTCTCCGATGGTGTTTGTTGAGTTGGCATAGATCAAGATTAGGATTTGTCACTCTGATTGTCGAAGAGGTATCTCTGGGCCCTCTCGGTAATGCACATCAATATAAGCCTTGCAAGCAATGTGACTAATGAGTTAGTTACGAGATGATGCATTACGGAACGGGTAAAGAGACTTGCTGGTAACGAGATTGAACTAGGTATTGAGATACCGATGATCGAATCTCGGGCAAGTAACATACCGATGACAAAGGGAACAACGTATATCATTATGCGGTTTGACCGATAAAGATCTTCGTAGAATATGTTGGAGCCAATATGAACATCCAAGTTTCGCTATTGGTTATTGACCGAAGTCGTGTCTCGGTCATCTCTACATAGTTCTCGAACCCGTAGGGTCCGCACGCTTAACGTTCGGTCACGATCGGTATTATGAGTTTATGTATTTTGATGTACCGAAGGTAGTTCGAAGTCCCGGATGTGATCACGGACATGACAATGAGTCTCGAAATGGTCGATACATAAAGATTGATATATTGGATGACTATATTCAGACACCGAATGAGTTCCGGAGGTCACTAGATAATTATAGGAATGCCGGGGGGTTATCGGAACCCCCAGGGGAACTAATGGGCCAACATGGCCCTTGTGTGTGTGAGAGAGAGAGAGAGGAGGAGCCATAGGGTTGGCCGCCCCCCCCCTTGGGAGTCCAAATTGGACAAGGAGGGGGTGCGGCGCCCCCTCTTTCCCTCCCTCTATCCCTCTCTTTCCTTTCCCCTCCTTCCTAGTTGGACTAGGAAAGGGGGAGTCCTACTCCTACTAGCAGGAGGACTCCTTCCTCTCCTTGGCGCGCCCCATGGCTGGCCGGCCTCCCCCTTGCTCCTTTATATACGGGGGCAGGGGGCACCCTAGGATACACAAGTTGATTGTTTCCAGCCGTGTGCGGTGCCCCCCTCCACCATAATCCACCTCGGTCATATTGTAGCGGTGCTTAGGCGAAGCCCTGTTCCGGTAGCATCATCATCACCGTCATCATGTTGTCGTGCTGACAAAGCTCTCCCTCGAAACTCTGATGGATCGTGAGTTCGTGGGACGTCACCGAGCTGAATGAGTGCAGATCACGGAGGTGACGTACTTTCGGTACTAGGATCGGTCGATCGTGAAGACATACGACTACATCAAATGCGTTATCATAACGCTTCCGCTTACGGTCTACGAGGGTACGTAGGCAACACTCTCCCCTCTCGTTGCTATGCATCACCATGATATTGTGTGTGTGTAGGAAAGTTTTTGAAATTACTACATTCCCTAACAGTCCTGAGGGCAGGCCTTGTTGATGTTGGTGAAGTCGACACACATGTGTTCCTGTCCGCCTTTCTTGGGCACGACAACAGGGTTTGCCAACCATTCTGGGTACTGGACTTCACGGATGACACCCGCCGCCTGCAGCTTGTGGGTTTCCTGGACGATAAAGGACCGCTTCTCCGTGGACTACCGTCGCGCCTTCTGCTTCACCGGGCGCACATTGGGGCACACCCTTAAGTGGTGCTCGATTACTCCCCTTGGGACCCCCACCAGCTAGTTGGGCTCCCAGGCGAATACCTCTTTGTTTGCTCGCAAGAACTTCATCGGTGCCTCTTCTTTGTCAGGGTCAAGGTTGGTGCCTATTGTGAAGGTGGCTCCTGAGGCCCCGTCATGATCGACCGGTACTTGCTTCGTCCTGGCACGATCTTGCGAAAACAGCTGCTTCTTCTTCATTGGTGCAACCCCCTGGGTCCCGGACACTGCCTCGTGTGCGGGGCGAGCTACCACTGCGGCCCTGAAGGCGAGCCTTAGGGCTGCCAGGGCCTCCTTGGTGTCCCCGACCACTGTGAGAACACCATTGCTCCCTGGCATCTTCATGAGGTTATAGGCGGGATGGGTCGCCACCATGAACTGGGCCAAGGAAGGGTACCTGTCGTGGTTTTGTCATGGCAGATGTCCTAGAGAAAGGACTTAGTCATGGAGCCATCGCGACGGGTTAGCTTGAAGGGGTTAAAGCAGACACAGGGACGCCAGAGAGTTTATACTAGTTCGGCCCCTTTAATGAAGGTAAAAGCCTACGTCTAGTTGTGATGGAATTGATGGGGTTTCGATGACTAGGGAGCAAATAAGCTTCGCCTATGTCTCGAGTTGTTGTCTCTTGTCCTTGAACCGCCGCCGGGTTGTCCCCTTATATACACGGGTGACACCCGTCGGTTCACAGAGTCCCAACACCGGTCGATATTCGTATCTGGGTTGGTTTCTCCTTATTCCTAACTTACAATACAAGTTTATATACAAATTCCGGTTTGCAGCTACAAGTCTTGAACCGGCTACGGGCCTTAGGCCCTCGTCTGCCTTCTTGGGCTTTATCACTTCTGGAACTACTGATGAAGTTGACCCGGCCCAGATAGGCCGGTTTACGCCCAGCAATAATATCCCCAACATTAGGCCCCAGATTGATTTGAACGGGTTCATGTCAATCCCTTAACAAAAACTTCATCTTCGACGTATTCTCATAAATTGGTAAACCGCCATGATGTCATCTTCTCTGATTACTGTAAACCGGAGTGACGTCACATGTCATAACGAAGATATCCATTATGCTTCTTTATTTAATATATCTGCAGAAATCGAGGCGATAGCTCCGTTTCGTGGCCCCTTGATTGTCGCGCCTGACACATGTCTTTTTGCCTTATAAATAGGACCGAAGGGTCATTTCCTTTCTCTTTCCCTTCTTCCCCTTCTGCTTCGTCTTCCTCACATCGCCCGGCTTCAGAGCTCCGCCGCCACCGTCGACCTCTGCCTCAACCTTGGCCGCTGCATCAACCTGGGCGCACCAGAGCATCGCGGCAACCTTCCGCGTCTTCCTCAGCTCCGGTAAACCTTCTATCCTTTCCCCTGCAGATCTGTTTTAGGGTTTCATAGTTCTTCAGTATTCATCGTCTGTCTCTTGCTCATACGATAGATCTTTAGATGAATCCGCAAATCTTTACTCTGTGCAATGATAGTTGTTTGACCTTCGCCTTCACTTATGCATCTCAAAACCATAGATCTATATGAACGTTTTGCTCATTGGTTCGGTACTGCTCCTTTGAACCTCTAAGTATTTATCTCTTTTCTAAACTTGCTTCAGATCCAATGCTATAAGGAAATCTTGTGAAACCTGTTTCTGCGTACTTGTCCATCCGCAATGCTTAGATCAGGCGGTTTAACCTTATAGAAATTTTTTCCAAACATGCCATTAGTCCCCTTATTGAACCGCCAGATGCTTGTTGCTTCATAAAACTCCGGTTCAGATAGTTCTGTCTCCGGTTTAACAGTGCCCATACCAATGTATCTTGATCAAATGCATTTTTGAACCGGGATCTTCTACCTTGTAGATTCCATCATGGCCAAGCAAGTGTATGAGTGCAATTGGGTTCCTTCTCGCGTCACAGAGGCTCAACTGCACGATTTAGTCCTGATTGGCGCTTTAGGCAGCAAAGATACCATCCATTGGAGGGCTCCTGGCAAAGAATGCCCTCCCACACCTCGAGAAGGAGAGGTTGTTGTTTTCGTAGATCACTTAGCCCGGGGCTTTAAGCCGCCCGGTTCTAAATTTTACCAGGATGTTTTAGCCGATTTCCAGCTCCATCAACAAGATACTGGCCCCAACTCTGTTACAAATATGTGTCACTTCCAAGTGCTCTGTGAAGCGTTCTTTCAAGAGGAGCCCACAGTGGAATTGTTCAGAGACCTTTTCCATCTAAACCGCCGTACTGATTTTACTGACGGCTCCAATACGGAGTTGGGTGGCGTGGCGATTCAGAAAAGGAAAGAGGTCACATACCCTCACGCCAAACTGCATAGCCACCCCCAAAGAATGGAATCAGACATGGTTCTACTACAAAGACACCTCCCCTGCTGGTGAGAATCCCTTGCCTGGCTTTCGTCCGGAGCGGCTCAGCAATACACACCCTTTTCCACAAAGATTGACTGCACAAGAGAGAAGCAAATATGCTCCTCAACTGTCAAAGCTCAGAGCCTTTATGGCCAACGGTTTAACAGGGGTTGATCTCGCTCGCTGTTGGATATCATGGAGCATACTGCCCCTTAGTCAGCGCTCCGGTTTGATGTGCGAGTATACTGGCAGTGTTGATGACCCACTGCGACGTTCCAAAATCCAGCTCACCAATGAAGAAATCATAGAGGCTGTGAATAAGATGCTGAATGAACCGGAACATGTCTGTGCTAGAAATGGACTGCTTCCCTTCTGTGCCACCAACAAACCGCCAGCTATAAGACTTTGATTTTTCTTTTTGCTGAATCTGTTAATGATATATCTGGTCTTTGTTTAATATCAGTGTCTGTGTAATCAGGGCAATGATCCGTTCTGGAGCAAGAAACTGCCGCAGGAGAAACCAGAAAAACCAGACAAACCGGAAAGAGCAACTCGGCAAAAGACTAAAGCTGTGAAGAAGACTGCCCACAGGAAAAGAACCACTACATCTTCTAATCCAGCCCCTGATGATGATGTGGATAATCCGGACTTTGAGGTAGAGCTTGACTCACTTGGTTTATTTTTCATGCGTCTTATTGATGATGATATTTGTCAGGATGATGCCGAAGCCAGCCACGCGGATGTTGCAGAGGTAATTATTCTCTCTTTCGATTCAGAAACTTTGCCTTCACAAAAAATCCGACAGGCAAACCGGAAAGTTAAATTTTCTCATCCTCTTGCTTATTTGGATCTTAAATTTCTTATGAAGACCCAACAACACGAAGCTCGTCGCACAACCCGGCACAGCGGCCAGGTAGTTACCTCCGCCGGTTTACCGAACAGTCCGGTTCAGAAACGCCATTCAGAGGTCTCTAATTTGCTTATCAGTGCTTTTCCTAAAGCGGGCTGCTTTCGTCAACCTCTTAATCCGTCTGACTCCGATTACCAGGTTACTTCCCACTCATCTTCTGGCGAGTCATCGGCTACTCAGCTCCCACCGCTCAAAACGGTGCTTGGGTAAGCTATACTTATTGTGATGTTTGCAGTACATCGCCTTAGAACATATGCTGTATTTGATTTTGTTATTCTTCTCAGGGCCAAACCTAGGCCAAGCAAGAAGGCCCGCCTGGACAAAGCGGCCGAAGAAGATGTCGTTCTTGAACCAGGCAAGACACCCAATCTTGAAGCGGCTATTCCTGAGGATATACCCAACGATCCACCACAGCAAGATGACGATCTTATTGCTGAAGAGAGACCTGCTGATGCCTCAGGTCCTGTCAATCAGCCCACAGGTTCCATCCGGATTGAAAGCTCCATCGGCACAGCAAAACCTACTAACAAGCCAACAGCCCCAGTGCAAACCAGCGGTACCCAGGATGATGAGGTTGTCATTACTGGCACTGGCCATACTGAGCCAAGCAATCCTGTCGCTTTGTCCAAACATTTTGCCAAGGAAGAATTTGCTGCCTTTGGCAAAGGCAAGTGGAACGCTGATCTGACGACTTATGCTACTCTGAACGCCCAAGATATCCATTCCGGCTATCTAAACCGGTTGTATACCAGTCGCGACTATGAAGCCGGTCTGGTTAATATGATGAAAGATAAATATGAGGTAACTTCCATATGCTCCTTCCTGCTTGTATGCTTCCATTCTTGCTGACTCTCCTGGCCCCCAAGGGCCGGTTTGTAATATTCTTTCAAACCGAGACTTACTAATATAAATCTTGATGCTTTGAAATTCGCTGATGTAGCCACCAAGGGTCGGTTCAACTTAGCGTAGTTAAACCGGTACTTTAAGTAATTGAAATTGCCGCATCAGAATATATACGAGCAAATAGCCATTAGCCCCCAAGTGCCAAGTTGAATACTTGTATTGATCTTGGGACTTTGTAAGCAATTGAAAGATGAAGATCGAATATGCATTAGCCCCCAAGTGCCAAGTGCATAACTTGTTATGTGGTTGGTACTTCAATCCTTATAGTTTTGTTGAAGCATATAACTGTCTGCATGCAGGCTGAGCTGAAGACGAAAGAAAACCAAATCGCCGACCTCCAAGAAAACCTGAAAACCCAACAAGTTGAAACCTCCAAAGCAAAAGAGGAATTAGCTAGCGCTTTAAGCGCCATGGAGCAGCTTAAGGAGAGCTTCAAGAAGAAACAGGCGGATTGGGCTACTGAAAAGTCCACTTTAATCAAACGAGCAGTGGATGCCGAGGCTGCACTAAAACCGGTGGCGGATGAATTGACCAGTATACAGCGGCACGTGCATACTATGACCACTGCTATCTTTGGTAAGCCAGTTTGACTTCTGAATTGACTCGACCTTCTTACAGAGCTGCCGGTTTAACCCTTATGATATTTCAGGGACACGCACTAGTCATTTGGGTTCAGATGTGCGGAAAAAATTGAAGGTCGTCTACACGTTGGTCGAACAGCTGTATACTAGCGCACAGCGGATCATCTGTACCGCATCTCACAACAAACCGGCGCCCACTTTGATTCAAGATACCCTGATGAAACTGTCGGTGCTTCCCGCCCAGGTTGAAGAGCTAAAGAAATCTGCTGCTCGAACCGGTGCGATCAATGCCTTAATGCGAGCAAAAGCCTGGGTGCCGGATTTTGATCCTATTGAAGCGGCTCAGGGCTATCCCAGCTTGAAAGAAGATGGGTCAGAATTTAGTGAAGTGGATCAGCGAGCCATAAACCGGGAGGTGCGTCCGCTAGCTTGTCAACTGGCTATAGAAGCAGACTTGTCTCGTTATCAAGCTCAATATGATAATCAGAACAAGCGAATAGCTGCCCCAATTCATGAGTCGGAAAATCTTATCCCTCCAATCCGTAAGCACACTTACGCTCCCGAAATTGACCCGTCATTGCTGATCCACGATGAAGCTGTTTTTCAAGCATTAATGGGAATAGACTGGACAACTGTTGATTTCCAGCCACTGGGTAGAGAAACGGAGGCTGAAGCGGCGCAGGGTGACCCACAACCATCAGGCCAGGCTGGTGACCAAGCTTGAACCGGAAGCCGGTTTTGAAAACTGCCTCTCCTTTGTGAAAAACAATGATATTATTATGGGCACCGTGTTGCCTTGTAATAGGCTAGCTGATACTTTTGATGTTGATATGCCTTCGTGCATAATTTGTTCTTCCTGTGGTGATGAACTTTCCAAAGCACCTTCTGCAATAAAAAAAAACTCTTCAAGTGCCACCGCGGTTGTACCGTCCGACGGAATATGATGTCTGCATATATGAAGTCAAAACATCCAAAAAAATTCTTAAGTATATGACCAAATTTTTGTGATACATAATACCTGCCCTCGTTGAGCATGAAGTTGGCTTGGCCAATCTTGAAGCGGAGTTTTGCAAACCCACACTGTTGGAGGAGATAACAGCTCCTGTATATATATGACGCTGGTTTACCATGTAAACCGTGCCGGGTTATAATAAACACCGTGTTACTCCATAAGAGGATGTTAACAACAAGGATCAAACCGGGCAAATAGTCTCCGGATTGACGTGAACTGTGTTCCGTCAATTGATTGGTTAAAAAACTTTGTCGGTTTAAAAAACGCAATAAAAAGCAAAAAAAAAACCCTTCAAAGAAAAGTGTAAATCAAGTGCAATGACAAAACGTTGCAAAAAAAGGTTTATTTGAGCTGATCAAATGGTGTTACCATGGCCGAACACGACCAAGCTCCCGTTAGGTGTAACTATGGTTCTAGTCAGCCAGGTCCCCAAATGAAACCGTGGCATTTATGTCGATCAAGTGGCATGGTCATGGTTCGGGTTCGACCAAGCCCCCAAGTGATTCTGTGGCCTTAAACCGATCAAGAGGCATGACTGGTTCAGACATGACCAAGTCCCCAAGTGATCTGGTGGCTCTCGCCTATCAAGAGGCATGGTATTGGTTCGGACACGACCAAACCCCCAAGTGATATAACATGATTCTTTTAAAAAGCGAACTCAAGGGGTAAACCGGAGGCCGCTTTAGAGCAACTCCGTGTAACCTCACATGATGTAAAAGAACAGATACCCCGCTTTAGCTGAGGTTCCGGTTTATTATATTTAATCATAATATATACATTGTCGTAATATGTACATAAGTATAGCCAATGGCTCAGGTATAGTAAGGCCGAAGATGAGCTATGTTCCACGGCCTGTTAGTCTCCTCCTCTGATGTACGTGAGTCTTTATGCTCTCAAATATTGATCAGATAGTACGACCCGTTGTGCAGATTCTTGCTGACCACGAAAGGCCCCTCCTAAGGTGGGGATAACTTATGCATATTAGTCTGATCTTGGATGAGCCGAAGCACCAAATCTCCTTCCTGAAAGGTTCTGGTTCTGACTCGGCGACTGTGATAACGACGAAGATCCTGCTGGTAAATCGCCGATCGGGCGGCTGCGATGTCACGCTCTTCATCCAACCGGTCCGAAGCATCTTGCCGTGCTGTCTTGTTGTCCGCTTCAATATAAGTCGTTACACGAGGTGAATCATGACGGATATCACTGGGGAGAACCGCCTCCGCTCCATAAACCATGAAGAACTGTGTGTATCCTGTTGATCTGTTGGGTGTTGTATTGATGCTCCATAACACAGATGGTAATTCTTCTACCCAACAACCCAGCGTTCTCTGCAAAGGAACCATGAGCCGGGGCTTGATGCCTCTCAAGATCTCTTGATTAGCTCTTTCTGCTTGACCATTGGACTGTGGATGTGCCACTGATGAAACGTCGAGCCGGATGTGCTCCCGTTCGCAGAACTCCTTCATAGCACCTTTGGACAAATTGGTACCATTATCTGTGATAATACTGTGCGGAAAGCCAAACCGGAAAATCACCTTTTTGATGAACTGAACCGCCGTGGCTGCATCACACTTGCTAACAGGTTCTGCCTCCACCCACTTTGTAAACTTGTCAACCGCCACCAGGAGGTGGGTCTTCTTATCTTTGGACCTTTTGAAAGGCCCAACCATATCCAGCCCCCAAGTCGCAAACGTCCAAGTAATTGGAATCATTCTCAATTCTTGAGCCGGTACATGAGCACGTCTTGAAAACCTTTGGCAACCATCACATCGTCTGAACAGATCCTCCGCATCAGCATGAGCAGTTAACCAATAGAAGCCATGGCGAAACGCTTTAGCCACCAGAGACTTTGAACCGGCGTGGTGACCACAATCTCCTTCGTGGATCTCACGCAAAATTTCACGGCCTTCTTCAGGAGACACGCAGCGTTGAAAAGCTCCTGATACACTGCAATGATGCAACTCGCCGTTGATGATAGCCATGGACTTGGATCGCCGAATTATCTGCCGGGCCAGAATCTCATCCTCTGGCAACTCGCCCCGGTTCTTATACGCCAGGTAAGGAAGCGTCCAATCTGGAATAACATGAAGAGCCGCCACCAATTGAGCCTCCGGATCAGGAATAGCCAAATCCTCTTCACCAAGGCTCTTAACCTTGTGGTCGTGGGTTCGTGCCCCACGGTGGGCGCCAACTGTCATGGTTTTGTCACGGCAGATGTCCTAGAGAAAGGACTTAGTCATGGAGCCATCGCGACGGGTTATCTTGAAGGGGTTAAAGCAGACACAGGGACGCCAGAGAGTTTATACTAGTTCGGCCCCTTCAATGAAGGTAAAAGCCTACGTCTAGTTGTGATGGAATTGATGGGGTTTCGATGACTAGGGAGCAAACAAGCTTCGCCTATGTCTCGAGTTGTTGTCTCTTGTCCTTGAACCGCCGCCGGGTCGTCCCCTTATATACACGGGTGACACTCGTCGGTTCACAGAGTCCCAACACCGGTCGATATTCGTATCCAGGTTGGTCTCTCCTTATTCCTAACTTACAATACAAGTTTATATACAAATTCCGGTTTACAGCTACAAGTCTTGAACCGGCTACGGGCCTTAGGCCCTCGTCTGCCTTCTTGGGCTTTATCACTTCTGGAACTACTGATGAAGTTGACCCGGCCCACATAGGCCGGTTTACGCCCAACAATAATATCCCCAACAGTACCCGAGGATGGCGTTGTACGGGAGGCCGATGCGAGCGATGTCGAAGTCGACGAGCTCAGTGCAGTAGTTGTCTCGGGTGCCGAAGGTGACGGGGAGGTGGATCTGTCCTAGGGGACTAGTGGAACCACTGCCGACCCCGGAGAAGGCCTTGGTGTGGCGGAGCCGGTCGAGCAGTACGTGGAGCAAGCTGAAGGCTTCTATGGAGAGCACGTTGAGGCCTGCCCTTCTATCGATGAGGGTCTTGGTGACTGCTACATTGCAGATGGTGGGCGTGCAGAGCATCAGGAGCGCGCCTGAGCCCGCGGTGATTGTTGGGTGGTCCTCTGAGCTGAAGGTGAGGTTGGCCTGGGGCGCCGGCCATCCCGGGGGAGCCCCCTGCTGCACGCGGGCAGCACCCATCTGGCGGATGAATTGCTTGATGTGGCGATCCAAGGGCGGCGTCTGTGAACCACCGAGGAGGGCTGCTACGGCAGGGGGCGCCTGCGCCGTGAACCGTGCGATGAAGAGGATGTGCAGTTCTTCCCAGGAGGCCACCGAGCACCCCGGCAGGTTGAGCAGCCAGGCGCGCGGTACGCCAGCAAGGACCATGGGGAACCAGTTGGCCATGACTTGGTCATCGCCTCCGGCTTCGAGAACGGCCTCCTCGTACACCAGCAGGAAGGCCACCAGATCTGCTGTGTCGTCATATCGAGGCGGCATATCTGGCTTGAACTTGTGTGTGACGCTCCCGATTCAATCGTACACTAATCATACACGCAAACGTGTACGATCAAGACCAGGGACTCACGGGAAGATATACAACACAACTCTACAAATAGAATAAGTCATACAAGCATCATATTACAAGCCATGAGCCTCGAGGGCTCGAATACAAGAGCTCCATCATAGACAAGTCAGCGGAAGCAACAATATCTGATTACAGACATAAGTTAAACAAGAATGCCTTAAGAAGGCTAGCACAAACTGGGATACAGATCGAAAGAGGCGCAGGCCTCCTACCTGGGATCCTCCTAAACTACTCCTGGTCGTCGTCAGTGGGCTGTATGTAGAAGTAGGCACCTCCAGTGTAGTAGGAGTCATCGTCGACGGTGGCGTCTGCCTCCTGGGCTCCATTGTCTGGTCGCAACAATCGGGTATAGAAAGGGGGAAAAGAGGGAGCAAAGCAACCATGAGTACTCATCCAAAGTACTCGCAAGCAAGGAGCTACACTACATATGTATGCTTTGGTATCAAATGGCAAAAGGGGTAACATATGTGGGCTGAACTGCAGAATGCCGGAACAAGAGGGGGATAGCTAGTCCTATCGAAGACTACGCTTCTGGCCACCTCCATCTTGCAGCATGTAGAAGAGAGTAGATGGTAAGTTCACCAAGTAGCATCGCATAGCAAAATCCTAACCGATGATCCTCCCTTCGTCGCCCTGTGAGAGAGCGATCACCGGTTGTATCTGGCACTTGGAAGGGTGTGTTTTATTAAGTATCCGGTTCTAGTTGTCATAAGGTCAAGGTACCACTCCGGGTCGTCCTTTTACCGAGGGACACGGCTATTCGAATAGATCAACTTCCCTGCAGGGGTGCACCACATTTCCCAACACGCTCGATCCCATTTGGCCGGACACACTTTCCTGGGTCATGCCCGGCATCGGAAGATCAACACATCGCGGCCCTACCTAGGCACAACAGAGAGGTCAGCACGCCGGTCTAAATCCTATGGCACAGGGGTCTGGGCCCATCACCCATTGCACACCTGCACGTTGCGTACGCAGCCGGTGAGCAGACCTAGCAACCTCCATTACAAAGGAAGTTGCGTTACGCGGTCCAACCCGGCGCGCGCCGCTCGGTCGCTGACGTCACGAAGGCTTCGGCTGATACCACGACGTCGAGTGCCCATAACTGTCCCCGCGTAGATGGTTAGTGCATATAGGCCAGTGGCCAGACTCAGATTAAATACCAAGATCTCGTTGAACGTGTTATCTTGAAATAACCGCGAACGCCAACCAGGGCCAATCCCACCTCTCTCCTAGGTGGTCTCAACCTGCCCTGTCGCTCCGCCACAAAGTAACATTCGGGGGAAGGAACCCAGGCCCACCTCTACCGGGATGGAGTCACCTGTCCTTCCAGCCCCCTCATCAGAATCACTTGCGGGTACTCAACGAGCTGACCCGACTTTAGTCACCACATGTATCATATATTATGTATAAGTATATACCCGTGACCACCTCCCAAGTGATCACGGCCCGATAATATAGCATGGCAGACAGACAGGAATGTAGGGCCACTGATGATGATCTAGCATCCTATACTAAGCATTTAGGATTGCAGGTAAGGTATCATCATTTGTAGCATCAATGACAGGCTATGCATCAGAATAGGATTAATGGAAAGCAGTAACATGCTACACTACTCTAATGCAAGCAGTATAGAGGAGAGTAGGCGATATCTGGTGATCAAGGGGGGGTGTAACACCCTCGATGCGACTATATCTCCCACGTGTCGAGGCACGACTTAGAGGCATAATCGCATTGAAGGCATATGTCGCAAGTCAGGCACTCATCACAAACATCTCATGTAATATAGATAATAAAAAGGGATAACATAGTTGGCTTACACTCGCCACGTCAATCAAGTACATAAATAACATACATCATCCAAACACTCATGGCCCGACTACGGTGCCAAAATGAAAGATAACCCAACATGCGACATGGTCCCGATCACCCCCAACTGCGCTCCACTACTGATCATCAGGAAAGGAAACATAGTAGCGTTGAGAGTCCTCGTCGAACTCCCACTTGAGCTCGAGCGTGTCACCTGGAACGGAATCACCTGGACCTGCATCTGGTGTAATAGTAATCTGTGAGCCACAGGGACTCAGCAATCTCGCACCCTCGCGATCAAGACTATTTAAGCTTATAGGAATGGCAAGGTAAAAATATGTGGAGCTGCAGCAAGCGACTAGCATATATGGTGACTAACTTATTCGCAAAAGAGAGCGAGAAGAGGAGGCAAGGCGCGAGCGAGAAACTAGAGAGCAACCTGCGCAAACATTACTCCAACACCGTGTCCACTTCTCAGACTCCGCCGAGAAGAGGCCATCACGGTGACACACTCGGTTGATTCATTTTAATTAATTTAAGGTTCAAGTTATCTACAACCGGACATTAACAAATTCCCATCTGCCCATAACCACGGGCACGGCTTTCGAAATTTCAAATCCCTGCAGGGGAGTCCCAACTTAGCCCATGACAAGCTCTCACGGTCAACGAAGGAATAGACCTCCTCCCAAGACGTTCCGATCAGACTCGGTATCTCGGTTCTTCAAGACACTTCGATAGGTTAAAACAAGACCAGCAACACTGCCCGAATGTGCCGACAAATCCCGATAGGAGCTGCACATATCTCGTTCTCAAGGCACACTCAGATGAGACTAGCTACGAGTAAAACCAACCCTCAAGTTTCCCCGAGGTGGCCCCGCAGGCAGCTCAGTTCGGACCAACACTCAGAGGAGCACTGGCCTGGGGGGGTTAAAATAAGATGACCCTTGAGTCCGCGAAACCCAAGGGAAAAGGCTAGGTGGCAAATGGTAAAACCAAGGTTGGGCATTGCTGGAAAAGCTTTAATCAAGGCGAACTATCAAGGGGTTCCCATTATAACCCAACCGCGTAAGGAACGCAAAATCCGGGAACATAACACCGATATGACGGAAACTAGGGCGGCAAGAGTGGAACAAAACACCAGGCATAAGGCCGAGCCTTCCACCCTTTACCAAGTATATAGATGCATTAATTAAATAAGATATATAGTGATATCCCAACAAGTAAACATGTTCCAATAAGGAACGGTATCTCCATGTTCCAACAAGGAACAAACTTCAATCTTCACCTGCAACTAACAACGCTATAAGAGGGGCTGAGCAAAGCGGTAACATAGCCAAACAACGGTTTGCTAGGACAAGGTGGGTTAGAGGCTTGGTTCAACAATATGGGAGGCATGATAAGCAAATGGAAGGTATCGCAGCATGGGCATAGCAAAAGAGCGAGCAACTAGCAAGCAAAGATAGAAGTGATTTCGAGGGTATGGTCATCTTGCCTGAAATCCCGCAAGGAAGAAGAACGAGTCCATGAAGAAGACAAAAGGACGTAGACGAACGGGTCCTCACAAACGCGACATTAACGGAACCAACCCGAAGAAGCAAACACAGGAAAAGAAGCACACAACATAGTAAACAACCAACACATGAACATGATATGATATGCGGGATGCGGTATGCGATGCATATGCATGATTGGACAAGAAATGCATGAACCTGGCCTCAACTTGGAAATCCAAGTGTGCCACTGGAAAGATGAGATGAAATCGTTTGAAAACGATATAAAGAACGCCGGAATCGGAGTTACGGTTTGGAAATGGCAAGCGATTCAAATATGACACCGGTCTGCGATTTACAGCAAGTAGCCATCTAAATGCAATGAGATGAACATGCTACAGCACCCAAACATGACAACAAAATACATGGCAGGGATGCATTCATGATGCTTAATAAAAGTCTAGCACTGAGCTACGGCCAATTCATCCATTAACAGGTTCAAACAAGCATGGCAAAAATGCATATGGCAAACAGATCTCAGACTTAGTGAAATTAACACTTGTCTGGAATTTCAGACCAAGTAGCACTCTTCGGAGCAACAAAACTACATGCTACAGGACCTGAACATGGTAAAGTAAGACATGGCATGGAGCTACTCAAATAGCTTAACAAAAGTCCCTTAGTGACCTTGAGCCAAAAGGGATCAGAAAATATACTAACAAGCATGGCAACATAGCAAAAGCATAATCAGTTTTTCAGACTTAGTGAAAACTGGCACATGCTGAAACATAACTCAAGTAGGCATGTTTACGAGCTCGATGCACTCACCACGGTGCAAGTCATGAAAAGCTAAGCATACATCTATCAAGAACACACAAAATGCAAGCTAGACATGGCAAGAACAATAGCATAGCATGCACGGATCAACTACAACATCATCGGTAAAATTGCAAACAAGTTGACAATCTGCCCAGATTCACAAAGTAGCAAAAGTAGAGCTCGATTGACTCAAGCTAGGGTGCTCCATAATTGCAAACAAAGACATGGATGGATAGAGAACCACAATATCAATAAAACATCCTTACTGGTCATCCTCAAAAGAGGCACGGATCACTCGAAAACAACATGAACATATGACAACATGAGATAAACAGCTCAAGGACTTGGTGGAATTGCTAAGTCCCTGAAATCAGAATTACCAAGTGCACCACTTTGCAAGCTTGCACTAGACACCACACACATCACAAAAATACATGGGTTGCACCTCTGGAAAGATGACAAAACCCTTAACAAAACATATGTAGAGCATCAGGGCATAACATGCACACAATAATCATGGCAAAAATGACAAATGTCTAAATAGAGTAGCAGATCTGACAATTAACTCAAGTAGGCCTCTTCTAACAGCATTTCGGGCATCAAGATGAACTCAAATGAAAATGATGCAATGGAATGAAATGATGTATTCTCTGAGATGAACATTTTGATATGCTATATGCATGAATCGGAGCTACGGATGCGGAGATATAGCAAGACGAATATGGGCACATGGATCTGCAATTTAAGGACTTAGAAGAAAAACAACCTAGGGTTACTGTTCACCGGATCTGGATCTCGGCGAAAAACACTATAGCACGGCGGCGCGGAAGCCGAGGATCGACGTCGGGGCTCGCCGGAGATGGGGACGTGGTGGCCGGACCTCGTAGTGGCCGGAGGAGCTCGCCGGGGACCGGATCCGGGCAAGGGCTAGCCGGCGGCCGGTCGGAGTTGGTGGAGCCACCGGAGTTGGCGCGCGGCGGCCGGCGAGTCGGCGGTGGTCGGCGCGGGGTTCGGCGCCGGAGTTGGAGGAGATGGGCGGCGCGGGCGTGAGGAGGCGGCGGCCCGGTCGCGCGGTGGAGAGGGCCCGCCCTGGGCCGGGACGGGCCGCGGCGGTGGGAGGCCGGCGCGGGACAGGTGGCGCCTCAGGATTGGTGACGGCGATGTGTCCGCTAGGAGGCGGACATGTCCGGCGGCGGCGAGGCGATTTTAGGGTTTCGGGGGAAGGAGATCCGAAAACGGAGGGGTTCTTTAAATAGGCATAGAAGGAGCTAGGAGAGTCCAAATGAGGTGCGGTTTTTGGCCACGCGATCGTGATCGAAAGATCTAGATGATGGAGAAGGCTTAGGTGGGTTTTGGACCAAATTGGAGGGGTGTTGGGCTGCAACACACACGAGGCCTTTTCGGTCCCTCGGTTAACCGTTGGAGTATCAAACGAAGTCCAAATGATACAAAACTTGACAGGCGGTCTACCGGTAGTAAACCAAGGCCGCTTGGCAAGTCTCGGTCCAATCCGGAAATGTTTAATCCCCACACACGAAAGAAAGCTAGAAATGACCACAGGAGGAGAACGAAGCGCCGGAATGCAAAACGGACAATGGGGAAAATGCTCGAATGCATGAGACGAACATGTATGCAAATGCAATGCGCATGATGACATGATATGCAATACATGACACGCAAGCAATGACAAGGCAACAACAGCGAATAACTGAACGACACCTGGCACATCGATCTCGAGGCGTTACAGGGGGCTTGCCTGGTTGCTCTGGCAAGAGAGAGGGGTCGTCAACACCGTAGTCGTACTGGGTAGCAGCGGCGTCGGTCTCGTAGTCTATCGCAGAGAAGAGGGGGAAGAAACAATGAATATAATGCAAATAGATGCATAACGGTGCATGACAAGACAAGTGGCGCTGCTAGGGGTGCCCTAGCGCGGTATGAGGTGGTACCGGTGAAAGGGGAAAACATCCAGGAAAATATCCTCAATGTTTTGTGTTTTCGGACAGATGAATCGGAGGGGGAAAGTTGTGTGTTCGCTATGCTAGGGATGTGTGGCGGACGAACGGGCTGCGTATCCGAATTCGTCTCGTCGTTCTGAGCAACTTTCATGTACAAAGTTTTTCGATCCGAGCTACGGTTTATTTTATTTAATTTTAAAAGAATTAAATCATTTTTAGGATTTATTTAATTATTTTAACTCAACATTATCCAGAGTAGTGTTTGCTGACGTCATCATGACATCAGCAGTTGACCTGGTCAACCTGACGGGTGGGTCCCGTTCGTCATACTATGTTTAATTAACCAACAGTTAATTAGGTTAACTAGTGTTTAGGTTAATCTAATTATGATTAATTAACTTAATTAACTAATTATTTTAATTACTATTTATTTATTAATATTTATTTATTTAAAAAAAATTTGTTTGTTTTTTTTGTAAAAACGTTCTGGGGCCGTGGGCCCCAGGTGTCATGGCACCATGGGGGCCATAGCGGGCACGGGCGTAAAGGGGGTCGGGCGCCCAAGCCACCAGGGGGGCGCTGACCATCGCAGGGCCCGGCAAGGCCGGCCGCCAGAGGCGGCAATGGCGAGGCTACGACGGGGCGGCACCGGGGCACGGGAGCAGAGATGGGGGGCCATGGCGGGGTGCAGCGAGGAGCAGCGGCAACCTGCGGCGGCGCGCGGGGTAGCAGCAGCAACAGCAAGGGGGCGGCGCACGACGAGCAGCGGGGAAAACCCGAGTGCGGGGGGGCAGCGGTGCAGGAGGGCACGGCCGGGCGGACTTCGACGGCAGCAGCAGCACAGCAGGGAACGTTCGGGGCCGGCGCGGCTATGGGCGCGCGGTCCACGGCAACCACGGGGGCGGCGTTGGGGAGAGCGGGTCCGGGCGTGCGAGAGAGGAGGAGATCGGGGCTCACTGCGGGTGTAGGGGACAAGGCAGCGTGCTCGGGAGGCTCGGGGTGGCCTGAGTTGGTGGCGGCGTGCGGCGGCCAGAGGAGGAAGTCCAGTACGGGGCGGCGTCGTTCGGGGAAGGTGGCGGCATCGGGGTCGAGCGGCTCCGGGCTCGCGGCGTTTCCGGCGGGGAGGAGGTCGTGGAGGCGCGAGAGGAAGAAAGCTGCGAGGAGGAGGCCAGAGGGCGGCGTTCGGCGCCGGCGGGCAGCGAATGTCCTCGGGCGCGGGCGCTCCGAGAGGAGGGGAGCGAACAGGGGCACCTCTGCCCCGTGCGTATGCGTGTGTGTGTGTGTGTGTGTGTGCTTCGTGGGTGACGGCGCGGGGAGGAACGAGGGAGAGTGGGGGTGGTGGTGGATCGGGCTAGGGTTAGTGGTGCGTGGGGGGTTATGCAGGGGTACCGGGTGGGCCGCTGGACTGGTTTCAGCCAGCTGGGCCAAGGCCCAGTGAGGAAAAGGGGGCTCTCTTCCTCTTTCTAATTTTTCTTTTGCATTTTCTTCTATGGTTTTCTATTTATTTTAGCTACCAAACGAACTTTGTCAAATGTGCCACTTAGCACAAAATTACTAGGCAACATTCTAAAGCAGTACACAAAGTTACAACTTATTTTGAAAAGGTTGGATATTTATCTAAATTGAAACTATAAATTTGATCATTGTTAAATCTGTTTTAAAAGGTTAGGGTCATTTTATTAATTCATAAAGTGTTGGGTAATTTATGAGAAATAGTTAGGGAATATTCTCAACCCAGCCTACATTTTTATTTTATTATTTGAAAATTTAATAATTTGACTTGCATTTGAAGTTGAATTCGAGTTCGGTTTGGATCCAGATGAGGTTTTCAAAATTAATCATGATGACAAGGCACCATTCGTGTGTGGTTACTGTAGCTTAACTACCCGAGCGTTACAATTCTCCTCCACTACAAGAAATCTCATACCGAGATTTAAGAGGTGTAGTAAGGGGGAATGATCCGGTTACGAAATTCTAACGAATCTTATCGGTCTTGGTTGCTATTCTCAACGAGGTCGATCCATTACATTGACGTCTTCATTTGTCTGCTTCAGGTCACCATGATGAAGTCATCATATTTTCTTCGGAATTTCACCGTACTTACAAAAGAATAAAGGGTGGGCATTCCGGGAGAACAGACCTCTGCAAGGTCGACTATCTGGTCGATAACATCGGGGAAGGTGTCTGAAAGTAACTCTCGAATTGAACTTAAGAAGATATCGAGAGAAAGTAAAAAGGTACCATGAAAGGTTTCAAGCGGGCAGGCAATCGTTCGATGCCTGATATAGGGCGTGAAAGGGTCAAAGCAACGGGAATAAGTATTGTGTCCAATATCAGACCTGAAGGTGGCTCGTGAATTACATACGAGGCCACGTGCGAGGAACCTTGGAAACAGGGGGTGTACATGAGAGTCAGGTTTCGATCCTGGGACCTGTGGGTTATGGGCCCATCATGTGGGTTAAAAGTAGGAAGGGCAACAACGTCTTGCATGATACTGTAAGCAAGGCATGTCAGAGGGTAGCCTATTGATTATGTCGGCAACATCGTCGGTACCAAGGGAGAGGGACAAAGAGAACCATTTTCCTGCTCGTTGAACGAGGCGGACCAATAGGCAAAGTTCTCGTCCATCAGCGGTTACCGGAAAGTCATCAACAGTAGAAACAGGGTCTCACTGACAGAGTTGTACACCGAGGTGTTAACATAAGCAGGAGAATTTTACTACTTAGATCATATAGATCACCAGAAAGGTTAAACAAAACAATGGAAAGGAAAATGTGTTTAAACACATACTTCAGGGGTATACCTTCCCACGGACAAATAGGGCATGATATCCATGACAGGATATAAAGTAGAAAACCCTTTAGGTAAGGGGAGAGAAACTTCATGACATTACCCATACAACGATGTTTGGATAATTGCTAAAGAAAATTTAGCATCGTGCTTCAAATGTTCTTATTGAAAATCGAAGTACCAGTGACATGCTTCGAGATAGTATTGACATGGTCTTCAAGCAAAGGTCAGACTTTGGATACACAAAGGATCCATCAGGAACAACTTATGGATTAAGTCTTACAACTTCCTCATGGAAGAATGGCTAACCTTGATAAAAAGGAAACTTATAACAATAGGTCCTCCGGCCAGGTGTGTTAGGCATGACATCACCTTACGGGGTCATATATAGACCCATGTTATAACTCTTAGAAATATGTTCCAACCATCATATCTGACCGAGATTCAGATCTGATTGGTGTCAGGACAACTCAGACTCAGGATGCCTGAGAAGAAAGGTGCAACACAAATTGTCGATATGACATCGAAGATTCTTGTGAGATGAACTATGGAAGCGAGTTCCGAACAAGGGTTCATCATTAAATCAAGGAGAGGTGAGGAGGTGACTGATTGACTCAACGACAATCCATTGAGATTTCCAAAAGATGGATTTCCACAACTATGTGAACAAGGAGATAACAATAGCTAGATCAAATGACTTAATGATGTATGCTCGAGGAAAACATACACAGTTAAACATTGGTTGAAGTGTGCACATGAAATATGGGCTAGGTAGCATGATCAATGTTCGAATGATGATTCAATAAGCCATAGACGTAGAATGAAACTATAGACCAATAACTTCAAAGCAAATAGGGTTGCTAGAAGTTTAGAATTTACACATCATAGACCATTTGTCGGTATTTCGGTTAGAAACAACACGGGGACCAAGAAAGAATGGTGATGGTGAGAAGTATCACTGTACCAAGAATTCTTAAGAGGTGGAGTAATCATCACGACATTCTTGACATAAAAGATGGTAATACTCCAAGGTAATTAAGAACAAATGCTGGATAGCAAGGAACTCAAGGTATAACACAGACCACGAATAAGTTTGTGTTGGAGGGAAGGCAATAAAGTGGTCGATGATAGCACCAATCATCGAGGGCAAGGATGTTATTTCTCATCATGAATTCAATTGATATCTTGGAAGACCTCAGAATGTTAATGAGGACAACGACACATTTGTCGAGAGGTTTCAAGAAGATGTAATCGATCGGCAATGACATCAAGTCAACGGAATGATGAAGCGAAAAGTTATTGAAACCATGGGTACGACACAAACTCAAAATCAAGCTTGTTGTTCAAGGACAAATGATATGACGAGGAAGATCGACGTAAGATTAGCTCATCGTCGAAAGTTGTGCTTCGGGATTAAGGACCAGGTAGCACAGTTAAAATCGGCACGACAAGGATATAGCCAAACAGGCTAGGAATGACGTGATTGAGTTCAAACTCGTAAGAAATGGAGGTTACCAAGAGTTGCTTAATCGCGATGCGGACTCGAGTCAGTTATCGGTGTCTTTGAGTGTTTAATAACTCAGAGCCTGTGAAAAATTGGAATCAATGAGAATGTAGTACTTGATGAAGAACTCATAAGAAGTTATGCAGTTCCGTGATAATCTTGAGATACCAGGGGGTAATACTCGACGACAAATCAAAGTAGAGGTTGGACTGGGGTATTACTCCGCAGAAGACAGGTGCTTAAACTTGCACAAGAAATGGTATTTAAAGGAGAACATGGTCGGAACCATGATTGCTAAAGGCCAGATCCTAGATATAAGATGAACTTATACCAAAGGAATAATTAATTTAAGAGAAGCTTTAATGATAAGATCTACATGGTGTCCATGGGCATGAACGCAAGGTTCAAGGTCGACTCCCACTTCTCCAATGCATGCCCTTTCATTCACCTCTCGCTGTTCGAAAATGACATTAGTTGTTGAAAGTTTTACCTAGTGCAATACCAGATAATTATGACCCGTGAAATCTTTTGGGTTCACATGGATTAAGGAAGGCATAGGTTCAACCCATCGGGGCATCGTGGAAACATATACAACAAACTTCAGGAGTAAATAATACAAGCTTGAAAGTGGAGCATGGTTGACAAGCAAAGGATATAATTTACCAAAGGCATTATTTACCCTAGGAAAGGCTCACATGCTTATTGAATATGAAGGACGTTGTCGGATAAAATCCAACAAAGGATCTGGTGGTCCACAAGGGATCTGATGTGAGCATCGGTACTCAACCAGAAGAAGGAAAAAGGTAAGAAGATCAGACCATAGAAACAACTGACTAATTTAAGCTCAAATGCAACAGAATTATGATTTTCAAATCAAGGGATCGGAAGCAACACTCTGATTAGGGTTGGATAAGTTGAATAGCCTTAGGGGTACAATCGACAACTATTTGAATGGTCAAGAACCAGCTCATGTTCGGGAAGACATCCGAGCCGGAAATATAATTTATAAGGATCAATTGATGATTGCATGCATTCGCACACATGCGGAATCAATATGGTCAGAATGTTCATCACAAGGATTTTAATGAATATTACTTGCCATATGGAATTAACCATTATGCAAGCATGTAAAGAAGATCAAGAGCAATAGGCTGCTAAGGATTTCGGAAGATCGAATGGCATTTCGAAGAATTTTGTGAAACACCTGAACAACTCGGGATGAACGAATCCCCGGTAAATGCGAGGAATTATTCATACATGTATTCATGAGGAAAAGGAGCCGCAAGACAGTAGACACAAAGGATCCTTGGAATATCCGAAGTATTTCAGGGTATCTTGTAATAACAACAATAATTGGAAATGAAGTTATGGACGACAAGTGTATGTAGCTTTCCATAGGGATTTATCGGTGGTATGGAACTGCAACGGCGAAGGGCACAAGGGTCTCGGGGAAACATCGGAGAGTATCTTCAAAATATTCTGGTGCAGCCAGCGATCATCTGGACTGAAGGGGCTCTCCGGAAGAAAGCCTTTACGAGAACCTAATGTTAGAGTTTTAGTAAATTCATTTAACCCGAATAGAAGAGATGTCAGAGTCCCAGAGTAAGGATCGAGAAGTAAAAGATCCTAATACCACCCAGATGGCGACGTGGGCCCGTAAGGCACACAGCCATGTTAGTAAAAGTTTTTGTAATGTCTAGACTCGACTTTGGCCAAGGAGTATGGAAGGGGGATTCCTACAGGAAGTCGGCTCTGATACCAACTTGTGATGCCCCCGATTCAATCGTACACTAATCATACACGCAAACGTGTACGATCAAGATCAGGGACTCACGGGAAGATATCACAACACAACTCTACATATAAAACAAGTCATACAAGCAGCATATTACAAGCCATGAGCCTCGAGGGCTCGAATACAAGAGCTCGATCATAGACAAGTCAGTGGAAGCAACAATATCTGAGTATAGAAATAAGTTAAACAAGAATGCCTTAAGAAGGCTAGCACAAACTGGGATACAGATCGAAAGAGGCGCAGGCCTCCTGCCTGGGATCCTCCTAAACTACTCTTGGTCGTCGTCAACGGGCTGCACGTAGAAGTAGGCACCTCCAGTGTAGTAGGAGTCATCGTCGACGGTGGCGTCTGGCTCCTGGGCTCCATCGTCTGGTCGCAGCAATCGGTTATAGAAAGGGGGAAAGAGGGAGCAAAGCAACCGTGAGTACTCATCCAAAGTACTCGCAAGCAAGGAGCTACACTACATATGTATGCTTTGGTATCAAATGGCAAAAGGGGTAACATATGTGGGCTGAACTGCAGAATGCCGGAATAAGAGGAGGATAGCTAGTCCTATCGAAGACTACGCTTGTGGCCACCTCCATCTTGCAGCATGTAGAAGAGAGTAGATGGTAAGTTTACCAAGTAGCATCACATAGCAAAATCCTAACCGATGATCCTCCCTTCGTCGCCCTGTGAGAGAGCAATCACCGGTTGTATCTGGCACTTGGAAGGGTGTGTTTTATTAAGTATCCGGTTCTAGTTGTCATAAGGTCAAGGTACAACTCCGGGTCGTCCTTTTACCGAGGGACACGGCTATTCGAATAGATCAACTTCCCTGCAGGGGTGCATCACATTTCCCAACACGCTCGATCCCATTTGGCCGGACACACTTTCCTTGGTCATGCCCGGCCTCGGAAGATCCACATTTCGCGGCCCTACCTAGGCACAACAGAGAGGTCAGCACGCCGGTCTAAATCCTATGGCGCAGGGGTCTGGTCCCATCGCCCATTGCACACCTGCACGTTGCGTACGCGGCCGGTGAGCAGACCTAGCAACCTCCATTACAAAGGAAGTTGCGTTACGCGGTCCAACCCGGCGCGCGCCGCTCGGTCGCTGACGTCACGAAGGCTTCAGCTGATACCACGACGTCGAGTGCCCATAACTGTCCCCGCGTAGATGGTTAGTGCGTATAGGCCAGTGGCCAGACTCAGATCAAATACCAAGATCTCGTTAAACGTGGTATCTTGAAATAACCGCGAACGCCGACCAGGGCCAGGCCCACCTCTCTCCTAGGTGGTCTCAACCTGCCCTGTCGCTCCGCCACAAAGTAACAGTCGGGGGCCGTCAGGAACCCAGGCCCACCTCTACCGGGATGGAGCCACCTGTCCTTCCAGCCCCCTCATCAGAATCACTTGCGGATACTCAACAAGCTGACCCGAGTTTAGTCACCACTTGTATCATGTATTATGTATAAGTATATACCCGTGACCACCTCCCAAGTGATCACGGCCCGATAATATAGCATGGCAGACAGACAAGAATGTAGGGCCACTGATGATGATCTAGCATCCTATACTAAGCATTTAGGATTGCAGGTAAGGTATCATCAGTTGTAGCATCAATGATAGGCTATGCATTAGAATAGGATTAACGGAAAGTATTAACATGCTACACTACTCTAATGCAAGCAGTATAGAGGAGAGTAGGCGATTTTTGGTGATCAAGGAGGGGCTTGCCTGGTTGCTCTGGCAAGAGAGAGGAGTCGTCAACACCGTAGTCGTACTGGGTAGCAGCAGCGTCGGTCTCGTAGTCTATCGGAGAGAAGATGGGGAAGAAACAATGAATATAATGCAAATAGATGCATAACGATGCATGACAAGACAAGTGGCGGTGCTGGGGGTGCCCTAACGCGGTATGAGGTGGTACCGGTGAAGGGGGAAAACATCCGGGGAAATATCCCCGGTGTTTCGCGTTTTCGGACAGATGAATCGGAGGGGGAAAGTTGCGTGTTCGCTATGCTAGGGATGCGTGGCGGAGGAACGGGCTGCGTATCCGAATTCGTCTCATCGTTCTGAGCAACTTTCATGTACAAAGTTTTTTGATCCGAGCTACGGTTTATTTTATATTGATTTTAAAAGAATTAACTTATTTTTAGGATTTATTTAATTATTTTAATTCACATTATCCATAATAGTGTTTGCTGACGTCATCATGACATCAGCAGTTGACCTGGTCAACCTGACAGGTGGGTCCCGTTCATCATACTCTGTTCAATTAACCAACAGTTAATTAGGTTAATTAGTGTTTAGGTTAATCTAATTATGATTAATTAACTTAATTAATTAATTATTTTAATTACTATTTATTTATCATTATTATTTATTTATTTAAAATTTTGTTTGTTTGTTTTTTTTGTAAAAACGTTCTGGGGCCGTGGGCCCCAAGTGTCATAGGGCCATGGGGGCCATAGCGGGCACGGGCGTAAAGGGGGTCGGGCGCCCGAGCCACCAGGGGGGCGCCGGCCACCGCAGGGCCCGGCAAGGCCGGCCGTCGGAGGCGGCAATGGCGAGGCCACGGCGGGGCGACGCCGGGGCACGGGAGCAGAGATGAGGGGCCATGGCGGGGTGCAGTGAGGAGCAGCGGCAAACTGCGGCGGCACGCGGGGTAGCAGCAGCAACAGCACGGGGGCGGCGCGCGGCGAGCAGCGGGGAATACCCGAGTGGGGGGGCAGCGGTGTAGGAGGCACGGCCGGGCGGAGTTCGACGGCAGCAACAGCGTAGCAGGGAACGTCCGGGGCCGGCGCGGCTGTGGGCGTGCGGTCCACGGCAACCACGGGCGCGACGTTGGGGAGAGCGGGTCCGGGCGTGCGACAGAGGAGGAGATCGGGGCTTACTGCGGGTGTAGGGGACAAGGCAGCGTGCTCGGGAGGCTCGGGGTGGCCTGAGTTGGTGGCGGCGTGCGGCGGCCGGAGGAGGAAGTCCAGCACGGGGCGGCGTCGTTCGGGGAAGGTGGCGGCATCGGGGTCGAGCGGCTCCGGGCTCGCGGCGATTTCGGCGGGGAGGAGGTCATGGAGGCACGAGAGGAAGAAAGCTGCAAGGAGGAGTCCAGAGGGCGGCGCTCGGCGCCGGCGGGCAGCGACTGTCCTCGGGCATGGGCGCTCCGAGAGGAGGGGAGCGAACAGGGGCGCCCCTCCCCCGTGCGTATGCGTGTGTGTGTGTGTGCTTCGTGGGTGACGGCGCGGGGAGGAACGAGGGAGAGTGGGGGTGGTGGTGGATCGGGCTAGGGTTAGTGGTGCGTGGGGGTTATGCAGGGGTACCGGGTGGGCCGCTGGACTGGTTTCGGCCAGCTGGGCCAAGGCCCAGTGAGGAAAAGGGGGCTCTCTTCCTCTTTCTAATTTTTCTTTTGCATTTTCTTCTATGGTTTTCTATTTATTTTAGCTACCAAACGAACTTTGTCAAATGTGCCACTTAGCACAAAATTACTAGGCAACATTCTAAAGCAGTACACAAAGTTACAACTTATTTTGAAAAGGTTGGATATTTATCTAAATTGAAACTATAAATTTAATCGTTGTTAAATCTGCTTTAAAAGGTTAGGGTCATTTTATTAATTCATAAAGTGTTGGGTGATTTATGAGAAATAGTTAGGGAATATTCTCAACCCAGCCTACATTTTTAGTTTATTATTTGAAAATTTAATAATTTGACTTGCATTTGAATTTTAATTCAAGTTTGGTTTGGATCAAGATGAGGTTTACAAAATTAATCATGATGACAAGGCACCATTCGTGTGTGGTTATTGTAGCTTAACTAGCCGGGCGTTACATTGTGCGACCACCGCACCCGCCGCAAGGCGGGGGTGAAGGCCCGGATGCCCACGGCGCCTCCGTGCACTCCCGTCGACCCAGTCGGAGGAGTGGCACCTGCCAAGGGAGCCGGTCGGAGGAACAAAGGAAGCAGGGAGGCAAAGCTTCGGCGCACCCTCTACCTGGCAGGCCAAATGTCAGATTCTGGATTCCGGTAAACCCTTGAGGTTCGAACTCTGGGGTGCTCACGAAGAACTCTCTCTCCCTAGCTTGCTCGCACAACGATCTCAAGGCCTAACTTAGAACCCAAAGAACAAGTGACACGAGGGTTTATACTGGTTCGGGCCACCGTTGTGGTGTAATACCCTACTCCAGTGTGGTGTGGTGGATTGTCTCGTAGGCTGAGGATGAACAAAGGGGTGGAAACGGATCGGATGCGGATCGGATAGTGCTCTTACCACTTCCATTTTCATATTTTCAAAACGAATACGAATCCGAATACGGATGTTCTCGGATACGGATGCGGCTCGGATATTATTCGAATACGGATACGTATCGGATATTTTCTTGATTCGGAACGGATACGAATAATATCAACATGTTGCTTAAGTAAATTAGTCGATAGCTATGTGACCTAAAATAATCAACTTGCGACATACAATAAGTCAATGATAAATAGGTTTATGAATAAATACTATTGTAATGCATAATAATTTATAAGTTTAATCATATAAAGAGTAAAATTTAACCACTTATTTGGCTTTTATGTTGGATAATTTGAATATTGGGCCTAGAATTTTAAAAAATACCTCCCATAATCTTCTTCGGATACGGATATATCCACTTCCATATCCATATTTGTGTCAAAATCTCCTACCATATTTTATTTTGTATTTGTTTAATAAATTCGGATACGGACAATTTCCATTTCCGTTTTGGTTCAGATGCGGATGTTTCGGATACGAATAGGCATTTTCTCGAATACGAATATCGGATATTTCGGATTATCCGCTACCACTTTCCACCCCTATAAACAAGTACAAGGTAAGAACAGCCTCCTGAGGAGGGGTTTTCTTGAGCTCGGTGAGCTGGTGCGTATGAGGGTGGTCTGAATGATCTGTCCCCTCCTATGGTGGTGACTGGTCCTATTTATAGAAGCCCTGGTCCTCTTCCCAAATGTTAGACGGAAAGGGATCCCACAACGGCCAATTTTGAAGGGAGACAACTAGTATAAGCTATCCTGACAAAAGGTGGTCTTCGCCTGCCAAAGGCTCTGGTGGTGATGCAGCTGTGGGCTCCGCGATGATCTCCGTCCTACCGTCCTACTGGTCTTGGTCTCGTTGCACCAATATGGAAACCTTTGCGTGATGGCTCGGGACTCCACGCCTGCGCCTGCCTCTTTAGCACCAAAGAGGAAAGTGGTACACTTCGCGCACTAGCGCCCGCCTCGCCTTGGTCGTCATGGCTCACGTCACGTGAACCTCGCGAGGTGCCCCTTGCATAGATATCTCCGCTCCTCGGGAGCCGGCCGGTGAGGCTGCCCCTGAGGAGGTCTTGGTGTCGTCCGCCTCGCGAGGCTTGGCCCCTCGCGAGTGTCTTGAGTAGTTGCGGCTGAAGATGGGCCGTACCAAGCCGTTGGTGGAGCCACGCCATGGGCCGTAGGCAGGCAGGTCTGGGTGCCCCCGTTCTGAGGACGCCGACAACCCCATAAGCTATCAACTAATCAAATGCATATGCCTTGCATAGTGGGGTCCAATTTGAGCATTCAAAATAGGAGTATTTCTCCAATTTAAGCATTCAATAAGCAAAACCAAATTGTAAAATATATAAGTATTCAAATTAGCATGCATTCAATAAGCAAAACTAAATCATCTCTTGCGTCCGTACATCGTTGAATATTATCGCTAATACATCTCGAATAGTATGATACATATAACATCACTAATACAACTAAAACCCTAGCGAACGACGGGTATCGGCGCGGGCGGTGGACACCCAAAGAGAAGGAACCATCACAGGATCATAGCTCTAGTGAGATCCCTGAAGAATCTGCCAGGTGTTGGAGAACCTGCCCTCCAATGCAACCATGTAGCGACGGACGTGCTCGTCATCCTCGCTGACACGGTGACGTACCACCTCCGTGGAGTCCTCAAGCCTCTGCACCGTCACTGGCCCACGCGACCGCCACCAAAGAAGGTTCGGGTCAACGACGGGTTGGCTCCTCACCAAGCTGCGCCCCCCGGTAGTTAGCACCTTCTAGTATCAGCCCCGCGGTGCCCAGTCCCGGACATGGCCCCTCTGATCAAGCAGGTGTCCTCCGCCGAGTCGACGACAAGGATGCGGGATAAGCATCGTCGACGTCGATGCGGGAATAATTGCTTTAACTAAAAAAATAACAACAAATGTGACATGTTCAACTAGTTCTATTAATTCAACTAGTTCTTACTAAAAATAAACTTACTATAAATAAAAATAAACTAGTTCTTACTAAAAATAAACTAGTTCAACTAGTTATATTAATTTTCTTACTAAAAATACACTAGTTGTATTAATTCAACTAGTTCTTACTAAAAATAAACTAGTCAACTAGTTCCATTGATTTTCTTACTAATTCTATTAAATACTTACTAAAAACAGTAAAAAAACCTACCTTATACAATAGTAAAAAATACAGTAAAAACAGAAAAAAAATAGAGATGGAGGGAGGAGGGGGAGGGAGGAGGAAGGAGGAGGAGGGAGGAGAGATGAGGAGGGGGAGGAGGCCGATGGGATCGAAGGAGGGAGGGAGGAGGAGAGAGGAGGGGGAGGGGGCGGCCGGAGGAGGAGGAGGGAGGGGCGGTGGGAGGAGGGCTGCCGGCGAAGGAGGGAGGAGGGGGCGGCCGGAGGAGGAGGGAGGAGGGGGCGGCCGGAGGAGGAGGGAGGAGGAGGACGGAGGGAGGGAGGGAGTACCTCGGTGGAGGAGCAGCGCGGTGGCGGCGGCGGACGACGGGTATCGGTGCGGGCGAGAGTGACTGAGAGGGAGAGTGAGTGAGAGGGTCGGGCGCGTGGGGAGGATAAGGTAAGGTTAGTAGTAGCGCGGTTTCGCGAAAAGCGCTACTGCTACGGAGCGTAGCAGTAGCGCTGGGTACAGATACACGCTATTGCTAAGTGTGGGGCTAGCCATCTGCGTCCAGTACAAACATAGCAGCAGCGCGTTTTGCTAGTAAGTGCTACTGCTAAAACCGTAGCAGTATCGCGATTTATTTACAAACGCTACTACTAAGTAGCAGTATTGCATGCTTTTGTCCAGCGCTACTGCTAAGATGTTGTGTATAAGGTTTTCCCTAATAGTGCAATATTCATTCATCGTACAATTTTCTACATGGTTTTAGAGCGGTTTGTTCAACGACGCCGATCCTTAACACATTTCACCACTTTCATAACGTGCCGCCCCCGGAGAGATTAATCTCCTCTTCCCGGGGACGCGGCAGCTGATCGATCCAAAGATTAGATTGGCTTCTATAGCTTAGATATTAGATCAATTCTGTAGGTTTTCAGTTTTGAGATTTCAGGATCATCCAGTAGATCGTTTCTTTTTAGCCACAAAAAAAAATCAGAACCCGCTTTTCCGATCGACCTCTCCCCGCATCCACCAGCAGACGCTACATGCGCACACGCGCAGGCCAGGAGGGCCGGCCACCAGCGACGGCCCCCTTGACTTCGAGCGACACACGACTTCGGCGGACGAGCACATCAGCCCGAGACCTCCCCGACGCGATCTACGTCAACACCACTGGCGGCGGTCGGCAACCAGCCAGGCGTACGAGCGCATCAACACCGGGCGGGTCACACGGAATCGATCCGATCTGCCTCGACAATCTGCCGTCCCGGATGCCGGCCTCTACTTCGTCAACCCACGTCGGCTGCCCATCTACATGAGCTCCGCCGGCATCCATAATGTGCCGCCGTCCACACGGTGACCGTGACGCGCACACGATCGAGCACCGAGGTTATCGCCGCTGCTGGCGAACTGCGTGTGACTGAGCGCGTACGCGGCGCGGCGTCCTCCAGCAATTGCAGACCCATGGTGATGTACGCCAGGCCGCACTCAGCAACCACGCTGGTTCGACGTCTCTGCTACAGAGAGCAGATTGGTTCAGGTCGGCCTGCCAGCACAGGCATCTAGGAGACCAGGAGCATGCATCCATGCATCACGTGCCCATCCAGGGGCCATCTGCATCCGCTCCAGCATGCATCGATAACAGGGAGGCCGGTTCACAAACTCGGTCGAAGGCCTCCCACGGACTAGCACGACACCACAGGCACAGATCGACATCGTGCCACATCGAGCTAGCCCGCACCAATCTTCGAGCCACTGCATCGAGCGATCTACACCGACCCGCGCCGCATCATCAAATTGTAAGACGACGTCAGGCTACAAGCCATCATACTTCGTCGAGCACATTACGAGAAGAAACCACAACATGCATCGTCCACACACCAGACCGGTGTGGAAAACGATGTAATTCTTCATCGACTTCTTCGACGCGACATGTCATTGACACTTGGTCACCGTGAGAGACGCCTTCAAGCGATACATTATCGTCGACACGCCACTGCGACGCCATCATCAACACTTCATCACTATGGTCTTCATCAACATGGTCTTCATCACCATCATCGTTAACATATCGCCGCCACCCTGTTCATAAGATGGACATCTAGCGTCCTCTGACAGACTTTTCTGCAAGACGCGACCTCGACGACGGCAATGAACGCGCCAGGACGACGGCATCGACCGCGTCATCCATAACGACACGACTGCATCAACACGGCGTTACTACAGTGATGTCCCTACATGGCCACACGGTTCTGGCAAAATCGATGTGTGCTTGATGGGCTTCCTCCGGTCTTGGCAAAACCGGTGGACTCGTCGCCGACGGCACCCTCTGACATCCGCAAGGTGCATCGTCCACATCTGCAGCTCCGTCATAGCGTATTTTTTTACGCCTTCGGCTTTGTGCGGCTTCATCATCCACGACGACAACACCATCGACCACGACTACCTCGACCACGGCTACATCATCATGATTGGCTACCTCCACATTAATGGTTGCATCTACAGCAACTCATCAGGGACAACTCCAGTCAACTGCGTCCGCGTCGTCACTAGCATCCACGCCACTCCCGCTGTGACTGCGGGAGGGAAGAGAGGAGAGACAAGGAAGGCACCAGAAGGAGACGCAGTCACCGCCCTAGGTGTCGACCCATCAGAGACGCAATTGACGATGACGTAGTGAAGAAGACGACGAAAGCGCAAGACTACAAATTCAGTCGCAAACGTCCGCTTCACTCCCGCTACGACTGAGGCGGAATGTTAGAATATAATTGTGTTTAAGATAGAGGTGGGAGTTAGAGATAGAATAGGTTTAACATGTAGGACTTGCCCACTACTCCAAGTCTCTCTCCCTCACAATGTATTCTATATATACCCCACATGAGGGTCGGATCAATACAACAGAAACAACACAATATTCATCCATCGTACAATTTTCTACAACCCCGTCTCTGGTGGCCTTAGGCCTTGTACAAGGTGCTTAGGAAAATAAACCAGGCTTTCCTTAAGCACCAGTGCTTATTTGTACAAGGTTGATGCTTAATTAGACGTCTCTTCTGTAGAAATAGGCACCGGTGCTTCAGAAAAACCCGGTTTATTTTTCTAAGCACCTCCCTAAAAACCTAGCATTGTACAAGGCCTTAGGGCCATGGCGGCGCGGTGGATCCCGGCCCTTGCCGGCAAGAGGGCTCTGTTTTTAGATATCCCTTTGTTTTTTGATAGGGTTTGTGTCCTGTTTAGGAAGACGAGACATCGGTGGCTCCCTGAAGATGGAATAAGGTTCTACCCGTCTAGCCTCTGTTCGGTGGTGTGTCTAGCATCGTCGGTGGGCGTTTGGAGATATGTCTCTGGTAGATATGTCCTTGGCCTATTTGCTCGGATCTAATCGTAGTTCATCTACGTTGGTGTGTCTTCTGGTTGGAATCTTTCGATCTACACTACGGTTGTTCTTCTGCTACGCTGGTCCTACGAGGCCTTAGCACGACGACTTCCCGACTGTCTGCTACAACAAATTTTGCCCGGCTCGGGCAAAGGAAGGGCGATGATGGTGATGCGCATTCGGCTCGCTTCAGTGTTTATAGTCGTCGCTAGGTGGTCTACGGAATAGAACGGAAGTTTTCGCAAAAAACTTGATGAAGAGAAAGCAACTAATATATTGTGAATATTTCCTAAGGACGAATCGAAATTGATGGTTTATCATTTTTTATTTTCATGATTTATCAATCTAAATTAAATACTTGGTTTAATTTTAAAATATGTATGGATTTCTTTTGCTTCTAACATTTTTTTATTTGTATTAGTCAAGATGTAACTTGGAATGTCTTCACGATTTTTAACATGCTATTAGTCAGGAAAAGAATTATATAGAGACCAGGTCTCACGGGCTAGCATGTGAGACCCATCCTGATAGATGACACGTGGCATTTACAAATCATAAAGCATCTACCTCACCCTTCACTTGAAATCAAGGGGGGGCAGATTAGATGCTTTACGATTTGTGAATGTCACATGTTATCCATCAGGGTGGGTCTCACCTGCTAGCCCGTGAGACCTGATCTCATATAATTTTTTTTCTATTAGTCAAACGTGCATTGCATGCTTACTAATTAAGTAAAATGAACACATATCCTTACAAACTCACCCAGGCAGGACAATAAAATTACATTCCAATTCTTGAGGGAGCTTAAGTTTTCTTCCTCCTACATCCATCGGTGACGCGCCGTGTGCATAGCTAGATGCTACCTCTCGAACTCCGCCTCGGGTGAGCAAACTTTTTTTACTCGGGAACTTGTAGACTAGGAGAAGAAAATGCCGAGAAGAGCTTATAGAAACTCCAAAGACCACGAGTTTCGACTGAATCTAGACGGATTCATCAAAAACCTAAACCGACCGGATCACAAAAGACCTGCCGCAGACACAGTTCCATACGCCCTTCACGCGTTTCACCTGTGGGTAGTTAGAGCAACTCCAATGGGGCGACCCATTTCGTCCGCGGCTGTCCGTTTGGGTCGGCGCGGACAAAAAAGCCGGCCCAACGCACCGACCCAAACGGACGCGCGTCTGCTTTCGTCCGCCTGCCGACTCATTCCTGGCCCATTTTTTAGGTTGATTTGCGTCGGCGTGGACACAAGATGGACGCGCGCGCGCTCGCCCTCTTTTCTCACCGGGCCCGCTGGTCGTGGCACATTGGATTCACACACTCGCCCGCCTGCTACGTCGCCGATGCCGCCGGCCATTTTTTCAGATTAAAATGGATACATAGATAGTTCTAGCGTACACAGATAAAAGAAAAAGACCACTACTCGTCGCTTTCTGACTCCGACTCGGTAATGTCCTCCTCTGACGTTTGAAGGTAGGCGTCAGCAAGCTGCTCGTCTTCAAAGTCCCAACCCGAGTTTCTTGTAGCTTCAGTTTCAATTGAGCTGTCTGCTTCCGCGAATGCTTGTCCTCTCGATAGGCGGCTCGCTCCCTCCTCCTCGCGTCCCTCTCCGATCTCAATTGCTTATAGAACTGGCGCTCGTAGACGATGTCCTGTGGGTAGTCTCCTCGCCACAGCACCAAGGCTTCCACGTCCTTCTCTGCGATGACGAGGCGACGCTGCCGCCTCCGATGGACACGATGATCCTCGTCAGTGAAAAGCCGCGGGAGAGGCGCCAGATCCTGCGTCCGCTGGCTCGACACGTTGGGAAAATTCATATCCCGACGAGGCCTCAGGAGGCGCCACGCCTCCGCGTCGTGTGCGCGGGCCGTCTCCTCTGCGGTGTTGAAGGTGCCGAGGACGAGACGTTTCTCGCGAAACCAGATCTCGGTGGAGAAGGCGCTGGAGCGGCGCTCGCGGACTCCGCGAAAATCCGAAGCGCATAGGCGGCGGATCGACATGGTGGCGCAGAGGCGGCGAGAGTGGGCGGCCGACAGAGTGTGGAGGGAGCGCCTTCTTTTATAGCGAGCGCCGGTCGCGGCGCGCGCGCGAACCTTTCCCGCGCGCTGTAACGCCAAAACCAGCGCGCGCGAACCTTTCCCGTGTGCTGGAGCGTCAAAATCAGGGCGACGGCACGATGTTAAACGCGCGCGGTCATGAAAATGGGTCGGCCCGTTGGGCGCACTGCCGACCCAAAAATAAAAGAGGGCGGACGGCGGACGGGCGGCCGACCCAAACAGACAAAAAGCGAATAAAAACACCGTCCGTTTGGGTCGGCCCGTTGGAGTTGCTCTTACGGTCGAATGCGAAGTCCCGCCTTAACCTAAGGAGAGCCGAGGCTCGGCTTGGGAGGCATGGAGGTGGGGGGGTGGTTTGGTTGCTGTATGCTGCGGCAGAGGTGAGAGACGATCGGAGAACTTGTGCGTGCAGGAGGACTTCATATACTCCGGTAACCTGTTGGTGCTGCTCCCATATATAGGCCGGACGACCTGCTGTAGTTGTAGACCGACGAGCCTGCGCATCCTTTTCTCCTGGCGTATACCGTTTTCCCAAGGGCACGCACGGCCGTGTTGGCAAGGCAAGACTCAATCAGATTCCAGTTGTGTGGATATAAAACGGGGTCAAGAGGGTACAAGGACAACGTCTTATTCAAGAGTCTGACCAGACACGTACAAGGACAGATTAGAAGAGCCTTTTGCTGGCTCCGCCAACACCACTTGCACAACACAACACAAAATGACTCAAGACTCGGTATGCTGTACATTTACTCGAACTGCAGAAAAACATATGAAGCCAGCAACATTTTGGACTTGTTCTTTATCTCTTCCAGACTTGCACGGTTGATGGTTTTTGCTTCTTATAGAAAAGGTTGACTTACTATACGTCTGCACAATAGACTGTACACGGATGTAACCGAACAAAAGGAATACTGCGTTTTACAAATGAAGCGAATATCACATAAAGTTGAGCTGCACACAAGGCACCACTACTAAGATTGACATGACAAGAAGCATTTTCTTTCAGAAACAGCAGAAAAGGCAACATCAAGTTTTCTGCAGTCATCAGCCATGCAACTCAGATCAATAACATCACACATCCATGAAAAAAAAAGTGTCAATGGCGATTTTGAGCCATGTGCATGTATGTCAAATGCAGTGTAATCTTCCCCCACACGAATTATGGCATCGCATGGGAAGATAGCGGTGTGTTTCTTTTGGTTCACCGGCAGCAGAACATAGTTCAAAACCAACACTATAGGATTCTACTGTGTGAAAAAGACAAGGGCAGCAAACACACATGCTATGTTCATTCCAACTAAACCAGAGTGAGCGAACATAGATCCAAGGGGAAGCAATGTTTGCCTGCCATGTGATATGCCAATGAGTGATTCCATGTAATTTCACCTGTAGTGGGACTTGAAACAATCGGATGACTCGCATCGGCCTTAGTTCTGGTGACTGACACGCATCTGATCAGGCCTTATGCCACTCTCTTCTAGCAAAAACTGTTTCAACCCAAGTAGCAGCAGCTCATTTCCCTTCGAACATATGATTTCGACAATCTCAAGCTGTTCACATGTAAACGATCTATCCTCCAGCTCGCCGATGACTGCAGATACAACCTCGTTGTGATATCGTGGCTGGCAATTAAAAGAGAACAGTTTTATCTTTACTGTGCATGCTCAAACTTTCATGGAAGGATAAATGCAATGGAGAAGACGGTATATACCTCGTTTAGTTTAAGAGTTAGCTTCTTCAGATTAGGTGAGTTCTGAAGGAAGACTATCATGGCATATAAGTCCGCATGCATGCACCACCTATCAAGAGTCAGGTTTGTAAGATTGTTGAATGTTGGGCACCATCCGTGATTATTTTTCACCTCCAGCTGCAAATGATTCAAATGTTAAGACACAACATAAACCCATGCCGTATTCTTCAATTTCTTTTTTCTGCTTCAACCAAACTTGCCAAAAATATAAGGAGGGAGTTAACATAATGTGATTACGTTTCTGATTGGTTGCCGTTGAAAATCTTAGAACTATAGCTTTGGAGCAAATTGGATATGAAAGAAAAAAAAATCACAGCACAAACAGAGATCATCTTAACAAAATAACCATATTAGACAATGATATACTTATTTTTGTTCATCGATAGAGCCATGGAGCACATGTGATTAAAACATCATGGTTGCTTCACATGATAATCTGTTGCATTGGTCCAATCTGTTTGTAGGAGTTAGCAATAATGGTTTCAGCAATTGCTGAGGCCCTTCACATAAGCATATGCTGAAGCTACATTATAACTCAGTTATTGTACTAGTTTTATATTATGAGAAAACTAAGATACTCTGGTCAACAATTTGATGAATCAACAAATGAGCATACGAAATGGAATGAGTGGAGACCAGACAGCACTGGTCATCCTATCAAGAGGTTTGATTTGCACTTATGCTATGTAATGAATCATCTAGTATAACTTGGAAGGGCTAAGGCAGAAGAAGAAGAAAACATGCTTAGGTTGCAGATTTTGGTATGGATAAATATCTCAAGATCAATGTAATCTATAAAAAACCAGAAGCATACCTGTCTATCCCCATAATAGAAATCCAAACTTCTAACACCAGAGAGGCCCCCGAGAAACTGCCTGATACCATCAGCATCACAAGTTGTGATATCTCCTTCTGAAAGCAATACTGATGCAGTCTCTAGTGATGACATGTTCTTTAGTATAGGTAGCCTGGCCCCGGAAGGACACTCTTGGACGGACAGAGAAATGAGGCTTGGAGCAGAAATAGAGACTTGGGCATCGTGCTCAAATGAGAATGAGAACCCGATAGTATCAGAGAGGATCAAAACCTTGAGTGTGTCAGAGAAAATGTCAAGGTCCTCAATGTCGCAGATTGATAGGAAGAGATATTCCAATGCTGGGCAGCCTTTTCGGAGGCGGTCAAAGAAACCTAGGATCAGTTGAGCATTGGTAATGTGCAGTCTTTTCAAGTACGTTGAAGTGAATACCCAGGGAAGAAGCTGCAGAGGTTCGCTGTGATTGCCTATCTTGACAGTCTGAGCCTTGTACTGTAACGCATGGCGGATCCATAGGTTGGCTTCATCAGAGTTAGCACTGAGGCGGCCGACCCCGACCACCAAGCTGTACTGCAGCCGGAACTCCTTCAGGTCTACGCGTTCACGGAGAATCAGCAAATGGTTCACAAACATCTTGAACATCTCCTCGCGCTCCAAGTCGTCTGCAGCAGCCCTGTCCTCAAATTCCTCGAAAGACACGTCGATGCAGGTCACCGACCGCCAGAGGTATCGCCAGCGCCGTGCCAGCACGCATGTCTGCACAGCTTTGCGTGAGCGCAGGTGGGAGAGAACATGGATGAGGAGCTCGTCCGGGAGGGCGCTGATCCTGTCTTCCATGCTCCCGTCGCCCGACGCCTCCGCCATGGGGTCAGAGCTCAGAGGCGTTTCGTCGAACAGGTGGTGTGCAGGGGGCTGCAGCAACGAAAATGAAGAAATACAAGCCGTGAATCCGCAGCTCGGGACAAGATTTGGGACGGCAGGAAGAAGACGAACGCAGAGAAACAAATTCAGAGAGGAAATGTCGAGAGAATCAACGAGGAGAGGCGAGAGGGATCCAGAGCATACCTCCGGTGGTGCGCGAGGGCGCTCAACTCCGTCCACCCCACAGCCGGGTGGAGGCAAATGCACCGCCACAGCCTTGATGAGTAAGCATCCAGTCTTTATTTCGAAAGAGAGTAACCACCGGTCTAAAATGTGACCACCACCGAGTAAAGTGAAAAGAATACCGTAGAGTTTCGGTAATCCATTTCTGAGCTCAGACTCAGCTGCACCTGCTCTAACGAAAAAAATCAAAATAAATATTAGAAAAATTTGAAAAATTCCAATTTTTTTGTGTGTGATAGATAATTTAATGCGTGAGGTCCGCTCTAATTTCCAAATTATTTAGACATCTGAGCAGCTCTCGGAAAAAAAGACAAATTTGAGGTCTGTAAAAATATATACTATTCATGCGCTATTCTGACCCGATTTGTCTTTTTTGCTAAGAGCTTCTCAGAAATCCAAATGACCTAAAATTTGGAGCGGACCTCACGTGATAAATTGTCTACCATGCAAAAAAAAGGAATTTTTTGAATTTGTTTGTGATTTTTTTTCTGAGCAGGTGTAGATGGAGCTGGGCACCGAAACACTGCACTCGTAGAGTTTCCGTTTTTCTAGAGAAGTTATTTTCTTTTAAAAGGGCCCAAGGCGGTATGATAAAAAACATAACTCCTTACAAACTCATCCATACAAAAGTGTAAAGTAGCATTTCAATTCTTGGGGAGCCTAAGTCTTTTTTTTTCTCATGCATCCATCGACTTCACGTCGTGAGCATAGCTTGATGCCATCTCTGGCCTCTGCCTCGGCGAAGCAAACTCTTTTGAAGCCACGAGCTTGTAAAAGCAGTTTTCAGAAAGTCGTTGATGTAGACCGACGATCACTATCCATGAATCAAATTGCCGCCCTGAAGAAGAAAACGCCGAGAAAGGCATGTAGAAACTCCAAAATTCATTAAATTCGGATGAATCTAGACATATCCACCGAAAACCAAAATCGGTCGGACCCCGAAAGACCCACCGAAGACACAACTCCACACGCCCTTTGTTGGCGAATCATCCCACAAGTAAACTATAAATCAACTATACTAATTCACATAGGTTTCGGATTACCAGATTTTCTAAGTGATTTGGTGATTTCTGAGCAATCGACGCATGTATTTCCTCTAAAATCTGGTGTACAACTTAACTCCAATCGTGCAACGCTCCACCATCTATGATGCAGCGTGCCATGGCTTCACTGCCTATGGTGCAATGTGCAATGGCTCCACTGATGTATTCATCAATAAAAAGCTCTCTTTCTTTCCCCGTCAAGGTTTCCCACCTCGCCTCTAGGCCTCACCATTGTTTCACGCGTGTGTCTCCCAAATCCCAACGGCACCCACACACATCCTCCTTGACCTCGCAGTCGGCCCGCACCTCACCAGAGCCTTCATCATCAGGCCCCTCCTGGTGGCTCAACAGGCATGCAGTAATTGACGGTTGCATGAGGTAATTCATGCCTAGAATTTGAGTGTAATTTATCCTGAAATTTGGAATCCCGACACTGAGCATGCATTTTCACCAAGAGTGAACAAAGAAATTGTAGTTTATATTCCAAGACGTAGCCCATTTTATATACTACTGAATGTATAAAAAGGAAGAAAAGAGAAAAAAGAAAGAAATCCTAGCTATGTGCTCCTTAGCTCCTATGTAAAGAATAAAGCGGGGGGAGAGGCGGTCTGACTATGTCGAGGCCGCGTTCCCCAGATGTGGTGGTGCGACAACCGTGGTCTGTGGGGGTGGTTGCTCTGAGCAGCTTGGGCTGCGGGGTGGCTAGGTCGTGTGACATTTCTGCACGAGGGAGAGATGTGGCGTGTCGCGGGGGGGGGGGGGGGGGGGGAGGGGGGAGGGGGGGCGGCTCGGAAGGTGGTGTTGGTGGACTAAAAAGTGTGACAGGGCAGATGAAAGTCTCGAGTGTGATGATCTTGTGTTGCGTGGGTGTCGAGCTTCAAATTTGGCGTAGACTCTTATGTAGTGCATGCATCTTCAATGTTGCAGAAGCATGCCATGTATACTTTTTCCATGGTAGTCATGACTTCTTTACTTCAGCAGTGGTGGGACTCGACTAGTTTGGAGCGGGTCACCCTTGATTTGTATGCGCTTGGTTGGCGTGCCATCAACAAGAGTGGGCATGGTCCTGCCGTGTCGGGTTTTGCGTGTGCTTTGACCTTGTGCTGAGAGTGTGTGTGACCCTGTGGAGTTTTTGATGGAGTGGCATTGTCCTTGGCTGGGTCGGTTTTCAGCCGTTTTTCGTACTTAACTGAGCAACAATCTTGTTCTTAACTTATATACTTAAAAAATTCATCCCCACTATCTTATTTACTTTGACATGCAACCTATCCACATCATAAGATAGGTTCACCATGTAAAAATGATTTCCCGCCACTGACTCTTCATGCGCATGATCGCACTAACTCTTCATGCACATGCAGTCTACCACAAATAACCATCAACTATTTTTTTCATGCACTGTCAAGCAACCACGTCATCCTAGGTTTCTTTTGCTATCTATATATGTCTTAACGACATCTGTTCCACTCCAGACATTCAACACGAGTGCTCATCCAACCATTTGATTAGACTTCATGCGTTGTTAATGCGATTATCTCATTCTGAAACCCCAAACAAATGTATTTTCTCATTAGCATTCTCTTGTGCTTCCTATACACGTCTCTTTTGCTCCCCACAGCCCACAGAATTGCGCTAAACAGAATTCCAAGCCCAATTTGATTCCATTGCGTACATAGAGGTAGCTCATCAAGTTTTTTCTTTTTAAGAATCCACTGTTCCCATGCAACCATTTAATCTCATTTTGGTTCAATTGCATACACTCAAGTAGCTAATCTGGCTTTTTTATGATATAACTAAGCTTCACCTAACCTCATATCGCCTCGCTGATGCATTGTTAAAAATTAATAGAACAAAAATCACACTCATTTTCGGCTTTTTCATCAAATTTTCTTTTGATGCTTACTCTGAACAATATTTCTTTCAAACAATTTTTTTCAACAACTTATATTATTTCATATACTTTCTCATGTTTTTAAACATCAAATTATTTGTTGATGGTTTCCATAACAACGCACAAGGTATCATCTAATAGTTAATAAAAACACTTCTTCTTCGGTACAACCCCTTAGACATATGAACGGATCAGATCTGCCCATACCCCTTCGTAAGAAAGGATAGGATGGTCCTTTTACGAAATACGTCGTCCGGACCGTACAACAGTGAGCAGGAAACTGGGCCGGCCCAGCAGCAAACGATATGTGTAGTGGACTTATAGTAAAACTGCTGTGTAGTGAAAGAGTGGAAAATCCTAAAAAAATTGCTTCCAGCAGGAATCGAGCACAAGACCTCCACAATAACACAAACGAGCACAACCACCAGAATAAGCCAGATATCTTAACAAAAAGCAGCGAGGCCTTTTAAGAACTACGACCAGTGACATAGTTGACCATTTTTTTGGAAATTAGAACGTGACTTTTTTTAAACCCCGACATTTTTCCAAATTGTAAACAAAAGTTTTAAAATTCAAAAAAATTCCAAAAAGTGGAACCCATTTATAAACTCCGAACCGATTTAAATGAGACTTTTTTTAAAAAATTCTGACAGTTTTTAGAACACAAACTATTTTGAAACTTTAAACTTCTTTGAAATGCGACCATTTTTTTGATATTTTCAAAATTTTAAATAAATAAATATGTTGAACATTTTTTGAACTTTGTGGTTCTGAAAAACAAAATGGTTCATGAACGTTTTTAAACATTCGGGAAACAGATAAAAACTGGCCTGAAACCATCTAAAAGGTTCTGAAAACCGGCATATACAGAGGCAACGAACAGATTGAAATGGGATGGCTCATGTTCACTCGTATCGATTGGGTGTGTGTGAAACAACGACTGTTTGACATAATAAGCGTCCAATAGAGTTTCCCCCAACAGGCGCCGGATGGGATCGATGCCGTCCCCTAGTTAAGCCAGCGGCTAAGCATTTTTTCCTAACTTTTTTAATTCTTTTCGAAACTTGTTCAAAATTTTGGAAAATTATTTGGAAAACCCTAAAATTTTCTTGTTTTCAATTTTTTAGAATTTTAAAAATATTCTGGAATCTTAAAAAATGCCCGTGTTTTCGAATATTTTGTTCGCAAATAGAAGAAATGCCTGTGTTTCAAAAAATGATAATTTTATAGAAAATTACGTTGTTTCCTATTCTCGTTCAAATAATTTCATCAATTGTTGGGAATTTATTATCAATTTTGGAGAAGGTGTTCAAACTTGTAAAATTTTCATACACAATTTGAAATTTCAAAATTGTTCACAAATTTCAAGACATGGTTAGTTCACAACAAAATGTTCATGTTGGTTGATAATGGCAGCAGTTACAAATAACAGAAGCTTTCGAATTGGGAAAAACTACATGCTCACGGGACTCATCTGGCCTAGTCTATCATACTCCTCTCAACTAGTGGGTTCTTGGACTATGGATAAATGACCCCAAATTTTTTCAGCAGCCTGGTACAGACACATGAGGCATCCATCCCAGGTTTGAACGACTTCCGACATCGTTTGCATGTTGCGACACGTCCGACCATTTATCGGTCCTTTTTCACCAAGAAAACTCCAGAAAATGATTTTTTTTTCGAAAACTCAAACAACTTGGGATGGTGCCTTAAATTGGCCATATAAGCTCATGGAATAAATTTGGGTCATGTGATGGATGCCGAAAAAATGGTCTCAAACGGACTCTTCTCGCCTACCCGAACACTCTCCATTGAATATGGTCTATTTATTGACATGCATGAAGTGATCTAACTTTTGTCAGCAGGTGGGCATGCCCATGGTAGGCATCCATGCCATGTTTGAATGAATTCCGACACCGTATGCAAGTTTTATAACGTCCGACCATCTATGCCAGGTTTGAAGGAAAATATATTTAAAATCATAATTTAGGTAGGTACTTAAAACTGTTATTTTAAGTTTTTAACATAACTAATAAGGGACAAAATTGAAAATTGTAAAGACTTTCGAAAAAACATTTAATAAATATTTGAAGGAAAAAATATTTTAAAATCATAATTTAATCACCTGGTCCGATCTCGTCAACAACTTCACCGTGTCAGCTAACAACGCACCCTCGGCCGGCAATGGCTACGAGCTTGTATAATAAAGAACATAAGGAAGCAAGCACATGGATACCAGACTTGAAGCTAATATTATGGTGAATACATAATACATGTGATATGAGAATACGAAGCCTATGGTTTTGGAGATGGGAATGAAGCAAATATTTAGGTCATTGGAAATATGTTATACGGACCAATGAAGCATGTTAATTTTGAGTTGATGTGGAGGCAAAATTTTAACATAGTTTTGGTGCTGCAAATGAATAGAGACGAATTTTTTTGGCTGTTTTTTAGCTGCACTGGAAGTAAATTTTGGTAATATTGGATACAAATTTCGCTAGACTGATTATTTTCCTTTAAAATCTTGAATTAGTTTTCTAAGATTTATTTTGCTTCCTTAAATCAGTGATTTGTTTTCCAATTCACGTGATCTATGTGTAGTTATTACTTATTAGTTTCCATCAATCATGTAAGGGAAAAGCTTTGCTGGCGCACGTTCTATGCCTTCCAATGGGATGGTCTGTCAGTTTCTACAAATCAAATTTCCGCAACAACAAAAAAAGTTTCTACAAATCGAATGATGATGAAGTGGTCTGATTTGATCCCTAGCGGTTCTGTTTTTTTTGTGTCACATCTGCCGCGTGAACAAGAAGAATCAAATGTTGTATGTAGCATAGCAGCTTGAGGTGTCCCAGTTGGATACTGCCAGTGGATTCATACAGAGAAGTAAAGAGTTCGAATATCACTACCAGCATCTATTTTTGAATGTTAAAGAAAATATTAGTAAGGAAATATTAGTGGGCCGAGCCCAGGGCGTCTGTTAGCACAGAGTTGGGCTCTCCAAATGAACAAACGTACGGCGTATACGTCTCGCGGACAACCCATCGTACACACAAAAAATAGATACAATATGTGAAATGTCGATACTACCCTTTATACGTTTTAGAGAGGGGGTTGCATCGAAGCGGGATTCAAAACAAAAAATGTCAAAGCTTTTACCTCATGTTTAAAAAAATGCATTATGTCATCTTCGGTGCAAAATCGTCATTGATTAGGTGCACCACTTGTATTGTTTGGATTATTATCTTTGTTCTTTATAACAACTACCGTGCAGAGAGTTGACAAAGTGTCTATTACTAAACTCGTAGTGCCGGTAAACTCTCCTCCTCATGCATGCCACTCTGAAGCTAATCTAGTACGGAGTACAAGTCAATGCAAAATTGCTGACAGCTGTGAGTAAAATTCTCCCACCCGCAACACTAGAAAATGCACCAGGTCGCCACCGTACCCTCTACCCATATCTCGGGCCGCATGATAAGGCAGGCCCTCGCTGTGATCGGCGTCGGCTCTCATTCCTCTACCTTCGAAGTACGAGCCGGCGAAACTCTTCCAAGCAGAAGCAGCTAGCCTAGCTCCATGGCTTCGTTCGGGCCGACGGGGTTGCCAAACTCAGAGCACCTACGGCACACCAACAAAGGGACGATGATCTTCAGCTACACCTGCGTCGGCCTCACGGGCGCCGCGCTCTTCTCCGTCATCTTCTTCTTCTGCTACCAGCTCCGCAACCGGGCGCCGGTGGCGGCTGCGGGGGCGGAGACCGGCCGCCGCCGCACCGTGGACCTTGCCAAGCTGCCGGAGTTCGCGTACACCCACTCCGCCAGGCACAGCGGTAAGGAGGGCGGCGGGGAAGGCGCGCAGTGCTCGGTGTGCCTCGGCACGGTGCAGGCCGGCGAGATGGTGCGGCTGCTGCCCTTGTGCAAGCACCTGTACCACGTGGAGTGCATCGACATGTGGCTGGCGTCCCATGACACTTGCCCGCTTTGCCGCGCGGAGGTTGAGCCCCAGCCCCCGGAGGACGACGGCCAGCCCGAGGTGACGACCGAGCTGCCGGTCTAGGGCGTCGGCCGGTCACCGAAGCTGTCTTCCGCAAGGTGCATGCTAGTTTAGTTTGTAGCTTGTCGCCTGTGTTAGTTCTCATACAGCATGTAGTTGTAACTTGTAAATGCCTCCGTATACAGAGAAAAAAATATTCTGTGTACAACGGATACTGCAACATCACCGCTCCTCCTGTACTACAATTAACGTTCTCCCTTTAAGAGCTTAGAAGTAAACAGATGAAGTTAGAATATGACTAAACAAATTCTTTTTTTACTGGCAACAATCAAATAAAATTATGGGCCCATGTACACTTTTGGGACCAACATGTATATATGGAATAGCCAAAATGTACAAAGTTGCTCCTCTATGCACCAAGTCATCTCCAAAAGTTAAATATAATTTTGAGGAATTTTATAGTGTGAATGTGAGATAAAAATTGAAAGACCAATGTTTTGTGAAGTACTCTACCTCTCTAGAACTATTTGGGGGCCTACTTACACAAATTGTGTAGCGAATAATATCAAAGTTGCTCCTCGACATGTAGACCGTGCAATACAATTTCATAAGAATTGTGGAAATTTTATTTTGTGAACAATTAAAAAAAAATTCTGAAGTTTTAGGAAAGTCCACATAGGTTGTACTTGTACAGGTCATCCTTTTGATAAGCGCAAAGTAGCTTCTCCATATATGAAAATATTGCTCAAATTTTAGTTGTTTTCGAGTAACTTGTTATGTGTGAACATGAAAATTAATTTCTGAACATCAAACAACAAACTTCCATAGAATGGATAACCTCCAGTTCATGTGAAATCCAAACATTAAATCATATTAGAATTGGATCCCCCCCCCCCCCCCCCCCCGCCCCCGTGGCAAAATAGTAGTTGGATCTGGATCTGGAATCCAACTGAATGAATCGAGTTCAATTCTTGGGAGGCAAATGATTTTTAGGATTGGTTATATTGAAATAATATAGTTTGGTTCTCATAAAAATGTCTCATAATCATATAATTTTGCACTTGTGTATTTAAAACCATGGGTTTGCCTGCACAATAGAGGGAAATTAGGAAAATATGCTGCTGGGGGTACAACCCGCCAGGAAATTGAATAGCGATGCACATTCTTTTCCTCTGTCTGGCCCTCCCTCTCTATCTATCCAAGAGATGGAAGGGCAGAGTTTTTTTTTGGTTTTCATCTTTTCATCAAAGAGTTGAACAATGAAGATACATGGCTCACCTTTTTTCTCTTTGTGTGTGCATAGCTAGCTGCAATGCATCTCTACTACTTGTCAACCGGTTCACCCCTTCCCACCACGTCCGTGCACCAATTTTTTTCATCCTGTTGGGGACTTTCCCCCATCAAGCCATATTGGCCGCACCTTTCAAGTACGCCGTTCAATAAAATTAATTTACTTACCTTTTGTACCACTACATCAACTCCACCTTAATTAACTTACCTTTTGCAATAACAGGGGATTACATTGCTCAATTCCATGTCATATTTCACCTTCCTATACGCTGCTCAATCACATTAATGTACTTACCATACATGATTCATGCTACCAAATTTATTGAGACAAAAACTATTTGACCCCGTGGCTACGCACGGACACATACCTAGTGTAAGAAAAAATTGCAAGAGAATCTATGATTTGCGAGAAAATTTTGCAATAGAGGCGCAATAAGATTCTTCTTTTTTGCAAGAAAGAGGCCTAGGATTCACAAGTTTGTAACATGAGTAGCTGTCATGCTTCTGTCCTGTCTAGTTCAGCAGAGGACGTACATGGCTATCCTCTGTAACTAAATATAAGATGTTGTTGTAATTTGAACCGCAAAAACATCTTATATTTAGTTATAGAGGAAGTAACATCTAAGCAATAGTCGTTGGATGGCGGCACTGTGATGGGCGATGGATAAAGGGGTGGTGCAATGCCCCGGTGATTATACCGGACAAAGAAGCAAAAATAAGCGACAGCTCCCAGCCATTTCTTTCACTCATATATAACCCTTTCCAATTTAGATAACGAAAAATTCCAAAATATTGGGATATGCTGGGGTATATAAAAGTCGCTAAAAGTTAAATTGACAGACAGAAAAGAGACGTTGAATGCTTCCACTCTTGTGTTAAAAAAAAAGCATGTCATACGGCCTCTTCAACATGTAAATATAACACAAGGTTACTTTAAACAAAGGAACATACGTTATGTTTTGCATGTCCCCGTCTCCAAGCAAACTTCCGTTGACAAACAAAGGAACGTATCACCTGACCTATACGACCTTCGGCCAGTTGCTAAAGTCAACTAGCACCGTAGGTAGCAGCCGTGAAGGATGTTAAATCACACATAAACAAACCTCTGTCCATTATATAAACTTGGTTGAAAATTCAAAACTTTCTTCCATGCCCACAGATTCATCGTTATCCATAGTGCCGGTCCGTTGAATTCCACACTACCCTCTTGTATAGTCCTGTACTAGTAGTATAAACCTGAAGCAATAATGAGTCGTATAATACTTCCTTCGTAAATTAATATAAAAGCATTTAGATCACTAAAGAGTGATCTAAATGCTCTTATATTAATTTACAGAGGGAGTACTAGGCAAGCTAAGTCTGACTTGTGAAAGATTCGTAGCACGTACCATGCCGCGTCCGCGTGCACGCATACCATGGCTGGCAGCGCCGCTGGATCGATGCGATTACGGGCAAGACTACGGGAGAAGTCCCGTTGCAGGTGAACTGTTAGATCTTGAATGAATGCTCTAGATTGGCCATGTTGGAGCTGGTAGAGGGATTTGTTTTGTATACAGGTGTCAGTCAGGGTCGTTTTTGCGAAACAAACATCGAGCTCTCCACCAACTCCCCACGGTCAATCTAGCGCATCCATAAGAGATCCGGCGGTTCATGTTAATTTATTTATCTTTTACCCGAAGACGTGCTTCTATTGCAATCTTCTCCTGCGGGCTTTTGTCAACCTTTCTTGTCTGCCCATTAGGGCATCTTCAACAATAATCCACAAATTTTCTTCCGCATACAAAAGCCGACCATCCAACGCTACCTGCATACATTCCAACAACTTTTTAAATCAACTGGATGAAATTCATGCAAACAAGGCGGATTTCATATAACCTGGATGACATTTATTACATTTTGGATAGTTTTTAACTAAAAACTATACCGGACTAAGGTAAAACTAGTCTACGGCCGGTGTGGCGGATATCCATGCGCACGACACGGATACCCTTGACTAGTCTACGGTCGGCCACGGTGGATCTCCATTCTATTCCCCATGTCCGGCAGCCCTCTCGCTGTACCGCCGTGAGCTCCGGAGGTATGTGCTTCAGCGCAAAGGGCAACTCGCTTCCCCATGTTCGGCAGTGTTGCTCATCGGAATGGAACCCCCACGATGTGCTTCAGTCGGAGGGGAATGGAGCAGCGATGGCCTGCGACCGGGCAAGACACTGGCTGTGTACGCTGACGTCGCCTCGGTGGCAGCCTTCATGAGACCTAAGTGGCGGCAGCCTCCCGTGTTCTTATTCTCCTCGATGATGGCAGTGGCCGCAGACGTGCTTACCACCGTTTCGTCCATCTCCGTGAATCTGGCTTCTTTCTCCGCCGGCAGGGCGCGGTTACGCTACGTTGACGGATGACACAGTCCCGGGCATATGAGGAGCGGTACGACATGACGTCATCCATGGTAGCCACGATGCCCGTGCCACCGTGCTCCCCGCGTGCCGGCCTGAAGCAACTAGCCGCTTCTTGGCGAGCTGGCTTGGAGCGACGAGTTGATGAACGGCGCACCGACTTGGAGCTTCTGCATCTACGAGCTGGACTGCAGCATCCTACATCGTCAAGGGTGTTGGAGCAAAGCGTTGCCTACCTCATATCCGGCGGGCTCGACGAGCAACCCAGCTGGCTTTTATGCCTGAGAACTCCCCTTCCTGCTTGCTGGATGCCATGGAGATTGTGGAGAAAATGGTGCGATTTTTGCCCAGCGTCTGGCACGGTTTAAATAGCAGGCTGACGGACGGGGATAACCGACATTGTGTTTAAGGATGAGCGGCTCGCAAATGGATGTGTGGCCCGAGTAGGTTTCCCGGCGCAAGCGCGGGCTTAATGGAGGAAGGCGGGTAGTCTGTGGTCGTTTGAATGCGGCGAAGAGGCGTGTTCAGTCGGGCGTGCAACGGGTGGCGTCTCTCGGTCGGCGTGCTGCTTCAATGTTGGCAATGAGAGGCCTCGTCTGTCTGTGCAGCCCTCCTGTCTGGTGAAATCACGACATCAGTGTCGGCCACTGCATGCTCTGGGCCGGCATGAATGGATCGCGGCAAGCAGCACAGACGTTTGATGGAAAGCACGGGAGAGCTGGGTGGAGTTTTTTGGTGGGCCAGAGCGATTTGAGGGTCTCCAGTTTCTGGGAGGAAGTACGTTCGGACCGCCCTACGGACCGATACATTGGATGGCTCGCGGTTCGGACTGTGCGGTCCAAAATATGCAGGCGGTTTGAGGGTCAACATTGGAGATGCGCTTATTCATATAAAGGATGCTAGACTACCAGCCCTTCGGGAGCCTTCGCGGGCAAGAGTGCCCTCTTCGTTATCAGTTTCGTGCGCGTACGGTGCGACTAGCTCCCTGGGGCTCTCCACGCTATCCAATTTTCTTGGATGGTGCGCACCCGGGCAGCGTGCCTCATGGGTCCATGATGGGTGGACGGTGGGCGCGGTCGGGGCCACAGTCCTATGGTGTTTTCGGTCGCGCCCGAGTTGCCCCACGCGGGACTTCGATGCCTGGTCCGGTTGTCTGCGTCTTTGGCCCAGCCAGGCTGGTTCGGTCGCAACAGACAGGGAGTGTGTCGCACTCGCATGCGCTGCCACACTCATGGGGCCTCCATCGGGCTGGTTCACTCACGCCAGCCATGTCTTGTGCCACGCCCACATGGAGTGTGTCGCACTCGCATGCGCTGCCTCACTCATGGGCCTCCATCGGGCTGGTTCGCTCACGCCAGCCATGTCTTGCGCCACGCCCGCATGGCCGGCTCGCATGTGGCGCCAGCTTGTCATGACCGTTTGCGCCGTGCCAGGCTAGTTCGCTCATGCCAGTCAGGTCCCGTGTCATGTCCGCAGTACCAACTCGCATGCGGGTCTAGCCCGCCATGCTGTTTCGTTGGCCCTACATGGGTATGCGCGGGCGGCTTGGCAAACAGACGCATAGTCGGACAGGCCCCACGCATGGACGCACCCGTGGAATTTTTGGTATTTTCCTGAGGTTGTTATGTTTGGTGGATGTATAAAAGAAGGCCCTCCCAATGCCCATCAACCATGACTTATTTTCCCATGTACGTCCTTCACCATCCTGTCACATTCTGTTCTTCGCACGATGCAGCGGGCGCAACGCTGGTGCAGGTGGAACATAAGGAGAAGGGGAGCTAGATGGCCGGGGGGAATAACGCACGGTGGTAGGGTGGATTTGATGGCGGTGTGTGTATGTAGTGGAGGATGGCTTGCGGGTGAGCTTGAGGTGTAGGAGGTGAGATCCCTCTTTCCATATCTCATATTGCCATCGATGCCCTCTTCCTCTCACCTTATGCTCGTTGTGGTAGCTTGTAGCTCCTTTGAACATGCTAGGATGGAAATACATCAGCGTCCGGGTGTGTGTTCTTCAAGCATTGTCCTCTCATGGCAATACATGCTAGGGTGTTCGTTGCCCTCTGGGGTTTTTTCACATTGTCGTTCCTCAAGCACCGACTCGTATTTTTCTTCCAAGTTGTTATTACTCAAGCATAGGTATGGCATAATCGTTGGAGCTTGTGCTTAATTTATTTTACGTATATGCTTTCAAGAGAGTACTTGATTTCTGTACTATATATTGGATATAAATAATTGATGTGGCAGCATTTTTGGCTCCATGGTGGCACCTTTCATTGCCAAGGTAGTGGTTTCAATACGCGGTGCCTGTCGGTATCAAAACCGACGGATCTCAGGTAGGGGGTCCCGAACTGTGCGTCTAAGGTCGATGGTAACATGAGACAGGGGACACAATGCTTACCCAGGTTCGGGCCCTCTCTATGGAGGTAATACCCTACTTCTTGCTTGATTGATCTTGATGAATATGAGTATTACAAGAGTTGATCTATCACGAGATCGTAATGGCTAAACCCTAGAAGTCTAGCCTGTATGACTATGATCATGAATCTCCCTCCTCCGGACTAAGTCCTCCGGTTTATATAGACACCGGGAGGATCTAGGGTTACACCAGATCGGTTACAAAGAAAGGAATCTACTTATTTGATCGCCAAGCTTGCCTTCCACGCCAAGGAGGGTCCCATCCGGACACGGGTGCAATCTTCGGTCTTCGTATCTTCACAACCCATCAGTCCGGCCCATGACTAACAGACTGGACGCCCGAGGACCCCTTAGTCCATGACTCCCTCAGTAGCCCCTGAACCTGGCTTCAATGACAAGGTATCTGACACGTAGATATGTCTTCGGCATTGCAAGGCGGGTTCCCCTTTCCGAATACCCTAAGATAGTCTTCGGATGAAATGAACGTGTCCGGATCTGCAATAAAAGCACCACACACACAACCGTGGAGAGTATAATATTTCACGAATCCCATCTGCTAACAACTTTTGTAAGATGACATCACGTCTGTCCGGTCATTATATCGAACTGTTTTTGTCTGTCATTCCGCGTTTCAAGATGCGGTTTCCATTGGCACGTCTTGTCAAAGCAGAGATCGTGTCCCCCTTATTGCGGGATTCTCATCAATACGGGCACGGGTAATCCAACCGTGCCGTCTATACAGACCTTGGGAATAGGCGAGTTTTAAGGTGAGTGGGGAGGCTTTCGATATTTTACTGTCTTTATAAGGGGATAAGGACTCCCTTTCTTCTCCCACGCCTTCTTCCTCTTCCCTTCCATCCTTGAGCTCCAGCGCCCAAGTTCTCATCTTTCCCAACTCGAGCAAGCACTCAACCATGTCCGGATCCGAAGGTCAAGGCAAGTGGATGGCCTCCTCCGTCAAGGAGAAGGATATTACTAAGCTTCGGGCGGCCGGGTATCTGCCGAAGGAAGTCGCCCACCGTCTTCCAGCCAAGGGGCAAGTCGTCCCTACACCGAAGCCCAACGAGAGGGTGGTATTCATCCCTCATTTCATCCGCGGGCTAGGGTTTCCACTCCACCCTTTCGTCCGCGGGCTGATGTTATATTACGGGCTAGACTTCCATGATCTAGCCCCGAACTCTTTCCTCAACATCTCGGCATTCATTGTCGTGTGCGAGGCTTTCCTCCGCATCCAACCCCACTTCGGACTATGGCTCAAGGTCTTTAACGTGAAGCCGAAGGTGGTGGATGGCCAGCACGCAGAGTGCGGAGGCGCCATGGTGAGCAAGATGCCCAATGCCATCTGGCCAAAAGGTACTTTCGTGGAGACTGTCAAGGAGCGGCAGAAACTGTGGTTCTACATCACAGAGCCCCGCGGCACCACCTGGGCCGCGACTGCCGAATTCAACTCCGGAGCTCCGATACGGCTCACTTCCTGGATTGAGAAGGGCCAAAATTGGTCTTCGTCAGACGAGCTGATAGTGCTGCAAACGCGCGTTCAAAGCATGGTGGAAAAAGATATCAAGCTCGTCGACATAATCCAGGTGATGCTAGTTCGCCAGATTCTCCGGTGCCAAAGCCGAAGCCGCCCTTTATGTGAATTAAATCGGAAGAAGCACCAAACTCTAGAAAGGCTCTTCAGAACCACTCACGAAGACACCTAGAAGTTGCTCTTCAAAGGCAACGAGACGCCGCCAGCCATAGATTCGGACCGTGGGCACGACGTTACCCACCCCGCCAACGAGGTAAGCCTTTAACACACCCTCTACTTGCTTGTTTCAAGGATGATATCTGAACTTTTATTATCACTGCTTCTTCAGGAATGGATGGAGAGGGCGAAGCGGATTCGGTGTCCGGCTCCGCTACCCGAGGAACCGATCATCCCGCACCTGGCGAAGATGCTGGTGCCGGCGCCCTATACGGCACCGGAGAAGAAGGCCAAGAGGAAGGCCAAGGGGGTCCGAAGTGGCCCCTGCCGCAAGGGCTCTCCGGACGTGATGTCCGAAGACAAGACCCGCTCCTCCACCACCGAAGACGACGATGATGATGATGATGATGATGAGGAGGAGAGCGACTCTCCCCCTGATGGGGGGAGGAAGAAGAGGGCGGCCTCCACAAATCTAGAGGCGAAGGTGCCCAAGAGGGGGAAAGGCCCCCTTGCGGATAACTTCGCGTGGGACGTCGACAACAGCCCGGAGCGAAGCCCCCGGACCAAGCCCCTGGCCGCATCGTGAGTACTAAGAACCCGCACACATCCATTTATCCAGCCTCTCCTTCTTATGGTATTTTATATGGCTAATCATGTTATTGCAGTCCGGCCCACGACAGCTCCAGCGATCCTCATCAAGAGGCTCGTTGGATTCGAAGGCAATGGCCAGCGAGACACCGTCGACCGCTTACTCTCCCAAGGCCAAGCGAGACGATAAGGTGTTGTCCCAAAGGACCTTCCCAGACCAGGGAGAGGTTTAGGAGGCTGTCATGGTGGCGCCGGAGGGTGAAACCTCGGCCGCCGGACACATGGGGGAATAGACCCCCATGGAGACTAACGATGGGGGCCGTGCTTAGTTCGGCCCCCATCCGAGCACGGATCCAGGGACCCATACGGCCCCGGAGTCCGACAGGCAGCCTCGTTGATACGTCTCCAACGTATCTATAATTTTTGATTGCTCCATGCTATATTATCTACTGTTTTGGACTATATTGGGCTTTATTTTCCACTTTTATATTATTTTTGGGACTAACCTATTAACCGGAGGCCCAACCCAGAATTGCTGTTTTTTGCCTATTTCAGTGTTTCGGAGAAACAGAATATCAAACGGAGTCTAAAAGGAATGAAACCTTCGGAAACGTGATTTTCCCATCAGATAAGATCCAGGAGACTTGGACCCTATGTCAAGAAAGCCACGAGGCGGTCACGGGGGTGGAGGGCGCCCTCCCCCTAGGGCGCGCCCCCCTGCATCGTGGGCCCCTCGAAGCTGCACCGACGTACTTCTTCCTCCTATATATACCTACGTACCCCCAAACGATCGGGGACGGAGCCAAAAACCTAATTCCACCGCCGCAACTTTCTATATCCATGAGATCCCATCTTGGGGCCTGTTCCGGAGCTCCGCCGGAGGGGGCATCGATCACGGAGGGCTTCTACATCATCATCCAAGCCCCTCCGATGAAGTGTGAGTAGTTTACTTCAGACCTACGGGTCCATAGTTAGTAGCTAGATGGCTTCTTCTCTCTTTTTGGATCTCAATACAATGTTCTCCCCCTCTCTTGTGGGGATCTATTCGATGTAATCTTCTTTTTGCGGTGTGTTTGTTGAGACCGATGAATTGTGGGTTTATGATCAAGTCTATCTATGAATAATATTTGAATCTTCTCTGAATTCTTTTATGTATGATTGATTATCTTTGCAAGTCTCTTCGAATTATCAGTTTGGTTTGGCCTACTAGATTGGTTGTTCTTGCCATGGGAGAAGTGCTTAGCTTTGGGTTCGATCTTGCGGTGTCCTTTCCCAGTGACAGAAGGGGCAGCAAGGCACGTATTGTATTGTTGCCATCGAGGATAACAAGATGGGGTTTTTATCATATTGCATGAAACTATCCCTCTACATCATGTCATCTTGATTAAGGTGTTACTCTGTTTTTAACTTAATACTCTAGATGCATGCTGGATAGCGGTCGATGAGTGGAGTAATAGTAGTAGATGCAGGCAGGAGTCGGTCTACTTGTCTCGGACGTGATGCCTATATACATGATCATACCTAGATATTCTCATAACTATGCTCAATTCTGTCAATTTCTCAACAGTAATTTGTTCACCCACCGTAGAATACTTATGCTCTTGAGAGAAGCCACTAGTGAAACCTATGGCCCCCGGGTCTCTTTCTCATCATATCAATCTCCATCACTTTATTATTGCTTTGCTTTTACTTTGCCTTTTACTTTTTACTTTGCATCTCTATATGAAAAATACGAAAAATATTATTTATCATCTCTATTAGATCTCACTTTCGTAAGTGACTGTGAAGGGATTGACAACCCCTAAGCGCGTTGGTTGCGTTGAGCTATTGTTTTTGTGTAGGTACGAGGGACTCGCGCGTAGCCTCCTACTGGATTGATACCTTGGTTCTCAAAAACTGAGGGAAATACTTACGCTACTTTGCTGCATCATCCTCTCCTCTTCGGGGAAATCCAACGCAGTGCTCAAGAGGTAGCAAGAAGAATTTCTGGCGCTGTTGCCGGGGAGTCTGCGCAAAAGTCAACATACCAAGTACCCATCACAATCCCTATCTCCCGCATTACATTATTTGCCATTTGCCTCTCGTTTTCCTCTCCCCCACTTCACCCTTGCCGTTTTATTCGCCCTCTCTCTCTCTATGTCCTCCCTCTCTTTCTCTATTTGCCTCTTTTGCCCGTTTGCTTTTTGTTTGCTCGTGTGTTAGTTTGCTAGCTTGTCGTTATGTCAAGTCCTTTACCTTCTGCCTCTATGTCTGAAATTGGGAAAATTATTGTCGATATGGACAATAATAATATCATGAAAAATTCTGATGCTCCTGCTAAAGAACCTACCATCTTTCATACAAAAAAAATTCCGTGTTGGTAGTGGTAATATTATTGGAAAAGGAGTTATTCAAGATTTCTTTACTTGTGCCGGTGCTTTACCTTCTATGGGTAGTTCTATCCTTCACAGAACTAGTAGTCTTGCGGACGCTATTGCCGTGCTTGTAGTTGAACTTGAAAGACAATTCATGCACATGCATCCTTCCATACAAAGGATTTTTCTGGAATTTTCTAATATTGAGCATTCTTCTGTTAAGCGTGCCGCTACTATCTTTTTGGCTCATGAGTTTAGATTCATAATAAAAGAAGCCAAAGAAATCTTTGCGCATTATAGGGTGGACGCTTGCCGTCCCCCCATAGAGGCTATTCTCTTTGATCAAGAAGAAATAATGCGTTTTCAATCTCTAGACTATGTCGCTTTCAATGAAAATCTTAGAAAAAGGGTTCCTACCAATGTTTTAGTTGATAGAATTTCTGAACTTAATGATGATTTGGCTATTCGAAATAATTAACTAGGATATTCTCTTGAATATAGGCTCACAAAGTTCTGTCAAAAGAATGCTTATAATGATGAATTGGTTGTGCATTATGAAGGACCAAAGGAGGAACCTATACCTCCCAAGGTTGATCTTGGGGACTTTTGTCCCGTTAAATTTAGCCCTTTTGATTACTTTTTCTTGCCTCAAAGAAAACTTGCTGCCGAACATAGAGAATATGAAATGAGTTTTAATAATCTATCTTACTATTATGGCAATACCTAGATCTATTCTTGCTTGTTATGCCTAGCTAGGGGCGTTAAACGATAGCGCTTGTTGGGAGGCAACCAAATTTTATTTTTATTCCTTTCTTTTTGCTCATGTTTAGTAATAAATAATTTATTTATCCTCTATTTTGGTTGTGTTTTTTGTGTTTAATTAGTGTTTGTGCCAAGTAGAACCGTTGGGAAGACTTGGGGAAAGTCTTGTTGAACTTGCTGTAAAAAACAGAAACTTTAGCGCTCACGACAACTGCTGTCATTTTTATTTGGAAAGTGATATTTAGTTAATTCTTTTTGAAGATGATTAATAGATAAATTCCTCACGTCCAGAAATTTATTTTAGAATTTTTGGGGTTCCAGATCTTGCGCTAGCTACAGATTACTACAGACTGTTCTGTTTTTGACAGATTCTGTTTTTCGTGTGTTGTTTGCTTATTTTGATGAATCTATGGCTAGTAAAATAGTTTATAATCGATAGAGAAGTTGAAATACAGTAGGTTTAACACCAATATAAATAAAGAATGAGTTCATTACAGTACCTTGAAGTGGTCTTTTGTTTTCTTTCGCTAACGGAGCTCATGAGATTTTCTACTTTAAGTTTTGTGTTGTGAAGTTTTCAAGTTTTGGGTAAAGATTTGATGGATTATGGAACAAGGAGTGGAAAGAACCTAAGCTTGGGGATGCCCATGGCACCCCCAAGATAATCTAAGGACACCTAAAAGCCAAAGCTTGGGGATGCCCCGGAAGGCATCCCCTCTTTCGTCTACTTCTATCGGTAACTTTACTTGGAGCTATATTTTTATTCACCACATGATATGTGTTTTGCTTGGAGCGTCTTTTATGATTTGAGTCTTTGCTTGTTAGTCTACCACAATCATACTTGTTGTACACACCTTTTGAGAGAGCCATACATGATTTGGAATTTGATAGAATACTCTATGTGCTTCACTTATATCTTTTGAGCTTTATAGTTTTGCTCTAGTGCTTCACTTATATCTTTTGAGCTTTATAGTTTTGCTCTAGTGCTTCACTTATATCTTTTAGAGCACGGTGGTGGATTTGTTTTATAGAAACTATTGATCTCCCATGTTTCACTTAGATTATTTTGAGAGTCTTAATAGCATGGTAATTTGCTTAAAATCCTAATATGCTTGGTATGCAAGATTAATAATAAAACTTTCTTATGAGTGTGTTGAATACTAAGAAAAGTTTGATGCTTGATGATTGTTTTGAGATATGTAGGTAATAATATCAAAGTCGTGCTAGTTGAGTAGTTGTGAAATTGAGAAATACTTGTGTTGAGGTTTGCAAGTCCCGTAGCATGCACGTATGGTAAACGTTATGCAACAAATTTGAAACATGAGGTGTTATTTGATTGTCTTCCTTATGAGTGGCGGTCGGGGACGAGCGATGGTCTTTTCCTACCAAACTATCCCCCTAGGAGCATGCGCATAGTGCCGAGGTTTTTGAGGACTTGTAGATTTTTGCAATAAGTATGTGAGTTCTTTATGACTAATGTTGAGTCCATGGATTATACGCACTCTCACCCTTCCATCCTTGCTAGCCTCTTCGGTACCGTGCATTGCCCTTTCTCACATTGAGAGTTGGTGCAAGCTTCGCCGGTGCATCCAAACCCCATGATATGATACGCTCTGTCACACATAAACCTCCTTATATCTTCCTCAAAATAGCCACCATACCTACCTATTATGGCATTTCCATAGCCATTCCGAGATATATTGCCATGCAACTTTCCATCATTCCATTCATCATGACACATTCATTATTGTCATATTGCTTAGCATGATCATGTAGTTGACATAGTATTTGTGGCAAAGCCACCGTTCATAATTCTTTCATACATGTCACTCTTGGTTCATTGCATATCCCGGTACACCGCCGGAGGCATTCATATAGAGTCATCTTTGTTCTAGTATCGAGTTGTAATCATTGAGTTGTAAATAAATAGAAGTGTGATGATCATCATTATTATAGCATTGTCCCAAGTGAGGAATAAAAAAGGCCATAAAAAAGAGAACGCCCCCAAAAAAGAGAAAGTCCATAAAAAAGAAAAGGCCCAAAAAATGAGAGAAAAAGAGAGAAGGGACAATGCTACTATCCTTTTCCACACTTGTGCTTCAAAGTAGCACCATGATCTTGATGTTAGAGAGTCTCTCATGTTATCACTTTCATATACTAGTGGGAATTTTTTCATTATAGAACTTGGCTTGTATATTCCAACAATGGGCCTCCTAAAGTGCCCTAGGTCTTCGTGAGCAAGCAAGTTGGATGCACACCCACTAGTTTCTTTTGTTGGGCTTTCATACATTTATAGCTCTAGTGCATCCGTTGCATGGCAATCCCTACTCCTTGCATTAACATCAATCAGTGGGCATCTCCATAGCCCATTGATTAGCCTCGTTGATGTGAGACTTTCTCCTTTTTCGTCTTCTCCACATAACCCCCCTCATTATATTCTATTCCACCCATAGTGCTATGTCCATGGCTCGTGCTCATATATTGCGTGAAAGTTTATAGGTTTGAGATTACTAAAGTATGAAACAATTGCTTGGCTTGTCATAGGGGTTGTGCATGATGAGAGCATTCTTGTGTGACAAAAATGAAACATGACTAAACTATATGATTTTGTAGGGATGAACTTTCTTTGGCCATGTTATTTTGAGAAGACATAATTGCTTAGTTAGTATGCTTGCAGTATTATCATTTTTATGTCAATATGAACTTTTGTCTTGAATCTTTCGGATCTGAATATTCATACCACAATTAAGAAGAATTACATTAGAATTATGCCAAGTAGCACTCCGCATCAAAAATTCTATTTTTATCATTTACCTACTCGAGGGCGAGCAGGAATTAAGCTTGGGGATGCTTGATGCGTCTCCAACGTATCTATAATTTTTGATTGCTCCATGCTATATTATCTACTGTTTTGGACTATATTGGGCTTTATTTTCCACTTTTATATTATTTTTGGGACTAACCTATTAACCGGAGGCCCAACCCAGAATTGCTGTTTTTTTTGCCTATTTCAGTGTTTCGGAGAAACAGGATATCAAACGGAGTCCAAACGGAATGAAACCTTCGGAAACGTGATTTTCCCATAGATAAGATCCAGGAGACTTGGACCCTATGTCAAGAAAGCCACGAGGCGGTCACGGGGGTGGAGGGCGCCCTCCCCCTAGGGCGCGCCCCCCTGCATCGTGGGCCCCTCGAAGCTGCACCGACGTACTTCTTCCTCCTATATATACCTACGTACCCCCAAACGATCGGGGAGGGAGCCAAAAACCTAATTCCACCGCCGCAACTTTCTATATCCATGAGATCCCATCTTGGGGCCTGTTCCGGAGCTCCGCCGGAGGGGGCATCGATCACGGAGGGCTTCTACATCATCATCCAAGCCCCTCCGATGAAGTGTGAGTAGTTTACTTCAGACCTACGGGTCCATAGTTAGTAGCTAGATGGCTTCTTCTCTCTTTTTGGATCTCAATACAATGTTCTCCCCCTCTCTTGTGGGGATCTATTCGATGTAATCTTCTTTTTGCGGTGTGTTTGTTGAGACCGATGAATTGTGGGTTTATGATCAAGTCTATCTATGAATAATATTTGAATCTTCTCTGAATTCTTTTATGTATGATTGGTTATCTTTGCAAGTCTCTTCGAATTATCAGTTTGGTTTGGCCTACTAGATTGGTTGTTCTTGCCATGGGAGAAGTGCTTAGCTTTGGGTTCGATCTTGCGGTGTCCTTTCCCAGTGACAGAAGGGGCAGCAAGGCACGTATTGTATTGTTGCCATCGAGGATAACAAGATGGGTTTTTTATCATATTGCATGAAACTATCCCTCTACATCATGTCATCTTGATTAAGGTGTTACTCTGTTTTTAACTTAATACTCTAGATGCATGCTGGATAGCGGTCGATGAGTGGAGTAATAGTAGTAGATGCAGGCAGGAGTCGGTCTACTTGTCTCGGACGTGATGCCTATATACATGACCATACCTAGATATTCTCATAACTATGCTCAATTCTGTCAATTTCTCAACAGTAATTTGTTCACCCACCGTAGAATACTTATGCTCTTGAGAGAAGCCACTAGTGAAACCTATGGCCCCCGGGTCTCTTTCTCATCATATCAATCTCCATCACTTTATTATTGCTTTGCTTTTACTTTGCCTTTTACTTTTTACTTTGCATCTCTATACCAAAAATACCAAAAATATTATTTATCATCTCTATCGGATCTCACTTTCGTAAGTGACCGTGAAGGGATTGACAACCCCTAAGCGCGTTGGTTGCGTTGAGCTATTGTTTTTGTGTAGGTACGAGGGACTCGCGCGTAGCCTCCTACTGGATTGATACCTTGGTTCTCAAAACTGAGGGAAATACTTACGCTACTTTGCTGCATCATCCTCTCCTCTTCGGGGAAATCCAACGCAGTGCTCAAGAGGTAGCACTCCTTCAAGAGAAGGAGGCGTGCCCGTCCCGCAGGTGACCTCTTGTTGATGTACAAAAGTAGGGGCTCTCCATTTGACCCCTTTACTTGTGCGCGGGCAATCAGAGCCACGCGTCGCGGCCACACTTGGCAGGGCAGAGGAGGAAAGCCGGAGAGAAGCCGAAGCACCAAGGCAAACAAGACAACGCCAAGGCCGAGAGCACAAAGAGCAGAGGGACGAAGCAGGTTCCCTCGGCAAGGCCCTTGCCGAGGCAGCCTCAGCGGCCCCGACAAGACCCTTGCCGGGGCAACTCGCCCAACACCAGCGGAGTGTGCCACCCTTGAGCCCACGGTTTCCAACACCATCAACCACGTTGGGCCAGGGCTCGGGAGGCACCTCCATGGTGGCATGCAGATCTTTGTGAAGACAGAGAACACTCAAGATCAGATAGGATTGGAAGACAACGGCCCTCGGCTAGACCCTTGCCGAGGAAAGACACAAGAACCCCGGGCAAGTCCCTTGCCGGGGACGACTGCACGCGATGACAAGACCCTTGCCGGACCCCCGGCAAGGCCCTTGCCGAGGGCATCAGTAGGGCCACTGCCAGGATCGCACCAGCCAAGACTCCACCGCCGTTCGCATGCAGCTGCCAGCCCAACCAGTTGGGCAGGCACCTGCGTGGCTACATGCAACTTCCAGGCCAAATCAGCAAGCACCTGCGTGACGGCGTGCAGACCTTCATGAAGGCCCTACCACCTCGCCACCTCAACTGCTTGCCTGTCTACATGGCGCTGCATGCATCGCTAGCCTGGGCGCGTGTCTGATACGTCTCCAATGTATCTATAATTTTTGATTGCTCCATGCTATATTATCTACTGTTTGGATGTTTATGGGCTTTATTATACACTTTTATATCATTTTTGGGACTAACCTATTAACCTAGAGCCCAGTGCCAGTGCCAGTTTCTGTTTTTTCCTTGTTTTAGAGTATCGCAGAAAAGGAAAATCAAACGGAGTCCAATTGACCTGAAACTTCACGGAACTTATTTTTGGAATGAAAGCAACCCGGGAGACTTGGAGTCCACGTAAGAGAAGCAACGATGAAGCCACGAGGCAGGGGGGCGCGCCCACCCCCCTGGGCGCGCCCTCCACCCTCATGGGCCCCTCGTGGCTCTCCTGACGTACTTCTTCCGCCTATATATCTCCATACACCCTAAAACGACCGGGGGGCAGAATAGATCAGGAGTTCCGCCGCTAGAAGCCTCCGTAGCCACCGAAAGCCAATCTAGACCCGTTTCGGCACCCTGCCGGAGGGGGAATCCCTCTTCGGTGGCCATCTTCATCATCCCGGTGCTCTCCATGATGAGGAGGGAGTAGTTCTCCCTCGGGACTGAGGGTATGTACCAGTAGCTATGTGTTTGATATCTCTCTGTCTCTCTCTCGTGTACTTGAGGTGGTACGATCTTGATGTATCGCGAGCTTTGCTATTATAGTTGGATCTTATGATGTTTGCTCCCCCCTCTACTCTATTGTAATGGATTGAGTTTCCCCTTTGAAGTTATCTTATCGGATTGAGTCTTTAAAGATTTGAGAACACTTGATGTATGTCTTTCCGTGCGTATCTGTGGTGACAATGGGATATCACGTGATTCACTTGATGTATGTTTTGGTGATCAACTTGCGGGTTCTGCCCATGAACCTATGCATAGGGGTTGGCACACGTTTTCGTCGTGATTCTTCGGTAGAAACTTTGGGGCACTCTTTGAGGTTCTATGTGTTGGTTGAATAGATGAATCTGAGATTGTGTGATGCATATCGTATAATCATACCCACGGATACTTGAGGTGACATTGAAGTATCTAGGTGACATTAGGGTTTTGGTTGATTTGTGTCTTAAGGTGTTATTCTAGTACGAACTCTAGGGCTGTTTGTGACACTTATAGGAATAGCCCAACGGATTGATTGGAAAGAATAACTTTGAGGTGGTTTCGTACCCTACCATAATCTCTTCGTTCGTTCTACACTATTAGTGACTTTGGAGTGACTCTTTGTTGCATGTTGAGGGATATTTATATGATCCAATTATGTTATTATTGTTGAGGGAACTTGCACTAGCTAAAGTATGAACCCTAGGCCTTGTTTCAACGCATTGCAATACCGTTTACGCTCACTTTTACCGTTAGTTACCTTGCTGTTTTTATAATTTCAGATTACAAATACCTTTATCTACCATCCATATTGCACTTGTATCACCATCTCTTCGCCGAACTAGTGCACCTATACAATTTACCATTGTATTGGGTGTGTTGGCGACACAAGAGACTCTTTGTTATTTGGTTGCAGGGTTGCTTGAGAGAGACCATATTCATCCTACGCCTCCTATGGATTGATAAAGCTTAGGTCATCCACTTGAGGGAAATTTGTTACTGTCCTACAAACCTCTGCACTTGGAGGCCCAACAACGTCTACAAGAAGAAGGTTGTGTAGTAGACATGAGTGTTGAAGCAAGGCGAAGCGGCGACAGATGGGACGGGCCCCGTTCCCGTCCCCGATAAAGCTAAGGGACACCTAAGCGATGCATTAAATGCGTCTTGTCCTGTAATACGGGCGATAAGCTTGCAGTACTGTAGGCCTTTCCACCTCCTGTGTGCCACTGTGGCAGCCCCTTTCGACTATAAAAAGAGGCCCATGGCGTACTGGAGAGGGATTCGGCTGTTTTGAACTACACATCCACCGTAGCTAGTTCGAAAGCCCAAGAACACTCAATACATCCACCAAAGTAGGACTAGGGTTTTACGCATCCTCGCGACCCGAACCTGGGTAAACGATCCTTGTGCTGATTGTTAATCCTGCTCTTCTCACGACCCCGTGCCCCGACAACCGTAGTAGGGATCCTTGTGATCCCATAGGTGTCGTTTCCCACCGACATCTTTGGCACGCCAGGTAGGGGGTCGCTGTTGTGAGAATCTGGTCTGGCTATTAGCCTAGCAGTTCTTCGTCGCCATGGCTCCCAAGAAGAAGGCGGCCACGGCGGTCGGTTCCTCGGGGGCCAGACGGCCCGTATCGGGGAGGGCGAGTAGCGGGCCGGTCGCGGACAGGACCCGAGGCGTGGCCCACGAGCACCAACATCGCTCTAGCAGTGAGATCCTGGCAAGCGGCGTCGTTCGTACGCAAGACGGCGGCCCACACGCCACAAAATCCAAAGACGGGCCTGGGCCCCCCGCAGGCGGTGTGGGGCCCTCCGGGGTTGCCGCCGTACCACCCACGGGCGGCGCGACGACCTCCAGGACGCCCACTCCGGCACCCACAGTGCGCTCTTCCCATGGTGTGCGCGACGAGCAGTGTCACCATGCCGGTGACCCTGAGCGCCGCCGTGGGAAGAGCCCTGTGCATCACCTGCGGGACGAAGGATGCCAGCATGCCTGCCGAAGTGCTAGCGATAATGGCACACAACCGCTGGGCCGTGGTAGAACTCCTTCTAACGTGGTTAGAAGTCGAAGCGCGCCATGGTCCACACAGCTCTCACCACCATCCATGCCAGCAGAAGCTTTGGCGCGCGCGCAGCTGCTCCTCGACTTCCCTCCTGCTGCGGAGAAGCTCGATGAGTGGAGAGCCACCATCCGGAGCCTCGTCGCCATCGGCAACAAAGATGATCCGCGACCGGCGGGGCCCTCGGGCTGGCGCTCCACCGAGCCACCACATGCCGACGGCGGAAGAATCGGGGGTGCTGCGGTCATAGTGCACTCTCCTCCTCCGTGCCAACCACCATGGGTGTCAGCCCGTCGTGACGACGCTTGCGATAACATCTCGATAGCGTCGTCCGACCCGTGGACCCACCGCAACCAGCGCCAAGTTCTTCAGGAGCGAGCCCATGAAGACGCTCGAACCACCATCGAGCGCCGGCGTGATACACGCCATCAGTCAGACAAGCGGGCAGGGCCCGCTGCGGACCACCCGGCTCAGGGAGGCTCCGGCGGCCTACCTTACGAGGCGGGTTGCCTAGCCTTTACCCGGGAGCTGCGGCAGTTCCAGTGGCCGTCCCACCGCACGTTCAAGCCCGACGTCGGCGAGAAGTACAACGTCAAGACCCATCCGTCGGAGTTCCTCAGCATCTACACCATTGCGATGCAAGCCGCTGGGGATCGTGATGACAAGGTGCTTGCGAATTACTTCCCGTTGGCCCTAAAACCCAATGTCATGTCTTGGTTGATGCACTTGCCGGCGGACTCCATTTCTTCTAGGTCTGATCTGTGCCATGAGTTCGTTGGTGCCTTCACTAGAGGCCACCAAGCTCATGGCCAGGTGAGCGATTTGCATATCATTCCCCAGAAGGAAGGAGAAAACCTGCGCAAGTACATACAGAGGTTCAGCCAGGTGCAGTACAACATCCCCGACGTTCACCCCGCGGCCATGATTAGCGTGTTCCATTAGAACATGCGCAATCACAAGATGCGTGAGGAGCTGGCGATGAACAAGGTTAAGGACATGGCTGAACTTTATGTTCTGGCCGATAGGTGCGCCCGAGCTGAAGAGGGAAGGAAGTACCCCGGCGAGGACGCCGGCGCGGAAACCGAATCTAGTGATGAAGCCACCGCCGCCCCGACAAAGAAGGGCCGACATCGCAACAGGAAACGCAAGCGCAAGGCCGTGCTTGACGTTGAGGGATCTGACGATACCGGCGCTGCCAAGAAGGCCAAAGCAGACGACCCCGACAAGGAGATTGTCGGGTGCGCCGCTTGCCGGGCCTTAGCAGCTGCCGACAAGCCAGGGGCTCCGACAAGCAGTACTGCAAGATCCACCGCACCAAGGGCCACGACCTCCAGAACTGCCGGCAAGTCGAGCTGCTTGCTGAGAAGCAAAAGGCCGAGTATGAAAGGCAGGACAAGGAGAAGGGCCAGGATGGTGCCGAAGGATCCGGCAAGAAGAGTGGCAGCCAGGGAGGTCGCCGCGGCATGGATAACCAGCAAGAGAGGCCCGCTCGGGGCCGCGACTAGAAGCAAGATGACGACGACCATGACGAGGAAGACGAGTCCGACGAGCATGAGTTTCAAAAGGCTACGGAGGCCATGTGCGTCGATGGTGGTGCCTCGCTGCATACCTCTCACCACCAGCTCAAGCGGTGGGCGCGTGAGATTACAGCAGCGGAGCCATCGTTCGACGCTCAGAAGCCGCTGAAGTGGTCCAGCACGCCCCTCATCTTTGACACCGAGGACCACCCTGACCGCACAACTGCGTTTGGGTGTTTTCCATTGTTAGTTTCACCAACGATATGCAACCTCAAGGTGAACAAGATGTTGGTTGACGGCAGGGCCGGTCTGAACTTGATCTCGCCTGTTGTGATCAAAAGGCTACGAATTCCTGATGGAGACCTCGAGGAAACGAGCACGTTTCAAGGGGTCAACCCGGGAAGGAGCCAATCGAAGGGGAAGGTCACATTGCATGTGACGTTTGGAGGCGAGTTGAATTACAGGACGGAGAGGATTGTCTTTGATGTAGCCGAGATCCCCTTGCCCTACAACGGGATCCTCGGCCACCCGGCGCTAGCCAAGTTCATGGCGGCGTCGCACTATGCCTACAACACGTTGAAGATGCCTGGGCCGATGAACATCATCACCGTCCCCTCCGACAAGAAGGATGCACTGATCTGCGCCGACCTACTCTACTGGGAGGCAGTTGCAGCAGCTGCCGCTAAGGCACTTGCTCCTGCCGCTGAAGCCCCAGGAGGGAAGAAGAGGACCGGCAAGACCTCTCGCACCCACTCCGACAAGCGCACTTCTTCAGTGTGTTGTGCTATCGTCGAGGACGTGCCAGAGAGCTCCACCGGCAAGAGCAAGAAATCCAGAGCTGCGCCACCAGAGACCAAGAGGGTGTCCATCAAGGAAGATGGCACTGGAGGGGCTTTCACCATAAGCTCCACCCTCGACGGCAAATAGGAAGGCGCGCTCGTCGCTTTCCTACAGGCGAATGTCGATGTGTTTGCGTGGCAAGCATCCGACATCCCCGGTGTTCCCAGGGAAGTGATTGAGCATCACCTTGCTGTCTGTCCGCATGCGCGACCCGTCAAGCAGAAGGTCAGGAAGCAAGCTTTGGAACGGCGGGAGTTCATCACAGAGGAGATCAGGAAATTGGAAGCAGCGGGTTTGGTGAGAGGAGTGCTCCATCCGACGTGGTTGGCCAATCCGGTGGTGGTGCGCAAGGCAGATGGGAAGTGGAGGCTGTGTATTGACTACACAGATATCAATAATGCTTGTCCTAAAGACCCCTTCCCGTTTCCGCGCATCGACCAGATTGTTGACTCCACGGCCGGGTGTGATCTGTTGTCATTCCTCGACGCCTACTCAGGCTACCACCAGATCTTCATGACAAGAGAAGATGAAGAGAAGACAACATTTATCACCCCATGTGGTACGTGTTCCTTTTTACGGATGCCTTTCGGGTTGAAGAGTGCTGGTTCAACATTTGCAAGAGCAGTCCAAATTGGTTTTGAACCCCAGCTACATAGAAATATGGAAGCCTATATGGATGACATAGTAGTCAAAACCAAGGATAGGGCGACTCTTGTACAAGACTTAGAAGAGACGTTTGCCAACCTACGCATGATCAACCTCAAGTTGAACCCTGACAAGTGTGTCTTCCGCGTTCCGTGTGGCAAACTTCTCGGGTTCTTTGTGTCGTAGCATGGGATCGAGGCAAACCCAGACAAGATCAAGGCTATCGAGCGGATTGAGGCGCCCAAGCGGATCAAGGATGTGCGTCGACTCACTGGTTGCGTTGCCGCCATGAGCCGATTCATCTCCAAGTCTGCCGAGCGCGCCCTTCCCTTTTTCAAGATTTTGAAGAAGGCGGGCCCAATGGAATGGACCCCAGAAGCCGAGGCGGCGTTGCAAGACCTGAAGAGATACCTTTCCTCTACACCGATACTAGTTGCACCTAGACCACAAGAGCCGTTGCTACTGTATCTGGCGGCGACGAATCAAGTGGTCAGTGCCGCGCTGGTGGCGCAGAGGGAGGTTGACGAAGAGGCAGTGGCTGCGGCAGGACCGGAAGACGGCAAGTCAGAGACTCCCCCGGCAAGGCCTGGTGCCGGCAAGGCAAGGCTCCCGGCAGAGTCTGACGCCATCGGGATAGAGCCCGCACCATCAAGTGGAGTGGTGCAAAAGAAGAAGATGATGCAGCACCCGATTTAGTTTGTCAGCTCCCTCTTGCAGGGGGCTAGATCAAGATATTTCGGTGTGTAGAAATTGCTCTTCGGCCTCCTTATGGCCTCGAGGAAGCTGCGTCATTACTTCCAAGCCCACGAGATCAGTGTCGTCACCCGCCTCCCGTTGCAACGAATACTGCACAACCCAGATGCAACCGAAAGGATTGTGGAGTGGGACTTGGAGTTATCTAGCTTTGGGTTGAGGTTTGAAAGTACTCCGACAATCCAGAGTAGAGTCCCGGCGGAGTTCATTGCAGAATGGACCTCGAAGCCTGATGAAGAGATCCAAGAAACCACTCTCCCCGGCAAGGAAACAGCTTGTGACTGGATTATGTACTTTGACAGAGCTTTCTCGCTACAAGGTGTCGGTGCTGGTGTGCTGCTCGTTGCACCGACCGAAGAGCACCTCAAGTATGTAATCCAAATGCACTTTCCCAGGGAGATGTCCACCAACAACACTGCTGAGTACGAGGGATTGCTTGCCGGTCTCAGGATCGTGGCAGACCTCGGAGTTAAAAAGGTCATCGTCAGGGGTGATTCACAGCTTGTCGTCAGACAAGTCAACAAAGATTATCAAAGCCCGTTGATGAAGGACTACGTAGATGAGGTGAGGAAGCTGGAGGAGCGTTTTGACGGTATACAAGCAGAGCACGTTCCCCGAGCGGAGAACGACATCGCCGATTACCTGTCAAAGCGTGCTGCATTCAAGTTACCTGTGGAACCAGGTACCTTTTTGCTTCGGCTAACTCAACCATCCGTCGAACCGCCAACGGAGCAGAACAAGCGGAGGAAATCAGGCCCCGGCAAGTACTTTCCCGCCGAACCCCCAGGGAATGCCGGCAAGGGTGTTGCCGTGGGCCCTGAGCTTGCCGAGGAGCGACCGACTCCGGCAGGCCGTCAAGCCCTGGTCGTAGAGACAGACGCTCCCATGGAGGAAGAGATGCCTTTGGTCCTTGCCGTCGAGCCCCAGGCTCCGGCATGGGTAAAGCACACCATCCATTTCCCCCAGACAGGGGAACTTCCTGAGGAGCAGGAAGAAGCGGAAAAAGTAGCCCATCGGCCTGCCTTGTACCAGTTCGTCGATGACATACTGTATAGAAAAAGTCCGAATGGTGTGAAATTGAAGTGCATCCCCCGGGAAGAAGGACTGGAGCTGTTGGCAGAGATACACGGAGGCATATGTGGCTCCCACATAGGGTCGAGGGCCCTTGCCGGCAAGGCATTCCGGCAGGGTTTCTTCTGGCCCACTGCCCTCCAGGATGCAACGGCACTAGTAACCAAGTGTGAAGCGTGTCAGTTCCATTCAAAGAAGCTTCATCAACCAGCTCAAGCCCTTCAAACAATCCCTCTCTCCTGGCCATTCTCGGTCTGGGGGCTCGACATACTGGGCCCTTTCCCCCATGCTGCCGGGGGCTTTGAGTACTTGTACGTTGCGATCGACAAGTTCACAAAGTGACCGGAGGTGGAAGCAGTGAGGAAGGTGACATCACAGTCAGTCGTCAAGTTCATCAAGGGGCTAGTCTGCCATTTTGGTGTACCAAACAGAGCCATCACCGACAATGGCACGCAGTTCACAAGCCACACCTTCATGCAGTACATCCAAGACCTCGGCAGCAAGGTCTGTTTTGCTTCCGTGGCACACCCCCGGAGCAACGGCCAGACGGAGAGGGCAAATGCTGAAGTGTTGCGAGGCTTGAGAACGAAGACCTTTGAAAGGCTGCATAAGAGCGGAAGGCGATGGATTGATGAGTTTCCAGCGGTTCTTTGGTCGATCAGGACGACGCCAAATCGAGCCACCGGCCAGACACCTTTTGCCCTAGTATATGGGGCAGAAGCAGTTCTCCCCACGGTACTCATATACGGGTCACCTCGAGTGCTCGCTTATGAAGAGCTTGAGCAAGAGAAGTTACGGCAAGACGACATGACACTTCTTGAGGAAGATCGTCTTCGGGCGGCTGTGAGAGCAGCACGCTACTAGCAAGCCTTGCGCCGCTACCATAGCCGCAAGGTTCATGCCCGAAGCTTTGAGGAAGGCGACCTTGTTCTTCGGCGCGTTCAGTCGGCCAAGAATTCCAACAAGTTGACGCCAAAGTGGGAAGGCCCTTATCTGGTAATACGAGTCACCAGGCCCGGCACAGTCCGCCTGGAGACCAAAGATTCCATCCCAGTGAGCAACTCCTAGAACATCGAGCATCTTCGCAAGTTTTACCCATAAGGCGCGGCTTGCCGGGCTCCCTGGCAAGCCATCCTTTGTACAAGCTTTGCCAGCAAGGCATGTAACCCTCTGTACAGAGCCAGGCGCAGACCCTGAGCATAAATAAATGAAGCGCTGGCGCCCTAAGTTATAGCATGCATGCTAGGTTAAGTCTCTCCCTCGGTTAGGGTTGGTAGTGCTTAGCGGCGACTAACCCCTAGCCTAGAGGTCGAGTGTACATCTTTCTGTTCTCTTTGGTTCGCAGGGCACTTCTGCTGAGCCGCTTGGGAAAAGGAGAACGAACTGGCGCTCCGACCCCGGCAGGGCAAGGCTGCCGGGAGCTGAAGATATGAGGGTCCAACCATGGCAAGCCCAGGGTTGCCGGGGGCTGCGGATTCAGATAAGTCTTTCATCCCCTTGTTGTGCGTTTCCGTATAGAACTGGGACATGTGAAACCTTGTTTGTGTTCTTGAAACCACTGTGCTCCTGTTGGAAATATGCCCTAGAGGCAATAATAAAATGATTATTATATTTCCTTGTTCATGATAATTGTCTATTATTCATGCTATAATTGTATTATCCGGAAATCGTAATACATGTGTGAATACATAGACCACGATGTGTCCCTAGTGAGCCTCTAGTTGACTAGCTCGTTGATCAGTAGATAGTCATGGTTTCCTGGCTATGGACATGGGGATGTCATTGATAACGGGATCACATCATTAGGAGAATGATGTGATGGACAAGACCCAATCCTAAGCTTAGCTCAAAGATCGTGTAGTTCGTTTGCTATAGCTTTTCTGAATGTCAAGTATCATTTCCTTAAACCATGAGATTGTGCAACTCTCGGATACCGTAGGAGTACTTTGGGTGTACCAAACGTCACAACATAACTGGGTGACTATAAAGGTACATTGTAGGTGTCTCCGAAAGTGTCTGTTGGGTTGGCACGAATCGAGACTGGGATTTGTCACTCCGTATGACGGAGAGGTATCTCTGGGCCCACTCGGTAATGCATCATCATAATGAGCTCAAAGTGATCAAGTGGTTGATCACGGGATCATGCATTACGGTACGAGTAAAGTGACTTGCCGGTAACGAGACTGAACAAGATATTGGGATACCGACGATCGAGTCTCGGGCAAGTAACGTACCGATTGACAAAGGGAATTGTATACGGGGTTGCTTGAATCCTCCACATCGTGGTTCATCCGATGAGATCATCGAGGAGCATGTGGGAGCCAACATGGGTATCCAAATCCCGCTGTTGGTTATTGGCCGGAGAGCCGTCTCGGTCATGTCTACATGTCTCCCGAACCCGTAGGGTCTACACACTTAAGGTTCGGTGACGCTAGGGTTGTAGAGATATGAGTATGTAGTAACCCGGAAGTTTTTCGGAGTCCCGAATGAGATCCCGGATGTCACGAGGAGTTCCGGAATGGTCCGGAGGTGAAGAATTATATATAGGAAGTGCAGTTTCGGCCATCGGGAGAGTTTCGGGGGTCACCGGTATTGTACCGGGACCACCGGAAGGGTCCCGGGGGTCCACCGGGTGGGGCCACCCATCCCGGAGGGCCCCATGGGCTGAAGTGGGGAGGGGAACCAGCCCCTGGTGGGCTGGTGCGCCCCCCTTGGCCCCCCCATGCGCCTAGGGTTGGGAACCCTAGGGGAGGGGGCGCCTCCACTTGCCTTGGGGGGTACTCCACCCCCTTGGCCGCCGCCCCCCTAGGAGATCCCATCTCCTAGGGCCAGTGCACCCCCCTAGGGGGCCTATATAAAAGGGGGGGAGGGAGGGCAGCAACACCTCAAGTCTTGGCGCCTCCCTTTCCCCTGCTACACCTCTCTCTCTCACAGAAGCTCGGCGAAGCCCTGCTGCGATCACTGCTGCATCCACCACCACGCTGTCGTGCTGCTGGGTCTTCATCAACCTCTCCTTCCCCCTTGCTGGATCAAGAAGGAGGAGACGTCATCTGCTCAATACGTGTGTTGAACGCGGAGGTGCCGTCCGTTCGGCACTTGGTCATAAGTGATTTGGATCACGACGAGTACGACTCCATCATCCCCGTTCTCTTGAACGCTTCCGCTCGCGATCTACAAGGGTATGTAGATGCACTCTTCTTCGTTGCTAGTTGACTCCATAGATTGATCTTTGTGAAACGTAGGAATTTTTTTGTTTTCTGCAACGTTCCCCAACAGTGGCATCATGAGCTAGGTCTATGCGTAGTTACTATGCACGAGTAGAACACAAAGTTGTTGTGGGCGTCGATATTGTCAATTTGCTTGCCGTTACTAGTCTTATCTTGATTCGGCGGCATCGTGGGATGAAGCGGCCCGGACCAACCTTACACGTACGCTTATGTGAGACCGGTTCCACCAACTGACATGCACTAGTTGCATAAGGTGGCTGGCGGGTGTCTGTCTCTCCCACTTTAGTCAGATCGGATTCGATGAACAGGGTCCTTATGAAGGGTAAATAGAAATTGGCAATTCACGTTGTGGTTTTGGCGTAGGTAAGAAAACGTTCTTGCTAGAACCCTATTGCAACCACGTAAAACTTGCAACAACAATTAGAGGACGTCTAACTTGTTTTTGCAGCAAGTGTCATGTGATGTGATATGGCCAAAGTTGTGATGAATGATGAATGGTATATATGTGATGTATGAGATCATGTTCTTGTAATAGGAATCACGACTTGCATGTCGATGAGTCTGACAACCGGCAGGAGCCATAGGAGTTGTCTTTATTTTTGTATGACCTGCGTGTCATTGAGAAACGCCATGTAAATTACTTTACTTTATTGCTAAATGTGTTAGCCATAGTAGTAGAAGTAATAGTTGGCGAGCAACTTCATGGAGACACGATGATGGAGATCATGGTGTCATGCCGGTGACAAGATGATCATGGAGCCCCAAGATGGAGATCAAAGGAGCTATATGATATTGGCCATATCATGTCACTATTATTTGATTGCATGTGATGTTTATCATGTTTTTGCATCTTGTTTACATAGAACGACGGTAGTAAATAAGATGATCCCTCATAATAATTTCAAGAAAGTGTTTCCCCTCACTGTGCGCCGTTGCGACAGTTCGTTGTTTCGAAGCACCACGTGATGATCGGGTGTGATAGATTCCAACGTTCACATACAACGGGTGTAAGACAGATTTACACATGCAAACACTTAGGTTGACTTGACGAGCCTAGCATGTACAGACATGGCCTCGGAACACAGAAGACCGAAAGGTCGAGCATGAGTCGTATAGAAGATACGATCAACATGAAGATGTTCACCAATGTTGACTAGTCCGTCTCACGTGATGATCGAACACGGCCTAGTTAACTCGGATCATGTTATACTTAGATGACTGGAGGGATGTCTATCTGAGTGGGAGTTCATTAAATAATTTGATTAGATGAACTTAATTATCATGAACTTAGTCTAAAATCTTTACAATATGTCTTGTAGATCAAATGGCCAACGTTGTCCTCAACTTCAACGCGTTCCTAGAGAAAACCAAGCTGAAAGACGATGGCAGCAACTATACGGACTGGGTCCGGAACCTGAGGATCATCCTCATAGCTGCCAAGAAAGATTATGTCCTACGAGCACCGCTAGGTGAAGCACCTGCTTTCCCTGCAGAACAAGACATTATGAATGCTTGGCAGACATGTGCTGATGATTACTCCCTCGTTCAATGCAGCATGCTTTACAGCTTAGAACCGGGGCTCCAAAAGCGTTTTGAGCGACACGGAGCATATGAGATGTTCGAAGAGCTGAAAATGGTTTTCCAAGCTCATGCCTGGGTCGAGAGATATGAAGTCTCCGACAATTTCTTCAGCTGTAAGATGGAGGAAAATAGTTCTGTTAGTGAGCACATACTCAGAATGTCTGGGTTGCATGACTGCTTGACTCAGCTGGGAGTTAATCTCCCGGATGACGCGGTCATTGACAGAATCCTTCAGTTGCTTCCACCGAGCTACAAGAGCTTTGTGATGAACTTCAATATGCAGGGGATGGAAAAGACCATTCCTGAGGTATATTCAATGCTGAAATCAGCAGAGGTAGAAGTCAAAAAGGAACATCAAGTGTTGATGGTGAATAAAACCACTAAGTTCAAGAAAGGCAAGGGTAAGAAGAACTTCAAGAAGGACGGCAAGGGAGTTGCCGCGCCCGGTAAGCAAGCTGCTGGGAAGAAGCCAAAGAATGGACCCAAGCCCGAGACTGAGTGTTTTTATTGCAAGGGAAGTGGTCACTGGAAGCGGAACTGCCCCAAATACTTAGCGGACAAGAAGGCCGGCATCACGAAAGGTATATGTGATATACATGTAATTGATGTGTACATTACCAGTACTCGTAGTAGCTCCTGGGTATTTGATACCGGTGCCGTTGCTCGCATTTGTAACTCAAAGCAGGAGCTGCGGAATAAGCAAAGACTGGCAAAGGACGAGGTGACGATGCGCGTCGGGAATGGTTCCAAGGTCGATGTGATCGCCGTCGGCACGCTACCTCTACATTTACCTACGGGATTAGTTTTAAACCTCAATAATTGTTATTTAGTGCCAGCTTTGAGCATGAACATTGTATTAGGATCTCGTTTAATTCGAGATGGCTACTCATTTAAATCCGAGAATAATGGTTGTTCTATTTATATGAGAGATATGTTTTATGGTCATGCTCCGATGGTGAATGGTTTATTCTTAATGAATCTCGAGCGTAATGCTACACATATTCATAGTGTGAATACCAAAAGATGTAAGATTGATAATGATAGTCCCACATACTTGTGGCACTGCCGCCTTGGTCACATAGGTGTCAAACGCATGAAGAAGCTCCATGCAGATGGACTTTTAGAGTCTCTTGATTACGAATCATTTGACACGTGCGAACCATGCCTCATGGGTAAAATGACCAATACTCCGTTCTTAGGAACAATGGAGCAAGCAACCAACTTATTGGAAATCATACATACTGATGTGTGCGGTCCAATGAGTGTTGAGGCTCGCGGTGGCTATCGTTATGTTCTGACCCTCACTGATGACTTGAGTAGATATGGGTATGTCTATTTAATGAAACACAAGTCTGAGACCTTTGAAAAGTTCAAGGAATTTCAGAGTGAGGTTGAGAATCAACGTGACAGGAAAATCAAGTTCTTGCGATCAGATCGTGGGGGAGAATACTTGAGTCACGAATTTGGCACACACTTAAGGAAATGTGGAATAGTTTCACAACTCACGCCGCCTGGAACACCTCAGCGTAATGGTGTGTCCGAACGTCGTAATCGCACTCTATTAGATATGGTGTGATCTATGATGTCTCTTACCGATTTACCGCTATCATTTTGGGGCTATGCTTTAGAGACTGCCGCATTCACTTTAAATAGGGCTCCGTCGAAATCCGTTGAGACGACACCGTATGAATTATGGTTTGGGAAGAAACCTAAGCTGTCGTTTCTAAAAGTTTGGGGATGCGATGCTTATGTCAAGAAACTTCAACCTGAAAAGCTCGAACCCAAGTCGGAAAAATGCGTCTTCATAGGATACCCTAAGGAAACCATTGGGTATACCTTCTACCTCAGATCCGAAGGCAAGATCTTCGTTGCCAAGAATGGATCCTTTCTAGAGAAGGAGTTTCTCTCGAAAGAAGTAAGTGGGAGGAAAGTAGAGCTTGATGAAGTACTGCCTCTTGAAGCAGAGAGTAGCGCAGCTCAGGAAAATGTTCCTGTGGTGCCTGCACCAATTAGAGAGGAAGTTAATGATGATGATCAAGATACTTCGGATCAAGCTCCTACTGAACTTCGTAGGTCCACAAGGACACGTTCCGCACCAGAGTGGTACGGTAACCTAGTCTTGGAAATCATGTTGTTAGACAACGGTGAACCTTTGAACTATGAAGAAGCGAAGGCGGGCCCGGATTCCGACAAATGGCTGGAAGCCATGAAATCCGAGATAGGATCCATGTATGAAAATGAAGTATGGACTTTGACTGACTTGCCCGTTGATCGGCGAGCCATAGAAAATAAATGGATCTTTAAGAAGAAGACAGACGCGGATGGTAATGTGACCATCTATAAAGCTCGGCTTGTCGCTAAGGGTTATCGACAAGTTCAAGGGGTTGACTACGATGAGACTTTCTCACCCGTAGCGAAGCTGAAGTCCGTCCGAATCATGTTAGCAATTTCCGCATTCTATGATTATGAGATATGGCAAATGGATGTCAAAACGGCATTCCTTAATGGTTTCCTTAAGGAAGAATTGTATATGATGCAGCCGGAAGGTTTTGTTGATCCTAAGAATGCTGACAAGGTGTGCAAGCTCCAACGCTCGATTTATGGGCTGGTGCAAGCATCTCGGAGTTGGAACATTCGCTTTGATGAGATGATCAAGGCGTTTGGGTTTATGCAGACTTATGGAGAAGCCCGCGTTTACAAGAAAGTGAGTGGAAGCTCTGTAGCATTTCTCATATTATATGTAGATGACATACTTTTGATGGGAAATGATATAGAACTTTTGGACAGCATAAAGGCCTACTTGAATAAGAGTTTTTCAATGAAGGACCTTGGAGAAGCTGCTTATATATTAGGCATCAAGATCTATAGAGATAGATCAGGACGCCTCATAGGTCTTTCACAAAGCACATACCTTGATAAGATATTGAAGAAGTTCAATATGGATCAGTCTAAGAAGGGGTTCTTGCCTGTGTTGCAAGGTGTAAAATTGAGCTCAACTCAATGTCCGACCACGGCAGAAGATATAGAAGAGATGAGTGTCATCCCTTATGCCTCAGCCATAGGGTCTATTATGTATGCCATGCTGTGTACCAGACCTGATGTAAACCTTGCCGTGAGTTTGGTAGGAAGGTACCAAAGCAATCCCGGCAAGGAACACTGGACAGCGGTCAAGAATATCCTTAAGTACCTGAAAAGTACTAAGGACATGTTTCTCGTTTATGGAGGTGCCGAAGAGCTCGTCGTAAAGGGTTACGTCGACGCTAGCTTCGACACAGATCTGGATGACTCTAAGTCACAAACCGGATACGTGTATATTTTGAATGGTGGGGCAGTAAGCTGGTGCAGTTGCAAGCAAAGCGTTGTGGCGGGATCTACATGTGAAGCGGAGTACACGACAGCCTCGGAGGCAGCACACGAAGCAGTCTGGGTGAAGGAGTTCATTACCGACCTAGGAGTCATACCTATTGCGTCGGGGCCGATGAATCTCTTTTGTGACAACACTGGAGCTATTGCCCTTGCCAAGGAGCCCAGGTTTCACAGGAAGACCAGGCATATCAAGCGTCGCTTCAACTCCATTCATGAAAGTGTTCAAAATGGAGACATAGAAATTTGTAAAGTACATACGGACCTGAATGTCGCAGATCCGTTGACTAAACCTCTCCCTAGAGCAAAACATGATCAACACCAGAATTCCATGGGTGTTCGATTCATCACAATGTAACTAGATGATTGACTCTAGTGCAAGTGGGAGACTGTTGGAAATATGCCCTAGAGGCAATAATAAAATGATTATTATATTTCCTTGTTCATGATAATTGTCTATTATTCATGCTATAATTGTATTATCCGGAAATCGTAATACATGTGTGAATACATAGACCACGATGTGTCCCTAGTGAGCCTCTAGTTGACTAGCTTGTTGATCAATAGATAGTCATGGTTTCCTGGCTATGGACATGGGGATGTCATTGATAACGGGATCACATCATTAGGAGAATGATGTGATGGACAAGACCCAATCCTAAGCTTAGCTCAAAGATCGTGTAGTTCGTTTGCTGTAGCTTTTCTGAATGTCAAGTATCATTTCCTTAAACCATGAGATTGTGCAACTCCCGGATACCGTAGGAGTACTTTGGGTGTACCAAACGTCACAACGTAACTGGGTGATTATAAAGGTACATTACAGGTGTCTCCAAAAGTGTCTGTTGGGTTGGCATGAATCGAGACTGGGATTTGTCACTCCGTATGACGGAGAGGTATCTCTGGGCCCACTCGGTAATGCATCATCATAATGAGCTCAAAGTGATCAAGTGGTTGATCACGGGATCATGCATTACGGTACGAGTAAAGTGACTTGCCGGTAACGAGACTGAACAAGGTATTGGGATACCGACGATCGAGTCTCGGGCAAGTAACGTACCGATTGACAAAGGGAATTGTATACGGGGTTGCTTGAATCCTCCACATCGTGGTTCATCCGATGAGATCATCGAGGAGCATGTGGGAGCCAACATGGGTATCTAGATCCCGCTGTTGGTTATTGGCCGGAGAGCTGTCTCAGTCATGTCTACATGTCTCCCGAACCCGTAGGGTCTACACACTTAAGGTTCGGTGACGCTAGGGTTGTAGAGATATGAGTATGCAGTAACCCGAAAGTTGTTCGGAGTCCCGGATGAGATCCCGGACGGCACGAGGAGTTCCGGAATGGTCCGGAGGTGAAGAATTATATATAGGAAGTGCAGTTTCGGCCATCGGGAGAGTTTCGGGGGTCACCGGTATTGTACCGGGACCACCGGAAGGGTCCCGGGGGTCCACCGGGTGGGGCCACCCATCCCGGAGGGCCCCATGGGCTGAAGTGGGGAGGGGAACCAGCCCCTGGTGGGCTGGTGCGCCCCCCTTGGCCCCCCATGCGCCTAGGATTGGGAACCCTAGGGGAGGGGGCGCCTCCACTTGCCTTGGGGGGTACTCCACCCCCTTGGCCGCCGCCCCCCAGGAGATCCCATCTCCTAGGGCCGGCACACCCCCTAGGGGGCCTATATAAGGGGGGGGAGGGAGGGCAGCAACACCTCAAGTCTTGGCGCCTCCCTCTCCCCTGCTACACCTCTCCCTCTTGCAGAAGCTCGGCGAAGCCCTGCTGCGATCACTGCTGCATCCACCACCACGTCGTCGTGCTGCTGGATCTTCATCAACCTCTCCTTCCCCCTTGCTGGATCAAGAAGGAGGAGACGCCATCCACTCCGTACTTGTGTTGAACGCGGAGGTGCCGTCCCTTCGACACTTGGTCATCGGTGATTTGGATCACGGCGAGTACGACTCCATCATCCCCGTTCTCTTGAACGCTTCCACTCGCGATCTACAAGGGTATGTAGATGCACTCTCCTCTCATTGCTAGTTGACTCCATAGATCGATCTTGGTGAAACGTAGGAAATTTTTTGTTTTCTGCAACGTTCCCCAACAACTCCCCCTTTTCTGTACCCGAGAGCTACCTCCTGGGTCGGAATTTGGTAGTAGTCGCGGTGGCAAGGAGATGAACTAGGGGCCTAACCCTACTTCGCCCCTGCCTCCGCCAAGAGCGCGAGAATGGTCGACTGGAGTAGGGAAACGGCAAGGACTGTTACCGGGCGACAATGTTTACCTTGAAAATAAGAAGGATTCATCCTTGCCATGGGCCTCACTCACGCGCAAAGAACCCGGCAAGCACCCTTTTCATTAAAAACATCCCATACATGTACAGTTCATATAGAATTTAAAACATGAGCAAGGGGCTTACAAGTCTTAAAATTAACAAGTGCCCGCAGGCTTACAAAAAAAGGAGATAAGGTGCCCGTAATCCCTTTCTTGTCCCTCTCCTCAGAAGGTGGAGCAAGACAGCAGGAGGGCAAAAAGAATGCCTGGGTGAGGTGCGAGGAGCAGAAGGCACCAAGAGAACATCTTGGTGCCGGAGAAGGAGCTGGAAGATGAGGCAGCGGGCCGGCAATACGCGGCGAAGGTGTCGGTGCCTGCATACTCCGACTTGACGGCCGCCATCCGCCTTCTTCACCTCCTCCGGCCTTCCTACGCCAGCCACCCAGGGAGACGACGGGGAGCGACTCGATGGAGAGCTGGACGGGGAAGGCCCTCGGCAGGCCGCACGACGTGGGGCGGGGCGACACGGTCAGTCAGAGACAAGGTCGAAGTGACCCCGCTTGACGCTCTCATCATTGTTGTCACTGCCCTCCTCATCGCTCCCGCTTGAAGAGGAATCTTCATCATCGGAGGAGCTCTCCACGCAGCACTTCAAGCGAGTTCCAAAATCTTCAGAGACCTTGATGGAGAGTAGGTTTCCCTCCGTTAACTTGAAGTAGAGGACAAGCCCCTCCATCAAGCTGTGGATGCGAGTGAACGTCTTCCATCCGCGGCGGAGGTACATGACGTGAGGAGCGGGGAAGTCGACGTTGACCCACGTGCCGCCGCTTCCGCAACCCTTCATGTGCAACTAGAGGGTCTGGGTGGATCGAGCTCCATCTCCCGAGCAAATGCAGTAGGGAGATGGAGGCGGCGACACGGTGGCTGACGCAGCCTGATGAAGAACTCGCAGGGCTGGTCCCCGATGTGGCGCTCCATCGGGGGAGGCGTCGCTAGCGGAGGTGAAGCTGATGTGCCGCCCCATCGTCCTCTCCCCCGGGCGCCATGACGACCTCGGCCTCGCCCCCTCCCCCTTCCTCTCATGGCCGGCTCTGCCGCCACGAGCTCTTGGGGAGGAGGAACGCGCTGACGAGCAGCAACCCTCGCCACCACCGTCGAAGGGCCATCACCTCCTCTCGCCATGGCAGATGGAAAAAATAAGCAGAGGTGGAAGAAGACGGAGGATGGAAGAGTGTGGAATGCCGCCCCCTCCCCTCCTTATAAAGGGGCGGGGCTGGGGCTCGGCCACCCCACTCGACCAATCCGGTCATTGGGGGCGCAGGGAATCAGGACCGGCCCGCTGCCCTAATTAGCGACGGCCCGGTTTCCCGCCTCCACCTCCTACCACCTGCATGAGGGACACATGGAGAGCGAGCAGCATTAAAGGGACGGGCGAAGCGGCCGCTCCCCACCCTGTTGTCGTGGGGCGCGAGCGCCTTGAAGACCACGACCCGAGTCCATCCAAGTAAATGGGTCGTGCCTCTACGCCTCCCTCCTTTTATGGGGAAGGCGCGAGCCGCCTCCTCTCCCATTAACCACGATGTGACGCATGCGTGTGGAAACCGTCCCATGCATGACCCCCACGTCACGCAGGACCCTCCACGTCGCGTGTTCAACGCAGGTCGTGGGGAAGCGCAGCAGACGAGAAGTTACTGCGGTAAAATCCGTCCTACCTGCCCGCGCACCGTTTTGGGCCTAGCCCAACAACGCGTCGCGCTTATGTATGGCCCATGCCCGGGGGCTCCTGTCGATGTACAGAAGTAGGGGCTCTCCTTTTGACCCCTTTACTTGTGCGCGGCAGTCAGAGCCATGCGCCGCGGCCACACTTGGCAGGGCAGAGGAGGGAAGCCGGAGAGAGGCTGAAGCACCAAGGCAAACAAGAAAACGCCAAGGCCGAGAGCACAAAGAGCTGAGGGGTGAAGCAGGTTCCCCCGGCAAGGCCCTTGCCGAGGCAGCCTCAGCGGCCTCAACAAGACCCTTGCCGGGGCAGCTCGCCCAACACCAGCGGAGCGCGCCACCCTTCAGCCCATGGTTTCGAACACCATCAACCACGTTGGGCCAGGCCTCGGGAGGCACCTTCATGGTGGCATGTAGATCTTTGTGAAGACAGAGAACACTCAAGATCAGATGAGGATTGGAAGACAACGGCTGTCGGTGTCAAAACCGGCGGATCTCGGGTAGGGGGTCCCGAACTGTGCGTCTAGGACGGATGGTAACAGGAGTCAAGGAACACGATGTTTTACCCAGGTTTGGGCCCTCTTGATGGAGGTAAAACCCTACGTCCTGCTTGATTAATATTGATGATATGGGTAGTACAAGAGTAGATCTACCACGAGATCAAGGAGGCTAAACCCTAGAAGCTAGCCTATGGTATGATTGTTGTATGATGAAGTTGTCCTACGGACTAAAACCCTCCGGTTTATATAGACACCGGAGAGGGTTAGGGTTACACAAAGTCGGTTACAATGGTAGGAGATCTTGAATATCCGCATCGCCAAGCTTGCCTTCCATGCCAAGGAAAGTCCCATCCGGACACGGGACGAAGTCTTCAATCTTGTATCTTCATAGTCCTGGAGTCCGGCTGAAGGTATAGTCCGGCTATCCGAACACCCCCTAATCCAGGACTCCCTTAGTAGCCCCTGAACCGGGCTTCAATGACGACGAGTCCGGCGCGTAGATTATCTTCGGCATTGCAAGGCGGGTTCCTCCTCCAAATTCTTCATAAAAGTTTGTAAACACCAAGAGTAGTGTCCAGCTCTGCAAAATAAGTTTCCACGTATTGCCATAGAGAGAATAATATTAACACAAATTTAATCTGCTGACGTATTTTGCAGCGTGACATCACACTATGGCCAAGCCTTTATTCGAATCGTTTCACTTTTCCACCTCAGCGTGTTTTGCGAGGCGGTTTCCTTGGCACGTCTTGTCAAAGCAGAGATCATGTCCCCCATTTACGGGATTCTCATCAATACAGACGTGGGTAACCCAACCGCGCCATTTATCACGGCGCTTGAGAGGCAAGCGAGTTTTACTAGGCTGGTGGGGACGCATAGTCGCATCCGCCCATATAAGGGGATAAGGATCCACCTTTTTACCAACGCCTTCTTCCTCCTTTGCCTATCCATCTTCGGCGCACCCGAGCTCCTGCGCGCAAGCCCGCACTTCCTACCTCAACCTTCTCCAACAATGTCCGGAGCGAGAGGCAAGTGGATGGTCTCCTCCGTCACGGAGGGCCATGTCAAAAGGCTAAGGAAGGCCGGATACTTGTCCAAAGATATCGCGCACCGGCTTCCTGAGGAGGGGCAGCTTCTCCCCACCCCAAGGCCCCATGAGAGGGTAGTATTTCTTCCCCACTTCCTCCATGGACTGGGTTTTCCTCTCCACCCATTCGTCCGCGGGCTCATGTTCTACTATGGCCTAGATTTCCACGATCTGGCCCCGAAATTCATCCTCAATATCTCGGCGTTTATCGTCGTGTGCGAGGCTTTCCTCTGCATCTGTCCCCATTTCGGCCTCTAGCTCAAGACCTTCAACGTCAAGCCAAAGGTGGTGCGCGGCAACCAGGCAGAGTGCGGAGGTGCCATGGCGGGCAAAATAGCCAACGTACTATGGCTCGAGGGCTCCTTTGTGGAGACCTTGAAGGGGTGGCAGTCAGGGTGGTTTTACATCACCGAGCCACGCGATCCGAAGTGGATCGCAGCCCCTGAATTCCGATCCGGACCCCCTACGCGGCTCACGTCCTGGAAGGAGACGGGCTTGTCGTGGGGCGACGAAGAAGAGGTGACCGGACTGCAAAAATGCATCCAGTCCGTGGTGAACAAGCAGCTCAAGCTTGTCAACGTAGTCCAGGTCATGCTCGTCCACCGGATCCTTCCGTGTCAGGAACGGGACTTCAATTTGTGGGAGTTCAACCCGGCGCAGCACCAAACTCTGAGCAGGTTCTTCGACACGACGTACGAAGATGTCTGGAGGGGGCTAACCAAAGGCGCCGAGGCTCCCACATCCGCCTCCGAAGACCACAGATTCAGCTCGCAGCGTCCTGCTGGCGAGGTAAAATATTTTCATCTTTTACAGGATGTTAAGTTTTCTTCATAGTTTGACTCTATGCGGGATCTAAACTCCCTCACCTTTGACAGGATTGGCAGGCGAAGTCCGGACTGATTAACTGTCCGGCTCCCTTGCCCGAAGACCCAGCCCCTGCTCTCTTAGTGAAGCTGCTGGTTCCGGCACCTTATGTGGTGCCGGAGAAGAAGGCCAAGAAGAAGAAGGCCACGGGGACTCGAAAGAGTTCCCGGCATATGGTGGTGTCGAACTCATCGTCCGACGAGTCCGAGACGCACTCCTCCCGTGAAGACGAGGAGGAGGAAGAAGAGACCTCCCCCCCTCCAGCGGGGGGAGGAAAGAAGAGGAAGGCCACCCCAGTAGGGGAGGCCGAAGGGTCCATGAAGAGGAAAACCCCTCCGCCGGACTACGCCCCCGACGCTGACTAGGACGAAGAGGAGTGGCCGGACAAGGCCAAGCGTTCGGCGAAATCGTAAGTGTTCGGATACCAGAGTAACTCATGATATTCCTTTTGTTTGCACAGCTTTCCCTAATGTCGAATGTAATCATGCAGCCCGCCCAAGGACGGGCTCGACGAGTCGTCGAGCGGCTCCCTGGACTCATCGGACGTGAATTCAGTTCCGCCCGCTGCCTCCCCCTGTGCTGCGGATGACGCCGAAGTGGCGTCGCGACAAGCTCCGGGGCAAGAGGAGGTGGTCCAGGAGGAGCCGTGAGGCGACCTCCCGGACTCCATGAGTAGAGGGGACAAGACCCCCCAGGGCTCCAAGTCCGGCTTTAAGCCGGACACCGCGCCGGAATCATCAACGGTTCCGGACCGCGGCAGGCGAACTCCTGCCAAGAGGAGCAAGCCTATTGAGCCGGCGTCCTCCGTCCAACCGGAGGCGCCGGACAATCTGCTGGAGGTGCTTGAGGGCGCCTCGATCGACGAGGAGCACCGTACCATCATGAGTACGGTGGTCCAGAAGGTTCGGTCCGCCAAAAGTGGACTGACTGAAGCTTGTGCTAGCCTTCTAACAGGCTTCGAGGTAAGTAAAAAATATGTAAAAATATTACCGCATAGATAGTAGCCCCTGATGCTCTGTTTGGCGTTCGGAAAGAAAAGCCGAATAGAGGATCTATTAAATATCGCAGGAGTCTAACTAAAAAGGAGTCAATATACGTATGCAGGCTTCGCTGCTGGCCACCGCCGCACTGACTGCGGAGGTGGGTGCCCTGAAGCAGGGCCTCGAGCGGACCGAGCAAGAGCTCGGCCTTGCCAAACGGCATCTCGAGGAGAAAGAAGGTAAGAGATACCTTATAGAAAAAATGCCTATAAGAAGACGCAATTGCAAAACATGACAGGAGTACACTGCTTATTGTAGGGGCCACAACTGAGGTGGCGACCCTCAAGCAGGCGCTGTTCGAGGCCGAGAAGAAAGCGGCCATGGAGCGCACCGAGCGGGAGAAATTTGAGGTGCAGGTTGGCGAGGTGCAGCAAGAGCTTCAGGCTCTCATGGAAAAACATGAGAGTTTGGAGCTCGACTCGAAGACGCAAGCGTCCGAGCTTGCTGCGGCCCTTAAAACTGCCAAATCTGCCAAGGCCGAAGCCCAGAAGGCCCTCCAGGAATTGGATGCGGTGAAAAAGATAGCGGCGGGTAAGGCATTCTCTATGCAAAGCAGACATATAAAAGTAAACTACTTGTTACTTACCCGAATCCGGAGCTCTCCAGGGGCATTCGCAGATCTTCCCCGCAGCGTATCCGATGCCGCCGCATTCTACCGAGCCGAGGAAGGCAGCTCGACGGAGAAGGTGTTCTGGTCTCAGTACGCTGAGGCCGGACACCCTGTGCCCTTGAGCGACCAGCTGAAGCAACTGGTCGAGCTCCACAAGGCGGCCGAACAAGCCCTGAAGGGCTTCATAGTTTGGCTGTGGCCTGGAGAGGCCCTGCCTGGGAGCTACTTCGGACTGGTGCGGCGGCTGGTGGAGGCTTGTCCAAGGCTCGAGGTCATCAAGCAGTCCGTCTGCATTGAAGGTGCCCGTAGGGCCCTTGCCCGTGCAAAGGTGCACTGGGGTAAGCTGGACGGTGAGAAGCTTGTGAGGGACGGGCCGCCGCCGGGGAAGGAGCATCGCAAGCCTGAGAACTATTACAAGGATGTTCTGGCTGGTGCCCGCCTTATGGCGGATGAATGTACCAAGGATGTAATTTTTGAATGAACTCGCTCGTGTTATCCTATGCGCTGAAAACTTGTTCATATGCGCTAATGAATGCTTATTGAATTTAAAATATTACTTTCTATGCGGCCGTTTATCAAAAAATTGAGAGATGGCTAGTCGTCGGCTTCTGCCCCCATGCCACTAGTGCTGGGGTGTTCGGGATAAACCTGAGTGCTCTTTTTCCCATGATTGGGTCCGTCGAGGGAGGCGCTCAGCACAACGAACAAGGCAATCAGACTATAATGCTTGAACACTCTCACTTAGCCATAGAACTCTATAATTTTAAATTTCGGCGAAGCCCCTAGTATTCGGAAGACCGAGTTCGGGGCGCTATCCACGCCTTGGCCGGACAAAGCTGGTTCCTCGCTCGAAGCGGCATAAGTCTTTAAGGACTCGAAAAACCTCTCGAACAGCGACCGGTCTCTCGCCTCATCAGGACAGTCAGTTTTAGCTTTCTCCACTGAGGTGCTCGGCCCAGCTCAACTGGGGCACAATCGCAGTGGTTCTCCTAGTGCTACCTTAGCCGATATAGCGGAACATAAGGCACCAAAACATAGGAGCCGGGAAAACCCAACTATTGACCCAAATCATGATTCGGAGCCAATGCATATAGTGCTATAAGTTCGGGGTGCCGCACTTGTGAAAGTGTACGGACTTCTCATGCCATATTGATGGGTACTGAAGCCCCTGGCGTATTTGTGCCGTACCACAGTGTACGGATGCAACATGTTATTAATAAACATATATATAAAAAGAGGATAATGCAAAAAATAGACAAAAAGCTATGCATTGTTTATAGAAAGGCTGCTATGAAAGCGGAACGATACAAATTGTACGGTAAGCAAAAGAAATTGGACTATTTAACATGTCCTGGCCAGGGGCAGGCCACGGGATTGTATTAAAAACAGGTATACTGCTCGCAATAGAGACCACCTGGAAGTTCCATAATGTGGCGTGGCTTGTCTGCGTTCCTGGATCTTGCATCGTTTGTGCGGCAGTTGAATTGCCGAACGGGTCGTCCGAAGTATGGAGTCCTGAGAGTAAGAGAAAAAAAGGAATCCGGCAGCCCCTGGTGCGGTTTAAGCCGTATTTCGGGCGTGCCGTGATAGTGCCCCTTCCCCTGTGCCCATGGTATTTCAAGAGCGTAGTTATGTACGCGAAGCACTGGTTTCGGTATATCACGAGGGATAGGGTTGGGGCCGCATTGCTACGCTAGCTCAGAACGTGCCAGGCGGTCTTGTTGTAGGGTACTCCGGGCGCGCTTGACAGTGCCCGGCTTTTTGAAGGCCGAACTGGAGAACTGCCTAGAGAGGCTGCTTTGTACTTCTGCTGCGAGCGCTGCCGTGTGCTCCTCCGTTCGGAGGGAGCGTTCAGTGTTCCCATTGAAAATGATTACTCCTCTAGGGCCTAGCATCTTGAGCTTGAGGTATGCATAGTGCGGTACCGCATTGAATTTTGCGAATGCGGTTCGCCCGACCAGTGCGTGATAGCCACTACGGAACGGGACTATGTCGAAGATTAACTCCTCGCTTCGGAAGTTATCCGGAGATCCGAAGACCACTTCCAGTGTGACCGAGCCTGTACAGTTGGCTTCTACACCTGGTATGACGCCTTTAAAGGTCGTTTTGGTGGGCTTGATCCTCGAGGGATCTATGCCCATTGTTCGCACTGTATCCTGGTAAAGTAGGTTCAGGCTGCTGCCGCCGTCCATGAGGACTCTTGTGAGATGAAATCCGTCAATGATTAGGTCTCGAACCAATGCGGCGAAGCCGCCATGACGGATGCTAGTGGGGTGGTCCCTTCGATCAAAGGTGATCGGGCAGGAGGACCATGGGTTGAACTTTGGGGCGACTGGCTCTATCGCATATACGTCCCGTAACGCACGCTTCCGCTCCCTCTTGGGGATGTGGGTTGCGTATATCATGTTCACCGTCTGCACTTACGGGGGAAATCCCTTTTGTCCACTGTTGTTCGGCGGCCTGGGCTCCTCCTCGTCGTTGCTATGCAGCCCCTTGTCTTTGTTTTCGGCTCTTAACTTGCCTGCCTGCTTGAACACCCAACAGTCCCTGTTGGTGTGATTGGCTGGCATTTCGGGGGTGCCATGTATCTGGCACAAGCGGTCGAGTATTCGGTCCAAACTGGACGGGCCCTGAGTATTTCTTTTGAATGGCTTTTTCCGTTGACCGGATTTGTAGCCTCGGAATCCGGCATTAACTGTCGCATCCTCGTTGCTGTCGCTGTTAATGCGGCGCTTTTGTTTGTTCCGACGCGACATGTCACTTTTGTCCTTGGTATTCGGATTACCAGGGTTCTTGGTTAAGTTGTTGCTACGAGCTAGCCAGCTGTCTTCTCCCGCGCAAAAGTGGGTCATGAGTGTCGTGAGGGCTGCCATAGATTTTGGCTTTTCCTGTCCCAGGTGCCGGGCAAGCCACTCGTCACGGATATTATGCTTGAAGGCCGCTAAGGCTTCTGTGTCCGGACAGTCGACTATCTGGTTTTTCTTTGTTAGGAACCGTGTCCAGAATTGCCTGGCCGATTCCTCTGGCTGCTGAATTATGTGGCTTAGGTCATTGGCGTCCGGTGGTCGCACATAAGTGCCCTGGAAGTTATCAAGGAATGCAGCTTCCAGGTCCTCCCAAGAACCGATTGAGTCTGCTGGCAAGCTGTTAAGCCAATGCCGGGCCGGGCCCTTAAGTTTGAGTGGGAGGTATTTGATGGCGTGTAGATCATCACCGCGGGCCATGTGGATATGAAGGAGATAATCCTCGATCCATACTGCAGGATCTGTTGTGCCATCGTACGATTCGATGTTTACGGGTTTGAAGCCCTCAGGGATTTTATGATCCATTACTTCATCTGTGAAGCATAGTGGGTGTGCGGCGCCTCTGTATTGGGCTATATCACGACGCAGCTCGAAGGAGCTTTGTCTGTTGAGTTCGGCCCGGCCGGATTTATTGCATCCGGAGTGACGATCATCGTCATGTGCCGTGGGGCGCCTGCGCGATCCGTAGATCGATCTTGTTTGCCTTGCCTTGTCCTCTAGTATGTCGCGCAGGTCGGGCGCATTTTCCCGTGCCTTAGTATGCTTAGCGCGGCGTCGGGGCATGGCTTGAGTGGAGGGCCAGGAGGCCTCTCTGTCGCGGCCACGAGGTGGCCGGTCGGCCGTGTCATGCGCTGGTGATGTAGGTGCTTCCTCCTCTAGTCGGGGTAGCAGCCTGCGCTTCGGGTAACTCTTGGAGGGGCGTTCGAGTTCATACTCTTCGGCCGCAAGGACTTCAGTCCATCTGTCAGCTAGCAAATCCTGATCAGCTCTAAGCTGTTGCTGCTTTTTCTTGAGGTTGCTTGCCGTGGCCATAAGCCTGTGTTTAAAACACTCTTGTTCGGCGAGATCCTCTGGCACGACGAACTCGTCGTCGTCGAGGCTTGCCTCGTCTTCGGAGGGAGGCGTATAATTATCGTCCTCAACCTCTTGGTCCGCCGCCCTCTCGTGAGGGCTGGCTTCTCTGTCCTCCTGTGCTGAATCTTGCTGGAGGTGGTGTTTCTTCGGCGTTATCCGGAGTAGTATTATCTCCCGTGCCGGAATCACCATTTTTGCTTTGGCGGGATTTAGAGCGGCGCCGCTGACGCCGGCGCTTGGGCTATTTCTTAGAGTTATCGTCCCCCGCTGTTCCATCGCCATCTCCATCCTTTGGAGTGTCCACCATATATATGTCATATGACAAGGTGGCCTTCCAGTGCCCTATAGGTGCTGGTTCTTATTCGTCTCCTGCATCGTCGTCCGTGCCGTCGATGTCTTCGGAGTCGAAGTCAAGCATGTCGGTTAAGTCGTCGACAGTGGCTACGAAGTGGGTGGTGGGTGGGTTTTGAATTTATTCATCGTCCGTATCCCAACCTTGCTGACCGTAGTCCGGCCAGGGCTCTCCTAATAAAGAGAGAGACTTTAGAGAATTCAGGATGTCGCCGAAGGGCGAGTGCTGAAAGATGTCCGTGGCGGTGAACTCCATTATCGGCGCCCAATCGGATTCGATCGGCAGGGGCGTGGGGGGCTCGGAGTTCGAAGAGGAATCCGGCTCCTCGGAGTCACGGGCCATGCGGAGTGCGGGGCTGGAGTTCGGCTCGATCGCCTCTGAGATCGCAGCCCCTGAGGCAGCGTCCAACCGCTGATCCTCGATCGGCGCAGTAGGCTCTGAATCAATGGTCGGAACCAATGCGTGTGCGGCCTCCAAGGCGCTGTTCGGCGGCAGAGCTATATCATGCCCATCGAGACAGTGCGGAGCGCTTGGCTGTGGCTCGAATCCGTTGAAGATCAAGTCCCCGCGGATGCCAGCCATGTAGTTTAGGCTTCCAAACCTGACCTGATGGCCAGGGGCGTAGCTTTCGATCTACTCAAGGTGGCCAAGCGAATTGGCCCGCAGTGCAAAGCCGCCGAAGACGAAGATATGTCCGGGGAGAAAAGTCTCACCCTGGACTGCATCGTTGTTGATGATCGAAGGAGCCATCGGGCTTAAAAGCGACGACACAGAGGAACTCTCAATGAAAGCACCAATGTCGGTGTCAAAACCATCGGATCTCGGGTAGGGGGTCCCGAACTGTGCGTCTAGGCCGGATGGTAACAGGAGGCAAGGAACATGATGTTTTACCCAGGTTCGGGCCCTCTTGAAGGAGGTAAAACCCTACGTCCTTCTTGATTAATATTTATGATATGGGTAGTACAAGAGTAGATCTACCACGAGATCAAGGAGGCTAAACCCTAGAAGCTAGCCTATGGTATGATTGTTGTATGATGAAGTTGTCCTACGGACTAAAACCCTCCAGTTTATATAGACACCGGAGAGGGTTAGGGTTACACAAAGTCGGTTACAATGGTAGGAGATCTTGAATATCCGCATCGCCAAGCTTGCTTTCCACGCCAAGGAAAGTCCCATCCGAACACGGGACGAAGTCTTCAATCTTGTATCTTCATAGTCCTGGAGTCTGGCTGAAGGTATAGTCCGGCTATCCGAACACCCCCTAATCCAGGACTCCCTCAACGGCCCTCGGAAAGACCCTTGCCGATGAAAGCCACAAGACCCCCAGCAAGACCCTTGCTGGACCCCCGGTAAGGCCCTTGCCAAGGGCATCAGAAAGGCCATTGCTAGGCCCGCACTAGCCAAGACTCCACCGCCATTCGCATGCAGCTACCAGCCCAACCAGCTGGGCAGGCACCTGCGTGGCAACATGCAACTTCTAGATCAAATCAGTAAGCACCCGCGTGGCGGCATGCAGACCTTCATGAAGGCCCTACCACTGCACCACCTCAGCTGCTTGCCTGTCTACATGGCGCTGCATGCATCGCTAGCCTAGGCACATGTCAAAGCGTGGCGAAGCGACGACGGATGGGACGGGCCCCATTCCCGTCCCCGGTAAAGCTAAGGGACACCTAAGCGATGCATTAAATGCGTCTTGTCTTGTAATACGGGCGATAAGCCCGTAGTACTGTAGGCCTTTCCACCTCCTGTGTGCCACTCTGGCAGCCCCTTTCGACTATAAAAGGAGGCCCATGGCATATTGGAGAGGGATTCGGGACACTCAATACATTCACCAAAGCAGGACTAGGGTTTTACGCATCCTCGCGGCCCAAACCTGGGTAAATGATCCTTGTGCTGACTGTTAATCCTGCTGTTCTCACGACCCCGCGCCCCGGCAACCGTAGTAGAGATCCTTGTGATCCCATAGGTGTCGTTACCCATCAACACCTTTGTCCAACCAGAGGCGCCGGATAATCTATTGGAAGTGCTACGGGGTGCTTTCATTGTGGAAGAACACCGTATCCTTATGGGTACAGTGATTGAGAAGGTTTAGTCCGTCAAGAGCGGACTGACCGAAGCTTGCAGCGGCCTGCTGACAAGTTTTGAGGTAAGCGCGTTTAACCGAGAAAATCCCAATATAGACAATAGCCCCTGAGACACTGTCCGGTGTTTGGTAAGAAAATCCGGACAGAGGATCAATTAAATTTCACAGGAAACAAACCAAAATGTGTCTGATGTGAATAAGCAGGCGTCGTTGCTGGCCGCGACCTCACACACTGCCGAAGTCTGCGGACTAAAGCAAAGACTGGAGCGGGCCGAAGAGGAGCTCGGCCAGGCGAGGAAGCAGCTGGAAGACCAGCAAGGTATGTAATGACTCGCTATATATTCGGAAAGAAGAAATGACGTATATTGACCGTAGTGTCATGATATGTGTAGGAGCGACGACCGAGGTCGAGGCCCTTAAAAAGGCCCTGGCTGAAGCTGAGGGGAAAGCTGTCAAGGAGCAGGCCGCTTGTAAGAAGCTTAAGGCCAGGCTGAACGAGGTCCAGCAAGAGCTCCTGGACGCTGTGAACAAGTGTGAGGCCTTGGGAGGCGATGTTTCGGCTCGAGAGACCGAACTCGCCAAGGCTCGCCAAAGCGCGGAAGTGGCCCGGGTTGAAGCCCAGAGTGCCCTCCAGGAGATCCAGGAGGCCAAGAAGATCGCGGCGGGTAAGGAATTTAGTATACGAAGAAAATATGTGAAGGAGAAGTATTTCCTACTAACCCGTATTCGGAGTTCTCCAGGGGCGTTTGCGGATCTGCTGCGCAGCATGTCTGATGATGCGGAGTTTTTCCGAGCCGAAGAAGGGAGCTCGACGGAGAAGATGTTATGGTCGCAATACCTTGCGCCAGAACATCCGGTGCCCTCATTGATCAGCTAAAACACCTGGTCGAGCTACATAGGGTGGCCGAACTGACCATGAAGGATTTAGTAATCCGGTTGTGGCCTGCCGAAGCTATACCCAGCAGCTACTTAGGACTCGTGAAGTGGCTGGTAGGTGTATGCCCTCGGCTGGACATCGTCAAGAGGTCGGCCTGCATCGAGGGTGCGCGCATGGCCTTCGCCCCTGTCAAGGTGTGGTGGGCGAAGATGAATGCCGTCAAGCTTGTGACTGAGGGGCCACCTGAAGGCAAGGAGCACCGCACACCGGAGCGGTATTTTGAAGACGTCCTGGAGGGGTCCCGCATTGTGGCGACGCAATTTGCACAAGACATTATATTCAAATGAATATATTCATGTTGTCTCTGCCTTGTATAATGAAACAAATTTTGTTATGTAATATAATGTTTGTTTTAAAAAAATTCACCTCCTGTGTGGCCGTGTTGTGTGAAATCTGAGAGTTGGCCAGTCATCGGCTTCTGCCCCCACGTAGGAAGTACGGGGGTGTTCGGGATATAATATAAACACTCTTGATCCAATTGTTTGGTCCTTGAAGGAGGTGTTTAGCGCGGCGAACCAGGCAATCAGACTATTCGGCTTGAATACCCTCACTTAGCCATAGGAGTTTGACGATAAAAATTTAGGCGTAGCCCTTGGTATTTGAACCTGGAAGCTATAAACACCTAATAGGGCAAGTACCAATCCCTCACGTAATGCGGAAAAAATCTCTAACTATTTGAGACCTCCGAAGAGCTGACCGGCTCTCGCCGCATCATGCCAGTCAGTTTTCGGCTTTCTCTACTGAGGTGCTCACCCGGGTAAACCAAGGCACAATCGCAGTAGTTCTCCCTTTACTACCTTAGCCGATATAGCGGAATGTAAGGTAGCAAGCACAGGAGCCAGGCAACCCAACTATTGACCAAAGACATGATTCGGAGCTAGTGCATATAGTGCTAAATTCGGGGTGCCGAACAGCATAAAGTGTTCAGACTTGGTTGCTGTGTTGTGGGGTACTATGAAGCCCCTGGCAAATTAGAACGTACCAAAGTGTACGGGCACTATCTAATAAGATTATGAATAAGGAAAAAGGGAAAACAGAAAAAGAGCAAGGGTAATGAGCCAAGGCCGCAGAATTTGGGCCGCAAACTGTTTCCGTTATAGTTTGATTAATACGTTGAAGCGCATTGATACAAGTAGTGCAAATAAGCAACTGGCTAATCCATGACCAAGAGAGAGCCGCGTGTGGGTCCTGTAAACAGGTAGAGTGATTGTTGAAGAAACCACCTAAGAAATTCCCCTATACGTCTATGCTCCGTGCCATCTTGGTATATTTATCCTTTAAAAGGACCGGTGATTGGGCCACCAGGGATAACCTGTGGAGAGAAAACCTGAAAAGGAGAAGAGGAAACAGTGAGAGTATGTGTGTCCGGGAGCGGTCGAGCCGTATTGTGGATCACAGGCTAGTTATGCCTCCTTCTATGCCCATGGTATCTTGAGTGCGTAATTATGTACGTGCGGTACGAACGCCGCTACTTGATCGGGACTAGGACGGAGGCCAAATTGCTAGTCGAGCTCCTGATGAGCTGGGCTGTCCTATTGTAGAGTGGTCCGGACTCTCTTGGCAGTGTTCGGGTGCTCGGCCGCCGAATTGATGTTCTGCTTAAAAAGGCCGCTCTGCACTTCTGCTTCTAAGGCAGCGGTGTGCTCCTCCATACGAAGGGAGTGTTCCGTGTTTCCATTAACTGTTATTACGCCGCGTGGTTTGGGCATCTTGAGCTTGAGGTAAGCATAGTGTGGCACTGCGTTGAATCGAGCAAACGCGGTTCGTCCGAGCAGTGCGTGATAGCCGCTGCGAAAGGAGACAATATCGAAGATCAACTCCTCGCTTCGGAAGTTGTCCGGCGATCCGGAGACAACCTATAGTGTGATTGAGCCCGTACAGTGGGCCTCTACACCTGGAATGACTCCTTTAAAGGTAGTCTTTGTGGGTTTGATCCATGATGGATTGATGCCCATTTTGTGCGCTGTGTCCTGATAGAGCAGATTAAGACTGCTGCCGCCGTCCATGAGGACTCGCGTCAGGTGGAATCCATCAATGATTGGGTCGAGGACCAGTGCGGCTGAACCGCCATGATGGATACTAGTCGAGTGATCCCGACGATCAAAAGTGATCGGACATGACAACCATGGGTTGAATTTTGGGGCGACTGGCTCTATCGCGTAGACGTCCCTGAGCGCGCGTTTGCGCTCCCTCTTGGGGATGTGGGTAGCGTATATCATGTTCACCGTTTGACCTGAAATTTCTTCTGTCCCCCAGTGTTCGGTAGCCGGGGTTCCTCATCATCGTCCCCGCTTTGCGATCCCTTCTCCTTGCTTTCGGCATTTAGCTTGTCGGCCTGTTTAAAAACCCGACAATCTCTGTTGGTATGATTGGGCGGTTTATCTGGGGTGCCATGGATCTGGCACGGGCGATCGAGTATACGGTCCAAGCTGGATGAGCCCGAATTCTTCTTTTTGAATGACTTCTTCCACTGACCGGACTTAGAGCCACTGAATCCGGCATTAACCGTCGTGTCCTCGGTGTAGTCATTGTTGTTTCGACGCTTGTGTTTATTGCGTCGAGATTTGTCATTACTACTTCTAACTTCTGGGGTGCCGACGTCGTTTGCATGGTTCTTGCTACGGGCCAGCCAACTATCCTCACCCGCACAAAAGTAGGTCATGAGTGCCGTGAGGGCTGCCATAGACTTCGGCTTTTCTTAGCCAAGGTGGCGGGCAAGCCATTTGTCATTGATGCTGTGTTTAAAGGCCGCTAGGGCTTCGGCATACGGACAGTCCACGATCTGGTTCTTTTTAGTTAGGAACCTAGTCTAGAATTTCCTGGCTGACTTGCCAGGCTGTTGAACTATATGGCTTAAGTCATCGGCATCTGGTGGCCGGACATATGTACCTTGGAAGTTGTCACGGAAGGCTTTTTCCAAGTCCTCCCAGCTGCCAATAGAGTTTCCAGGCAGACTGTTTAGCCAATGCCGAGCTGACCCTTTAAGTTTTAATGGGAGGTATTTGATGGCATGGAGGTCATTTCCATGAGCCATGTGAATGTGGAGAATAAAATCCTCAATCCACACCGCAGGATCAGTTGTTCCATCATATGATTCAACATTCATGGGTTTAAACCCTTTTGGGAATTCATGCTCCATTACTTCGTCAGTGAAGCAGAGAGGGTGTGCGGTGCCTCTATATCAGGAGACATCGCGACGTAGCTCCGATGGAGTCCGTCTGCGGTTTTCGGCTCGCGCATGACTAGGTTTGTCACGTCCGAATAGATAGCCATTGTCATGTGTCGAGGTAATGGAACTATCTATTGTTCAGGTCTTGCCGAAGGTCATATGTATGACTGCGAGCTGTTTTATCTCTGCCTTTATAATGAGTCGGGGCAGGCTAGTATTCGGCTTGAGTTGCCGCTTTATCCCGACCTCGTGGTGGTCGGTCAGCCCCATTGCGTGATGATGGTATGGGCTCCAGCGCCTCATCATCGAACTGAGATAGCAATTTGCGCTTCGGGTAGCTTTTGGCTGGGCGCTCGAGGCCGTATTCCTTGGCTGCTAGGACATCGGTCCATCTGTCATTGAGCAGACCTTGGTCAGCTTGAAGCTGCTTCTATTTCTTTTCAGGCTCCTTGAAGTGGCTATTAACTAGCGCTTAAAGCGCTCCTGCTTGAGAGGTTCCTCGGGTATGATAAAATCTTCGCTGCCGAGGCTCACCTCCTCCTCGGAGAGCGGAAGGTAACTGATGTCCTCTGAATCTTCGTTTATGGCCTGTTCATTAGGGCTAACTTGCACATCTTCTTGATTGTCCTATTCAACAGTTCGTTCGTCGGGATCTTCTCTGTCTTCGGCATCATCTGGAGTGTTATCGTCTCCCATGCCGGTGTTGTTGTCTTTGCTGCGGCGTGATTTAGAGCGGCGCCGCTGACGTCGGTGCTTAGGCTGTATCCCAGGAGGTTTATCCTCGACTGGGTCTTCTTTGTCGTCGTTAGGCTCTTTAGGTGTATCCACCATGTATACGTCGTATGAAGAGGTGGCCATCCAGCGTCCGGTAAACGGCGGGTTTTTGCCATGCTCCTCATCTGCATCGTCGTCCATACCGTCGATGTCTTCGGAGCCGTAATCAAGCATGTCGGTTAAGTCTTCGACAGTGGCTATGAAGTGGGTGGCAGGTGGGAAGCAAAATTCCCTGTCCTCAGCTTCTAGTTCGAACCGAATATAGTTCGGCCGTGAATCCCCCGCTACGGATAGATTTTTTAATGAGTTCAGCACATCGCCCAAAGGTGAGTGCCGGAAGATGTTCATGGCGCTGAATTCAACGATCGATGACCGATCATGCTCGACATGCGCGGACGCACATAGTTCGGAACTTATAACAGGAAACGAGTCCGAGGTTCCGGTGACACAGGCATTACCGGAAGTTAGGTCTGTGTGCGGCTCCAACGCCGTGGAGTCTGCGGCTTCCGTGGCGGGGTTGAGCTTCCTGTCCTCGGATGGCGTGACCTGCTCCAGATCTAAGGCCAGAGAGGCTATAGGAGCTATCTCCTGAATGCGGTCCGATGATAGATTTGAGTCATGTTTATCGAGGTGACCAGGAGCGGTCGTCGTGGTCTCGAGTCCGGCGAAGATCAAATCTCCATGGATGTCCGCGACGTAGTTCAAGCTCCCAAATCTGAGCTGATGGCCAGGGGCGTAGCTATCGATCTGCTCCAGATGGCCAAACGAGTTGGCCCGCAGTGCGAAGCCGAGGTAATACCCTACTTCGTGCTTGATTGATCTTGATGAATATGATTATTACAAGAGTTGATCTACCACGAGATTGTAAGGCTAAACCCTAGAAGTCTAGCATGTATGACTATGATCATGAATCTCCCTCCTCCGGACTAAGTCCTCCGGTTTATATAGACATCGTGAGGATCTAGGGTTACACCAGGTTGGTTACAAAGAAATGAATCTACTTATTTGATTGCCAAGCTTGCCTTCCACGCCAAGGAGGGTCCCATCCGGACACGGGTGCAATCTTCGGTCTTCGTATCTTCACAGCCCATCAGTTTGTCCCATGACTAACAGGCCGGACGCCCAAGGACCCCTTAGTCCAGGACTCCCTCAGTGCCATGGCTTGAGATTCTGCTACCATGGGAGCATTTTTGCTACGGGTGGTCGATGTCGCTGATTATCTCCAGGAGGTATCCCGGGGGTTCCACCTTGAGCTTCGACGAGGTTCGCAGCCTCGCCTTGCCTCCCCTGGTTGCACTATGCCTTGCGGCGCTCCCTGGCCCGGTTCCTAGGCTTGCCATAGTACTGACAATTGCCTTTGTGACTCTCATTGGAAGCGTCATTGTTGCTGGTGTCATGGGCCTCTATTTCCTCTTGCCGCCTTGTGTGTCGGATGATAATCCCTGCTCGCATTGGCGCTGTGAGGCACTCCATTCGCTCCCAAGTGAGAAGGAATTGCTGACTGATAACACATGAGTGTAGGTGATCTATTGTAGCCTTTTGAATAAGTGTATCGAACCCAAAGAGGAGCATAAGGAATTGGTTGATGGATTCATATATAAGTAGCATCTTTTGAAGATGTGAAAAATGAAAAAAATTAGTTCAGTCGGTGATGTTCTGCAAGGGCATAGGGCTGTTGTAGCACTTATGTGATAATTAGAATGTCAAACACATAAGGAGCTGATAGGAAGATACTATCAACCCCGCAACTACGTTCTTTGCGCACCTACGTCCGCACCTAACCCGTAGTTTGGAAATAATCTATTCTACCAGTTACTACTGGAACGATAATAAATGAGGGTTTAAACTAGACTACAAACTAGGACATAAAATATTCTAAACTAGAACACAAAGTAAAAGGGGTTGCACTTGTAGGATTGAATTGAGAAAAAGGCGGCATCTAGGTTTTCGGTCTTACTAGTACTAGAGGAGCGTCTTAGTGGCATACAAGTATTATGGACTACTAGTTGTTCTCCTATGGTTTGCATCCGCGGTCTCTTACTACTAGGTGTACTAGACATAACACCGCATCATGGTCACACACGGCTATCAGTAATACACAACATAACCAAAGGATCACAGAGTTCATCTATCTACTTCGTGTACATGCCAGTGCAATCCATGCAACGCGAAAGAGTAAATACTAAACGAAGCCGCGAAGACTAGTTGTGCGCACTAGATCATACCTCAATCTAGAACCAGATATATTACACAAACATAGATGAATAGACACACAAAGAGGAATGATTCATTTCTTCCATCAACATGTTCAATTTTACAAAATACAAGTGCAAGGATGGAGATGGAGATAGGCACCGGCGCGCTCGGCCTATGACTGGCGTCCGGTGATGGCGGTGTTACCTGCCTCTCCTCCTCTTGCGTGGCTTTCGTGGTTATGGCGATGGAGGGAGATGCCTCCCTCTAAATGAGATGGGAGAGCCTCTCAGCGGCTGCATGGACTTGTGGCGGAATGAGGATGATGATCCTGGCGGCTAGGGTTGGAGCTCTTCTTATAGTAGGCCTCCTTGGGTCTTCTCCATTGATGTAGATCCTCCGCCTTCATACAAGGGCTCTAGAGGAGTCAAATCTTCTAAAAAACCCTTCCTTATTGGTCAAGGATCTTGTAGGAAAAATTGGAGACCAAATCGGTGAATAATCCCATCTAGAAAGGCAACCTTCCATGCAATTTGGAGCCCATATGAGTGCCCATACAACCAGCCACGGTGATGTGTAACATTGTCTTTCGCTCTGGATAGCTCCAATAAAACGACCGTCATTTCTTCATACGAACTCAAATTTGAGGTTCTTGGGCTCGTTGCATTTGTATGAACGATGCTGATCCATCTCTGGTTTTAGGTCTTGATTTGAAGCAAGCTAAATACACCTTTTTGACCTTTGAAATGCCTAAGTGTGATGCCTGGGATTTCTTCGGTTTAACCCCAACTTGATCTTTTTCAATGGGTCCACTCCATGAGCATGCTAACATACTTACAAGGACCACAAAACAAAGGAAAATTAATAAAAATAACAGTTGTGCAACGAACTTGGTAAAACTAGTAAATACCGAAACCTATGCACTGAGGACATGAATAAGTGCTAGATGGATATGTTATGAGGGGTTTTGCACTAAAATGTACTCCAAAAAGTATGCATAAATCCCCTCATCAGCTGGCTCTATGGTTGCATTTGGTTCCTACGCTTCGTGCGCATATATGTGTCATGGGTCCTATTAGAGTTTGGTCACGGGAGACTCGTGAAGTCGCATAGGTCGCATGTCTTGGTGTAGTAGCTTTTGATGTTTGGACTGACATGCATGGGTCCTAGCATAGACAAACGATCGTCATGAACGAAATATGCCCTAGAGGCAATAATAAAGTTGTTATTTGTATTTCCTTATATCATGATGTTTGGAGCTAGGGTTCCGCCCTACCTAGGGCGTAGGGTGTAGGGGAAGGAGGGAGTTGGGCGAGGGCTGGAGCGCGGCGGCCGACGGCGAGGCGCCATCCTTGCGGTTGGGCGGCAGCGGCGCAGGAAGGAGGTGACGGCTAGAGTTAGGGTCCCGGCTCATCTGGGAGCCAGGCAATAGAATAGTCTTATTGCTTAATTCTCGAAATAGTCTTACAACTTGTATATCTAACCATAATCTGAAAATAAAACTAAGATAACTTGAGGCCTGAGCCTGCCCAGTGGGCCTCCTGCGGCCATAGACCTGGCCGGTCATAACATCTCTCCCCGCCTGCGCAAATAGCTCGTCCTCGAGCTGAAAGTCGGGGGTAGTGCTGGCGGAACTCCTCACGCTGCTCCCAAGTAGCTTCCTCCTCTGGTAGTCTGGTCCACTGAATCAACACGTACCAGGAGCCTCGGCGTAGCTGAGCCTTCAACGCCTTCTCTGGCTCGGGAAGTAGGCGCCCGTCCGTAATCGGTGGAAGTGCCGGCGGTGCCGTGGGTGGCTCGCCGCGGAATGGCTTGAGCAGCCCGACATGGAAGACATCATGGATCCGCGCGCCTGCCGGAAGCTGAAGACGGTAAGCCACTTTCCCAACGCGTTCCAGGATAGCAAAGGGACCGGCATAGCGAGGATCGGGCTTCTTCCTCGCGTGGGGGTCCAAGGACTGCGTAGAGCGGTGAAGTAGACGCAACCAGACCCAATCACTCACCGCGAACTCCGCCTCGCGATGGTGGCCATCATAGTAATGTTTGGCCAACTGCTGGGCATGTAGGAGCCGTTGCTGGACCCCCGCGAGCATCTCATCACGGCTCCTCAGAAGAGCCCCGGCTGCCTCGGTCTGTGCCAAGGCCGGATCAACCGGAAGGATCGGCTGGGGTGGCCGGCCATTCACCACCTCAAAAGGCGTAGCACGGAGGGCGGAGTGATAAGAGGTGTTGTAGCAGTACTCCGCCCACGAGAGCCAGTCCACTCATGCGCGAGGGCGATCACCTGTAACACAACGCAAATACATGGCAATCACCTTGTTAACTATCTCAGACTGGCCGTCCGTTTAAGGGTGGAAGGCGGTGCTCAGGCGTAGCTTCACGCCCGCCAGCCGGAAAAGGTCGCGCCACACGTGTCCCGTAAACACGGGGTCCCGATCACTGACGATCGAAGAAGGAAACCCATGGAGACGGACAATGCCATCGAAGAAGGCCCGTGCGACAGATGCTGCTGAATAGGGATGGCCAAGCGCGATGAAATGAGCATACTTGGAGAAGCGGTCGACCACCGTGAGAATGACGGACTTGCCGCCCACCTTGGGAAGGCCCTCGATGAAGTCCATGGAGATGTCCGCCCAAACCTGAGACAGAACCTCCAAGGGCTGAAGCATGCCAGCCGGCTGTAGAATCTCTGTTTTGTTGCGCTGGCACGTCACACAAGACCATACCCAGTCACGGACCAGGGCACGATCATCGGGAATGTAGAAGTCAGCGTGGAGACGATGGAGTGTCTTCTGCACGCCCTCATGGCCCGCCGAGTGGGCGAGGCGCAGCACCTGCTGGTGAAGATCGTCATGCGCCGGAACGAAGACCCGGCGCCCATGGAGAAGCAAGCCATCGGTGAGGCGCCACGGCTCCTCTAGCTGTCCCGCCGCCAGCTGCTACTGCAGGAGGAGGGAGTCGGCTACGACAGCGGTCGCCCGTCGGATGTCGGCGTAGAGGGCGAAAGAGGGCCCGGTGAGGATGCAGAAAGCCGCCCCCTCCGCCGTACCGTCATCCACATCGGCGTCACGCAGAGACAGGACATCGGCGACGATGTTAAGACGACCCGGCCGGTACTCGACGATGAAGTCAAAGCCAAAGAGTTTACTGATCCACTGGTGCTGGGGTACCGTCGAGAGCCTCTGATCCAGCATGAACTTGAGGCTGTAATGGTCTGTGCGGATCCGGAAGGAACGACCCCAAAGATAGGGCCGCCAATGGCGTACTGCCTGCACCAACCCAATGAGCTCACGCTCATACGCCGCCAGCTTAAGATGGCGTGTGGCAAAGGGTCGGCTGAAGAAAGCAAGGGGTCCATCGCCCTGATGCAGGACCGCACCGAACGCCGCACCAGAGGCGTCGCAGTCGACGATGAAGGGGAGGTCGAAATACGGCATCTGCAGTACGGGTCCCGTCGTGAGGGCCCCCTTGAGGGCCTCGAATGCTGAAGTGGCCTCCTCATCCCAAGAGAAGGCGTCGCGACGGAGGAGACGCGTCAGTGGGGCCGCGATGAGGCCAAATTCCCGGATGAACTTCCGGTAGTACCCCGCGAGGCCAAGAAACCCGCGAAGAGCCCGCGGAGACTGCGAAATCGACCAGGCGGCGACGGCCACCACCTTGTCTGCATCCATGGCCACTCCCTCAGCCGAGATGACATGGCCGAGGTAAGCGACCGAAGGCGTCCCGAACGAGCACTTCGAGCGCTTAAGATGAAGATGATGCGCTCGAAGCTCGTTGAAGACGATGGCCACATGCTGGAGGTGCTCTGCCCAAGAGGCGCTGTAGATAAGAATGTCATCAAAGAAAACGAGCACAAACCGACATAAGTAGGGCCGGAGGACATCGTTCATCAAGGCATGAAATGTCGCTGGGGCGTTGGAGAGGTCAAAGGGCATCACCAAGAACTCGAAGTGGTCGTGATGAGTCTGAAACACCGTCTTGGCGATGTCGTCTGGATGCATGCGCACCTGATGATACCCCGACCGGAGGTCCAGTTTGGTGAAGAAGCGTGCCCCATGTAGTTCATCCAGGAGTTCATTGACCACCGGAATAGGGAACTTATCCTTAAGTGTGAGAGCATTAAGGGCGCGGTAGTCGATGCAGAAACGCCACGTGACGTCCGACTTGCGAACGAGAAGGACCGGCGCCGTGAATGGTGATGTGGATATCCGGATAATGCCCGCGGCAAGCATGAGTGCACACTGCCGCTCCAACTCGTCCTTCTGCAGCTGGGGGTACCGGTAGGGCCGTACTGCCACCGGCGCCGAGCCCGGTAGGAGATGAATACGGTGGTCATAGACCCGGGCCGGCAGAAGGCCCTAGGGTTCCGCAAATAGAGCACTGTGCTGCTGCAGGAGGTTATCCAACAGCGGATGCTCGACCTCAGTGGTAGCCGCGGCCAGCTGGAGCGGGGGCGACGTCGGGGCGCCTCCAACGCCCTCCCACCGGATGCGACGGCCGAGGCGCCAGAAGGTCATCGTTAGGGCATCGAAGTCCCAAAGGATGGGTCCGAGAGTCCGCAAAAAGTCGACGCAGAGGATGAAGTCGAAGCAGCCCAAATCGATGCTGGCACAAGTGATGGTGAAGTGCTCGTCGCCGATCGTAATGGGTACGTCCCGAGCGAGCCCATGGCAGTGGAGGCGGTCACCATTAGCGACAGTGACCCGCAGCTGCTCCCCGCCTGTCGGCTGTAGCTCAAGGCGCCACATAGTAGCCTTAGGGAGGAAGTTATGTGTAGAACCCGTGTCCAAGACTGCCACCAGAGTCTCGCCATGGATCGTGACCGGTATAAGCATAGTCCGCTCATTACGGATGCCGGACAACTCATGAAGGGAGACGACAAGGGCCATAGCCGGTGCAGGCGCGGGTGCCGGCGCGACCTCGGCGGCGGCTGGGTTGCCGAGTCCATCATCGGGGGTATCGTCCTCCGTCTCGTCGACCGTCTCCAAGTAGAAGAGGCGCGGGCAGACATGGCCCAGGGCATAGGGTGCGTCACAGTTAAAGCACAGCCCCAGGCGGCGGTGCTCGAACTGCTCTGCCTGGGAAAGGCGCCGGAAGGGCCGCGTCGCGGTCGGGGTGGGCGTTGGCGAGGCGGCTGAAGGTGCTGGCATGGGCGGCGGGGGCCGGGGAGGCAGTCGGCTCCCTCGAGGTGCCGCTGGCCATCTCAAGGCCCGGGCACGCTCCTCGAACGCCTGAGCGTAGTAGACGGCCGTGTGTAGGTCCTGGGGCCCTTCATCTCGACGTCCACACGTATGTGGTCGGGAAGGCCGCCGACGAAGAGCTCAGCTCGCTGTAGTGCCGTCACCTCTGGTGCGTGACACGCCAGAGCCTGGAAGTGGTCGGCGAAATCCTGGACCGTGGAGGTGAAGGGTAGGCGGCCCAGCTCGGACAAGCGGCTACCGCGCTGTGGTGGTCCAAAGCGAAGGAGGCACAGATCGCGGAAACAATCCCAGGGAGGCATACCGCCCTCGTCCTGCTCGAGGGCGTAGTACCACGTCTGGGCTGCACCCCGGAGGTGGTATGAAGCGAGCCAAGTGCGCTCGGACGCAGGTGTGCGCTGCCCCCGGAAGAACTGGTCACACTGGTTTAACCAGTTAAGGGGGTCCTCCGAGCCATCATACATGGCGAAGTCGATCCGGGCGAAGCGAGGTGGTGTCGGGGTCGATGCGCCAGTGCCCACCGGTTCAACGATGCGGAGGGCGGGGGGCCGTGCGTCGTACTGCAGCGTGGACACCGACGGTTCTCCGGCCTCCGTGTAGACCAGCGGTGGCGACGTTCCGGTGAGCCATGCCGGAATAGGAGAGGGCGACGGTGGGAACCGCACCTGCTGGATCGGGAGCCCCCTGGAGGGGCCTGACTCAGGCCGGCGCTGGGTGGCGGGGACGTCATGGGAGCCGGTGCAGCCGGCGCGGAGGGAGCCGGCACGGCCCAGACCGGCCACGGGGCGGCGGCGGGCGCGACCGACGCGGGTGGCGCCGTGGGCGCTGGGGCGGGCCATTGCGGCCAGGTCGGCGCTGGGGTGGCCGGCGGCTGGAGCGCCGGGTAGCCCCCGGCGAGTGCTGCGGGCACCGAGTACCACGGAAGAGCCAGGGGCCCAGAGGGCACAGGGGGCGGGAGCGGCCCGTACGGGCTGTCCAGGAAGAGCCGGATGCCCTGGACCGCGACGCCCAAGTCGTTGAGGACACCCGCCATGACCTCCGGGGTGTAGTGGGCCGGTAAGGTTGAAGGGGATGGCGGCGTAGCGGTGACGGGGCCCGGCGGCTGGCCGGTGGGCGTGCCAGACATGAGTTCCAGCGGCGCCGATGGAAGGGCCAGCGGCCCCGTGGCGAGTGGCGATGGCGCGGCGGCGGTGGTGGTTGTTGGAGCGGCGGCGGTGGTGGTGGTCAGAGGCAGCGACGAGGATGGTGGTGAGGATGACATAGTCGAACCTGAGCTGGCTGATACCAAGGTGTTAGGAGCTAGGGTTCGGCCCTGCCTACGGCGTAGGGTGTAGGGGAAGGAGGGAGTTGGGCGAGGGCTAGAGCGCGGTGGCCGGCAGCGAGGCGCCGTCCTTGCGGTTGGGCTACGGCGCAGGAAGGAGGCGGCGGCTAGGGTTAGGGTTCCGGCTCCTCTGGGAGCCGGGCAATAGAATAGTCTTATTGCTTAATTCTTGAAATAGTCTTACAACTTGTATATATAACCATAATCTGAAAATAAAACTAAGATAACTTGAGGCCTAAGCCTGCCCAGTGGGCCTCCTGCGGCCATAGACCTGGCCGGTCATAACACATGATAAATGTTTATTATTCATGCTAGAATTGTATTAACCGGAAACTTAGTACATGTGTGAATACATAGACAAACAGAGTGTCACTAGTTTGCATCTACTTGACTAGCTCGTTGAATCAATGATGGTTATGTTTCCTAACCATAGACATGAGTTGTCATTTGATTAACGGGATCACATCATTAGAGAATGATGTGATTGACTTGACCCATCCGTTAGCTTAGCATGATGATCATTTAGTTTGTTGCTATTGCTTTCTCCATAACTATACATGTTCCTATGACTATGAGATCATGCAACTCCCGAATGCCGGAGGAACAATTTGTGTGCTACCAAACGTCACAACATAACTGGGTGATTATAAAGGTGCTCTACAGGTGTCTCCGATGGTGTTTGTTGAGTTGGCATGAATCAAGATTAGGATTTGTCACTCCGATTGTCAGAGAGGTATCTCTGGGCCCTCTCGGTAATGTACATCACTATAAGCCTTCCAAGCAATGTGCTAATGAGTTAGTTCGGGATGTAGCATTACGGAACGAGTAAAGAGACTTGCCGGTAACGAGATTGAACTAGGTATTGAGATACCGACGATCGAATCTCGGGCAAGTAACATACCGATGACAAAGGGAACAACATATATCGTTATGCGGTTTGACCGATAAAGATCTTCGTAGAATATGTAGGAACCAATATGAGCATCCAGGTTCCGTTATTGGTTATTGACCGGAGACATGTCTCGGTCATGTCTACATAGTTCTCGAACCCGTAGGGTCCGCACGCTTAATGTTCGATGACGATCGGTATTATGAGTTTATGTGTTTTGATGTGCCGAAGGTATTTGGAGTCCCGGATTTGATCACAGACATGACGAGGAGTCTCGAAATGGTCGAGACATAAAGATCGATATATTAGACGACTATGTTTGGACATCGGAAGGGTTCCGAGTGAAGTTCGGGCATATACCGGGGTGTCGGGGGGTTACCCGAAGCCCCCGGGGAGTTTAATGGGCCTTATGGGCCTTATTCGAAAGAGAGGAGGGGCTGCCAGGGCAGGCCACGCGCCCCCTCCCCCTCTAGTCCGAATTGGACTTGGAGGGGGGCTCCCCCCTTTCCTTCTCCCTCTTTCCTCCTTCCTTCTCCTACTCCTACTACATGGAAGGGGGGATCCTACTCCCGGTGGGAGTAGGACTCCCCATGGGGCGCGCCATAGGAGGGCCGACCCTCCCCCTCCTCCACTCCTTTATATACGGGGGAGGGGGCACCCCATAGAGACACAAGTTGATCATTGATCTTTAGCCACGTGCGGTGCCCCCCTCCACCATAATCCACCTCGATAATATCGTAGTGGTGCTTAGGCTAAGCCCTGTTCCGGTAGCAACATCATCACCGTCATCACGCCATCGTGCTGACGAAGCTCTCCCTTGAAGCTCTACTGGATCGTGAGTTCGCGGGACATCACTGAGCCGAACGCGTGGAGATCGCGGAGGTGCCGTATCTTCGGTACTACATCGGTCGATCGTGAAGACGTACGACTACATCAACCGCGTTGTCATAACGGTGTAGCTTACGGTCTACGAGGGTACGTAGACGATACTCTCCCCTCTCGTTGTTGTGCATCACCATGATCTTGCGTGTGCGTAGGATTTTTTTGAAATTACTGCGTTCCCTAACAGTGGTATCAGAGCCAGGTTTATGCGTAGATGTTATATGCATGAGTAGAACATAAAAGAGTTGTGGGTGTGGGTATATACATATTGCTTGCCGTCACTAGTTGATTCTTGATTCAGCGGCATTCTTGGATGAAGCGGCCCAGACCGACATTACGCGTACGCTTACGCGAAACTGCTTCCATCGACGTGCTTCGCACATAGGTGGCTAGTGGGTGTCTGTTTCTCCAGCTTTGTTGAATCGGATTCAATGAACAGGGTTCTTTCTGAAGATCAAAAAGCAATCACTATACCGCGTTGTTGTTTTTTGATGCGTAGGTAAGAATGGTTCTTGATCAGCCCGTAGCAGCCACGTAAAACTTGCAACAACAAAGTAGAGGATGTCTAACTTGTTTTTGCAGGGCATGTTGTGATGTGATATGGTCAAGACATGATGCTAAATTTTATTGTATGAGAAGATCATGTTTTGTAACACAGTTATCGGCAACTGGCAGGAGCCATATGGTTGTCACTTTATTGTATGAAATGCAATCGCAATGTAATTGCTTTACTTTATCACTAAGCGGTAGCGATAGTCGTAGAAGCAATAGTTGGCGAGACAACAACGATGCTTCGATGGGATCAAGGTGTCAAGCCGGTGACAATGGTGATCATGACGGTGCTTTGGAGATGCAGATCAAAGGCACAAGATGATGATGTCCATATCATATCACTTATATTGATTGCATGTGATGTTTATCCTTTATGCATCTTATTTTGCTTAGTTCGACGGTAGCACTATAAGATGATCTCTCACTAAATTTCAAGGTATAAGTGTTCTCCCTGAGTATGCGCCGTTGCTACAGTTCGTCGTGCCGAGACACCACGTGAAGATCGGGTGTGATAAGCTCTACGTTCACATACAATGGGTGCAAGCCAGTTTTGCACACGCGGAATACTCGGGTTAAACTTGACGGGCCTAGCATATGCAGATATGGCCTCGGAACACTGGAGACCGAAAGGTCGAGCGTGAATCATATAGTAGATATGATCAACATAGTCATGTTCACCATTGAAAACTACTCCATCTCACGTGATGATCGGACATGGTTTAGTTGATATGGATCACGTGATCACTTAGATGATTAGAGAGATGTCTATCTAAGTGGGAGTTCATATGTAATTTGATTAATTGAACTTTAATTTATCATGAACTTAGTACCTGATAGTATTTTGCATGTCTATGTTGTTGTAGATAGATGGCCCGTGCTGTTGTTCCGTTGAATTTTAATGCGTTCCTAGAGAAAGCTAAGTTGAAACATGACGGTAGCAACTACACGGACTGGGTCCGTAACTTGAGGATTATCCTCATTGCTGCACAGAAGAATTACGTCCTGGAAGCACCGCTAGGTGACAAACCCGCTGCAGGAGCAACACCAGATGTTATGAACACCTGACAGAGCAAAGCTGATGACTACTTGATGGTTCAGTGTGCCATGCTTTACGGCTTAGAACCGGGAGTTCAACGATGTTTTGAACGTCATGGAGCATATGAGATGTTCCAGGAGTTGAAGTTAATATTTCAAGCAAATGCCCAGATTGAGAGATATGAAGTCTCCAATAAGTTCTACAACTGCAAGATGGAGGAGAATAGTTCTGCCAGTGAACATATACTCAGAATGTCCGGGTACCACAACAACTTGACTCAGCTAGGAGTTAATCTTCCTGATGATAGTGTCATTGACAGAGTTCTTCAATCACTGCCACCAAGCTACAAGAGCTTCGTGATGAACTATAATATGCAAGGGATGGATAAGATGATTCCTGAGCTCTTCGCAATGCTAAAGGCTGCGGAGGTAGAAATCAAGAAGGAGCATCAAGTGTTGATGGTCAACAAGACCACCCGTTTCAAGAAAAAAGGGTAAAGGGAAGAAGGGGAACTTCAAAAAGAACAGCAAGCCAGTTGCTACTCAAGTGAAGAAACCCAAGTCTGGACCTAAGCCTGAGACTGGGTGCTTCTACTACAAAGGAACTGGTCACTGGAAGCGGAACTGCCCCAAGTATTTGGCGGAGAATAAGGATGGCAAAGTGAAAGGTATATTTGATATACATGTTATTGATGTGTACCTTACTAATGCTCGCAGTAGTTCCTTGGTATTTGATATTGGTTCAGTTGCTAAAATTTGCAACTCAAAATAGGGGCTATGGATTAAGCGAATATTGGCTAAGGACGAGGTGACAATGCGCGTGGGAAATGGTTCCAAAGTCGATGTGATCGCCGTTGGCACGCTACCTCTACATCTACCTTCGGGATTAGTTTTAGACCTGAATAATTGTTATTTGGTGCCAGGGTTGAGCATGAACATTACATCTGGATCTTGTTTAATGTGAGACGGTTATTCATTTAAATCATAGAATAATAGTTGTTCTATTTATATGAGTAATATCTTTTATGGTCATGCACCCTTGATGAGTGGTCTATTTTTACTAAATCTTGATAGTAGTGATACACATGTTCATAGTATTGAAGCCAAAAGATGCAGAGTTGATAATGATAGTGCAAATTATTTGTGGCACTGCCGTTTAGGTCATATTGGTGTAAAGCGCATGAAGATACTCCATTCTGATGGACTTTTGGAATCATTTGATTATGAATCATTTGGTACTTGCGAACCATGCCTCATGGGCAAGATGACTAAAACTCCGTTCTCCAGAACAATGGAGAAAGCAACAGAGTTATTGGAAATCATACATACTGATGTATGTGGTCCAATGAACATTGAAGCTCGCGGCGGATATCGTTATTTTCTCACCTTCACAGATGATTTGAGCAGATATGGGTATATCTACTTGATGAAACATAAGTCTGAAACATTTGAAAAGTTCAAAGAATGTCAGAGTGAAGTGGAAAATCATCGTAACAAGAAAATCATGTTTCTACAATCTGATCGTAGAGGTGAGTATTAGAGTTATGAGTTTGGACTTCATTTAAAACAATGCGGAATAGTATCAGAACTCACGCCACCTGGAACACCACAACGTAATGGTGTGTCCGAACGTCGTAATCGTACTTTACTAGATATGGTGCAATCTATGATGTCTCTCACTGATTTACCGCTATCGTTTTGGGGTTATGCTTTAGAGACGGCTGCATTCACGTTAAATAGGGCACCATCTAAATCCGTCGAGATGACACCTTATGAACTTTGGTTTGGCAAGAAACCCGAGTTGTCGTTTCTTAAAGTTTGGGGCTGGGATGCTTATGTGAAAAAGTTTCAACCTGATAAGCTCGAACCCAAATTGGAGAAATGTGTCTTCATAGGATACCCAAAGGAGACTGTTGGGTACACTTTCTATCACAGATCCAAAGGCAGGATATTCGTTGCTAAGAATGGATCCTTTCTAGAGAAGGAGTTTCTCTCGAAAGAAGTGAGTGGGAGGAAAGTAGAACTTGATGAGGTAATTGTACCTTCTCCCTTATTGGAAAGTACTTCATCACTGAAATCAGTTCCAGTGATTCCTACACCAGTAAGTGAGGAAGCTAATGATGATGATCATGAAACTTCTGATCAAGTTACTACCGAACCTCGTAGGTCAACCAGAGTAAGATCCGCACCAGAGTGGTACTGTAATCCTGTTCTGGAAGTCATGTTACTTGACCATGACGAACCTATGAACTATGACGAAGCGATGATGAGCCCAGATTCCGCAAAATGGCTTGAGGCCATGAAATCTGAGATGGGATCCATGTATGAGAACAAAGTGTGGACTTTGGTTGACTTTCCTGATGATCGGCAGGCCATAGAGAATAAATGGATCTTCAAGAAGAAGACTGACGCTGACGGTAATGTTACTGTCTACAGAGCTCGACTTGTTGCAAAAGGTTTTCGACAAGTTCAAGGATTTGACTACGATGAGACCTTCTCACCCGTAGCGATGCTTAAGTCCGTCCGAATCATGTTTGCAATTGCCTTATTTTATGATTATGAAATTTGGAAAATGGATGTCAAAACTGCATTCCTTAATGGATACCTTAAAGAAGAGTTGTATATGATGCAACTAGAAGGTTTTGTCGATCCAAAAGGTGCTAACAAAGTGTGCAAGCTCCAGCGATCCATTTATGGACTGGTGCAAGCCTCTCGGAGTTGGAATATACGCTTTGATAGTGTGATTAAAGCATATGGTTTTGTATAGACTTTTGGAGAAGCCTGTATTTACAAGAAAGTGAGTGGAAGCTCTGTAGCATTTCTGATATTATATGTAGATGACATATTGTTGATCGGAAATGATACTGAATTTCTGAATAGCATAAAATGATACTTGAATAAGAATTTTTCTATGAAAGACCTCCGTGAAGCTGCTTATATATTGGGCATCAAGATCTATAGAGATAGATCAAGATGCTTGTTTGGACTTGCTCAAAGCACATACCTTGATAAAGTTTTGAAGAAGTTCAAAATGGATCAGGCAAAGAAAGGGTTCTTGCCTCTATTACAAGGTGTGAAGTTGAGTCAGACTCAATGCCCGACCACTGCAGTGTTGGGAACTACAGTAGGGTGCGTCGACTTCAAATTTAAATTTTCCTACGCGTAGAACAACCAAGAACATGCTACGGGAGATGGATCACAGTTCGTTACCACTAGACGCGCAGTGCCGTGCAGCGGAAGAAGAGTTGGGGCAGCGCGTCCGCGTGGATCGTCTCCTCCTCGTCCAATCTCCCTCGTACAGCCGGTCGTCGGTTCCAACGTACAGGTTCGCCGGAGCGGCGCAAGTGCACCGCCTCTAACGGTATCTGCGCGTGCAGGAGGAACATGGTGTGGCGGACTGCTAGGTATGATCACACAACCGGCGGCGAGTGGAGGTGTCTATTCGCAACACATGCAAACCCTAGTGACAGCGCCGAAGCGATCAACCGCATGAGTGTGCCACACCCCACTTTATATAGGCGTCCGTCATGGGCTCAACACTTGGGCCTCGCACGGACCCTAAAGCCCATAAGTCTACTCGGCCACAACCCGAATACAGCTCGGATCACATCCGACCAGTGTCCTCAGATCCGACCTCGTAGGTTCCTTCCCTTAAGCGCGCAACCCCTTAGGTTCAAGCCGGCTTGGTTGCAGTTCGGATCACCTCCGGACTACATGGCTGGTAGAGGCCTCTAGCAAGGCATGCCGAACACCAAATAGACTATGAAGCTGGTTAGGAGAACCTGTACATCATACTTCCATTCCTTTTGCCACACGATATATATTGTCGGGCTCAAGGCGAGTCTGTCATCCTTGTGCTAGCCCGACCTCTTTCTCATTCCAGTGATGCCGACCACAAACCGGATTATCTCATAATACTTGTCACATGGCCATGCTTATCCTGGTCGGATCACATGAGGGGACCATAGTATATCTCTCCTGATCGGAGGGGCAAATCCCATCTTGATCGACCACGTCTCGCAGCATGGTTCTGGACAAACCCGAAACCTACCTTTATAACTACCCAGTTACGGAGTAGCATTTGGTCGGCCCAAAGCAAGTCTGTCACCATTCCGAGTACATGCGTCAGCTCAGGTCTTAGGACATAGAACATATGTTGTACTCGAGACTCACAGATGACATATCGCTGCATCTCATAGTTGGGTCTGTCCGACTCGGACCATATCTCAACTCGGATCCGACTATGTCGAATCCGACCAGATCCTTCCGAGTCCATATTATCCAGTTAGCATCCAATGCCTCATGGCTAGTGAGACCAAGCCATCGACCGTGTCATATGCTAGTCTAGATGGATGCGCGTCCACACAGCCCTTTCGACTAGGGACCTTTTAGGACGTTCACCATACAATGCATAGTCCCACAAACAAGTCACGTACTTGCTGATACACATCATTGATAATGTCCAAGGACTATCTTTGTTCATAAACACATAGGAAATATCATCATACATGATTGCCTCTAGGGCATATCTCCAACAGTTTCCCACTTGCACTAGTGTCAATCAAATAGACATCGAATGCCCATAGCTCTTACGTGCCCCTCATGCTTGGATTGTGGAAGCGGCTTAGTCAATGGATCTGCAACATTTGCGTCCGTGTGAATTTTTCATAACTCAACATCACCATTCTTTACGATCTTTCGTATCAGGTGATATTTCTGATCTATGTGTCTGGTCTTGTGGTGATCCCTCGGCTCCTTGGCTTGTGCGATGGCACCAGAATTATCACAATAAAGGTCCAATAGTTTTACCGAGGCTGGGAAAATAACAATATCACCCAGAAAGTTCTGGATCCAAACACCTACCTTTGCAGCTTCACAAGCCGCAATGTATTCGGCTTCTATGGTAGAATCGGCTACCGTATCTTGCTTGGAGCTCATCCAGCTCACTGCTCCTCCGTTCATGACATACACGAATCCGGACTATGATCGACAATCATCTCTGTCGGTTTGGAAACTAGCATCGGCGTAACCCCTTACGACAAGCTTTTCCTCACCTCCATAAACTAGGAACATCTCTTTAGTCCTTTTCAGGTACTTCAAATTAGTCTTTATCGCTGCTTAGTGACTCTCACCTGGGTTGGCCTGGTATCTACCTGTTAGGCTTATTGCAAAAGCAACATTAGGCCGTGTACATATCATGGCATACATGATGGATCCAATTGCCGAGGCATGCGGAATCTGACTCATCCTGCTTCGCTCATCAGATGTCGAAGGACTCTGAGTCTCGCTTAGCCTTATACCATGTGAGACAGGCAAGAACCCTTTCTTGGCCTCACTCATGTTGAACCGCTTCAACACTTTATCTATGTACGTGCTTTGGCTCAAGCCGAGCAGCCTCCTCGATCTATCTCTATAGATCTTGATGCCTAAAATGTAAACTGCCTCACCAAGGTCCTTCATTGAAAACTTGCCATTCAATGATTCCTTAACCGAGTTCAGCATTAAAACATCATTTCTGATCAGTAGTATGTCATCCACATACAAGATCAAAAACACAATCGAGCTCCCACTTAACTGCTTGTATAAACAAGCGTCCTCATCGCTTTTGATGAAACCAAGACCAGTGCAGACCTAATCAAAACGAATGTTCCAACTCCGAGATGCTTGCCTCAACCCATAAATGGATCTCTTGAGCTTGCATACTTTACTAGTGCTAGTCGGATCGACAAAACCCTCGGGCTGTATCATATACACATCCTCGGTTAAATTTCCGTGAAGGAAAGCCGTTTTGACATCCATCTGCCATATCTCATAATCGAAATATGCAGCTATACCTAGAACGATCCTTACCGACTTCCGCTTTGCTACCGGCGAGTAAGTCTCGTCCTAGTCAATTCCTTGAACTTGCCCATAACCTTTAGTGACAAGCCAAGCTTTGTGGATCTGAACATTTCCATCCACATCGGTTTTCTTCTTAAAGAGCCATTTGCAGCCAATGGTCTTTATGCCAGGCGGCGGATCAACCAAGTCCCAGACTTGATTTTCATCCATGGACTTTAACTCATATCTCATGGCCTCTAACCATGCCTCGGAATTCGGGCTCACCATCGCTTCCGCATACGTGGTTGGCTCGTCGCTTTCTAGCAACAATACATCATGCACTCTGCGCAATCTTTCTGACCTCCGTGGTTCTGGTGCCGCTTCCACTACGGGTTCCCTGACTGACTCCGGTATGATCTCATAACCCGCCGAGCCGTCCCCAAGTGGTACTCGAATTTCTTCGAGTCGGACCTCCCACTGGCGTCCCTACTGAGAAACTCTTTCTCAAGGAAAACCCCATTTCGAGCAACAAACACTTTGTTCTCCTCCCGGTTGTAGAAGCTATATCGCAAGGTTTCCCTCGGATATCCCACGAATATGCATTTGTCCGACCTGGGTGTAAGCTTGTCTGGCATAAGTCGCTTGACAAATGCTTCACAACCCCAAATCTTTAGAAAATACAAACTGGGAGTCTTCCCGGTCCACAACTCATGTGGTGTCTTATCTACAGATTTTGATGGTACCCTGTTAAGTGTGAAAGCTGCAGTTTCTAGAGCGTATCCCCAGAATGACAAGGGTAAATCTGATTTGCTCATTATAGATCGAACCATGTCCAACAAGGTACGATTCCTCCATTTCGATACACCATTTCTCTGTGGCGTACCTGGAGGTGTGAGCTGAGGTACTATACCTCTGCTTTTCAGATGATCATCAAACTCCTGGCTCATGTACTCACCTCCTTGATCAGATCGTAGAAGTTTTATAGTCTTGTCGAGCTAATTCTCAACCTTGTTTTGAAATTCTTTGAACTTTTCAAAAGTTTCCGACTTGTGCCTCATCAAATAGATATATCCATATCTACTCAAGTCGTCGGTAAAAGTCACGAAGCACTGATAGCCACCTCTGGCAGTTGTGCTCATTGGTCCACACACATCACTGTGCATCAGTTCCAACAGCTCGGATGCCCTCTCACAACTCTTTGCGGAAGGAGACTTAGTCATCTTGCCGAGCAAGCATGATTCGCATGTCTCGAACAAACCAAAGTCGGTCGAAGTTAGGATTCCATCATCATGGAGCTTCTTCACGCGTTTCAGACTAATGTGTCCAAGCCGGCAATGCCAGAAGTATGTCGGATTTATCTCATTAGGCTTATGCCTCTTGAGATTCACATTATAGACCGGTTCTTGTTCTAGATTCAATATGAATAACCCATCAACAATGGGTGCATAGCCATGGAACATATCATTCAAATAAATCGAACAACCATTGTCCTTTAAATTGAATTCATACCCCTGACTCATCAAGCATGAGGCAGAAATAATGTTCCGACTAAGTGCAGGAATGTAATAACAATTATTCAATTCCAAAATAAATCCAGAAGGAAGCTGAAGCTGCATCGTGCCGACCTCCAACGCAACAATTCTTGCTTTGTTGCCGACCCTGATGTCAATCTCCCCTTGTGCCACACGCCTAGTTCTTACCAGCCCCTGCATCGAATTGCAAATGTGAACAACCGATCCGGTATCAAATACCCAAGAGCTGCTAGGTATGTCAGCAAGGTAAATGTTTATAACATATGCAACAAGTGTACCTTTGCCTGAAGTAGCATTCCCGGCCTTCTTGCCATGCTCTGCAAGCCACTTGCTACAGTTCCTCTTCTAGTGACCGGTTTCCTTGCAATGATAGAAAATGGTCTTTGAGTCCGGTCCAGACTTCGGCGCAGTGGCGGAGGTTACCGTCTCCGTGCCCTTTGCCTTAGCCTTTTTCTTGGACCAACTCTTCTTGAACTTAGCCGATTTCTGCACCATCAACACTTGATGCATGCCTTTCTTAATATCCTGCTCTGCCACTTTGAGCATCCCATGCAATTCGGTGAGCTTCTTATCCATGCCATCCATATGATAGTTCGAGATGAACGTCCCATAGTTGGGCGGAAGAGAACCCAGAACTGCATCAGTAGCCAGCTCATCCAAGAGCGGGAAGCCCAACCGATCCAAATCTTGCACATATCCAATCACCTTGATCACATGCGGGCTCAGTGGATCACCTTCCTTCAGCTTACAATCCATCAAGGATCGCCAAACGTTGAACCTTTCGGTCCTAGCCTGCACCAGAAACATGCTCTTGAGACTCTCGATCATATCGAAAGCCCCAACGTCTTCGAAATGCTACTGCAAATCGGGCTCCATACAAGCCAGCATGAGGCAGCTGATCTCATTTGATTCATCAATGAGTTTCTGGTAGGCATTCTTGGTTGTGGTACTAGCATTATCGGTAGGTTCCTCTGGAAGCGGATCCTCTAGAACATGTTCCTTTTTATCATGCTTGAGGACAATTCTCAAATTTCTATACCAGGTGGTAAAGTTTGTTCCATTCAGTTTATCCTTTTCTAGAATTGATTTCAATACAAAGTTGGGTTGAGCAGGTGGTGCCATTGATCTACAACAAAAAAATATGCAATCACTAAGCAATGTGTTTATGTAGAGTAATTCTAGCCTTAAACAGAAATACTCCCACTGAAGTCAGCATCCCTCCGCAAACTCTCAGTGATTCAGGATCCAACTAGCACATGCGACTAGTGAGCTTTACCATCACTGCTAGACAACATGTCTATCTGGTAAGCAACTCCTTGCTAATCGTATTTCTATATGACTCTTGTCGGTCGGGTAGGTATCTCATACCCCGGCTCCCGACCTCTTTTGCCACAAGGCCCAAAACCGTTTTGATAGCCTTGTAAAGTTAACCTAATGCAGTGCATGTCCGTGTCCGACACGAACCCTTTAGTTCAAGGACACCTAGCAGCACCCCAATTTTATGAGCCCACTACTAGACGTACTTGACGTGCGAAGGTGCAACATCGGGAATGGCAATTGACTTGATATTCACGAGGTACCTTTCTACCATTCTAACATGCATAGAAACAAAGAAGCATAACAATCACAAGTAAAACATATATTGTGAAATAGTATGGCTCCTTCATGGATGTTCTTCAAGGTCGGCTCCAACTCTGATGACCATCTAGAAACTCCATCTTGTTTGTCACGTCGGGCCGCCAAGCCGCCAACCTAATCTCTATAATCCAACTACTACAACTAGTAATGAATTTTACATAGAGTCACAAGTCGACACGCAGGTCGTTATACAATATAATGACAACACTTTGGCTCCTGCCGGCTGACAAACATGACACACATGCCATGTATAATTTACACACATGCATCACATACACATGAGCCATACTATTCACATCAAACCTGCAAATCAAAGTTACGCATAGAATCGCATTCTACCGGTTTGAGTGATCATGTACGAAATACAAGGCGCTACGCACATGGCGGGAAATCACAAGTCACATTTGAACTCCGATCACGCCGAATTCTCTGATCTGACCGATCTTATCTTTCATCGTGAGCCCGATTCGGATTTACGTTTCACTGTTAACCCCGATGGCGGATACCGACCGATAGGGGTAGGTTGTGTCACAACCTCATCGACTCAGATCATCAGAAAACATAGCCACATCGATCCCCATGTGTAGTTGATCTCATCAACCGTGCACACAGCCGATCTCATCAACGACAACAGATCTCACTATCGCCTCCACATATCGAATATGCATACGATCTGAATCCAAATCCTATAGCAGAGGCTCTGATACCACTGTTGGGATCTACGGTAGGGTGCATCGACTGCAAATTTAAATTTTCCTACATGTAGAACAACCAAGAACATGCTACGGGAGATGGATCACAGTTCGTTACCACTAAACGCGCAGTGTCGTGCAGCGAAAGAAGAGTTGGGGAAGCGCGTCCGCGTGGATTGTCTCCTCCTCGTCCGATCTCCCTCGTACAGCCGGTCATCGGTTCCCACGTACAGGTTTGCCGGAGCGGCGTAAGTGCACCGCCTCTAATGGTATCCGTGCATGCAGGAGGAACGTGGTGTGGCGGACTGCTAGGTCCAATCACACAACCGGCAGCGAGTGCAGGTGTCTATTCGCAACACATGCAAACCCTAGTGACAGCGCCGAAGCGATCAACCGCATGAGTGTGCCGCACCCCACTTTATATAGGCGTCCGTCGTGGGCTCAACACTTGGGCCTCACACGGACCCTAAAGCCCATAAGTCTACTCGGCCACAACCCGAATACAACTCAGATCACATCTGACCAGTGTCCTCGGATCCAACCTTGTAGGTTCCTTCCCTTAAGCGCGCAACCCCTTACGTTCAAGCCGGCTTGGTCGCGGTTCGGATCACCTCCGTACTACATGGCTGATAGCGGCCTCTAGCAAGGCATGCCAAACACCAAACAGACTATGAAGCTGGTTAGGCAAACCTGTACATCATACTTCCATTCCTTTTGCCACACGATATATGTTGTCGGGCTCAAGGCGAGTCTGTCATCCTTGTGCTAGCCCGACCTCTTTCTCGTTCCAGTGATGCCGACCACAAACCGGATTATCTCATAATCCTTGTCGCATGGCCATGCTTATCCTGGTCAGATCACACGAGGGGCCCAGAGTATATCTCTCTTGATCGGAGGGGCAAAACCCATCTTGCTCGACTAGTCTCGCAGCATGGTTCTGGACAAACATGAAACCTACCTTTATAACTACCCAGTTACGGAGTAGCGTTTGGTCGGCCCAAAGAAAGTCTGTCACCATCCCGAGTACATGCGTCAGCTCAGGTCTTAGGACATAGAACATATGTTGTACTCGAGACTAACAGATGACATATCGATGCGTCTCATAGTTGGGTCTGTCCCACTCGGACCTTATCTCAACTCGGATCCGACTATGTCGAATCCGACAAGATCCTTCCAAGTCCATATTATCTGGTTAGCATCCAATGCCTCATGGCTAGTGAGACCAAGCCATCGACCGTGTCATATGCTAGTCTAGATGGTTGCGCATCCAGACAGCCCTTTCGACTAGGGACCTTTTAGGACGTTCATCATACAATGCATAGTCCCACAAACAAGTCACGTACTTGCTGATACACATCATTGATAATGTCCAAGGACTATCTTTATTCATAAACACATAGGAAATATCATCATACATGATTTCCTCTAGGGCATATCTCCAACATGCAGAAGATAGAGAGAAAATGGAAGGTGTTCCCAATGCTTCAGCCATAGGCTCTATCATGTATGCAATGCTATGTACCAGACCTGATGTGTGCCTTTCTATATGTTTAGCAGGGAGGTACCGAAGTAATCTAGGAGTGGATCACTGGACAGCGATCAAGAACATCCTGAAATACCTGAAAATGACCAAGGATATGTTTCTCGTATATGGAGGTGACCAAGAGCTCATCCTAAACGATTACGTTGATGCAAGCTTTGACACTGATCCGGATGACACTAAGTCACAAACCGGATACGTGTTTTTATTAAATGGTGGACCTGTCAGTTGGTGCAGTTCCAAGCAGAGTGTCGTGGAGGGATCTACGTGTGAAGCGGAATACATAGCTGCTTCGGAAGCAGCAAATGAAGGAGTCTGTATGAAGGAGTTCATATTCGATCTAAGTGTCATACCTAGTGCATCGGGTCCAATGAAAATCTTTTGTGACAATACTGGTGCAATTGCCTTGGCAAAGGAATCCAGATTTCAGAAGAGAACCAAGCACATCAAGAGACGCTTTAATTCCATCCTCGATCAAGTCAAGGAGGGAGACATAGAGATTTGCAAGATACATACGGATCTGAATATTACAGACCGGTTGACTAAGCCTCTCTCACGAGCAAAACATGATCAGCACCAAGACTCTATGGGTGTTAGAATCATTACAATGTAATCTAGATTATTGACTCTAGTGCAAGTGGGAGACTGAAGGAAATATGCCCTTGAGGCAATAATAAAGTTGTTATTTATATTTCCTTATATCATGATAAATGTCCATTATTCATGTTAGAATTGTATTAACCGGAAACTTAGTACATGTCTGAATACATAGGCAAACAGAGTGTCACTAGTTTGCCTCTACTTGACTAGCTCGTTGAATCAATGATGGTTCTGTTTCCTAACCATAGACATGAGTTGTCATTTGATTAACGGGATCCCATCATTAGAGAATGATGTGATTGACTTGACCCATCCGTTAGCTTAGCACGATGATCGTTTAGTTTGTTGCTATTGCTTTCTCCATAACTATACATGTTCCTATGACTATGAGATCATGCAACTCCCGAATACCGAAGGAACACTTTGTGTGCTACCAAACGTCACAACGTAACTGGGTGATTATAAAGGTGCTCTATAGGTGTCTCCGATGGTGTTTGTTGAGTTGGCATGAATCAGGATTAGGATTTGTCACTCCAATTGTCGGAGAGGTATCTCTAGGCCCTCTCGGTAATGTACATCACTATAAGCCTTGCAAGCAATGTAGCTAATGAGTTAGTTACAGGATGTAGCATTACAGAACGAGTAAATAGACTTGCCAGTAACAAGATTGAGCTAGGTATTGAGATACCGACGATCGAATCTCAGGCAAGTAACATACCGATGACAAAGGGAACAACGTATATCGTTATGCGGTTTGACCGATAAAGATCTTCGTAGAATATGTAGGAACCAATATGAGCATCCAGGTTCTGCTATTGGTTATTGACCGGAGACATGTCTCAGTCATGTCTACATAGTTCTCGAACCCGTAGGGTCCGCACGCTTAACGTTCGGTGACGGTCGGTATTATGAGTTTATGTGTTTTGATGTACCGAAGGTAGTTCGGAGTCCCGGATTTGATCACGGACATGACGAGGAGTCTCGAAATGGTCGAGACATAAAGATCGATATATTGGACGACTATGTTTGGACATCGGAAGGGTTCCGAGTGAAGTTCGGGCATATACCGGAGTACCGGGGGGTTACCGGAACCCCCCGAGGAGTTTAATGGGCCTTAGTGGAAAGAGAGGAGGGGCTGCCAGGGCAGGCCGCGTGCCCCCTCTCCCTCTGGTCCAAATTGGACTAGGAAGGGGGGGCGGCGCCCCCCTTTCCTTCTCCCTCTTTCCTCCTTCCTTATCCTACTCCTACTACATGGAAAGGGGGGATCCTACTCCCGGTGGGAGTAGGACTCCCCATGGGGCGCGCCATAGGAGGGCCGACCCTTCCCCTCCTCCACTCCTTTATATACGGGGGAGGGGGCACCCCATAGACACACAAGTTGATCATTGATCTTTAGCCGTGTGCGGTGCCCCCCTCCACCATAATCCACCTCGGTAATATCGTAGCGGTGCTTAGGCGAAGCCCTGTTCCGGTAGCAACATCATCACCGGCATCACGCCGTCGTGCTGACGAAGCTCTCCCTCGAAGCTCTACTGGATCGTGAGTTCACGGGATGTCACCGAGCCAAAGGTGTGTAGATCGCGGAGGTGTCGTATCTTCGCTACTAGATCGGTAGATCGTGAAGACGTACGACTACATCAACCATGTTGTCATAACGCTTCCGCTTGCGGTCTAAGAGGGTACGTAGACGATACTCTCCCCTCTCATTGCTGTGCATCACCATGGTCTTGCGTGTGCGTAGGAATTTTTTTGAAACTATTGCGTTCCCTAACACGCCACCCGTACAATCGATCACCCACTAGGCGCGTACAGAGTAGATCACCACTTAAGCCATCAAAACCGGCCAACCGACCACACTAGGCGCAGAAAAGGTGCTCTCCTCCCCCATCAGAACCGTTCACCGATCCGACAATAAACACACCTGTCAGGGATATACCCCGCAGTATGATCCGACCAGAGTTATAACCCGGCTGGGACTTAGTAAACCGGCTGATAGTTAAGACAGATGGCTAAGGCGGACGGTAGACCGGCAGGTGGTAAACCGGCAGGTGTTAAGGCAGGTGGTAAAGCGGCAGGTGTTAAGGCAGGTTGTAAACCAGTTGGTGTTAAGTCAGACGGTAAACCGGCAGGTTGTTAAATCGGCTGACAGTTAAGACAGACAGGTAAAACAAGCAGTTAACCCAGACGGTAAACCGGCTGACAGTTAAGACAAGAGTTAAGTCAGATGATAACTCAGCAGACAATCATAAACCGGCAGACCATCTTAAACCGGCACTAGTTATAACCCGGCAGATAGTGATAACTGGGTTGCCGGGAGTTATGAAGCCTGAGACGTTATGAAGCCCAAGATGTTAAGAAGCCCATGAAGAGAAGTCATAATAGTTAAGTATTAAGTCCGAGTTGGACTCTACATGTAACCCGCCCCTTCAACTTATATAAGGAGGGGCAGGGCTCCCCCAAGAGGGACAAGTAAGGAGAAACAATTTGAAGGGTTAGGGTTAACTGAGAGAGCCGGTTTACGGCGACTTCCTGATGATCATAATGAGACATAGCCTCAAACAGCACGTAGGGTTGTTACCGGATGATGTTTCCCGGGGCCCAAAGCTGTCTAAACCCTTGTCTTGCGTTGCGTCTCTCGATTCCGCTCAACCCCTCTCAAGCTACCACATAGATGCGTTGGCCTCACGACTAAGTCCTCACACTAGGACGTCTGCCGTGACAAAACCACGACAGTTGGCGCCCACCATGGGGCCTGCGCACGGTGCTGATGAGTTCTTGAAGGGATCTCTCCTAGGGTTTTGAGAAGATCGCGACCCGTCGGATCAGCAAGTGCTGGTGTGGAAGAATTCGCGTCAACTACGAAGTTCATCAGTCAAGATTGAAGTAGTTTTCAGCGGCGACGTATATAAGATTGAGCATGAAAATTTAGGGTAGCGTCTGTGTTGAACCGCGCCCCTGAGCCGCTGAGACAGACAACAAATCGGTCTCGCCAAGATGAACCGCCGCCTCATGCGGTCTGTTAAAAGCTGGCAGGTTCCACCTATGGAAGTGGATGCGTCAAATCGATCCTCGTCCAAGCCTCTTTAAACCGGTACAATCGGCGAGTCACCGTCGTTGTTCCATGTACAATTATCCAAATCCAAGGTGTTCAGAGACAGTCAACAGGGGTCACCTGCGTCATCTACCAGTACAAACGGCAATCAGGCCCGGCCAGCACACTTAAATTATCTTGAGATATATATCCGGTTTGATATGATATTCAGGACAACTGCTATGGCCACGTGAGAGCTCCAGATCGATTATATTATGTCAAAAGCCACTACCGAATCATCCTACCATGAAAAAAAGGAGGGGGCCATGAGCCCACAACCCGGAAGATACAGACCGAGGATGGTCAAACTGACAACCACCAGGATGAGCACAAGGATTCAGATTGCTGTGATTGCTCAAGTCGTCATCTCCGTTGTCCCGGCTCTCGCGCGCCGTTGTCTAAACCACCGTTGTGGCCTCTCCCTGCCGGCCTGGTCGCCATGCGCTATTTCAAGCCACCCTGATCGCTGAAAAGCTACTCACTGCTATCACCGCGCTCACACACCAAGCTGCCATAGCCTCCGCTGAATCGCTGCACCGCGGCACCCGGTGCCTCAAGTCGATGTTTGCCTGCTGCTTCTGCTGGGCTTCGTCGTCGAAACCGCCCTAGCCTCGAGCCTCCGGTTGTTGGGATGCCCTATTGAATCCTCCCTTTGCTGCGGCAGCCACAGCCGCCTGCATCTGCTATTGTGCCACTGCTGTGACGCCGTGCCAACCACTGCAGAGTCGCCATGGCACTCGTCTCTACTGCTGAGAGCCGCCGCTTGCGAGTTAATCCGCCGTTCTGGGCAGCCACCGTCCTGCGCTAAGTTGCCGGACCGGCCCTCCATTTATCTGCTGGCCGCGGATGACGCGCCCAAACCGCCTTCACCTCGCCTTGAGTGCCTGCTGCCTCTGCGGTTGAGACGAGCAGCAGCGCCTCCAAACTCGCTGGTCACGCCTCCGCCTCGACTATGGCCAAGTCATCACCTCCAGCTCCGAGCCGGTTCACCTCTATCGAGCCACCTTGATGGCCGCACCTGGAGCCGCTCCCGCCTGTACCGAGGCCGTGACCCACCGGCGTCCCCGTGGAACCGCCGCCGGCCCACCCTTTCACTCCGGGTTAAAATTCCACCTCGGGCGACTCTGAGTCGCCTCTTCCGCCGACTCTTCACCAAGTTGTCGGTTTACCCCCAAATCTTCCGCTGGGCCACGAGTCGCCTCCACCCTCCGCGAATTGTCCCGGCCTCACCAGCGCCTCCACGAGCCACGGTCCCGCCTCGCCGGCGCCACCAGTACACTTCCGCTGCTGTAACCCGCCGCGAGTAAGCCGCCTTCGTCTTCATCATGGCCAACTTGCAAATCACCGTCGGCTCAGCAGCGCTTCATCATTGAGCTGCCGTGGGCTATGCGTGGAGCCGCTCGTACTGACCCGCCACTAGAGTCGCCACGTCCTACCTCGCCATGGGCCTTCTCGAACTGCTTTGTTCCGCTACGGGCCAACTACCCCGCCTTGGAGCTGCATAATTGACCCACCGGCACAGCCTTGAGCCGCCCCTGCCGGCCGTGTTTGCTTTAAACCGCCATCGACGCCATGGCCTTGACTAGTGCCGTCCAGCGTTGTTCCACCCCGCCGGTCACAACATCAAACGCCATGGCCCATGGCAGCCACCCTGTTGACCCTGCGGGTGCGCCCCTGCCTCCCATCCTTTCCGCGACCTCGCCAGAGCAGGCCTCGAAGCCCCTGTCGCCTCGTCGTCGTGGCCGCTTCTCCGGCCTCGTCTCCGCTTGGATTTGCTTCGAGTCGCGGTCACCTCCGCGCCCGAGACGCGCCTCCGAGCCACCTACCGTTCGCCACATCCAAGATCGGTCCTGCAGCCTCTAAACCGGGTCAAACCCCGGGTCACATTGCTTCTAAATCAAGCCCGCTGTGTTCACCTTACCTCGAGCCGCCCTGTTCGCTTCCACGGCCAAGCTGCCGCATCGGCTCTCGTGTCAGGCTTTGCCCTGCCTGCTTACCGTCGGCCTGATACTGCTGTGGCATGCTTCAACGCCTGCCGCTCCGACGTAGTCTCCGCCAACTTACCAAAACTCCGAGCTGCAATTGAGGATCCGATCAATCTTCAAGTTGCCACGCTTCTGCAGTACTTTATCTCCGCTGTGTGAGGGCTGGCCTGGTTTGCCTCTACATCTATGAATTTGCCTGATGGCCGCCTTCCCCCTGTTGCAGTTTTGTTCACGGAATCCCTCTGCCATAAGCTGATGTCCCGATCTTGAACCACCGCCGGGTCGAGATGACCTGTTTCCGCTCCGCCCCATTACCATTGCAGCATGCAGCGGCCGCTTCGGTGCGAGCAACTCACCCCGTCTGGTTTGCACCGCCTGCTGGTTATGCTCTGCCCCGCCTGTTGCCGGGTCTTCACACCAGCTGCCCCACTGTATAGATGCCAGTGAGGAGAAAACTGCTGGTGCGGTTGATGTTAATGCTGCAGATGAAGACATACAGACTGCCTGCTCTTAACCTTGTAGATATTAAGCAAAGGCCTCAGAAGAGTCACCATAGTAGCACATGCGTAGGTGTCAACTGTTCCAGAGACAACCCTCAGAAAAAATGTTGAGGAGATGCGGAAAAGAGATACAGCAGGGCGTGTGCTCACATATTTAACAACAGTGGTAGCGGTGGTCCATTTTCTTGGAGTTGAGCTCAAACAACGGGTTTGATTACCAGTTGAAGAACGGTGCAAGTATGCATATAATGTGCACGGCAAGGTATTTGCACCCGGAGCAGAGATAAAAAGAAAAGGGTGGTTATGTTGCCTTGCTGAGCAAAAAGCAATCAGGTGCTATTTTTCTAAACTCTTACTTGGTATAATCAAATATCATCCAAAGCTTTTTTCACGGTATACTATTGTGTACACAGGTCAATTAACTCATGACCAAAGTATGACCCGGTCCTCACGCACTGTCATTGGAGGTCGCGTCTACATCCATGCTATGTCAAATTGCTCAGCGGATGTGCACTAACCGCTGCCCCATCGATCCGATCTACATCAACACGACGCGGCGGACTTGCCCGTCCACGCGACTTACCACACCTACGATTGACTCGCCCATCTGCACCGGCTTACAACATCATGACCGGTTCATCTATCTACTCCCGCGGTCGACTCAGCCGTGATTGATTTCAGCTTTACCGGGGTGATCATCAACTCCACGGTGGATAATTTCTAGCCTAACATATCAGGTGAAATCCATCAAGTATATTTTTATGTTATACATTGCTTTCTTTAAAAGAGCAATTACTCCAGGTTGCAAAGTTATCTAATGTAGGACCCTAAACCGCCATATTGGTGCAAATTTAAAGGCCGTCAGAAAATTTCTGGCTTAACAAGAAGGATTCCGGTTTTAAAATCCGGTTCAAGAGTCATCTCTCTCCCACAAAGCTTTTAAGCTCTCAATATCTGGTTCAAGAAGAGTATTATCTCTCGCAAAGTTCGAGCTCTCAGAAAAAATTAAAGGGACCAAAGAGAGTCTGTTGCAAGAGCACAACTCAAACATAGGTGCCCCTTGAGCACAGCTCACAATATCATTTGGGGGCTTCCTATTCAAACATAGGTGTATTCACCAAAGAGAACATATCGTTACTCCCCTCTTGATCCGACTATCAAGCCAATATTATCATAAGAGCACAACTCTGGTTACTTCGGTAATCCGGCTATCAAGCCAATATTATCACAAGGGGCCAAAGAGAGTCTGCTGCACAACACAACTCAAACATGGGTATCCCTTGAGCACAACTCACAATATCACTTGGGGGCTATGTTCGAACCATAGTCACACCTCTTGATAGGCTTAAAGCCACTAGGGAAATCACTTGGGGGCTTTGGTCGTGTCCGAACCATAGCTTATACCATATTGATCACCATAAGGGCACCAGGGAAATCACTTGGGGGCTTGGTCGTATCCGAACCATAGCTACACCTCTTGATCGGCATAAGGCCACCAGGGAAATCACTTGGGGGCTATGGGTTTGAACCATAATTACACCTCTTGATAAGCATAAGGGCACTAGGGAAATCACTTGGGGGCTTGGTCGTATTCGAACCATAGCTACACCTCTTGATCGGCGCAATGCCACAATTATGACTACTTGGGGACTCTGGTCGTATCCGAACCATAGCTTAAACCCTCTTGATCATACACATACATCATCATATATTGCATCATACATTGCATCATCATTACATCATCATAACATGTATCATATGAGCACGGATATACCGGTTTATATGGCAGGAATCGGTTGTCAAAACCAGGTTATATTATTCAAAATCTTTGATAGCCAACGCGGCTGGATTTTTTATGGTTGTCAATAACCAAGATTATGATTGAGGTTTACAAAACTCGCTTCAGCGCAATGGATATAATTTATTCTACAATGGAAGGAATAGTCCCGAATTGCTGCCGGCTTACGACCCGACACTTGGGGACTATATTATTCAAGTTAAGATTACATCAAATACACAAGTCTCATGTCGCTACAAGCATGCACCATGACACTTGGGGGCTAATGCAAAGTCATTGTTTGCTCACCTTATTGAAGACCCAACTCATCACATCGTAATGAGCCGGCCCTTGGGGCTACCAATTGCTCATGTCAACAATTCAAGGTACAAAGCTTTTAATCCATTATATTGAAGGGTCCACTGCTCAGTTGGTAAAGTACAAGGCTCTTAACCTTGTGGACGTGGGTTCAAGCCCCATGATGGGGGTTGCATCATATAATGTTATTCGCAATGAAGTATATATAAAGTCCCAGCTCAATATTATCTTACTGAGCCGGCCCTTGGGGACTACACGTTCCTGTTCAAAGTCTACATGATTATATTTACAAAGTCCCTGCTCATTATCACATAATGACCCGACCCGTGGGGGCTACACTGGTTGAATTTTTTATAAGCATAAGGCAATTTCAAGTCCCAGGTTGCTGCAAGCATGACAACCCGACACTTTGGGGCTACATATGTGGAATACTCAGTTCTGACTGGTGATTGAGATGAACAACCTGGATTTCTTCAAGCTTGTGGCATTCATATTGAAGCAAGTCTTAAGCTGTTGTTATGCTACCTTCTTAAGACTTGGGGGCTATAAGTGATAGGCATATAAGAGGTACATTTTCAAGCTTGATGTTAACTACAACTATGACCCGGTGCCATCAATATTTGTAAACCGACAAAGTTCTACATTCTTAAACCGGCAGGGTCCACATTCTCAAACCGGTAAAGTTCTACATTTTTAAACCGGCTGAAGATCAGATGAATATTTCAAAGATCAATATTTTTGTTAAGCATTGGGAGCTGAGTCAAAGGAGTTATTCTTCACAACATTTCTCTGTGACAAACCAATGTCAGCAAATTGATTATGAAGCTGGCCTATTGACCCAGATTTTATAGAAGAAGGAGGTAACAAGGACTTAAGGATGATTAAGGGGCTAATGTCGGGGATATATGTGACGCCCCGAGACCGATATGCCAGGTGTCTTTCAGTTATTCGCTGACATTGCCATGTCATTTGCTTGTGTGTTGCATTTCATCATGTCACCTCTTGCATCGCATCATGTCATCATGCCATCATATCATTAATCTTATAACTTTTTAAATAAATTGTATGGATATTCGATCCATTTAAACCGAGGGAATTCACATGGTGATTCTCTTTATAACATATCCTCCCGATATTAGGGAGCTACTATAAATATTCCATTAACTTGGAATCACCCATGACACAATTGCACTACTCTTCAACTCTTCTTTTATCCGACTCAACTTCATATTTTTTCCTTGTCATATCTCTCTCTCAAGCCACACCCATGCATCATCACATCTCACTTCCTTCTTTTTTCATGTCTTTGCAAGTGACTTTATTCCTCCTCCTTTAAAGTTCATCTTTTCCCTATAAATCTTGCCTCTTTCCTACACCCTCTCTGTCAGATTTCATCCCATTCGAAGTTGTTTTGGTCAGGTTCAAAAATGATTGAAGTTTGAGAATAATTCAAACTCTAATTATTTTTCTACCTTCTAAAAATGCCAGAGCAATTTATTCAAACCCTACATAAATCCAGGGTTCGAGGTATATATTTATATATCTCATATCCCTAACCAAAAATCCCAGGATTTTCCCCCTTTGTTGATTGTTTATTTATATAAACAATAAATTAAATAAATGAAAGAATTTGGAGGGAGTGGAGAGCCCAGCAGCCTCCCTCTCCTTTGGGCCGGCCAGCCAGTCCGCCCTGCTCCCCCGCAGGCCCACCTAATTCCTAACCCTAGGCCCAGCGAACCATCTCCCTCGCATCTTCCCTCGCGCCGCGAGAGCCCCCACGCCCGAACCCCATCTCCTCGATCCCCATCTCCTTCCGTGCACGCAGCCACCCTTCTCCATCGATCCCTCCTCCCTCTCGAGCACCCACCAGCACCTCCCAGCACCTCCCAGCACAGCCCCGCCTGCTCCCATGCCTCTTTCCTCCATGCCTCTGCCGCGCCAGCCTATGACCGCAGCCATCATCCTTGTCCGTCCCCAGAGGAGCACGCCCGCCGAGCTCCGTCTCGCCCCCCGCACCCTCAAGTGCCTCGCGCCCCGCCGCCGTCCATCTTCTCAATCCGCCGCCGCCATGAATGGCCGCAGGAGCGCCAACGTCGCCGAGCCACACGCCCCTGTTCTTCCTCGCCCGTTCAATGTGCCACCAAGCCGGCAGGACGCCCCTCTGTCGCTGGAAGGTCGCCCGCTCGGCCGTCACTCTTGATTCGCTGGAGGAGAGGACCAGCGCCATCCCCACGATGCCCCTGCGCGCCAAGTCCCTCAACCGGAGCATCGTGCCTACGCCACTGCTTCCTCCTCGTCACCGGCGAGCGTCGCGCCATCTTCTTCACTTCCTGCCATCGAGCGTCGTTGTTCCCTTGCTCCGTCCTCTGCTTCGCCTATGCACCACCGGCCTTCAAGCTCGATGCCCGCCCCGGCCATCTTCTCCTACTGCCTTGAGCAGCCCCTTCACGACAGCAATTGAGACCTCTGTTCTGCTACGTTTTGGACACGCCAAGAACCGAGGCCCTTTTTGTGCTGCTTCGCTTTGGAGGCGCCAAGATCCTCTCTGACAAGTGTACGACTACATGGTGACTCATGTGTACCACTACCGTCGCCCCGAAAATGTTGGAGTCATCAAGTACCCATTCGAACGAATGAGGACGACTAGCACCGCAAGAATGGGACCGGCAAGTTCGAAGACCCCAAGTACCACAATATCGATGACCACACAGACCGCCTAGACCGACTACGAGGATTCACCAAGTACCTTCGGATGCGCCAAGTTTGACTACATGGACCGCCAAGTTCCGCTTCGAACGTGTACGACTACACCAAGACCGGTTCGACAAGTACCTCGAGATCATCTGTACCTCTACCGCCCCCGCGGGTCCGACAAAACCAAGTGTACAACTACCGTTGCCCCGAGGACGTTGGATCTGTCAAGTACCTCTCTGAGGACGAACATGTACCACTACTTCCACTTCCGTCGCCGAGGAATGATAGTACCACTACTTCGTACGAACGTCCCAAGAACGTCTACTTCCCCTACACCGCATCGAACTTGATCTGTTCCAAAAATGCACGCTTCGAAGGTATAACCCCGAGACGACCACCCGTGGAACGTATGCATGAGTTGTATGAGATGCATGTTGGTTGTTGTAATCTGTAACGCCCTCGATGCGGCTATAGCTCCCACGTGTCGAGGCACGACTTAGAGGCATAACCGCATTGAAAGCAATGTCGCAAGTTAGGTAATCTTCACAACATCCCATGTAATATAGATAATAAAAGGGGAGAAACAAAGTTGGCTTACACTCACCACGTCAATCAAAGTACATAAATAGCATTACAACATTCAAACACTCATGGCCTGACTACGGCACCAAAATAAAAGATAACCCAACATGCGACACGGTCCCGATCACCCCCAACTGGGCACCACTACTGATCATCAGGGAAAGACACGTAGCATCAGCGTGAGTCCTCGTCGAACTCCCACTTGAGCTCAAGCGCGTCATCTGGAACGGAATCATCAGGCCCTGCATCTGGTTTGGAAGTAATCTGTGAGCCATAGGGACTCAGCAATCTCGCACCCTCGCGATCAAGACTATTCAAGCTTAATAGGTAAGGCGAGGCAAATATGTGGAGCTGCGGCAAGCGGCTAGCATATATGGTGGCTATCCTGTTCGCAAAAGAGAGCAAGAAGAGGGCAAAGCGCGAACGAGAATATAGAGAACAACCCGCGCAATCATTACTCCAATACCGTGTTCACTTCCCGGACTCCGCCGAGAAGAGACCAGCACGGTAACTCACACTGTTGATTCACTTTAATTAAGTTAAGGTTCAAGTTATCTACAACCGGACATTAACAAATTCCCATCTGCCCATAACCGCGGGCACGGCTTTCGAAAGTTCAAATCCCTGCAGGGGAGTCCCAACTCAGCCCATGACAAGCTCTCACAGTCAACGAAGGAATAGACCTCCTCCCGAGACATTCTGATCAGACTCGGTATCCCGGTTCTTCAAGACACTTCGACAAGTTAAAAACAAATCCAGCAACACCGCCCGAATGTGCCGACAAATCCCGATAGGAGCTGCACATATCTCGTTCTCAGGGCACACTCAGATAGGTCAAGCTACGAGTAAAACCAACCCTTGAGTTTCCCCGAGGTGGCCCCGCAGGCTGCCTGGTTCGGACCAACACTCAGAGGAGCACTAGCCCGGGGGGGGGGGGTTTAAATAAGATGACCCTCGGGCTCCGGAAACCCAAGGGAAAAGAGGCTAGGTGGCAAATGGTAAAACCAAGGTTGGGCATTGCTGGAGAAGCTTTAATCAAGGCGAACTATCAAGGGGTTCCCATTATAACCCAACCGCGTAAGGAACGCAAAATCCGGGAACATAACACCGATATGACGGAAACTAGGGCGGCATTAGTGGAACAAAACACTAGGCGAGAGGCCGAGCCTTCCACCCTTTACAAAGTATATATATGCATTAAGATAATAAGGCAATATAATGATATCCCAACAAGTAAATAATGTTCCAAAAAGGAACGGTCTCCAATCTTCACCTGCAACTAGCAACGCTATAAGAGGGGCTGAGCAAAGCGGTAACATAGCCAATCAACGGTTTGCTAGGACATGGTGGGTTAGAGGTTTGACATGGCAATTTGGAAGGAATGATAAGAATGTGGTAGGCATCGTAGCATAGGCATAGCAAAAGAGCGAGCATCTAGCAAAGCAAAGATAGTAGTGATTTCGAGGGTATGATCATCTTGCCTGCAAAGTTGTCAGAGTTGACTGGATCCTTGAAAGCAAACTCAACGGGCTCCTCGTTAGCGAACTCGTCTCCTGGCTCTACCAAAACAAGACAAACAAGCAAACGGAACGCAATCAACCACGTGCAAATCTCAAACAATATGATGCAAACATGGTATGCTATGCGGGATGCGATATGTGATGCATATGCAAGATTTGACAAGGAATGAATGAACCTGGCATCAACTTGGAAATCCAAGTGTGCCACTGGAAAGGTGAGATGAAATCGCTTGAAAACGATATAAAGATCACCGGAATCGGAGTTACGGTTTGGAAATGGCAAGCAATTCAAATATGGCACCGGTCTGCGATATACAGCAAGTAGCCATCTAAATGCAACAAGATGAACATGCTACAGCACTCAAACATGGCAACAAAATACATGGCAGGGATCCACTCATGATGCTTAACAAAAGACTAGCACTGAGCTACGGCCAATTCATCCATTAACAGGTTCAAACAAGCATGGCAAAAAGGCAATTGGCAAACAGATTTCAGACTTAGTGAAATTAACACTTGTCTAGAAGTTCAGATCAGGTAGCACACTTTGGAGCATGAAAACTATATGCTACAGGACCTGAACATGGCAAAGTAAAGCATGTCATGAAGCTACTCAAAGAGCTTAACAAAAGTCCCTTAGTGACCTTGAGCCAAAAGGGATCAGAAAATACATTTGCAAGCATGTGAACATGGCAAAAACATAATCAGATCATAGACTTTGTGAAAAACTGGAGCATGTAAATCAGATATCAAGTAGGCATGTTTACGAGCTTGATGCACTCACTACAGAGCATTTCATGACAATCTAAGCAGACACCCATCAAGAATACACATTATACAAGCTAGACATGGCAAGAACAATAACATAGCATGCACGGATCAACTACAACATCCTCGGCAAAATCGCTAACAAGTAGACAATCTGCCCAGATTCACAAAATAGCAAAAGTAGGGCTCGATTGACTCAAGCTAGGGTCCTCCATAATTGCAAACAAAGACATGGATGGATAGAGCACTACAAGATTAACAAAACATCCTTCCTGATCATCCTCAAAAGAGGCACGGATCACTAGGAAACAACATGAACATATGGCATAATCAGATAAACAGATCAAGGACTTAGTGGAAATGCTAAGTCCCTGAAATCAGCATTAACGAATGCACCACTTTGCAAGATTGTGCTAGTCACCACACACATCACAAAAATACATGGGTTTCACCTCTGGATAGATGGCAAAACATATAACAAAACTCATGTAGAGCTCAGGGGCATATCATGCACACATTAATCATGGCAAAAATGACAAATATCTAATTGGAGCAGCAGATCTGACAATTAACTCAAATAGCACTCTTCCAACAGCATTTCGGGCATCAAGATGAACTCAAATGAAAATGATGCAATGAGATGAAATGATGTGCTCTTTGAGGCGAACATTTTGATATGCTATATGCCCAAAACGGATCTACGGATGCAAAGTTACGATGCGATGAACATGAGCAAAATATTAGGGTTTTCGGGATAAAAAGTCAACCCGATCCAAAATTTCATATCTAGATCCGGCCGGTGCAGTTTATGAGGTTCACCGAAAAAATCGTCAGGGCCGCCGGAGGAGGAGTCGGCCGGAGCGGGGAGGAGCTCTCCGGCTCCTCGGAGTGGGGGAGGAGCTCGCCGGCGTCGGGGCGGCGTGGAGGCGAGGTCCGGCGGAGCTCGGGCGCGAAGTTTGGGCGCCGAGCCTCGCCGGAGTTGGGCGGCGCGGCGGAGGGGCGACGAGGCGCATCGGGCGGCGGCCGGCGAGGAGGAAGGAGGCGGCGCGGCGCGGGAGGGCGCTGGCCCAGCGTGGCGAAGGAGAGGGCCCGCCTTGGGCCCGGCGGGCCGCGGAAGGCGCGGGACGGCGATGTGGGCGCGGCGCCATGTGGTGGACGTCGATTGGCGCGGGACGGCGGATCCGGACGTGTCCGTCGGTGGCGAAGATGTCCGGCGGCGGTGGGGAGAGTTAGGGTAGGTTTGCACCTTGAATTTTTGGAGGGGGAGGTGTATATATAGGCATAGAGGGAGCTAGGAGAGCCCAAATGAGGTGCGGTTTTCGGCCACGCGATCGTGATCGAACGCTCTAGATGATGGAGAGGGTTTTGGTGGGTTTTGGGCCAACTTGGAGGGGTGTTGGGATGCAACACACACGAGGCCTTTTCGGTCCCTCGGTTAACCGTTGGAGTATCAAACGAAGTCCAAATGGTACGAAACTTGACAGGCGGTCTACCGGTAGTAAACCAAGGCTGCTTGGCAAGTCTCGGTCCAATCCGGAAATGTTTAATCCCACACACAAAACAAAGGTAGAAAGGACCACCGGAGGAGAACGAAGCGCCGGAATGCAAAACGGACAACGGGGAAAATGCTCGAATGCATGAGATGAACACGTATGCAAATGCAATGCACATGATGACATGATATGAGATGCATGACAACGACAACAACACATGGAGACAAAGACCCGAACCCGAGAAAATAAAATAACTTAACGCCGGAAACGGCAAGAGTTGGATTACATATTGGGTAAATCACATCCGGGGTGTTACAACACTCCACCACTACGAAAGGATCTCGTCCGCCAATTGAGCTGCAGTGATTGACTCTTTGATAGGTAGAAAGTGAGCCACTTTAGTGAGTTTGTCGATGACAACGAATATAGCATGATTGCCACGCTTGGACTTTGGAAACCCAGTCATGAAGTCCATCTCAATGTGGTCAAACTTCCATTCTGGAATGGCAAGAGGTTGGAGGAGACCAGCTGGCCTTTGGTGTTCTGCCTTCACTCTTCTGCAGACATCACATTCATTCACGAACTGAGCAATCTCGCTCTTCATTCGAGTCCACCAATAAGCCTGCTTGAGGTCCTGATACATCTTCGTGCTCCCAGGGTGGATGGAAAGGAGAGAATTGTGAGCCTCGTTCATGATCACTTTACGAAGGTCACCTTTGGGCACAATAATACGATCCTCGAAGAAGAGAGTATCCTTTTCATCAAGGCGGTAGCACTTGTACTTGGGTTGACACTTGGCAATCCCAATCTTCACCTTTTTCACCATAGTGTCAAGAAGCTGGGCTTGGCGAATCTGGTCTTCCAAGGTAGGAGAGACTTGAAGGTTGGCGAGGAAACCTTGAGGAACAACTTGCAGATTAAGTTTGCGGAAAGCTTCACAAAGCTCGGGTTGATAAGGCTTGAGAATCAGACTGTTCCAATAAGCCTTCCTGCTCAATGCGTCAGCAATCACATTGGCCTTGCCTGGAGTATACTCGATACTCGGATTATACTCTTGAATCATTTCGACCCATCGAGTCTGCCTGAGGTTGAGATTAGGCTGAGTGAAGATGTACTTGAGACTCTTGTGGTCAGTGAAGATGTCCACTTTTCTTCCCAATAAGAGATGTCTCCAAGTCAAAAGAGCATGCACACCTGCCGCCAACTCGAGGTCATGAGTGGGGTAGTTCTTCTTGTTGGGCTTCAACTGGCGAGAGGTATAAGCCACAACTTTCTTCTCTTGCATCAACACTGCACCGAGACCTTGGAGAGAGGCATCGCAAAAGACCTCGTACGGTTTGGATTCATCAGGCGGAGTCAGAACTGGAGCAGTGACCAATTTCTCTTTCAAAGTGTTGAAAGCAATGTCACACTCCAGAGACCAAACGTACTTGACGTGTTTCTGGAGAAGATTTGAGAGAGGCTTCGCGATCTTAGAAAAGTTTTCAACGAATCTTTGACAGTAGCTTGCGAGACCGAGGAAGCTACGGAGTTGCTTCACGTTCTGAGGTGGTTCCCAATTCACAATTGCAGACACCTTCTCAGGATTCACCGCAATGCCCTTGGTAGAGATGATATGCCCAAGATAAAGAACCTCATCGAGCCAAAATTCGCACTTGGAGAACTTGGCGTAGAACTGGTGTTCCCTGAGCTTATCGAGTACCAAACGCAAGTGCTTGGCATGATCTTCCTTGTTCTTTGAAAAGACCAGAATGTTGTCGAGATAGACCAAAACAAAGTCATTGGTGTAGGCGTTGAAGATGAAGTTCATCATGCGAGAGAACGTCGGAGGAGCGTTGACAAGGCCAAAAGACATGACAGTGTATTCATATGACCCATAGCTTGTCTTGAAAGCCGTCTTGGGAATATCTTGCTCACGGATTCGAAACTGATGATAACCCATACGGAGATCAAGCTTGGAGAATACTTGGGCACCTTTGAGTTGTTCAAACAGCTCGTTGATGTTGGGAAGTGGGTATTTGTTCTTGATGGTCTTCTTGTTCAATGGATGGTAGTCAACACAAAGTCGGTCCGATCCATCCTTCTTCTTCACAAAAAGAACACCACAACCCCACGGAGAAGAACTAGGTCGGATGAGACCCATTCTCTCTTGAATATCGAGTTGCTTCTTCAGCTCCTTCAACTCTTCAGGTCCGAGCTTGTAAGGACGCTTGCACACTGGTTCCGTGCCAGGATCAAGATCGATGACGAATTCAACTGGCCGGTGCAGAGGCATTCCTGGAAGCTCTTCTGGAAAGATGTCTTGATATTCGCAAACAACTGGGATTTGCGAGATAGCATCCAGTTCACCCTTCTCATTGAGAGAAAACAGACGGATGGTATCATCATGAGCGGCAAAGACAATTACATCCTCAGACGAATGAGTCAATTGAATCTGCCTGGCTACACAATCAAGATGCGCCTTGTGCTTAGAAAGTCAATCCATTCCGAGAATAAGATCAATATCCGAGTTACCAAGAACCATTGGGGAAGAAAGGAACTTGTAGTCGCCCAATGTGATAGTAACATCTGGCACCTCCAGACTTGCACTCAAACGTTTGCCAGGAGAAACGATATCCATTTGTTTACCCAAATGAGAAGAAACGAACTCATTCTTGGTAAAAAAAATGGCTTTGACATGAAACAATGCGATGCACCAATGTCAAAAAGAACTCTTGCAGGAATATCGTTAACAGGAAGGTTACCCATGATGACATCTGACGAGTCCTCTTCCCGAGCTGCATTCATCAAATTGACCTTGGCGTGCTTGGGGTTATGCTTGACCACAGCTGTACTTGCCGATCTCACAGGAGGAGGAGGAAGACGCCTCTGATTGAAGCATTTGTTGGCATAGTGACCCTTCTGTTGGCACTTGTTGCACGTGACCTCTGAAAGCGGACGGTGATTTGGAGCACTTGATCTTGGAGCTTGAGACGAAGTCTTGTTCTGAAAGCCAGGGTTGGGTGGGTGGGAAGATCCACTTCCACCTTTGCTCTTCTGATACGGCTGACGGAACGGAGGAGGAGGAAGCCAATACTTCTGCTGCTTGGCCACTTGAGTAGATGAAGAAGGAGTAGTGTCTCTGACTCACTTCTTGGAAGCATCACACCTCAGTTGAGCAGCCTCTTGCTTCAATGCCATGTTGTAGAACTCATCGTACCTCAAGGGCTCAAAGAGAACAAGAGCTAGCTGGATTTCTTCTCTGAGACCACCCCTGAACTGGTATATCATGCTCTTCTCATCAGGGACGTCCTGCTTAGCAAAGCGGGCGAGCTTCTGAAACAACTTGTTGTAGTCATAGACAGACAAAGAGCCTTGCTTCAGGTTGCGGAATTCCTCATGCTTGCTTTCAACCACGCTCTGAGGAATATGATGAGCTTTGAAGTCTTGATGGAATTCATCCCAGGTAATCACACGGCCTCCTCTGGAATCCATGTACTGCTGGAACCATTCTGCAGCTTGGTCTTTGAGTTGGAAGGAAGCGAACTTGACAAAGTCCTCAGGCCTGACGTTACTGCACTCGAAATGCTTGCACAGATCCACGAGCCAATCGTCAGCATCAGTTGCCTCAACACAATTGCTGAAAGTCTTTGGCCCGTTAGCAAGGAACTGGTTGAGTGTAGCAAAGTGATTCTGATTGTTGTCTTGGTTGCCTTGGTTCGCTTGATTGCGCTCTTGAAGAATTTGCATGATCAACTGCGTGTTTGCATTGGTTGCGGCCATCACAGCTTGCCATGCCTCCGGAGGAGGTGGAGGTGGTGGCGGATCCTGATTCTGATTCTGATTGGTGCTCTTAGCGGGAGCCATCCTGAAGAGGGTGACAACCATTAGCACATTGATAGATAAAAATTTGAAGCTGAATCAAGCGGGATGAAATTGCAACATATAGTCCTCACATCCGAACAAAATGAACGAATGCATTCCACTTGAAATGGTCACATATCCATAAATTGAGAAGCCACTTAGAATTTAGGTAGAGAAATAAATCAACAAGGTACGGATCAAGAACGAATACTCGGTAAGAAATCCCAATCTCAAACCAAATATCCATGGAAGAATAACTAGAGCTACAAGAATTCCCACCTATGAAACTCCCGAACCTTTCCGGTTATGCAATCAGGTGTTGGGGATACAGGGGAAGCATAATATCTCACCCAAATCTAGCAATTCCTACATCCAGTTGTATCCATCCTTCAACACATAACCGAGAAAACTTCGGAAACCATCTACCTCAACCTTCGAAAAGCATCCGTTATACAAGTTATGGCGATACTCCCGAACTCCCGCCCCAGTACTGGGTGGCGTCGAGGTTATCTCACCAACGAACTGCATTAAAGAGATTTTCGATGTCGGCGTACTAAACTCAGGTATACCAGAACTGCAACGATAAAATTGTGATGACAACACCTCGGAGCTCAACTCCCCGGGACACTGCCACAACCCCTAAAGACAGGAGGCACCAAGAACAATGTTCTCGTCACAAAACCATCGAAACGATTCCAAGATACCCGCGTGATCCTAAAAAAAATTTAGTGAAATTTGAGAAGAGAAGAGTCAAAACTCTACGTCAGGATGCCTTACCAGAGCGATGAGGAGACTGGGGAGTAAAAAGAATTCCTTAACTCTCCGATATATATAATTCCTAAATGACTCAAAACATTTTTTTAGACTCAACAACGGCTGCTAAAAACGATCAAGCAATGGGAGCTCCTAAGGTCGGGGAAGGCTCTGATTACCAACTTGTAACGCCCTCGATGTGGCTATAGCTCCCACGTGTTGAGGCACGACTTAGAGGCATAACCGCATTGAAAGCAATGTCACAAGTTAGGCAATCTTCACAACATCCCATGTAATATAGATAATAAAAGGGGAGATACATAGTTGGCTTACACTCGCCACGTCAATCAAAGTACATAAATAGCATTACAAGATTCAAACACTCATGGCCCGACTACGGCGCCAAACTAAAAGATAACCCAACATGCAACACGGTCCCGATCACCCCCAACTGGGCACCACAATTGATCATCAGGGAAAGACACGTAGGATCGACGTGAGTCCTCGTCGAACTCCCACTTGAGCTCAAGCACGTCATCTGGAACGGAATCATCAGGCCTTGCATCTGGTTTGGAAGTAATCTGTGAGCCACAGGGACTCAGCAATCTCGCACCCTCACGATCAAGACTATTCAAGCTTAATAGGTAAGGCAAGGCAAATATGTGGAGCTGCGGCAAGCGACTAGCATATATGGTGGCTATCCTGTTCGTAAAAGAGAGCGAGAAGAGAGGGCAAAGCGCGAACGAGAATATAGAGAACAACCTGCGCAAGCATTACTCCAATACCGTGTTCACTTCCCGGACTCCGCCGAGAAGAGACCATCACGGTAACTCACACTGTTGATTCATTTTAATTAAGTTAAGGTTCAAGTTATCTACAACCGGACATTAACAAATTCCCATCTACCCATAACCGCGGGCACGGCTTTCAAAAGTTCAAATCCCTGCAGGGGAGTCCCAACTCAGCCCATGACAAGCTCTCATGGTCAACGAAGGAATAGACCTCCTCCCGAGACATTCCGATCAGACTCGGTATCCCGGTTCTTCAAGACACTTCGACAAGTTAAAAAAAATCCAGCAACACTGCCAGAATGTGCCGACAAATCCCGATAGGAGCTGCACATATCTCGTTCTCAGGGCACACTCAGATAGGTCAAGCTATGAGTAAAACCAACCCTCGAGTTTTCCCGAGCTGGCCACGCAGGCTGCCTGGTTCGGACCAACACTCAGAGGAGCACTGGCCCGGGGGGGGGGGGGGGTTTAAATAAGATGACCCTCGGGCTCCGGAAACCCAAGGGAAAAGAGGCTAGGTGGCAAATGGTAAAACCAAGGTTGGGCATTGCTGGAGAAGCTTTAATCAAGGCGAACTATCAAGGGGTTCCCATTATAACCCAACCGCGTAAGGAACGCAAAATCCGGGAACATAACACCGATATGACGGAAACTAGGGCGGCATTAGTGGAACAAAACACTAGGCGAGAGGCCGAGCCTTCCACCCTTTACAAAGTATATATATGCATTAAGATAATAAGGCAATATAATGATATCCCAACAAGTAAATAATGTTCCAAAAAGGAACGGTCTCCAATCTTCACCTGCAACTAGCAACGCTATAAGAGGGGCTGAGCAAAGCGGTAACATAGCCAATCAACGGTTTGCTAGGACATGGTGGGTTAGAGGTTTGACATGGCAATTTGGAAGGAATGATAAGAATGTGGTAGGCATCGTAGCATAGGCATAGCAAAAGAGCGAGCATCTAGCAAAGCAAAGATAGTAGTGATTTCGAGGGTATGATCATCTTGCCTGCAAAGTTGTCAGAGTTGACTGGATCCTTGAAAGCAAACTCAACGGGCTCCTCGTTAGCGAACTCGTCTCCTAGCTCTACCCAAACAATACAAACAAGCAAACGGAACGCAATCAACCACGTGCAAATCTCAAACAATATGATGCAAACATGGTATGCTATGCGGGATGCGATATGTGATGCATATGCAAGATTTGACAAGGAATGAATGAACCTGGCATCAACTTGGAAATCCAAGTGTGCCACTGGAAAGGTGAGATGAAATCGCTTGAAAACGATATAAAGATCACCGGAATCGGAGTTACGGTTTGGAAATGGCAAGCAATTCAAATATGGCACCGGTCTGCGATATACAGCAAGTAGCCATCTAAATGCAATAAGATGAACATGCTACAGCACTCAAACATGGCAACAAAATACATGGCAGGGATCCACTCATGATGCTTAACAAAAGACTAGCACTGAGCTACGGCCAATTCATCCATTAACAGGTTCAAACAAGCATGGCAAAAAGGCAATTGGCAAACAGATTTCAGACTTAGTGAAATTAACACTTGTCTAGAAGTTCAGATCAGGTAGCACACTTTGGAGCATGAAAACTATATGCTACAGGACCTGAACATGGCAAAGTAAAGCATGTCATGAAGCTACTCAAAGAGCTTAACAAAAGTCCCTTAGTGACCTTGATTGACTCAAGCTAGGGTGCTCCATAATTTCAAACAAAGACATGGATGGATAGAGCACTACAAGATTAACAAAACATCCTTATTGATCATCCTCAAAAGAGGCACGGATCACTAGGAAACAACATTAACATATGGCATAATGAGATAAACAGATCAAGGACTTAGTGGAAATGCTAAGTCCCTGAAATCAGCATTAACGAATGCACCACTTTGCAAGCTTGTGCTAGTCACCACACACAACACAAAAATACATGGGTTGCACCTCCAGATAGATGGCAAAACATATAACAAAACTCATGTAGAGCTCAGGGGCATATCATGCACACATTAATCATGGCAAAAATGACAAATATCTAATTGGAGCAGCAGATCTGACAATTAACTCAAATAGCACTCTTCCAACAGCATTTCGGGCATCAAGATGAACTCAAATGAAAATGATGCAATGAGATGAAATTATGTGCTCTCTGAGGCGAACATTTTGATATGCTATATGCCCAAAATGGAGCTACGGATGCAAGTTACGATGCGATGAACAGGAGCAAAATATTAGGGTTTCGGGGATAAAAAGTCAACCCGATCCAAAATTTCAGATCTAGATCCGGCCGGCGCGGTTTACGAGGTTCGTCGGAAAATCGTCGGGGCCGCCGGAGGAGGAGCTCTCCGGCTCCTCGAAGTGGGGGAGGAGCTCGCCGGCGTAGGGGCGGCGTGGAGGCGAGGTCCGGCGGAGCTCAGGCGCCGAGCCTCGCCGGAGTTGGGCGGCGCGGCGGAGGGGCGATGAGGCGCACCGGGCGGCGGCTGGCGAGGAGGAAGGAGGCGGCGGGGCGCGGGAGGGCGCTGGCCCGGCGCGGCGAAGGAGAGGGCCCGCCTTGGGCCCGGCGGGCCTCGATGGGCGCGGGACGGCGATGTGGGCGCGGCGCCACGTGGCGGACGTCGATTGGCGCGGGCTGGCGGATCCGGACGTGTCCGTCGGTGGCGAAGATGTCCGGCGGTGGCGGGGAGAGTTAGGGTAGGTTTGCACCGCGAATTTTCTGAGGGGGAGGTGTATATATAGGCATAGAGGGAGCTAGGAGAGCCCAAATGAGGTGCGGTTTTCGGCCACGCGATCGTGATCGAACGCTCTAGATGATGGAGAGGGTTTTGGTGGGTTTTGGGCCAACTTGGAGGGGTGTTGGGCTGCAACACACACGAGGCCTTTTCAGTCCCTCGGTTAACCGTTGAAGCATCAAACGAAGTCCAAATGGTACGAAACTTGACAGGCGGTCTACCGGTAGTAAACCAAGGCCGCTTGGCAAGTCTCGGTCCAATCCAGAAATGTTTAATCCCCACACACGAAAGAAAGGTAGAAATGACCACCGGAGGAGAATGAAGCGCCGGAATGCAAAACGGACAACGGGGAAAATGCTCGAATGCATGAGATGAACACGTATGCAAATGCAATGCACATGATGACATGAGATGAGATGCATGACAACGACAACAACACACGGAGACAAAGACCTGAACCCGAGAAAATAAAATAACTTAATGCCGGAAACGGCAAGAGTTGGATTACATATTGGGTAAATCACATCCGGGGTGTTACATAATCCACCCGTGAACGTTAGTTGTTCCCTCGTTTGACACCGTTGTCTACCCGTGGGAACCCGGTATCCGGGAGCACCCCATCTTCTTGCATGACACTCACACCCACTTCCTTTTGCACCGGTATCTCAATGAGTTATCGGAACCGGAATGTTGCCATTGCACCATTTCCATTGTCATTGTCGTGGCACCCCTTTCGTTTCCGCCACGATGACAAATGCTTCATATCATGCTCTTGTCAACTTTTCTAAATTGCATAAACTTGCATATGCCATCCGCGTCATGATAATAACATTTAAAATGGTTAAAATTGTTGTTGCTTTAAATTGCCAAATGCATATGGGGATTTACCGGAATTATTGTTTGATGTTTCCGGCCTCATTTAAAATGCCTAACTGTGTATTTTACTCATGTGTCACCTCTTGCCATGTTAAGAACATTTAATTTCGTTGGGTACATAACCGGGTGTGAACTAAATAATTGATGTGGTGTTCTGTCAATATGCAACTCGTTGCATATTGAGCTCCACTTAATTTGTAGTGTTGTTTGTTGCACTTTGCCATGCCATGCCTTTTTAAACTGGACATGCATCATACTTGGTTGTGCATCATGCCATGTTTATGTGATGGTTGTTTACTATGTTGTTTGCTTCTTTCCGGTGTTGCTTCTTCGGGTTAGTTCCGATAACGTCGCGTTTGTGAGGATCCGTTTGACTTCGTCCATTTGTCTTCTTCATGGACTCGTTCTTCTTCCTTGCGGGATTTCAGGCAAGATGACCATACCCTCGAAATCACTTCTATCTTTGCTTGCTAGTTGCTCGTTCTTTTTCTATGCCTATGTCGCGATACCTACCACTTGCTATATCATGCCTCCCATATTGCCATGTCAAGCCTCTAACCCACCTTGTCCTAGCAAACCGTTGTTTGGCTATGTTGCCGCTTTGCTCAGCCCCTCTTATAGCGTTGCTAGTTGCCGGTGAAGATGGAGTTTGTTCCTTTTTGGAACATGGATATTTGTTGGGATATCACAATATCTCTTATTTTAATTAATGCATCTATACACTTGGTAAAGGGTGGAAGGCTCGGCCTTATTCCTGGTGTTTTGTTCCACTCTTGCCGCCCTAGTTTCCGTCATACCGATGTTATGTTCCTTGATTTTGTGTTCCTTATGCGGTTGGGTGTTATGGGAACCCCTTGACAGTTTGCTTTGAATAAAACTCCTCCAGTAAGGCCCGATGCTGGTTTTACCATTTGCCTACCTACCACCATATACCTTCCCTTGGGTTCTGCAGACTCAAGGGTCATCTTATTTTAAACCCCCCCTCCCCGGGCTAGTGCTCCTCTGAGTGTTGGTCCGAACCGAGCTGCCTGCGGGGCCACCTCTGGGAAACTTGAGGGTTAACTCGTAGCTAGTCTCACCCGGTGTTGCCCTGAGAACGAGATACATGCGACTCCTATCGGGATTTGTCGGCACATCGGGTGGCTTTGCTGGTCTTGTTTTACCATTGTTGAAGTCTTGTAACCGGGATTCCGAGACTGATCGGGTCTTCCTGGGAGAAGGAATATCCTTTTTTGACCATGAGAGCTTGTGATGGGCTAAGTTGGGACACCCCTGCAGGGTTTTGAACTTTCGAAAGTCGTGCCCGCGGTTATGGGCAGATGGGAATTTGTTAATGTCCGGTTGTAGAAAACTTGACACTTAACTTAATTAAAATGCATCAACCGCGTGTGTAGCCGTGATGGTCTCTTTCCGGCGGAGTCCGGGAAGTGAACACGGTTTTGGAGTTATGTTTGTGCGTAAGTAGTTTCAGGATCACTTCTTGATCACTTCTAGTTCACGACCGTGCATTGCTTCTCTTCTCGCTCTTATTTGCGTATGTTTAGCCACCATATATGCTAGTGCTTGCTACAGCTCCACCTCACTACCATTTCCTACCCATAAGTTTAAATAGTCTTGATCTCGCGGGTGTGAGATTGCTGAGTGCCCGTGGCTCACAGATTACTTTCAAAACCAGTTGCAGGTGCCGATGATACCGTGCAGGTGACGCAACTAGGCTCAAGGAGGAGCTCGATGAAGATCGTGTTCGTTGTGTTGTTTTGTTTCCAGTTGTTCAGTAGTGGAGCCCATTCGGGGCGATCGGGGATCTATCGCATTAGGGGTTGTCTTTCTTTATTTGGTTCCGTAGTCGGACCTTGATTGTATTCTGGATGATGTAATGTTGTATTCTTGTATTGTGTGAAGTGGCAATTGTAAGCCAACTCTTTATCCCTTTCTTATTCAGTACATGGGATGTGTAAAGATTACCCCTCTTGCGACATGCCTACAATGCGGTTATGCCTCTAAGTCGTGCTCCGACACGTGGGAGATATAGCCGCATCGTGGGTGTTACAAGTTGGTAATCAGAGCCTTCCCCGACTTAGGAGCCCCCTGCTTGATCGAATCGCTGGCGTTGTTGAGTCTAGAAAAATGTTTTGAGTCTTTTAGGATTATATATATAGGAGAGTAGGATTATTTTACTCCTCAGTACCTTCGTCTCTCTGGTGAGGCTTCCTGACGTAGAGTTTTGACTCTTCTCAAATTTCACGAATTTTTTTTGGATCACGCGGGTATCTTGGAATCGTTCCGATGGTTTTGTGACGAGAACATTGTTCTTGGTGCCTCCTGACATTTAAGGGTTGTGGCAGTGTCCCGAGGAGTTGAGCTCCGAGGTGTTGTCGTCACAATTTTATCGTTGCAGTTCTGAAATATCTGAGTTTCGCCGACATCGAAAATCTCTTTTATGTAGTTGTTGGTGAGATAACCTCGACGCCACCCAGTACTGGGGCGGGAGTTCGGGAGTATTGCCATAACTCGTATAACGGATGCTTTTTGAAGGTTGAGTTAAATGATTTCTGAAGGTTTCTTGGTTATGTGTTGAAGGATGGATACAGCTGGATGTAGGATTTGTTAGTTTGGGTGAGATATTATGCTTCCCCTGTATCCCCAACACCTGATTGCATAACCAGAAAGTTTCGGGAGTTTACAAGTGGGAATTCAAATATCATGTAGGAATTCTTTCCAACAGACACATGATATGATATGGGATCTATCATATGTTTGTTTCCGGCTTATTTTGCAAGCCAATCCTTTGTTTTGTTTTCAGTTGTGGTATTCGAGTTGCTTCGAAGTCAAGTGTTGATGCCATACCTTTCCTAAGCGGTGTTCTCACACTTCTATGTGAATACTAATCCTTCATGATAATCAAGATTGTCATGTCAATACTTTTCAACCGACGTGCTTCTCTTCAAGTGGATCCGATTATTTTCAACATCCGCAAGATCAACTCAAAGCCTTCTCAACGTTATTCATTTCATTCGTCCCAAGCTTGCCTTTGTTTTCCCGCCCTCCCATCCCTTTTTCTTCAAGGACTCAGATTTCTTAATCAAGTATCCATCTTATGGATGTGAAGACTCTTCATTCTTGTCTTTCAATGTTCTTATCCGGTGATTCTCATGAAGATTCTAACGGAGCTTCTAGTTCATCATTCTTCGTTCTCTTTCTTCTTCGGTGGGCTAAATTCAAGCTTTCGGTGTTGATCATTCCTTTCCTTGTTTCAAATACATTCTCATGCCGATGCACCTCTTTATCGTTCACCTCTCGCTATCCAATTGTTCCGGAGTGCTGAAGATATCCCGAAGATTCTTGTTTTCCACTCTGCATTAGTTCAAGCTCTTTCGAGGTTGTAATCTCATTCAAGCCATTTAATTCAACCGGTGCAATCACTCTTTTAAATAGTTCAATGGTGTATCTTTTGAGTGGGCCCTAACCCACAGGTCTTTCCCGGGATCTTACTTGACTCTTCTAATTCTTCCCGGAGCTATTCTCAAATCTTTCAAAGTTTGACGTAAGAATGTTTTGTCATCAGTCATATGTATTTCTCAAAGATCTGTCAAATTCTTTTAACCGTTGGCTCAACCTTTCTATTCGTCATCCCGGAGTATCTCAACAATTAATGGTGGTGCTTCTCGTTGTCATTCTTGGATTTTGAAGACCGAAGAAGAGTTTTCCTCCATATCTTGCTCCATTTTCTTCAAGATTCATGGCTCTAGCTTCGTGCTATCCTCTCATAATTGTTTTTGATTGTGAGAATTCTTTTCATCTATCCGGAGCAATTCAAGATTCTTTTCAGTTTGATCCTCTGAAGGCCATTGTCGGTGTCAAAACCGGCGGATCTCGGGTAGGGGGTCCCGAACTGTCCGTCTAGGCCGGATGGTAACATGAGGCAAGGGACACGAAGTTTTACCCAAGTTCGGGCCCTCTTGATGGAGGTAAAACCCTACGTCCTGCTTGATTAATATTGATGATATGGGTAGTACAAGAGTAGATCTACCACGAGATCGGAGAGGCTAAACCCTAGAAGCTAGCCTATGGTATGATTGTTGTTTTGTATGTTGTCCTACAGACTAAAACCCTCCGGTTTATATAGACAACGGAGAGGATTAGGGTTACACAAAGTCGGTTACAATGGTAGGAGATCTACATATCCGTATCGCCAAGCTTGCCTTCCACGCCAAGGAAAGTCCCTTCCGGACACGGGACGAAGTCTTCAATCTTGTATCTTCATAGTCCAGGAGTCCGGCTGAAGGTATAGTCCGGCCATCCGGACACCCCCTAATCCAGGACTCCCTCAGTAGCCCCTGAACCAGGCTTCAACGACGACGAGTCCGGCGCGCAGTTTGTCTTCGGCATTGCAAGGCGGGTTCCTCCTCCAAGTACTTCATAGAAGATTTTGAACACAAAGATAGTGTCCGGCTCTGCAAAATAAGTTTCCACATATTGCCATAGAGAGAATAATATTTACACAAATCTAATCTGCTGACGTATTCCGTAGTGTGACATCACACCACGGCCAAGCCTTTATTCGAATCGTTTTATTGTCCCACCTCGGCGTGTCATGCGAGGCGGTTTCCTTGGCACGTCTTGTTAAAGCAGAGATCGTGTCCCCTTATTCCGGGATTCTCATCAATACGGGTGTGGGTAACCCAACTGCGCCATTGATTATGGTGCTTGGGGATAAGCGAGTTTTACCAGGCTTGTGGGGACACGTAGTTGCGTCCACCCATATAAGGGGATAAGGATCCACCTTTTCACCTACGCCCTCTTCCTCCTTTGCCTATCCATTTTCGCGCACTCGAGCTCCAGCGCTCAAGTCCACACTCCCCACCTCAACCTTCTCCAGCCATGTCCGGAGCGGGAGGCAAGTGGATGGTCTCCTCCGTCACGGAGGGACACATCAAAAAACTGAGGAAGGCCGGATACTTGTCTAACGACATCGCGTACCGGCTTCCTGAAGAGGGGCAGCTCCTCCCCACCCCAAGGCCCCATGAGAGGGTAGTGTTCCTTCCCCACTTCCTCCGCGGACTGGGCTTTCCTATCCACCCATTCGTCCGGGGACTCATGTTCTACTACGGCCTGGATTTCCATGATCTGGCCCCGAACTTCATCCTCAACATCTCGGCGTTTATCGTCGTGTGCGAGGCTTTCCTTTGCATCCGCCCCCATTTCGGCCTATGGCTTAAGACTTTCAATGTCAAGCCGAAGGTGGTGCGCGGCAACCAGGCGGAGTGCGGAGGCGCCATGGTGGGCAAGATGCCCAGCGTCTTATGGCTCGAGGGCTCCTTTGTGGAGACCCTGAAGGGGTGGCAATTGGGCTGGTTTTACATCACCGAGCCGCGCGACCCTGAGTGGGTCGCAGCCCCTGAGTTCCGGTCTGGACCCCCAACGCGGCTCATGTCCTGGAAAGAGACGGGCCTGTCGTGGGGCAGCAAAGGAGAGGTGACTGGACTGCAAACATGCATCCAAACCCTGGTGGACAAGCAGCTCAAGCTTGTCAACGTAGTCCAGGTCATGCTCATCCGCCGGATCCTCCTGTGTCAACAACAGGCCTTCAATCTGTGGGAGTTCAACCCAGCGCAGCACCGAACTCTGAGCAGGCTCTTCGACATGACGTACGAAGATGCCTGGAAGGTGCTTTTCAAGGGCGCCGAGGCTCCTGCATCCGCTACCGAGGATCACGGATTCAGCGCGCAGCGTCACGCTAGCGCTGTAAGTTGTTTGTACCTTTTACAGGGTATTAGTTTTTCATAGTTTAACTCTATGCGGGATCTAAGCTCCCTTACCTTTGACAGGTCGGGCAGGCAAAGTCCGGACAGATCGACTGTCCGGCTCCTTTGCCCGAAGACCCAGCCGATGCCCGCTTGGCGAAGCTGCTGGTTCCGACACCCTATGTGGTGCTGGAGAAGAAGGCCACGAAGAAGGCCACGGGGACTCAAAAAAGTGCCCGGCGCCAGGAGGTGTCGGGTTCATCCGACGGCTCCAAGGCGCATTCCTCCCGTGAAGACGAGGAGGAGGAAGAAGAGACCTCTCCCCCTCCAGTGGGGGAGAGAAGAAAAGGAAGGCCGCCCTCACTGGGGGGGCCGAAGGGTCCAAGAAGGGGAAAACCCTTCCTCCGGACTACTCCACCAACGCCGATGACGGCGGAGAGGAGTGGCCGCTCAGGGTCAAGCCCCTGGCGAAATCGTAAGTGTCTGGATACCAGAGTAATTTATAGTATTCCTTTATTGCACAGCTTTCCCTTATGTCGAATATGATTATGCAGCCCACCCAAATACCGGCTCGACGCGTCGTCGAGCGGTTCACTGGACTCGTCGGATGTGAATTCGCTTCCGCCGGCTACCTCCCCCCGCCCTACGGACGACGCCGAAGTGTTGTCCCAACAGGTTCCAAGCCAGGAGGAGGTGGTCCTGGAGGCGCCTCAAGGCGACCTCCCGGACTCCAGGAGTAAAGGGGATAACACCCCCCAGTGCTCCAAGTCCGGCTCTAGGCCGGACACTGCTCCGGAACATTCAAAGGTTCCAGAGTCCAGCGGGCGACCTCCTTCCAAGAGGAGCAAGCCCACCGTGCCAGTGACCCCCGTCCAACCGGAGGCGCCAGACAATCTGTTGGAGGTGCTCAAAGGCGCCTCCATCGACGAGGAGCACCGCACCATTATGAGTGTGGTGGTCCAGAAGGTTCAGTCCGCCAAGAGCGGACTGACTGAAGCTTGTGCTAGCCTTTTAACAGGCTTTGAGGTAAGTAAAGAATGTGTAAATAATATTACCGCATAGACAGTAGCCCCTGATGCTCTATTTGGCGTTCGGGAAGAAAAGCCGAATAGAGGATCAAATAAAATTCACAGGAGTCTAACAAAAAGGAGTCAATATGCGTATGCAGGCTTCTCTGCTGGCGCCCGCCGTACTGACTGTGGAAGTGGACACGCTAAAGCAGAACCTCGAGCAGTCCAAGCAAGAGCTCGGACATGCCAAGAAGTAGCTCGAGGACAAAGAAGGTAAGAAATACCTTGTTTATATATATATATATATATAAGGTGCAATTGCAAAAAATGACAGGATTATCGTGGCTATTGTAGGGGCCACGTCTGAGGTGGCGACCCTTAAGCAAGCGATGGTCGAGGCTGAGGAGAGGGCAGCCACGGAGCGCACCGAGTGGGAGAAGTATGAGGCCCAGGTTGGCAAGGTGCAGCAAGAGCTCTAGGCTCTCATGGAAAAACATGAGAGTTTGGAGCTTGACTCAAAGACGCGAGCGTCCGAGCTCGCGGTGGCTATTGAAAATGCCAAGTCTGCCAAGGCCGAATCCCAAAAGACCCTCCAGGAGTTGGATGAGGTGAAAAAGATAGCGACGGGTAAGTCATTCTTTATGCAAAGCAAACACATAAACGTGATTTACTTGTTAGTTACCCGAATCCGGAGCTCTCCAGGAGCATTCGCAGATCTTCCCCGTAGCGTGTCCGATGCCGCCGCATTCTATCGAGCCGAGGAAGGAAGCTCGACAGAGAAGGTGTTCTGGTCTTAGTATGCTGAGGCCGGACACCCCGTGCCCCTGAGCGACCAGCTGAAGCAACTAGTCGAGCTCCACAAGGCGGCCGAACAGGCCATGAAGGGCCTCATAGTTCGGCTGTGGCCTGGAGAGGCTCTGCCTGGGAGCTATTTCGGGCTGGTGCGGCGGCTGGTGGGGGCCTATCCAAGGCTCAAAGTCATCAAGCGCTCCGTCTGCATTGAAGGTGCCCGTAGGGCCCTTGCCCGTGCTAAGGTGCACTGGGGCAAGCTGGATGTTGAGAAGCTTGTGAAGGACGGGCCACCGCCGGGGAAGGAGCATCGCAAGCCCGAGAATTATTATAAGGATGTTCTGAAGGGTGCCTGCCTTATGGCGGATGAATGTTCCAGGGGTGTAATTTTCGAGTAAAACTCGCTTGTTTTGTCTTGTGCGCTGAAAACTTGTTCATATGCGCTAAGCAATGCTGTTGGAATTTAAAATATTACCTTCTGTGCGGCTGTTTATCAATTCTGAGAGATGGCGAGTCGTTGGCTTCTGCCCCCGTGCCGCTAGTGCTGGGGTGTTCGGGGATAAACCTGAGCGCTCTTTTTCCCATGTTTGGGTCCTTCGAGGGAGGCACTCAGCCCAACGAACAAGGCAATCGGACTATAATGTGTGAACACTCTCACTTAGCCATAGAATTCTATAATTTTAAATTTTGGCGAAGCCCCTGTATTCGGAAGACCGATTTCGGGGCGCTATCCACGCCTTGGCCGGACAGAGCCGACTCCTCGCTCTAAGCGGCATAAGTCTTTAGGGACTCGAAAAACCTCTTGAACAGCGACCTGCTCTCGCTTCATCATGACAGTCAGTTTTAGCTTTCTCTACTGAGGTGCTCGACCCAGCTCAACTGGGGCATAATCGTAGTAGTTCTCCTAGCGCTACCTTAGCCGACACAGCGGAACGTAAGGCACCAAAACATAGGAGCCGGGAAAACCCAACTATTGACCCAAGACATGATTCGGAGCCGATGCATATAATGCTATAAGTTCGGGGTGCCGCACTTGTGAAAGTGTTCGGACTTCTCACACCATATTGAGGGGTACTAAAGCCCCTGGCGTATTTTGGCCGTACCAAAGAGTACGGTGCAATATGTCGTTAAGGAACATATATTTGTAAAAAAAGATTAATGCAAAAATAGACAAAAGCTATGCATTGTTTATTAAAAAGGGCTGCGATCAAAGCAGAATGATACAAATAATGTGATAAGCAAAAAGTTGGACTATTTAACATGTCCGTTCCAGGGGCAGGCTGCGGAATGGTATGCGAAACAGGTATACTGCTCGTGATAGAGACAACCTAGGAGTTCCGTAATGCGGCATGGCTTGTCTGCTTCCCTGGTTCTTGCATCGTTTGTGCGGCAATTGAACTGCCGAACAGGCCTTCCGAAGAATGGAGTCCTGAAAGTAAGAGAAAATTAAAAAATCTGTAGCCCCTGGTGCAGTTTAAGCCGTGTTTCGGGCATGCCGTGATGGTGCCCCTCCCCCTGTACCCATGGTATTTCGAGAGCGTAGTTATGTATGCGAAGCACTGGTGTCGCATGTTTGCGAGGGCTGGGGTTGGGCCGCATTACTACGCCTGCTCGGAACATGCCAGGCGGTCTTGTTGTAGGATACTCTGGGCGCGCTTGACGGTGTCCGGACGTTTAATGGCCGGACTGAGGAACTGCCTGGAGAGGCTGCTTTGTACTTCCACTGCAAGGGCCGCCGTGTGCTCCTCCATTCGGAGGGAGCGTTCGGTGTTTCCGTTGACCGTAATTACTCCTCGAGGGCCTGGCATCTTGAGCTTAATGTATGCGTAGTGTGGTACCACATTGAACTTGGCGAATGCGGTTCGCCCGAGCAGTGCGTGATAGCCACTGCGGAATGGGACTATGTCGAAGATTAACTCCTCGCTTCGGAAATTATCCAGAGATCCGAAGACCACTTCAAGTGTGACTGAGCCTGTACAGTTGGCCTCTACACCTGGTATTACGCCTTTAAAGGTCGTTTTGGTGGGCTTAATCCTCGAGGGATCTATGCCCATTTTCCGCACTGTATCCTGGAAAAGCAGGTTCAGGCTGCTGCCGCCGTCCATAAGGACTCTAGTGAGATGAAATCCGTCAATAATTGGGTCTAGAACCAATGCGGCGAATCCGCCATGACGGGTGCTAGTGGGATGGTCCCTTCGATCAAAGGTGATCGGGCAGGAGGACCATGGGTTGAACTTTGGGGCGACTGGCTCTACCGCGTATACGTCCCTTAATGCGCGCTTCCGCTCCCTCTTGGGGATGTGGGTTGCGTATATCATGTTCACCGTCCGCACTTGTGGGGGAAAACCCTTCTGTCCACTGTTGTTCGGCAGCCGGGGCTCTTCGTCGTCATCGCTATGCAGCCCCGTGTCTTTATTTCCGGCATTTAACTTGCCTGCCTGCTTGAACACCCAACAATCCCTGTTGGTGTGATTGGCCGGCTTTTCGGGGGTGCCATGTATCTGGCACAAGCGGTCGAGTATTCGGTCCAAACTGGACGGTCCCCTAGGATTTCTTTTGAATGGCTTTTTCCGCTGACCGGATTTATAGCCTCTGAATCCGGCATTAACTGCCGTATCCTCAGCATTGTCGCCGTTAATGCGGCGCTTCTCCTTGTTGCGACGCGACCTGCCACTACTGTCCCTGGTATCCGAATTACCAGGGTTCTTGGTCATATTGTTGCTACGGGCAAGCCAGCTGTCTTCTCCCGCGCAAAAGCGGGTCATGAGTGTCGTGAGTGCTGCCATAGATTTCGGCTTTTCCTGTCCAAGGTGCCGGGCAAGCCACTCGTCATGGATACTGTGCTTGAAGGCTACTAGGGCCTCTACATCCGAACAGTCGACTATTTGATTTTTTCTTGGTTAGGAACCGTGTCCAGAATTGTCTGGCCGATTCCTCTGGCTGCTGAATTATGTGGCTTAGGTCATCGGCGTCTGGTGGTCGCACATAAGTGCCCTGGAAATTGTCGAGGAATGCGGCTTCTAGGTCCTCCCAACAACCGATTGATCCTGCTGGCAAGCTGTTAAGCCAATGCCAAGCTGGTCCTCTAAGCTTGAGTGGGAGGTATTTGATGGCGTGGAGATCATCGCCGTGGGCCATGTGGATATGAAGGAGATAATCCTCGATCCATACCGCAGGATCTGTTGTGCCATCATATGATTCGATGTTTACGGGTTTGAAACCCTCGGGGATTTGATGATCCATTACTTCGTCTGTGAAGCATAGTGGGTGTGCGACGCCTCTGTACTGGGCTATATCACGAGGTAGCTCCAATGAGCTTTGTCTACTGTGTTCGGCCCTACCGGATTTGTGTCCGTCATGACGGTTACCATCTCGAGTCGTGGGGCACCCACGCAATCCGTAGATTGATCTTGTTTGCCTTGCCTTGTCCTCCAACATATCTCGCAGGTCTGACGCATTTTCCCGTGCCTTGGTACGGGGTGCGGCTTGAGTGGAGGGCCGAGAGGCCTCTCTGTCGCGGCCACGAGGTGGCCGGTCGGCCGTATCAAGTGCTGGTGATGTAGGTTTAAGTGCTTCCTCCTCTAATCGGGGTAGCAACCTGCGCTTTGGGTAGCTCTTGGAGGGGCGTTCGAGTTTATGCTCTTCGGCCGCAAGGACTTCAGTCCATCTGTCGACTAGCAAATCTTGGTCAGCTCTAAGCTGTTGCTGTTTTTTCTTGAGGCTTCTTGCCGTGGCCATAAGCCTGCGTTGAAAACGCTCTTGTTCGACGGGATCCTCTGGCACGATGAATTCGTCGTCGTCGAGGCTTGCCTCGTCTTCGGAGGGAGGCATATAATTATCGTCCTCAACCTCTCTGTCTGCCGCTCTCTCATGAGGGCTGGCTTCTCCGTCCTCCTGTGCTGAATCTTGCTGGAGGGGGTTTTCTTCGGCACTCTCCGGAGTATTATTATCTCCCGTGCTGGAATCACCGTATTTGCTTTAACGGGATTTTGAGCGGCGCCGCTGACGCCGGCGCTTAGGCTGTTTCTTGGAGGGGTCATCCTCCGCTGTTCCATCGCCATCTCCTTCTTTTGGGGTGTCCACCATGTATATGTCATACGACGAGGTGGCTTTCCAGGGCCCAATAGGTGCTGGTTCTTCATCGTCTCCTGCATCGCTGTCCATACCGTCGATGTCTTCGGAGTCGAAGTCGAGCATGTCGGTTAAATCATCGATAGTGGCTACAAAGTGGTTGGTGGGTGGGCTTTGAATTTCTTCATCGTCCGTATCCCAACTTTGCTGACGTAGTCCGGCCAGGGCTCTCCTGATAAAGAGAGAGACTTTAGTGTCTTCAGAATATCGCCGAAAGGCGAGTGCTGAAAGATGTCCGCGGCAGTAAACTCCATGATCGGCGCCCAATCGGATTCGATCGGCAGGGGCACGGAGGGTTCGGAGTCCGGAGAGGAGTCCGGCTCCTTGGGGTCACGAGTCTCGCGGAGTGCGGGGCTGGTATCCAGCTCGATCGCCGTTGGGATCGCAGCCCCCGAGGCGGCGTCCAACCACCCATCCTTGATCGGCGCAGTTGGCTCCGAATTGAGGGTCGAAGTCGATGCGGGTGCGGCCTCCAGGGCACTGTTTGGCGGCAGAGCTAGATCATGCTCGTCGTGACAGTGCGGCGCGCTCGGCAGTGGCTCGAATCCGTTGAAGATCAAGTCCCCGCGGATGTCAGCCGTGTAGTTTAAACTTCCAAATCTGACCTGACGGCCAGGGGCATAGCTTTCGATCTGCTCCAGATGGCCAAGTGAATTGGCCCGCAGTGCAAAGCCACCGAAGATGAAGATCTGTCCAGGGAGGAAGGTCTCACCCTGGACTGCATCGCTATTGATGATCGTAGGATCCATCAAGCCTAACGGTGACGACATAGAGGAACTCTCAATGAAAGCACCAATGTCGGTGTCAAAACCGGCGGATCTCGGGTAGGGGGTCCCGAATTGTGCGTCTAGGCCGGATGGTAACAGGAGGCAAGGGACACGAAGTTTTACCCAGGTTCGGGCCCTCTTGATGGAGGTAAAACCCTACGTCCTGCTTGATTAATATTGATGATATGGGTAGTACAAGAGTAGATCTACCACGAGATCAGAGAGGCTAAACCCTAGAAGCTAGCCTATGGTATGATTGTTGTTCTGTATGTTGTCCTACGGACTAAAACCCTCTGGTTTATATAGACACCGGAGAGGGTTAGGGTTACACAAAGTCGGTTACAATGGTAGGAGATCTACATATCCGTATCGCCAACCTTGCCTTCCACGCCAAGGAAAGTCCCTTCCGGACATGGGACGAAGTCTTCAATCTTGTATCTTCATAGTCCAGGAGTCCGGCTGAAGGTATAGTCCGGCCATCCGGACACCCCCTAATCCAGGACTCCCTCAGCCATCTTTTCAAATATTTTTCATTCCAGCTTTCAGCTTTCGTTATCCAAATCTTACCGGTGCATCATTCAAATATTCTGTAATCATATAGTGATCTCTTTGTTCCCACATATTTATATTCCCTCAAGTATCTTCAGTCATTTTTCAATTCTCCCCGGTGAATTGTGCCTTTGCTACGTTCATTTTCAATTATTACGGTGGTTCATTCAAGACTTCTCTTCCTTCGTTTATCATATCAATTTATTCGTTGCTTCAATCCTACCGGTGGTTCATTGAAGACCTTCTCAAGTTTGTGCTATATCTATCTTAATCCTTTCTCCGAGAATAAGTAGTATGCTAAATCCGTTGCTTGTCATCAATCTAAATTGGTGAAGGATACGCATAACATAATTCTTATTCTTGCTTTATCCAAGTGATTGATTCATTCTTCCGGAGTTTGTTCATGATGAGTAAATTCTCGGTTCAAGTGAGTCATCTTTCTTTTCCGGTGTTCCAAGTTTCCACTTTATCTCGTCGCGAAGCACCATCTGAATCATTGCAAGGCTTCAACCTTATTCTTTTCATCCTTCATTTCGGTTGTTCATTCTTTTCTTACCGGAGTTCTTCATGGAGGCTCTGCATGATGGTTCATAAAGGATTTAATTCCTTCTTGATGTGTTCATCAAGATTCTTTTCAAAGGAGTTCAAGTATTCTTCATCTTGCATTCCGAAGTGCAATTCCTTCTACCTTATCTTTTGAGGTGGTGTTATGTCATTCTTGATAATTTTCCTTCGTGTTTCACGATTCACAAGTTCAGGAATGAGATATTTAAACCCATCTTTTTCTTCCTTGGAGTTATCTTGGTATATGTTTCACCTAAAGCCTTCCATTGGGAATGTTGCTCTTGGTGATGATTACATATGATCCAAGTTTTCTATCACCTCGGTGGAAGAAGATTTCTATCTTTTCTAGCTCTCAATCAAATGTTTTTCCCGTGAGTGGTATAATTTCACCTCATAATTTTGAGTTGCCTTCCATAAGCCCACATCAAGCTTATCCTTTCATTGTTGATAATCCAACAACTCCGTTCTAGCATTTGTTGTAAGCGTGCTCTCCCAACATCTTGTTTTCCTCCGTTCATTCCTTTCCATCCTCTCATTTCTTCCGGAGTCATTGTGATGTTGCTCTCTTCAACCCATCTTCTTGTTTTGTCAAGATCATGTTTCTTTCCTTCTCTATCCTATTTTAACTGGAGTGTTCTGTCTATTATTTCTCTTCTAACCAGAGTCTCATACAAGTGCTTTCTTTTTGCCAAGTTCATATTCTATGCCTTCCAATTTCAACCGGACTGCTGTCCGAATTTGTTCTTCCTTGTTTCTCTTTTCTAACGGAGTGTTTTCAACTTTGTTCATCTTCGTTCTATTCTTTTCTCGAAGATGGTTTAACCTATCAAGGTTCTTGGTTTCACTCGTTTGTCAAAGAAGCGACTTAGTTTTACCTCTCCTCCTCCTCTTCCATTCCTCCGGTGCCATCCTAGATCTCGGGACGAGATCCTCTCATAGTGGTGGAGTGTTGTGATGCCCCGAGACCAATATGCCAGGTGTCTTTCAGTTATTCATTGACGTTGCCATGTCATTTGCTTGCGTGTTGCATTTCATCATGTCACCTCTTGCATCGCATCTTGTCATCATGCCATCATATCATTAATCTTATAACTTTTTAAATAAATTGTATGGATCTTCGATCCATTTAAACCGAGGGAATTCACATGGTGATTCTCTTTATAACATATCCTCCCGATATTAGGGAGCTATTATAAATATTCCATTAACTTGGAGTCACCCATAACACAATTGCACTACTCTTCAACTCTTCTTTTATCTGACTCAACTTCATATTTTTTTCCTTGTCATCTCTCTCACAAGCCACACCCATGCATCATCACATCCCACTTCCTTCTTTTTTCATGTCTTTGCAAGTGACGTTATTCTGTTGGGGAACGTAGTAATTTCAAAAAAATTCCTACGCACACGCAAGATCATGGTGATGCATAGCAACGAGGGGAGAGTGTTGTCTACGTACCCTCGTAGACCAAAGCGGAAGCGTTGACGCAACGTAGAGGAAGTAGTCGTACGTCTTCCCGATCCGACCGATCCAAGCACCGTTACTCCGGCACCTCCGAGTTCTTAGCACACGTTCAGCTCGATGACGCACCCCGAGCTCCGATCCAGCAAAGCTTCGGGAAGAAGTTCCGTCAGCACGACGGCATGGTGACGATGATGATGTTCTACCGGCGCAGGGCTTCGCCTAAGCACTGCAACGATATGACCGAGGTGGAATATGGTGGAGGGGGGCACCGCACACGGCTAAGGAACGATCACGAAGATCAACTTGTGTGTCTATGGTCTGCCCCCTGCCCCCGTATATAAAGGAGTGGAGAAGGGGAGGGCCGGCCCTCTCTATGGCGCGCCCTAGGGGAGTCCTACTCCTACCGGGAGTAGGATTCCCCCTTTCCTAGTCCAACTAGGAGTCCTTCCATGTAGTAGGAGTAGGAAACAAGGAAGGGGCGCAGCCCCTCCCCCTAGTCCAATTCGGACTAGGCCTTGGGGGGGCGCGCGGCCTGCCCTAGGCAGCCCCTCTCTCTTTCCCGTATGGCCCAATAAGGCCGAATACTTCTCCCGGCGAATTCCCGTAACTCTCCGGTACTCCGAAAAATACCCGAATCACTCGGAACCTTTCCGAAGTCCGAATATAGTCGTCCAATATATCGAACTTTACGTCTCGACCATTTCGAGACTCCTCGTCATGTCCCCGATCTCATCCGGGACTCCGAACTCCTTCGGTACATCAAAACTCATAAACTCATAATATAACTGTCATCGAAACCTTAAGCGTGCGGACCCTACAGTTCGAGAACAATGTAGACATGACCGAGACACGTCTCTGGTCAATAACCAATAGCGGGACCTGGATGCCCATATTGGCTCCTACATATTCTACGAAGATCTTTATCGGTCAGACCGCATAACAACATACGTTGTTCCCTTTGTCATCGGTATGTTACTTGCCCGAGATTCGATCGTCGGTATCCAAAACCTAGTTCAATCTCGTTACCTGCAAGTCTCTTTACTCGTTCTGTAATACATCATCTCACAACTAACATATTAGTTGTAATGCTTGCAAGGCTTATGTGATGTGCATTACCGAGAGGGCCCAGAGATACCTCTCCGACAATTGGAGTGACAAATCCTAATCTCGAAATACGCCAACCCAACATGTACCTTTGGAGACACCTGTAGAGCTCCTTTATAATCACCCAGTTACGTTGTGACGTTTGGTAGCACACAAAGTGTTCCTCCGGCAAACGGGAGTTGCATAATCTCATAGTCATAGGAACATGTATAAGTCATGAAGAAAGTAATAGCAACATACTAAACGATCGGGTGCTAAGCTAATGGAATGGTTCATGTCAATCAGATCATTCAACTAATGATGTGATCCCGTTATATAATAACAACTCTTTGTCCATGGTTAGGAAACATAACCATCTTTGATTAACGAGCTAGTCAAGTAGAGGCATACTAGTGACACTCTGTTTGTCTATGTATTCACACATGTATGATGTTTCTGGTTAATACAATTCTAGCATGAATAATAAACATTTATCATGATATAAGGAAATAAATAATAACTTTATTATTGCCTCTAGGGCATATTTCCTTCAGTCTCCCACTTGCACTAGAGTCAATAATCTAGTTCACATCGCCATGTGATTTAACAGCAATAGTTCACATCACCATGTGATTAACACCCATAGTTCACATCGTCATGTGACCAACACTCAAAGGGTTTACTAGAGTCAGTAATCTAGTTCACATATCTATGTGATTAACACCCAAAGAGTACTAAGGTGTGATCATGTTTTGCTTGTGAGATAATTTTAGTCAACGGGTCTGTCACATTTAGATCCATAAGTATTTTGCAAGTTCTATGTCTACAATGCTCTACACGGAGCTACTCTAGCTAATTGCTCCCACTTTCAATATGTATCCAGATTGAGACAAGAATCATCTAGATCAGTGTCAAAACTTACATCGACGTAACCCTTTATGACGAACCTTTTGTCACCTCCGTAATCGAGAAACATATCCTTATTCCACTAAGGATAATTTTGACCGCTGTCCAGTGATCTACTCCTAGATCACTATTGTACTCCCTTGCCAAACTTAGTGGTAGGGTATACAATAGATCTGGTACACAGCATGACATACTTTATAGAACCTATGGCCAAGGCATAGGGAATGACATTCATTCGCTTTCTATCTTCTGCCGTGGTCGGGCTTTGAGTCTTACTCAATTTCGCACCTTGTAACATAGGCAAGAAACTCTTTCTTTGACTGTTCCATTTTGAACTACTTCAAAATCTTGTCAAGGTATGTACTCATTGAAAAAAACTTATCAAGCGTCTTGATCTATCTCTATAGATCTTGAAGCTCAATATGTAAGCAGCTTCACCGAAGTCTTTCTTTGAAAAACTCCTTTCAAACACTCCTTTATGCTTTACAGAATAATTCTACATTATTTCCGATCAACAATATGTCATACACATATACTTATCAGAAATGCTGTAGTGCTCCCACTCACTTTCTTGTAAATACAGGCTTCACCGCAAGTCTGTATAAAACTATATGCTTTGATCAACTTATCAAAACGTATATTCCAACTCCGAGATGCTTGCACCAGTCCATAGATGGATCGCTGGAGCTTGCATATTTTGTTAGCACCTTTAGGATTGACAAAACCTTCTGGTTGTATCATATACAACTCTTCTTTAAATCCATTAAGGAATGTAGTTTTGTTTATCCATTTGCCAGATTTCATAAAATTGCGGCAATTGCTAACATGATTTGGACAGACTTAAGCATCGCTACGAGTGAGAAAATTTCATCGTAGTCAACACCTTGAACTTTGTCAAAAACATTTTTCGACAAGTCTAGCTTTGTAGATAGTAACACTACTATCAGCGTCCGTCTTCCTCTTGAAGATCCATTTATTTTCTATGGCTTGCCGATCATCGGGCAAATCCATCAAAATCCATACTTTGTTCTCATACATGGATCATATCTCAGATTTCATGGCCTCAAACCATTTCGCGGAATCTGGGCTCATCATCGCTTCCTCATAGTTCGCAAGTTCGTCATGGTCTAGTAACATGACTTCCAGAACAGGATTACCGTACCACTCTGGTGTGGATCTCACTCTAGTTTACCTACGAGATTCGGTAGTAACTTGATCTGAAGTTACATGATCATCATCATTAGCTTCCTCACTAATTGGTGTAGTAGTCACAAGAACAGATTTTTGTGATGAACTACTTTCCAATAAGGGAGAAGGTACAATTACCTTATCAAGTTTTCTACTTTCCTCCCACTCACTTCTTTCGAGAGAAACTCCTTCTCTGGAAAGGACCCATTCTCAGCAACGAATTTGCCTTCGGATCTGTGATAGAAGGTGTACCCAACATTTTTCTTTTGGGTATCCTATGAAGACGCACTTCTCCGATTTGGGTTTGAGCTTATCAGGTTGAAACTTTTTCACATAAGCATTGCAACCTCAAACTTTAAGAAACGACAACTTAGGTTTCTTGTCAAACCATAGTTCATACAGTGTCGTCTCAAAGGATTTAGATGGTGCCCTTTTTTCGTGAATGCAGCTGTCTCTAATGCATAACCCCAAAACTATAGTGGTAAATCGGTAAGAAACATCATAGATTGCACTATATCCAATAAAGTACGGTTATGACGTTCGAACACACTATTATGTTGTGGTGTTCCAGGTGGCATGAATTTGTGAAACTATTCCACATAGTTTTAATTGAAGACCAAACTCGTAACTCAAATATTTGTCTCCGCGATCAGATCGTAGAAACCTTATTTTTCTTGTCACGATGATTTTCCACTTCACCCTGAAATTATTTGAACTTTTCAAATTTTTCAGACTTATGTTTCATCAAGTAGATATACTCATATCTGCTCAAATCATCTATGAAGGTCAGAAAATAACGATACCCGCCGCGAGCTTCAACACTCATCGGATCGCATACATCAGTATGTATTATTTCCAATAAGTCGGTTGCTCGCTCCATTGTTCCGAAGAACGGAGTCTTTAGTTATCTTGCCCATAAGGCATGGTTTGCAACCACCAAGTGATTCATAATCAAGTGATTCCAAAATCCCATCAGCATGGAGTTTCTTCATGCGCTTTACACCAATATGACCTAAACGGCAGTGCTACAAATAAGTTGCACTATCATTATTAACTTCGCATCTTTTGGTTTCAATATTATGAATATGTGTATCACTACGATCGAGATCCAACGAACTATTTTCATTGGGTGTGTAACCATATAAGGTTTTATTCATGTAAACAGAACAACAATTTATTCTCTTACTTAAATGAATAACCGTATTACAATAAACATGATCAAATCATATTCATGCTCAACGCAAACACCAAATAACACGTATTCAAGTTCAACACTAATCCCGAAAGTATAGGGAGTGTGCGATGATGATCATATCAATCTTGGAACCACTTCCAACACACATCGTCACTTCACCCTTAACTAGTCTCTGTTCATTCTGCAACTCCCGTTTCGAGTTACTAATCTTAGCAACTGAACTAGTATCAAATACTGAGGGGTTGCTATAAACACTAGTAAAGTACACATCAATAACATGTATATCAAATATAATTATGTTCACTTTGCCATCCTTCTTATCCGTCAATCACTTGGGGTATTTCCGCTTCCAGTGACCAGTCCCTTTGTAGTAGAAGCACTTAGTCTCAGGCTTAGGATCAGACTTGGGCTTCTTCACTTGAGCAGCAACTTGCTTGCTGTTCTTCTTGAAGTTCCCCTTCTTCCCTCTGCCCTTTTCTTGAAACTAGTGGTCTTGTCTACCATCAACACTTGATGTTTTCCTCGATTTCTACCTTCGTCGATTTCAGCATCACGAAGAGCTTGGGAATCATTTCCGTTATCCCTTGCATATTATAGTTCATCACGAAGTTCTACTAACTTGGTGATGGTGACTAGAGAATTCTGTCAATCACTATTTTATCTGGAAGATTAACTCCCACTTGATTCAAGCGATTGTAGTACCCAGACAATCTGAGCACATGCTCACAGCTTGAGCGATTCTCCTCCCTCTTTTAGCTATAGAACTTGTTGGAGACTTCATATCTCTCAACTCGGGTATTTGCTTGAAATACTAACTTCAACTCCTAGAACATCTCATATGGTCCATGACGTTCAAAACGTCTTTGAAGTCCCGATTCTAAGCCATTAAGCATGGTGCACTAAACTATCAAGTAGTCATCATATTGAGCTAGCCAAACGTTCATAACGTCTGCATCTGCTCCTGCAATAGGTCTGTCACCTAGCAGTGCATCAAGGACATAATTCTTCTGTGCAGCAATTAGGATAAACCTCAGATCACGGATCCAATCCGCATCATTTCTACTAACATCTTTCAACACAATTTTCTCTAGGAACATATCAAAATAAACACAGGGAAGCAACAACGCGAGCTATTAATCTACAACATAATTTGCAAAATACTACCAGGACTAAGTTCATGATAAATTTAAGTTCAATTAATCATATTACTTAAGAACTCCCACTTAGATAGACATCCCTCTAATCTTCTAAGTGATCACATGATCCAAATCAACTAAACCATAACCGATCATCACGTGAAATGGATTAGTCTTCAATGGTGAACATCATTATGTTGATCATATCTACTATATGATTCACGCTCGACCTTTTGGTCTCCGTGTTCCGAGGCCATATCTGCATATGCTAGGCTCGTCAAGTATAACCCGAGTATTCTGTGTGTGCAAAACTGGCTTGCACCCGTTGTAGATGGACATAGAGCTTATCACACCCGATCATCACGTGGTGTCTGGGCACGACGAACTTTGGCAATGGTGCATACTCAGGGAGAACACTTCTTGATAATTATTGAGAGATCATCTTATAATGCTACCATCAATCAAAGCAAGATAAGATGCATAAAAAGATAAACATCACATGCAATCAATATAAGTGATATGATATGGCCATCATCATCTTGTGCTTGTGATCTCCATCTCCAAAGCACCGTCATGATCACCATCATCACCGGCGCGACACCTTGATCTCCATCGTAGCATCATTGTCGTCTCGCCAATCTTATGCTTCTACGACTATCGCTACCGCTTAGTGATAAAGTAAAGCATTATAGCGCGATTGCATTGCATACAATAAAGCGACAACCATATGGCTCCTGCCAGTTGCCGATAACTCGGTTACAAAACATGATCATCTCATACAATAAAATTCAGTGTCATGTCTTGACCATATCACATCACAACATGCCCTGCAAAAACAAGTTAGACGTCCTCTACTTTGTTGTTGCAAGTTTTACGTGGCTGCTACGGGCTTAAGCAAGAACCAATCTTACCTATGCATCAAAACCACAACGATAGTTTGTCAAGTTGGTGTTGTTTTAACCTTCGCAAGGACCGGGCGTAGCCACACTCGGTTCAACTAAAGTTGGAGAAACTGTCACCCGCAAGCCACCTCTGTGCAAAGCACGTCGGGAGAACCGGTCTCGCGTAAGCGTACGCGTAATGTTGGTCTGGGCCGCTTCGTCCAACAATACCGCCGAAGCAAACTAGGACATGCTGGTAAGCAGTATGACTTATATCGCCCACAACTCACTTGTGTTCTACTCGTGCAAATAATATCAAACCATAAAACCTAGGCTCGGATGCCACTATTGGGGAACGTAGTAATTTCAAAAAAATTCCTACGCACACGCAAGATCATTGTGATGCATAGCAACAAGGGGAGAGTGTTGTCTACGTACCCTCGTAGACCGAAGCGGAAGCGTTGACGCAACGTAGAGGAAGTAGTCGTACGTCTTCCCGATCCGACCGATCCAAGCACCGTTACTCCAGCACCTCCGAGTTCTTAGCACACGTTCAGCTCGATGACGCACCCCGAGCTCCGATCCAGCAAAGCTTCGGGGAGAAGTTCCGTCAGCACGACGGCGTGGTGACGATGATGATGTTCTACAGGCGCAGGGCTTCGCCTAAGCACTGCAACGATATGACCGAGGTGGAATATGGTGGAGGGGGGCACCGCACATGGCTAAGGAACGATCACGAAGATCAACTTGTGTGTCTATGGGGTGCCCCCTGCCCCCGTATATAAAGGAATGGAGGAGGGGAGGGCCGGCCCTCTCTATGGCGCGCCCTAGGGGAGTCCTACTCCTACCGGGAGTAGGATTCCCCCTTTCCTAGTCCAACTAGGAGTCCTTCCATGTAGTAGGAGTAGGAAACAAGGAAGGGGCGCAGCCCCTCCTGTTGGGGAACGTAGTAATTTCAAAAATTTCCCTACGCACACGCAAGATCATGGTGATTCATAGCAACGAGAGGGGAGAGTGTGATCTACGTACCCTTGTAGATCGACAACGGAAGCATTAACACAACGTAGAGGAAGTAGTCGTAAGTCTTCCCGATCCAACCGATCCAAGCACCGTTACTCCGGCACCTCCGAGTTCTTAGCACACGTACAGCACGATGACGTTCCCCGGGCTCCGATCTAGCAAAGCGTCGGGGAAGAGTTCTGTCAGCACGACGGCATGGTGACGATGATGATGTTCTACCGGCGCAGGGCTTCGCCTAAGCACTGCAACGATATGACTGAGGTGGAATATGGTGGAGGGGGGCACCGCACACGGCTAAGGAATGATCACGAAGATCAACTTGTGTGTTCTAGGGTGCCCCCCTGCCCCCGTATATAAAGGATCCAAGGGGGGTGCGGCCGGCCTAGAGGAGGCGCGCAGGAGGAGTCCTACTCCTACCGGGAGTAGGACTCCCCTCCCGTTCCTTGTCCAACTAGGAGAGGTGGAGGGAGAGAAGGAAAGGGGGGGCGCCGCCCCTCCCTCCTTGTCCAATTCGGACTAGGGGGAGAGGGGGCGCGCGGCCTGCCCTGGCAGCCCCTTCCTCTTCTCCACATTAGGCCCATGAGGCCCATTAACACCCCGGGGGGTTCCGGTAACCCCCCGGTGCTCCGGTTTTATCCGAAACTACCCCGGAACTCTTCCGGTGTCCGAATATAGTCCTCCAATATATCAATCTTTATGTCTCGACCATTTCGAGACTCCTCATCATGTCCGTGATCACATCCGGGACTCCGAACAAACTTCGGTACATCAAAATGCATAAAACTCATAACAACTGTCATCGTAACGTTAAGCGTGCGGACCCTACGGTTCGAGAACAATGTAGACATGACTGAGACAAATCTCCGGTCAATAACCAATAGCGGGACCTGGATGCCCATATTGGCTCCTACATATTCTACGAAGATCGTTATCGGTCAGACCGCATAACAACATACGTTGTTCCCTTTGTCATCGGTATGTTACTTGCCCGAGATTCGATCGTCGGTATCCAATACCTAGTTCAATCTCGTTACCGGCAAGTCTCTTTACTCGTTCCGTAATACATCATCCCACAACTAACTCATTAGTTGCAATGCTTGCACGGCTTAAGTGATGTGCATTACCGAGAGGGCCCAGAGATACCTCTCCGACAATCGGAGTGACAAATCCTAATCTCGAAATACGCCAACCCAACATCTACCTTTGGAGACACCTGTAGAGCTCCTTTATAATCACCCATTTACGTTGTGACGTTTGGTAGCACACAAAGTGTTCCTCCGGCAAACGGGAGTTGCATAATCTCATAGTCATAGGAACATGTATAAGTCATGAAGAAAGCAATAGCAACATACTAAACGATCGGGTGCTAAGCTAATGGAATGGGTCATGTCAATCAGATCATTCAACTAATGATGTGATCCCGTTAATCAAATAACAACTACTTTGTCTATGGTTAGGAAACATAACCATCTTTGATTAACGAGCTAGTCTAGTAGAGGCATACTAGTGACACTCTGTTTGTCTATGTATTCACACATGTATTATGTTTCCGGTTAATACAATTCTAGCATGAATAATAAACATTTATCATGATATAAGGAAATAAATAATAACTTTATTATTGCCTCTAGGGCATATTTCCTTCAGTCTCCCACTTGCACTAGAGTCAATAATCTAGATTACACAGTAATGATTCTAACACCCATGGAGCCTTGGTGCTGATCATGTTTTGCTCGTGGAAGAGGCTTAGTCAACGGGTCTGCAACATTCAGATCCGTATGTATCTTGCAAATCTCTATGTCTCCCAGCTGGACTAAATCCCGGATGGAATTGAAGCGTCTCTTGATGTGCTTGGTTCTCTTGTGAAATCTGGATTCCTTTGCCAAGGAAATTGCACCAGTATTGTCACAAAAGATTTTCATTGGACCCGATGCACTAGGTATGACACCTAGATCGGATATGAACTCCTTCATCCAGACTCCTTCATTTGCTGCTTCCGAAGCAGCTATGTACTCTGCTTCACATGTAGATCCCACTACGATGCTTTGTTTAGAACTGCACCAACTGACAGCTCCACCGTTTAATATAAACACGTATCCGGTTTGCGATTTAGAATCGTCCGGATCAGTGTCAAAGCTTGCATCAACGTAACCGTTTACGATGAGCTCTTTGTCACCTCCATATACGAGAAACATATCCTTAGTCCTTTTCAGGTACTTCAGGATGTTCTTGACCGCTATCCAGTGATCCACTCCTGGATTACTTTGGTACCTCCCTGCTAAACTTATAGCAAGGCACACATCAGGTCTGGTACACAGCATTGCATACATGATAGAGCCTATGGCTGAAGCATAGGGAACATCTTTCATATTCTCTCTATCTTCTACAGTGGTCGGGCATTGAGTCTTACTCAACTTCACACCTTGTAACACAGGCAAGAATCCTTTCTTTGCTTGATCCATTTTGAACTTCTTCAAAATTTTGTCAAGGTATGTGCTTTGTGAAAGTCCAATTAAGCGTCTTGATCTATCTCTATAGATCTTAATGCCCAATATGTAAGCAGCTTCACCGAGGTCTTTCATTGAAAAACTCTTATTCAAGTATCCCTTTATGCTATCCAGAAATTCTATATTATTTCCAATCAGTAATATGTCATCCACATATAATATCAGAAATGCTACAGAGCTCCCACTCACTTTCTTGTAAATACAGGCTTCTCCAAAAGTCTGTATAAACCCAAATGCTTTGATCACACTATCAAAGCGTTTATTCCAACTCCGAGAGGCTTGCACCAGTCCATAAATGGATCGCTGGAGTTTGCACACTTTGTTAGCTCCCTTTGGATCGACGAAACCTTCAGGTTGCATCATATGTAACTCTTCTTCCAGAAATCCATTCAGGAATGCAGTTTTGACATCCATCTGCCAAATTTCATAATCATAAAATGCGGCAATTGCTAACATGATTCGGACAGACTTAAGCATCGCTACGGGTGAGAAGGTTTCATCGTAGTCAATCCCTTGAACTTGCCGAAAACCTTTTGCGACAAGTCGAGCTTTGTAGACAGTAATATTACCATCAGCGTCAGTCTTCTTCTTGAAGATCCATTTATTCTCAATTGCTTGCCGATCATCGGGCAAGTCAACCAAAGTCCATACTTTGTTCTCATACATGGATCCCATCTCAGATTTCATGGCTTCAAGCCATCTTGCGGAATCTGGGCTCACCATCGCTTCTTCATAGTTCGTAGGTTCATCATGATCTAGTAGCATGACTTCCAGAACAGAATTACCTACCACTCCGGCACGGATCTCACTCTGGTTGATCTACGAGGTTCAGTAGTATCTTGATCTGAAGTTTCATGATCATCATCATTAGCTTCCTCACTAACTGGTGTAGGTGTCACTGAAACAGTTTTCTGTGATGTACTACTTTCCAATAAGGGAGCAGGTACAGTTACCTCGTCAAGTTCTACTTTCCTCGCACTCACTTCTTTCGAGAGAAACTCCTTCTCCAGAAAGTTTCCGAATTTGGCAATAAAAGTCTTGCCTTCGGATCTGTGATAGAAGGTGTATCCAATAGTTTCCTTTGGATATCCTATGAAGACACATTTCTCTGATTTGGGTTCGAGCTTATCAGGTTGAAGCTTTTTCACATAAGCATCGCAGCCCCAAACTTTCAGAAACGACAACTTTGGTTTCTTGCCAAACCATAGTTCATAAGGCGTCGTCTCAACGGATATTGATGGTGCCCTATTTAACATGAATGCGGCCGTCTCTAGAGCGTATCCCCAAAACGATAGCGGTTAATCAGTAAGAGACATCATAGATCGCACCATATCTAGTAAAGTACGATTACGATGTTCGGACACACCATTACGCTGTGGTGTTCCGGGTGGCGTGAGTTGCGAAACTATTCCACAATTTTTCAAATGTACACCAAACTCGTAACTCAAATATTCTCCTCCACGATCAGATCGTAGAAACTTTATTTTCTTGTTAGAATGATTTTCAACTTCACTCTGAAATTCTTTGAACTTTTCAAACGTTTCAGACTTATGTTTCATTAAGTAGATATACCGATATCTGCTTAAGTCATCTGTGAAGGTGAGAAAATAACGATATCCGCCACGAGCCTCAATACCACATACATCTGTATGTATGATTTCCAACAAAATTTGTTGCTCTCTCCATCGTACCGGAGAACGGTGTTTTAGTCATCTTGCCCATGAGGCACGGTTCGCAAGTACCAAGTGATTCATAATCAAGTGGTTCCAAAAGTCCATCAGTATGGAGTTTCTTCATGCGCTTTACACCAATATGACCTAAACGGCAGTGCCACAAATAAGTTGCACTATCATTATCAACTCTGCATCTTTTGGCTTCAACACTATGAATATGTGTATTACTACTATCAAGATTCAATAAGAATAGACCACTCTACAAGGGTGCATGACCATAAAAGATATTACTCATATAAATAGAACAACCATTATTCCCTGATTTAAATGAATAACCATCTCGCATTAAACAAGATCCAGATATAATGTTCATGCTCAACACTGGCACCAAATAACAATTATTTAGGTCTAATACTAATCCCGAAGGTAGATGTAGAGGTAGCGTGCCGACCGCGATCACATCGACTTTGGAACCGTTTCCCACGCGCATCGTCACCTCGTCCTTAGCCAATCTTCGCTTAATCTGTAGTCCCTATTTCGAGTTGCAAATATTAGCAACAGAACCAGTATCAAATACCCAGGTGCTACTGCGAGCATTAGTAAGGTACACATCAATAACATGTATATCGCATATACCTTTGTTCACCTTGCCATCCTTCTTATCCGCCAAATACTTGGGGCAGTTTCGCTTCCAGTGACCAGTCTGCTTGCAGTAGAAGCACTCAGTTTCAGGCTTAGGTCCAGACTTGGGTTTCTTCTCTTGAGCAGCAACTTGCTTGCTGTTCTTCTTGAAGTTCCCCTTCTTCTTCCCTTTGCCCTTTTTCTTGAAACTAGTGGTCTTGTTGACCATCAACACTTGATGCTCCTTTTTGATTTCTACCTCCGCAGCTTTCAGCATTGCGAAGAGCTCGGGAATAGTCTTATTCATCCCTTGCATATTATAGTTCATCACGAAGCTCTTGTAGCTTGGTGGTAGTGATTGGAGAATTCTGTCAATGACGCAATCATCTAGAAGATTAACTCCCAATTGAATCAAGTGATTATTATACCCAGACATTTTGAGTATATGCTCACTGACAAAACTGTTCTCCTCCATCTTGCAGCTATAGAACTTATTGGAGACTTCATATCTCTCAATCCGGGCATTTGCTTGAAATATTAACTTCAACTCCTGAACATCTCATATGCTCCATGACGTTCAAAACGTCGTTGAAGTCCCGATTCTAAGCCGTAAAGCATGGCACACTGAACTATCGAGTAGTTATCAGCTTTGCTCTGCCAGACGTTCATAACATCTGGTGTTGCTCCAGCAGCAGGCCAGGCACCCAGCGGTGCTTCCAGGACGTAATTCTTCTGTGCAGCAATGAGGATAATCCTCAAGTTACGGACCCAGTCCGTGTAATTGCTACCATCATCTTTCAACTTTGCTTTCTCAAGGAACGCATTAAAATTCAACGGAACAACAGCACGAGCCATCTATCTACAATCAACATAAACAAGCAAGATACTATCAGGGACTAAGTTCATGATAAATTTAAGTTCAATTAATCATATTACTTAAGAACTCCCACTTAGATAGACATCCCTCTAATCTTCTAAGTGATCACGTGATCCAAATCAACTAAACCAGGTCCGATCATCACGTGAGATGGAGTAGTTTCATTGGTGAACATCACTATGTTGATCATATCTACTATATGATTCATGCTTGACCTTTCGGTTTCCGTGTTCCGAGGCCATATCTGTATATGCTTGGCTCGTCAAGTATAACCTGAGTATTCCGCGTGTGCAACTGTTTTGCACCCGTTGTATTTGAACGTAGAACCTATCACACCCGATCATCACGTGGTGTCTCAGCACGAAGAACTTTCGCAACGGTGCATACTCAGGGAGAACACTTCTTGATAATTTAGTGAGAGATCATCTTATAATGCTACCGTCAATCAAAGCAAGATAAGATGCATAAAAGATAAACATCACATGCAATCAATATAAGTGATATGATATGGCCATCATCATCTTGTGCTTGTGATCTCCATCTTCGAAGCACCGTCGTGATCACCATCGTCACCGGCGCGACACCTTGATCTCCATCGTAGCATCGTTGTCATCTCGCCAATCTTATGCTTCCATGACTATTGCTACCGCTTAGTGATAAAGTAAAGCATTACATCGCGATTGCATTGCATACAATAAAGCGACAACCATATGGCTCCTGCCAGTTGCCGATTACTCGGTTAAAAAACATGATCATCTCATACAATAAAATTTAGCATCATGTCTTGACCATATCACATCACAACATGCCCTGCAAAAACAAGTTAGACGTTCTCTACTTTGTTGTTGCAAGTTTTACGTGGCTGCTACGGGCTTAAGCAAGAACCAATCTCACCTACGCATCAAAACCACAATGATAGTTTGTCAAGTTGGTGCTGTTTTAACCTTCGCAAGGACCGGGCGTAGCCACACTCGGTTCAACTAAAGTTGGAGAGACTGTCGCCCGCAAGCCACCTATGTGCAAAGCACGTCGGGAGAACCGGTCTCGCGTAAGCGTACGCGTAATGTCGGTCCGGGTCGCCTCGTCCAACAATACCGCCGAACCAAAGTATGACATGTTGGTAAGCAGTATGACTTATATCGCCCACAACTCACTTGTGTTCTACTCATGCATATAACATCAACATATAAAACCTAGGCTCGGAAGCCACTGTTGGGGAACGTAGTAATTTAAAAAAATTCCCTACACACACGCAAGATCATGGTGATGCATAGCAACGAGAGGGGAGAGTGTGATCTACGTACCCTTGTAGATCGACAACGGAAGCGTTAACACAATGTAGAGGAAGTAGTCGTACGTCTTCCCGATCCGACCGATCCAAGCACCGTTACTCCGGCACCTCCGAGTTCTTAGCACACGTACAACTCGATGATGTTCCCCGGGCTCCGATCCAGCAAAGCGTCGGGGAAGAGTTCCGTCAGCACGATGGCGTGGTGACGATGATGATGTTCTACCGGCGCAGGGCTACGCCTAAGCACTGCAACGATATGACTAAGGTGGAATATGGTGGAGGGGGGCACCGCACACGGCTAAGGAACGATCACGAAGATCAACTTGTGTGTTCTAGGGTGCCCCCCTTCCCCCGTATATAAAGGATCCAAGGGGGGGTGCGGCCGGCCTAGAGGAGGCGCGCAGGAGGAGTCCTACTCCTACCGGGAGTAGGACTCCCCTCCCGTTCCTTGTCCAACTAGGAGAGGTGGAGGGAGAGAAGGAAAGGGGGGGCGCCGCCCCTCCCTCCTTGTCCAATTCGGACTAGGGGGAGAGGGGGCGCGCGGCCTGCCCTGGCAGCCCCTTCCTCTTCTCCACATTAGGCCCATGAGGCCCATTAACACCCCGGGGGGTTCCGGTAACCCCCCGGTGCTCCGGTTTTATCCGAAACTACCCCGGAACGCTTCCGGTGTCCGAATATAGTCATCCAATATATCAATCTTTATGTCTCGACCATTTCGAGACTCCTCGTCATGTCCGTGATCACATCCGGGACTCCGAACAAACTTCGGTACATCAAAATGCATAAAACTCATAACAACTGTCATCATAACGTTAAGCGTGCGGACCCTATGGTTCGAGAACAATGTAGACATGACTGAGACAAATCTCCGGTCAATAACCAATAGCGGGACCTGGATGCCCATATTGGCTCCTACATATTCTACGAAGATCTTTATTGGTCATACCGCATAACAACATACGTTGTTCCCTTTGTCATCGGTATGTTACTTGCCCGAGATTCGATCGTCGGTATCCAATACCTAGTTCAATCTCGTTACCGGCAAGTCTCTTTACTCGTTCTGTAATACATCATCTCACAATTAACATATTAGTTGTAATGCTTGCAAGGCTTATGTGATGTGCATTACCGAGAGGGCCCAGAGATACCTCTCCGACAATCGGAGTGACAAATCCTAATCTCGAAATACGCCAACCCAACATCTACCTTTGGAGACACCTGTAGAGCTCATTTATAATCACCCATTTACGTTGTGACGTTTGGTAGCACACAAAGTGTTCCTCCAGCAAACGGGGGTTGCATAATCTCATAGTCATAGGAACATGTATAAGTCATGAAGAAAGCAATAGCAACATACTAAACGATCGGGTGCTAAGCTAATGGAATGGGTCATGTCAATCAGATCATTCAACTAATGATGTGATCCCGTTAATCAAATAACAACTACTTTGTCTATGGTTAGGAAACATAACCATCTTTGATTAACGAGCTAGTCTAGTAGAGGCATACTAGTGACACTCTGTTTGTCTATGTATTCACACATGTATTATGTTTCCGGTTAATACAATTCTAGCATGAATAATAAACATTTATCATGATATAAGGAAATAAATAATAACTTTATTATTGCCTCTAGGGCATATTTCCTTCACCTCCCCCTAGTCCAATTCGGACTAGGCCTTGGGGGGGCGCGCGGCCTGCCCTAGGCAGCCCCTCTCTCTTTCCCGTATGGCCCAATAAGGCCCAATACTTCTCCCGGCGAATTCCCGTAACTCTCCGGTACTCCGAAAAATACCCGAATCACTCGGAACCTTTCCGAAGTCCGAATATAGTCGTCCAATATATCAATCTTTACGTCTCGACCATTTCGAGACTCCTCGTCATGTCCCCGATCTCATCCGGGACTCCGAACTCCTTCGGTACATCAAAACTCATAATATAACTGTCATCGAAACCTTAAGCGTGCGGACCCTACGGTTCGAGAACAATGTAGACATGGCCGAGACACGTCTCTGGTCAATAACCAATAGCGGGACCTGGATGCCCATATTGGCTCCTACATATTCTACGAAGATCTTTATCAGTCAGACCGCATAACAACATACGTTGTTCCCTTTGTCATCGGTATGTTACTTGCCCGAGATTCGATCGTCGGTATCCAATACCTAGTTCAATCTCGTTACCGGCAAGTCTCTTTACTCGTTCTGTAATACATCATCTCACAACTAACATATTAGTTGTAATGCTTGCAAGGCTTATGTGATGTGCATTACCGAGAGGGCCCAGAGATACCTCTCCGACAATTGGAGTGACAAATCCTAATCTCGAAATACGCCAACCCAACATCTACCTTTGGAGACACCTGTAGAGCTCCTTTATAATCACCCAGTTACGTTGTGACGTTTGGTAGCACACAAAGTGTTCCTCCGGCAAACGGGAGTTGCATAATCTCATAGTCATAGGAACATGTATAAGTCATGAAGAAAGCAATAGCAACATACTAAACGATCGGGTGCTAAGCTAATGGAATGGGTCATGTCAATCAGATCATTCAACTAATGATGTGATCCCGTTAATCAAATAACAACTCTTTGTCCATTGTTAGGAAACATAACCATCTTTGATTAACGAGCTAGTCAAGTAGAGGCATACTAGTGACACTCTGTTTGTCTATGTATTCACACATGTATTATGTTTCCGGTTAATACAATTCTAGCATGAATAATAAACCTTTATCATGATATAAGGAAATAAATAATAACTTTATTATTGCCTCTAGGGCATATTTCCTTCATATTCCTCCTCCTTTAATGTTCATCTTTTCCCTATAAATCTTGCCTCTTTCCTACACCCTCTTTGTCAGATTTCATCCCATTCGAAGTTGTTTTGGTCAGGTTAAAAAATGATTGAAGTTTGAGAATAATTCAAACTCTAATTTTTTTTCTACCTTCTAAAAAAGCCAGAGCAATTTATTCAAACCCTACATAAATCCAGGGTTCGAGGTATATATTTATATATCTCATATCCCTAACCAAAAAACCCTGGATTTTCCCCCTTTGTTGATTGTTTGTTTATATAAACAATAAATTAAATAAATGAAAGAATATGGAGGGAGTGGAGAGCCCAGCAGCCTCCCTCTCCTTTGGGCCGGCCAGCCAGCCAGTCCGCCCTGCTCCCCCGTAGGCCCACCTAATTCCTAACCCTAGGCCCAGCGAAACATCTCCCTCGCATCTTCCCACGCGCCGCCAGAGCCCCCACGCCCGAACCCCATCTCCTCGATCCCCATCTCCTTCCGCGCATGGAGCCACCCTTCTCCATCGATCCCTCCTCCCTCTCGAGCAGCCACCAGCACCTCCCAGCACAGCCCCGCCTGCTCCCATGCCTCTGCTGCGCCGGCCTGTGACCGCAGCCGTCGTCCTTGTCCGCGCCCAGAGGAGCACGCCCGCCGAGCTCCGTCGCACCCCCCGCGCCCTCAAGTGCCTCGCGCCCCGCCGCCGTCCATCTTCTCGATCCGCCGCCGCCATGAATGGCCGCAGGAGCGCCAACGTCGCCGAGCCACGCGCCCCTGTTCTTCCTCGCCCATTCAACGCGCCACCAAGCCGGCAGGACGCCCCTCTGTCACTGGAAGGTCGCCCGCTCGGCCGTCGCTCTTGATTCGCTGGAGGAGAGGACCAGCGCCATCCCCACGATGCCCGTGCGCACCAAGTCCCTCAACCGGAGCGCCGCGCCTACGCCCCTGCTTCCTCCTCGTCACCGGCGAGCGCCGCGCCATCTTCTTGACTTCCTGCCATCGAGCGTCGTTGTGCCCTTGCTCCATCCTCTGCTTCGCCTATGCACCACCGGCCTTCAAGCTCGATGCCCGCCCCGGCCATCTTCTCCTACTGCCACTTCACGACCGCAACCGAGACCTCTGTTCTGCTACGTTTTGGACACGCTGAGAACCGAGGCCCTTTTTGTGCTGCTTCGCTTTGGAGGCGCCAAGATCCTCTCCGACAAGTGTACGACTACAGGGTGACTCGTGTGTACTACTACCATCGTCCCAAAGACGTTGGAGTCATCAAGTACCCCTCCAAACGAACGTTAACGACTAACACCGCAAGAACGGGTCCGGCAAGTCCGAAGACCCCAAGTACCACAACATCGATGACCACACAGACCGCCAAGACCGACTACGAGGATTCACCAAGTACCTTCGGATGTGCCAAGTTTGACTACATGGACCGCCAAGTTCCGCTTCGAACGTGTACGACTACACCAAGACCAGTTCGACAAGTACCTCGAGAACGTTTGTACCTCTACCACCCCCGCGGGTCCGACAAAACCAAGTGTACAACTACCGTTGCCCCGAGGACGTTGGATCCGTCTAGTACCTCTCTGAGAACGAACATGTACCACTACTTCCACTTCCGTCGCCGAGGAACGATAGTACCACTACTTCCTACGAACGTCCCGAGAACGTCTACTTCCCCTACACCGCATCGAACTTGATCCGTTCCGAAAAGGCATGCTTCGAAGGTATAACCCCGAGACGACCACCCGTGGAACGTATGCATGAGTTGTATGAGATGCATGTTGGTTGTTGTAATCTGCCCGTGAACGTTAGTTGTTCCCTCGTTTGACACCGTCGCCTACCTGTGGGAACCCGGTATCCGGGAGCACCCCATCTTCTTGTTGGGGAACGTAGTAATTTCAAAAAAATTCCTATGCACACGCAAGATCATGGTGATGGACATCAACAAGAGGGGAGAGTGTTGCCTACGTGCCCTCGTAGACCGCAAGCGGAAGCGTTATAACAACGCGGTTGATGTAGTCGTACGTCTTTACGGCCCGGCCGATCAAGCACCGAAACTACGGCACTTCCGAGTTCTAGCACACGTTCAGCTCGATGACGATCCCCGGACTCCGATCCAGCAAAGTGTCGGGGATGACTTCCGTCAGCACGACGGCGTGGTGACGATCTTGATGTTCTACCGTCGCAGGGCTTCGCCTAAGCACCGCTACAATATTATCGAGGATTATGGTGGAGGGGGGCACCGCACACGGCTAAGAGATCAATGATCAATTGTTGTGTCTCTGGGGTGCCCCCCTGCCCCCGTATATAAAGGAGTGGAGGAGGGGCCGACCAAGGAGGGTGGCGCGCCCAAGGGGGGGAGTCCAACTCCCACCGGGAGTAGGACTCCCCTTTTTCCTATTAGGAGTAGGAGAGGGAAGGAAGAGGAAGGAGGGAGGAAGGAAAGGGGGGGCCGGCCCCCCTCCCAATTCGGATTGGGCTTGGGGGGGCGCCCCCTCCCTTGCTCCTTTCCCCTCCTTTCCACTAAGGCCCAGTAAGGCCCATATACCTCCCGAGGGGTTTCGATAACCTCCCGGTGATCCGGTATTGTCCCAATCTTACCCGGAACCTTTCCGGTGTCCAAATATATTCGTCCAATATATCGATCTTTATGTCTCGACCATTTCGAGACTCCTCGTCAAGTACTTGATCACATCCGGGACTCCAAACAATCTTCGGTACATCAAAATATATAAACTCATAATGAAACTGTCATCGTAACGTTAAGCGTGCAGACCCTACGGGTTCGAGAACAATGTAGACATGACCGAGACATGTCTCCGGTCAATAACCAATAGCGGAACCTGGATGCTCATATTGGCTCCTACATATTTTATGAAGATCTTTATCGGTCAGACCACATAACAACATACGTTGTTCCCTTTGTCATCGGTATGTTACTTGCCCGAGATTCGATCGTCGGTATCTCAATACCTAGTTCAATCTCGTTACCGGCAAGTCTCTTTACTCGTTCCGTAATACATCATCCCGCAACTAACTCATTAGTTGCAATGCTTGCAAGGCTTAAGTGATGTGCATTACCGAGAGGGCCCAGAGATACCTCTCTGACAATAGGAGTGACAAATCCTAATCTCGAAATACGCCAACCCAACAAGTACCTTTGGAGACACCTGTAGAGCACCTTTATAATCACCCAGTTACGTTCTGACGTTTGGTAGCACACAAAGTGTTCCTCCGGTAAACGGGAGTTGGATAATCTCATAGTCATAGGAACATGTATAAGTCATGAAGAAAGCAATAGCAACAAACTAAACGATCAAGTGCTAAGCTAACGGAATGGGTCAAGCCAATCACATCATTCTCCTAATGATGTGATCCGTTAATCAAATGACAACTCATGTCTCTGGTTAGGAAACATAACCATCTTTGATCAACGAGCTAGTCAAGTAGAGGCATACTAGTGACATACGGTTTGTCTATGTATTCACACATGTATTATGTTTCCGGTTAATGCAATTCTATCATGAATAATAAACATTTATCATGATATAAGGAAATAAATAATAACTTTATTATTGCCTCTAGGGCATATTTCCTTCAGTATCCCACTTGCACTAGAGTCAATAATCTAGTTCACATCGCCATGTGATTTAATACCAATAGTTCACATCACCATGTGATTAACACCCATAGTTCACATTAACATGTGACCAACACCCAAAGGGTTTACTAGAGTCAATAATCTAGTTCACATTGCTATGTGATTAACACCCAAAGAGTACTAAGGTGTGATCATGTTTTGCTTGTGAGAGGAGTTTAGTCAACGGGTCTGCCACATTCCGATCCGTAAGTATTTTGCAAATTTCTATGTCAACAATGCTCTGCACGGAGCTACTCTAGCTAATTGCTCCCACTTTCAATATGAATCGAGATTGAGATTTAGAGTCATCTCGATCAGTGTCAAAATTTGCATCGACGTAACCCTTTACGACGAACCTTTTTGTCACCTCCATAATCGAGAAACATATCCTCATTCCACTAAGGATAATTTTGACCGTTGTCCAGTGATCTACTCCTAGATCACTATTGTACTCCCTTGCCAAAAACAGTGTAGGGTATACAATAGATCTGGTACACAGCATGGCATATTTCATAGAACCTATGGCCAATGCATAGGGAATGAGTTTCATTCTCTTTCTATCTTCTGCTGTGGTCGGGCTTTGAGTCTTACTCAGTTTCACACCTTGTAACATAGGCAAGAACTCTTTCTTTGACTGTTCCATTTTGAACTACTTCAAAATCTTGTCAAGGTATGTACTCATTGAAAAACTTATCAAGCGTCCTGATCTATCTCTATAGATCCTGATGCTCAATATGTAAACAGCTTCACTGAGGTCTTTCTTTGAAAAACTCCTTTCAAACATTCCTTTATGCTTTACAGAATAAATGTACATTATCTCTGATCAACAATATGTCATACACATATACTTATCAGAAATGCTGTAGTGCTCCCACTCACTTTCTTGTAAATACATGCTTCACCGCAAGTCTGTATAAAACTATATGCTTTGATCAACTTATCAAAGCGTATATTCCAACTCCGAGATGCTTGCACTAGTCCATAGATGGATCCCTGGAGCTTGCATATTTTGTTAGTACCTTTAGGATTGACAAAACCTTCTGGTTGCATCATATACAACTCTTCTTCAATAAATCCATTAAGGAATGCAGTTTTTGTTTATCCATTTGCCAGATTTCATAAAATGCGGCAATTGCTAACATGATTTGGACAGACTTAAGCATAGATACGAGTGAGAAACTCTCATCATAATCAACACCTTGAACTTGTCGAAAACCTTTTTGCGACAATTGTAGCTTTGTAGATAGTAACACCACTATCAGCGTCCGTCTTCCTCTTGAAGATCCATTTAATCTCAATGGCTCGCCGATCATTGGGCAAGTCAATCAAAGTCCATATTTTGCTCTCATACATGGATCTCATCTCAGATTTCATGGCCTCAAGCCATTTCGCGGAATCTGGGCTCATCATCGCTTCCTCATAGTTCGTAGGTTCGTCATGGTCAAGTAACATGACCTCCAGAACAGGATTACCATACCACTCTGGTGCAGATCTCACTCTGGTTTACCTACGAAGTTCGGTAGTAACTTGATCTGAAGTTACATGATCATCATCATTAGCTTCCTCACTAATTGGTGTAGTAGTCACAGGAACAGATTTCTGTGATGAACTACTTTCCAATAAGGGAGCAGGTACAGTTACCTCATCAAGTTCTACTTTCCTCCCACTCACTTCTTTCGAGAGAAACTCCTTCTCTAGAAAGGATCCATTCTCAGAAACGAATATCTTGCCTTCGGATCTGTGATAGAAGGTGTACCCAGCATTTTCTTTTGGGTATCCTATGAAGACGCAGTTCTCCGATTTGGGTTTGAGCTTATCAGGATGAAACTTTTTCACATAAGCATTGCAACCTCAAACTTTAAGAAACGACAGCTTAGGTTTCTTGCCAAACCATAGTTCATACGATGTCATCTCAACGGATTTAGATGGTGCCCTATTTAATGTGAATGTAGCTGTCTCTAATGCATAACCCCAAAACAATAGCGGTAAATCAGTAAAAGACATCATAGATCGCACCATATCTAATAAAGTACGGTTACGACGTTCGGACACACCATTACACTGTGGTGTTCCAGGTGACGTGAGTAGTGAAACTATTTCACATTGTTTTAACTGAAGGCCAAACTCGTAACTCAAATATTTTCTTTCTGCGATCATATCGTAGAAACTTTTATTTTTGTTACGATGATTCTCCACTTCACTCTGAAATTCTTCGAACTTTTCAAATGTTTCAGACTTGTGTTTCATCAAGTAGATATACTCATATCTGCTCAAATCATCTATGAAGATCAGAAAATAATGATACCTGCCGTGAGCCTCGATATTCATCGAACCACATACATCAGTATGTATAATTTCCAACAAATCTGTTGCTTGCTCCATTGTTCCAGAGAACGGAGTCTTAGTCATCTTGCCCATGAGGCATGGTTTGCAAGCATCAACTGATTCATAATCAAGTGATTCCAAAAGCCCATCAACATGGATTTTCTTCATGCACTTTACACCAATATGACCTAAACGGCAGTGCCACAAATAAGTTGCACTATCATTATTAACTTTGCATCTTTTGGTTTCAATATTATGAATATGTGTATCACTACGATCGAGATCCAATGAACCATTTTCATTGGGTGTGTAACCATATAAGGTTTTATTCATGTAAACAGAACAACAATTTATTCTCTTACTTAAATGAATAACCGTATTGCAATAAACATGATCAAATCATATTCATGCTCAACGCAAACACCAAATAACACTTATTTAGGTTCAACACTAATCCCGAAAGTATAGGGAGTGTGCGATGATGATCATATCAATCTTGGAACCACTTCCAACACACATCGTCACTTCACCCTTAACTAGTCTTTGTTCATTCTGCAACTCCCGTTTCGAGTTACTACTCTTAGCAACTGAACCAGTATCAAATACCGAGGGGTTGCTACGAACACTAGTAAAATACACATCAATAATCTGTATATCAAATATACCTTTGTTCACTTTGCCATCCTTCTTATCCGCCAAATACTTGGGGTAGTTCCGCTTCCAATGACCAGTCCCTTTGCAGTAGAAGCACTCAGTTTCAGGCTTAGGTCCAGACTTGGGTTTTTCACTTGAGCAGCAACTTGCTTGCCATTCTTCTTGAAGTTCCCCTTTCTTCCCTTTGTCCCTTTACTTGAAACTAGTGGTTTTGTTTACCATCAACACTTGATGCTTTTCTTGATTTCTACCTTCGTCGATTTTAGCATCGCGAAGAGCTTGGGAATCGTTTCCATTATCCCTTGCATATTATATTTCATCACGAAGTTCTACTAACTTGGTGATGGTGACTAGAGAATTCTGTCAATCACTATTTTATCTAGAAGATTAACTCCCACTTGATTCAAGCGATTGTAGTACCCAGACAATCTGAGCACATGCTCACTGCTTGAGCTATTCTCCTCCATCTTTTAGCTATAGAACTTGTTGGAGACTTCATATCTCTCAACTCGGGTATTTGCTTGGAATATTAACTTCAACTCCTGGAACATCTCGTATGGTCCATGACGTTCAAAACGTCTTTGAAGTCCCGATTCTAAGCCGTTTAAGCATGGTGCACTAAACTATCAAGTAGTCATCATATTGAGCTAGCCAAACGTTCATAACATTTGCATCTCCTCCTGCAATAGGTTTGTCAGCTAGCGGTGCATCAAGGACATAATTCTTATGTGCAGCAATGAGGATAAACCTCAGATCACGGATCCAATCCGCGTCATTGCTACTAACACCTTTCAACTTAGTTTTCTCTAGGAACATATCAAAAATAAAACAGGGGAGCTAAACGCGAGCTATTGATCTACAACATAGATATGCTAATACTACCAGGACTAAGTTCATGATAAATTTAAGTTCAATTAATCATATTACTTAAGAACTCCCACTTAGATAGACATTCCTCTAATCCTCTAAGTGATCACGTGATCCAAATCAACTAAACCATAACCGATCATCACGTGAAATGGAGTAGCTTTCAATGGTGAACATCACTTATGTTGATCATATCTACTATATGATTCACGCTCGACCTTTCAGTCTCAGTGTTCCGAGGCCATATCTGCATATGCTAGGCTCGTCAAGTTTAACCTGAGTATTCTGCGTGTGCAAAACTGGCTTGTACCCGTTGTAGATGGACGTAGAGCTTATCACACCCGATCATCACGTCGTGTCTGGGCACGACGAACTTTGGCAACGGTGCATACTCAGGGAGAACACTTTTATCTTGAAATTTAGTGAGAGATCATCTTATAATGCTACCGTCAATCAAAGCAAGATAAGATGCATAAAAGATAAACATCACATGCAATCAATATAAGTGATATGATACGGCCATCATCATCTTGTACTTGTGATCTCCATCTCCGAAGTACCGTCATGATCACCATCGTCACCAGCACGACACCTTGATCTCCATCGTAGCATCGTCGTCGTCTCGCCAATCTTATGCTTCCACGACTATCGCTACCGCTTAGTGATAAAGTAAAGCATTACAACGCAATTGCATTGCATACAATAAAGCGACAACCATATGGCTCCTGCCAGTTGCCGATAACTCGGTTACAAAACATGATCATCTCATACAATAAAATTTAGCATCATGTCCTGACCATATCACATCACAACATGCCCTGCAAAAACAAGTTAGACGTCCTCTACTTTGTTGTTGCAAGTTTTACGTGGCTGCTACAGGCTTAGCAAGAACCGTTCTTACCTACGCATGAAAACCACAACGATAGTTTGTCAAGTTAGTGCTGTTTTAACCTTCTCAAGCACCGGGCATAGCCACACTCGATTCAACTAAAGTTGGAGAAACTGACACCCGCTAGTCACCTGTGTGCATAGCACGGCGGTAAAACCAGTCTCGCGTAAGCGTACGCGTAATGTCGGTCTGGGCCGCTTCATCCAACAATACCGCCGAACCAAAGTGTGACATGCTGGTAAGCAGTATGACTTATATCGCCCACAACTCACTTGTGTTCTACTTGTGCATATTACATCAACGCATAAAACCTAGGCTCGGATGCCACTGTTGGGGAGCGTTGTAATTTCATAAAAATTCCTACGCACACGCAAGATCATGGTGATGCACAGCAACGAGAGGGGAGAGTGTTGTCTACGTACCCTCGTAGACCGGAAGCGGAAGCGTTATAACAACGCGATTGATGTAGTCGTATGTCTTCACGGCCCGACCGATCAAGCACTGAAACTACGGCACCTCCGAGTTCTAGCACACGTTTAGCTCGATGACGATCCCCGGACTCCGATCCAGCAAAGTGTCGGGGATGACTTCCGTCAGCACGACGGCGTGGTGACGATCTTGATGTTCTACCGTCGCAGGGCTTCGCCTAAGCACCGCTACAATATTATCGAGGATTATGGTGGAGGGGGGCACCGCACACGGCTAAGAGATCAATGATCAATTGTTGTGTCTCTGGGGTGCCCCCCTGCCCCCGTATATAAAGGAGTGGAGGAGGGGGCCGACCAAGGAGGGTGGCGCGCCCAAGGGGGGGAGTCCAACTCCCACCGGGAGTAGGACTCCCCTTTTTCCTATTAGGAGTAGGAGAGGGAAGGAAGAGGAAGGAGGGAGGAAGGAAAGGGGGGGCCGGCCCCCCTCCCAATTCGGATTGGGCTTGGGGGGGCGCCCCCTCCCTTGCTCCTTTCCCCTCCTTTCCACTAAGGCCCAATAAGGCCCATATACCTCCCGAGGGGTTTCGATAACCTCCCGGTGATCCGGTATTGTCCCAATCTTACCCGGAACCTTTCCGGTGTCCAAATATAGTCGTCCAATATATCGATCTTTATGTCTCGACCATTTCGAGACTCCTCGTCAAGTCCATGATCACATCCGGGACTCCGAACAATCTTCGGTACATCAAAATATATAAACTCATAATGAAACTGTCATCGTAACGTTAAGCGTGCGGACCCTACGGGTTCGAGAACAATGTAGACATGACTGAGACACGTCTCCGGTCAATAACCAATAGCGGAACCTGGATGCTCATATTGGCTCCTACATATTCTACGAAGATCTTTATCGGTCAGACCGCATAACAACATACGTTGTTCCCTTTGTCATCGGTATGTTACTTGCCCGAGATTCGATCGTTGGTATCTCAATACCTAGTTCAATCTCGTTACCGGCAAGTCTCTTTACTCATTCTGTAATACATCATCCCGCAACTAACTCATAAGTTGCAATGCTTGAAAGGCTTAATTAATGTGCATTACCGAGAGGGCCCAGAGATACCTCTCCGACAATCGGAGTGATAAATCCTAATCTCGAAATACGCCAACCCAACAAGTACCTTTGGAGACACCTGTAGAGCACCTTTATAATCACCCAGTTATGTTGTGACGTTTGGTAGCACACAAAGTGTTCCTCCGGTAAACGGGAGTTGCATAATCTCATAGTCATAGGAACATGTATAAGTCATGAAGAAAGCAATAGCAACAAACTAAACGATCAAGTGCTAAGCTAACGGAATGGGTCAAGTCAATCACATCATTCTCCTAATGATGTGATCCCGTTAATCAAATGATAACTCATGTCTCTGGTTAGGAAACATAACCATCTTTGATCAACGAGCTAGTCAAGTAGAGGCATACTAGTGACATACTGTTTGTCTATGTATTCACACATGTATTATGTTTCCGGTTAATACAATTCTATCATGAATAATAAACATTTATCATGATATAAGGAAATAAATAATAACTTTATTATTACCTCTAGGGCATATTTCCTTCACTTCTTGCATGACACACTCACACCCACTTCCTTTTGCACCGGTATCTCAGTGAGTTATCGGAACCGGAATGTTGCCGTGGCACCATTTCCGTTGTCATTGTCGTGGCACCCCTTTCGTTTCCGCCACGATGACAAATGCTTCATATCATGCTCTTTTCAACTTTTCTAAATTGCATAGACTTGCATATGCCATCCGCAACATGATAATAACATTTAAAATGGTTAAAATTGTTGTTTGCTCTAAATTGCCAAATGCATATGGGGATTTATCGGAATTATTGTTTGATGTTTCTGGCCTCATTTATAATGCCTAACTGTGTATTTTATTCATGTGTCACCTCTTGCCATGTTAAGAACATTTAATTTGGTTGGGTACATAACCGGGAGTGAACTAAATAATTGATGTGGTGTTCCGTCAATATGCAACTCGTTGCATATTGAGCTCCACTTAATTTGTAGTGTTGTTTGTTGCACTTTTCCATGCCATGCATTTTTAAACCGGACATGCATCATACTTGGTTGTGCATCATGCCATGTTTTTGTGATGGTTGTTTACTATGTTGTTTGCTTCTTTCGGGTGTTGCTTCTTTGGGTTAGTTCCGATAACGTCGCGTTTGTGAGGATCCGTTTGACTTCGTCCGTTTGTCTTCTTCATGGACTCGTTCTTCTTCCTTGCGGGATTTCAGGCAAGATGACCATACCCTCGAAATCACTTCTATCTTTGCTTGCTAGTTGCTCGTTCTTTTGCTATGCCTATGTCGCGATACCTACCACTTGCTATATCATGCCTCCCATATTGCCATGTCAAGCCTCTAACCCACCTTGTCCTAGCAAACCGTTGTTTGGCTATGTTGCCGCTTTGCTCAGCCCCTCTTATAGCGTTGCTAGTTGCCGGTGAAGATGGAGTTTGTTCCTTTTTGGAACCTGGATATTTGTTGGGATATCACAATATCTCTTATTTTAATTAATGCATCTATACACTTGGTAAAGGGTGGAAGGCTCGGCCTTATGCCTGGTGTTTTGTTCCACTCTTGCCGCCCTAGTTTCCGTCATACCGGTGTTATGTTCCTTGATTTTGCGTTCCTTACGCGGTTGGGTGTTATGGGAACCCCTTGACAGTTCGCTTTGAATAAAACTCCTCCAGCAAGGCCCGACCTTGGTTTTACCATTTGTCTACCTACCACCATATACCTTCCCTTGGGTTCTGCAGACTCAAGGGTCATCTTATTTTAAACCCCCCCGGGCCAGTGCTCCTCTGAGTGTTGGTCCGAACCGAGCTGCCTGCGGGGCCACCTCAGGGAAACTTGAGGGTTGGTTTTACTCGTAGCTAGTATCATCTGGTGTTGCCCTGAGAACGAGATACGTGCGACTCCTATCGGGATTTGTCGGCACATCGGGTGGCTTTGCTGGTCTTGTTTTACCATTGTCGAAATGTCTTGTAACCGGGATTTCGAGACTGATCGGGTCTTCCTGGGAGAAGGAATATCCTTCGTTGACCGTGAGAGCTTGTGATGGGCTAAGTTGGGACACCCTGCAGGGTTTTGAACTTTCGAAAGCCGTGCCCGCGGTTATGGGCAGATGGGAATTTGTTAATGTCTGGTTGTAGAAAACTTGACACTTAACTTAATTAAAATGCATCAACAGCGTGTGTAGCCGTGATGGTCTCTTTCCGGCGGAGTCCGGGAAGTGAACACGGTTTTGGAGTTATGTTTGTGCGTAAGTAGTTTCAGGATCATTTCTAGTTCACGACCATGCATTGCTTCTCTTCTCGCTCTTATTTGTGTATGTTTAGCCACCATATATGCTAGTGCTTGCTGCAGCTCCACCTTACTACCATTTCCTACCCATAAGCTTAAATAGTCTTGATCTCGCGGGTGTGAGATTGCTGAGTTCCCGTGGCTCACATATTACTTCCAAAACCATTTGCAGGTGCCGATGATACCGTGCAGGTGATGCAACTGAGTTCAAGGAGGAGCTCGATGAAGATCGTGTTCATTGTGTTGTTTTGTTTCCAGTTGTTCAGTAGTGGAGCCCGGTCGGGGCGATCGGGGATCTATCGCATTAGGGGTTGTCTTTCTTTATTTGGTTCCGTAGTCGGACCTTGATTGTATTCTGGATGATGTAATGATGTATTCTTGTATTGTGTGAAGTGGCGATTGTAAGCCAACTCTTTATCCCTTTCTTATTCAATACATGGGATGTGTAAAGATTACCCCTCTTGCGACATGCCTACAATGCGGTTATGCCTCTAAGTCGTGCTCCGACACGTGGGAGATATAGCCGCATCGTGGGTGTTACAATATACCCCGCGGTATGATCCGGCCAGAGTTATAACCCGGCTGGGACTTAGTAAACTGGCTGACAGTTAAGACAGATGGCTAAGACGGACGGTAAACCGACAGGTGGTAAACCGACAGGTGTTAAGGTAGGTGGTAAACCGGTTGGTGTTAAGTCAGACGGTAAACCGGCAGGTTGTTAAACCAGCTGACAGTTAAGATAGACAGGTAAAACAGGCAGTTAACCCAGACAGTAAACCGGCGGGTTGTTAAACCAGCTGACAGTTAAGACAGGAGTTAAGTCAGATGATAACTCAGCAGACAATCATAAACCGACAGACCATCTTAAACCGGCACCGGTTATAACCCGGCAGATAGTGATAACTGGGTTGCCGGGAGTTATGAAGCCCGAGATGTTATGAAGCCCAAGATGTTAAGAAGCCCATGAAGAGAAGTCATAATAGTCAAGTCTTAAGTCCGAGTTGGACTCTACATGTAGCCCGCCCCTTCAACTTATATAAGGAGGTGCAGGGCTCCCCAAAGAGGGACAAGTAAGGAGAAACAATCTGAAGGGTTAGGGTTAACTGGGAGAGCCGGTTTACGGTGACTTCCTGATGATCATAATGAGACATAGCCTCAAACAGCATGTAGGGTTGTTACCGGATGATATTTCCCGGGGCCTGAAGCTGTCTAAACCATTGTCTTGCGTTGCGTCTCTCGATTCCACTCAACCCCTCTCAAGCTACCACATAGATGCGTTGGCCTCACGACTAAGTCCTCACACTAGGACATCTGTCGTGACAAAACCACGACAACACCGATAGTCCAAAGCAGGTGTCCATGCCAGCTTTTGGTAGTACATCAATGGTCGGTTGCATTTGGTCTTTTCACCAAAGGTAGGTTTCCCACGCATGTGGTTCCCAACCGCATGGTCGTACCGATCGCACGAGTAACAAACACCCACATGCCGACCTGGGTGCACCCATCTCATGTAGATGTGAAGCCTCTATCTAGTGGAACAAACAACCCCACCAACAACGCATGAGATGATGCATTATGAGGACAATGGGAAGCATGAGAGGTGCCCTTGGCACACCTTCGGCCCATCCTTCATGGATCTCCAAGTACCAGTCTCCACGGCTTATTCGTTTGTTCGGGTGCGTTGAGTTTAATTATGTTGGGCACTCTTCCACATTATTTCCAGGTCGATGGAGAGTCATTGGTTCTGGCTCTAGGTTGTCGATCATTTATGGTGTGCTATCTGTAGCCGGTTAGGAGGTCGCAAGGGAGGCTGGTTCTCGGTTTGATTGGCTTGGCGTCCTGGTGATCGGTTTGTCTGGTTTGGTGCTACCCAAGTCAGCATGCGCCCTTGTAATGTAGCCTACCTGAGTACCCCAACAAAGTATAACTGCAAAACAAGGGAACATGAACATAGTCATTGACTCATTGGCGTCATATTTTGCAAATAATTCTGACAAAATATCCTTGTCATGCTTTACTAACTTCTTGGTTGCATTTAGTTTTTATGCCGGGGGTGCAACATATCAAGAAAATTAGTGTCGCCCATGAAAGCATGGAGGGAAACAAAGCTCTGAAGTCATCAATCAAGGAAATGAAAGAGAGCGACGAAGCCGACCACATGATGATACAAAATATGCCAAAAGACATGGAGACCTTCCATGCCGAACTGAGCGGCACGAAGGAGCAAAAAGACATGGAGACCTTCCATGCCGAACTGAGCAGCACGAAGGAACGTCTTGAGGAAGAAGTAACTCAAGGAGCAACATGCGAAAGAAGCAAGGAACTGACTTGGAACAATGCCAACGGGACGCACAAAGCATAGAACCACCTTATACCAACCAAACAAAGAATTGCAAACCAAGCACAACCCAATGCGACCACCAGACAGTTAAGCAAGAATGAATCAAACATACATCAAAGAAGCAGCTAGTATCTACCAAACCAACCGCTCACGGGAGATTCGATAATGACCCGAATCCACCGGGACATGCACATGTCAGTCCAAATGCTAGCGGTTACTTCACCAAGTTGCACCATATTCTACAACTTTAGGAGCGATTGCCACCAAGGCACAATGGGGCACATGGCCTACTTTGCCCCAATGATGTGTGCCCGACCAAAGACTTCAATCCTTTTTGGCGCACCCTTCTCTGTGCCCAGCTGCCAAAAACCAGCTGCTCTTTCTTGGCCTATATGACCGTCGCCATAGTCAGCCAAACGATATGACCCGCAACTCAGAACCGCACGTCGTGGGTGGACGTGATGCCTGTCGCGTGATAGGATCGATAACAATCAACATGGCTCTCAGCACCGCATCCGCACCAACCTAATAGCCATAATGGCACGATTTTGTCCTACCCGCGGACTAGAAACCAACCTACTGAATCGCGTTGGCGGCTGCAACACCTCTAGGAGCCATCTAGAGAAGTACTAAAAGAGCAAAATCCACGACCATGAGCCAGATAGGCAGGAAGGAAGCAAACTGACCTCGGGAAACAATCGGGCAACTCCAATAGCAACCGCGTATGGGACTTACAAACCACATGTATCGTACATCTAGATGACTCCTCCATGTCCGATTACGACTCCTCTATGGCCAAGTCTGACTTTCATATGGCTGAATCCGTTCACCGTGTTCCGAGTGCACCACTCCGACTCCCTCATGGACGAGTTCATCTTCTCCAACTCTCCCGGTGACTCAACTTTGCTGGGCCCAAGTCCTCTATGGCAATTCAACTACTCTAAACTTTGTTTTGTTGAGTCCGTTCCAAATAATAGTATCACGTCCTGGTTACATTTGTTTTTATATAATGGGCACAGCAGTAGAACACAATATTTATTGTTGTCTGCACATGAGTTAATGGGAGTAGAATCGCTTATCGTTATCTATCATTATTCAATACAACACAAATCCAAGCAAACTATAAACATAGCCACTTAGCATTTTGCAGGCAATTAAAAAAGAGCCTTCAAATAGTTCACCTAACTTTTCGGTTGCATTTGGTTTTTGCGCCAAAGGTCACTTGCCCCCCCCCCCCATGGGGTACTTGGCCGCATGGTTATAGCCGGTGCAAGAGTAATAAAATACCCACATGTCGACCCAGGCGCACCCGTCTCATGCTAACGAGATCCCTCTACCCAGTGGAACAAACATCGGGCCCCACCACCAACGCACGGGGTGATGCAGGGCGAGGACAATGGGAGGAAAGTGAGGTTCCTCGGTGTGGCTTTGGACAACATGTCATGGATCACGGAGTAGTCAGCTCTGCAGCTTATTCGTCTCTTGGCGTGCATGGTGTTTGATTATGATGGGCACATCTTCTGTGTGTTGCCGGGTCGGTAAAGAGTCGTTGCTTTTTCGACTCCATGTCGTCGGTCTCTTTCGGTGTGCTATCAATAGCTAGTTAGGAGGTTGTTCGGGAGTCTAGATGTTGGTTTGTTTGGGTCGTTGTCCTAGTGATTGTTTCATCTTGTTTGATTTGACTCGAATAAGCAGGCTCCCATGTAATGCTGCCTAGTGGAGTGCCCCGGCGAAATATAAATGCAAAAGAAGAGAACATGAACATAGTCATTGGCTCGTTGGCATCATATTTAGCAAATAATTTTCACAAAACGTCCTTCATGTGTTCACCTGACCTCTTGGTTGCATATTTTTCACCAGAGGTGCAATGAAATTAGTGTCTCTCTGAAATCCCGAAGGAAGACGAAACTCTAAAATCATAAATCAAGAAACTTTGGGAACTTTTCAAAATTTGTGATGTTTAGAACTGTTTTCCAATTCCTGTATTTTTTAATCCAGAAATATTTTTGAAAATTAATGGAAATTTCTAAATTAGCGAACAATCTTTGAAATTCAGAACATTTATGAAATTCATGAGAATATTTTATAAATTCTGGAAAATTATTTGGAACTTGAAACATTTTTCTGAAATCTAGAAGTCATTTTTCAGATTCAACTTTTTGAAATCCAGGAACGTTTTGACTTAATAAACATTTATTCTGCTCAGTTTTGAAATCCAGGAACATTTTCAATTTCATGTTTTCTTGATATTTACAAAAAAAAAATCTAAACATTGTTTGTGTTATGTTCAATAAACCAAAAAATTAGAATAAAAATAAAAGGAAAAAGTAAAACAGGGCTCCCAGGCCTGCATAGGCCGGCCGAAAATGTGCTCAGCGTTATAAGGCTGTGTGCGTGTTTGTGTGCTAATCATCGCACTACGCGGGGAAAAGGGCCGCCCTTAAGATACCTTACAGATGACTACACTACGTTCTTGTCCCGGCTCAGTTTGGCTTTCATGTTTTTGTGTTCATTTTCTTTTTTCTTTCTTTTATGTCCCTTTTCATTTTATTTTACCATATTTTATATTTTTAATTATGGTTCATAATTTAATTTTTTACTTCATCATAACTTAATTTTTTCTATAGCATATGAACAATTCTAAATTTATAAATAAATTACATTACTTCTTTAATAAATAGTTTTTGTACATAGGAATTTTTTCAATTTGTGATGCATAATTATGTTGTATGTACATAATTAATATTCCCTCTTCCTATTTTTAAATGTTTTCAATAACAGACATGTTAAGGCAAATATTTTCCCAAAATAGAAAATTGAAAAATCTTGGAATTAATGGGTCATGCCATGGCTGAACCGTATAATAGCCGTTTTCAGTGTTTGCCCGATTATTTAACACTTCAGGAGAACTCACGACACGTAAGCCCGATCTGTATTTCTTTTTTGGAGCGCACGATTCTGGGCTATTCTTGTTTATATTGAGATACCTCCACGTTAGAAATTTTAAATATTTTCGAGTTGCTATTTTTAACATGTGTAAAACGACTTAAAGTGAGGGGAATGTCATAAAAATATTGAACCCTAAGCAGGTGATACAAATGTTGAACCCTAAGCTTGAAACTTGTGGTGGCCGCCTAAGATAGATGTTTATTTTTCCTCGATTCAAAATGAAATGAGCTTTGGTTTTAAAAGTATATTAATAATGCAAAATTCAATAGCTCTACTAGACCCGGAAACAACACGAAAAAAAAAACCCTAAGGTTGTATGCCTCGCGACAGTAGCTCTACTAGATAGCCACTAACCCTATGTTACAAGACACATCAGAAACGAAAAATACACAACTCCTAGGCTACGCCCTCAAGAAGAAAGCGGCGCACGTGCACCGATGATGGCGAGTCCACCAGAAGGTTGAACTCTGGATTCAGTCAAGTTTCAATCCACCACCTTCAGCAAGGGCATGGTGTAGGCGCGCATCGACATAACCGACCAGAGATCTTGTGTTTCCACGGGTGGAGTGCATAAACTCGTCGTTGAAGCCGTCTTTACCATCCGCCCTTATCCGGATACCGACGCCTCGATAGCCAGATACCTTTGGAGAAGACAATGGAAGACAAAAACATACCATACCGCCTGCCTAACACTACTGTCGCACCACCTTCGATATAGCAGCAACATGCTAAACATGAAACCTCCGCCAGAGCAGCACATGCATGTAGCAGGCATGACTTGATGTCTCCACATAAGACGTCGTGCGTAGCATCCACCGGTGGCTTCACCTACCGGCGGCAGGCACTGCTCGACAACTTCGAACGAGGCGCATGTGTCACATGTCGAACCGCATTGAACTCGATCTATTGATGAAGGAGACGCCCCATACCGCCACCAGCCTCAGAAAGGCCATCACTACCTCGAGATCTTGACTCCGAGTCACCCACATGACCCCGGAGTCTGCCATCGTCGATGAAGAGGGGCCGCCACCCCTATTCCGGGCACTACAGGGAGCACCCATCGTCGCGCCACCTGCTGTCGCCGCCCATACAACGGTAACAGTCGCCATGATCCCACATCAAGTGTCGTCGACGCCGGACGAAGCTTCGGCCGCCACGCGCGTCCTGCGGCGTTCCCGGGAGCGGGATCCCAAGATCCATGCCACCGGCGCCGCCACAAGGACCCACTACCTAGCCCGTCATCCCCGGCAGAGGGGACACCGCCCTCGCCATGACCGGAGCCGCTGCTCCGAGGATCATGCACCGCCAGTTGGCCACATCCTCCCTCGATCCGCCCACCCTACGAAGCCGCTGGAGCAACACATAACCGCCGAGGAAGACGAACTTCGAAGGGCGGTCTCGCGCCGCCAGTCCCTTCAGACCGCGGGACTACAACCCAGATCGGCGCCGTCCCCATCATCGATGGCACCCGGGGTTAGCCAGCACACGTCTTTGGGGACGTCGAGGTGGAAGAGAGAGAGGATGTGGCCACTGGCGGTTAAACCCGATTTAAACTAAAGCTATATGTAGGCAAGAGAAGAAAACACAAAGCGATTAGATCCACGGTCGACAAACTACCGTAACGATCAGGCATCAAGCTTAGCGTAGGGTGAACTTTCTTGTGCTGTTGTGCACTCAATGATGTGGATGGCCCAGCTTATGTTCTTAGGAATTTCTTACGTATGTTTGTACATTTCCTTAAACCCGTAATACTCTCTACCTGTTAACATGTCCATTACCAGCTGCATGACTTCATCTTTCATCTGCTAATTGTTTACGTCCACCCGCCTCCATCGGAAGACGGTCGTGACTATATACCGCACTTGGCAGATTGTTGCTGCCGCATCTACTTCGACCAGCAACTTCCAAGAACAATACAACTATCACATATGCCATTTCACTACCAATTAAGTAAAACTAGCTAGATGCTGATTTTCAATTAGTTTTCACATCACATTCACACGATGACACGAACGACCTTGACAACGTTGCCGTAGCGTCGCCGGCCGCACAAACAAACGAAACCGTGCCAACTAAGTCCACGGTTTCGCCTTCCTTGAGCGCGCATTTGGCAATGTATCGGCAAGTAGCCCCTTGTCCGCTGGACTGGCTTCAACGTAGCTGCGCTGATCCTGGTATAATTTGCTGAAACTCGTATTACAAAAGCATACAGCAAAGAAACAGTAGCTAGCTAGTTAGTTTGGAGTTGCACCTGCACCAATGCGATCCCCCTTTCCAGCCCACAGCCCAGCGTCACCACCGTCGAATTCATGGCCGTCGGGAGGATCTTCAAAGGATGACTCCGCGTCTCAAGGTGGGATCATCGCTGGCCTCGTCATCGGCTTCGTGGCCTCCTTGCTCCTGTTCACCGTGGGGTGGAGCGTCTTCAAGGGGCACCGCAACAGCCGCGCTCGCGCCCGTGCTGCGGCGGCGGCCGCCGCTCGGCCGTGGCCACAGCTGGAACCTTACCGCCCACGCAGCGACGAAGAGCGGCAGCGCCGAAGCGCCAGCGACCCCAGCCAGACGGCCCGTCTGCCGGCGTTCACGTACAGCCCGTCCGTGAAGCACAACGTGGCGGGCGGCGGCGAGGAGGCAGCGACGTGCTCGGTGTGCCTCGGCGCGTTCCTGCTCGGCGAGACGGTTCGGCTGTTGCCGGTGTGCCTGCACCTCTACCACGTCGGGTGCATCGATCCCTGGCTGGACGCGCACTCGACGTGCCCGCTCTGCCGCTCCGACACTGACCCGACGGTCGACGTCGTCCGGATACCGCCTGTTTAGGCTTTCGTTCTGCCGGCGAGGGGCGTAGATACGTCAGGTATAGCCGCATGCACTACTGTAAGGATTCGCGAGGATAGTTGAAGGGTACGTTCATGCATTTATTTTGCTCGAGATGATTTTTTGTTACGACGTAGTACGGCTTCTTTGTCTCAAAACTCTCAATACATTGTTGGTATCAAGGTCTCCTTGGTCTGGAACCAAAATTTAGCATTGCCTTTTATCAAAATTTGCCGAACTCAAATGTTGCCAACATTTAGAAACTTTGGCGTCATTGGTTGGCAGAATTGCAGACCAATGAATAAACTACCAAAACTTTCTTCGGTTGCCAGAGAATTGGCTTGCCAAAATTTATAATCATTAGGGCATTTCTAACCGATCCTCTATATATAACGGAGGATCTGGCGAAGTAAACCTTTAGTGAAGTATTTTTACTTCACTAAATTTTGGTCAGACCTAACCGATCTCCTATATATAACGGAGTAAGACCAAATTTGCATAAAGTTCAACGTAGATTCGATTTAAACAACTGAAATTTTGCATAATGTACATATACACAACCTAAATTAGCATAAAGTTCAACATAGATTCAACTTAATTAAACTTCATCTTAAACTTAACCTAAACATAAACTCAACCTTACTCTAATCACTCTTATAGAGTGCTATCCAATTGGCCGCGCCATCCCACCGGTCATGGGGTCCGGCCCTGTGCCATCTTCGCCGCAGTCGGGGAAGATGCAACGCCATTCTTCAATGTCAATCTCCTCCCCATCGTCGCCTCCGCGCTCCTCGAGGACGATGATGCCCCCCACCCCCCAGCCCCCCAATCCCCCGCACCGTCGGCGAATCGCTTCCGCTCTGTCTCCACCAACTCGGGATACTGGCGGCGGAGGTCCGCCATGTGCTCCTCGTCGGCGGCCTTCGCTGTGAGGCGCTCACTCGCCTCCCGGTCATCACTGGCTATCGACCTAGTCATTGTTTCCGAGGCCGTGCAGCCGGACCTGCCACCAGTCGTACTCGAGGGCGGCGAGTTTGGCTGTGTGGAAGGAGTCGAGCCAATGGCGTTGGTGGGTCTCTCGGTCCATGATCTCCGCCACCCACGTCCCCCACCCCTGGAGGTCGAGGTACGTCCTCTGCGGCTGCCATAACGCGAGGAGTTCGGTGAAGACGAAGAGGTGAGCCAGAGAGGCGGCATTGTCGCGGCGGCGGCTTGAGGAGGAGCCGCTTCATGACACCCGACTCATGTGGCGGCACGGATCCGCGCTGCGGATCGGTGGCGAGGAACAGTAGGGATTTACTTCTCGTGCAGGCACGGATTTCCTTCTGCGAGAGAAAGAGTCGTGCCTCATCGGAAAGGGAAAAAACATGCTCCCGGTTTGGCCTTTTTCGCTCGGTTTTTTTCGTGTTTTTTTGTCAAAACCTATCAATATGGGATCTAGTTTTGAAGATATTGACGTGAGAAATCCAACGATGAAAACGGTTCGAGATTTGGACGTACAGTTTAAGAGATAAAACATTCTGAATAAAGAAATATACGAAAAAGAAAAAAATGCAATGCGCCTAGGAGTAATCTTTGCAAAAAGTACTCTTTAATTGTTGATTTGGTCAAAATCCTGAGTTCAATACCCACATAGAACATAATGTTTCTGGATTAATGAATCGTGATTCGGACATGTATGCCAAGAAGGCGAATCACGCGTAAACTTGGCCAGTATGTTCGGAGTTTTTGAAGAAACGAACCGTAAAAACAACGTATGTAGAAACAAATCATTATTATAATATACTGCTCCATCCGTTTCTAAATATTTGTCTTTCTAGAGATTTTAACAAATGACTACATACTCCCTCCGTCCGGAAATACTTGTCCAAGCAATAGATGTATCTAGATGTATTTTAATTCTAGATACATCCATTCATATCCATTTTGACGACAAGTATTTCGGACGGAGGAAGTACGAAGCAAAATGAGTGAATCTACACTCTAAAATATGTCTACATACATCTGCATGTTGTAACCATTAAAATGTCTATAAAAACAAATATTTGAGAACGGAGGGAGTATGTGGGAAGGGACCAAAAAATCAGGGAAATGCACATTCCTTCATTATTATTAGGTATAAATAAATATAATTTGGAAAATTATACATACATACTCCATATGCAGGTTCTTCAGGTTCGAGTTTTGTGGAGCCATTCCGTCAAGTTCCTATGATGAGTTGATGACCATCCTCTCCATGGCGGCATCTCCAGTTTGCATTTGTTTGGTGAAGAAGATAGAGGTAATCAGCCGTAGAAGATAAACAGGGGCATGGAAAATTAGTTGGTGGAGTTAATAGGAGAGATAATGGAGATGTTTTGTCATATATAGAAGATAAAAGATCCATGAAACTTAATCGGTGGGGGACTGGAGGAGTTAATTGGTGAGAGATAGGGTCGCATAAACATTCAGCTAATTGCGGTTGGGCCGGGAGAAGCATAGAGTAATTAGTGTATGCTTACCATACAAAACAGGCCGGTGTTTGGAACTGATCGCTGATGTGCCAAGTGTGATATGACGTGGTCAGGTTGCATGTCAAAAGAATTACTTTAATGAGGATCAACTATTCAGATATTATAGATTTGACATTGATCTTTACTAACAGACATATGCAAAACGGAAAAAAAATATTTTTGGTCCCTCAGCTCTTTTGAAAGTCTTGATTTGGTCCCTCAACTCTAAAACCGACAAACCTTAGTTCTTGAACTTTTCAAACTAGACAAGTTTAATCCCTCATCTCAGCAAACCCGGTATCTTTGCTGACTGAACCCGGTTTTGACCGGTCCATGCTGATGTGGCAAACTTTCTCTCTCATTGTCGTCCTATCTTTTTTCGTTTCATCTCTCTAGTGGGCATTTGATCGAGCTAGTTAGCGCGCGCGCCTGCAGTTCCACCACTGGCACCAGGTCCAACTACGACAAGCATTGCCGAAGCGAGAGGCCGGCATGCTGCTGGTCCAAAGGTGTGTGGGTATGATGGAGAGAACGTGGAGGCGGCAGAGGGAATCCTCGATGGCTCATTGTCTCAAAAGAGCTCGGCCAGGCAGTCCAGGACTCCCTGCCAGGACCCATGCTTGTCTACCCGAAGGCTGCAACCGATCCATGCATTGTTGACAAGCATGTCAACGCGGCTGTGGTCGCGCGGCACGCGTGACACGACGCCGGTGGCGCACATGTTGGAGATGACGTTTAGAGCCATCTCTAGCCGCCTCTTAGAAGGCGCTAAAAATCGCTTTCTAGGGACGCATCGGCGAAAACCGCGTGTTGGGGGTGTGACGCCCCCAGTCACGGCGTTTACGATTTATTTAAAAACTACAAATTAGGTGTAAATTCATTCAAACTTCGGTGTGCTTATACATATTTAAAATATTAGAAAAAAAATGCTACTCGCCGCTGCCCTCTGTCGCCCTCGCCGCCCGCCGCCCTTGAAGCTCTACATGCCGAGGAGCCTGTAGAATTGCGTGTAGTCGCCGCCGTCGTCATCGTCATCGTCGCCTTCTCCGCGGCCGCCGTCCCTGCTGCACCCCTCCCCAGGTTGGCGCGGTGGGTTGGACGGTCTGGGGTCGTCCTCGTCCTCGTCGCTGTCGAGGATCACCACGCCGTGCTCGTCCTCGTGCCCATGCTTGCGGGCGACTATCTCCTCCAGGGCTCGCCGCTGCCGGACCATCTCGTCGCGGAGGTAGTCGTCCCGCACCCACTTTAGAGCCTCCTCGTCAGAGAAGCCGCGCCGGACTATGGCCTCGTACTCCGCGGGGAGGCCGGGCTCCGCCTTCGGCCTGACGAGGAAGAGGTGGCCAGAGGTGTGGGAGGAGTCGGCGCTGCGGACGCCGGAGCTGCGGGTGCGGTGGCTGACCGGCATGTCCCGGGACTCCGGCTTGACGTGGCGGAGGCAGGGAGAGCCGGTCGAGCGGCCGGACGAGGAGGAGGACGCCCCCGGGTCCATGCGCCTCGGCGTCCACGAGCTCCCACGCCGGCGGGAGAAGGACGGGGGAGCGGGGCACTCCAGCCTGGGCGTGTTGCCGCCCTCGATGTACTCGAGGACGGCCTCCAACGTGCGGCCGGACACGCCCCACCATCGGAGGCGGCCTTCGGAGTTGAGCCTCCCGGAGGGCACGACGTCGTTGGTGGCCTTGAGCTGCTCGGCGTGGCGGCGACGGAAGTAGGGCTCCCACAGCAGGCTGTCGGGGACGTACCGTGGGCCTTCGAGGCGCGGATACGCGCGATCTCCGCACGCCGCGCCGCTCCGGGACCCCGCCGGCGCTGATCCTCCACGCCCCGGGCACCCGCATGTCCGGCGGGACCGGGTACTCGGCTTCATAGAGGAGCCAAGCTTCCTCCTCGTGGAGGTGGCGGCGGCCGAAGCCGTTCGCCGCCGCGCCGTCGCCTGGGAAGCGCTCGGTCATGGTTGAACTGGAACGGCGAGAGGAGAGCGAGGGACGGGGGAGGAACAGGGCGTCGGTGGTGGAGAGTATGTGCGTCACCGGCGCGCTGGGGCGGCTTATATAGGCGGAGGCGCCGCGCGTACGCGTGGCCGCCGTGTTACGCATGGCGGGCGAGGGACGCGCGTCGTCCGGTCTTCACTGCACCGCCAGTGAGGCATCAATGGAGGAGGCTGACCGGTGCGGCAGCGCGCGACAACTTTGGCATTGATTCGCCAAGGGAACCGAGGTGATGAGGACGAGGAAGCCGCGAGAAGAGACGAGTCGCTGCCAAGGAGGGCCCGCCGACTTTCGCGCCAAAAACGATTCGGCCGGCGCCCCCTAGCACCCCTAGCGCGCCGGGTTCGGCTTGGGTCCGCCGGCGCCAATTACGGCCCGAGCCGGCGAAAAAAAGCCTTTGAGGGCGCGACTGAGCCGATTTTTCTGCGCCGGCGACCGAAATATCTCCTGGGGGGCCTTGTTGGGGGCGCGGCTGGAGATGCTCCAGCCGCGCCCCCAACAGGCCCTCCTCAAACGATTTTTACGCGCAGGCGCTCAAAAATCATCCCAGTCGCGCCTCTAGGAGTCCGTTTTCACCGGTTTGGGTCGAAACTGGCGGCGGCGAACCCAGACCGAACCCGACGCTGGGGGCGCCCGAGGACGCCAGGGCGAGCGATTTTGGCGCGAGCGAGGACGGCCCGCCAAGTCGGCGAGACGCCGCTTTGTCGTCCTCGTCGCCTCGGTTCCCGTGGGAAGCAATGTGAAGGCTGCCGCGCTGCCACGCCGGTCAACCTCCATTGATGCCTCAAGGGCGGCACAGTGAAGGCGCCGCAACGCGCGTCCCGCCCTCTCCCACCACGCGTCGTCCGGCATGCGGCCTCTCGCCGCCCCGCTGCGGCTATAAAAGGTGACCTCCCCGCCAGTGGACGCCACAGTTCACATTCCCCCCCTCTCCGGCGCACAAAGTAACTCCCCCCTGTAACATCCCAAATTTTCAATTTGGAATGTTATACATAGGTCATCATATGCATATCATATTTTATTTGCATTTTGGCTTTGTGATCCCAAAATCCTAAGCAACTCAAGGACCCATGAAGAGAGTTGGAGATTTTATTGTTTTTATATTTGAATTTTTCTCAAATATTGAAACAAGGATCATTTTAGTTTTAATTATTTTTCTCTTCGAAAATATTTCATATTAAAATAAATGAGAGGAGATAATGTGACTTCTCCAAAGTAATTGAAATATTGGAGGAAAAATGTTAAAATCAAATAAATTATTTTATTTGGATTTTATCACTATTTTATTTGAAATTAGAAAAAGTATATGCATTTTTCAAAATTGCATTTTTAGGCCAAGAAAATATTAACTTTGTCCTAAATATTCTATTTAGACGGTGAAAATTTGTTTTGACATTTTTAGATTTTCTTTATTTTTTAAGATTTTTCCGGCGGAATCTGTTTAAAAAAAGGTCAACCGACCTAAACGGGCCGTGACCGACCCGGACTCCGCTGCTGCCCAGGCTTTATAAGCCGCCCCCTGCCCCGCTGCCCACCCCTCCGCCAGCTCACGCCGCCGCCTCGAGCCGCGTGCCGCGCCGCAGCCGCAACTCGCCTGCGCCGCCGCCGCCACTCGCCCCCGCGCCACCGCCGCCGCCACTTGCCGCAGCGCCGTTTCGCCGCCAACCGCCGCCGCCATCGCCGGAGTCTTGTTGGAGTTGCCGTGGTTTTTTTGTGGTTTTTAGGTAAACCCTAGATCTAGATCTAGATCCGGTTTTTTTAGTTTCCCCGGTTTAATTTATTAGATCGGTTTTTCCTCGGTTTATTTATTTAGCGGACATTTGTCCGTTCGTTCGTTCTATCGAACGCTATTCGCCGGTTAGGTTCAGATAGCGAACGTTCGTTCATTAGTCTTTTCCTTTTTCTTTTATTTTCGGCCAGGGACCTATCCGCGATTATTTCTATCGCAGATTAGCCCCTGATCTTCAAACGCTCACCGTTTCTTAACCGTTTGTCCAAATCCAGTGAAACCAACGCCAAAATCTTCGTCTCGAAACCCTCTTTCTGTTTGAACTTGAATAAGGTTTTGACAATTTTAAAATTTGGTTTCAAGCTGATTTGTTTTCAAAGTTTTTTTGACCATAGTTTCAGTTCTGTAGCTCCGATTCGATTGATTCTTTTTGCAAATCGAATCTCTTCAGTTGAGTTTTCAGATTCGATCTTCTTATTCGAAGTTTTCCCCGTGCATCTATGCTTGAGTGCTTATGTATGCTATTGTTTGTTTGCGCTAGAATTTCCGGAGTGCGCAGCGTGCTACTACGAGTCACTAGGTTTTGCGGATCATCAGCAAGGCAAGTAACACTTTGATCATATCCCTTTTACCCAGTTTTTATGCATTAGTTTCAACCCTCAAACATTGCATGAGTAGGATCTCTTAACTTGTGGGTTTGGGAAGTAGATGATGAGGTAGAACCTATTGCCCTTTTATTATCAAACCCTGGGAGATACTTCTACGTTATGCTACTTATTGCCATGCTATGCTCGTAGACGTGGATTGGGTTTGAGTGTATCCATGACAGATGTGAGATTATCAATTAATGGTTTACTGGCTACTTAAACACACATCTGGGTGGATTGGTTGCGTGCACCTGGGGATATACCAGTGCTGTCCTTTTTGGTTTGCCACCCAGGCTCAAAGGGATCATAAGATTATTCATGCTGGAAACTTCCGTGCAGCCACAAGCTATTATGGGATCTAGCATAGTTGAGTAAGTTGTGGGAAACCTTTTCATGATGGGCTAGCGGATGTAGGGGATTGTAGGTGTACCGGCCTATCTATCGGTTAAGGGGACCTCTTCGAAAAGACTGTGTCTCGGTCATCCGTTTCTCAAACATCATGCAGTGCGAGAAATACAACGGAGGAGATCGAGTCTTGTGGGGAAAAGTGTGCAAACCTCTGCAGAGTGTACAAACTAATCATGGTTAGCCGTGTCCCCGGTTATGGACATCTTGAGTATCTGGTTCTTGGATTATCATGTGGATCTCATCACTCTAAATTAATTTGCAGGGATGTTAATTACTTTTAAATTGGGATTGAGATGGGGTCACCATTCTCAATGGTTTTCAACCAACCTGATAGTTAAATAAAATATTTATTCCTTTGTTGTAGGGAAAAATTGGCTTTTCGCAAAAACATTATAACCATAGAGCCTCCACCAGCCATATATGCATGTAGTGATAGCATTTACTTGTTCATTGCTCTACTGTGTTATCTTGCCAGCATATTCCATGTGCTCACCCGTTTCGGGTTGCAACATATCATGTTGTAGACTTTACAAACGAAGAGTAAGGTGCGCTAGGTCATTTGTCGTGCACTCAACTATGCCGTTGGAGTTGATGGACTCACTTTATCTTCAAGCCTTCCGCTGTTATCTTACTTAGATGGCCTTAAGCCATACTTATTGTAATAAGTTTTCTTTTGAGACATTCGATGTAATAAGTGTGTGATTGCTACTCTGTTATAAATCATTCAAGTATTGTGTGTGTCAGCATTACCGATCCAGGGATGACACTTATGCACAGAGATTTGACCGTTTGAGGTTGGATCGCTACAAGATGGTATTAGAGCACACGCTGAATGTAGGACAAGACCACTAAGTTGAGCCATAGGTCACTCTTCTCTACTCATTTCTGACTCATCTCCATTTTCTAATCTATAGGATGGCGGACACAAGGAATAAGTTTACACAGTTGGATGAAGACACACCTTTTGGACGACACTTGTAGGAAGTCACTAGGTACCTGAACATTGGAATACCAATCTTCACCGGGACCTACACCGCCACACTACCAGAAGAGGAGTGTTGGATGATTCGAGTTCAAGTTCCAGGAAGGACATTCACGCCAGTAACTGAGCCCATAGAATTTTCCTTTGATGCACCAACCTGGAGTCTAGGCAAGAGCATGGCAGCCCACATTGCTATGAAGCGCATCGGCGAAGTTTATCACAAGGAGATTAAGGATACTATCTACCAGATATGTGTTGGGGAACGTAGCAGAAATTCAAAATTTTCCTACGTGTCACCAAGATCAATCTATGGAGTAATCTAGCAACGAGGGGAAAGGGAGTGCATCTACATACGCTTGTAGATCGCTAAGCGGAAGCGTTCAAGAGAACGGGGTTGATGGAGTCGTACTCGTCGTGATCCAAATCACCGATGATCCTAGCGCCGAACGGACGACACCTCCGCATTCAACACACGTACGGAGCGGAGACGTCTCCTCCTTCTTGATCCAGCAAGGGGGAGGAGAAGTTGATGGAGATCCAGCAGCACGACGGTGTGGTGGTGGAGTAGCGGGATCCCGGCAGGGCTTCGCCAAGCACAAGCGGGGAGGAAGAGGTGTCACGGGGTGGAGGGAGGCGCCAGGACTTCAGGTGCGGCTGCCCTCCCTCTCCTCCACTATATATAGGGGCCTAGGGGGGCGCCGGCCCCTTGTAGATCCCATCTAGGGAGGGGGCGGCAGCCCTAGGGGTGGCTTGGCCTCCAAGCCAAGTGGAGGCGCCCCCATCCCTTAGGGTTTCCAACCCTAGGTGCATGTGAGGCCCAAGGGGGCGCACCATCCCACCAGGGGCTGGTTCCCACGCCCCTTCAGCCCATGGGGCCCTCCGGGATAGGTGGCCCCACCCAGTGGACCCTCGGGACCCTTCCGGTGGTCCCGGTACAATACCGATGACCCCCGAAACCCTCTCGGTGGCCGAAACTGGACTTCATATATATAAATCTTTACCTCTGGACCATTCCGGAACTCCTCGTGGCGTCTGGATCTCATCCGGGACTCCGAAAAACTTTCGGTTAACCGCATACTAATATCTCTACAACTCTAGCATCACCGAACCTTAAGTGTGTAGACCCTACGGGTTCGGGAGACATGTAGACATGACCGAGACAACTCTCCGGTCAATAACCAACAGCGGGATCTGGATACCCATGTTGGCTCCCACATGCTCCACGATGATCTCATCGGATGAACCACGATGTCGAGGATTCAATCAATCCCGTATTCAATTCACTTTGTCTATCGGTACAATACTTGCCCAAGATTCGATCGTTGGTATCCCGATACCTCATTCAATCTCGTTACCGGCAAGTATCTTTACTTGTTCCATAACACATCATCCCGTGATCAACTCCTTGGTCACATTGTGCACATTATGATGATGTCCTATCGAGTGGGCCCAGAGATACCTCTCTGTTACCTGGAGTGACAAATCCCAGTCTCGATTCGTGCCAACCCAACAGACACTTTTGGAGATACCCGTGTTGGGGAACGTAGTAATTTCAAAATTTTCCTACGCACACGCAAGATCATGGTGATGCATAGCAACGAGAGGGGAGAGTATGATCTACGTACCCTTGTAGATCGCAACGGAAGCGTTGACACAACGTAGAGGAAGTAGTCGTACGTCTTTCCGATCTGACCGATCCAAGCACCGTTACTCCGGCACCTCCGAGTTCTTGGCACACGTACAGCTCGATGACGCTCCCCGGGCTCCGATCCAGCAAAGCTTCGGGGATGAGTTTCGTCAGCACAACGGCGTGGTGACGATGATGATGTTCTACCGACGCAGGGCTTCGCCTAAGCACTACAACGATATGATCGAGGTGGAATATGGTGGCAGGGGGCACCGCACACGGCTAAGGAACGATCACGAGGATCAACTTGTGTGTCCTAGGGTGCCCCTTGCCTTAGTATATAAAGGATCCAAGGGGGAGGGGTGCGGCCAGCCATAGGGGGCGCGCAGGAGGAGTCCTACTCCTACCGGGAGTAGGACTCCCCTCCCCGTTCCTTGTCCAACTAGGAGAGGTGGAGGGAGAATAGGAAAGGGGGGCGCCGCCCCTCCCTCCTTGTCCAATTCGGACTAGGGGGAGAGGGGGCGCGCGGCCTGCCCTGGCAGCCCCTTCCTCTTCTCCACATTAGGCCCATTAGGCCCATTAACCCCCCGGGGCGTTCCGGTAACCCCCCGGTGCTCCGGTTTTATCCGAAATTCATCCGGAACACTTCCGGTGTCTAAATATAGTTATCCAATATATCAATCTTTATGTCTCGACCATTTCGAGACTCCTCGTCATGTCCGTGATCACATCTGGGACTCCGAACTAACTTCGGTACATCAACATGCATAAAACTCATAACAACTGTCATCGTAACTTTAAGCATGCGGACCCTACGGTTCGAGAACAATGCAGACATGACTTGAGACAAATCTTCGTTCAATAACTAATAGCGGGACCTGGATGCCCATATTGGCTCCTACATATTCTACGAAGATCTTTATTGGTCAGACCGCATAACAACATACGTTGTTCCCTTTGTCATCGGTATGTTACTTGCCCGAGATTCGATCGTCGGTATCCAATACCTAGTTCAATCTCGTTACCGGCAAGTCTCTTTACTCTTTCCGTAATACATCATCTCACAACTAACATATTAGTTGCAATGCTTGCAAGGCTTATGTGATGTGTATTACCGAGAGGGCCCAGAGATACCTCTCCGACAATCGGAGTGACAAATCCTAATCTCGAAATACGCCAACCCAACATCTACCTTTGGAGACACCTGTAATGCTCCTTTATAATCACCCAGTTACGTTGTGACGTTTGGTAGCACCCAAAGTGTTCCTCCGGTAAACGGGAGTTGCATAATCTAGTCATAGGAACATGTATAAGTCATGAAGAAAGCAATAGGAACATACTAAACGATCGGGTGCTAAGCTAATGGAATGGGTCATGTCAATCAGATCATTCAACTAATGATGTGATCCCATTAATCAAATAACAACTCTTTGTCTATGGCTAGGAAACATAACCATCTTTGATTAACGAGCTAGTCAAGTAGAGGCATACTAGTGACACTTTGTTTGTCTATGTATTCACACATGTATTATGTTTCCGGTTAATACAATTCTAGCATGAATAATAAACATTTATCATGATATAAGGAAATAAATAATAACTTTATTATTGCCTCTAGGGCATATTTCCTTCAACCCGCAGTGCACCTTTATAGCCACCTAGTTACATTGTGACGTTTGGTACACCCAAAGCATTCCTACGGTATCCGGGAGTTGCACAATCTCATGGTCTAAGGAAATGATACTTGACATTAGAAAAGCTTTAGCATACGAACTACACGATCTTGTGCTAGGCTTAGGATTGGGTCTTGTCCATCACATCATTCTCCTAATGATGTGATCCCGTTATCAACGACATCCAATGTCCATGGTCAGGAAACCGTAACCATCTATTGATCAACGAGCTAGTCAACTAGAGGCTTACTAGGGACATGGTGTTGTCTATGTATCCACACATGTATCTGAGTTTCCTATCAATAAAATTCTAGCATGGATAATAAACGATTATCATGAACAAGGAAATATAATAATAACTAATTTATTATTGCCTCTAGGGCATATTTCCAATAGTCTCCCACTTGCACTAGAGTCAATAATCCAGTTCACATCGCTATGTGATTAACATTCAAGGTCACATCCCCATGTGACTAACACCCAAAGAGTTAACTAGAGTCAATAATCTATTTCACATTACCATGTGATTAACACTCAATGAGTTCTGGGTTTGATCATGTTATGCTTGTGAGAGATGTTATAGTTAACGGGTCTGAACCTTTCAGATCCGTGTGTGCTTTACAAATCTCTATGTCATCTCGTAGATGCAGCTACCACGCTCTATTTGGAGCTATTCCAAATAACTGTTCTACTATACGAATCCGATTTACTACTTAGAATCATGCAGATTAGTGTCAAAGATTGCATCGGCGTAACCCTTTACGACGAACTCTTTTACCACCTCCATAATCGAGAAAATTCCTTAGTCCACTAGTTACTAAGGATAACCTTGACCGTTGTCCTGTGATCCATTCCTAGATCACACTTGTACCCCTTGACTGACTCATGGCTTGGCACACTTCAGGTGCGGTACACAACATAGCATACTTTAGAGCCTACGTCTAAAGCATAGGGGACAACCTTCGTCCTTTCTCTCTATTCTGCCGTGGTCAGGTCTTGAGTCTTACTCAATACTCATACCTTATAACACAGCCAAGAACTCCTTCTTTGCCGATCTATTTTTGAACTCCTTCAAAATTTTGTCATGGTATGTGTTCGTTTGAAAGTACTATTAAGCGATTTTGATCTATCCTTATAGATCTCGATGCTCAATGTTCAAGTAGATTAATCCAGGTTTTTTTATTGAAAAACACTTTTCAAATAACCCTATATGCTTTCCAGAAACTCTACATCATTTTTGATCAACAATAGTCAACAACATATACTCATCAGAAATTCTATAGTGCTCCCACTCACTTCTTTGGAGATACAAGTTTCTCATAAACTTTGTATAAACCCAAAATCTTTGATCATCTCATCAAAGCATACATTCCAACTCCGAGATGCTTACTCCAGTCCTTAGAAGGGTTGATGGAGCTTTGCATACTTGTTAGCATCTTTCAGGATTGTCAAAAACTTCTGGTTTTATCACATACAACCTTTCCTCAAGAAAATCATCGAGGAAACGATGTTTTGACATCCTATCTGCAAGATTTCATAAATAATGCAGTAATTGCTAATATAATTCCAACAGACTCTTAGCATCGCTACGAGTGAGAAAGTCTCATCATAGTCAACTCCTTGGACTTGTCGGAAAACATCTTAACAACAAGGCGAGCTTTCTTAATGGTGATACTTACCATCATTGTTCGTCTTCCTTTTAAAATCCGTATGTACCCAACAGCCTTACGACCATCAAGTAGTTCTTCCAAAGTCTACACTTTGTTTTCATACATGGATCCTCTCTCAGATTTTATGGCATCGAGCCAATTTTCGGAATCCGGGCCCACTATCGCTTCTCCATAACTCGTAGGTTCATTGTTGTCTAGCAACATGACTTCCAAGACAGGATTACGTACCACTCCGAAGTAGTACACATCCTTGTCGTCCTACGAGGTTTAGTAGTGACTTGATCCGAAGTTTCATGATCACTATCATAAGCTTCCACTTCAATTGGTGTAGGTGCCACAGGAACAACTCCCTGTGCCCTGCTAACACCAGTTGAAGTGATGGTTCAATAACCTCATCAAGTCTCCACTATCCTCCCACTCAATTCTTCCAAGAGAAACTTTTCCTCAAGAATGGACCCGATTCAAGAAACAATCCCTATTGCTTTCGGATCTGAGACAGGAGGTATACCCAACTGTTTTGGGTGTCCTATGAAGATGCATTTATCCGCTTTGGGTTCGAGCTTATCAGCCTGAGACTTTTTCACATAAGCGTCGCAACCCCAAACCTTTTAAGAAACGACAGCTTAGGTTTCTCTGAACCATAGTTCATACGGTGTCGACTCAAACGGAATTGCGTGGTGCCCTATTTAAAGCGAATGTGGTTGTCTCTAATGCCTAACCCATAAACTGTAGTGGTAATTCGATAAGAGACATCATGGTATGCACCATATCCAGTAGGGTGCAGTTATGATGTTCGGACACACCATCACACTATGGTGTTCCAGGCGGTATTAGTTGTGAAACAATTTCCACAATGTCTTAACTATGTGCCAAACTCGTAATTCAGATATTCATCTCTATGATCACATCATAGATATTTTTATCCTCTTGTCACGACGATCTTTCAACTTCACCCTGAAATTACTTGAACCTTTCAATAATTCATACTCATGATTCATCAAGTAAATATACTCAGCATCTACTCAAATCATCTGTGAAGTAAGAACATAACGATATCCACTACATGCCTCAGCACTCATTGGACTGCACACATCAAGATGTATTACTTCCAAGAAGTTGCTTTCTTGTTCCATCTTACTGAAAACGAGGCCTTTCAGTCATCTTGCCCATGCGGTATGATTTGCATGTCTCAAGTGATTCAAAATCAAGTGAGCCCAAACGATCCATCTGTATGGAGTTTCTTCATGCATATATACCAATAGGCATGGTTCACATGTCTCAAGTGATTCAAAATCAAGTGAGTCCAAAAATCCATCAACATGGAGCTTCTTCATGCGTTTTATACCATTATGACTCAAATTGCAGTGCCACAAGTATGTGGTACTATCATTACTATCTTATATCTTTTGGCATGAACATGTGTATCACTACGATCGGGATTCAATAAACCATTCATTTTAGGTGCAAGACCATTGAAGGTATTATTCACATAAACAGAGTAACCATTATTCTCCTTAAATGAATAACCGTATTGCGATAAACATAATCCAATCATGTCTATGCTCAACGCAAACACGAAATAACAATTATTTAGGTTTAACACCAATTCCGATGGTAGACGGAGCGTGCGATGCTTGATCACATCAACCTTGGAAACACTTCCAACACATATCGTCATCTCACCTTTAGCTAGTCTCCGCAACCTTTTATTTCGAGTTACTAACGCTTAGCAAACGAACCGGTATTTATTACCCTGGTGCTACTAGGAGTACTAGTAAAGTACACAATAATATGACGTATATCCAAAATACTTCTGTCGACCTTGCTAGCCTTCTCATCTACCAAGTATCTAGGATAGTTCTGCTTCAGTGACCGTTCCCCTTATTACAGAAGCACTTAGTCTCGGGCTTGGGTTCAACTTTGGGTTTCTTCACTAGAGCAGCAACTGATTTGTTGTTTCATGAAGTATCCCTTTCTTGCCCTTGCCCTTTTTGAAACTAGTGGTTTTACTAACCATCAGCAATTGATGCTCCTATTTGATTTCTACTTTCGCGATGTCGCGAATAGCTCAAGGATCATCATATCTATCCCTGATATGTTATAGTTCATCACGAAGCTCTAGTAGCTTGGTGGCAGTGACTTTGGAGAACCATCACCATCTCATTTGGAAGATCAACTCCCACTCGATTCAAGTGATTGTAGTACTCATACAATCTGAGCACATGCTCAGCGATTGAGCTTTTCTCCTTAGTTTGCAGGCTTAGGAAACTTGTCAGAGGTCTCATACCTCTTGACGTGGGCACTAGCCTGAAATCCCAATTTCAGTCCTTTGAACATCTCATATGTTCTGCGAAGTTTCAAAAACGTCTTTGGTGCCTCAATTCTAAACCATTTAGCATTACGCACTGAACTATCATGTAGTCATCAAAACGTGTATGTCAGATGTTCACAACATCCACAACCGACGCTCGAGGTTTAGCTCACTGAGCGGTGCATTAAGGACATAATCCTTCTGCGTAGCAATGAGGACAATCCTCAGTTTACGGACCCAGTCCGCATAATTGCTACTATCAACTTTCAACTAAATTTTCTCTAGGAACATATCTAAAACAGTAGAACCAAAGCATGAGCTACGACATAATTTGCAAGGACCTATTGACTATGTTCATAATAATTAAGTTCATATAATCAAATTATTCAATGAACTCCGTCTTAGATAGACATTCCTCTAGTCATTTAAGTGATACATGATCCGAGTCAACTAGGCCGTGTCCGATCATCACGTGAGACGGACTAGTCATCATCAGTGAACATCTTCATGTTGATCGTATCTTCTATACGACTCATGTTCGACCTTTCGGTCTTCCGTGTTCCGAGGCCATGTCTGTACATGCTAGGCTCGTCAAGTTAACCTAAGTGTATTGTGTGTGTAAATCTGGCTTACACCCGTTGTATGCGAATGTTAGAACCTATCACACCCGATCATCACGTGGTGCTTCGGAACAATGAACCTTAGCAACGGTGCACAATTAGGGGGAACACTTTCTTGAAATTTTAGTGAGGGATCATCTTATTTATGCTACCGTCGTTCTAAGCAAATAAGATGTAAACATGACAAACATCACATGCAAATCATAAAGTGACATGATATGGCCAATATCATCTTGCGCCTTTGATCTCCATCTTCGAGGCGCGGCATGAACACCGTCGTCACCGGCATGACACCATGATCTCCATCATCATGATCTCCATAATCGTGTCTTCATGAAGTTGCCTCGCCAACTATTACTTCTACTACTATGGCTAACGGTTAGCAATAAAGTAAAGTAATTACATGGCGTTTTCATTGACACGCAGGTCATAAATAAATTAAGACAACTCCTATGGCTCCTGCCGGTTGTCATACTCATCGACATGCAAGTCGTGATTCCTATTACAAGAACATGATCAATCTCATACATCACATATATCTTTCATCACATCCTTTTTGGCCATATCACATCACACGACATATGCTGCAAAAACAAGTTAGACGTCCTCTAATTGTTGTTGCAAATTTTTACGTGGCTGCTATAGGTTTCTTAGCAAGAACGTTCCTTACCTACGCCAAAACCACAACGTGATATGCCAATTTCTATTTACCCTTCATAAGTACCCTTTTCATCGAATCCGATCCGACTAAAGTGGGAGAGACAGACACCCGCTAGCCACCTTATGCAACTAGTGCATGTCAGTCGGTGGAACCCGTCTCACGTAAGAGTACGTGTAAGGTCGGTCCGGGCCGCTTCATCCCACAATGCCGCTGAATCAAGATAAGACTAGTAACGGCAAGTAAAATGACAAAATCGACGCCCACAACAACTTGTGTTCTACTCGTGCATAGAAACTACGCATAGACCTAGCTCATGATGCCACTGTTGGGGAACGTAGCAGAAATTCAAAATTTTCCTACGTGTCACCAAGATCAATCTATGGAGTAATCTAGCAATGAGGGGAAAGGGAGTGCATCTACATACCCTTGTAGATCGCTAAGCGGAAGCGTTCAAGAGAACGGGGTTGATGGAGTCGTACTCGTCGTGATCCAAATCACCGATGATCCTAGCGCCGAACGGACGGCACCTCCGCGTTCAACACACGTACAGAGCGGAGACGTCTCCTCCTTCTTGATCCAGCAAGGGGGAGGAGAAGTTGATGGAGATCCAGCAGCACGACGGCGTGGTGGTGGAAGTAGCGGGATCCCGGCAGGGCTTCACCAAGCACAAGCGGGGAGGAAGAGGTGTCATGGGAGGGAGGGAGGGAGGCGCCAGGGCTTCAGGTGCGGCTGCCCTCCCTCTCCTCCACTATATATAGGGGCCTAGGGGGTGCGCCGACCCCTTGTAGATCCCATCTAGGGAGGGGGGCGGCAGCCCTAGGGGTGGCTTGGCCTCCAAGCCAAGTGGAGGCGCCCCCAGCCCTTAGGGTTTCCAACCCTAGGCGCATGGGAGGCCCAGGGGGGGCGCACCAGCCCACCAGGGGCTGGTTCCCATGCCCCTTCAGCCCATGGGGCCCTCCGGGATAGGTGCCCCCACCCGGTGGACCCTCGGGACCCTTCCGGTGGTCCCGGTACAATACCGATGACCCCCGAAACCCTCCTGGTGGCCGAAACTGGACTTCCTATATATAAATCTTTACCTCCGGACCATTCCGGAACTCCTCGCAACGTCCGAGATCTCATCCGGGACTCCAAACAACTTTCAGTTTACCGCATACTAATATCTCTACAACTCTAGCGTCACCGAACCTTAAGTGTGTAGACCCTACGGGTTCGGGAGACATGTAGACATGACGGAGACAACTCTCCGGTCAATAACCAACAGCGGGATCTGAATACCCATGTTGGTTCCCACATGCTCCACGATGATCTCATCGGATGAACCACGATGTCGAGGATTCAATCAATCCCGTATTCAATTCCCTTTGTCTATCGGTACGATACTTGCCCGAGATTCGATTGTCGGTATCCCGATACCTCATTCAATATCGTTACCGGCAAGTCTCTTTACTCGTTCCGTAACACATCATCCCGTGATCAACTCCTTGGTCACATTGTGCACATTATGATGATGTCCTACCGAGTGGGCCCAGAGATACCTCTCTGTTACACGGAGTGACAAATCCCAGTCTCGATTCGTGCCAGCCCAACAGACACTTTCGGAGATACCCGCAGTGCACCTTTATAGCCACCGAGTTACGTTGTGACGTTTGGTACACCCAAAGCATTCGTACGGTATCCGGGAGTTGCGCAATCTCATGGTCTAAGGAAATGATACTTGACATTAGAAAAGCTTTAGCATACGAACTACACGATCTTGTGCTAGGCTTAGGATTGGGTCTTGTCCATCACATCATTCTCCTAATGATGTGATCCCGTTATGAATGACATCCAATGTCCATGGTCAAGAAACCGTAACCATCTATTGATCAACGAGCTAGTCAACTAGAGGCTTACTAGGGACATGGTGTTGTCTATGTATCCACACATGTATCTGAGTTTCCTATCAATACAATTCTAGCATGGATAATAAACGATTATCATGAACAAGGAAATATAATAATAACTAATTTATTATTGCCTCTAGGGCATATTTCCAACAATATGTGGGCGCCGAGATGAGCAGTGGGAGATGATCAGCACCAGGATGGAGAGGTCCATTGCAGCCTTCATCCAGGAGTTAAATCATCACATTCGTCGCCAGGAGAACCAGATGTGTGCAAGCATGATAGATCTGAAGAAGTTGATGACTAGGAACATGGAGCTGGAAGAGGAACTCAAGTCTACACTCGACGGATATGCGGAGGAAATCACCGTACTAGTGGAGATGAATGACGACCTGACAAGGAAGCTAGGAGTATTCATGGGAGACCCTGCGCCAGGAGGAGATGATGACCACCCCAAGGACTACATCATCATCGACGACACCGACTCCGACCCCAGTGAGGATGATTATGAAGACGAAGCTGGAGCAAATATCATGGAGTCTTCTACGTATCAAAATTTCTAGTAGACCACCATATTATTAGTAGTATTCCCCCATGTATATATTAGTAGTCCGAGCATTGTAACTATAGTTAGATCGATTGTATGCCCTTGATTGATATTGTTTTTGAGTGATATTGATTGTGTTTATCTCATGTGCATATGGGTAGTGCTTTCTCATTATACCTCATTCTATTCTAATCTCCCCCTCTAAAAACCCACCAGATGCCTCAGAGACGTGACCTCGGATTTGCCTTCCCACCGGAGCTCACTCAGTTGATCCAATAGTAGAATACTCTGATGCAGTTTCTAGTCCAGAATCAAGGAAACAACAATAACAACAACCCACACCCACCACCTCCAGTTGACAACTTAGCCCGTTTTCTAAGGTTACAACCACCGGTGTTTTCCAGTAGCACCGAGCCCATAGTTGCGGATGACTGGCTACGCAGGATTGGAAGGGAGTTAACCACTGCATGTTGCACAGATGCTGAGAAGGTGCATTTTGCCGCAAACCAATTGGATGGACCGGCAGCCGCATGGTGGGAGAATTACACAGCCACCTTCCCCATAGCCAACGTTACTTGGGAGCAGTTTCAGCAAGCATTCCGCACTGCTCATGTCTCAACTGGAGCTATGAGCATGAAGAAGCGTGAGTTTCGCAACTTACGCTAGGGCAACCGTACTGCAGGGCAGTACATGCACTACAAAAAAAAGACACATCCGTGACATTTTGGGCCGAACGGAAATTTTTTCTGTCATACATATGACACTTCTATGACGATAATTGTGACAAAACCCGGTATCATCATAGATGTGGTGGGCTCCTACTTTTATGACAAAAAATCATGACAGAAAATGGGCTTTTCGTCCTGGGCGGGCCGGAGACGCAGCTGCATGACAATCTTTGGGCCGCCCATGATGGAAAAAACCGTGGTAGAAGCGAGGGCGAGGAAAATTTCGGGGAGTTCCCGGTTACGGTGGGAGGTCGGGGGCCGAGCGATGCGCGTTTCTCTCGTACACGTACGCGTGTGTGTGCGAGGTGTTGGCTCTAACTGAACCCGAGCGAGGCGTTGGGCTCTAACTGAACCCGAGCAATTGCACTGCAGGCTACGCGTTACTGAACCCGAGCGATCGATCAATGGCTGTTAACTGAACCCGATTGAGCGATTCCTTCGCTACTGCTGCTAACTGAAGCCGATCAATGCTACCTCTGGATGAACAGTGAGCGTTGCCCGGGGGGGGGGGGTTGGATGAACAGTTCCCGATGGGGGTGGATGAACAGGATCCCGTGGTGTTGCCTCTGGATGAACAGGACCCCGATCGATCAAGCCGGTTGGGGCTGGATGAACAGGACCCCGTGGAGGGCTGGATGAACAGGACCACCCCGTGGAGGGCAGGATGAACAGTAGACGGTGGAGGGCAGGATGAACAGTAGACGGTGGAGGGGTGGTTCAACAGGAGCCCGTGGAGATGGCTGGTTGAACAGTAGCTGGTGGAGTAGCGCGCGGTGGAGGCTGGATGAACAGGAGCCCGTGGATGAACAGTGCAGGTGGAGGCTGGAGGAGGTCGACAGTGGATGAACAGTAGCTCGTGGAGGCTGGAGGGGGTCGACGGTGGAGATGAATAATATCCCGTGGAGTCCCGTTTTGCGGTACGCCACACCCCTCCCGATGAAGAGGACCCCCGTTTCGACCGTAGCGCTCCAACACAAGTCTGTTTCGTCCGTTTTGCGATACGCCACACCCCTCCCGATCAACAGGACCCCTGTTTCGACCGTAGGAGGTCCGTTTCCTCCGTTTTGTGGTACGCGAGACCCCTCCCGATCAACAGGACCCCGTTCCGAACGTAGGAGGTCTGTTTCCTTCGTTGTGCGGTACGCCAGGCCTCGTTTCCATCGCCTGTTCCGTCCAAGCCCTCCCGATGAACACGACCACGCATTCCATTCCGACCCAGCCGGTTGGCTCCCACGCGTTCCGTTGCCTCCCCATGAACACGACACATTCCGTTGCCTCCCCATGAACACAACTACGACGCTGTTTCTCCGTTCCGACCCAACCATGTACACGAGCCCTGGCCGTACGTATGCGCGAGTAGGCGTTCGAGACCCCGCCCGTATGTACACATACGTGGCCGTATTTTCTTTCTTGCACCCTGGCCGCTGTACGTACGTGTACATGCTACGTGCGCGCCTCTACTACGACACGTGCGCGCCTCTACATCGACCAGTATGTACGTACATGTCGCGACCAGAATGACAACGCTACGTACGCTTCGACCAGGTGGGTCCCGACTGTCAGGCACTTCCTTGCCTGCGAAAATGTAGCTGGTGGGTCCCAGCAGTCAGGGGGCGAATTGTTTTTTTTTTCCCGGACGCACTTCCTTGCATGCGAAGATGTAGCTGGTGGGTCCCAGCAGTCAGGGGGAAACGTTTTTTTCGCGAAATACGGTGGCCCTTCCGGTGGGTCCCGCTGTCAGGTGGAGGAATAATTATTTTGCACGTAATAAGGAGGCACTTCCTTGCTGCGGCCATGGACCCAGCTGTCAGCCTCTCCACGAACAGTCCACGTCCGATGGAAGTCGTTCCTTGACCACGTTGACCACGCCGCGCCGAGAGCACCAGGTAGGTGGACGACGGCGAGGCCTAGGAAGGGGACAATGCGGAGCCAGGGAAGACGCGGCAGTGGATGCCCACGCGTAGAGGAGTATGATGGTTCACTGGTTCGCTGCGGTGTGAGGCTGCCATCGCCGCAGAATAACAGGGGGTGTGGGTGAGTAGAGGGATGCCCTGACCAGCGGTGGGAGTAGTAGGGGGCGGTGAGGCCTCCGCCGCATCGCAGCCGGCCACGGGAGGCAGGAGCACGAGGCACGACAGGCGCTGGTTTGGGCGGCTGGAGCAAGAAGACCAGAGGTTGAAGAAGCACTACGGCCATTGGATGGACATCGTACGGTCACTGGAGCTAGAATCGTGCATATTGACTAAGTTGACAAAGCCCTCCATCCCCGTCAACTTAGTAGGCCCACAAGTCATCTTGCCACTATACTGGGTCCCAGCTAACAGGGGGAGTATTCATTATTTTTGTGTGTAATAAGGAGGTACTTCCTTGCGTGCGAAGATATAGCTGGTGGGTCCGAGCTATCAGCGGCGGTAACATTTTTTCGCAAAATACAGAGGCCCTTTCGGTGGGTCCTTGATGTTAGGTGGAGGAATCATTATTTTGCGCGTAATAAGGAGGCATTTCCTTGTGTGTGGCCGTGGACCCAGCTGTCGGCCTCTCCACGTAAAGTCCACTTCAGATGCATGTCGGTCATTGACCACGTTGACCAGGCCGCGCCGAGAGCACCAGGGCGGTGGACGACGGCGAGGCCTAGGAAGGGAACGACACGGAGGCAGGGAAGACTCGGTAGTTGTTTCCCACGCGGAGGGGAGTATGACTGTATGAGGGTTTACTGGTTTGTCTGCCATCGCCAGAGAATAACAGCAGGTGTGGGTGAGTAGAGGGATGGCTAGGCCAGCGATGGGAGTAGGGTGGGGCGGTGAGGCCTGCGCGGCAGCAGAGCCGGCCGCCGGGAGGAGGGAGCAGGCAGTCCCGCCGGCACCTGTTTGAGCGGCTGGAGCAGGAAGAGCAGAGATTGACAAAGCACGACGGCCGTTGGATGGCCATCCAACAGTCACTGCTTGTGCGTCAACCTTTTTTTAGGAAAGCCTCAAATTTGTGGAAAACAGCATACATCCCATCTGCCATTATTTCTAATAATTTACAGCCCATTTGCTAATTATTAAGGTTTTTTTGGAGCCCATATTCTTTTTGTTAGCATTACAGCCCATATTGTGGCCATGGTTAAAAAATTATACGGAATTTTGCATATTTCGGTGCGGTCCGAACTGTTTTTAATCCCGAAATTTCGACTCACATTCAAACTGATTTAAAAAATAAATGTATACCAATATAAAATCCAACAAATTCTCCACACATAAAAATTATTGTAATTTCAAATCTCGAAATGAAAAAAAAGATATTTGAAACTAATTGCCGGTTTGATGTGTTTTAAAAATGTACAGCTCATTTCTCATTACTGATGGGCCATTTTCTCGGCCAACCGAATGAAAGCTCTCCTCGTCTTGAAAGATTTGCAGCCCAACAGGCTTGACAAAGCGACTTACTTGGCAAATCACAAAAAACTAGGCTGTGGCCGTGGACCCAACTGTTAGCCTCTCCACGTATAGTACTCTTCCGATGGAATGTCGTTGACCACGTTGACCACGCCGCGCCGAGAGCACCAAGGCGGTGGACAACGGCGAGGCCTAGGAAGGGGATGACGCAGAGCCGGGGAAGACGCGACAGTGGATGCCCACGCGGAGAGGAGTACGATGGTTCACTGGTTCGGCTGCGGTGTGAGGCTGCCGTCGCCGCAGGGCCTGGCTAGCAGTGGGAGTAGTAGGGGGCGATGAGGCCTCATCGGCAGCACAACCAGCCATTGGAGGCAGGAGCAGGCGGTCTCCCCGGCGCTGGTTTGGGCGGCTGGTGCAAGAAGAGCAGCGATTGAAGAAGCAGCAAGACCGTTCGATTCAAATCCAACGGTTACTGCTGCTAGAATCGTTTGTTGACTAAGTTGACAAGCCCTGCGTACGCGTCAACTTAGTAGGCCCACAGGTCAGCCTCCCAACCGGTGCGCCCCAGATGACAGTGGGAGGAATCATTTTTTTCGCGTAATAAGGAGGCAGTTGATTGCATGCGGCCAGGCCAGCGGAGGGAGTAGGGTGGGCCGGAGAAGCCTGCGCGGCATCACAGCGGGCCACAAGAGGAGGGAGCAGGCAGTCCCGCCGGCGCTAGTTTAGGCGGTTGGAGCAGGAAGATCAGAGATTGAAGAAGCACGTCGGCCGTTGGATGGACATCCAACACTAACTGCTGCTAGAATCGTGTGTTCACTGACAAAGCCTTGCGTAAATAAGTCAGCCTCAAAATTTGTGGCGTGTACAGCTCATTTGCTATTATTTTTATAATTTTTACTCATTTTCTAATTCATATGGAATTTATTGCAGCCCGTTTTCCATTTTTAGAATTGCTGGCCATTTTCTGGTCAGTACCAGGGTCAAAAAATTAACTAAATATGTGGGAAATTTTGAAAATTCGCAAATTTTTGCTGGGGACCGAAATATTCTTAATCCAAAAATTAATAGCCATACTAAAACAAATTTAAAAATAAATTAATACTATGTCATGTTAAATCCAATGAAATACGTATAAGATATCAGTGAAGACCAAAAACAAAAAAAGAAACTTATATCCCATTTGCTATAATTTTTTTGAAATTTTCAACCCCTTTTGATATTACTTTTAACAGACATTGACCATACTCTTAAGCCAGGCCAGAATGCATCCCTCCTCGTCTCGAAAGATTTGCAGCCCAGTAATTCGGAGAAAACAAATAGGCCTAGCTTGGGTATTCTTCAAAAACAAATACTGGGCTACCTATTTTCCCAAAGAAGTGGTGCATGAGCATTTAGCTTTATTTATTTGCTTATTTATGTTTAGGGGACCATGAGCATGTACCTGGGCCGGATTCATGTGAGAGCCTCCCTTCCAGTTAATTATGGGCTTCTCTATTGGGCCTTCATCAGTGTGCTGCATGTTATCAACAAGTGGAAAATGTGTTCCGAGTTTCAAAAAAATGTGTTCCGTATGATAAATAGTATGCGCTACGTACGGTACGGGGCACTAAAGGATTGAACCGTGCAACGACTTCCAAAACATTGTGTTTGTCGTTCTAACAACACATTTATTCAACCAGCAGACGAAATATACTACTAATTGTACATTGAAAACAGGAGCAGCAGCAACCAGGGCTGGGGGTGCAACAGAAGCAGTAAGCAGGCCAGAAGAGTGAAGACGCAGCTCTCTCTTCCAAACCAAACATCATCCATCATTACAAAAGGGCTACCAAAAAAGAACAAGTGTATGCATCAAACTAAATAAGGATCCTACTACACCAAGTGTACGCATCTAACTAACTGGCTCAGTTAGACGTTACTATTTATTAACCTGTGGAGATTGGCTGACGGCTTGAACCAGATGGGTGCCTGACGGGGGAAACTCCATCTAGCAGGTCGAAGTCTGATACTTGCGACCCTCTCTCCCACTTTGGGCTGCTGAGCGTGGCGGCACATATCAGGGTATGGTGCATGCAGAGACGCATGGTACGCTGTGTATACACAGTTTTGCCTGATGAAGGAAACCGCGCTGCCATCATGATCCTTGCCGTCGGTTATCTCCTGGTTAATCGAATAATTCAGTCCGACAAACAGAGAGCGTGTACCAAGGCTACTTACCAGCCTCCAGTCAAAAATTCCTGAAGGCCCAGAGAAGCTGGGATCCTGCTCAAAGACCTTGCAGTGACTGTGATTGTATTCCGCGAAACAACACATCCGGTACGTGCGAACGATCATCAATCTTTCGCCGTCGTCTGATCGAGCCAGGAACCACCTGCAACTGCCATGCCGCTTTTCTTTGAAAGGTTCTGGGATTAGGGAGGGTAGGGACACCAGGCGGCCTACAACATCATATCAAGTTGGACTCAAATAAAAAAGGGCTCTTGGTTTAGTCAATCTTAAGAACAACATGTTATGAGCATGAATATTTTTTCAGCAAATGTTGACAGTAATATAAGCAAGCCATCATGATATCATAGGAAAGTAACATACTGCTGTAATAGCCGTTTGTAGCGATGACTGGAGTAGGCCAGCAATACGTCCAGCCATAGAAGGAGTCGACAGCGTAAATGAAGCCCTTGTGTTCAATGGCATCAGAGAACCATGGAGGATGTATGATCCTGCGATGGACGTGCAGATTTATCCACTTACCGCAGTGACCTGTCAGATAGGCGAGACCGCGGTTGAAGAACGCAATTAGCCCGAAGTCTTTATAATTCGCAGATCTTGTGGGCACTTGGCATATTACAACCTTGAGCAAATCAAACTTGGTATCATGTTGGCTACTGTAAGATTCCGAGTATTCTGGGCCGCGGTGCCAAAGCGGTGAAGTGTTAATCGAAGGAAGGGGGATCAATCACCAGGTGTAGACCTCCACGAGCATCCAGCTACCGCGACCGTCGACGAGCACCATCCAAGACATGTTCATGCCGACCCAGTACATACCGTTAATGTAGTTGAGGCTGACGGGGATCGGATCACAGTCAAGGGGGTTGATGCTCGCCACCCTATGATCGTTATGCTGCATGACACGCCGTTTCTGAAGATCAGGCGGCATTAGCAAGCAAGGAGCTGGCTTAAAAAGCTCCGACCTGAGGGCTTTGAGTAAACGGTACAGCCCCGACGAGCACGCGGCGAGCGGCATGGTACTGAGATTGTCCACACGCGAAACAATGAGCTTGATTACCTCTGTGGGGAGCGAATTCCAGCCACTCTTTCGGCGGACGCTGCTCGGTTCTGCCATTGTTAGAGCTTGGGTTTCGGACGAGGGGGAGGAGGCGCCTTAGCGGGGATGGAAGGTTGGACGGGATTATGTGCGGACAAAGATGGAGAAGCGAATATGTGCTGCGGGAAGTGGACAGGTGATGATGACTACAGCACGCCGCTTGACTTACGAGACACATACCAGTAGCGTAGGTCATGTCGATGCCAGACAACTTGCTTGAGTGATCACAGTAATGGTACTCCCTACAATGATATGCCCTAACTTGCTTGAGTAGAGTAGTAGAGTAGGACTCTGCTCTACTACTAGCACCGGAGGAGTAGTATATTCTAATCTAAAATAGTTACAAACTTCAATGCCCGAGCGTGGAACGACTACGAACCATGCTCAAAGACAGTGTCTACGTGGTGTTTGGACATGGGCGACAACCTCAATGCCAACGGTGCTGCTCCCGTTGCACCGTATGTGTTTCTGTCCTTCCTATTCGAAATCGTGGTAGAATTCATGTTTCTACTCTGTATCCTACTTCTATGCTAGTCCACATGATTAGTTGCGAACGATGACTTCTTCCCCGACCTCGGCAACCTCATCCTCGACGACATGGGCGACAACGTCAACGCCGGCAACCAGTGAGATACAGGGTGTAGGAAGCGGTTTGAGAATTTGCATGCCTTTCCAACCAGTGAGATACTCCATACAAAGTATGACAGAGAAATAACCACAGAGAAGAAGCTAAAAGTAAACAATCAAACGAGCATTTTTGCATTTGTTTTGCATTGAATCGTTTCACAAGCTTGACTAGTGTTGTTTTTCTACTTTTACAAAAACCGCATCATAATGTTAAAACGTGCATTTGCCCGTACATAAGTAATAGTAGTACTCCCTCCGTCTAGGTGTATAAGTCTTCCCTCCTTCTTGGTCACGGTGCACAACCGAAGATGACTTATTGACCTCGACGGAGGGAGTAGCACAATCTGCAAGCATATATCGAGAGAGACGTGTAGTGCGATAGTATATAGTAAAGTTTGTGCTATATGCACATACTTGCAAAATGCGTATGAATACACAAGGTTTCCAAACTTTCCCTTGTACATACTTAATTAAGGACGCTAAAAATTCCTGAACGTTCGGGATTTATCATTTGCGTCCCAAAACTAATGAGATCGCCTTACGAAACAAAAATTATACTCCTCCTAAAAGCCACGGCGCTCGCAGGAGCGCTTGCGGCGCGCCACGAGTGCCCTGGTGCGAGTCCGTTTCCCAGCGCGCCGACACAACGCCTTTTCCTCAGCCTCGCAACTCGCGAGGTGCTGATTGGAGGCTTGCCGGCGGGCGAGCACGATCTCACCGGTGTGGTGATCCGGTGCCAACAGGTACTCCTCCTTGCTGGAAGCGTGCACCCGGTCCACGTACCGCCAAGCGTAGATGAGGTGTGTGGGCCCGACTGCACTCAGGGCGTCGGCATGGGCGTCCTCCGCCACCCTCACGGCCCTCGCACGAGCCTTCTACCAAAGAGCCAATTGCGTGACTCTCTCGGACGCGACATAGGCCTCCCAGGCAGCTTGTTCCACGGTGCGCTTCTCTTCCTCGGCCTTCTTCTCTGCCTCTATTTTGGTGCGCTCTGCTGGAGGCAAAGCCTCCCACAAGGCGACATCCATTTCTTTCCAAAGCTCCTCAAGGGTGGGGGGCTCGGCGGGCGGCGTGGCGTTCTCCTCGTAGCGGGGAGCCGACGCGTCCTCCGACGCACGTGCTGGCAAGATTGGGAACGCCGACGCATCCACCTCGACGCGTCGCGGCGAGGAGCGGAACGCCGACGCGTCCTCCTCGACTAGTGGCATCGAGGAACGGAACGACAACACATCGCACAGCGGCAAGGAGTGGAACACCGACGCGTCCTCCTCGACTAGTGGCGGCGAGGAACGGAACGGCGATGCGTGACCGTCCGCGCGGTGCAGCGAGGGGCTCCTAGGGCTTGGGAGGGGCGATGCCATGGTTGTCGACGTGAGAGGGAGGGGAGGAGATAGCGATGAACGTGAACGTGAGGGGGAGGAGATAGCGATGTCGTGGGAGGCGCATTATTTATAGTGAGCAATGGCACACCTACGTAAGATATGGACTGAGCTGCACTGACTTAACTGCCAGTCCAGTTGCGTCACTGACATGTGGGCCAGACCCCTGTTGGGCCCATATGTCCATGACCGAATGCACCTGCAGTTAAGTAACAGCTATGTGGGCATATTTGTTGGAGTAAATTACGGGGGAGCGAAGGGGTGGAAATATTGCTGGTCACAATGGATTGGACGAGCGTGGGGGAGGAGAGTCATGCATGCAGATTTTTTCACACGGGGTGGAGTGATGGGACCGCCAGAGGGAGAAGGAGAGTTTGGCAGGCATATTGTTTTCACACATGGAGAGGAAAAAATTTGAAGATGAATGGGCTTCCTGCAGGTATGGGGAACGGTGCATAATAAGTCATCTTGCATGTCGGGCTAGGTATAGTCTCAAGTCATTAAAAACAAACACGCCCCACACATGTTCATATTTCAAGGTGCACTAAATTATTGCATGCGATGATTAAGGCTGGCCATAATGGTGGTATCTTAGCTGGTATCATGCACACGGGAATAGCAAACATGCTGATGTGGCAAAGAATTAAAGAAGAGAGGGAGGTTAGAGTAACTAGAGTTCATGCATGCATTGGTAAACACATTTTTTTGTGGAGAACGACAGCACTAGTTGAGTACTTTTGCAGACTTCAAAAACTATTCCACAATGTGTCAACATTCACAATGTCAAATCAATATTTTTACACTCATTATAAAACGTAGTTCTTATACTCCCTCCTTCCATCTATATAGGGCCTAATGCATTTTTTGAGGCTAACTTTGACCAAATATTAGAGCAATAATATATGACATGCAACTTACACAAAGCACATCATCAAATTCGTATGTGAAAGGAGCTTTCAATGATATAATTTTCACATTATGCATGTCATGTAGTATTAATTTTATCAATAGTCAAAGGCGGTCTTGAAAAACACATTAGGCCCTATATAGATGGAAGGAGGGAGTACTCATTATAATCAGTACTCCCTCTGTCTAGGTGAGCAAGTCATCTTAGATTGTGCACTGTGACCAAGGAGGAGGGGAAAACGAGAGATCTTAATGTTTATTTGCTAATTAATAGCATTGCATGCAATGAACTAACCACTGCATGTCGTGTTTGGTAGTCTCAAGTCATTAAAAGCATGCACACCCACATCTCCTATTGGTTGATATGTCAAGAAACAAGAAACGAGGTAGAAGTTAATGCACCGCGCCTAAGTGTTTTGGGAGTATTGTAGATATTGATATTTTTAGTATAAATTTGGTCGTGGGATTTCATTGATGCCTTACAAAGCGTTGACATGTCTGCTATGCGTGACCTGAAGATGAAAGCGTTGAGCATCTCGAAGTTGATCAACAATATTCAATTGTCAAAGATTAGCCGTTCGGCCAATAAGGTGGCACAACAAGTCAAGACCATGCTACCAGTGCGAGCACAACAAGTCAAGACCATGCGTAAATTAATTATATTTTAGTCATTTTTTGTGTTCTAAAATGCCTGCCGGCTCGCAGAAGGACGTGTTGCCGGCACACGCGCGGATTCAATGAAGGCAGGCGGGGCAGTCTTAAGCTGGTTGCACGCGCAGAGGAGGCGTGCTCAGCCGGGCCTGCAGCGAGTGCGGCCCTCTTGGCCGGCGCGCCGGTTCAATGCCTGCGCTATGAGAGGTCGCGTCCATGTCAAAGCAATCACTCCCTCCAGTCCTTTTTTGTTTGGGTATTAAAAAAATCTCGTTTTCCATTCACATTTTACAAGTAAAGTTCGTGGACAAACTTTGACCCAAAGTACGATGGGGACTAGTAAACCAGAATGGAGGTAGTAGTCTTTTTTAATCGAAGAAGGGTTTCCCCTTCCGATTTTCATTAAAGAAACCAGCATCTAAATCTAAACCATAGTATTTGCCCTAGAACTACTAGGTTCAACATCTCGCAACATAAACCCATAAAACCTCCATCGCAAAAAAAACAAACCACACAACCATACGCCAAGGAGGTACGTAGTACTATGAATTCCGTTTTCGCTCCATACCAATCGTTCTAAAAACTACTTACTACTTATAACGCGCCATTGACAACCGGAACTCTTAACCCCGCTAAAAACGATATTTTAAACGTGGTTACTCGATCTGTGGCAACTGGCGAGCCACCGCGCTCCAAGTCGTTCACCCGTGGTCCCGACCATCAACTCCTACGGATCAAATTATCACGCGAGCTGACTATTCCTACAAAGGTGCTCCACCACGTACCTGGTACCTGCGAATGCAGCAATCGTGCCCCTAGGGTTTTAGGGTTTATTTGTTAACATCGCCTTTACATAACACTCATGTGTGCGAGACAGCGAGAGGCCGACTGCATGCGTGCGACTCTTCTCTTCGTATATGTACTCCACCATTTGTCTGGTGTCCAAAAAATTATAATAACTACTAGCAATGTGCCAATGCGTTGCCACACGATCAAAGTAGATTAATACAGTGGCGGAGCTAGATGCAGACTACGCCTGGGGCTGTGCTATGTTGAGTGATAAACTTCTATGATTTTCTATGCTTTGCATGAAGAAATTACAAAGGAAGTTGTTTCTAGGCCTGGGGCTATAGCCCTAGCTGCCCCAGGCCTGTCTCCGCCACTGGATTAATACATATTCACCGATTTGATAGAAAAAAGTCTAGCTTTGAAATACGTATATCACTAAAAATATGTTATGTTTCACTCAAAATATATTCCTTTGGCGGTTTTGATGAGATAAGGGAGGAATGTTGTTGGTTTCAAGATTCGAGAAGTGGTATATGTCTAATTTCTACTCTTACTAGCAAGATGTCCATGCGTTGCACGGAACATCAAGATCTTGTGGGAGAAAAGGATGAACGAGGGAAGGCCTTATATGCAAATGTGGTGAAGAGTGCGGGTAAATTGCCATATTTTCCTTCCTATCCGTCAGATATAAATCAGACGACCTACATTGCAGGATGGCAGGCCCACCATCATCACCAACTCTATTTTTTATCCCTACTCTTATAATAAGCATTGTCGGTGATGATCGTGTGCCTGCCATCCTGCAATATAGGCCGTCCAATCTATATCTGACGGATAGGAAGGAAACTATGGCAATTTTGCAAAAAGATACCCACACCCCTCTCCACATTTGTAAATAAGGCCTTCCCTTGTTTATCCTTTTCCCCCACAAGATAAACTACTCATACAAATGCATCTTGATGTTCCGTGCAATGCATGGGCATCTTGCTAGTTGTTGCAAAAAGCCCATGTGTGTGAGAGAGAGAGGGCGAGTGGAGGAGGACGGAGTGCATGTGTGACAAAGACACAAGGAGTGTGTGTGCAATAGGTATCAGCGTAAAATGAGGCGATAGTGTGTGTGTGCACAATCGAGAGGGCGTGTCTCAAGAAGGGAAGAAAAATCTACATAGATACAAGGAGCGGGAGAGAGACATGTATGCGATGGTGGAAGCACGAGTGTGCGGGTGTATAAACCTATCTAGAGGCTAGCTAGTCGATAAATGTTTGTGAGAGAAATACGAGTTGGGGTGCGAAAGCGAGAGTTTTGTGTGTGTGAGAGAGAGACGGTAGTCGGGAAGGGGAGTGGAAGTAGGAGTTGTGCGTGTGTGTCTGAGAGAGAGAGAGAGAGAGAGAGAGAGAGAGGAGACGATAGTCGGGGTTGTCTGATCGGTAAACAAATGAATAATGTCAGTCTGGGATGGAGACGAAAAGGAGACCGCAACAAATGTTGTGTGTACATGAGAGATAGAGAGACTAATTTTAGTGGTATGAGTCATATGTAGAGACATATAGGGTGTGTGAGAGAATCCCATAGAGAGAAAGACAAAGTGAAAGACGAGTGGAGACTGTGTGTTTGGCGGTGAAAAAGAAAGCTTAGGTACTGAGTGATACCAGAGAACAGTAGAGACGTGAGAGATAATGAAAAGCGTGTAATTTATAATGATAGGGAGAGTGTGACACTTCTCAAGGGAGACATCGAGAGACCATGTTTGCGAGGATAGGAGCAACATGAAGTGAGCGTGCGGGTGAGCTGGAGAAAAGAGAGTGATAGCTACCTGAAGGAGCATGCATGCGAGAGAGATGGGCGTGAAAGGAGTGAACAAAAAAGGGATTCAAATATTTGAATTCGAGATGATGGTACATGTAATCCATTCTCGAACCAAAATTGATCTATCAAACATGCATACTCATATGAATTCACGCACATCTATGTTATTTAATATGTAGATATTACTGATCCATACATTTTAGTAGAACATAATTTGGTTAATTTTTTTTGAATTCAACCTTAAGATTTCGAGATCGTTGTATTTGTAAATCATATTATACATATAAAGGAGCATAATTCTTTGTTGTGCTTTTGAAAGTATATATATATAAAAAATGATGTATATAGAATGTAATTCCAATTGAAAATGGATCCCGCCCGAAAAAAATATAGAATACAAACGGGATTCGAATTGAGTTGGCACGGTAAACGTGCACTCTGCAAAATTTGAACGAAGCGGGGAAAGTCGCAGTAACTACCCAAACCAAAATCTGCGAGATGGAAATCACCACTGCATATCCCTGCCACGCAAAGCCTATATGCTGGATTTCTATAAGTTTCGATAGGGGTAGGTTTGTAATTTCACCCAAACGTGACGTAACCGCCTCTCACCCGGATTCATACACGGTGGGCGCCAAAACAAAGTGTGTCCTCGGCCGAAATCGACTCCCTCCCCGATTCATATTCATACATGGTGGGCTCCAAAAACAAACTCTCGTTGGCAAATATTCGGTGTATGCGAGATTACCGTCCTATCCCCAACCGACTAGTGTTGCTGTGATGTAGTAGAAATTTGAAACGGGGGCTAAGTTTGTAAATTTCCTCGCATTTGAGACAAGCGCGCCCTGAATACATGGTTCCCCCCTTCCTCTGTACCTCCCTTTTCCCCATTCATACTCCGTGGGCGCCAAAACACCCTCTCCACCCCACCCTCCTCCGTCCGCCGCCGTCCGCCACCCCATCCACCGCCGTCCTCCTCCACCATGCCGGAGCTGATACCCTGACGCCACCGTCTATTACAAGAGATCGACCTCTCTCATCCACGGCTTCGGACCGAGATCCTTGCATCCCGTCCTCTCGCTTCATCCCTGCTGTCGTCCACCTTGCCGGCGCTGCTCCTACGACCATCTCGTCCACCGCGCCCCGCCGCCACCGTCTACCCTCCTAGATCTGCTTCCACGCTGCCGACAACCATCGCTACCGCAGCACCGTCAAATTCTCAGCAGATGCGTACACGGCGCCGCACCAGAGGCGATACTCTTTCGTATCTGCTCAACTTATTTATCGCAGCAAGAAAATAGATCGCCACTGCTTTACTCTGATTTCTTGTCTTGGTTGCGAAGTTACCTTTGTCCGGTTTGCACCTTCAGATCCGCCATGGCACGCTCAACACCATACTCGCAATGCTTATGGTTTTCCCCTTTTATATTCCACACTAGTTAAATCACAGTAGACTAAATTTCAAAATTGGGTCAGTCGATTTTTCAGAGCTCACCGGAGTTTGCCGGTGCAATCGAAGGGGCTCGGGTGGGGACGATGGTTGTGGGGGCGGTGGTGGGGCCTCGTCGAACGAAGAAAACTCGACGCGGGTGGTGGCGGGGGTGGTGGTGGCGGAGGAACACAAGCGGTGGGGCCGATGGTTCGGCCGGCGGCCCGTGCGGTGTTCTGTATGGGAAGCACAATATGTTTCTTGTCGGGAAGGGGAGCAGGGACATCTGCAGTCAATAGCTGATAGAGCTGGCCTGTATGTGATCGATAGACTTTCAATTACTAGCGGCAATACAACACCGTAATTTCCAGCCAGTTCCACTTTCCCAATTTATATATCCTGGTTATGGTGTACCCCTATTATGTACACTATGATCTGCCTAGTTGTTGTGTGCTCTTCTTATCATGGTTAGGCAATAAACTCTCTATACTGTATATTATCAACCTATCATCTGCCAGCTATCCTTACTTTTGGAGCCTATTTTTGTGTACTTGTACCAGATTATATAAATGCACGCACCATATTACAGCACACATGAGCTCTCTCATCAGAATCCAGTGATAGCACACAAGTGTTTACAGGGGCGCCCCTATATTAGAATATCATCTGCATTACAAAGATAATCTCACAACTATTTATGTTTTCATGGTTGTCAGATATTATACGCAATTACAGTGAATATTAGAATCCGCGCATCAGAAGAATATTGTGGAACACTGCAATGACTTACAAAATTGGCAGCAAGGCATTGAGTGCCATTCTGGAAGCAATGAAACTCGTACGCTCCCCACCTGTTGATTCTTGTTCAGAATATCATCCTAATGACTATTCTAACCTTGAGGAGTCAAAGGCAGATGGCCTTTCTTGTTCACCCATCAAGGTGCATGTTCTAATTTGGCAAGGTTTTATTGATTGCGCGTGTCTTGCATATGTTGTCTTGCATTTCTTATACTTTGTTGCACCGCCATCTGCTTAGTTTACTCATCATATATGTCGAGATGCCATGCCCATCCATTATCAATACATATTCCATCTGTCATCATACCATGTTTTTCCACTCAAATGTTGTTCTTGTGCATCAGACATCAAAAAGGAAGAGGGTGATTGCCGAACCTGAAGGAGCACCAGCAAAGTCCTTGAAAAACGTGGTGGTGCCGGAGAAATTAGACAGCACCCCACTTATATTGGTTGTACAACCAGTGACACAAAACGTAGGACCGACTCCAGCAGACTGTACCCATACTTCACTGGCCACACCACTAGCCCCACCACACAGGACTTGCACTCCAGCAAAAGGTATACCAATTTCATTTGCCATAGCACCAGCTATACCACAAAAAATCCCACTCCAGCAAAAAGTACAGCAACTCCACCGGCCAAAGACCTATCCCAACTGTAGAGACGGCCAATTCCTGCAGATTGGAACCCCATTCCATTTATTCCTAGTTTAAAAGACAATGCTTTCAATGTTGTTAGGGACTACGTGCATATATTCCCATCATGGGAAGATTATTGTGAAGACAAACACCATTTTCACATCTTCCTGTCCAACTTACGTGTAAGTGCTATTATTCATGGTCATTATTTTCCTGTTTTCTGCTGATTGAACACATCAATGATTTACATTACATTGTTGTAACTAGGCGAGGGTCAATCTAGATAGTCATGACGAGCAAAGCTTGCTTGTGCTTTTCAAGGAAGCATTGCAGCAGTATCGGTGTTACCTGAGGAAATCACACTTTGATGGCAAGTCTATAAACGAATTTCTGGTGAAGTCTCCTGTGCTAAATTTAGAAGACATTGAATGGAAAAACCTTTTTATGCACTGGTCTCGTTCCCAGGATGAGGTACTGTCTATGAAATCACATGACAATTTGAACTTCTACTTTTCTGCATGTGCCTTATGGATCTTTTTTGCAGGAAATCTGCTCGAAGAAGAATTCCGGTTTGACAAGAACGACAGGATATCACAAATATACTGCCCGCTGCTTTGCTCTTGTTAGTACCTGTTGTCCTGTATCACTGTACTTTCATACATACCTGGTTCATTATGTGACATTTGTATGCATGATAGCTTGCTTATCAATTGTTCGCTCCAAATTATCTGATCTGTATGAATGGTTACATTAGTGTAGAATATATCCAATGCCAATGTTTTTTTAGCTCTGCATTGTTCTTGTAAGTACATGCTGTCCTTTATTAGTGTACTTAGAATGACAGGTAATTGTTCATGTACCATCACTCTGCATCTTATTTTCCTTTGCCCTCCATTTTCTACACATCAGATCTATATTTAGTCTTACCATAAGGTTGGTACTGAAGAAGTTTAGCTATGCATTGCTCTTGGCTGTACCTTTTGCCTGTATCGCTGCACTTACATTTATAGCTACTTGGTTATGTAGCATGACTCTTCATCTTATCTTAAATATTCTTCGTTTTTTCGTATATTATCACATCTATATTTACTCTTAACAAAATGTAGAATAAATGCAATGCTTTTGAAGAAGATTCTGTGGTAAACTTCTTGAATTGCCCCCCCCCCATCAGTATGGACAAGGCCTTTATAGAGCCTGTCTTCACCAATAATGTAAGTTTCTCCATCTCAAGCCTTCAAACTTTGTTTTATATATTTGGTTAGGCATGACTGCAACAACTGTTTATTTTTGGTGTTTGCATCAAATTGCTTGTTTAAAGTTTATTATATGTAGTTCATAAACAAAAGTTCGTCCTTTCTCAATTTAAGTTTTCAGTTGTACAGCCAAGTTCCTTCTTCATACCATGTAAATTAAACTGTACAGAGCAAGTGATCTCTTCTTTTGCACTGCATGTATGCTTCTGTTCTTCATCTGTAATCCAATGGTGTGGTGAACCTACCCACTACAGCACAATGTCATATTCTGCAATGTCTTAACTATGAAAAATGCCATATCATTCTACTATTATTTAAACCGTCTCTTTATTTGCCAATCTGAAATGGTATAAATTGACAGCACACTAACCATTGATACTTATGAGTTCTTGATCTGTAATCCAGTGGTGTCGTGAAGCTGCCAACTCCTTCACAATGTCATTTCCTGCCATATCTTGACCTGAACAATACCATATTGTGTTAATGCAAATTTAAACTGTGTCGCTTTATTCGTCAGTAAGATATGTGATGAATTGTCAGCACTGATACTTTTATGTGCAAAACCTGTCATCTGTCTGCTTGTTTATCTTTCAGAGTGAGGAAGATATAAGTGTTGAACAAGCGCAGTCTCATCATATTGCTCAGCTGCTTGTGCTGCAGCTCCCCAGTAGGGCTAACCTTTCTTGAACTCTATTGAAGTGATGTTGGTTTTGTATATTATTTTGTCGGTGTGTTTATTTGCACTGGTGGCGATCTTTGATGCCTAGTGTATGTAATCTGTTGTCTGCTTGTGCTTTATTATCATAGTGGCAAACTTTGATGCCCAGTGGATGCAATATGCCGTAATTTCTTTATTGTATAGTATAGGTTTTTTCTTATTCACGATGCTGCAGTTATTTTACTGTATATATATCCTGTCTTCGCAGTAAACCGGTCAAACCGTAAAATTACGGTACATAATCGGGCCGTCATGCAATCACGATGTAGGTTGGGCCTGAAACGTGCCGATCAGCTCACGGGCCGGCAGCAGCCCAAAATGAACCCCGACCCATGATTGTGCGAATCAAATCACGGGCTTTTAACAGGCCGAAAATTGTCTCGGTCCTTGTTCGACCCAATCAGATATCGGTTGCGAGCAGGCCGGATGCAAACCGGGCCGTAGTTAGGCCCAACTATATGACGGGCTTTTAACAGGCTGAAATTAATATAGGGCCGAAATGTTAAACGGGCCCTTAACAGGCCAAAACTAATATCAAGCCGAATTACTAAGTGGACCTTTAGCAAGTGGGCCCAAAAGCATAGTGTCCAGTTGACGGGCCGAATCTGATATGGGCCATAATTAGGCCCAAAACCTCTTAAAGGGCCGGACCTGATCTGGGCCGTAATTTGGCCCAAAACGTGGTAGGCTTTTAACGGGCCGGATCTCATATGGGCCACTATTAGGCCCGGAGCGTGGCAGACCATTAATAGACCGGATCAAATATGGGCCGACATTTGGCCCAAAACATGGCAGCCAGTTAACGGGCCGGCCTACTAGGGTCCTCAAAATCTTGTGGGCCTACAGCTGGGCCGGCCCATTAATGTCGGTGAAATCTCATGGGCCTTTAGCTGGGCCAGCCCATTATGACCCGAAAGAATTTTGTGGGCCTTTACCTGGGCCGGCCTATTATGGCACACAAAAATCTTGTGGGCCTTTACCTGGGCCAACCCATTATGGCCCGCGAAATCTTGTGGGCCTTTAGCTGGGCCATCCCATTATGGTCCGCAAAATCTCGTGGGCCTTTAGCTGGGCCGGCCCATTATGGTCCGCAAAATCTTGTGGGCCTTTAGTTGGGCCAGCCCATTTAAACTTGTTGGGTCGTGCCACGTGTCAACGTATCATAGGCGCCTTCTGTCCAGTGAGTGGATGACATATGTCCTGACGATGAGCCGACACGTGTTTCCTCTAGCCAATGATGATTTTACACGTGGAAAATCCCCATTGGTCGGGGCTGTTAACAGGTTATCGGATCCAAAACCCGACCCGATAGCTTAACGGTGTTCCGTTACGGTGGATGCCACGTGTCGGTCACCCTTGACGAAAGCACTTCTGTGACGCGCGATTTATCGTCATGGAAGTGGACACTTCCGTGATGATAATTTTGGTAATGTCATGGAACACTTCTACGACAGCACATGTATGACTATCTTGATTCTGTCATAAATTTGTCATGGATGTACATGCATGACAAAAAAGCGACCTACTATGACAAACACGTATCATCACGGAAGTGTATTATTTTTGTAGTGGTGGAGGAGTTTAGCGAGCTAGCTCGTGATGCCCCAAATGACGTGGCCACTAATGCCGCGAAACAAGAGAAGTTTATGGAAGGGCTGAATGATGAGATGAGTATGCAGTTGATGGTGGAAACATTCAACAACTACCAGGAGTTGGTAGATAAGGCTCTTATAATTGAAGGGAAGCAGCAGCAGATTGAGAGCCGCGAAAGGAAGTATGGACAAGGGAAGTACAATTCAGGAGCTCAGCAGAAACCCCGTTTCACCCCGAACTCGGTGAAGGAAATATGCCCTAGAGGCAATAATAAAGTTATTATTTATTTCCTTATATCATGATAAATGTTTATTATTCATGCTAGAATTGTATTAACGGGAAACATAATACACGTGTGAATACATAGACAAACAGAGTGTCACTAGTATGCCTCTACTTGACTAGCTCGTTAATCAAAGATGGTTAAGTTTCCTAGCCATTGACATGGGTTGTAATTTTATTAAAGGGATCACATCATTAGGAGAATGATGTGATTGACATGACCCATTCCGTTAGCTTAGGAAAAGATCGTTTAGTATGTTGCTATTGCTTTCTTCATGACTTATACATGTTCCTATGACTATGAGATTATGCAACTCCCGTTAATCGGAGGAACACTTTGTGTGCTACCAAACATCACAACATAACTGGGTGATTATAAAGGTGCTCTACAGGTGTCTCCAAAGGTACTTGTTGGGTTGGCGTATTTTGAGATTAGGATTTGTCACTCTGATTGTCGGAGAGGTATCTCTGGGCCCTCTCGGTAATGCACATCACTTAAGCCTTGCAAGCATTGCAACTAATGAGTTAGTTGAGGGATGATGTATTACGGAACGAGTAAAGAGACTTGCCTGTAACGAGATTGAACTAGGTATTGAGATACCACGATCGAATCTCGGGCAAGTAACATACCGACGACAAAGGGAACAACGTATGTTGTTATGCGGTCTGACCGATAAAGATCTTCGTAGAATATGTGGGAGCCAATATGAGCATCTAGGTTCCGCTATTGGTTATTGACTGGAGACGTGTCTCGGTCATGTCTACATAAATCTCGAACCCGTAGGGTCCGCACGCTTAACGTTTCGATGACAGTTATATTATGAGTTTATATGTTTTGATGTACCGAAGGTTGTTCGGAGTCCCGGATGTGATCACAGACATGACGAGGAGTCTCAAAATGGTCGATACATGAGGATTGATATATTGGAAGCCTATGTTTGGATATCGGAAGTGTTCCGGGTGAAATCGGGATTTTACCGGAGTACTGGGAGGTTACCGGAAACCCCCGGGGACTTAATGGGCCTTAGTGGGCCTTGGTGGAAGAGAGGAGAGGCGGCCAGGGCAAGGGCCGCGCCCCTCCCCCCTAGTCCGGATAGGACAAGGAGAGGGGGGCGGCGCCCCCCTTCCTTCTTCTCCTCCACCTCTTTCCCCTCTCTCTCCTAGTCCAACAAGGAAAAGGGGGGGGGGAGTCCTACTCCCGGTAGGAGTAGGACTCCTCCTGGCGCGCCTCTCTCTAGGCCGGTCGCACCCCCCTTGCTCCTTTATATACGAGGGCAGGGGGCACCCCAGAGACACAACAATTGATTGTTTGATCTTTTAGCCATGTGTGGTGCCGCCCTCCACCATAGTCCACCTCGATAATACTGTAGCGGTGCTTAGGCGAAGCCCGGCATCGGTAGAACATCATCATCGTCACCACGCCGTCGTGCTGATGAAACTCTCCCTTAACACTCGGTTGGATCGGAGTTCGAGGGACGTCATCAGGCTGAACGTGTGCTAAACTCGGAGGTGCCTGCGTTCGGTACTTGATCGGTCGGATCGTGAAGACGTACGACTACATCAACCGCGTTGTGCTAACGCTTCCGCTTTCGGTCTACGAGGGTACGTGGACAACACTCTCCCCTCTCATTGATGTGCATCACCATGATCTTGCGTGTGCGTAGGAATTTTTTTGAAATTACTACGTTCCCCAACAGTGGCATCCGAGCCAGGTTTTATGCGTAGATGTCATATGCACGAGTAGAACACAAGTGAGTTGTGGGCGATATAAGTCATACTGCTTACCAGCATGTCATACTTTGGTTCGGCGGTATTGTTGGATGAAGCAGCCCGGACCGACAGTACGCGTACGCTTACGCGAGACTGGTTCGACCGACGTGCTTTGCACACAGGTGGCTGGTGGGTGTCAGTTTCTCCAACTTTAGTTGAACCGAGTGTGGCTACGCCCGGTCCTTGCGAAGGTTAAAACAACACCAACTTGAGAAACTATCGTTGTGGTTTTGATGCATAGGTAAGAACGGTTCTTGCTAAGCCCGTAGCAGCCACGTAAAATTTGCAACAACAAAGTAGAGGACGTCTAACTTGTTTTTGCAGGGCATGTTGTGATGTGATATGGTCAAGACATGATGCTAAATTTTATTGTATGAGATGATCATGTTTTGTAACTGAGTTATCGGCAATTGGCAGGAGCCATATGGTTGTCGCTTTATTGTATGCAATGCAATCGCCCTGTAATGTTTTACTTTATCACTAAGCGGTAGCGATAGTCGTAGAAGCATAAGATTGGCGAGAGGACAACGATGCTATGATGGAGATCAAGGTGTCGTGCCGGTGACGATGGTGATCATGACGGTGCTTCGGAGATGGAGATCACAAGCACAAGATGATGATGGCCATATCATATCACTTATATTGATTGCATGTGATGTTTATCTTTTATGCATCTTATCTTGCTTTGATTGACGGTAGCATTATAAGATGATCACGCACTAAATTATCAAAGTATAAGTGTTCTCCCTGAGTATGCACCGTTGCAAAAGTTCTTCGTGCTGAGACACCACGTGATGATCGGGTGTGATAGGCTCTACGTTCAAATACAACGGGTGCAAAACAGTTGCACACGCGGAATACTCAGGTTAAACTTGACGAGCCTAGCATATAACAGATATGGCCTCGGAACACGGAGACCGAAAGGTCGAGCGTGAATCATATAGTAGATATGATTAACATAGTGATGTTCACCGTTGAAACTACTCCATCTCACGTGATGATCGGACATGGTTTAGTTGATATGGATCACGTGATCACTTAGAGGATTAGAGGGATGTTTATCTAAGTGGGAGTTCTTACGTAATACGATTAATTGAACTTAAATTTACCATGAACTTAGTACTTGGTAGTATTTTGCTTGTCTATGTTGGTTGTAGATAGATGGCCCGTGCTATTGTTCTGTTGAATTTTAATGCGTTCCTTGAGAAATCAAAGTTGAAAGATGATGGTAGCAATTACACGGACTGGGTCCGTAACTTGGGGATTATCCTCATTGCTGCACAGAAAAGTTACGTCCTGGAAGCACTGCTAGGTGTACCACCTTCACCAGCAACTGCAGACATTGTGAATGCCTGGCTATCACGTGTTGATGACTACTCGATAGTTCAGTGTGCCATGGTTTACGGCTTAGAACCGGGACTTCAAAGACGTTTTGAACGCCATGGAGCATATGAGATGTTCCAGGAGTTGAAGTTGATATTTCAAAAGAATGCCTGGATTGAGAGATATGAAGTCTCAAATAAGTTCTACAGCTGCAAGATGGGGGAGAATAGTTCTGCCAGTGAGCATATACTCAAGATGTCTGGGTACTGCAATCACTTGATTCAACTGGGAGTTAATCTTCCGGATGATAGCATCATTGATAGAATTCTCCAATCACTGCCACCAAGCTACAAGAGCTTTGTGATGAACTATAATATGTAAGGGATGGATAAGACAATTCCCGAGCTCTTCGCAATGCTAAAGGCTGCGGAGGTAGAAATCAAGAAGGAGCATCAAGTGTTGATGGTCAATAAGACCACCAGTTTCAAGAAAAAGGGCAAAGGGAAGAAGAAGGGGAACTTCAAGAAGAACAGCAAGCAAGTTGCTTCTCAGGAGAAGAAACCCAAGTCTGGACCTATGCCTGAGACTGAGTGCTTCTACTGCAAGCAGACTGGTCACTGGAAGCGGAACTGCCCCAAGTATTTGGTGGATAAGAAGGATGGCAAGGTGAACAAAGGTATATGTGATATACATGTTATTGATGTGTACCTTACTAATGCTCGCAGTAGAACCTGGGTATTTGATACTGGTTCTGTTGCTAATATTTGCAACTCGAAACAGGGGCTACGGATTAAGCGAAGATTCGCTAAGGACGAGGTGACAATGTGCGTGGGAAATGGTTCCAAAGTCGATGTGATCGCAGTCGGCACGCTACCTCTACATCTACCTTCGGGATTAGTATTAGACCTAAATAATTGTTATTTGGTGCCAGCGTTGAGCATGAACATTATATCTGGATCTTTTTTGATGCGAGACGGTTATTCATTAAAATCAGAGAATAATGGTTGTTCTATTTATATGAGTAATATCTTTTATGGTCATGCACCCTTGAAGAGTGGTCTATTTTTGTTGAATATCGATAGTAGTGATACACATATTCATAATATTGAGGCCAAAGATGCAAAGTTGATAATGATAGTGCAACTTATTTGTGGCACTGCCATTTAGGTCATATCGGTATAACGCGCATGACAAAACTCCATACTGATGGACTTTTGGAACCACTTGATTATGAATCACTTGGTACTTGCGAACCTTGCCTCATGGGCAAGATGACTAAAACGTCGTTCTCCGGTACTATGGAGAGAGCAACAGATTTGTTGGAGATCATACATACAGATGTATGTGGTCCGATGAATGTTGAGGCTCATGGCGGATATCGTTATTTTCTCACCTTCACAGATGATTTAAGCAGATATGGGTATATCTACTTAATGAAACATAAGTCCGAAACGTTTGAAAAGTTCAAAGAATTTTAGAGTGAAGTTGAAAATCATCATAACAAGAAAATAAAGTTTCTACGATCTGATTGTTGGGGAACGTAGTAATTTCAAAAAAATTCCTACGCACACGCAAGATCATGGTGATGCATAGCAACGAGAGGGGAGAGTGTAATCTACATACCCTCGTAGACCGACAGCGGAAGCATTATGACAACGCGGTTGATGTAGTCGTATGTCTTCATGGCCCGACCGATCAAGCACCGAAACTACGGCACCTCCGAGTTTTAGCACACGTTCAGCTCGATGACGATCCCCGGACTCCGATCCAGCAAAGTGTCGGGGAAGAGTTCCGTCAGCACAACGGCATGGTGACGATCTTGATGTTCTACCGTCGCAGGGCTCGCCTAAGCACCGCTACAATATTATCGAGGAGTATGGTGGAAGGGGGCACCGCACACGGCTAAGAAAACGATCACGCAGATCAACTTGTGTGTCTAGAGGTGCCCCTGCCTCCGTATATAAAGGAGCAAAGGGGGGGGTGCGGCCGGCCCTAGGATGAGGCGCGCCGAAGGAGTCCTACTTCTACCGGAAGTAGGACTCCCCCCTTTCCCTAGTTGGATTAGGACTTGGGGGGAAGGAGGAGAGGGAAGAAAGGAAAGGGGGGGCGCCGCCCCCCTCCTTGTCCAATTCGGACTTGGGGGGGGGGGAGGGGCGCGCAGCAGCCCCTAGGCCTCCTCTCCTCTTCCTCCACTAGGCCCATTAAGGCCCATTAGGTTACCGGGGAGGTTCCGGTAACCTCCCGGTACTACGGTAAAATGCCGATTTCACCCGGTACACTACCGATGTCCAAACATAGGCTTCCAATATATCAATCTTTATGTATTGACCATTTCGAGACTCCTCGTCATGTCCGTGATCACATCCAGGACTCCGAACAAACTTCGGTACATCAAAATATATAAACTCATAATGAAACTGTCATTGTAACGTTAAGCGTGCGGACCCTACGGGTTCGAGAACAATGTAGACATGACCGAGACATGTCTCCGGTCAATAACCAATAGCGGAACCTGGATGCTCATATTGGCTCCCACATATTCAACGAAGATCTTTTATCGGTTAGACCGCATAACAACATACTTTGTTCCCTTTGTCATCGGTATGTTACTTGCCCGAGATTCGATCGTCGGTATCTCAATACCTAGTTCAATCTCGTTACCGACAAGTCTCTTTACTTGTTTCGTAATACATAATCTCACAACTAACTCATTAGTTCAAATGCTTGCAATGCTTATGTGATGTGCATTACCGAGAGGGCCCAGAGATACCTCTCCGACAATCGGAGTGACAAATCCCAATCTCAAAATACGCCAGCCCAACATGTACCTTTGGAGACACCTGTAGAGCTCCTTTATAATCACCCAGTTACGTTGTGACGTTTGGTAGCACACAAAGTGTTCCTCCGGCAAACGGGAGTTGCATAATCTCATATTCATAGGAACATGTATAAGTCATGAAGAAAGCAATAGCAACATACTAAACGATCGGGTGCTAAGCTAATGGAATGGGTCATGTCAATCACATCATTCTCCTAATGATGTGATCCCGTTAATCAAATGACAACACATGTCTATGGTTAGGAAACATAACCATCTTCGATTAATGAGCTAGTCAAGTAGAGGCATACTAGTGACATTTAGTTTGTCTATGTATTCACACAAGTATTATGTTTCCGGATAATACAATTCTAGCATGAATAATAAACATTTATCATGATGTAAGGAAATAAATAATAACTTTATTATTGCCTCTAGGGCATATTTCCTTCAGTCTCCCACTTGCACTAGAGTCAATAATCTAGATTACACTATAATGATTCTAACACCCATGGAGCTTTGGTGCTGATCATGTTTTGCTCGTGGAAGAGGCTTAGTCAACGGGTCTACAACATTCAGATCCATATGTATCTTGCAAATCTCTATGTCTCCCACCTGGACTAGATCCAGGATGGAATTGAAGCGTCTCTTGATGTGCTTGGTTCTCTTGTGAAATCTGGATTCCTTTGCCAAGGCAATTGCACCAGTATTGTCACAAAAGATTTTCATTGGACCCGATGCACTAGGTATGACACCTAGATCGGATATGAACTCCTTCATCCAGACTCCTTTGTTTGCTGCTTCTGAAGCAGCTATGTACTCCGCTTCACATGTAGATCCTACCACAACGCTTTGTTTAGAACTGCACCAACTGACAGCTCCACTGTTTAATGTAAACACGTATCCGGTTTGCGATTTAGAATCGCCCGGATCAGTGTCAAAGCTTGCATCAACGTAACCATTTACGATGAGCTCTTTGTCACCTCCATATACGAGAAACATATCCTTAGTCCTTTTCAGGTATTTCTGGATGTTCTTGATCGCTGTCCAGTGATCCACTCCTGGATTACTTTGGTACCTCCCTGCTAGACTTATAGCAAGACATACATCAGGTCTGGTACACAGCATTGCATACATGATAGAGCCTATGGCTGAAGCATAGGGAACATCTTCCATTTTCTATCTATCTTCTGCAGTGGTCGGGCAGTGAGTCTTACTCAATTTCACACCTTGTAACACGGGCAAGAATCCTTTCTTTGCTTGATCCATTTTGAACTTCTTCAAAATTTTGTCAAGGTATGTGCTTTGTGAAAGTCCAATTAACCGTCTTGATCTATCTCTATAGATCTTAATGCCCAATATGTAAGCAGCTTCACCGAGGTCTTTCATTGAAAAACTCTTATTCAAGTATCCCTTTATGCTATCCAGAAATTCTATATCATTTCCGATTAGTAATATGTCATCTACATATAATATCAGAAATGCTACAGAGCTCCCACTCACTTTCTTGTAAATATAGGCTTCTCCAAAAGTCTGTACAAAACCAAATGCTTTGATCACACTATCAAAGCGTTTATTCCAACTCCGAGAGGCTTGCACCAGTCCATAAATGGATCGCTGGAGTTGCATACTTTGTTAGCTCCCTTTGGATCGACAAAACCTTCCGGCTGCATCATATACAACTCTTCTTCTAGAAATCCATTCAGGAATGCAATTTTTACATCCATCTGCCAAATTTCATAATCATAAAATGCGGCAATTGCTAACATGATTCGGACAGACTTAAGCATCGCTACGGGTGAGAAGGTCTCAGCGTAGTCAATCCCTTGAACTTGTCGAAAACCTTTTGCGACAAGTCGAGCTTTGTAGACAGTAACATTACCGTCAACGTCAGTCTTCTTCTTGAAGATCCGTTTATTCTCAATTGCTTGCCGATCTTTGGGCAAGTCAACCAAAGTCCACACTTTGTTCTCATACATGGATCCCATCTCAGATTTCATGGCTTCAAGCCATTTTGCGGAATCTGGGATCACCATCGCTTCTCCATAGTTCGTAGGTTCATCATGATCTAGTAGCATGACTTCCAGAACAGGATTTCCATACCACTCTGGTGCGGATCTTACTCTGGTTGATCTACGAGGTTCAGTAGTATCTTGTTCTGAAGTTTCATGATCATCATCATTAGCTTCCTCACTAATTGGTGTAGGTGTCACAGAAACCAGTTTTTGTGATGTACTACTTTCCAATAAGGGAGCAGGTACAGTTACCTCATCAAGTTCTACTTTCCTCCAACTCACTTCTTTCGAGAGAAACTCCTTCTCTAGAAAGTTTCCGAATTTAGCAACAAAAGTCTTGCCTTCAGATCTGTGATAGAAGGTGTATCCAATAGTTTCCTTTGGATATCCTATGAATACACATTTCTCCGATTTGGGTTCGAGCTTATCAGGTTGAAGCTTTTTCACATAAGCATCACAGCCCCAAACTTTCAGAAACAACAACTTTGGTTTCTTGCCAAACCACAGTTCATAAGGCGTCGTCTCAACGGATTTTGATGGTGCCCTATTTAACGTGAATGCGGCCGTCTCTAAATCATAACCCCAAAATGATAGCGGTAAATTAGTAAGAGACATCATAGATTGCACCATATCTAGTAAAGTACGATTACGACGTTCGGACACACCATTACGCTGTGGTGTTCCGGGTGGCGTGAGTTGCGAAACTATTCCGCATTGTTTCAAATGTACACCAAACTCGTAACTCAAATATTCTCCTCCACGATCAGATCGTAGGAATTTTATTTTCTTGTTATGATGATTTTCAACTTCACTCTGAAATTCTTTGAACTTTTCAAAAGTTTCAGACTTATGTTTCATTAAGTAGATATACCCATATCTGCTTAAGTCATCTGTGAAGGTGAGAAAATAACGATATCCGCCACGAGCCTCAACATTCATCGGACCACATACATCTGTATGTATGATTTCCAACAAATCTGTTGCTCTCTCCATAGTACCAGAGAACGGTGTTTTGGTCATCTTGCCCATAAGGCACGGTTCGCAAGTACCAAGTGATTCATAATCAAGTGGTTCCAAAAGTCCATCAGTATGGAGTTTCTTCATGCGCTTTACACCGATATGACCTAAACGGTAGTGCCACAAATAAGTTGCACTATCATTATCAACTCTGCATCTTTTGGCTTCAACATTATGAATATGTGTGTCACTACTATCAAGATTTAATAAGAATAGACCACTCTTTAAGGGTGCATGACCATAAAAGATATTACTCATATAAATAGAACAACCATTATTCTCTGATTTAAATGAATAACCGTCTCGCATCAAATAAGATCCAGATATAATGTTCATGCTCAATGCTGGCACCAAATAACAATTATTTAGGTCTAATACTAATCCCGAAGGTAGATGTAGAGGTAGCGTGCCGACCGCGATCACATCGACTTTGGAACCATTTCCCACGCGCATCGTCACCTCGTCCTTAGACAATCTTCGCTTAATCCGTAGTCCCTATTTCAAGTTGCAAATATTAGCAACAGAACCAGTATCAAATACCCAGGTGCTACAGCGAGCATTAGAAAGGTACACATTAATAACATGTATATCATATATACCTTTGTTCACCTTGCCATCCTTCTTATCCGCCAAATACTTGGGGCAGTTCCGCTTCTAGTGACCAGTCTGCTTGCAGTAGAAGCACTCAGTTTCAGGCTTAGGTCCAGAATTGGGTTTCTTCTCCTGAGCAGCAACTTGCTTGCTGTTCTTTTTGAAGTTCCCCTTCTTCTTCCCTTTGCCCTTTTTCTTGAAACTAGTGGTCTTGTTGACCATCAACACTTGATGCTCCTTCTTGATTTCTACCTCCGCAGCTTTCAGCATTGCGAAGAGCTCGAGAATTGTCTTATTCATCCCTTGCATATTATAGTTTATCACGAAGCTCTTGTAGCTAGGTGGAAGTGATTGGAGAATTCTGTCAATGACGCAATCATCTGGAAGATTAACTGCCAATTGAATCAAGTGATTATTATACCCAGACATTTTGAGTATATGCTCACTGACAGAACTGTTCTCCTCCATCTTGCAGCTATAGAACTTATTGGAGACTTCATATCTCTCAATCCGGGCATTTGCTTGAAATATTAACTTCAACTCCTGGAACATCTCATATGCTCCATGACGTTCAAAACGTCGTTGAAGTCCCGATTCTAAGCCGTAAAGCATGGCACACTGAACTATCAAGTAGTCATCAGCTTTGCTCTACCAGACGTTCATAACACCTGGTGTTGCTCCAGCAGCAGGCCTGGCACCCAGCGGTGCTTCCAGGATGTAATTCTTCTATGCAGCAATGAGGATAATCCTCAAGTTATGGACCCAGTCCGTGTAATTGCTACCATCATCTTTCAACTTTCTTTCTTAAGGAACACATTAAAATTCAATGGAACAACAGCACGGGCCATCTATCTACAATCAAACATAAACAAGCAAGATACTATCAGGTACTAAGTTCATGATAAATTTAAGTTTAATTAATCATATTACTAAAGAACTCCCACTTAGATAGACATCCCTCTAATCCTCTAAGTGATCACGTGATCCAAATCAACTAAACCATGTCCGATCATCACGTGAGATGGAGTAGTTTCATTGGTGAACATCACTATGTTGATCATATCTACTATATGATTCACGCTCGACCTTTCGGTCTCCGTGTTCCGAGGCCATATCTGTATATGCTTGGCTCGTCAAGTATAACCCGAGTATTCCGTGTGTGCAACTGTTTTGCACCCGTTGTATTTGAACGTAGAGCCTAGCACACCCGATCATCACGTGGTGTCTCAGCACGAAGGACTTTTGCAATGGTGCATACTCAGGGAGAACACTTCTTGATAATTGGCGAGAGATCATCTTAAAATGCTACCGTCAATCAAAGCAAGATAAGATGCATAAAAGATAAACATCACATGCAATCATTATAAGTGATATGATATGGCCATCATCATCTTGTGCTTGTGATCGCCATCTTCGAAGCACCGTCGTGATCACCATCGTCATCGGCGTGACACTTTGATCATCATCGTAGCATCGTTGTCGTCTCGCCAATCTTATGCTTTCACGACTATCGCTACCGCTTAGTGATAAAGTAAAGCATTACAGCGCAATTGCATTGCATACAATAAAGCGACAACCATATGGCTCCTGCCAGTTGCCGATAATTCGGTTACAAAACATGATCATCTCGTACAATAAAATTTAGCATCATGTCTTGACCATATCACATCACAACATGCCCTGCAAAAAGAAGTTAGACGTCCTCTACTTTGTTTGTTGCAAGTTTTACGTGGCTGCTACGGGCTTAAGCAAGAACCGATCTTACCTACGCATCAAAACCACAACGATAATTTGTCATGTTGGTGCTGTTTTAACCTTCGCAAGGACCGGACGTAGCCACACTCGGTTCAACTAAAGTTGGAGAAACTGACACCCGCCAGCCACCTGTGTGCAAAGCATGTCGGTAGAACCAGTCTCGTGTAAGCGTACGCATAATGTCGGTCTGGGCCGCTTCATCCAACAATACCTCCGAACCAAAGTATGACATGCTGGTAAGCAGTATGACTTATATCGCCCACAACTCACTTGTGTTCTACTCGTGCATATAACATCAACACATAAAACCTAGGCTCGGAAGCCACTGTTGGGGAACGTAGTAATTTCAAAAAAATTCCTATGCACATGCAAGATCATGGTGATGCATAGCAACGAGAGGGGAGAGTGTAATCTACGTACCCTCGTAGACCGACAGCGGAAGCGTTATGACAATGCGGTTGATGTAGTCGTACGTCTTCACGGCCCGACCGATCAAGCACCGAAACTACGACACCTTCAAGTTTTAGCACACGTTCATCTCAATGACGATCCCCGGGCTCCGATCCAGCAAAGTGTCGGGGAAGAGTTCCGTCAGCACGACGGCGTGGTGACGATCTTGATGTTCTACCGTCGCAGGGCTTCGCCTAAGCACCGCTACAATATTATCGAGGAGTATGGTGGAAGGGGGCACCGCACACGGCTAAGAAAACGATCACGCGGATCAACTTGTGTGTCTAGAGGTGCCCCCTGCCTCTGTATATAAAGGAGCAAAGGGGGGTGCGGCCGGCCCTAGGAGGAGGCGCGCCGGAGGAGTCCTACTCCTACCGGGAGTAGGACTCCCCCCTTTCCCTAGTTGGATTAGGACTTGGGGGGAAGGAGGAAAGGGAAGAAAGGAAAGGGGGGGGCGCCGCCCCCCCTCCTTGTCCAATTCGGACTTGGGGGGGAGGGGCGCGTGGCAGCCCCTAGGCCTCCTCTCCTCTTCCTCCACTAGGCCCATTAAGGCCCATTAGGTTACCGGGGAGGTTGCGGTAACCTCCCGGTACTCCAGTAAAATGCCAATTTCACCCGGAACACTTCCGATGTCCAAACATAGGCTTCCAATATATCAATCTTTATGTCTCGACCATTTCGAGACTCCTCGTCATGTCCGTGATCACATTCGGGACTCCGAACAAACTTCGGTACATCAAAATATATAAACTCATAATGAAACTGTCATCGTAACGTTAAGCATGCGGACCCTACGGGTTCGAGAACAATGTAGACATGACCGAGACATGTCTCCGGTCAATAACCAATAGCGGGACCTGGATGCCCATATTGGCCCCCACATATTCTACGAAGATCTTTTATCGGTCAGACCGCATAACAACATACTTTGTTACCTTTGTCATTAGTATGTTACTTGCCCGAGATTCGATCGTCGGTATCTCAATACCTAGTTCAATCTCGTTACCGGCAAGTCTCTTTACTCGTTTCGTAATACATCATCTCGCAACTAACTCATTAGTTGCAATGCTTGCTAGGCTTATGTGATGTGCATTACCGAGAGGGCCCAGAGATACCTCTCCGACAATCGGAGTGACAAATCCTAATCTCGAAATACGCCAACCCAACATGTACCTTTGGAGACACCTGTAGAGCTCCTTTATAATCACCCAGTTACGTTGTGACGTTTGGTAGCACACAAAGTGTTCCTCTGGCAAACGGGAGTTGCATAATCTCATAGTCATAGGAACATGTATAAGTCATGAAGAAAGCAATAGCAACATACTAAACGATCGGGTGCTAAGCTAATGGAATGGGTCATGTCAATCACATCATTCTCCCAATGATGTGATCCCGTTAGTCAAATGACAACACATGTCTATGGTTAGGAAACATAACCATCTTCGATTAATGAGCTAGTCAAGTAGAGGCATACTAGTGACGTTTAGTTTGTCTATGTATTCACACAAGTATTATGTTTTCGGATAATACAATTCTAGCATGAATAATAAACATTTATCATGATATAAGGAAATAAATAATAACTTTATTATTGCCTCTAGGGCATATTTCCTTCACTCATCGTGGAGGAGAATATTTGAGTTATGAGTTTGGTCTTCATTTGAAACAATGTGGAATAGTTTCGCAACTCACGCCACCCGGAACACCACAGCGTAATGGTGTGTCTGAACATCGTAATCGTACTTTACTAGATATGGTACGATCTATGATGTCTCTTACTGATTTACCACTATCATTTTGGGGTTATGCTTTAGAGACGGCTGCATTCACGTTAAATAGGGCACCATCGAAATCCGTTGAGACGACGCCTTATGAACTGTGGTTTGGCAAGAAACCAAAGTTATCATTTCTGAAAGTTTGGGGCTGCGATGCTTATGTGAAAAAGCTTCAACCTGATAAGCTCGAACCCAAATCAGAGAAATGTGTCTTCATAGGATACCCAAAGGAGACTCTTGGTTACACCTTCTATCACAGATCCGAAGGCAAGACTTTTGTTGCTAAATTCAGAGTTTTTCTAGAGAAGGAGTTTCTCTCGAAAGAAGTGAGTGGGAGGAAAGTAGAAATTGATGAGGTAATTGTACCCGCTCCCTTGTTGGAAAGTAGTTCATCGCAGAAACCGGTTTCTGCGACACCTACACCTATTAGTGAGGAAGTTAATGATGATGATCATGAAACTTCATATCAAGTTGTTACTGAACCTCGTAGGTCAACCAGAGTAAGATCCGCTCCAGAGTGGTACGGTAATCTTGTTCTGGAAGTTATGTTACTAGACCATGACGAACCTACGAACTATGAAGAAGCGATGGTGAGCCCAGATTCCGCAAAATGGCTTGAGGCCATGAAATCTGAGATGGGATCCATGTATGAGAACAAAGTGTGGACTTTGGTTGACTTGCCCGGTGATCGGCAAGTGTCGGTGTCAAAACCGACGGATCTTGGGTAGGGGGTCCCGAACTGTGCATCTAAGGCGGATGGTAACAGGAGGCAGGGGACACGATGTTTTACCCAGGTTCGGGCCCTCTTGATGGAGGTAAAACCCTACGTCCCGCTTGATTATTCTTGATAATATGAGTAGTACAAGAGTTGATCTACCACGAGATCACAGAGGCTAAACCCTAGAAGCTAGCCTATGGTATGATTGTCTGTTGTCCTACGGACTAAAGCCCTCCGGTTTATATAGACACCGGAGGGGGCTAGGGTTACACAAGGTCGGTTACAAAGGAGGAGATATACATATCCATATTGCCGAGCTTGCCTTTCACGCCAAGGAGAGTCCCATCTGGACACGGGACGAATTCTTCAATCTTGTATCTTCATAGTCCAACAGTCCGGCCAAAGAATATAGTCCGGCTATCCGGAGACCCCCTAATCTAGGACTCCCTCAGTAGCCCCCGAACCAGGCTTCAATGACGTCAAGTCTGACACGCAGTATTGTCTTCGGCATTACAAGGCGGTTCTTCTCCAAATTCCGAATGTTTGTTAAGCAGTGTCCGGCCCCATAAATGTAGGACCTCTTGGCTTCTGCGCCCAATAAGGGCTATCTTCCATGCAACGAATGAATACGAGGAGCCATGTCATTTTTACATTTGCCCCCCTAGCCAGATAAATAAATTGTCTATTAAAGGGATGGGGATTCTTATATGCAATCCATATCACCCTCCCCAGGGAGAATCCACCGGAGCGTGCTTCGGAAAAATCCACTCCATCATGGCCGACAACCGCAGCTCCTCCTCCCGCCCCCGTAGCCCTAAGCCCGGTGATTGGGAGAGGTGTTCCGTCCCACACAGTCGATTAGTCGAACTGCAGACTAAGGGATTTCTCCCTCCAGCGTATATGGTTCCCGTCCGAGCCGGGCTCGCCACCTACAACGGCGGGGAGAAAGCGAAGAGCTTCCCCAGCCCCTCTACGGGGGAGCGGGTATGCCTTGTTCCTCACTTATTAAGGGGACTCGGATTTCCAATTCATCCGTTCCTCTGCGGGCTCCTGGAGTTTTACGGCCTCCAACTGCATAATTTCACCCCTGCTTCCATATTACACATCGCCGGCTATGTTGCCCTCTGCGAGTTATTCCTGGGCTGTGAGGCTCATTTCGAGCTGTGGAAAAGGTTATTTTGCCTCGTCCCCCGTACACAGGAGGGGTCACTTAATCAAGTGGGAGGAGCCGAAATATGGCACATCACCGAAACCGGATACCTGTCCGGTACTCCGAATAAGATGTCCGAGGACTGGCCTTCGGAATGGTTTTATATGGAGGACGTCCCCCTTCCGGACCATGTTCGGTGGGGTCTTCCCGAGTTCAACAATGTTCCTCTGAAGAAACACCGAAGCTGGTGCCCACGGAGCCCCTAGGAGGAAGATAACGGAGAAGTCCTTTACCTGATGAACCGGATTAAAGTGCTGGCCTGATCAGGATTGACAGTAATCGAGGTTATGTCAATATGCATAATGCGGGGAGTGCAGCCACTTCAATATCAAGGGCACCCCCTGTGGTGTTTTAATGGGGAAGATGATGCCACCCGTTACGGGCGCAAGGGTCCGGACAATGCTGTTGCTTTAGCAAAAAATCTGTTCGGGTTGTTCAACGGAGAGGAAGAGGAGTTCGTCCGCATCAAGCCACGGGATGGATTCTCCATGTACAACCCTCCAAGCTGGGTGAGTTATATCTCCTTACTCCCATTCTTCCCGCATTCTTTGTCGTAGGCACTCACCTTGCCATTTTGCGGCAGGAACTGCGAAAATCCATAAGGGAGGTCAACAGCCCATCTCCACAACCAGAGGACCCTGACCGGGCCCTCGGTCCCAGACTTGAAGAAGATCCGGACATATTCGTGGAGCTGATAGACCGGCAATTCTATCAATTAAGCTGTGATGATGCCATGGTGGCCATTACGGCTGACTATCCCGGACTGCTTCCTACGCCGCACGTAAGAAAAACCAAAAAATCCCAACTCCAAAGACTAGGATCCCCTTTTAGACACTTCACCTACCATATACATATGGTGTTTTATAGGGAAGGCATTCGGGACGCCATGCCAAACCCGCAGCAACTTGCCAACAAGAGGCACCGAGGCCGGGCAAGCCAAAAAGGAAGGCGGTCAGGACGGAGACGCCGGCACAGAGGTATGACAAAAACCCCGCTCCGTGGTTGTCGTCTTTCTCAAAATGTAATGACGTCCATATTTCTTTAACAAAAAAAACGCTCGTCGGAATATGTCCGGTGAGGATGCCGATCATGCTTCCACCAGTCGGGCTCCAGGACCGGACATAGAGGCAGAAGCCGACATGGGACGGACACCGGATACTCCCCCTACAGAGGATGCGGATAGATTATCCGCTACAAATTCAGAAGTGGAGAGCGCCATGAATCATAGGCGTCGCCAGGCCGTACTCCGTGACGCTTGCTTCTCACCAGAGGCATTCGATGCCTTCTATTCTGGAGACACGTACCTCCGTGCTCCTCAAAATGGTCTAGCCAGAGCCACGGACCAGTATGTAAGGGATGTACGGGTAAGAGAATCTGACGATTATGTGTATCAGTAGCCCCTGAGACTTGAAATAGTTAGCAGAACTTATTTAAGGATCATCTATTGTGCAGGTTCTTACAGAGAAGAATACCCGACTATCACAGGAGCTGGAGGAATGCAAGACCCAACTTCGGGCCGCCGTTGCCGCATTGAAGGAACCTAAAAAGTACCCAGCTGGTAACATTTGTTTCAAAGAATGATGGATACCATATAGCATGCGGCGTGGCTGCAGATCTAACAATAGATGTTGCAGATGAATCTGGAGAGAATCCAGAGGACCAGCATGTCGCACGACAGCTAAAGGCTGGCGAACGCGTGCTGACTGAGGTCAGGCGGGAGAAAAACAATCTCCAAGACGCCGATACCAAGCTGAGCGTGGAACTGGAAGATGTTCGAGCCCAGCTTGCGGACTCCGAGAAGGATAATAAGCGGCTTCGACGCGGCATTTTCAGTAAGTGCTTGAATGAACCCTTAAAAGGGGGCGGCGGAGAAGCCGGCTAACAGAGTTATGTCTGCAGGTATGCTGACGGGTCGTCCCGCGGAGGAGATGCCCGGGTCTGCGGGTGATCTTCTACCCGAGCTTTCACAACTGTACGAACAAGTTCGGCAGGTGATGCAAGGTATTTCCCAGGCCTTATGGTCATCCGTCTCCCTGCCAGAAGGCATTGGAGAGCTTGCGGAGAAGCTCAAGGGAGCACGGTGGCACTTCCGATTATGGAAGATATCGGCCTACCGTCAAGGTGCCAGGGAAGCCTAGGCTATGGTGAGACACGGTATACCAAGGCTGACCCAAACCACATGGCCGAGGTCGGACCTGTGGGGCCTGATGGGAAAGAGATCCCCGTTAGCTTAGTGTATGGGCAAGTAGAATTAACCGCAAAGTATTCCCAACAGGATTGTAGGCTAGACAGCCTGTTGGAAGGTATAGAAGATGAATTTAGTCAGTCTACATGACTATGTAATTAAAGTGACATGTATAATGCCTTCTAGCCGGATTGTAAATCATTTTTCATGGCGGACCTTTTCGCTTCAACCTCGGGACCCGATAGTCCGGAGTGTATCCGAATACCCGCTCAGTTATATAAGAACCGGGGTATGCGTGGAAACCAGGCGTAGGGTTCATTAGTGCTTGATCAGACAAGTACCCAACTAGTTATGTTATATTACATGGGTAGTAAGAAACATCTTCCAGGGAGAATAGTTCCGTTAAGGGTTCCTTTCCCTGGGTACGCATGCCCTAAAGTGCATGTCTGGACTGCGAGAGGAAACGCATGAAAAAACATCTAGGGGCACATATGGAAAATAAATAAAGGTCATCTTTTGTTCACCGACCGAATATTCCCTTAAGAACGCTAGCTTTCGGCTTCACCCAGTCTGAGATACACATCCGACTGACCCGGCAGTAACAATCGCAGAGGTGCTCCCCTTATGCCCTAGCCGAATTAACGGGGATCTAGGGCATAAATACAAGAGCCAGGTAACCCAACTTGGCCAAAACTTAAGTCATATCGATGCATATAATGGCGAAGAAAAGGTACATGCAGAAGAATAACACATGTGCGAGGCATGAAGCCCAGATAAATAACTAAGCTTCTGTGTAAGAAGCCCCCAGGTATAACGAGCGCGGTTAGCGCGTCAATAGTGTGCAAGCAAGGCACAAGTTGGCATTGAAGGCCTTGAGAAAGAATAAAAGAAAGAAAGAGAAATAAGACAGATAATGTAAATGCGAAAAAATGGACAGAGGAAGGAGACGAACATAGAGTCCGGCACTAGGCGTAGAATCTTCGGAGCCTGGCTGCGTTCCATGGGTTCGGCTCAAGTCGATTATTTGATGCATCCCACAGACGGTATGCTCCACCGGTCAGAACTTGGTCAATAATGAAGGGACCTTCCCATTTGGGCTCGAGCTTGGTCTTTTTCTTCTCCGGCAGGCGTAGAACTAGCTCGCCAATGTTATAAGTTTTGGCCCGTACTTCTCTGCTTTGGTATCTTCGAGCCTATTGCTGATAGAATGCGGAACGGGCTTTTGCCACGTCGTGCTCTTCCTCCAGGGTGTCCAGACTGTCCTGCCAATCAAGCTCGTCTTCTCTTTCTTCGTACATGCGCACTCGAGGTGAGTCATGAATTATGTCACAGGGCAGAACCGCCTCTGCGCCGTACACCATAAAGAAGGGTGTGTATCCGGTAGTACGATTCGGCGTGGTCCGCAGCCCCCAGAGTACGGAGTCGAGCTCCTCTAACCAGTGCGTGTTAGACTCCTTTAAGGACCACACTAATCTGGGTTCAATGCCGCTCATGATAAGACCATTTGCTCGCTCAACTTGGCTGTTGGTTTGTGGGTGATAGACAGAAGCATAATCGAGCTTGATGCCCATGTTGCTGCACCAGAGTTTTACCTCGTCGGTCGTAAAGTCCGTGCCGTTGTCAGTGATGATACTGTGGGGGACACCATAACGGTGTAGAACCCTGGATATGAAGTCTATCACCGGTGCGGATTCAGCCGTTTTAACAGGTTTGGCTTCTATCCATTTGGTGAATTTATCCACCATGACCAGTAACTATTTTTTCTTATGGGTTCCCCCTTTAAGGGGTCCAACCATGTCAAGCCCCTAGGCAGTGAAGGGCCAGGTAATGGGGATTGTTTGGAGGGCGGTGGGTGGCATGTGGCTTTGGTTTGCAAAAAGCTGGCAACCGATGCAGTGTTGGACCAAGTCCGGTGCATCTACCCGGGCCGTCGGCCAATAAAAACATGTACGGAAGGCCTTGCTTACAAGGGCCCGGGCTGCGGCGTGGTGGCCGCCGAGTCCGGCGTGAATTTCTGCCAAAAGTTTGTGCCCTTCCTCTTCGGAGATGCACCTTTGAAGGACTCCGGTAGTGCTTTTTTTATACAGCTCTCCCTCGTGGACCCTGTAGGCTTTGGATCGCCGCACTATGCAGCGTGCCTTATTTTAGTCCTCGGGAAGTTCCTGCCTAGTTAGGTAGGCCAGGAATCACTACAAGAAATATGTCAACTTATGACCTTCTGTCAGTGACCCTCGAAGAATTGGTCATAAATTTATGACCATTTTAGACCAATTGGTCAAAAGCTGTTCAGGGGGCTCCAAACCCTAAACCATTGCAACCATTTTGGTCAGAAAGGTCGTAATTTCCTTACACGAAATGGTCACAAAGCAAACAATGCTAGTCCGCTGCCTTATTTCTAGTTGTTAATGACCAATATAGATGGTCATAGCCTTGTAGATTGTGGTGGGTTGTGATGACTAGGCGCCATCTCATCAGTTTCAAAATGCGGTCAAAACGGCGGGAATGACCGTTCCTAGCTAGTGGTTGAATCTTGGAATTTTGTTGGTGTTTCTCTGATTAAAAAGATACTTATGTACCTAGAAATGATTTTTGGAAAAAATAACTAGCAAACTATGAGGCAGCTGCAGTTCAAATTTGACCCGCTTCCAGCTAAATCGGCGAAAATTTGTCTTTTTCACGAGAGGTGGGTCAAAACTTTTTGCACCCAACCATTTGGTCAATTTTGCATTAAATATGGCCTGGTATTTTATAAAAATGATTTGGTCCAATTTTGCAACAATTATTTGGGAGGTCCTTCACAAAAAAACCTCCTTTTGGGCACTCGAAAAATGAAATATGGTTTTTTTCGTACAAAGAAAATGAAAACTTCCTTAGGCAACATTGTTTGCCATACCAATATGCACCCTTGTGCACAATATGAGATCATTTGAACAAACTATGCCATGAATGTGGCCATAAGATTGATCATTTGGCTTGAAAGCCATTGATCTCCATACATGATAGCTCGTTTCTGAGAACACTTTTTTAAAATAATTGCCGTATTACAAGTTTGTTATTTTTCCTGGGAACTTGGCCACATATAATGACACAATGCGAAGGTTTCCCAATTTTTTGATTTTTTTGAATTTTTTATGCCCGTTTCAAAATGCGGTCAAAACGGCGGGCTTGACCGTTCCTAGCTAGTGGTTGAATATTGGAATTTTTTTGGTGTTTCTCTAATTAAATAGATACTTATGTACCTAGAAATGATTTTTGGAAAAAATAAATAGCAAACTATGAGGCAGCTGCAGTTCAAATTTGACCCGCTTCCAACTGAATCGGCGGGAATTTGTCTTTTTCACCAGAGGTGGATCAAAACTTTTGACACCTAACCATTTTGTCAATTGTGCATTAAATATGTCCTAGTGTTTTATAAAAATTATTTGGTACAATTTTTCAACAAATATATGGTAGGTCCTTCACAAAAAAACCTCATTTCAGGCACTCGAAAAATGGAAAATGAATTTTCCGTGCAAAGAAAATGAAAACTCCCTTTGGCAAGATTTCTTGGAATTCCAAGATGCACCCTTGTGCACAATATGAGATCATTTGAACAAACTATGCCATGAATGTGGCCATAAGATTGATTATTTGGCTTGAAAGCCATGAATCTTCACGCATGATAGCTCATTTTTGAGAACACTTTTTTAAAATAATTGCCGTATCACAAGTTTATTATTTTCCTGGGAACTTGGCCACATATAATGACACAATGCGAAGGTTTCCCAATTTTTTGATTTTTTTGAATTTTTTATGCCCGTTTCAAAATGCGCTCAAAACGGCGGGAATGATCGTTCCTAGCTAGTGGTTGAATCTTGGAATTTTTTTGGTATTTCTCTGATTAAATAGATACTTATGTACCTATAAATTATTTTTGGAAAAAATAAAGAGCAAACTACGAGGCAGCTGCAGTTCAAATTTGACCCGCTTCCAGCTGAATCGGCGAGAATTTGTCTTTTTCACCAGAGGTGGATAAAAACTTTTTACACCCAAACATTTGGTCAATTGTGCATTAAATATGGCCTAGTATTTTATAAAAATGATTTGGTACAATTTTGCAACAAATATATGGTAGGTCCTTCACAAAAAAACCTCATTTCGGGCACTCAAAAAATGGAAAATGAATTTTCCGTGCAAACAAAATGAAAACTCCATTTGGCAACATTGTTTGGAATTCCAAGATGCACCCTTGTGCACAATATGAGATCATTTGAACAAACTATGCCATGAATGTGGCCATAAGATTGATCATTTGGCTTGAAAGCCATCGATCTCCACACGTGATAGCTTGTTTCTGAGAACACTTTTTTAAAATAATTGCCGTATTACAAGTTTGTTATTTTTCCTGAGAACTTGGCCACATATGATGACACAATGCGAAGGTTTCCAAATTTTTTGTTTTTTTTGAATTTTTTATGCCCGTTTCAAAATGCGGTCAAAATGGCGGGAATGTCCGTTCCTAGCTAGTGGTTGAATCTTGGAATTTTTTTGGTGTTTCTCTGATTAAATAGATACTTATGTACCTAGAAATGATTTTTGTAAAAAAATAGTAAACTATGAGGCAGCTGTAGTTTAAATTTGACCCGCTTCCAGCTGAAACGGCAGAAATTTGTCTTTTTCACGAGAGGTGAATCAAAACTTTTTACACCCAACCATTTGGTCACTTGTGCATTAAATATGGCCTAGTATTTTAGAAAAATGAATTGGTCCAAATTTGCAACAATTATTTGGTAGGTCCTTCACAAAAAAAAACTCATTTTGGCACTCGGAAATTGGAAAATGAATTTTTTTGTGCAAAGAAAATGAAAGCTTTATTTGGCAACATTGTTTGTCATTCCAAGATGCACACTTATGCAAAATACGAGATCATTTTGACAAACTATGCCATTGTTATGTTTAGAAAAACAGAGTGGATTGGATTTTTTTTGTTTGGGAAGAGAGTGGATTGGATGGACCAATGAGATGTGAGGAACCATGTTCATGCGGATCACCGAATTGGACTCAATCTGAGCCATCCATCGCGCACCCATCCTACGGTGGAGCTTCTCCCGAGAAACAAAACCCTAACTCACCCACCCACCCTCCCCTCGATCCCCCAGATCCCACCTCCTCCTCGCTCTCTCTCGATCCCCTCCGTCCCCCAGCCGCCACCGCTCGCCTCCATCCTCTCCCCGACCCCGGTCGGGCTCCACTCTACTCCACCGCCGGGGCCAACCCAACCACCGCCGCCCTCTCCCCCTCCTCTCCCCTCACCGCGGCCAGATCCACTCACCCAAGTCCCGCTTTGTCGCCTCCGTCTCCCTCGTCTCGTCTCCCACCCGTGATTCCTGCCGCCGCCGCCCCCACCCACCGCCCTCCCCTCGCCTTCACCCACAGCTTTCGTGGCGTGGCTCCTGGTCCTTTACAACGATGCAGATCGAAAAGCGCCGCCGCGCTCCCATCCAAGATGGCCCCCCACCGCATCTCATCTCATCTCGTCACCCGACAGCGCCGGAGAGAGCGCGGGCGCGGGCGGCGCGATGGTGGGGAACGACTGGATCACCAGCTACCTGGAGGCCATCCCGGACGCGGGGGGCGCCGCGGGGGACATCTCGGCCGCCTCCGCCTCCTCCTCCACGGCGCCCGGGGGCGGCGGCTCTGGGGCGGAGAAGAGGCGGGACAAGTCGTCGCTCATGCTGCGGGAGCGCGGCCGCTTCAACCCGGCGTGCTACTTCATGGAGGAGGTCATCTCCGGCTTCGACGAGACCGACCTCTACAAGACCTGGGTCCGCGTAAGCCTTCCTCGCCCCCGCCCCCTTCCTCGCTCCTCCTCCTCGTGTCTTAATTAACTGCTTGCTCCAGATTAGATTAGCTTAGGTGGATGTAGTTTCCGGCGATTTATTCTGGATTTTTTTTGTTATGTACGTCAGACGTCGGCGATGAGGAGCCCGCAGGAGCGGAACACGCGGCTGGAGAACATGCCCTAGCGGATCTGGAACCTCGCCAGGAAGAAGAAGCAGGTACAAATGCCCCGATTTGCTTGCCAACTTTATCTACTCTCTAAGTAGCAGCACTGCGGGTGCCAAACTGTTGGGGGGCAGTTCACTGCTGGTGCCAGCCGAACACATTAAACTAGTGTAGTTGCTGGTTAGTGATTATGTATGTGGCTGGGCATCATATCTGTTTCTGTTGTACTAGGGAATACTGAATCGTAGTCGTTCCGCATATGAATTGCCTCCCCGGGTGGTGCTGACAGTAATGATGGGTCCCCATTGTAGCATGTGCCTGCTCTGTTTCCTTCCTTCCTGTTAGCTAGAATGCCCCAATTCTTTAAAGTGTTGTTTTGGATGAACTCTCTCCTGTCATAAAATGCGGAACGACTATGAATTGGGGCATTCTTCCTGTATTGCTTGCTTGTTTACTCTACAACCTGTATTGCTAAAACATGTTATCCTACTCCATGATGGTGTATCATTTGCAAATACTCCTGGACATCAGCTCCCATCATGGTGCATTAACTATAATCTATACCTCTAAAAGAGGAGTATAAACTGGAGTAATCATATGGTATTTGCTACTTTTCTCTGGATGAACAGAATGTCCATAGGTTTACTGTCATCAATGTGTACTCTAAAATTTCCCTGCACCTTTGCTGAAAAGATGCAAGTATGTAACACAAATAGTCCACAAAGATTATAGCTGTGGTATTGATTGCTTGAACAAGCAATCGAGGGCGTTAGATGATGATCTAGCCATTTTTCTCATCACAAAGTATGCATTGGCAATATAGTTTGCACCATTAGTTAGGTACTGATGTAGTCCTTTTTAGTCTTCTCATGAGATTGAAACATTTGATCTGATTTATGGTTTGCTGATTGTTGCAGACAAATGTATCAATCTGCTTAACTGTGTATGATTCCTGCATTTCCCAGTTGCAAATCCTAATCAAGGAGAATGAGTAATACAAGCTCAGGTGTAATGGTGTATCCACACTTTCGTTTCAATTACATTTAAGTGATACTTTTCTGCCTCCTTTTCCTCCTGTTTGCGCAAAAAGTCGCGTGTCTTTACTTGGTCAAAAAATTGTAGATTATTTGGTCAGATTTCCTTACTTGCTTTAGGCATAAGAATAAGCTGATAAGAACAGAATATTGATACTTTGCATGCTATGAGTAAAATGCTCTATTTTCTTTCGTCACCTTTCTTGTATGCATGAGTATCTCATTTTAACTAGCTGGAGAATGAAAGCATTGTACAAGCTGAATTTGTGTTATCATTCTAAACAACTTGTTCATTTTTTATTGTTTTGTTCATAATTTATTGGCTCCAGATTTTTTTGATTCTTTTCCGATTCATGTAACAGCTACCTTGCCTGGCACTGGTACTATTATGCTATACTGTTATACTATCTGTAAAGTAAATGACAACATTGAAAATGGCTCAAACCTGAAGTACTTTAAATAGATTGTTGTTTTAGTCAAATGTTGTTTAGAAATCCAGTTTGTACTGATAAACTTGCACAGTCTCTGCCTGTTTATAGTGTTAAATTTTGTTTGATAAATTCACTTTTTACTGATAAAATTGTATAGAGCACAACATAGTTTCTGCCTTTTATTATAATGATAATTGTTGTTTAGTTGTAATTCCTTTCGCATCGTACAATTGTATAGATATTGTCCCATGCACAAGTGATATTCATGTCCAGCCAAATGATATCTTGTTCTTTCCAAAGTGATTTGTACCCAATTGCTTGTATACGTATTTTGTTCTTAACTGTAGATTTCCTCTCACAGTAGCTCCATGCAAAAGAAGGTTGAAAGGAGGAGAGTTTGTGACTACTATAGAAGGACTGAAGGAGGTCCATGTTGAAGAAGATCGACAGAAGCAGTAGAGCTGTCATTGCCATTGTATTTGTGTTGTATGATGTATCCACGTTTACCCACAAAAATGTATTCATGTTGTAATACTTTGATTGCCATTCTGGCTACTATTTCAATCAGTGTATTTTGCTAGTGCTGATTTAGATATTGGTTACTTATTTACTGTGAAACGAAATCTAAAGAACTTGACCCTGACAACCGGGTCCCATTACTAGAAACTGACAATTGGGACCAATCTTTTGAGAAAAAGACAAATTGAAACTATTGGGACCAATTGGGACAAATGGGAACCTGTTACTAGAACCTGACAACTGGGACCCATCTGACTAGTGGACCCTTCTTTTGGGAAAAAAAGAAAAACTAAATTCGTTTAGACAAAAAGGCCACAACCCAACAATAAAAAGGCTACAATATTGGGCTTGGCTCATGAACCCAACCAAAAATTGACAGACAGAAAAAAAACACAAATAGGCTGAATTGTTGGGCTAGGCCCATGTAGAAAACTGAATTGGACCGGGCTGAATCTTGTGCCACATCAGCTTGCCACGCTGGATGCCTACGTGGCCTGGGGAGGTTGCTAGTGACCAAAACGCCACAGTAGGAATATTTTGGTCGTAAACGTCCACGACCTTCTCACAGAGAAGGTCGCTATAGTCAGTTTATGACGGCCAGCTTTTGACCTTATGTTTTTTGTCACAAAAAGGTCACAAATGAAAATTTGTGACCATTCAGTGACCAATAGTGGTGGTCATAAGTTGACATATTTCTTGTAGTGAATGGTTCTGTCCACGGGGCGATGATGGCCATTATTACGTGGGCTGAAGGTGTTATTTCGGTGGTAGAGCCTCCGATTGTGTCAGAGTGTTCAGTATCGGGCAGTTTGGCCGGGTCCGGACTATTGTTACCGATGTCCCCTTCCCATACCACGGATGGCTTAAACAGCCTCTCCAAAAAGATGTTGGGGGGACCGCATCGCGTTTTGCGCTGATGCGGGCGAGGATATCTGCCGCCTGATTATTTTCCCGAGCCACATGGTGAAATTCGAGCCCCTCGAACCGAGCTGACATCTTTAGGACGGCGTTTCGATAGGCCTCCATCTTCGGATCCTTGGCATCGAAGTCTCCATTTATTTGGGATATTGCGATGTTCGAATCCCCACGCACCTCCAGGCGTTGAATGCCCATGGAAACTGCCATCCAAAGACCATGTAACAGGGCTTCGTATTCGGCTGCGTTGTTGGAGTCTGTATACATTATCTGCAGTACGTATTGAACTGTATCTCCGGTTGGGGACGTCAGGACGACGCCAGCCCCCAGACCAACCAGCATTTTGGAGCCGTCGAAGTGCATGATCCAATTGGAGTATGCGCTGTACTCTTTAGGGAGTTCGGCTTCCGTCCATTCGGCGACAAAGTCGGCCAATACTTGCGATTTAATGGCTCACTGCGGTTTGTATGTTATGTCGAACGGGAGGAGCTCAATGGCCCATTTAGCAATCCGGCCCGTGGCGTCGCGGTTGTTTATAATATCATTAAGTGGCACTTCTGAGGCTACTGTAATCGAACACTCTTGAAAGTAGTGTCGCAGCTTCCGGGGTGCCATGAATACTGCATAGGCTATCTTTTGATAATGTGGGTACCGTGATTTGCATGGAGTGAGGACAGTGGATACATAATATACCGGCTTTTGAAGATGGAATTTATGTCCGTCCGCTTCTCGTTCGACGACGAGCACTGCGCTTACAACCTAATGAGTTGCCGCAATGTACAACAGCATTAGTTCACCGATGTTTGGCGCGGCCATGATTGGGTTGGTTTCCAGTATGGCTTTTATTTCTTCCAATCCGGCTGTGGCAGCGTCCGTCCACTCGAAGTGTTCGGTGCGCCGAAGGAGGCGATAAAGGGGTAATGCCTTTTCTCCTAAGCGGGAGATAAAGTGGCTTAGAGCCGCCACACATCTAGTTAATTTCTGGATTTGTTTGAGATCCGTTAGGAAAGCCAACTGTGATAGAGCTTGGATTGTGGCCGGATTAGCTTCAATTCCTCTACTGGAGACAATGAAGCCCAGGAGCTTTCCGGCTGGTACGCCGAAAATGCATTTTTCCGGATTGAGCTTGATGTGGTATGATCGGAGGTTGTCAAATGTGAGCCTCAAGTCGTCTATTAGAGAGTTAACGTGTTTGGTTTTGACGACCACATCATCTACGTATGCCTCTACTATTTTGCCGATCTGTTTCTCCAGACATGTCTGAATCATGCGTTGATATGTTGCGCCGGCGTTTTTGAGCCCAAAAGGCATTGTGTTGAAATAGAAGGGGCCGTATGGTGTGATAAATGCCGTTGCGGCTTGGTCGGACTCCGCCATCTTGATTTGGTGGTAGCCGGAGTATGCGTCGAGGAAACACAATGACTCGTGTCCTGCGGTAGCATCGATAATTTGATCAATGCGGGGGAGGGGAAAGGGGTCCTTTGGGCAAGCCTTGTTGAGGTCCTTGAAATCGACACATAGGCGCCAAGATTTGTCCTTCTTTGGTACCATCACCAGGTTTACTAGCCAGTCCGGGTGTTTTATTTCTCTAATGAATCCGGCCTCTAATAACTTGGATAGTTCTTCTCCCATAGCTTGTCTCTTAGGTTCAGAGAAACGCCGAAGAGTCTGCTTGACCGGCTTGAATCCCTTTAGAATATTGAGGCTGTGCTCGGCCAGCCTGCGTGGGATTCCTGGCATGTCTGAGGGATGCCAGGCGAATATGTCCCAATTCTCGCGCAGGAACTCTCGTAGTGCGGCGTCCACGGCGGGGTTTAACTGTGCCCCGATGGAGGCTATTTTTGTAGGGTCCGTTGGGTGGACTTGGAATTTGACTATTTCATTAGCTGGTTTAAAAGAGGTGGACTTGGATCTCTTGTCAAGTATCACGTCGTCCCTGTCCACTGTGGAGTGTAGCGCAGTTAATTCCTCGGCCAAAAGGGCTTCGGATAATGCCTCGAGGGGCAATGCGGCTGTTTTGTTTTCGGCGAGAGTGCTGTGTCCGGATCACTAGCAAGAGTGATGATTCCATTGGCCCCAGGCATTTTGAGCTTCATGTACCCATAATGGGGTACGGCTTGGAATATCATGAACGCCTCCCATCCTAAAAGGGTGTGGTATCCACTACTGAACGGGGCCACTTGGAATGTAATTTCTTCGGACCTATAGTTCTTCGGCATGCCGAATACCACATCTAGTGTGATTTTCCCAGCACAGCGTGCTTCCCGACTGGGGATGATTCCTCTGAAGGTTGTGTTGCTTTGCTCAGTGCGGTTCCAGTCTATTTCCATTTTTTGAAGAGTTTCCTCATAGATGAGGTTCAATCCACTGCCGCCGTCCATGAGTACTTTGGTGAGTCGAAAGCCGTCCACAATTGGACTGAGGACCAGTGCAGCTGGTTCTCAGGCTATTCGAAATTTAGGTTCGTCACTGGCATTGAAGGTAATAGCCGTGTCACTCCATGGATTCATTGCTGCCACGTGGCAGATTTCGGCGAGGCTGCGGAGTGTTCGCTTGCGCCTATTATTTGATGCGAAGGTTTCAAAGACTGTTAATATTGTATTGTTATCCACGGGATGGTGCTCTGTGGCATTTGGGATGAGAAGGTCCTCACCACTTTTGGCCACCTGCCGGAGTATCCAACATGCTCTAAGGCTGTGTGTTGGTATGGTATCTGATGTACTATGAATTTTGCAGGGTCCGTTAAGCCATCCCTCCAATACGGTTCCATGCCCTATAGAGGGTTTTTGTTTCTTTGTAACTAACTCGGGTGTCTTATGATAGTGCACCCTTTTACTTTGGACTGGGTGTATATTCTGAGCCGGATTATCCCAAAATTTCGTTTCGGTTTTCCAGGCGCTTTCCATCACACAGTACTTTCGTACTATGGATGCCAAGTCAGTGAAGCGTGATATGTCATGGTGACTTAAGCCGTTAAGGATTCCCTTGTCCATGCAATTATTGCAGAAAAATGAGACTGCGTCTTCCTCGCGACAGTCCTTAACCTTGTTCATCACAAGGAGGAATCTGGCCCAATAATGATGTAGTGTTTCATGAGGCTCTTGCCTGATGTAGGAAAGATCGTTTATGTCTGGGTGGGTGGGTGGATTTGAGTCCAAACCCTTACCCGATCTGAGACCCAGGGGCCGAGGCGTTTCCGATCTTGGAAGTTCGGATTCCGTAGTGTTGCCCGATATGTCTGGCCCGCTGCCTGACTCTAGGTTCAGGGCTTGGGTGATGTCCTCCCATAAACGGGTATCCGGCTCGGAGAGCTCAGGAATCCGGACATAGTTAGTCCTCAAGATAGAGGAAGAATCGCCGCATTGTTCCTCCACCACCGCGATATGATGGGTGACGGTGGACAATTAATCTCCCTTTGATCGGGTTTAATCCCAATCCGATCATATTCCGTAGTGACTCCCAAGGCGGCGATGCGATCTAAGAGCTGGTTTAGGGAGGAGAGCTCCATTGGATCCATCTGCTCGGCGTATTCCGAGCCAACGTGGAGGCTGTTTTCGATGACCCGAGAAGTGATCGTCAGTGCAGCAGCCGAACGGGCGGTCATGATGAAACTGCCTAGCCGGAGAGTTTGGCCGATAGCCAGGGCTCCCCCGGTGGTAATGTTGTTTTTAACAACGAGACGACGCATCCTTCCTTACGGCGACGACACAATGGAACTCTCGATGAAAGCACCAATGTCGGTGTCAAAACTGGCGGATCTCGGGTAGGGGGTCCCGAACTGTGCGTCTAAGGCGGATGGTAACAGGAGGCAGGGGACACGATGTTTTACCCAGGTTCGGGCCCTCTTGATGGAGGTAAAACCCTACGTCATGCTTGATTATTCTTGATAATATGAGTAGTACAAGAGTTGATCCACCACGAGATCAGAGAGGCTAAACCCTAGAAGCTAGCCTATGGTATGATTGTCTGTTGTCCTACGGACTAAAGCCCTCTGGTTTATATAGACACCGGAGGGGGCTAGGGTTACACAAGGTTGGTTACAAAGGAGGAGATATACATATCCGTATTGCCTAGCTTGCCTTCCACGCCAAGGAGAGTCCCATCCGGACACGGGACGAAGTCTTCAATCTTGTATCTTCATAGTCCAACAGTCCGGCCAAAGAATATAGTCCGGCTGTCCGGAGACCCCCTAATCCAGGACTCCCTCAGCAAGCAATTGAGAATGATCTTCAAGAAGAAGACTTACGCTGATGGTAATGTTACTGTCTATAAAGCTCGACTTGTTGCGAAAGGTTTTCGACAAGTTCAAGGGATTGACTACGATGAGACCTTCTCACCCGTAGCGATGCTTAAGTCTGTCCGAATCATGTTAGCAATTGCCGCATTTTATGATTATGAAATTTGGAAAATGGATGTCAAAACTGCATTCCTGAATGGATTTCTGGAAGAAGAGTTGTATATGATGCAACTGGAAGGTTTTCTCGATCCAAAGGGAGCTAACAAAGTGTGCAAGCTCCAGCGATCATTTATGGACTGGTGCAAGCCTCTCGGAGTTGGAATAAATGCTTTGATAGTGTGATCAAAGCATTTGGTTTTGTACAGACTTTTGGAGAAGCCTGTTGTCGGTGTCAAAACCGGCGAATCTCGGGTAGGGGGCCCCGAACTGTGCGTCTAGGCCGGATGGTAACAGGAGGCAGGGGACACAATGTTTTACCCAGGTTCGGGCCCTCTTGATGGAGGTAAAACCCTACGTCCTGGTTGATTAATATTGATGATATGGGTAGTACAAGAGTAGATCTACCACGAGATCGGAGAGGCCAAACCCTAGAAGCTAGCCTATGGTATGATTGTATGTTGTGGTTGTTGTCCTACGGACTAAAACCCTTCGTTTTATATAGACACCGGAGAGGGTTACGGTTACACAAGGTCGGTTACAAAGGAGGAGATATCCATATCCGTATTGCCTAGCTTGCCTTCCATGCCAAGTAGAGTCCCATCCGGACACAAGACGAAGTCTTCAATCTTGTATCTTCATAGTCCAACAGTCCGGCCAAAGGATATAGTCCGGCTGTCCGGAGACCCCCTAATCCAGGACTCCCTCAGTAGCCCCTGAACCAGGCTTCAATGACGATGAGTCCGGCGCGCAGTATTGTCTTCGGCATTGCAAGGCAGGTTCCTTCTCCGAATACATCACAGAAGAATTTGAATACGAGGATAGTGTCCGACCCTGCAAAATAAGTTCTACATTCCACCGTAGAGAGAATAATATTTTCGCAGATCTAATTTGCTGGCTTGTTTTGGCAGCATGACGTTATGTCATGGCCCGGTGATTATTCGAGCCGTTTCCTTTAACCAGCCCCGCACATAACACGAGGCAGCTTTTCGACACGTCTTGTCAAAGCAGAGATCGTGTCCCCTTATTACGGGATTCTCATCAATACAGGCGTGGGTAACCCAACTGCGCCATCAATTACGGCGCTTGGGGGATAAGCGAGTTTTACCAGGCAAGTGGGGACTCTTAGCTTCGTCCGCCCATATAAAGGGATAAGGATTCACCTTTCTATCCACGCCTTCTTCCTCATTTGCTCATCCGTTTTCGCACACTCAAGCTCTAGCACCCAAGTCCGCACTTCCCACCTCAACCTTCTCCAACCATGTCTGGAGCGGGAGGCAGGTGGATGGTCTCCTCCGTCACGGAGGGAGACATCAAGAAACTGGGGAGAGCCGGATACCTACCCGACGACATCGCGCACCGGCTCCTAGATGAGGGGCAGCTCATCCCCACCCCCAGGCCCCATGAGAAGGTAGTGTTCCTCACCCATTTCCTCCGCGGACTGGGATTCCCTCTCCATCTATTCGTCCGGGGGCTCATGTTCTATTATAGCCTGGATTTCCACGATCTGGCCCCGAACTTCATCCTCAACATCTCGGGGTTTATCGTCGTGTGTGAGGCCTTCCTCCGCATCAAGCCCCACTTCGGCTTATGGTTGAAGACCTTCAATGTCAAGCCGAAGGTTGTGGGTGGGCACCAGGCGGAGTGCGGAGGCGCCATGGTGGGCAAGATGCCCAACGTAACATGGCTCGAGGGCTCCTTTGTGGAAACCATAAAGGGGTGGCAATCGGGGTGGTTCTACATCACCGAGCCATGCGACCTTGCATGGGCAGTGGCCCCGAGTTCCGATCTGGCATCCCTACGCGGCTCACTTCCTGGAAAGAGAAGGGCCTATCTTGGGGTAGTTTGGGAGAGCTGACCGGACTCCAAACATGTATTCAAAACATGGTGAACAAGAAGCTCAAACTTGTCAACGTGGTCCAGGTCATGCTCCACCGCCGGATCCTCCCGTGCCAACAACGGGAGTTCAACTTGTGGGAGTTCGACCCGGCGCAACACCGAACTCTGAACAGGCTCTTCGACACAACTCACGAAGATGCCTGGAGGGTGCTGTTCAAAAGTGCCGAGGTCCCCCCTCCTATTACTGAGGATCGCGGATTCGGCGCGAAGCGCCAAGCTAGTGCAGTAAGCCGCTTTACCTTTCACGGGATACTTATTTTTTATAGATTGACTCCATGCGGGATCTAAACTCCCGTACCTTTGACAGGACTGGCAGAAGACGGCCGGACAGATCGACTGTCCGGCTCCTTTACCAGAAGACCCCGCAGATGCTCTTCTAGCGAAGATGTTGATTCCGGCCCCTTATACGGTGCCGGAGAAGACCAAGAAGGCCAAGGGAACCAGAAAGAGTTCCCGACGCCAGGCGTCGTCGAACTCACCGTCCGATGACTCTGCGATGCACTCTTCCCCCGAAGACAAGGAAGAAGAAGAAGATGCTCCCCCACCGGCTGGGGGAGATAAGAAAAAGGAAGGCCGCCCCAACTGGGGAGGCCGACGGGTCCAAGAAGGGAAGGACTCTCCTTCCGGACAGTTCCACCACCAACGACGAAGGCGAAGACGAGTGGTTGCCCAGGGCCAAGCCCCCGGGGAGATCGTAAGTATTCGGATACTAGAGTAACTCATAGAATTCCTTTGTCGCACTGTCTTCCCTAATGCCGAATATAATTATGCAGGCCGGCACGAGCCAGTACCGATGTATCATCGGACGGCTCCCTGGGCTCGTCGGACATGGATAGCGATCCAGTCTCGACCGCCACCTCCCCTCATCCTACTGACGACGCCGAGGTGCTTTCTCAAGAGGCACCGGGTCGAGGGGAGACAGTCTTGGAGGCACCTCAAGGCGACCTTCCGGACTCCGGGAGCCGAGGTGATGGGGCCCCTGAGAGCTCCGAGTTCAACCCTCAGCCGAACACCATGCCGGAACCTCCAGCGGTTCCAGGCTCGGGCAGGCGGCCTCCTTGTAAGAGGGGCAAGATGCCTGTGCCGGTGACCTCTGTCTTCCATCGACGAGGAGCACCGTACTGTTATGAGTGCGGTGGTCCAGAAGGTTCAGTCCGCCAAGAGCGGGTTGACTGAAGCCTGTGCCAGCCTTCTAACAGGCTTTGAGGTAAGTGTTTTAAAATGTAGTAGAAATATTACCGCATAGACAGTAGCCCCTGATGCTTTGTTCAGTGTTCACAAAGAAAAGCCGAACAGAGGATCAAATAATATCGCAGGAGTCTAATATAAGTGTGTCAATATGCATATGTAGGCTTCGCTGCTGGCGTCCGCCGCACTGACTGCGGAGGTCGCCGTACTGAAGCAGGACATCGTGGGGTCCAGGAAAGAGCTCGCCCTTGCCAAGAGGCAGCTCGAGGAGAACAAGGGTAAGTAATACCCTGTCTATAGATATGTGTATATAAAAGAAGATGCGATTGCAAAATGACAGGATCACCGTATATTCACCAGGGGCCACGACCGAGGTGGCGACCCTGAAGCAAGCGCTAACCAAGGCCGGAGATAAAGAGGCCAAGGAGCGCGCCGAGCGAGAGAAGCACGAGGCTCGGGTGGGCGAGGTGCAGCAAGAGCTCCAGGCTCTCGTGGCGAAGCACGAGGCATTGGAGCTTGACTCAAAGACGCGGGAGTCTGAGCTTGCCGCGGCCCTCGAGAGCGCAAAAAGTGCCAAGGCCGAAGCCCAAAAGGCTCTCCAAGAGATCGACGCGATGAAGAAGATAGCGGCGGGTAAGGCTTTCTATATGCAAAGCAAGCATGTAAAAGTAAATTACCGATTACTTACCCAAATCCGGAGCTCTCCAGGAGTATTCACAGATTTTCCCCGCAGCATGTCCGATGCCGCACAATTTTACCAGGCTAAGGATGGAAGCTCAATGGAGAAGCTGTTCTGGTCTCAGTATGCTGAGGCCGAACACCCGGTGCCAATGAGAGACCAGCTGAAGCAGATGGTCGAGCTACATAAGGCGGCCGATCGGGCCATGAAGAGCTTTATAGTCCGGCTGTGGCCTGGCGACGCCCTTTCGAACAGCTTCTTCGGCCTGGTGAGGTGGCTTGTGGATGTCTCCCCGCGGCTGGAGGTTGTCAAGCGATCTGTCTGCATTGAAGGTGCATGCCGGGCTTTCGCCCATGTGAAATTGCAGTGGGTCAAGCTAGACGCCGTGAAGCTGATCAAGGAGGGGCCGCCGGAGGGCAAGGAGCACCGCCACCCCGAGATGTACTACGAGGGTGTTCTTCCGGGTGCCCGTCTCATCGCGGATGAGTGTTCAAAAGATGTAATATTTGAATGAGACTTGCTCGTTTTATCCTGTATTTATGAAAACTTGTTTCATATGCGCTATGCAACGCTTGTTTGAATTTAAAATATTACCTTCTGTTTGGCTGTTTATCCAATCTGAGAGATGGCTAGTCCTCGGCTTCTGCCCCCATGCCACGAGTGCTGGGGTGTTCAGGATAAACCTGAGCACTCTTGTTCCCATGTTTGGGTCCTTCGAGGGAGGTGCTCAGCACAGCGAACAAGGCAACCAGACTAATAATGCTTTATCACTCTCACTTAGCCATAGAATTCTATAATTTTAAATTTCGGCGAAGCCCCTGGTATTCGGAAGGCCGAATTCGGGGCGTGATACACGCCTTTAATCCGGACAGGGCCGGCCCCTCGCTCTAAGCGGCATAAGTCTTTAGGGACTTGAAAACCTCGCCGAACAGCGACCAGTCTCTCGCCTTATCATGACAGTCAGTTTTAGCTTTCTCTACTGAGGTGCTGAACCCAGCAGAACCGGGGCACAATCGCAGTAGTTCTCCTAGCGCTACCTTAGCCGATAGAGCGGAACGTAAGGTACCAAAAACACAGGAGCCGGGCAAACCCAACATTTGACCAAAGACATGATTCGGAGCTGATGCATATAATGCTATAAGTTCGGGGTGCCGCACTTGTGAAAGTGTTCGGACTTTTCACACCGCATTGTGGGGTACGTAAGCCCTTGGTGTATTGGCCGTACCAAAGTGTACGGTTGCAAGGCGTCGTTAATGAACACACACACACACACTCACACACATATATATAACAAGAATGCAATAATAGTCATAATGTCATGCATTGTTTATTCAAAAAAATTGCGTTAAAGCAGAGTGATACAGATAGTGCGATAAGCAAAGAGTAGGACTATGTCCCTTCCAAGGGCAAGCTGAGGAATGATATTAAATCAAATATTTCGCTCATTACTGTAATCCACCTGGGAATTCCGTGGTATGACGTAGCTGTCTGCCTCCTTGGTTGCTGCATCATGTGTTCGGCAATAGTGTTGCGGGACAGTGTTTCCAGAGATTAAGGTCCTGAAAAAAAGGAAAATAACCAAACGGGAAGCCCCTAGTGTGGTTTAAGCCGCGTCCTGGGGCGTACCGCAGTTGTGCCCCCCTCCCCATCTGTGCCCATGGTATTTTCAATGCGTAATTATGTACCCGCGGCACGAGTTTCGCCGTTGGGCTGGGATTGGGGTGGCCGCCGTATTGCTAATCGAGCTCAGATCGCGCCAGGTGGTCTATTTGCCGATTGCTCCGAGCGCGCTTGAAGGTGTCCGGGCTTCGAAGCGCCGAACTGGTTGATTGCCTTGAGAGGCTTCTTTGTGCTTCTGCTGCGAGGGCCGCGGTGTGCTCCTCTGTTCGGAGGGAGCGCTTTGTGTTTCCATTTACCGTAATAACTCCGCGAGGTCCTGGCATCTTGAGCTTGAGGTATGCATAATGCAGTACCGCATTGAATCTAGCAAATGCGGTTCGCCGGAGCAGCGCGTGATAACCACTGCGGAACGGGACTATATCGAAGATTAACTCTTCGCTTCGGAAGTTATCCGAGGATCCGAAGACCACTTCTAGTGTAATTGAGCCTGTGCAATGGGCCTCCACACCTGGAATGACGCCTTTAAAGGTCATTTTTGTGGGTTTGATCCTTGAGGGGTCTATACCCATCTTGCGCACTGTGTCCTGATAAAGCAGGTTCAGGCTGCTGCCGCCATCCATAAGGACTCGAGTGAGGTGGAATCCGTCAATGATTGGGTCTAGGATCAGTGCGGCGAATCCGCCATGATGGGTACTAGTGGGGTGGTCCCTGCGATCGAAGGTGATCGGACAGGAGGACCAAGGGTTGAACTTTGGGGTGACTGGCTCCAACGCATATACGTCCCTGAGCGCACGCTTCCGCTCCCTCTTGCGGATGTGGGTTGCGTATATCATGTTCACTGTCCGCACTTGCGGGGGAAACCTCTTCTGTTCTCCAGTGTGCGGCTGCCGGGGCTCCTCCTCGTCATCGCTATGCGGCCCTTGTCCTTGTTTTCGGCAATTAACTTGCCGGCCTGCTTGAACACCCAACAATCCTTGTTGGTGTGATTGGTTGGCTTGTCTGGGGTGTCGTGTATTTGACACGAGCGATCGAGTATATGGTCCAAGCTGGACGGGCCCGGCGTACTTTGTTTGAATGGTCTTTTCCGCTGACCGAGTTTAGAGCCTTTGAATCCGGCATTGACTGCCGTATCCTCAGTATTTTCGCTGTCAATGCGGCGCTTATGTTTGTTGCGACGTGACCTGCTATTGCCGTCCTTGGTATCTGAGGTACCATGGTTCTTTGATATGTTACTACTGCGAGCCAGCCAGCTGTCTTCTCCCGCACAAAAGCGGGTCATGAGCGTCGTGAGAGCTGCCATAGATTTCGGCTTTTCCTGACCAAGGTGCCGGGCTAGCCACTCGTCTCGGATGTTGTGTTTTAAAGCCGCTAAGGCCTCCGCATCCGGACAGTCAGCGATTTGATTTTTCTTTGTAAGGAAACGAGTCCAGAATTGCCTGGCCGACTCTTCTGGCTGCTAAATTATGTGGCTCAAGTCATCGGCGTCTGGTGGTCGCACATAAGTGCCCTGCAAGTTGTCAAGGAATGCGGCTTCCAGATCTTCCCAACAGCTAATGGAGTCCGCTGGCAAGCTGTTAAGCCAATGCCGCGCTGGTCCTTTGAGCTTTAGTGGGAGGTATTTGATGGCGTGTAAGTCATCACCGCGGGCCATGTGGATGTGGAGGAGGAAATCCTCAATCCATACTGCGGGATCTGTTGTGCCGTCGTATGATTCAATATTTACAAGTTTGAAACCTTCTGGGAATTGATGTTCCATTACTTCGTCTGTGAAGCATAAGGGGTGTGCGGCGCCTCTGTATTGGGCAATATCGCGACGCAGCTCGAATGGGTCTTGCCCGCTGTGTTCGGCCCGGCCGGATTTGCTTTTACTGTATCCGGCGTGACGTTTATCGTCTCGCAGAGTGGTGCACCGCCGTGATCCGTATATCGATCTTGCATGCTTTGCTTTGTCCTCCAATATGTCTCGCAGGTCTGGCATATCTCCCCATGCCTTTTTATTTGAATGGCGTCGGGGTGGAGGCTGAGCTTTTGGCTGGAATGCCTCTCTATTGCGGCCACGAGGTGGCCGATCAGCCATATCATACGCTTCTTCCTCCAGTCGGGGTAGTAACCTGCACTTTGGGTAATTCTTGGAGGGGCGCTCGAGTTTATATTCCTCGGCCGCGAGGACTTCAGTCCATCTGTCAGCTAGCAGATCTTGATCAGCTTGAAGTTGCTGCTGCTTTTTCTTCAGGCTATTTGCCGTGGCCATAAGCCGGTGCTTGAAGTGCTCTTGTTCGACGGGATCCTCTGGTACGGCGAATTCACCGTCGCCGAGGCTTGCCTCGTCTTCGGAGGGGGGCATGTAATTGTCATCCTCCTCCTCTCCGTCTGCCGCTCTCTTAGGAGAGCTGGCTCCTTCATCCTCCTGCTCTAAATCTTGCTGGAGGGGATTGTTGTTGTCTTCGGCACTATCCGGAGTGTTATTATCTCCTATGCCGGTATCACCACTTTTTCTTTGGCGGGACTTAGAGCGGCGCCGCTGACGTCGGCGCTTGGGTTGCTTCTTGGAGGGGTCATCCTCCGCTATCTCGTCGCTATTGCCTTCGTTGGGTGTATCCACCATGTATATATCATATGACGAGGTGGCTTTCCAGTGCCCTATAGGCGCTGATTCATGTTCGTCTCCTACATCGTCGTCCATACCGTCGATGTCTTGGGAGTCGAAGTCGAGCATGTCGGTTAAATCATCGACAATGGCTACGAAGTGGGTGGTGGGTGGGCGTCGAATTTCTTCGTCATCCGCATCCCAATCCTGTTGGCCATAGTCCGGCCAGGGCTCTCCTGACAAAGAGAGAGACCTTAGTGAATTCAGAATGTCGCCTAAGGGCGAGTGCTGAAAGATATCCGCGGCGGTGAATTCCATGATCAGCGCCCAATCGGATTCGATTGGCAGGGGCGCGGGCGGTTCGGAGTCTGAAAAAGAGTCTGACACCTTGGAGTCACGGGCTGCGCAGAGGATTAGGCTGGTGTTCGGCTCGATCGCCGTTGAGACTGCAGCCCCTGAGGCGGTGTCTAACCACCCGTCCTCGATTGGCGCAGTTGGCTCCGAGCTAAGGGTCGGAGCTGATGCGGGCGCGGCCTCTGGGGTACTGTTCGGTGGCAGAGCTAGGTCATACCCATCATGACAGTGCGGCGTGCCCGGCTGTGGCTCAAATCCGTCGAAGATCAAGTCTTCGCGGATGTCGGCCGTGTAGTTCAAACTTCCAAATCTGACCTGATGGCCAGGGGCGTAGCTTTCAATCTGCTCCAGATGGCCAACCGAATTAGCCCGCAGTGCAAAGCTGCCGAATACGAAGATCTGTCCGGGGAGAAAAGTCTCACCCTGGACCGCATCGCTATCGATGATAGTAGGAGCCATCAAGCCTAACGGCGACGACACAGAGGAACTCTCAATGAAAGCACCAATGTCGGTGTCAAAACCAGCGGATCTCGGGTAGGGGGTCCCGAACTGTGCGTCTAGGCTGGATGGTAACAGGAGGCAGGGGACACAATGTTTTACCCAGGTTCGGGCCCTCTTGATGGAGGTAAAACCCTACGTCCTGCTTGATTAATATTGATGATATGGGTAGTACAAGAGTAGATCTACCACGAGATCGGAGAGGCTAAACCCTAGAAGCTAGCCTATGGTATGATTGTATGTTGTGGTTATTGTCCTACAGACTAAAACCCTTCGGTTTATATAGACACCGGAGAGGGTTAGGGTTACACAAGGTCGGTTACAAAGGAGGAGATATCCATATCCGTATTGCCTAGCTTGCCTTCCACGCCAAGTAGAGTCCCATCTAGACACGAGACGAAATCTTCAATATTGTATCTTCATAGTCCAACAGTCCGGCCAAAGGATATAGTCCGGCTGTTCGGAGACCCCCTAATCCAGGACTCCCTCACCTGTATTTACAAGAAAGTGAGCGGGAGCTCTGTAGCATTTCTAATATTATATGTGGACGACATATTATTGATTGGAAATGATATAGAATTTCTGGATAGCATAAAGGGATACTTGAATAAGAGTTTTTCAATGAAAGACCTCGGTGAAGCTGCTTATATATTGGGATCAACATCTATAGAGATAGATCAAGACGCTTAATTGGACTTTCACAAAGCACATACCTTGACAAAGTTTTGAAGAAGTTCAAAATGGATCAAGCAAAGAAAGGGTTCTTGCCTGTGTTACAAGGTGTGAAGTTGAGTAAGATTCAATGCCCGACCACTTCAGAAGATAGATAGAAAATGAAAGATGTTCCCTATGCTTCAGCCATAGGCTCTATCATGTATGCAATGCTGTGTACCAGACCTGATGTGTGCCTTGCTATAAGTCTAGCAGGGAGGTACCAAAGTAATCCAGGAGTGGATCACTGGACAGCGATCAAGAACATCCTGAAATACTTGAAAAGGACTAAGTATATGTTTCTCTTTTATGGAGGTGACAAAGAGCTCATCGTAAATGGTTACATTGATGCAAGCTTTGACACTGATCCGGACGATTCTAAATCGCAAACCGGATACGTGTTTACATTGAACGGTGGAGCTGTCAGTTGGTGCAGTTCTAAACAAAGCGTCGTGGCGGGATCTACGTGTGAAGCGGAGTACATAGCTGCTTTAGAAGCAGCGAATGAAGGAGTCTGGATGAAGGAGTTCATATCCGATCTAGGTGTCACACCTAGTGCATCGGGTCCAATGAAAATCTTTTGTGACAATACTGGTGCAATTGCCTTGGCGAAGGAATCCAGATTTCACAAGAGAACCAAGCACATCAAGAGACGCTTCAATTCCATCCGGGATCTAGTCCAGGTGGGAGACATAGAAATTTGCAAGATACATACGGATCTGAATGTTGCAGACCCGTTGACTAAGCCTATTCCAGGAGCAAAACATGATCAGCACCAAGGCTCCACGGGTGTTAGAATCATTACTGTGTAATCTAGATTACTGACTCTAGTGCAAGTGGGAGACTTAAGGAAATATGCCCTAGAGTCAATAATAAAGTTATTATTTATTTCCTTATATCATGATAAATGTTTATTATTAATGCTAGAATTGTATTAACCGGAAACATAATACATGTGTTATACATAGACAAACATAGTGTCAGTAGTATGCCTCTACTTGACTAGCTTGTTAATCAAAGATGGTTAAGTTTCCTAGCCATTGACACGGGTTGTCATTTGATTAACGGGATCACATCATTAGGAGAATGATGTGATTGACATGACCCATTCCGTTAGCTTAGCACACGATTGTTTAGTATGTTGCTATTGCTTTCTTCATGACTTATACATGTTCCTATGACTATGAGATTATGCAACTCCCGTTTACCGGAGGAACACTTTGTGTGCTACCAAACGTCACAACGTAACTGGGTGATTATAAAGGTGCTCTACAGGTGTCTCCAAAGGTACTTGTTGGGTTGGCGTATTTCGAGATTAGGATTTGTCACTCCGATTGTCGGAGAGGTATCTCTGGGCCCTCTCGGTAATGCACATCACTTAAGCCGTGCAAGCATTGCAACTAATGAGTTAGTTGTGGGATGATGTATTACGGAACGAGTAAAGAGACTTGCCGGTAACGAGATTGAACTAGGTATTGAGATACCGATGATCGAATCTCGGGCAAGTAACATACCGATGACAAAGGGAACAACGTATGTTGTTATGCGGTCTGACCGATAAAGATCTTCGTAGAATATGTGGGAGCCAATATGAGCATCCAAGTTCCGCTATTGGTTATTGACCGGAGACGTGTCTCGGTCATGTCTACATAGTTCTCGAACCCATAGGGTCCGCACGCTTAACGTTTCAATGACAGTTATATTATGAGTTTATATGTTTTGATGTACCGAAGGTTGTTCGGAGTCCCGGATGTGATCACGGACATGACGAGGAGTCTCGAAATGGTCGAGACATGAAGATTGATATATTGGAAGCCTATGTTTGGATATCGGAAGTGTTTCGGGTGAAATCGGGATTTTACCGGAGTACCGGGAGGTTACCGGAAACCCCCAGGGACTTAATGGGCCTTAGTGGGCCTTGGTGGAAGAGAGGACAGGCGGCCAGGGCAAGGGCCGCGCCCCCTCCCCCCTAGTCCGAATAGGACAAGGAGAGGGGGCGGTGCCCCCTTCCTTCTTCTCCTCCACCTCTTTCCCCTCTCTCTCCTAGTCCAACACGGAAAGGGGGGAGTCCTACTCCCGGTAGGAGTAGGACTCCTCCTAGCGCGCCTCTCTCTAGGCCGGCCGCACCCCCCCTTGCTCCTTTATATACGGGGGCAGGGGCACCCCAGAGACACAACAATTGATCGTTTGATCTTTTAGCCGTGTGTGGTGCCCCCCTCCACCATAGTCCACCTCGATAATACTGTAGCGGTGCTTAGGCGAAGCCCTCCGTCGGTACAACATCATCATCGTCACCACGCCATCGTGCTGACGAAAATCTCCCTCAACACTCGGCTGGAGCAGAGTTTGAGGGACGTCATCGGGATGAACATGTGTTGAACTCGCAGGTGACGTGCGTTCGGTACTTGATCGGTTGGACCGGGAAGATGTACGACTACATCAACCGCGTTGTGCTAACGCTTCCGCTTTCGGTCTACGAGGGTACGTGGACAACACTCTCCCCTCTCGTTGTTGTGCATCACCATGATCTTGCGTGTGCATAGGAATTTTTTTGAAATTACTACGTTCCCCAACACTTGGGAGGATTTACCCATAACCATGGAGGCCACACTCACAATGGAGGAAGTTCGCATAACCACAATGGCCCTAGGAATGGAAATGGGAGTGGAGCAAGCAGTCAGAACCGCTCTAACCCAAGCACATCCGCCAAGAAGGACCAAAGCCACGTTACTTGTTTCAAGTGCGGGAAGATTGGACACTATGCCAAAGTGCCCTGAACTCAAGAATGGAAATGGCAATGGAAGCTCTGGAAAAAAGCCCAACCCTTTCAACAAGGGACAAGTGAACCACGTGAACGTGGAGGTGGTTGAGGAGCAGCTAGATGCAGTTATTGGTAAGCTTTTGGTTAAGTCATTTACTGCAATAGTTCTTTTGATACTAGTGCATCGCATTCATACATATCAAGGGGATTCGTGAATAAGTATAAGTTGCCCACCAAAGTTCTTAGGACACCTATGTTAGTAAGCTCACCCGGAGCGGAGTATGTGGCAAGCAGTGGATGTTTTCAGATGCCATTGACCATAGGTAGGCATGTTTTCCCCTCAGACCTAATAATTTTGGAATCACAAGGATTGGATGTGATACTCGATATGGATTGGCTATCAAAGTATGGAGGAAACATTGATTGCGCCAATAGGTCAATTCTACTCACCATACCAGAGGGAAAAAGGATTAAGTATGTATACAAGCATACTCCTAAGAGTACTCACGTAAATTCCCTCACGGGAGTTGTTCAGGAAGAAGTGCCCGTAGTAAAGTATTACCCAGATGTATTTCCAGAGGAACTACCAGGCATGCCCCCGGATCGAGACACTGAGTTTTTGATAGAGTTATTGCCAGGCACCGGACCAATATCTAGGAGACCATACCGGATGCCCGCAAATGACCTGGAGGAGATTAACAAACAGATTAACGAGTTATTGGAGAAAGGTTACATTCGACGAAGTTCGTCACCATGGGGAGCCCCAGTGCTCTTGGTTGAGAAGAAGGATAAATCCCTGAGAATGGTTGTTGATTATGGTGCATTGAATGAAGTGAAGATCAAGAACAAGTACCTGTTGCCGATGATCAATGATTTGTTTGACCAGCTACAAGGAGCTAAAGTATTTTCCAAGAACGATTTACGATCAGTGTCGTGGAATTGTCACGGCAGATGTCCTAGTGTGAGGACTTAGTTGTGAGGCCAACGCATCTTTGTAGTAGCTTGAGAGGGGTTGAGCGGAATCGAGAGACGCAACATAAGACAAGGATTTAGACAGCTTTGGACCCCGGGAAACATCATCTGGTAATAGCCCTACATGCTGTTTGTGGCTAGATCTCATTATGCTCATGAGAGAGTCGCCGCATAAGCCGGCTCTCCTTTAGTTGTGTCTAGCACTAGAGATTGTTTCTTGTTTGCTTGTCCCCCTTGGGGAGCCCTGCCCCTCCTTATATATGTTGAAGGGGCGAGTTATATGACTAGTCCTAGTAGGATTAGGATTACTCTATTACAAGTGGAGTCCTAGTCTTACTTCCTTTGTAGGAGAATATTCCTTATGCCTTCCTCATAAACCGGCCCATCATCATACGAACCGGCCTACTGGGCCTTGGGCCTTGTCGTCCGTGTGAAACACCTGCCGGGTCACCAATGAGTCTTCAAGCTCGTGAGTAGTCACATCAGTGAACCGCCAGACACGTGAGTCGCCAATCCTCTAGCGAGTTACCAATGAAACGCCAAGTCTGGCCGGGTCATATATCCGGCCGGGTCATACCGCGGGGTATAACCCCGACATTAGCCCCCAGTTTAATTTGGATTTATCCATGTTAAACTGATCATGTAAACAAAACACAAGAACAATTTGACAGGTTATGCTCCGGGTTAAATATTTTGTAAGCTGGCACCTGATCATCATTAAGTCCTTGTCACTTCCTTGTTGATATATACATGTCCATGATCTCATAGCAAATCTCCCTTAGCAGATATGTTTCAACTTTGTGAATGTAAAAAATCCAGATACTTCTTTTGAGAAATCTGGGTCAATAGGTCAGCTTCAGAGTCAATTTGCTGACATTGATCTCTTCTAGAGAAATATTGTAAGGAATACTCCACTTGAGTCGGCTTCCAAAGCGCCGGCTTAAAAAATATTGGTCTTGAAATAATCATCTGATTTTCAGCCGGCTTGAAAATGTAGAAGTTGCTGAGCTATGATTTCCAAAATTGCCGGGTTATAAAAACCGATGATTCCAGGTCATGAATGTTATAGACGCCGGGTCATGATTGTTGCCAACGCCGGGTCACACAATTGATCTTCCTAGTTTGCTCAAAACTGAGAATTTTGAAGATGTTCCTCCTTTATATGCATATCACTTGTAGCCCCAAGTCTTGAGCAGAGCAAAGTGATGATTTAAGACTTGCTTCAATATAAATATTACCACTTTTGAAGAAATCCTTGTTGTTCATCTCAATCACTAGTAAAAACTGAATATTCCATATATGTAGCCCCCAAGTGTCGGGTTGTCATGCTTGCAGCAACCTGGGACTTGTAATTGTCTTATGCTCATAAAAACATCAACCAGTGTAGCCCCCAAGGGTCGGGTCATTATGCAGTAATGAGCAGGGACTCTATAGATATGATCATGTAAACTTGAACAACAACGTGTAGCCCCCAAGGGCCGGCTTAGTAAGATAATATTGAGCTGGGAATTTATATATACTTCTTTGAAAAGAACATCATATAATGTAACCCCCATCACGGGGCTTGAACCCACGTCCACAAGGTTAAGAGCTTTGTACTCTTCCAACTCAGTAGTGGACCTTTCAATATAATGGATTTAAGATTTGTGTACCTTGATTTTTTGACAGGAGCAATTGGTAGCCCCCAAGGGCCGGCTCATTACAATGGGATGAGTCGGGTCTTCAATAAGTTGATCAAAAAATGGCTTTACATTAGCCCCCAAGTGCCATGGTGCATGCTGGCGGTGACATGGGACTTGCATATTTGATGTAATCTCAATTTGAATAATGTAGCCCCCAAGTGTCGGGTCGTAAGCGTGCAGCGACTCGAGACTAGTCCTTCCATTGTAAAATAAATTATATCCATTGATAAAATAATATCCATTGCGCTGAAGCGACTTTGAAAACCTCAATCGTAATATTGGTTATTGATAACCATAATAAAAATCCAGCCATGTTGGCTATTAAAGATTTGAATAATATAACTCGGTTTTGGAAAAGTGGTTCCGGTGATATTGAATCGTACTGCAGGTTTAGGATACCTGTGCAGTAAGGGTGATAACCCAATCTTTAGAAGCCAAAAACTTCCAAATGTTTATGATTGTCATATATGGCGACTTATCATCCAAAGTCAAGCCGGGTTAATCGAAACCACATATATGCTTCAGATATGAAAAAAAAAGTCTGAAGACAAACCCAAAAAGACTGTTTTCAAAAAATTTAAGCAAAATAGAAAGAAGAATTTGAGGCTTATGATTCGAATACGATCAGTAAACCAGATCAAAGGGGTTAAGCTAGGATTCGAATACGAAGCCCCCAGTGGCTTTGTCGTTGCGCCGATCAAGAGGGTACCGACAGCTATGTTCTCTTTGATTCGAATACGACCTATGTTTGAACAGGAAGCCCCCAAATGACCTTGATAGGTTTTTAACGACTCTGATTCGAATACGATCCAAGTCAGACCCAAAAGGGGTTAAGCTATGATTCAAATACGATCAAGAAGTCCCTTAGTGAGTTTGGCATTGCGCCGATCAAGAGGGTACTGGCAGCTATGTTATCTTTGGTTCGAATACGACCTATGTTTGAACAGGAAACCCCCAAATGACCTATAAATGTGGCTATGAGCCGGATCAAAGGGTAATCATAGCTTAGCTCAATAAGCCGGAAGCCCCCAAGTGATATATTTCTGAGCTGTGCTCGCTGGGTGCCTATGTTTGAGTTGTGTTGTGCAACAAACTCTCTTTGGTCCCTGTAATTTTTTCTGAAAACTCGAACTTGCGAGAGATGAATTCTTTTTAAACCGGAATTTCAAACCGGATATTTAGAGCTTCAAAGCTTTGTGGGGGACAGGTTTACCTTGAGCTGGATTGTAAACCGAAGCATCATTGTGAGTCGGAAATTTTCTAACGGCCTTTAAATTTTTACCAATATGTCGGTAGTCTCCGGGACCGGGTTATCTTCCCTCCATTGACCCGGAGTTCTTGAATTCACTAAAACTGGCCGATTTCGCCGAGTCATGTCATTGTAGCCCCCGAGTCTCAAGACGACTCGAGGAGTTGGCTTGAGATTCTCCATATTTAACCGTGATATAAACCGGTATGAGTTATCCAATAACTCAGAGATATAATAATCCATTTTTGAAGTAGACAATTTGTCCTGCATTGGAAAACTTGGAAGCCAGAGTAATTGCTATTTTAAAGAAAGCTATATATAATATAAAAATATTATGGATGTATTTTACCTGATATGTTAGGATAGAAAATATCCACCGCGGAGTTGATGATCACCATGGTGAAGCCGAGTCGGGCATGCAAGCAGACAGATGAATCGGCCGCGGCGTTGTAAGCCGGCACGGACGGGCGAGTCGGCCATATGTTGATGTAGACCAGACTGCGGGGGACGGTGTCCTGTGCGCGCTTTATTGGGTAATTCGTGCGGTCCTGACGAGTTGATGCAGACTAGACCGTGGGAACGGCGGCTTGTATGCATGTTTGTCAAGCAGCGTGGCATGGACGAATGCTAGTGCATGCACTCCGTATCCGAGGTATAATGGCATAAAAACTTGTCCTATGTAAAAATATTACAGAGCAGAGTAATTGTTTTTTGACAAAAAACAATAAGTGTTTAATAGATAAACTTAGATGGATATCACCTGATGTTTGTGAACGACAGATAATCTGTGCGTAAAGTCTGTTAGTCAACCCGGCACTTTGGATAGGCCGGACCGTAGGGCGGATAGTAAAACGACCGCAGCATCAGAGACGGCTCGGAGAGATGAGTCGGTCACGGCATTGTAAGCCAGTGCGGACAGGCAAGTTATCCTCCTCGTTGTAAACCGACGCGGTCGTAAGAGACGGCCACGGTGCTTTAAGCCGGCGCGGTCGCGAGGGATGGCACGGCATTTGTAAGCCGGTGTGGCCCGTATCCACGGTTTAATGCCACCTTTGTAGTAAATAGTTACCCTGCATATAGAAATCGTAGAGCAGAGTAACTGTGCTTGGAGTAATTTAAAGGGTACTAAGAAAATATATAAGAGCAATAGCACCTGATTTATTTATTTTGGACGCATGCGGGTGCGGCCATTTAGTGCGCAATTGGTCTCCACGTATGTGTGCTTCATCCAATTTACACAGACTGCTCTTCGAAGAAAATTAATCCAATACGGAGTACCAGTACTAGTCACCACACTGAAAAACCTGATCTTGGATTGTGCTTGCAACTTGTTCTGCCAATGCCTTTGAGTACGTCTGATTCTCCAAAACTTGTATTCTACAGTTGCAGCCGTGTAAGACCAGCAAACTCATCTTCGGCAACGAGGCCGGTTTTTTTGCAGGCGATTTTGAGGGCATTCAATCCAACTTGTTGTCGGTCCTGTCGGTTTGAGGCAAGGCCGGTGACTCAGCGGCTCCGGGCCTACCATGGCAGCGGCAAAGGCCACCGGGCGGCCGCAGCGGCTCAATAGCAGCGGAGGCGGCTCAATACCGGTCTTGATGCCACTACCACGGCCTTCAATTTTGGATAACGGTCTAGGCATCTTATTCCTGTAGAGACAATCATCCTTGTCCAAAACAAGCACCATCTTGAGAGAATCTTTCCAGGGCAGATACTAATGAGCCCTTGATGCACGCAAGGGAGCACAAGCTTATGCCTTTTCTTTGTTGCACGAGAGTACTTTCCCAGCAATCCAATTGATCCCAAATACACCAATGCTTGTTCAGACATACAATAAAGTTCAGCAGAGCCCTCCACTTTGTCAGATTGCAGCAAAACAGACTGCTACGTCGTTAGCGGGCGGGGGATGAAACCGCAGTCGAACCAAAATCAAACGAAGGCTGTGGCCGGCGGGCGGTGGCGGCTGCTGGCTACTCAAGGCGTCTTCAACGAGGCCGCTCAGCGCGATGCAGACCGCGGGACGCTAGCAGAGGCAACAAGCCGGCTTGCAGGCGGGAGCGCCGTCTCGGGGCCGCGACGCAGGGAGGCGCGGCAGCGGCAGGTTGCTGCGGCGAAGTGAGGCGGGACAACCGGCTCGTGGTGTGGCGGTAGCAGGCGGCTCAACAGCGAAGTCACTGCATAGCGACTCGGAAGGTGGGCGGCTCGGAATGGCACGACGGCTCCACGGAGGGTGAGGCTGCAGAGTCGGAGTCGGAGTTGCAGTAGCTCGACGCGGCGACTTGCGGCAGGGGCGCGGCTACGGAAACGGCCCACAGCGGCGGCTCCGGCGACGCCAGCGAGGAAGACGGCGGGCCGGCAGTTTAAGGCGACACCACAGCAGATGCGGATGCGACGACGCGGCCAGCAATTCGGCGCGAAGCTGATCGGGACGCAGCCTGAAAACAACGACGGCCGCTTGTGGCAGCAGGGCTGGCTCGACCTGGTGGTGGAGGCAGCTGAGCAAGAACGGGCACTTGAGACGGAGCGAGAGTCCGCGGGGCGGCACGCACTCCAGTGAGGCAAGGAGGATAGGCTTGAAGCGCGGCTCGGACCGCGCACTGGTGGCTCGGAGTGGACGCCGGCGAGGGAGGGCGGCGTGATAAGGCCACGACAGAGGAATCCACCAGCTGACGAGGCGGGCAACGCAGGCGGAGCGAGGCATCCGAGTCCGCACCCACGATCTCTTCCTTCTCCGGGTCATGACTTTCCCTTTTTTTCAATCTGATCCGACTTGTAATCTGTACTAGTCTTTGACGAAAGCTGCCACCAAGACGTTGGTTCGTTGCCAGACTACCGTCGTCTTTCTCTTGTCTTGATCTGATGGCTGGAGTAGCACTTTTCTTTCTTTACGCAAAGAACGGATTAGGCCTCCAATTGCCTCACGATTGAGACTGGCCAGTGGCGCGTCGCCCCGCTTGGGCGACCCGAGGGGCGCAAACCCTAGCCCCGCCGTCCCCCTCCCCTCCTCGCCCTTCCCTCGCCGCCGCCTGAGGCAGCTGCTGCCGGGCAAGCTCGGCGCGCTGCTGATGAAGGCGGCGGCGGGGCCCTCGCCGCCTCGCCGCCCGCGGGGGGCCTTTGGGTCCGGGGCGGCGGCCCCGGCAAGTGTGGCGTCGCCGGCTTCGGCTCCCGGTGGCGTGGGCGTGGGTCGGTGTTTTCTCGGCCGTGTGGGCGGCGAGAGCCCCGGCGGATGCGGGCCGACGCGCGGCGGCGGCGGATTCGTCCCCTGCCGCGTCAGATCTGACCGCCTCCATTCCTCTTCTTCCCCAACGAGCGCCTCCCCCTCAGATCCACCCTGTTTCGTCATGGGACTGCGGTCTTCAGCGGGTGGGAGTGGGCGACAAGGATGCAGGACCGGGGGAAACCCCTAGCCAGCCGTGTCAGCTGCGACGGCGGCGACGCTCGCGGGCGCCGCTCACCTTCCTGGAGGCGCCGGTCAGGTCCTGCCCCCTACCCCCTTCCCCTTTGTCTCCCGGGTGAAATCCTCAACATTGTTGGGCAGCGGCGACGCCCAGGGCGCCGTAACCTTCTTGAAGGCGCTGTTTTGGGAACAAAGATGGGTTAGGGGCTTCGTTGTGGTATAGGTGGAGTGTGTCGGCGGCGGCGGCGTGTCTTCAGTGGCGGCGGTGTCCCCCTTGGTGTGTGGTCAAGCTGGTTTGGTGCTCTTCGTTGGGCTGCAGGGCTCCTCCGGTGCCCGTGGATTCTCCAGGACGGGAGGGGATAGGGTTCCCCTCCTCCGGTGGCTGCTCTTCTGCTCGTCGAGCGAGCTGAAGATTTGGTTTTGGCCCTTGCTGCTGCCCATTTGTGCATTCCGACAGCTCGCCCCTGTTTCATGCCTGGACTCTTGCATTTGGCGTTGCTCTGTTTCAGGTAAGTCGTCGTCGGCAGGCTGGGAACGCCTGGTTCCGCCCCTGTGGTTTCCTGCGATGCCATTCATGCAGGTTCTAGGATGAGCATGTCCATCGCTCACTGGTGCGGCGCCTCGAGCCAGGTGAGGAGGCAGGGGCCTTCTGTGACGATGGATCTGGATGGATGTGTCTACTTCAAGCCCAGATGTTTGGCAATGGCATGCTTATGCTCCATCGTCGGTGCTCTTTCCTGAGCCGTTTAGCGTTTTTTGCCTTGGTTCTCGGCGTGTTTGGGGTTCCTGGCATCTCTAGCTTTGTATTCTTTGTCCATCTTCTAGTTAGCTAGCTTGTTGTATGCCTCTGTGAGTTGCTCCTAGGCGCCCTTGTATCTTTGCCGTTTGTTTTCTTTCCTTTTAGTTGGAGTGTGGTTGTATTCCGGAGTTGTTTTCCTGGCCGGTTGATGGCTTTGTTAATTCAAAGCCGGGCTCTTCTTGAGCCTACGTTCCAAAAAAAATTGCCTCACGATTAAGAAGTACTCCTATGTCTTTCAGCGAGTTCACGTGTACGAGAAACCAAAACACCAGCGGAGAAATGACGTTCTCAGTGACTTGTGATTGGACCGCTTGCCCATATCAATAGCGGTTGACTTCTCTTTGGACTCAAATATCGTACTATCCGATCCAAAGTTGATGACGATTCTGATCTTCTTCTGATGAACTGGCTGGCTCTTTTTCATCTGGAAATTGCAAACTTCTCGATCCCTGTGAAAGATCCCTCCAAGAACTCAACACCACCGTGCGCAAGCCCCACGGTGGGCGCCAACTGTCGTGGAATTGTCACGGCAGATGTCCTAGTGTGAGGACTTAGTCGTGAGGCCAACGCATCTTTGTAGTAGCTTGAGAGGGGTTGAGCGGAATCGAGAGACGCAACATAAGACAAGGATTTAGACAGCTTCGGACCCTGGGAAACATCATCCGGTAATAGCCCTACATGTTGTTTGTGGCTAGATCTCATTATGCTCATGAGAGAGTCGCCGCATAAGCCGGCTCTCCTTTAGTTGTGTCTAGCCCTAGAGATTGTTTCTTGTTTGCTTGTCCCCCTGGGGGAGCCCTGCCCCTCCTTATATATGTTGAAGGGGCGGGTTATATGACTAGTCCTAGTAGGATTAGAATTACTCTATTACAAGTGGAGTCCTAGTCTTACTTCCTTTGTAGGATAATATTCCTTATGCCTTCCTCATAAACCGGCCCATCATCATACGAACCGGCCTACTCGGCCTTGGGCCTTGTCGTCCATGTGAAACACCCGCCGGGTCACCAATGAGTCTTCAAACTCGTGAGTCGTCACACCAGTGAACCGCCAGACACGTGAGTCGCCAATCCTCTGGCGGGTTACCAATGAAACGCCAAGTCCGGACGGGTCATATATCTGGCCTGGTCATACCGCGGGGTATATCCCTGACAATCAGGGTTCCACTAGCTGAAGATTCGAGAACAGGATATACCTAAGACAGCTTTCACCACAAGGTACGGGCTGTATGAGTACATAGTTATGTCATTCGGATTGATTAACGCCCTTGCCTATTTCATGAGTATGATGAACAAGGTGTTTATGGAGTTCTTGGATAAGTTTGTTGTGGTGTTCATTGACGACATTTTGGTATACTCGAAGAATGAAGAAGAGCATAAGGAGCATTTGCGTTTAGTTCTCGAGAAGCTCAGGGAACATCGGTTATACGCTAAGTTCAGTAAATGTGAGTTTTGGTTGAAGGAAGTTGGATTCCTTGGATATGTTATATCAGGAGAAGTTATAGCAGTAGACCCTACTTGTAAGTGCATCTAGTGCCACCCCTTGTTGGTTTTGGAGTATTGACGACAAACCTAGTTGAGGGACTAATGTGTTTGTGAGAATTGCAGGATAACACTGGTAGAAGTCCCTCATTGATTCGGTTTTCCTACCAGAGATGACCCCTAAAAATGTTTGAAGACATTGAAGACAAATGTGGTATATGAAGATATTCGCATTGAAGACTATGAAAAGAGAAGACACCACATGAAGCCTATGGAGCTCAAAGACTAAGATCCTTCGTAGTTCTTTTTCATTTGTGTTGAGTCATAGGAACCACCGTACTGTTAAGTGGGGTCCAAGAGAACCAGTCAGAATGACTGAAGTGATGCCTAATTAAAAACCTATGTCTTCGAGTGAAGATTATGAGAGCTAATCTTGTCCAGAGTCGGACAAGTCAGCTTTGCTTGTAGCCCAAGTAAAGTTGCCGTGTGAGTTTGAAATCTGACCGTTGGAACACGTGTCAGTTCCTTAGTGACCCAGGGTCATTTCAGACAAATTAGGTCGGGTTGCCAAGTGGCTATAAATAGCCCACCCCCTACAACCATAAACGGCTGGCTGCTCAGATTCAGTGCACGGCTTTTGTCGTTTGAGAGCAACCCACCTCGAAGCCTTTGAGAGAGAATTCCTTGCGAGGATAAAGCCCTAACCACCCAGAGCCAGAGAGAATTGGGCATCACTTAAGTCTTCTTGTCTGAGTGATCTGAAGACTTATTACACTTGAGGACTGTGCATCCTCCAGCCGGTTAGGCATCGCGTTCTGAGCATCCAAGAGACATTGTGGATTGCCGGTGAACGAAGTCTATGAAGGTTTGGGAGTCTACCTTGAAGACTTACCAGAGTGATTGGGCGAGGTCTGTGTGACCTTAGCTCAAGGAGAATACGGTGAGGACTGGGTGTCCTGAGCTGTGTGTTCAGGACTGGGTGTCCGGGACTGTGTCTCCTAAAGTTTAAATACCTAGCCGCTCCAACCAGATGTACAGTTGTCACAGCAACTGGAACTGGTCCAACAAATCATTGTCTTCAACGAGTCACTGGTTTCATCTTCACTTCCCTTTACTTACTGTTACTCGTTGTGAAGTCATTGCATGTTTGCTCTATCTTTTGTCTTCACAATGTGAATGTATGTTCTGTTTGGCTTCATAATATCTTCCTACCTGATCCTTACTACACTGCAGCTATTTGTCATTGTGCTTTCACTCTATTGAATACTTGACCATGGCTTGCCTAGTATAGTCTACCTTCCGCTGCATAGTAATACGCATATCTCTACTGTTTGTCTTCATAACTTCCACGTTTTGAAGACTTCCATAAAAATCGCCTATTCACCCCCCCTCTAGTCGATATAACGCATTTTCAATTGGTATCAGAGCTAGGTGCTCCCTTGTTCTGTGTGATTTGGTTTAACCACCTGGAGTTTTAGCTATGTCGACTGCAGGGATAATTAAAGTCTCTGCTGCGTGCCCCGTCTTCGATGGAACTGAATATCCCTACTGGAAGAATAAGATGCGCATGCATCTTGAAGCCATTGACGTCGACCTATGGTATGTCGTCGAGAACGGCGTTCCCAAGGCTGGAGAAGGTGTCACTTCTGCTGATATCAAGAAATTCGTTCAACTGGACTCTACTGCCAAGAATATCATCTGTGGTCATCTGACCAAAGGACAGTATGGCCGTGTGAGTGCTTTGAAGACATCCAAGCTGGTCTGGGACTGGCTCTCCAAGGTCAATGAAGCCATCTCAACCCAGAGAGATCAGAGAATCAGTGTCCTTCACAACCTCTTCAACCGTTTCAAGCGAAATGACAATGAGAATGTCCAACACACATTTGACCGACTCACTGACATCACAAATGAGCTTCAAGCCCCCGGCGCTACTAAGATCACCAAACATGAAGTCGTCAAGACGCTGCTGAGATCACTTGATAGTTCGTTTGACATCCTAGCCCTGATGATTCAAGAACGCCCTGATTTCAAGACACTCGATCCGTCTGACATACTTGAGAGGCTCAACACACATGAGTTTCAGCTTTCTGAGAAAAGAGATATCTACGGTCCAAACTATGGGCGAACTCGTGCCTTGAAGGCAAAAGTTGTTTCCTCATCTGAAGAAGAATCTGACAGCAGTTCTGATGATCCTGAAGACATTGGAAGGGAACTTGCAATGCTTGTGAAGAAGTTCCAAAAATTCACCAAGAAGAAAGGCTTCAGAAAGTCTTCACGATCAAGCTCAAGGAATGATGAAGCTTCTGCTCATGACTACAAGAAGAAAACATGCCACAAGTGCAAGAAAACTGGACACTTCATCTCTGAGTGTCCACAGTGGGACAATGAGAACAGAAAGAAGAAGAAGAGCAAGGAATATGACTCTGACGACAAGAAGAAGAAGAAATACTCAAAGTCTTCTTCCAAGTCTTCCTCAAAGTCTTCATCACACAAGAAGAGCTCATCTGGCAAGGCACGTGCATTTGTTGGCAAGGAAATGGATTCAGAGGAGGAGTCCGCTTCTGAGGAGGCAGATGTGGAGTCTGAGGAGGAGTCTGATTCTGGCATTGCAAGTCTGGCTACAGCATACGTTGCCAAGTCCATCTTCAACACTGAAGACAATCACTTCATCACCGACACCGATGCAAATGACAAGGACTACTCCGCTCCTACCTACTGCTTCATGGCACGCGGTGCCAAGGTAAACACACGCACTACTCACTATCAAACATCTAGTGACGATGACTCTGATTGTGGTTCAAAACCCAGCTACAAAACACTTGCAAAAATTGCAACTGAACAACAGAAAGCTATGGAACATATTCAAAAACTGTTAGAAAGAAGCAATGATCTGTTGGGTGCTGAAATGACTCGATCTGAATCCTTAATTGAAGACATAAAAAATCTTCACGTTAAGTATCAGGAACTTGAAAGTCGTCATGATACTCTCTCAGCAACTCATGAAAAGTTTTCCTATGATTATCTTCAAAGGAAGCAAGATCTTGAGAAATTGAGAGCAGCTCATGAAGATCTTCAAAAGGAAAACGAGTCACTTCGCGCCAAATAGATCAGTTCCGCTCAGGAAGGATTTGAACCACCATGTCTTAAATGCATTGAGCGTGATAATGCTACTTCTGTTGCTGAATGTTCCACTGCTACTGCTGTTGCAATATCTTCAACTGTTGATGTGGTAACTAACCCCTCTGCTGAGGATACCACCGCTATTGCTGATGAGAATGCTAGGTTGAAGACATTGCTTGAAACAGGGATGTACAAAAGTCTTAAAGGGCATCAGACATTATGTGATGTCCTCAAGAAGCAGATTCTGAACCGAAACCCTAGGAAAGAGGGTGTTGGGTTCGTAAGGAAAATGAATGCAGATGGATCTTACTGGAAACCTAAGCAGTACCCCAAAACCATGTGGGTTGCTGCAAAGGAACCTTCAGCAGATCCATCCAATCTATCTGGCTTCACTTGTGCTAACCCCATTATCATTGATGAATCCTTTGATGCAAACTATGTACTGTTTAAGAATCAGAATGGTGAAGTGTTTGCCAGGTACATTGGTACTAACTGCAGGAATGGACCGCCTATGAAGAAGATCTGGGTTCTGAAAAGGTGTCTGGAAAATCTTCCTGTGAATGTCTTCATGACACCTCACATGAAGAAGACAAACCTCAAACCAAAGGCTTCATACGGTCCAAAGGCTTCTTACAGACAGAGGACTCACCCGAGTCGCACTAACGCAAATGTTTTGCAGGGAAACCATACTCAGGCATATGAATATGAGAGCGGTTCATCAAACCGCCATGTTCATATGACCAAGAACTATTCTGCCTATTCTTATGAGTACTATTGTCCGCCTGCTAGACTGTTTGCTAGGGCTCCAAAGCTAAATTTCTCAGATGCTGCACTTAGACTTATTGCTTCTAAGCCACCCTTGAAGATGTGGGTGGCTAAGAAAGCTTAACTCTCTTTTGCAGGGAAAGGTCTCCAGCAGAAAACCAAAATCTTCTGACGCTATTGCTGGGGACCTTAAACATCTTGTAGGGCGCAAGATCAAATGCCCGAATGGCATTACTATGTACTTCGTTCCTGAATCGCATGCTACTATCCCTATTAGTCCTAACCTGGATCTAAGCTTTCATAACCCACTGGCTCGTCAAATGTTTTTGCTTCACAATTCTCTTCGTGAAGCCTATCCCCCTAACTGCACTGTAGGATACGACACCAGCGTCTTCAGAATGGATTATTGACAGTGGGTGTACAAATCACATGACTGGCAAAAGAAGTCTTCTTATGGACCCAACCATACGTCCATCCGACAAGAGCCACATCACATTTGCTGACACTGGTAAAAGTAAGGTATTGGGTCTAGGTAGAGTTGCAATCTCAAGGGATCAACACATGGATAAAGTCATGCTTGTTGAATCCCTTGGCTTCAACTTAATGTCTGTCTCAATGCTTTGCGATTTGAACATGATCGTAATATTTGGAAAATATCGTTGCCTGGTACTAATGGAATCTGACAAATCTCTAGTGTTTGAAGGGTATCGGAAAGATGATTTGTACATGGTAGATTTCTCAGCAGGGCCACAACTTGCAGTATGTCTTCTAGCAAAAGCTTCAGAATGCTGGCTTTGGCATCGGAGGCTTGGGCATGCTGGCATGAGGAACCTCCACACCCTTGCGAAGAAGAAGCATGTCATAGGCATCGAGGGCGTCAAGTTCAAGAAAGATCACTTATGCGGTGCCTGTGAAGCAGGGAAGATGACGAGGGCCAAACATCCCTCGAATACAATCATGACCACTACTCGACCCTTCGAACTGCTTCACATGGATCTTTTTGGTCCCACTCACTACTCAACTTTTACCACTACTGCTTGCCTCTATGGCTTTGTCATTGTTGATGATTACTCTAGATATACTTGGGTGCACATAATCCTTTACAAGACTGAACTGCAGGGTGTCTTCAGACGCTTCGCCAATCGAGCTATGAACAATTACAGCGCCAAGATAAAGCACATCAGAAGTGACAATAGCACTGAATTCAAGAACACTGGACTTGATACATATCTTGATATCTTGGGCATCACACATGAATTCTCAGCCCCGTACACGCCACAGCAGAATGGCATCGTCGAACGCAAGAACAGAACACTTATTGAGATGGCCAGAACGATGCTAGATGAATACAAGACTCCAAGAAAATTCTGGCCTGAAGCCATTGACACTGCATGCCATACAATCAATCATGTTTATCTTCACAAGCTTATGAACAAGACATCTTATGAACTCCTAACTGGCAAGAAGCCAAATGTCAGTTACTTCAGAGTATTTGGCGCAAGGTGTTGGATCAAGGACCCACATCGCACCTCAAAGTTTGCACCAAAAGCACATGAGGGTTTTATGCTTGGATATGGAAAGGATTCCCACTCCTACAGAGTCTTCAATCTCTTTCATTACAAAGTGGTAGAAATAGTGGATGTGCGGTTCGATGAGACCAATGGTTCACAAAGAGAGCAACTGCCAAATGTGCTAGATGAAGTTCCATCTAGTGAATCAATCAAGCTAATGGGAACTAGAGAGATTATACCTTCTAAAGCTCATCCTGAAGAAGAACTTATCATCTCAGCACCTGATCCACATGAAGACAATGCTCAGCCTGAAGACATTCCTTCTGACAACAACACTGGTCAACAAGAGCAAAGTCTTCGCCCTGTACATCCACGCGTTGCCAATGAAGTGCAGATTGAAATAATAATTGACAGAATCAATGCACCCGGTCCACTCACTCGTTCAAGGGCAACTCAGCTGGCAAATTTCTGTGGGCACTTCGCATTCGTCTCAATTACAGAACCCAAGAAAGTTGAAGAAGCCTTCATGGAACCTGAATGGATTCAAGCTATGCAAGAAGAGCTTCAACAGTTTGAGCTGAATAATGTATGGGAACTGGTTAAGCGTCCTGATCCACGGAAGCACAATGTAATAGGCACCAAATGGATATACCGCAACAAGCAAGATGAGCATGGTCAAGTTGTTAGAAACAAAGCTCGTCTCGTTGCTCAAGGATATACTCAAGTGGAAGGCATTGACTTCGATGAAACATTTGCTCCTGTGGCTAGACTTGAAGCCATTCGCATACTGCTGGCCTATGCAAATCATCATAACATACTTCTGTATCAAATGGATGTGAAGAGTGCTTTTCTCAATGGCAAGATTGAAGAAGAAGTGTATGTTGCACAACCGCCTGGGTTTGAAGATCCAAAACATCCTGACATGGTATATAAGCTCAACAAGGCACTGTATGGCCTCAAACAAGCCCCTCGGGTCTGGTATGACACACTCAAATATTTCCTGAAGAGCAAAGGCTTCATACCTGGTTCCTTAGACCCCCACTCTCTTCACAAAGACATATGATGGTGAACTGTTTGTGTGCCAAATATATGTGGATGACATTATCTTCGGCTGCACCAATCAGAAGTACAGTGAAGAGTTTGGATATATGATGCAAGAGCAATATCAGATGTCTATGATGGGGGAGCTGAATTTCTTCCTCGGTCTTCAAATACGACAACAACGCAACGGCATCTTCATATCTCAAGAGAAGTATCTCAAAGAGTGCCTGAAGAAGTTTGGTATGCAAGACTGCAAAGGCTTCACAACACCAATGCCAGCCAAACATCATCTGGGTCCCGACGACAATGGTAAAGAGTTCGATCAAAAGGTATACCGCTCCATGATTGGTTCTTTGCTTTAATTATGTGCATCTAGGCCAAATATTATGCTTAGTGTTTGCATGTGTGCTCGATTTCAAGCGGCGCCAAAGGAGTCGCATCACTTAGCTGTGAAGCGAATTCTTCGATATTTGGCTCACACCCCAACTCTAGGACTATGGTATCCAAAGGGCTCAGAGTTTGATCTGGTTGGATTCTCGGATGCTGATTATGCTGGTGACAAGGTTGATCGGAAGTCTACATCAGGCACATGACACTTTCTGGGACGATCACTTGTATGTTGGTCTTCAAAGAAGCAGAACTGTGTATCCCTCTCCACTGCTGAATCTGAATACATTGCTGCTGGATCTTGCTGCGCTCAGCTTCTGTGGATGAAGCAAACTCTCAAGGACTATGGCATTCATCTGAAGCAAGTGCCACTTTACTGCGACAACGAAAGCGCCATCAAGATTGCCAACAACCCAGTTCAACACTCGAAGACAAAGCACATAGAAATTCGTCATCACTTTCTCAGAGATCATGTTGTGAAGGAAGATATTGATATCATACACGTCAACACTGAAGAGCAATTGGCAGATATCTTCACCAAGCCCTTGGATGAGAAGAGATTTTGCAAGTTACGGTGTGAGCTAAATATCTTGGAATCCTCAAATGTCATGTGATCAGGCACACATCCTAACACTTATGCATATTGATGACTTAGATGTGCAACACACGAAGTAACGTATATCTTCAATCAATGAAGACATACATTCTAAGTGTGAATATATTGATGTGGAATTTGACTTCGGAGCGCCACGATAATTGTGCGCCGTGTCTGGGTCTAATACTTCCTATACGGTGGGTAACGCCACCACCAAACGTTCTATTTTGAAGTGTTTCACTCATGGCGTTACCTTGCAATGTCTTCACATTTGGTTTGGCTTCGATCTCAACATATCTTCATGATTATCTTCACTGTGTTGATTATATATATATATATATATACTAGTGTTCTGTCCTCTAAAGCATTCACTTATAGTTATGTCTTCATGTTGAATCTTTTGAACTAAGTGAATGTGATCGGACCCTAACCTCTCTATGCTTTCTATCTCAAATTCTATCTCTCCAAGTCATATGCATTCTATTGAAACTGTCGAATGTCTTCTTTGCGCCCTTGTCAGCAGAAGACACAGAGACAGCCATTAAGTCCGTTTTCAATGCTCATTCATCCACATGAAATCCGGAGAAGTAGGAACGACCACCCGACAATCCAGGCGTGCGTGGGACGTGGAACAAACCCCAAAATTCTGCATGATGGCCACGTGTTACTCAGATGCGAATTGCCAGGGGCACCTGTGTAATAGCGCAGTGCCGCCCATGTACCTATAAATACACACTCACAACGGTCATTATCTCTTCTTCCACCCTCGCACAAACCCTAGCGCCACCGCTAGCCCTCGACGACGCCGGCGACGAAGCGCTTCGCTGCCGCAACCTCTCCGACGCCGTCTTCACGCTGATCGCGGACATCGTCCTCTCCGCCGTCGCCGTAGGTGTCCTCCGTCGCCAAGTTAGGGCACGGAAGATTGAACTGCTCGGCCTCATCTCCCACTTCGTCTAGCAGTTCTTGGTGTGATAAATAAAACTCCCTTTTACAGCACTGTTGATCCTATGGATTTATCCCTTTCTACCACTAGCAGTTTCTGTTCACAGAAGTTAGATCTCCCTCATACTGCATCTCATAACATGCCTAGTATATTCACTTGTGCTTCACAAAGTAGTTAGATTCCTCACTTGTACTGATCTGTGGATTCGTACAAATCTGGAACCAACTTCTTATCTATGAGTGAATGTCTTCGCACGATGAGGTCAATGTCTTCTAAACTGATTTATCTTCAAAATCTTCTGAGAATGCATATGACCTCTTCCCCTTCCCTCGCACCTTAATGCTGTCACAGGTACATGTCCGTGGGAGAATCCTTTGGTTCTCATAGTCTGCATTCATTTGCAGAATTCTTACAGCATCACATAAATTCTCCTGAAGCCAGTTCCTGTTGGTCCAGCAAGAGAAAGCCTTTGAAACCTTTGAACGTCTTGAAGCCTTTCAAGTTAAAGTTTATGGCTTCAGAGAAAGCAGCAAGGAAGGGGGCAGACAGCATCGTGGCGGAACATCCAGAGATCTGCCAGATGAACTCATAGAAATATACAAGACAGATCCTGAAGAGGATTACAGTCAGCACAAGACCTGAATCCAATGGATTCGACGATATTGGGCAGAACAATGGTTCAAATACTGCTTCATAACCCAAGAGTACGCTGAGAAAAGTGCCATCAAAAGATCGTGGGGAGACATCCTATACAAGAATCTTCTACCCAGGTCCAGAGATGAAGCCATTGCCCAAGACTTCTATCCATGCATGGTCCGTGGGCCACAGCCTGATGATGCACATCCGTCGTCACTACTCTGGTGTCGTGATGACAATCTGTTCAAGCGCAACTTCCAGTTTGCCCAAAACTCAGCGAAGCAGAACAAGAAGAATTTTGGGTTAGACTTCAACACTGGTCCCTCAACACCAAGGGCAGATGGCACATGAGAAGCAGAACCCAATGTCATCGGTCCTTACGCCAACCTTGAAGGCCTCATCACCCGCATCTTATTTCAAGGGACTGCAGTGAATGAGCCTCCAGCTGACACTGAATCAGAAGAAGCTCCTGCAGTGCTGAAGCCAAAGAAGATGAAGAAGCCTAAAGCTTCAAAGCCTGCCCCTTCACCCAAAATTTCAAGGGCGAAGCCACTAACAACTGCACCTCCTGAAGACAATGTGCAGTCTGAAGACTTATCACGCATCTCAAAGCCCCAGAAGGCCAAGATGCCTCTACCTCACACTGGCCAAGAGCTCACTGTTGCTACCATTCTGCGCAATGATGACATTGATCTGTCAAGTGACGAAGATCTTGCAGATGATGCTCTTGAGCAACTCATCAAGAGCAAAGAAGAAGCAGAAATCTTCAATGATCTGCCGCTCTTTGACGTCACCATCATCCACAACTTCATTGACGAGTGGTTTGACACGCCAAACATCAGCTTTGATGATCTGCAGCTACCCATTGGCCTCAGTGTCGCCTTCCAAGGAGCCATTGCTTCAGAACTAGCCATCGCCCAGCGCATTGTTGAACTGAAGCAGAAGATTGACTATGAAAAAGCTCAGTTCAAGAAGCATATGGCCAAGCTCGGCGTGCAAGAAGTGAAGAACTTCAAGATCATGATGCACGAGCTCAAGGAAAACTTTCTGCAGAAACGCGCAGAAGCTCAGGGTTCGCGTGAGCGCATGAAGACTCTGGCTGACAGAAGTGTGCAAGCCTATAATGAGGCTGAAAAACGCAAGACACTTGGGCGTCCTGGCATCGACCCCAGGATGGCCGCGAAGAAGAAGAAGCCTACTACGGCTGAACCCGACGCCCCAAGGCAAGACGAAGTTCCGATTGTCTTCCCAACTGCAATGACTGGCTCGAAGCCAAAGAGCCGGTCAACCGCTTCAGAGCTCAAGAAGACCAGGACTGCTGAGGCTGAAGCAAGGAAGAGAAAATATCCTGAAGCATCTGCAACTGCCCCCTCTAAGAAGAAGAGGAAGACCAAGAAAGATTGGGCTGCTCCCACAGAGCCCTTGATGGTTGAACCCATTTCTATGGTCTCTCCTGAAGCTGAACGCCAACTGACTGTCCATGAGCCTGCTTCCACAGAGGCTCATGAAGCTGAAGACACTCCAGCAGCTGATCCCATCACTGCTGAAGACATTGGTCAACATGACAATGTAGAAGATGATGCAGTCCTTCCTTAGTTTGAACACAGCGAACTCATCAGCATTGGTCGTCCACTGACGCCAATTGCACAGGATGCTTCATGGGCGGATCGCCCACAAGAGGAAGAAGACAATGAGGCCCAGCCCACTCAAACTCCATAGGCGTCGCCCGCGTTGCGTAGGCTTCGCAAAGGTCCAAGGCCTCAAGTCTCTGCTGAAGACATTCCGGCTGCATCAGCCGAAGACGAAGAAATACCACCAGTCCCCCCGTCTCACCAAGAAGCAGTTCTTACGGAGAACGTGCTTGTGTCCGACCCTCCAGCTCGTCAAGTGGAGGATGAAAATCGTGAGGCTGCCACAACTAACAATGAAGCTAATGTGGAGCCCTCCCCACCAAAAGCATCAGAAGACAGCGGAGCCACTGATCCTGACACTTCTGTTCCTGAGTCTACTGCCGGTCCCCAGTTCGACTATCATGTTGAGCACAGGCCTCAGGTACAGAAGCCAATCCCAAGATTGCCAAGGTTCCTAGGTCCTGCATCAGCACCTGGCTCCTTCAACATCAATGGCTTCAGGGCAGACAATACATTCTTCAATAGCTCCAAGAACCCCTACTCAAGGGAAAGGATTTCATCAGATCGGTTCTGGAGCTATCCTCAGCGAAGCTATTACTCATGCATACTGTACAACCAAGGTCGCATCTTCCCACACAAGCGCCTTGATGTTGAAGCTATAGCTGGTCTGCCCTGCCTAGAAGAAGCTTTGGATTGCTTCAAGCAAGTTGGACTGCTGCCATTCATAACTGGCCAAGAGCATTGAAATGAAGAGCTGCTGCTCCAATTCTATGCCACACTCCACATCCGTGGGTACAACAGAGATCCGAAGACTTGGGTCCTGGAGTGGATGATCGGCAATGTTCATCATGAAGCCAATGCATTTGACATCATTGAGCTCACTGGCTTGTCCACTCCTGGCGATCTCTTCGAGCAAGGCTGTCAGCTGCATACTGAAGCTATTGAGAGCATCTTTCAGAGGCCTGAACCTGATATGAGTCAGATGCTCAGCATGATGAAGCCATTGCCCCAAGATGCTGCTTATCCCACAGTGTTCTTCATTGAAGACCTTGAGTATCTGCCAAGAACCATCTATCACATCATCAGGCTGACTCTCTGGACCATTAAAGGACACTCTCCAAATGCCAAGATTGAGGGTGCAATGAAGATTTTGATATTCTATATCCTTCATGGCAAATGCTTCAATGCACAGGACTTCTTCATACGCCAACTTGCTGCATCAAGCACTGATCTGTTTGGTTTGAAGTTCTACGCCCCTTGGGTCATGCGACTGATCAAGCTTCACTCTGCTATCTCGTATCAGCCCTCAGCCCGCAACCATCGTATCTTCTTGTCTGATGTGGATACCTCTGCTGAAGCCATCTATCCTGAGCCTGCCAAGCAACCTCTAAGCCTTCAGAATGCAGAACACCAGAGTTTCACTCAAAACATTGAAGGAGTTGAAGCAGTCTCTCGGGTGTATCCTTTGGCTGGCACTACACGTGCACCACGCCCTGCTTCCACTGAAGCCACTGACAGTACAACTGCTCCAAGACCCAAGAAGCGCACTTGTGTTCTCAACGACCGAGAGCTTCTTGTGGCTCTACATCAGAAACAGGATAGGCATCATGACTGGTTGAAGCATCAGATGAAAAGCCTCTTGGTGGATGTTAATCGCATTCGCAATCTTGCCACCAAGAATGCTTTCGTTGCCCATGAAACCTATCGCCGCACAGGGAAAGGGCTCTCGATGATGTGTTCTGAAGCTGATCTTCAAGAGGATGGCTTCACAGAGCGATTCAAGTTTGACTCCACTGTTGGGTTTCGTAGTAATTTCAAAAAAATTCCTACGCACACGCAAGATCATGTGATGCATAGCAACGAGAGGGGAGAGTGTTGTCTACGTACCCACGCAGACCGACTGCGGAAGCGTTGACACAACGTACAGGAAGTAGTCGTACGTCTTCGCGATCCAACCGATCAAGTACCGAAACTACGGCACCTCCGAGTTCGAGCACACGTTCAGCTCGATGACGATCCCCGGACTCCGATCCAGCAAAGTGTCAGGGAAGAGTTACATCAGCACAACGGCGTGGTGACGATCTTGATGCACTACAGCAGCAGGGCTTCGCCTAAACTCCGCTACAGTATTATCGAGGAATATGGTGGCTGGGGGCACCGCACACGGCTAAGGAATAGATCACGTGGATCAACTTGTGTGTTTCTGGGGTGCCTCTACCTCAGTATATAAAGGAGCCAAGGGGGAGGGGGCGCCGTCCAGGAGGAGGGCGCAGGAGGAGTCCTTCTCCTTTCGGGAGTAGGACTCCCCCCCCCCCCAATCCTAGTTGGACTAGGATTCCCCGAGGGGGAAAGAGAGAGAAGGGGGGCCGGCCACCTCTCCTAGTCCTAATAGGACTAGGGGGAGGGTGGAGGCGCGCGGCCACCTTGGGCTGCCCCTTTCTCCTTTCCACTAAAGCCCATCTAGGCCCATATGGTTCCCGGGGGGTTCCGGTAACCTCCCGGTACTCCGGTAAAATCCCGATTTCACCCGGAACAGTTCCGATATCCAAACATAGGCTTCCAATATATCAATCTTTACGTCTCGACCATTTCGAGACTCCTCGTCATGTCCGTGATCACATCCGGGACTCCGAAAAACCTTCGGTACATCAAAATGCATAAACTCATAATATAACTATCATCGTAACCTTAAGCGTGCGGACCCTACGGGTTCGAGAACAATGCAGACATGACCGAGACACGTCTCCGGTCAATAACCAATAGCGGGACCTGGATGCCCATATTGGCTCCTACATATTCTACGAAGATCTTTATCGGTCAGACCGCATAACAACATACGTTGTTCCCTTTGTCATCGGTATGTTACTTGCCCGAGATTCGATCGTCGGTATCCAATACCTAGTTCAATCTCGTTACCGGCAAGTCTCTTTACTCGTTCTGTAATACATCATCTCGCAACTAACTCATTAGTTGCAATGCTTGCAAGGCTTATGTGATGTGCATTACTGAGAGGGCCCAGAGATACCTCTCCGACAATCGGAGTGACAAATCCTAATCTCGAAATACGCCAACCCAACATCTACCTTTGGAGACACCTGTAATGCTCCTTTATAATCACCCAGTTACGTTGTGACGTTTGGTAGCACCCAAAGTGTTCCTCCGGCAAACGGGAGTTGCATAATCTCATAGTTATAGGAACATGTATAAGTCATGAAGAAAGCAATAGCAACATACTAAACGATCGGGTGCTAAGCTAATGGAATGGGTCATGTCAATCAGATCATTCAACTAATGATGTGACCTCGTTAATCAAATAACAACTCATTGTTCATGGTTAGGAAACATAACCATCTTTGATTAACGAGCTAGTCAAGTAAAGGCATACTAGTGACACTTTGTTTGTCTATGTATTCACACATGTATTATGTTTCCGGTTAATACAATTCTAGCATGAATAATAAACATTTATCATGATTATAAGGAAATAAATAATAACTTTATTATTGCCTCTAGGGCATATTTCCTTCAGTCTCCCACTTGCACTAGAGTCAATAATCTAGATTACACTGTAATGATTCTAACACCCATGGAGCCTTGGTGCTGATCATGTTTTTCTCGTGGAAGAGGCTTAGTCAACGGGTCTGCAACATTCAGATCCGTATGTATCTTGCAAATCTCTATGTCTCCCACCTGGACTAGATCCCGGATGGAATTGAAGCGTCTCTTGATGTGCTTGGTTCTCTTGTGAAATCTGGATTCCTTTGCCAAGGCAATTGCACCAGTATTGTCACAAAAGATTTTCATTGGACCCGATGCACTAGGTATGTCACCTAGATCGGATATGAACTCCTTCATCTAGACTCCTTCGTTCACTGCTTCCGAAGCAGCTATGTACTCTGCTTCACATGTAGATCTCGCTACGACGCTTTGTTTAGAACTGCACCAACTGACAGCTCCACCATTTAATGTAAACACGTATCCGGTTTGTGATTTAGAATCGTCCGGATCAGTGTCAAAGCTTGCATCAACGTAACCATTTACGACGAGCTCTTTGTCACCTCCATATACGAGAAACATATCCTTAGTCCTTTTCAGGTATTTCAGGATGTTCTTGACCGCTGTCCAGTGATCCACTCCTGAATTACTTTGGTACCTCCCTGCTAGACTTATAGCAAGGCACACATTAGGTCTGGTACACAGCATTGCATACATGATAGATCCTATCGCTGATGCATAGGGAACATCTTTCATATTCTCTCTATCTTCTGCAGTGGTCGGGCATTGAGTCTTACTCAATTTCACACCTTGTAACACAGGCAAGAATCCTTTCTTTGCTTGATCCATTTTGAACTTCTTCAAAATTTTGTCAAGGTATGTTGTTTGTGAAAGTCCAATTAAGCGTTTTGATCTATCTCTATAGATCTTTATGCCTAATATGTAAGCAGCTTCACCGAGGTCTTTCATTGAAAAACTCTTATTCAAGTATCCCTTTATGCTATCCAGAAATTCTATATCATTTTCAATCAGTAATATGTCATCCACATACAATATCAAAAATGCTACAGAGCTCCCACTCACTTTCTTGTAAATACAGGCTTCTCCGAAAGTCTGTATAAAACCAAATGATTTGATCGCACTATCAAAGCGTTTATTCCAACTCCGAGAGGCTTGCACCAGTCCATAAATGGATCGCTGGAGCTTGCACACTTTGTTAGCTCCCTTTGGATCGACAAAACCTTCTGGTTGCATCATATACAACTCTTCTTCCAGAAATCCATTCAGGAATGCAGTTTTGACATCCATCTGCCAAATTTCATAATCATAAAATGCGACAATTGCTAACATGATTTGGACAGACTTAAGCATCGCTACGGGTGAGAAGGTCTCATCATAGTCAACCCCTTGAACTTGTCGAAAAACCTTTTGCGACAAGTCGAGCTTTGTAGACAGTAACATTACCGTCAGCGTCAGTCTTCTTCTTGAAGATCCATTTATTCTCAATTGCTTGCCGATCATCGGGCAAGTCAACCAAAGTCCATACTTTGTTCTCATACATGGATCCCATCTCAGATTTCATGGCTTCAAGCCATTTTGCGGAATCTGGGCTCACCATCACTTCTTCATAGTTCGTAGGTTCATCATGATCTAGTAGCATGACTTCCAGAACAGGATTACCGTACCACTCTGGTGCGGATCTCACTCTGGTTGATCTACGAGGTTCAGTAGTATCTTGATCTGAAGTTTCATGATCATTATCATTAGCTTCCTCACTAACTGGTGTAGGTGTCACTGAAACATTTTTCTGTGATGTACTACTTTCCAATAAAGGAGCAGGTACAGTTACCTCGTCAAGTTCTACTTTCCTCCCACTCACTTCTTTCGAGAGAAACTCCTTCTCTAAAAAGTTTCCGAATTTAGCAACAAAAGTCTTGCCTTCGGATCTGTGATAGAAGGTGTATCCAATAGTTTCCTTTGGATATCCTATGAAGACACATTTCTCTGATTTGGGTTCGAGCTTATCAGGTTGAAGCTTTTTCACATAAGCATCGCAGCCCCAAACTTTCAGAAACGACAACTTTGGTTTCTTGCCAAACCACAGTTCATAAGGCGTCGTCTCAACGGATTTTGATGGTGCCCTATTTAACGTGAATGCGGCCGTCTCTAGAGCGTATCCCCAAAACAATAGCGGTAAATCAGTAAGAGACATCATAGATCGCACCATATCCAGTAAAGTACGATTACGACGTTCGGACACACCATTACGCTGAGGTGTTCCGGGTGGCGTGAGTTGTGAAACTATTCCACAATTTTTCAAATGTACACCAAACTCGTAACTCAAATATTCTCCTCCACGATCAGATCGTAGAAACTTTATTTTCTTGTTACGATGATTTTCAACTTCACTCTGAAATTCCTTGAACTTTTCAAATGTTTCAGACTTATGTTTCATTAAGTAGATATACCCATGTCTGCTTAAATCATCTGTGAAGGTGAGAAAATAACGATATACGCCACGAGCCTCAATATTCATCGGACCACATACATCTGTATGTATGATTTCCAACAAATTTGTTGCTCTCTCCATAGTTCCGGAGAACGGTGTTTTAGTCATCTTGCCCATGAGGCACGGTTCGCAAGTACCAAGTGATTCATAATCAAGTGGTTCCAAAAGTCCATCAGAATGGAGTTTCTTCATGCGCTTTACACCGATATGACCTAAACGGCAGTGCCACAAATAAGTTGCACTCTCATTATCAACTCTGCATCTTTTGGCTTCAACATTATGAATATGTGTGTTACTACTATCGAGATTCAACAAGAATAGACCACTCTACAAGGGTGCATGACCATAAAAGATATTACTCATATAAATAGAACAACCATTATTCTCTGATTTAAATGAATAACCGTCTCGCATCAAACAAGATCTAGATATAATGTTCATGCTTAACGCTGGCACCAAATAACAATTATTTAGGTCTAATACTAATCCCGAAGGTAGATGTAGAGGTAGTGTGCCGACTGCGATCACATCGACTTTGGAACCGTTTCCCACGCGCATCGTCACCTCGTCCTTAACCAATCTTCGCTTGATCCGTAGTCCCTGTTTCGAGTTGCAAATATTAGCAACAGAACCAGTATCAAATACCCAGGTGCTACTGCGAGCATTAGTAAGGTACACATCAATAACATGTATATCACATATACCTTTGTTCACCTTGCCATCCTTCTTATCCGCCAAATACTTGGGGCAGTTCCGCTTCCAGTGACCAGTCTGCTTGCAATAGAAGCACTCAGTTTCAGGCTTAGGTCCAGGTTTGGGTTTCTTCTCTTGAGTAGCAACTTGCTTGCCGTTCTTTTTGATGTTCCCCTTCTTCTTCCCTTTGCCCTTTTTCTTGAAACTAGTGGTCTTGTTGACCATCAACACTTGATGCTCCTTCTTGATTTCTACCTCCGCAGCTTTCAGCATTGCGAAGAGCTCGGGAATAGTCTTGTTCATCCCTTGCATATTATAGTTCATCACGAAGCTCTTGTAGCTTGGTGGCAGTGATTGAAGAATTCTATCAATGACGCAATCATCTGGAAGATTAACTCCCAATTGAATCAAGTGATTATTATACCCAGACATTTTGAGTATATGCTCACTGACAGAACTGTTCTCCTCCATCTTGCAGCTATAGAACTTATTGGAGACTTCATATCCCTCAATCCGGGCATTTGCTTGAAATATTAACTTCAACTCCTGGAACATCTCATATGCTCCATGACGTTCAAAACGTCGTCGAAGTCCCTATTCTAAGCCGTAAAGCATGGCACACTGAACTATCGAGTAGTCATCAGCTTTGCTCTGCCAGACGTTCATAACATCCGGCGTTGCTCCTGCAGCAGGCCTGGCACCCAGCGGTGCTTCCAGGACGTAATTCTTCTGTGCAGCAATGAGGATAATCCTCAAGTTACGGACCCAGTCCGTGTAATTGCTACCATCATCTTTCAACTTTGCTTTCTCAAGGAACGCATTAAAATTCAACGGAACAACAGCACGAGCCATCTATCTACAATCAAACATAAACAAGCAAGATACTAATCAGGTACTAAGTTTCATGATAATTTTAAGTTCAGTTAATCAAATTAAAGAACTCCCACTTAGATAGACTTCCCTCTAATCCTCTAAGTGATTACGTGATCCAAATCAACTAAACCATTACCGATCATCACGTGAGATGGAGTAGTTTTCAATGGTGAACATCGTTATGTTGATCATATCTACTATATGATTCACGCTCGACCTTTCGGTCTCCGTGTTCCGAGGCCATATCTGTATATGCTTGGCTCGTCAAGTATAACCTGAGTATTCCGCGTGTGCAACTGTTTTGCACCCGTTGTATTTGAACTTAGAACCTATCACACCCGATCATCACGTGGTGTCTCAGCACGAAGAACTTTCGCAACGGTGCATACTCAGGGAGAACACTTCTTGATAATTTAGTGAGAGATCATCTTATAATGCTACCGTCAATCAAACCAAGATAAGATGATAAAAGGATAAACATCACATGCAATCAATATAAGTGATATGATATGGCCATCATCATCTTGTGCTTGTGATCTCCATCTCCGAAGCACCGTCGTGATCACCATCATCACCGGCGTGACACCTTGATCTCCATCGTAGCATCGTTGTCGTCTCGCCAAGTTTATGCTTCCACGACTATCACTACCGCTTAGTAATAAAGTAAAGCATTACATCGCGATTTCATTGCATACAATAAAACGACAACCATAAGGCTCCTGCCAGTTGCCGATAACTCGGTTACAAAACATGATCATCTCATACAATAAAATTCAGCATCATGTCTTGACCATATCACATCACAACATGCGCTGCAAAAACAAGTTAGACATCCTCTACTTTGTTGTTGCAAGTTTTACGTGGCTGCTACGGGCTTAAGCAAGAACCAATCTCACCTACGCATCAAAACCACAACGATAGTTTGTCAAATAGACTCCGTTTTAACCTTTGCAAGGACCGGGCGTAGCCATACTTGGTTCAACTAAAGTTGGAGAGACAGTCGCCCGCAAGCCACCTGTGTGCAAAGCATGTCGGGGGAACCGGTCTCTCGTAAGCGTACGCGTAAGGTTGGTCCGGGTCGTCTCGTCCAACAATGCCGCCGAACCAAAGTATGACATGCTGGTAGGCAGTATGACTTATATCGCCCACAACTCACTTGTGTTCTACTCGTGCATATAACATCAACATAAATAACCTAGGCTCGGATGCCACTGTTGGGTTTCGTAGTAATTTCAAAAAAATTCCTACGCACACGCAAGATCATGTGATGCATAGCAACGAGAGGGGAGAGTGTTGTCTACGTACCCACGCAGACCGACTGCGGAAGCGTTGACACAACGTAGAGGAAGTAGTCGTACGCCTTCGCGATCCAACCGATCAAGTACCGAAACTACGGCACCTCCGAGTTCGAGCACACGTTCAGCTCGATGACGATCCCCGGACTCCGATCCAGCAAAGTGTCGGGGAAGAGTTACGTCAGCACGACGGCGTGGTGACGATCTTGATGCACTATGGCAGCAGGGCTTCGCCTAAACTCCGCTACAGTATTATCGAGGAATATGGTGGCTGGGGGCACCGCACACGGCTAAGGAATAGATCACGTGGATCAACTTGTGTGTTTCTGGGGTGCCTCTACCTCAGTATATAAAGGAGCCAAGGGGGAGGGGGGCCGTCCAGGAGGAGGGCGCAGGAGGAGTCCTTCTCCTTCCGGGAGTAGGACTCCCCCCCAATCCTAGTTGGACTAGGATTCCCCGAGGGGGAAAGAGAGAGAAGGGGGGCCGGCCACCTCTCCTAGTCCTAATAGGACTAGGGGGAGGGTGGAGGCGCGCGGCCACCTTGGGCTGCCCCTTTCTCCTTTCCACTAAATCCCATCTAGGCCCATATGGTTCCCGGGGGGTTCCGGTAACCTCCCGGTACTCCGGTAAAATCGCGATTTCACCCGGAACAGTTCCGATATCCAAACATAGGCTTCCAATATATCAATCTTTACGTCTCGACCATTTCGAGACTCCTCGTCATGTCCGTGATCACATCCGGGACTCCGAACAACCTTCGGCACATCAAAATGCATAAACTCATAATATAACTGTCATCGTAACCTTAAGCGTGCGGACCCTACGGGTTCGAGAACAATGTAGACATGACCGAGACACGTCTCCGGTCAATAACCAATAGAGGGACCTGGATGCCCATATTGGCTCCTACATATTCTACGAAGATCTTTATCGGTCAGACCGCATAACAACATACTTTGTTCCCTTTGTCATCGGTATGTTACTTGCCCGAGATTCGATCGTCGGTATCCAATACCTAGTTCAATCTCGTTACCGGCAAGTCTCTTTACTCGTTCTGTAATACATCATCTCGCAACTAACTCATTAGTTGCAATGCTTGCAAGGCTTATGTGATGTGCATTACCGAGAGGGCCCAGAGATACCTCTCCGACAATCGGAGTGACAAATCCTAATCTCGAAATACGCCAACCCAACATCTACCTTTGGAGACACCTGTAATGCTCCTTTATAATCACCCAGTTACGTTGTGACGTTTGGTAGCACCCAAAGTGTTCCTCCGGCAAACGGGAGTTGCATAATCTCATAGTTATAGGAACATGTATAAGTCATGAAGAAAGCAATAGCAACATACTAAACGATCGGGTGCTAAGCTAATGGAATGGGTCATGTCAATCAGATCATTCAACTAATGATGTGACCTCGTTAATCAAATAACAACTCATTGTTCATGGTTAGGAAACATAACCATCTTTGATTAACGAGCTAGTCAAGTAGAGGCATACTAGTGACACTTTGTTTGTCTATGTATTCACACATGTATTATGTTTCCGGTTAATACAATTCTAGCATGAATAATAAACATTTATCATGATTATAAGGAAATAAATAATAACTTTATTATTGCCTCTAGGGCATATTTCCTTCATCCACACCTCCTCGAAGGGCTGTGCTGCGAGGAACTCCATCGCTTGAAGACTCTGAGTTCTCTTCATCTACTACAATAGTGACTACCAGAGTTATCGAGGACGAAGACGATGCTACCTCACCGCCACCTTCTTCAGCACCACCAACGACCCTGCTGCTCATGGGAACGAGTAGAAACTCTATGTCTTCAAACCTTTTTGGTCCTTACTGACAAAAGGGGGAGAAGCATATGGGGTTGATAGTCTTCAAGCGGGTCCATATGGGCGGGTGCTTTATATTTTGCTATATTTTGCTTCGTGCTTACAACTCTCGTTTTGCTTCATTTGGTTCTTTTAAGTTGTAACACTAAAACTCGATGGTCGTCTGCTACTTGTTTGCCACCTTGTTTTGCGAAGATAAATTCCGCATGTGCGACGATAAATTCCGCACTTAGATCATTCTGCAGACGTCCATTTTCCATTATGCATGACATTATCTTCATATACTTTTACATGCATAGTGGATTGTCATCATAAGTTGAAGTGGATTTCCACAAGTACAACCTGCCATGTGCATTTGCATTCCAAAAGAAAATTACTTATATGCACATCTTCAGGGGGAGCCCTTGCAACTTATGAAGACAATTCCTTATCCTTTACAATTTCACAGATTATATTCCCCGTTGAAAACTTCAACTAGTTTGTCATCAATCACCAAAAAGGGGGAGATTGTAAGTGCATATAGTGCCACCCCTTGTTGGTTTTGGAGTATTGACGACAAACCTAGTTGAGGGACTAATGTGTTTGTGAGAATTGCAGGATAACACAGGTAGAAGTCCCTCATTGATTCGGTTTTCCTACCAGAGATGACCCCTAAAAATGTTTGAAGACATTGAAGACAAAGGTGGTATACGAAGATATTCGCATTGAAGACTATGACAAGAGAAGACACCACATGAAGCCTATGGAGCTCGAAGACTAAGATCCTTCGTAGTTCTTTTTCATTTGTGTTGAGTCATAGGAACCACCATACTGTTAAGTGGGGTCCAAGAGAACCAGTCAGAATGACTGAAGTGATGCCTAATTAAAAACCTATGTCTTCGAGTGAAGATTATGAGAGCTAATCTTGTCCAGAGTCGGACAAGTCAGCTTTGCTTGTAGCCCAAGTAAAGTTGTCGTGTGAGTTTGAAATCTGACCGTTGGAACACGTGTCAGTTCCTTAGTGACTCTGGGTCATTTCGGACAAATCAGGTCGAGTTGCCAAGTGGCTATAAATAGCCCACCTCCTATAACCATAAACGGCTGGCTGCTCAGATTCAGTGCACGGCTTTTGTCGTTTGAGAGCAACCCACCTCGAAGCCTTTGAGAGAGAATTCCTTGCGAGGATAAAGCCCTAACCACCCAGAGCCAGAGAGAATTGGGCATCACTTAAGTCTTCTTGTCTGAGTGATCTGAAGACTTATTACACTTGAGGATTGTGCATCCTCCAGCCGGTTAGGCGTCGCGTTCTGAGCATCCAAGAGACATTGTGGATTGCCGGTGAACGAAGTCTGTGAAGGTTTGGGAGTCTACCTTGAAGACTTACCAGAGTGATTGGGCGAGGTCTGTGTGACCTTAGCTCAAGGAGAATACGGTGAGGATTGGGTGTCCTGAGCTGCGTGTTCAGGACTGGGTGTCCGGGACTGTGTGTCCTAAGGTTTAAATACCTAGCCGCTCCAACCAGACGTACAGTTGTCATAGCAACTGGAACTGGTCCAACAAATCATTGTCTTCAATGAGTCACTGGTTTCATCTTCACTTCCGTTTACTTACTGTTACTCGTTGTGAAGTCATTGCATGTTTGCTCTATCTTTTGTCTTCACAATGTGAATGTATGTTCTGTTTGGCTTCATAATATCTTCCTACCTGATCCTTACTACACTGCAGCTATTTGTCATTGTGCTTTCACTCTATCGAATACTTGACCATGGCTTGCCTAGTATAGAATACCTTCCGCTGCATAGTAATAGGCATATCTCTACTGTTTGTCTTCATAACTTCCACGTTTTGAAGACTTTCATAAAAATCGCCTATTCACCCCCCCCTCTAGTCGATATAACGCACTTTCACTACTAAGGTTCAGTCAGTCACTGAGTGGTTAGCAACCACCTCAGTTGGAGAGATCCGAAGTTTTCTAGGACTCGCGGGATATTATCGGAGATTCATTGAGAATTTCTTTAAGATTGCAAAGCCCATGATAGAGTTGTTGAAGAAGGACACCAAGTTCAAATGGATAGATGAATGTGAGGCAAGTTTTCAAGAGTTGAAGAAACGATTGACTACAGCCCCAGTGCCAATTCTGCCAGATATACGTAAGGATTTCCAAGTGTATTGCGACGCGTCTCGCCTAGGACTTGGAGGTGTACTTATGCAAGACAGAAGAGTTGTTTTGTATGCCTCACGACAGCTTTGACCGCATGAATTAAATTATGCCACGCATGATTTGGAGTTAGCAGCCGTAGTGCATGCACTCAAAACCTGGAGACATTTTCTTATTGGAAACCATTGTGATGTGTACACGAATCATAAGAGTTTGAAGTACATTTTCACACAGAAGGAGCTGAATCTCAGGCAAAGGAGATGGTTGGAACTTATAAAGGATTATGATATGAAGTTGCACTATCATCCAGCCAATGCCAATGTCATAGAAGACGCTTTGAGCCGGAAGAGTTACGCCAATACCCTCGTGAGCGGAGGATTGCCAACAGAGTTAGCTGAAGATCTCAGGGAGCTACATTTGGAGATAGTCCCTAGAGGTTTTGTTGCAGCATTAGAAATTCAGTCGACATTATTGGGAAAATTCGAGAAGCTCAGAAGGATGACAAGGAAATTGCTGAGATAAAGGAGAATATGAGCAAAGGAAAGCCCCCTTGTTTTCGTGAGGATGAGCATGACACCTTATGGTTTGAGGACCGTGTTTACGTGCCCAATAATGCAGAGATCGGGAAGTTGATACTTCAGGAAGCTCACGACTCACCATACTCGATACACCCTGGAAACACCAAGATGTATTTGGAATTGAAGGAGCGTTTCTGGTGGACTAGTATGAAGGAGGATATTGCCAAGTATGTAGCCGTATGTAATGTATGTCAGAGAGTGAAGGCAGAACATCAGAAGCCAGCAGGATTACTGTAGCTGATACATCTCCAACCTATCTATAATTTTTGATTGTTCCATGCTATTATATATTCTGTTTTGGATGTTCAATGGGCTTATTTATACACTTTTATATTATTTTTGGGACTAACCTATTAACCGGAGGCCCAGCCCAAATTGCTGTTTTTTTGCCTATTTCAGTGTTTCTCAGAAAAAGAATATCAAAGGGAGTCCAAATGGAATGAAACCTTCGGGAGCGTGATTTTTGGAACAAACGTGATCCAGAGGACTTGGAGTGGACGTCAAGCAATCAACAAGGAGGCCATGAGGCAGGGGGCGCGCCTACCCCCCTGGGCGCGCCCTCCATCCTCGTGGGCCCCTCATGGCTCCACCGACCTACTTCTTCCTCCTATATATACCTACGTACCCTGAAAACATCATAGAGCACCACGAAAAGCTAATTCCACCGCCGCAACCTTCTGTACCCGTGAGATCCCATCTTGGGGCCTTTTCCGGCGCTCCGTCGGAGGGGGCATTGATCACGGAGGGCTTGTACATCAACACCATAGCCTCTCCGATGATGTGTGAGTAGTTTACCTCAGACCTTCGGGTCCATAGTTATTAGCTAGATGGCCTCTTCTCTCTCTTTGGATCTCAATACAAAGTTCTCCTCGATTCTCTTGGAGATCTATTCGACGTAACTCTTTTTGCGGTGTGTTTGTCGAGATCCGATGAATTGTGGGTCTATGATCAAGATTATCTATGAACAATATTTGAATCATCTCTGAATTATTTTATGTATGATTTGTTATCTTTGCAAGTCTCTTCGAATTATCAGTTTGGTTTGGCCTACTAGATTGATCATTCTTCCAATGGGAGAAGTTCTTAGCTTTGGGTTCAATCTTGTGGTGCTCGATCCCAGTGACAATAGGGGAAACGACACGTATTGTATTGTTGTCATCGAGGATAAAAAGATGGGGCTTATATCATATTGCATGAGTTCATCCCTCTACATCATGTCATCTTGCTTAAAGCGTTACTCCGTTCTTATGAACTTAATACTCTAGATGCATGCTGGATAGCGGTCGATGTGTGGAGTAATAGTAGTAGATGCAGGCAGGAGTCGGTCTACTTGTCACAGACGTGATGCCTATATACATGATCATACCTAGATATTCTCATAACTATGCTCAATTCTATCAATTTCTCAACAGTAATTTGTTCACCAACCATAATACTTGTGCTATATTGAGAGAAGCCACTAGTGAAACCTATGGCCCTGGGTCTATTTTCCATCATACAAGTTTCCAATCTATTTTATTTTGCAATCTTTACTTTCAATTTATATCATAAAAATACCAAAAATATTTATCTTATTATTATTATCTCTATCAGATCTCACTCTTGCAAGTGGCCGTGAAGGGATTGACAACCCCTTTATCGCGTTGGTTGCGAGGTTCTTATTTGTTTGTGTAGGTATGAGGTGACTCGCGTGTGGTCTCCTACTGGATTGATATCTTGGTTCTCAAAAACTGAGGGAAGTACTTACGCTACTTTGTTGCATCACCCTTTCCTCTTCAAGGGAAAACCAACGCATGCTCAAGAGGTAGCAAGAAGGATTTCTGGCGCCGTTGCCGGGGAGTCCACGCACAAGTCAAGACATACCAAGTACCCATCACAAACTCTTATCCCTCGCATTACATTATTTTCCATTTGCCTCTCGCTTTCCTCTCCCCCACTTCACCCTTGCCGTTTTATTCACCCTTCTTCTGTTCATCTTTCCATTTGCTTTGATGTCTTACTTGGCTCGTTTGCTCGTTTGGTTGGAATAGTTGTTTATTTATTGCTAAATAGAGAACCTAAGATCTATGGATCCTCATCTGCTTGCTAACCTTTTTAAGAGATCCAATTATGATGAACCAATTGCTAGTGAGTTTTGTGCACTAGATTATCTTTATGAAGTTTTGCTTGAAATTCGTGAATCTGAAAATTGCGATGAAGTACTTTATGAAGTGATTCACGATAGATCTTTGAATAAAAAGCATGATTGCAATGATGATAGTATAAATTCTATTAATGTCAATTGTGCTTATAATATGCAAAACCCTAAGCTTGGGGATGCTAGTTTTGTTATGACTACTATTTGTTGCAATGATCATGATTGGGGTGATTCTTCTTTTGATCTTAAAAATTTATTTAAGCCCCATGATGAATATGAGATTGATTATAATGTTATCAATGATATTGAAAGTGGGTTTGGAAGTGTGTCAACTTTAGATCCCACATATTTGGAGAATGTTCAATCTTATGAAGTTTTTGATAAAAGTGGGTTTGGAGAGGTCATGACTTTAGTTAATGTTAATCCCACTATTTTGGAAGAGTGTCAACTTTGCATACATGTGGATCGTGTTAAGAATATGTTTTGTGATAGCTATATTGTTGAATTTGCTCATGATCCTACATGTAATTATTATGAGAGAGGAAAATATGGTTGTAGAAATTTTCACGTTACTAAATTACCTCTCGTTATGTTGAGATTGCTATTGTTTCTTTCCGCTTCCTTGCATATGCTAGTTTTTGCTTATCTTGATAATTTGTTTTCCTGTAAGATGCCTATGCACAGGAAGTATATTAGACTTAGATGTGTTTATCACGTGTTTTATGATACTCTCTTTGTGCTTCAATTCTTGTCTTTCATGTGAGCATCGTTGAAATCTTTTGCCTAGCTAAAAGGCTTTAAAGAAAAGCGCTTGTTGGGAGACAACCCAATATTTTTCCTTGCTGTTATTCAATAAATAATTTATCTAGCCTCTGTTTTGGTTGTGTTTTTTGTGTTTAATTAGTGTTTGCGCCAAGTAGAACCGTTGGGAAGACTTTGGGGTAAGTCTTTGCAATCTTGCTGTAAAAAACAGAAACTTCAGCACTCGCGAGAATTGCTCCCATTTTTTATTAGAGAGTGCTATTTTGTTAATTATTTTTGAAGATGATTAACAGATAAATTCCTCACATCCAGAAATTCATTTTGGAATTTTTGGGGTTCCATAAGTATTCGAAACCTACAGATTACTACAGACTATTCAGTTTTTGACAGATTCTATTTTTCGTGTGTTGTTTGCTTATTTTGATGAATCTATGGCTAGTAATAGAGTTTATGAACCATAGAAAAGTTGGAATACAGTAGTTTTAACACCAATATAAATAAATAATGAGTTCATTACAGTACCTTGAAGTGGTGGTTTGTTTTCCTTTACTAACGGGGCTCACGAGATTTTCTTTTAAGTTTTGTGTTGTGAAGTTTTCAAGTTTTGGGTAAAGATTTGATGGATTATGGAACAAGGATTGGAAAGAGACTAAGATTGGGGATGCCCAAGGAACCCCAAGGTAAAATCCAAGGACAACCAAAAGCTTAAGATTGGGGATGCCCCAGAAGGCATCCCCTCTTTCGTCTTCATCTATCGGTGAATTTTTGGGGCTATATTTTTATTCACCACATTATATGTGTTTTGCTTGGAGCGTCTTGTATGATTTGAGTCTTTGCTTTTTAGTTTATCACAATCATCCTCACTTTATACACCTTTTGAGAGAGACACACATGATTCGGAATTTGTTAGAATACTCTATGTGCTTCACTTATATCTTTTGAGCTATATAGTTTTTGCTCTAGTGCTTCACTTATATCTTTTAGAGCACGGTGGTGGTTTTATTTTATAGAAATTATTGATCTCTCATGCTTCACTTATACTCCCTCCGCCCAAAAATAGTTGTCATCAAAATGGATAAAAAGGGGTGTATCTAGAACTAAAATACATCTAGATACATCCCCTTTTATTCATTTTGATGACAAGTATTTCTGGATGGAGGGAGTATTATTTTGAGAGTCTTAAACAGCATGGTAATTTGCTTTAATTGTGAAATTAATCCAAAGGTGATAGGCATCTAAGATGAGCATAATAAAAACTTCCATATTGAGTTCATTGAATGTCATGAGAAGTTTGATACTTGATAAGTGTTTTGAGATATAAAGGTGATAATATTAGAGTGTGCTAGTTGAGTAATTGTGAAATTGAGAAATACTTGTGTTAAGGTTGGCACGTCCCGTAGCATGCACATATGGTAAAAGTTGTGTGACAATTTTGACACATAAGGTGTTCTTTTATTGCTTTCCTTACGAGTGATGGTCGGGGACGAGCGATGGTCTTTTCCTATCAATCTATCCCTCTAGGGGCATGCATAGTAGTACTTTGCTTCGAGGGCTAATAAACTTTTGCAGTAAGTATATGAGTTCTTTATGACTAATGTGAGTCCATGGATTATATGCACTCTCAACCGTCCACAATTTTCTAACCTCTACGGTACCGTACATTGCCCTTTCTCGCCTTGAGAGTTGGTGCAAACTTCACCGGTGCATCCAAACCCCGTGATATGATACGCTCTATCAGACATAAACCTCCTTATATCTTCCTGAAAACAACCACCATACCTACCTATCATGGCATTTTCCATAGCCATTCTGAGATATATTGCCATGCAACTTTCCACCGTTTCGTTTATTATGACACGCTCCATCATTGTCATCTTGCTTTGCATAATCATGTAGTTGACATCGTATTTGTGGCAAAGCCACCATTCATAATTTTTTCATACATGTCACTCTTGATTCATTGCATATCCCGGTACACCGCCGGAGGCATTCACATAGTCATATTTTGTTCTAAGTATTGAGTTGTAATTCTTGAGTTGTAAGTAAAAAGAAGTGTGATGATCATCATTATTAGAGCATTGTCCCAGTGAGGAAAGGATGATGGAGACTATGATTCCCCCACAAGTCGGGATGAGACTCCAGACGAAAAAAAGAGAAAAAGAGGCCAAAAAAGAAGGCCTAAATAAAAAAAAGAGAGAAAAAGAGAGAAGGGACAATGTTACTATTCTTTTACCACACTTGTGCTTCAAAGTAGCACCATGATCTTCATGATAGAGAGTCTCCTATGTTGTCACTTTCATAAACTAGTGGGAATTTTACCTTATAGAACTTGGCTTGTATATTTCAATGATGGGCTTCCTCAAATTGCCCTAGGTCTTCGTGAGCAAGCAAGTTGGATGCACACCCACTTAATTTCTTTTGTTGAGCTTTCATACACTTATAGCTCTAGTGCATCCGTTGCATGGCAATCCCTACTCACTTACATTGATATCTATTGATGGGCATCTCCATAGCCCGTTGATACGCCTAGTTGATGTGAGACTATCTTCTCCTTTTTTGTCTTCTCCACAACCACATTCTATTCCACCTATAGTGCTATGTCCATGGCTCACGCTCATGTATTGCATGAAAGTTGAAAAAGTTTGAGAACATCAAAAATATGAAACAATTGCTTGGCTTGTCATCGGGGTTGTGCATGATTTAATATTTTGTGTGATGAAGATAGAGCATAGCCAGACTATATGATTTTCTAGGGATAACTTTCTTTGGCCATGTTATTTTGAGAAGACATGATTGCTTAGTTAGTATGCTTGAAGTATTAGTATTTTTATGTCAATATTAAAATTTTATTTTGAATCTTTCGGATCTGAAAATTCATGCCACAATAAAGAAAATTACACTGAGAAATATGTTAGGAAGCATTCCACATCAAAGATTATGTTTTTATCATTTACCTACTCGAGGACGAGTAGGAATTAAGCTTGGGGATGCTTGATACGTCTCCAACGTATCTATAATTTTTTATTGTTCCATGCTATTATATATATTCTGTTTTGCATGTTTAATGGGCTTATTTATACACTTTTATATTATTTTTGGGACTAACCTATTAACCGGAGGCCCGGCCCAAATTACTGTTTTTTTGCCTATTTCAGTGTTTCGCAGAAAAAGAATATCAAACGGAGTCCAAACGGAATGAAACCTTCGGGAGCATGATTTTTGGAACAAACGTGATCCATAGGACTTGGAGTGGACGTCAAGCAATCAAAGAGGAGGCCATGAGGTAGGGGGCGCGCCCTCTACCCTCGTGGGCCCCTCGTGGCTCCACTGACCTACTTCTTCCTCCTATATATACCTACGTACCCTGAAAACATCAGAGGGCACCACGAAAACCTAATTCCACCGCCGCAACCTTCTGTACCCGTGAGATCCCATCTTGGGGTCTTTTCCGGCGCTCCGCCGAAGGGGGCATTGATCACGGAGGGCTTGTACATCAACACCATAGCCTCTCCGATGATGTGTGAGTAGTTTACCTCAGACCTTCGGGTCCATAGTTATTAGCTAGATGGCTTCTTCTCTCTCTTTGGATCTCAATACAAAGTTCTCCTCGATTCTCTTGGAGATCTATTCGATGTAACTCTTTTTGCGGTGTGTTTGTCGAGATCCGATGAATTGTGGGTTTATGATCAAGATTATCTATGAACAATATTTGAATCTTCTCTGAATTCTTTTATGTATGATTGATTATCTTTGCAAGTCTCTTCGAATTATCAGTTTGGTTTGGCCTACTAGATTGATCTTTCTTGCAATGGGAGAAGTGCTTAGCTTTGTGTTCAATCTTGCGGTGCACGATCCCAGTGACAATAGGGGAAACGACACGTATTGTATTGTTGCCATCGAGGATAAAAAGATGGAGTTTATATCATATTGGATGAGTTTATCCCTCTACATCTTGTCATCTTGCTTAAAGCGTTACTCCATTCTTATTCACTTAATACTCTAGATGCATGCTGGATAGCGGTCGATGTGTGGAGTAATAGTAGTAGATGCAGGCAGGAGTCGGTCTACTTGTCACGGACGTGACGCCTATATACATGATCGTACCTAGATATTCTCATAACTATGCTCAATTCTATCAATTGCTCGACAGTAATTTGTTCACCCACCATAATACTTATGCTATCTTGAGAGAAGCCACTAGTGAAACCTATGGCACCCGGGTCTATTTTCCATCATACAAGTTTCCAATCTATTTTATTTTGCAATCTTTACTTTCAATTTATATCATAAAATACCAAAAATATTTATCTTATTATTATTATCTCTATCAGATTTCACTCTTGCAAGTGGTCGTGAAGGGGTTGACAACCCGTTTATCGCGTTGGTTGCAAGGTTCTTATTTGTTTGTGTAGGTACGAGGTGACTTGCGCGTGGTCTCCTACTGGATTGATACCTTGATTCTAAAACACCGAGGAAAATACTTACGCTGCTTTGCTGCATCACCCTTTCCTCTTCAAGGGAAAACCAACGCATGCTCAAGAGGTAGCAGCAGCCTATGCCGATACTCGAATGGAAGTGGGACAAGCTTGGGATGGATTTTATTACCGGATTACCCTGGACCTGATCGGGATACGATTTTATTTGGGTAGTAGTGGATCGCTTGACCAAAGTGGCTCACTTTATCCCTGTGAAAACCACATATACCACTGCGAAGTTGGCCAAGATATGCATGACCAGGATCGTATGTCTGCATGGAGTTCCGAGGACTATCTTATCAGATAGAGGAACATAGTTTACTTCAAAGTTTTGGCACTAGCTGCACCCGACTTTGGGCACCAGGCTAGACTTCAGTACAACTTTTCATCCGCAAATAGATGGACAGACCGAGAGAGTCAATCAGATTCTGGAAGACATGTTGAGAGCTTGTGCTCTTGATTATGGATCTAGTTGGCATGATAATTTGCCCTACGCAGAGTTCTCTTACAACAACAGTTATCAAGCTAGTCTAAAGGTGGCACCCTTCGAAGCTTTGTATGGAAGAAGGTGCAGGACACCATTGATGTGGGATGAAATTGGAGACCACCAGTTGTTTGGACCAGATTTGATCAAAGAGTCAGAAGAGAAGGCTAAGTTGATTCGGGACAGACTGAAGGTAGCTCAGTCCAGGCAGAAAAGTTATGCAGACTCAAAACGCAAGGAGGTAGTCTATGAAATCGGAGACAGATCATATCTTCGTGTGTCACCCCTGCGAGGAGTTAAACGTTTTGGAGTTAAGGGAAAGTTAGCCCCAAGATTCGTAGGACCATACAGAATCTTGGAACGTATGGGAGAAGTGGCCTACAAGTTGGAGTTATCCGAAGGGCTGTCAGGAGTTCATGATGTGTTTCACGTTTCCCAGTTAAATAAGTGTCATGCAGAGATGGGCGATATTCCTCTAAGAGATACGGTGCCCCTGGAAGCAATTCAGTTGGATAGTGATCTGATCTATGAGGAGAAACCTGTCAAGATTCTCGAGTTTGCCAACCGAGTTACACGCAGTAAGGTTATCAAGTTTTGCAAAGTTCAGTGGAGCCACCATACCGAGGATGAAGCCACCTGGGAACGAGAGGATAATCTACGGAAAGACCACCCACACCTATTTTCTAGCCAACCCGAATCTCTAGGGCGAGATTCATCTTAAGTGGGGTAGGTTTGTAACATCTCAAATTTTGAATTTGGAATGTTATACATAGGTCATCATATGCATTTCATATTTTATTTGCATTTTGGCTTTGTGATCCCAAAATCCTAAGCAACTCAAGAACCCACGGAGAGAGTTGGGATTTTATTGTTTTCATATTTGAATTTTTCTTAAATATTGAAACAAGGATCATTTTGTTTTTAATTATTTTTCTCTCCGAAAATATTTCATATTAAAATATATGAGGGAAGATAATATGACCTCTCCAGTGTAATTTAAATATTGGAGGAAAATGTTAAAATCAAACAAATTATTTTATTTGAATTTTATCACTATTTTATTTGAAATTAGAAAAAAATTGCATTTTTAGGCCAAGAAAATATTCACTTTATCCTAAATATTCTATGTAGATGGTGAATTTTTTTTGCCACTTTTAGTTTTTTATTTTATTTTTTAGGATTTTTCCGGCGGAATCTGTTTTAAAAAAAGGTCAACCGACCTAAACGGATCGTGACCGACCCGGACTCCGCCACCGCCCAAGCATTATAAGCCGGGGCCCCCTGCCCCGCAGCCCACCCCGCCGCCAGCCCACTTTGCCGCCTCGAGTCGCGTGCCGCGCCGCCGCCGCCACTCGCCCGCACCACCGCTGCCACTCGCCCCCGCGCCGTCGCCGGAGTTGCCGTGTTTTTTTTTGGTTTTTAGGTAAACCCTATATCTAGATCTAGATCCAGTTTTTTAGTTTCCCCGGTTTAATTTATTAGATCGGTTTTTCGCCGGTTTATTTATTTAGCCGAACGTTCATCCGTTCTAACGAACACTATTTTCCGGTTAGGTTCAGACAGCGAACGTTCGTTCGTTAGTCTTTTTCTTTCTATTTTATTTTCGAACAGGGACCTATCTGCAATTATTTTTATTGTAGATTAGCCCCTGATCTTCAAATGCTCGTCGTTTTTTAACCGTTTGTCCAAATATAATGAAACCAACGCCAAAATCTTCGTCTCGAAACCCTCTTTCTATTTACTCAACTTGAATAAGGTTTTGACAATTTTAAAATTTGGTTTTAAGCTGATTTGTTTTCAAAGTTTTTTTGACCGTAGTTTCAGTTCCGTAGCTCCGATTCGATTAATTCTTTTTGCAAATCGAATCTCTTCAGTTGAGTTTTCAGATTCGATCTTCTTATTCGAAGTTTTCCATGTGCATCTATGCTTGAGTGCTTATGTATGATATTGTTTGTTTGCACTAGAATTTCTGGAGTGCGCAGCGTGCTACTACGAGTCACTAGGTTTTGCATATCATCAACAAGGAAAGTAACACTTTGATCATATCCCTTTTACCTAGTTTTTACGCATTAGTTTCAACCCTCAAACATTGCATGAGTAGGATCTCTTACTTTTGGGTTTGGAAAGTAGATGATGAGGTAGAACCTATTGCCCTTTTATTATCAAACCATGTGAGTTACTTCTACGTTATGCTACTATTGCCATGCTATGCTCGTAGACGTAGATTGAGTTTGAGTGTATCCATGACAGATGTGAGATTATCAATTAATGATTTACTTAAGATGGCTACTTAAACACACATCTGGGTGGATTGGTTGCGGGCACCTGGGGATATACCAGTGCTGTCCTTTTTGGTTCGCCACCCAGGCTCAAAGGGATCATAAGATTATTCATACTGGAAACTTCCGTATGCAGCCACAAGCTATTATGGGCTCTAGAATAGTTGAGTAAGTTGTGGGAAACCTTTTCATGATGGGCTAGCAGATGTAGGGGATTGTAGGTGTACCGGCCTATCTATCGGTTAAGGAGACCTCTTCGAAAAGACCGTGTCTCGGTCATCCGTTTCTCAAACACCATGCAGTGCGAGAAATACAATGGAGGAGATCGAGTCTTGTGGGGAAAATTGCGCAAACCTCTGCAGAGTGTACGAACTAATCATGGTTAGCCGTGTCCCTGATTATGGACATCTTGAGTATCTGGTTCTTGGATTATCATGTGGATCTCATCACTCTAAATTAATTTGCTGGGATGTTAATTAATTTTAAATTGGGATTGAGACGGGGTTACCATTCTCAATGTTTTTCAACCAACTTGATAATTAAATAAAATATATATTTCTTTGTTGTAGGAAAAATTGGATTTTCGCAAAAACATTATAACCATAGAGTCTCCATTAGCCATATATGCATGTAGTGATAGCATTTACTTGTTCATTGCTCTATTGTATTATCTTGCCAGCATATTCCATGCGCTCACCCGTTTTGGGCTGCAACATATCATGTTGCAGACTTTACAGACGAAGAGTAAGGTGCACTAGGTTGTTTGTCGTGCATTCAGCTATGCCGTTGGAGTTGATGGGCTCACTTTATCTACCAAGCCTTCCATTGTTATCTTACTTAGATGGCCTTAAGCCATACTTATTGTAATAAGTTCTCTTTTGAGACATTCGATATAATAAGTGTGTGATTGCTACTCTGTTATAAATTCTTCAAGTACTGTGTGTGTCAGGATTATCGATTCAGGGATGACACTTATGCACGGAGATTTAACCGTTTGAGGTCAGATCGCTACACCCCCTTCCCGCCGATGAACAAATGGCCGAGCGGTTTTCAAGCGACAGTGCGGCGGCGAACGGCTTCGGCCGCCGCCACCTCCAAGAGCCGGAGGCGCGCCTCCTCTACGAGGACGAGTATCCGGCGCCCCCGAACATGCGTGTGCCGGGGGCGTGGAGGCTGAGCGCAGGCGGCGTCCCGGCTATGCCCGAGGGGGCGGCTCGGCAGGCCGAGATCGCCCGCATCCGCTCGTCCCTGACGGAGGTACAACGGAACGAGCCGAGGTACGCCGCCGACAGCGAAACACTGTGGACGATGTACTTCGAGCGTCGCCGCCAATAGCAGATCGCCTCCGCCAAAGGCGTCATCCCCCGCGGCCGCCTCAACGCCAGTGGTGGGGCGTGCCAGGCTGCACCCTTGAGGCCGTCCTCGACTACATCGAGACCGGCAATGTGTCGCGCCTCGACTACCCGACGCGGCCATCCTTCTCTCGCCGGCGTGGCAGCTCCTAGACGCCGCGCCGAATGGAGCCGGGGATGTCATCGTCGTCGGGCTCCAGCTCGCTCTCCTCCAGCTCGCCAGCTCTCCGCCCTGTCCAGCCCTCCTCCTGCTCGCCGGCTCTCCGCCCCGTCAAGCTAGAGCCGGAGGAGACATCGCTCCGGCGCCGCACCTGCGGCGGCACCCTCGTCATCATGAGGGTTCTCGTCCCTCCCCGCGCTCCCTCCGCCTGGTCCGGCCGAAGCCGAGCCGGGGCTGCTCCTGGTGAAGCCGGAGCACGCGGACATGGTGGCCCCCGACGACGAGGTCGTCCTCAAGTGGATGAAGGAGGACTACGTCAGCGAGCAGGTGCTCCGTCAGCGCCGGGCATACGCAGAGCTCCAGGTCCGGCGCCGCGGGCGCGAGGTGGGCGACGTCATTGTCCTCGACAGCGACGAGGAGGACGCGGTCGGGTCGTCCAGCGCCCCACCGCGCGTCGGCGACCCTGGCCAGGGGTGTAGCAGGGACGACGGCGGCTCCGGCGGGGCGCGCGACGACAACGACGACGACGACGGCGACTACACCCGCTTCTACAGGCTTCTTGGCATGTAGATGACGGACGGTGGACACGGCCGCAGTTACTAGACGTAGTTTGGCATAGTTTAGACGTAGTTTGCATGTTTTTTATGTTTTTTTTACAAATTTCAATGAAATTTCACCGAGTTCGTAAAAGTTCGCCGAGTTTGCAACAAATTGTATGAAAAAGCAACAAGCCTGTGGCGTCCTGTGGGACGACGACTGGGAACGGAGTCGCCTCTACACGCTAATCTAGCACCGGCTCACCCTCAAACGGCCCTTTTTCGATGCCTGGGGCCGATCAGCTGAAGATGCTCTTAGCTTCCGAGCTGCTCAGGTGCGAGGACGGAGAGCGACACTGCGCCGGCGGCTCCTTGGCTGAGTAAAAATACGTGGAACGGTGGAAGGCATGTGCGACGGTGCGAGCACCTACGGCTGCCACCGGAACGAGCCTGTACGCGTACGTGCTGGCGAGCAGACATATGCGTGCGTGCTGGTGGTGCGCAGTTCACCGCCGTCGCCCCAGTGCACGCCCGTGCCTCGTCCGAGCTTGAGGTGCACGCACGGTGACCGAGCTCGAGGAGCCACACACCATTGCCAAGCTCCAGGCCTCCTACCCCGCCTACGCCGCCAGGCACTAGCGCCTCCAGGGAAGCAGAGGCATGGCTACCAACGTCCACCGTCGCTGCTCCACGTCTCCATGCCCTGGACTCCATCCTCGTTAAGTCTTGCACTGGAGCACCATGCTTATCCCCGACGACCAGGAGACATAGCTCTGCACTTTGCACGATGAGGGACGCCATCGTCGTTAAGTCTTGCACTGAAGTCGCGGTGATGTGGCAGTCAAACCCAGAAGGCATGTCAAGTTTTAGTCAAAATTATGTCCACATCAGATGAAAACCACCGGAAGCGGTATGAGGGACCAAACATATCCGGTTTGAAAAGTTGAAGGACTAAGTTTTGCCGGTTTTAAAATTAAGAAACCAAACTGAGACTTTTAAAAAAGTTGAGGGATGAAAAATATATTTTTTTTCTATACAAAATAACATGTGTTCGCAGACTGGTCTGTTGTCTCTGTTGTCTCCGAACATATACGGGAGAAAATTTATGGGTCAGCTTGAAAATACCCTTAGTTGTCAATTGTCATCTGTGACGTTCCGTTCGCACGGACGAGAAACGACCCTGGCAATGTTAATCCTACCGGTGGGAGCGGGTTGTTTACCGCGCATAGACAAGGAGAGCCGTGCATGCTCCGTCACTTCTTTTGTCTTCACTAATGCATTTGGCAATAAATCAGCAATCGAGGTTAACCATCTCGCCCACAGAATGGGGCTTCTTGGTAGCCTCCATTGACCCACGTACAAATTCTCTCGAGACTAGCGTATAACACGATGCAGCAAACAATACGTGAAAATTAGCTATACCAGTTAGTTGTAGGCGCGCTTGCACGGTTTGCACCAATGGATCCAGATCCACCATCGCCGGACACCGACGACTCTTCTTCTCTGTGGAAACTCGCGGTGTACCTCATCGTCGCCTTCGCGGTCCTCCTGCTCGCATGTCTCGTTAAGTGTTGCTGCAAGAGGCGCGCTCGCGCTGAGGCGGAGGCGGCGGCAGAGGCAGAGGAGGCCGCTGCCGCTGCCACAGCCGCTCGGCTGCGAGAGTGGCGGTGGCGGCTGGAATCCCGCCGCCACCATGACGAGGTGCAGCTCCCCAGCGCCCGCGCTGCCAACCCGGCGGCCCGCCTCCCGGCGTTCAAGTACAACCGGTCCCTGAAGCACAACGTGACGGGTGTAGGAGAGGAAGCGGCGACGTGCTCGGTGTGCCTCGGCGTGTTCCAGCTAGGGGAGACGGTGCGGCTGTTGCCGGCATGCCTGCACCTATACCACGTGGAGTGCATCGACCCGTGGCTGGACGCGCATTCGACGTGCCCGATCTGCCGCTCAGACGCCGACCCGACGATGGACGGCGCTCGGCTACCTCCCGTTTAATCTTTTTTCCGGCCGGAGGTTTACATACGCGCATAGTGTGCTAGGGTAAACATTTGGTCGTGTAGGGAGGGTAAAATTCATGCTTTCTTTTAACACAGTATAATTAAAGTTGCTCACATGCATTTATTTTGAACTCCCTGTGACTATGGTTTCCAGATGATTTAACTTCTCAGGAGTCATAGCATCTCTAGCAGACCCCTTAAAACTGCGACCCGTATAAATATTTTACGGGCCGAGAAAAACGCATTATAAAGGCTGATTTTAGTTGCGGCCGAACAGAGCCCGTATAATCAACCCGTAAAAAAATATTCTTTAAATATACCATCTTCTTCCTCACGCCTTTTCCATCTCGACCTTCATCCCCTCGGCGTGTGCTCATTCTACCTCCGCGACCGTCTTCTCGTGCTCGCCACCGAGCGTGACCGGGCCGGGGCCAGCAACAGTGCAGACTGCATCAGCAGCCACCGCCGCCGAGGCATTCGCGTCCGACTCGCATGAAGCTAGCTAGCAATTCGAGCGGACGGGAGCAGACAGAGAGCTAGCTAGCTAGCTTCATGTGACGATTGGGCATGGCGGCCGGCGGCCGAGAGGTGGGCAAACGGTTGGGATGGGCGGCCGGCGGCGGGGGGGGGGGGGGGACGGGTGGGCGCGGTGGTCGGGACGAGCACGATGGCCGGGATGACCGGCCGGCGGCCGGGGACGGGCGGACGGGAGCCATTCATAAAGGTTCAGATGGCAATTGGATTCTCCCCGACGGTCTTTTGCGTATAGTATAGGGCACCCGTGGATTGTCTTTAAAATCCTTATTTTCACGGATTTGGCCAGGATGTTTCCGCGCCCCTTAATAAATTTTACGGCTCGGAGTCGTTTCTGAGCTCTATTTCGGTCGTTTTCTTCATTTAAAACTGTAAAGTGACGATTATTTTACAGTTTCGTGCGTTTTAAGGGGTCTACTAGAGATGCTCTCACAACCTACTTAGTACATGTCATTACTTTGGCCTCAATCCGAAGCAGTCCCAAGGAAAAGTGAAAGCGACATGCTTGTCCTATGGTCCCAACCATATTCTTTAGTTCAAAAGTACAAGTGTAGATGTTCACACTACGCGCACCTACACTCAACCATATATATGAGCGCACGTGTGCACATCTTATCCCTATGAATACCTTTGAGATACTGAAACGGCACAATATCTTGAGATTGATGAAATCACAGACGTCTTCTTAGTCGACAGGAACATCTGCTCCCACTGAACACACATCGTCGGAAAGGCTCAAATAAATCTAGAAAAATGCGTCCACTAGTGCTAAGTAAGTCTAGGACTTGAATTCTGGTAAATTAGTTCCACCACAAAGAACCTAAGCATATGAGCTACGCTCAACTCGCGGTTCCAACCATGTCCTGGAATACGTGGCCATCATCAAACACCTCATCATTTTTTTTCACATGAAATTAATTTAGTTTCTAAAGCTGAAAAACTAGGCTTTCTTTTTTGGGGTTTATTTGAGCCCTTTCGACAATGTGTGTTCAGTGGGAGCAGATGTTTTTGTCGACTAAAAAGGCATTTGTGATTTCATCAATCTCGAGATGTTGTGCTGTCTCAGTATCTCAAAGGTATTCATAGGGATAAAGTGTGTACGCGTGCGTTCATATATAGTTCAGTGTATGTGCGCGTAGTGTGAACATCTACACTTATACTACTGTTGAACTAAAGAATATGGTTGGGACCATAGAACAAGCATGTCACTTTCACTTTTCCTTGGGACTGCTTCGGATCGAGGCCAAAGTAATGACATGTACTAAGACTAGCCACAGTGGGAGTAACTTCAGCAGTAACATCGAGTCCAACTCAGCAAATTTGCTTATATAGCAATGAGTTAATGAGGAGAGAGATAGTTACAGTAACTTAGCTAGTTACTGTAACATCACATGTCCCAAAGCAATATGAGTCTATAACCTAATAAATGAATGTTTGCATGTTATCACACTTATGTTACTACCCACTATGAAGGTAGTAACATAGTCTAGGGATATGTGTATGTTACTAGTGTATGTTACTCTCTATTGTGGCTAGTCTAAGGCTGATCATAGTAGGAGTACGTTAGCAAATAACTTAGCGCATTTCAAGACAAGTTTGCTTATGTGGCATAGAGTTAATGAGGAGAGAGACGTTTGGAGTAACATAAGACTGGCTACAGTGGGAGTAACATCACTAGTAATATCATATTTTTCAAGATAATTTTGCTTATGTGGCACATATTTAATGATGAGAGAAGTGATGATGGTAACTTAGCTAGTTACTATAACATCACACATACCAAGACAATATGAGTCTATAGGCTAATAAATGAATCATGACATGACACCACACATACGTTACTACCCAATGTGGAGGTAGTAACATAGCCTAGTAAAATATGATGTTACTAGTCTAAGTTACTCCCCATTGTGACTAGTCTAATACTCCTTCCGTCCGAAAATACTTGTCATCAAAATAAATAAAAGGAGATGTATCTAGATGTATTTTAGTTTTACACACATCCCTTTTTGTCCATTTTGGTGACAAGTATTTTCGGACGGAAGGAGTATGTTACTGTAACATAACGTAATCCAAAGCAAAATAAGTCTATAATGTAATAAATGTTATCATCTATGATACTACTTGTATGTTACTTTACACTATGAAGGTAGTAACAAAGACTAGTGTCATATGCATGACACTAGTCTAAGTTACTCCCCACTATGACTAACCTAAGTAGGTTGTGAGAGTATCTCTAGCAGACCCTTTAAAATGCACGAAACTGTAAAATAATCGTATCTGTTGTGTTGTTTGCCGTTCACATTGCAAGCAGGATCAAAGTCGTTCGCCCAAACTGTCGGTTCCTAGGGCATGATTCCTCGATCTGGGACCTCTCCAAATCAAACGTCAGCGCCATATTTGGGTCCTGATTTTGACCTTTTATCTTGCAAAGAGTGGACATGGCAAGTATGTTCTGGTCTCAAGGCGTGTCCAATGTTACTATCTTAGCTAACAGATAATCATTAGGAACAAAGACGATATTTATCTTACTTGTCTTCTTTCATTCACACATTTTGTAATTTTAATTTTAGGACCCCAATACTGACCGAACGTCACTGGATCGATGACAGATCGAATGAATCGTTCTCTTGGGAGGGGGAACGAACAAACGATTTGTTCGATGTGAATCGACCCCCAGCGCGAACCCTTCACACCTTCCTGTCAAATGCACTTGGTAAGTAAAACAGTGGGCCCAAAAAAGGCCCAATTTAGCACAATGAAAAACATGCCGTAAAAATCATTTGTTTGCATTTGACTTAGTTAACTAAAAACATACAAAACTGCAGTCCTTTTATAATTAAAAATTCAAGTTTTCTGCTACATATAGCAATATTTCGACTTGAGATTTGAACATAAAAAAACAAACTGTCATTAGATGAAAAATAACAAAATTGCCATCATGCCATAAGAAAAATACATTAAAATATTGGAATTTACAACTGCCTTTGAGAATATAAGCAACCAGCTAGTGGGTGTCTTTGTACATATAGTTTACTAAAATTTAAAAATATCTAATACACACGAAAAAGTAGCCATGGTGGATGTATGCAGAATACTATCCATGCAATGTTACAATTTGCCATGCATGAGAAACTAAAAAAGACTATGCCAGAACCTAGAAGTTGCCATTGTTTCAAATAAGACAATGGCAAAAAAAATGAAAGAAGAAAACTGGTCTAAAGAGGAATAAAAATTGCCATGGCCTAAAAAGAACAAATTCCGTACACCATAGCAACTTTCTATGACCTGTCTTTCCAAATTTTTGTCATTTTTTGTATATATGTGGAAACACGTTGGTGTGTTATGTACATTAAAATTTAGTAAAATTTATTGAGACAAAACCCTGACGTACCTGAGTGATATATAGTGGTGATTGATAATGGCAACTTCAAACAGTGTGTGAAATCCATGATTTATAGGTATTCCCTAGATTGATGACAATTCTATTACTTATAGCATGAAAACTTTTTTTGTATTGTTTTAGAGAAAAATTGTAGGAGGGTTGGGGCAAGATAACCTTAGTTTTTTCTCCACATGTCCCATCTTGATTATGGTCTTATCTATATGAACTTGTGCAAGCAAAGCAGGGGTGTGGTGGGTTGGGGGCAGAGCGAGAGATCGGGTAGCGCGGGAGGAGGAATAAGCATATCAGGCGAGGGTCATTGCGCTCGCCATGCTTTCGCATGTGAATGGTGCAACACTGATCATTCTAGTGCGTGGGGGGAGTGTTACCATGTGAAAGGTTAGCCGTGCTGTGATCTTAGGAGAGCGACCGATCGCACCCTATTAGGGTACTCACCAATTGCATTAGATAATAAATTTTCTCTTCAAGTTAATAATAGAAGATACAAATACCACTGCAATTCTGTAAATAACTAGTAGAATGCCCGTGCGTTGCCACGGGTCAACAAATGGTCTATCACGAGCCCCTCAACTTCAGCTATTTGATCATTGTGTTACTTCACTATGTTGTCACCCCTAAATTTGCTTGGTGTTCCCTTCAATTCTATCAAATTCTTGAGTCATTCCTGGTTTTATTTCAGGATTTTCGACGATGCGTTTTCAGTGGGAGGAGACGTTTCCGTCGATGACGAGGCCCTACGGTGACTTCATAAATCTCAAGATGATATGATGACTCAGTCTTTACTAAGGTGTGTGTGTGTGTGCGTTCATAGGGATGAGTGTGTATGCACATATGTATGAGCGCTTGCGTCTATACTATGTTCAAAAAACAAAATTCTATCAAATTGTTGAGTTCCATCATCCCTAACAATTGGATCAACAAGCTACTTGCTGGCTTCAGCTCCACTCATATGAACCCTCCTACGTCATGATTAAATCACCCAAATGTTGGACAAAATAGTTAGAATCGTGTCATATGCCCATAATGATCAAGGTATAGCACTTGTGTTGTTGAATTAGCTATTATAAAAACAATTTGTTTTCATGTTTGTCCACTACAAATCACATGAAACAAGTTCTTCTCACTTGAATTGATGACTCAACCTATTTGTATTCTGTTATGCAAATGATTGCATGAATCGCCGTCCCTCTAGCTAGCTACTATGAAACAACTTCATGATGGAGTGTCTAGTCCATGCTCTCTGCACTCCCTTGTTTCTCTTCCATGCACGTGATCCTTGCCCTTCCCGTTGACACCACAACTTGCACCAAGTAGGGGGTCACTACAATGCAAAAAAAATATCATGGAAAACTGAATCAATATCATATATGCATATTTTTCTATCTCAACCATTTACAATCCCTCAAATGATTCTACCTATTTCTCTCAGTCTAGGTTGCCAAAATCTATTGTGGTTCAGTAGCAGTACATGCTTGTTTCTTTGATACACACCCAAAACAGTTAAAAACTCTGCTCATGAGATTCTTTGTATTTATTGAAACACGATTAATCAAAATAGAAGAATTGTGATCACCTTCTCAGTGAAATACAACAACAACAACAACAACAACAACAACAACAACAACAAAAACAACAAAGCCTTTAGTCCCAAACAAGTTGAGATAGGCTAGAGGTGAAACCCATAAGATCTCGCAACCAACTCATGGCTCTGGCACATGGATAGCAAGCTTCCACACACCCTTGTCCATAGCTACCTCTTTGGTGATAATCCAATCCTTCAGGTCTCTCTTAACGGGCTCCTCCCATGTCAAATTCGGTCTACCCCGCCTTCTCTTGACATTCTCCGCACGCTTTAGCCGTCCGCTATGCACTGGAGCTTCTGGAGGCCTGCGCTGAATATGCCCAAACCATCTCAGACGATGTTGGACAAGCTTCTCCTCAATTGGTGCTACCCAAACTCTATCTCGTATATCATCATTCCGAACTCGATCATTCCTCATGTGGCCACACATCCATCTCAACATACGCATCTCCGCCACACCTAAATGTTGAACATGTCGCCTTTTAGTCGGCCAACACTCCGCGCCATACAACATTGCGGGTCGAACCGCCGTCCTGTAGAACTTGCCTTTTAGCTTTTGTGGCACTCTTTTGTCACAGAGAATGCCAGAAGCTTGGCGCCACTTCATCCATCCGGCTTTGATTCGATGGTTCACATCTTCATCAATACCCCCATCCTCCTGCAACATTGACCCCAAATACCGAAAGGTGTCCTTCCGAGGTACCACCTGGCCATTAGGGCTAACCTCCTCCTCCTCACACCTAGTAGTACTGAAACCGCACATCATGTACTCGGTTTTAGTTCTACTAAGCCTAAACCCTTTCGATTCCAAGGTTTGTCTCCATAACTCTAACTTCCTATTTACCCCCGTCCGACTATCGTCAACTAGCACCACATCATTCGCAAAGAGCATACACCATGGGATATCTCCTTGTATATCCCTTGTGACCTCATCCGTCACCAATGCAAAAAGATAAGGGCTCAAAGCTGACCCCTGATGCAGTCCTATCTTAATCGGGAAGTCATCGGTGTCGACATCACTTGTTCGAACACTTGTCACAACATTATCGTACATGTCCTTGATGAGGGTAATGTACTTTGCTGGGAATTTGTGTTTCTCCAAGGCCCACCACATGACATTCCGCGGTATCTTATCATAGGCCTTCTCCAAGTCAATGAACACCATATGCAATTCCTTCTTTTGCTCCCTATATCTCCCCATAAGTTGTCGTACCAAGAAAATGGCTTCCATGGTCGACCTCCCAGGCATGAAACCAAACTGATTTTTGGTCACGCTTGTCATTCTTCTTAAGCGGTGCTCAATGACTCTCTCCCATAGCTTCATTGTATGGCTCATCAGCTTAATTTCACGGTAATTAGTACAACTCTGAACATCCCCCTTGTTATTGAAGATTGGTACTAATATACTCCGTCTCCATTCTTCTGGCATCTTGTTTGCCCGAAAAATAAGGTTGAAAAGCTTGGTTAGCCATACTATCGCTATGTCCCCGAGACCTTTCCACACCCCAATGGGGATACAATCAGGACCCATCGCCTTGCCTCCTTTCATCCTTTTTAAAGCCTCCTTCACCTCAGACTCCTGGATTCGTGATGAGGACATCAATACCATTGTTACACCCACAGCCCCTACTGTTACATATATTGGACCAATTACTAGAGCTCGCGCACGCCAATTAAATTACCAGGTACTTTCGTTTCTTGGTAATGATTCTAATGTTCATGAGATTATGATGCTGCCTAAATTGGATACATTTGTTTTGCTTACAAATGAAGGGCCTAGCTTGGAGAAGGATGAACATTGGAGCAAGAACACGCCTGGAGTTGATGGCATACGCAAGGGGATCAAGAACGGAGTTACAAGTGATGATTTCAGGACTTTGAAGCCGCCATAAGGAGTGCATGAAGCCTTGGACGAAATATACAAGATGCCACTTCATAATATTCGTCCATAGGCTATTCTAGGTGCTGCGTCACCTTATTAATGGGCCAGGCCCATGTAATTTCGAAATACTTAAGTATAGGCTATTTTTAGAGTCCGTATGTGTGGGGAAACAAGAGTTAGGGTTGGTTTCGGACCCCACCCTCAAGGGCCACGAAATTCCCCCCTCTTCCTCCATATATACAGCCCTTAGGGCGTCGTTTAGACTTTGGGTTTTGTTTAGATTAAAAGTTCGCCATAGCTGCAACTTCGCGTACTTCGTTTGTGTCCAACGACCAGACCAAGACGTCACAGAACCCCACCTTGATCAATAAAGCTTTCATCTTATATTCGCAATATCCCGATTGCAATCTCAGTTTCTTGCTTGTTCTTTGTTTGCTCGCAGGAAACAGACCCTCGTGGTCAGGTTGATCGTGCTCCGGCGTGGTCAATAACCCTCGGAAGTTGGTTTAGCGATTGCTAAGGCGCGACGTCTCGCACGTTCGTAGTCGGATCGTCAAGGTCGACTCCCACAGAAAACGATAGCCACCATCTCATCGAAACATCGGGACACCTTAGCCTCTATCAAGTGGTATCAGATTTCCAGGTTGCTCGGTGAGATTTTACAGTTTTTCGTAGATTAGATCGAGTCTGTTCTTCATACCTACAGTCCACGAAAAAGCCACAAAAAAAATTAGGGTTAGTTCATCATATCCGAACCAATCTGAGCCTTTGCATAATCTTTTTAGAGTTTTTGCTTTGTTGAATTTGCGGTTGCATCGTCGTGTCAAGTTGCTGGTCTTAGAGTCTAGTCTTTTAGAGTTTCGAGTTCTGGTCATAAGTTGTTACGCCGCCGCCGCACCATCATCATCGCCCATCTACCACTTTTGCTTATCCGCCACCGCTCTGAATCCATATCCATATACCACTATCAATTCGTATCCATATACCACCACCAATCTGTATCCATATACCACCACCGCTGCCATATACCACAACCATATATCCACCACCAATCCGAGTCTTCTCATATTAGGTTTGTTCTTGAGATCAATCTAAATTCCGATTCGTGTTTCCTTGCCTGTGTAGGTCTCGGAAAAAAAAAGAGTCAGGAGACCCCCGGGCAGTTTTTAGGCTAAAATTTTCACGGGCAAATTTTTTTTCCCTATCCTATTTTTAGACTTTTCTAAGTCTTTTGAGCCATGTGCCATCATAGTGATTTTTTGTCGCACTTTTTCGTCGTTGCTCCCCTGATTTCCGAAAAAAAAAGTGAAAAAAAAATTTCGTGCCCCTCCTATCAGTTTGACGAGGGAAGAGTTTTGAGACACTCGCCATTATAGTGATTTTTCGCAAAAAAAAAGAGCGCAGAAAAAAAAGGAGCGCAAAAAAAAGGAGCGCAAAAAAAAAGAGAGCGAAAAAAAGAGAGAGTTCCAGAGTGTGCTTTTCCCTTATTTACGTGCAGCGCCGTGATTTTGTTAGTGTTCTAGGCTCGCGTCTCTAGCATGGTCTAGCCTAGGACCAGCACAGTACCGTCGTTGAACGTTTATTCAACTTTGCATCTCTGAATTGATTATTGCTGACCCTTTTTGCTACCATACTATAAGCCTTCCCAGCTCCACATACATCTACGTCGTGCGTTTGACTCTCCCTGGCAATCGCTCTATCCAAGCTTTTGAGAGTTTTTGACTACAACGGTTGCCGATCACCGCCTGCTGCTGGGTAAGAACTGGTAAGAATTTGAGATTTGCTTGACGGATTTGTGACACTCGCCACCACCACCACTTGTTAGTAGTCTGTAGGATCATATTCTTGTGTGTTTCTATTGCTACTAACCATGCCAGGATCACAAGCCGACGAGACTGACTGGGAGAACTTGACGAACAAGGAGCTTCATGATACGTTTCAGCAAATGATGAATGGACAGATGCAAGATGTGATAAACAGATTTGAAGAGGCCATGAAGAAGATAGATGGCATGGAGAAGACGTTTGAAACAAAGCTCGATAACAAGTTTGCTGAATTGCTGTCGCGTTTTCCACCACCACCACTGGCTGCTCCTGCCGCACCTCTGCAACAACAGCAACAACACCGACTACCTCCACGTCGGGAAACAGCCCTCCGCCGAGCGAGCCGTGTCCCTCTTCAGTCGGGCCAAACTGCTGGTGCTGCTGTTGATACTTCTGTGGCTCCTACTGCTGATGTGGAGGAGGATGCTTATGTGGGAGATTATGAGGATGAGGTTGATCAAAATCAGAACTACGTGCCACCAACAGCACAGCAACCACCAGGTCGTCCACATGCAAATAATGGCAATGGTAGGGCTCACCCTCAGGTACGAGATCATGACCATCTCCCTAAACTAAAATTGAATATTCCACCATTTGAGGGTAGATATGTTCCTGATATATATCTTACTTGGGAGTTAGAAACTGAACAACGATTTACATGTTTACAATATCCCGAGGAGAGACGTGTTCCTGCTGCTGTTTGTGCTTTCACTAGTTTTGCATGTGTTTGGTGGTCTGAGCATTGTAGATTATATCCTATTCCGGCTACTTGGGCTGCTTTGAAAACTGCTATGCGTACTCGTTGGGTTCCACCATATTATCAACGTGAATTACTTCAAAAATTGCAGCGCTTAAGACAGGGAAAAAATTCTGTAGAAGAATATTATCAGGAATTACAAACTAGCATGATTAGATGTGGTATTGTTGAGGAGAATGAAGCTATGCTTGCACGTTTTATGGGTGGATTAAATAGAGAGATTCAGACGATTCTAGAGTACAAGGAGTATACTAATATCACTCGTTTATTCCATCTTGCTTGTAAAGCTGAACGTGAAGTGCAGGATCGACAGGCATTGGCGCGGACTAACTTTTCTGCAGGTCGACCTTCATCATGGACACCACGTGCATCATCTACTTCCACACGTTCTGCTACACCGGCGCCTCCGTCGGCTGCCACCTCCAACCGTGATACAATAAAGCAGGCACAATCACCACTATCTGCCAAGAGCACACCTTCTGGGCCTGCAAAGAGCTCTTCTTCATCCATGGCATCAATAGGGCAAACACATGATATTATTTGTCGGCGTTGCAAGGGTGGAGGTCATTATGCGAGAGAAAGCCCATCTAAGCGTGTGATGATTGTTACTAAGGATGGTGGGTATGAGTCCGCTAGTGACTATGATGAGGAGACTTTGGCTCTTATTACACGTGACGAACACGGTGGAGACGATTCTGATCATGAGACGCAATACATGGCTCCTGAAGATGCTGACAGGTATGAATGTTTAGTTGCTCAACGTGTTTTGAGTGTGCAGGTTACACAAGCTGAGCAAAATCAGAGGCATAATTTGTTCCATACAAAGGGAGTTGTGAAGGAACGTTCTGTTCGCGTGATCATAGATGGAGGGAGCTGCAATAACTTGGCTAGCATGGAGATGGTGGAGAAGCTATCTCTCACCACAAGACCACATCCACATCCTTACTACATCCAATGGTTCAACAACAGCGGCAAGGTTAAGGTAACACGTACTGTTCGTGTGCATTTTAGTATCTTTACATATGCTGATTATGTTGATTGTGATGTGGTACCTATGCAAGCATGTTCCTTATTACTTGGTAGACCATGGCAATTTGATAAAAATTCTGTACACCATGGTAGAAACAATCAGTATACTCTTGTTCATAACGATAAAAATATTACTTTTCTTCCTATGACTCCTGATTCCATTTTGAAAGATGATATTAATAGAGCTAATAAAGCAAAACAGGAGACAAATAAGAGTGAAAATCAGATTGTGGCAAAAGAATTTGAGCACCAAATGAAGCCTAATAATAAACCATCTACTGTTGTTTCTGAAATTAAATTGAAAAGTGCATGTTTACTTGCCACCAAATCTGATATTGATGAGCTAGATTTCAGCAAATCTGTTTGCTATGCTTTTGTGTGCAAAGAGGCATTATTTTCATTCGAGGACGTGCCTTCCTCTTTGCCCCCTGCTGTCACTAACATTTTGCAGGAGTTCGCTGACGTCTTTCCACAAGACGTGCCACCGGGATTACCACCTATTCGAGGGATTGAGCATCAAATTGACTTAATTCCCGGTGCTTCGCTACCCAACCGTGCACCATACCGTACCAATCCAGAGGAGACGAAGGAGATTATGCGTCAAGTACAAGAACTGCTCGACAAAGGTTATATACGCGAATCCCTTAGTCCTTGTGTTGTTCCTATCATTTTAGTGCCGAAAAAGGATGGTACGTCGCGTATGTGCGTTGATTGTAGAGGCATTAATAATATTACTATTCGTTATCGTCATCCTATTCCTAGGCTAGATGATATGCTTGATGAATTGAGTGGCTCTACAATATTCTTCAAAGTTGATTTGCGTAGTGGATACCATCAAATTCATATGAAATTGGGTGATGAATGGAAAACAGCATTTAAAACTAAGTTTGGATTATATGAGTGGTTAGTCATGCCTTTTGGGTTAACTAATGCACCTAGTACTTTCATGAGGTTAATGAACGAAGTTTTACGTGCTTTCATTGGACGATTTGTGGTAGTTTACTTTGATGACATATTGATTTATAGCAAATCTTTGGAGGAACATTTGGAACATTTACGTGCTGTTTTTATTGCTCTACGTGATGCACGTTTGTTTGGAAACCTCGGAAAGTGCACATTTTGCACCGACCGAGTATCTTTTCTTGGCTATGTTGTTACTCCACAGGGAATTGAAGTTGATAAAGCCAAGATTGAAGCTATTGAGAGTTGGCCGCAGCCCAAAACGGTCACACAAGTGAGGAGTTTCCTTGGCCTCGCTGGTTTCTATAGGCATTTTGTGAGAGATTTCAGCACCATTGCTGCACCTCTCAACGAGCTTACAAAGAAGGATGTGCCTTTTGTTTGGGGTACCGCACAGGAAGAAGCCTTCACGGTATTGAAAGATAAGTTGACACATGCTCCTTTACTCCAACTTCCTAATTTCAATAAGACTTTTGAGCTTGAATGTGATGCTAGTGGAATTGGATTAGGAGGTGTGTTATTACAAGATGGAAAACCTATTGCATACTTTTCTGAAAAATTGAGTGGGCCTAGTCTGAACTATTCTACTTATGATAAAGAATTATATGCACTTGTTCGGACCTTAGAAACATGGCAACATTATTTATGGCCCAAGGAATTTGTTATACATTCTGATCATGAATCTTTGAAACACATTAAAAGTCAAGCAAAACTGAACCGTAGACATGCTAAATGGGTTGAATTCATTGAGACTTTCCCTTATGTCATTAAACACAAGAAGGGTAAAGAAAATGTTATTGCTGATGCCTTGTCTCGTCGTTATACTATGCTTTCACAACTTGACTTTAAAAAATTTGGTTTGGAGACCATCAAAGATCAATATGTTCATGATGCTGAATTTAAAGATGTATTGTAGAATTGTAAGGAAGGGAGAACTTGGAACAAGTTCATTGTTAACGATGGATTTGTGTTTCGTGCTAACAAGCTATGCATTCCAGCTAGCTCCGTTCGTCTTTTGTTGTTGCAGGAGGCGCATGGAGGAGGATTAATGGGACACTTTGGCGTCAAGAAGATGAAGGATATATTTGCTACACATTTCTTTTGGCCAAAGATGAGACGGGATGTTGAGCGTTTTGTTGCTCGCTGCACTACATGTCAAAGAGCTAAGTCACGACTCAATCCTCATGGTTTATATATGCCTTTGCCTGTACCTAGTGTTCCTTGGAAGGATATATCTATGGACTTTGTTTTAGGTTTTCCTCGAACAAAGAAGGGGAGGGATAGCATATTTGTTGTCGTGGATAGGTTCTCGAAAATGGCACACTTTATACCATGTCATAAAAGCGATGATGCTGTTAATGTTGCTAATTTGTTCTTTCGTGAAATTATTCGCTTACATGGTGTGCCAAATACTATTGTTTCAGATCGTGATACTAAATTTCTTAGTCACTTTTGGAGATGTTTATGGGCTAAGTTGGGGACTAAGCTGCTTTTTAGTACTACTTGTCACCCCCAAACTGATGGACAAACTGAAGTACTCAATAAAACATTGTCTACTATGCTTAGGGCTGTTTTGAAGAATAACAAGAAAATGTGGGAAGAATGCTTGCCTCATATTGAATTTGCTTATAATCGCTCATTGCATTCTACTACTAAGATGTGCCCTTTTGAAATTGTGTATGGTTTCCTACCTCGTGCACCTATTGATTTGTTGCCTCTTCCATCTTCAGAGAAGGTTAATTTTGATGCTAAAGAACGTTCTGAATTGATTTTAAAAATGCATGAGTTAACTAAGGAAAACATTGAGCGTATGAATGCTAAATATAAACTTGCTGGGGATAAGGGTAGAAAACATGTTGTGTTTGCGCCTGGAGATCTTGTTTGGTTACATTTGCGTAAAGATAGATTTCCTAATCTGCGCAAATCAAAGCTAATGCCACGTGCTGATGGTCCTTTTAAGGTGTTAGAGAAAATAAATGATAATGCATATAAACTTGAGCTACCTGTAGATTTTGGGGTTAGTCCCACTTTTAACATTGCAGATTTGAAGCCTTATTTGGGTGAGGAAGATGCGCTTCCGTCGAGGACGACTTCATTTCAAGAAGGGGAGGATGATGAGGACATCAATACCATTGTTACACCCACAGCCCCTACTGTTACATATACTGGACCAATTACTAGAGCTCGCGCACCCCAATTAAATTTCCAGGTACTTTCGTTTCTTGGTAATGATTCTAATGTTCATGAGATTATGATGCTGCCTAAATTGGATACATTTGTTTTGCTTACAAATGAAGGGCCTAGCTTGGAGAAGGATGAACATTGGAGCAAGAACACGCCTGGAGTTGATGGCATATGCAAGGGGATCAAGAACGGAGTTACAAGTGATGATTTCAGGACTTTGAAGCCGCCATAAGGAGTGCATGAAGCCTTGGACAAAATATACAAGATGCCACTTCATAATATTCGTCCATAGGCTATTCTAGGTGCTGCGTCACCTTATTAATGGGCCAGGCCCATGTAATTTCGAAATACTTAAGTATAGGCTATTTTTAGAGTCCGTATGTGTGGGGAAACAAGAGTTAGGGTTGGTTTCGGACCCCACCCTCAAGGGCCACGAAATTCCCCCCTCTTCCTCCATATATACAGCCCTTAGGGCGTCGTTTAGACTTTGGGTTTTGTTTAGATTAAAATTTCGCCACACAAAACGCATGCTGGTCTCATCAAAGGAGTCTCCCAGTTCAATGGTAGAACTCTCATTCTCCCCATTGAACAGCTTGTCGAAGTACTCCCGCCATCTATGATTAATCTCCTCGTCCTTCACCAAGAGTTGGCCTGCTCCGTCCTTGATGCATTTGACTTGGCCAATATCCCTCGTCTTCCTCTCTCGGATCTTGGCCAATATCTCCGTCCTTCTCAGCCACTAATGCAAACCCCGCAATCCAAGGAAGAATCATGACCTCACGCAAAAATCACAGTAAGGTATTGTCTTACTGTATAAAGAAAATTTTCTTTGGAGAGAAACTTGTATTTGACATGAGGAACCTAAACTTGTCCTCTTGACACTATTAGTATATTAGATAGCTTCAGAATAACCAGACACATACATGTGTAAGTCTTTTTAGAGTCTCCACACAAATGGAACCAGGGGTGGAGGCAGCATTCTGCCACTCCCCAAGCTTGCTTCATATTGTAGCGATAGAATGTTGTGCAATGATACTATTGGAAACCAGTGTGCGGTCGCCGCACCCCGAGTCGCGGCCCAAGGTGATCTGGTATGGACACATATAGGATCAACTAAAGTGGAAGTAGTTTGCAAGTCTACATTTTTTAACCCAATCCTAGCCATGGCACAAGAATGTAAGGTGAAAACAACACAAGAACTATAATATTTTACTTGCATAGAAGCATCCTTATTGTTGTACTGCTAACATAGGACAATGCACGTGCGTTGGTACAGGCAAAATGCGAGAATTGCCTCAAGCACACTACAACAAGCGCTAAACTTCATCTCCCCACATCTCGTCTTTTCATCGACCATTGTGATTCCCAATCAAGCTTAAGTTTTGAGATCGAGTGGGGAATTCAAATTGAAGCACTTCCGAATAGAGGCGAATGATATGATACAATAGTTAGCTATATTTTGTTTTTATTATAAAAATCGTAATAATTGTGTCAATGAACCCCTCACTTTTTCCATGTAATATCATAAATAATGTAATTATTATTGATATGAATAGAGACATGACGGCCTTCCCTAGAAGAAGAACAACATTACTCACATCCCACTTCAATGCATACCACAACATAGGATGAAAATCGATCCTAATTAACCTAGCAAAAAGGCATAGGACAATTGCTACCTCTTGAGCACTGCGTTGGTTTTCCCTTGAAAAGGAAAAGGGTGATGTAGTAAAGTAGCGTAAGTATTTCCCTCAGTTTTTGAGAACCAAGGTATCAATCTAGTAGGAGACTACACGCAAGTCTCTAGTACCTACACAAACAAATAAGAACCTCGCAACCAACACGATAAAGGGGTTGTCAATTCCTTCACGGTCACTTACGAGAGTGATATCTGATAGAGATAATAATAATAAGATAAATATTTTTGGTATTTTTATGATATAGATTGAGAGTAAAGATTGTGAAATAAAATAGATTGGAAACTTATATGATAAAAGATAGAACCGGGGGCCATAGGTTTCACTAGTGGCTTCTCTCAAGATAGCATAAGTATTACGGTGGGTGAACAAATTACTGTCGAGCAATTGATAGAAAAGTGCATAATTATGAGAATATCTAGGTATGATCATGTATATAGGCATCACGTCCGCGACAAGTAGATTGAAACAATTCTGTATCTACTACTATTACTCCACACATCGACCGCTATCCAGCATGCATCTAGAGTATTAAGTTCATAAGAACAGAGTAACGCATTAAGCAAGATGACATGATGTAAAGGGATAAACTCAAGCAATATGATATAAACCCCATCTTTTATCCTCGATGGCCACAATACAATACGTGCCTTGCTGCCCTGTTGTCACTGGGAACGGACACCGCAAGATTGAACCCAAGGCTAAGCACTTCTCCCATTGCAAGAAAGATCAATCTAGTAGGCCAAACCAAACTGATAATTCGAAGAGACTTGCAAAGATAATTAAATCGTACATATAAGAATTCAGAGAAGAACCAAATATTGTTCGTAGATAATCTTGATCATAAACCCACAATTCATCGGATCTCGACAAACACACCGCAAAAAGAGTTACATCGAATAGATCTCCAAGAAGATCGAGGAGAACTTTGTATTGTGATCCAAAGAGAGAGAAGAAGTCATCTAGCTAATAACTATGGACCCGAAGGTCTGAGGTAAACTATTCACACATCATCAGAGAGGCTATGGTGTTGATGTAGAAGCCCTCCGTGATTGATTCCCCCTTCGGTGGAGTTCCGGAAAAGGCCCCAAGATGGGGTCTCTTGGGTACAGAAGGTTGCGGCGGTGGGAATAGGGTTTCGTGGTGCTCCCGGATGTTTTTGGGGTATATGGCTATATATAGGAGGAAGAAGTAGGTCGGTGGAGCTGCGAGGGGCCCATGAGGGTGGGGGCGCGCCCAGGGGGCAGGCGCGCCTCCCTGTCTCGTGGCTCCCTCGTTTCTTTCTTGACGTCCACTCCAAGTCCCCTGGATCACGTTTGTTCCAAAAATAACTCTCCCGAAGGTTTCATTCCGTTTGATATTCCTTTTCTGCGAAACACTGAAATAGGCAAAAAATAACAATTTGCACTGGGCCTTGGGTTAGTAGGTTAGTCCCGAAAATAAAATAAAAGTGTATAAATAAGCCCATTAAAATCCAGAACAGATAATATAATAGCATGGAACAATCAAAAATTATAGATACGTTGGAGACGTATCAAGCATCCCCAAGCTTAATTCCTGCTCGTCCTCGAGTAGGTAAATGATAAAAACAGAATTTTTGATGTGGAATGCTACCTAGCATAATTCTCAATGTAATTCTCTTTATTGTGGCATGAATGTTCAGATCCAAAAGATTCAAGACAAAAGTTTAATATGGACATAAAAACAATAATACTTAACATGGCAGAAGAAAGTTCATCCCTACAAAATCATATAATTTGGTCATGCTCCATTTTCGTCACACAAGAATGTTTCATACTTTAGTAATCTCAAACTTTTTTCAATTTTCACGCAATACACGAGCGTGAGCCATGGATATAGCACTATGGGTGGAATAGAATATGGTGATGGAGGTTATGTGGAGAAGAGAAAAAAAAGAGAAAGTCTCACATCGACGAGGCTAATCAACGGGCTAGGGAGATGCCCATCAATTGATGTCAATGCAAGGAGTAGGGATTGCCATGCAACAGATGCACTAGAGCTATAAATGTATGAAAGCTCAATAAAAGAAACTAAGTGTGTGTGCATCCAACTTGCTTGCTCACGAAGACCTAGGGCATTTGAGGAAGCCCATTATTGGAATATACAAGCCAAGTTCTATAATGAAAAATTCCCACTAGTATATGAAAGTGACAAAACAAGAGACTCTCGATCATAAAGATCATGGTGCTATTTTGAAGCACAAGTGTGGAAAAAGAGGATAGTAGCATTGTCCCTTTTTATTTCTTTTATTTTTGGGCCTTCCATTTTTTTATTTGGCCTTTCTCTTTTTGGGGGGACAATGCTCTATTAATGATGATCATCACACTTCTATTTATTTACAACTCAATGATTACAACTCGATACTAGAACAAAATATGACTCTATATGAATGCCTCCGGCGGTGTACCGGGAAGGGCAATGAATCAAGAGTGACATGTATGATAAATTATGCATGGTGGCTTTGCCACAAATACGATGTCAACTACATGATCATGCAAAGCAATATGACAATGATGAAGCGTGTCATAAATGAAACGGTGGAAAGTTGCATGGCAATATATCTCGGAATGGCCATGGAAATGCCATAATAGGTAGGTATGGTGGCTGTTTTAAGGAAGATATAAGGAGGCTTATGTGTGACAGAGCGTATCATATCACGGGGTTTGGATGCACCGGCGAAGTTTGCACCAACTCTCAAGGTGAGAAAGGGCAATGCACGGTATCAAAGAGGCTAGCAATGATGGAAGGTGAGAGTGCGTATAATCCATGGACTCAACATTAGTCATAAAGAACTCACATACTTATTGCAAAAATCTACAAGTCATCAAAAACCAAGCACTACGTGCATGCTCCTAGGGGGATAGATTGGTAGGAAAAGACCATCGCTCGTCCTCGACCGCCACTCATAAGGAGGACAATCAAATAACACCTCATGTTTCAAATTTGTTACACAACGGTTACCATACGTGCATGCTACGGGACTTGCAATCTTCAACAGGTATTTCTCAAATTCACAACTACTCAACTAGCACACTCTAATATCACCATCTTTATATCTCAAAACAATTATCAAGTATCAAACTTCTCATAGTATTCAATGCACTTTCTATGATAGTTTTTATTATACCCATCTTGGATGCCTATCATATTAGGACTAATTTCATAAACAAAGCAAATTACCATGCTGTTCTAAAGGACTCTCAAAAATAATATAAGTGAAGCATGATAGATCAATAATTTCTATAAAATAAAACTACCACCGTGCTATAAAAGATATAAGTGAAGCACTAGAGTAAAATTATCTAGCTCAAAAAATATAAGTGAAGCACATAGAGTATTCTAATAAATTCCAATTCAAGTGTGTCTCTCCCAAAAAGTGCGTACAGCAAGGATGATTGTGGTAAACTAAAAAGCAAAGACTCAAATCATACAAGACGCTCCAAAAAAAACACATATCATGTGGTGAATAAAAATATAGCCTCAAGTAAAGTTACCGATAGAAGAAGACGAAAGAGGGGATGTCTTCCGGGGCATCCCCAAGATTAGTCTTTTTGTTGTCCTTGAATTTTACTTTGGGGTTCCTTGGGCATCCCCAAGCTTAGGCTCTTGCCACTCCTTATTCCATAATCCATCAAATCTTTACCCAAAACTTGAAAACTTCACAACACAAAACTTAAACAGAAAATCTCATGAGCTCCGTTAGTATAAGAAAACAAACCACCACTTAAGGTACTGTAATGAACTCATTCTTTATTTATTTTGGTGTTAAACCTACTGTATTCCAACTTCTCTATGGTTCATAACCTCCGATACTAGCCATAGATTCATCAAAATAAGCAAACAACACGCGAAAAACAGAATCTGTTAAAAACAGAATAGTCTGCAGTAATCTGTAGGTTTCGAATACTTATGTAACCTAAAAAATTCTAAAATAAATTGGTGGACGTGAGTAATTTGTATATTAATAATATTCAAAAAGAATCAACCTAATCGCACTCTCCATTAAAAAATGGCAGCAAATCTTGTGAGCGCTAAAGTTTCTGTTTTTGACAGCCAGGTCGCTAAAACTCCCCCCAAGTCTTCCCAAAGTTTATACTTGGCACAAACACTAATTAAAAGCATAAAACCACATCTAAACAGAGGCTAGATGAATTATTTATTACTAAATAGAACCAAAAAGCAAGAAACAAAAATAAAATTGGGTTGCCTCCCAACAAGCGCTATCGTTTAACGCCCCTATCTAGGCATAAAAACAAGAATAGATCTAGGTATTATCATCTTTGGTATGCAATCCATAAGTAGCTCTCATAATAGATTCATAAGGTAATTTAATCTTCTTTCTAGGAAAGTGTTCCATGCCTTTCCTTAACGGAAATTGAAATCTAATATTCCCTTCTTTCATATCAATAATTTCACCAATCGTTCTAAGGAAAGGCCTACCAAGAATAATGGGACATGTAGGATTGCAATCTATATCAAGAACAATGAAATCTACGGGCACATAATTTTTATTTGCAACAATAAGAACATCATTAATTCTTCCCATAGTGGAATCCTTGAGGTGCAAATTTAAAGAACAATCATCAAATTCACGAAAACCTAACACATCACACAAAGTTTTTGGAATTGTGGAAACGCTAGCACCAAAATCACATAAAGCATAGCATTCATGATATTTAATTTTAATTTTAATAGTGGATTCCCACTCATCATAAAGTTTTCTAGGGATAGAAACTTCCAATTCAAGCTTTTCTTCATAAGATTGCATTAAAGCATCAACAATATGTTTAGTAAAAGCTTTATTTTGATTATAGGCATGCGAAGAATTTAGCACGAATTGCAAAAAAGAAATACAATCTATTAAAGAACAATTATAATAATTAAATTCCTTGAAATCCAAAATAGTGGGTTCATTGCTATGTAAAGTTTTGACCTCTCAAATCCCACTTTTATCAATTTTAGCATTAAGATCTAAAAACTCTGAAACATTGGGATGCCTTTTAACTAAAGTTGACTCATCTCCAGTCCCATCATTATCAAGATTCATATTGCAAAACAAAGGTTTAATAGGGGACACATCAATCACTTTTAGATCTTTATCCTTATTATCATGAAAACTAGAAGAACACGATTTCACAAAGCAATCTTTTTTAGCATGCATCCTAGCGGTTCTTTCTTTGCACTCATAAATGGAAATTCTCATAGCTTTGAGAGACTCATTGATATCATGCTTAGGTGGAATATATATAAGTTTCAAAGAATCAACATCAAGAGAAATTCTATCCACGTTCCTAGCCAACTCATCAATCTTTGACAGTTTTTCTTCAATCAAAGCATAGAAACTCTTTTGCGAACTAATAAATTCTTTAATATTAGATTCAAAATCAGAGGGCATCTTATTATAATTTCCATAAGAATTGTTGTAGGAATTACCATAATTATTAGAGTAATTACTAGGAAACGGCCTAGGATTAAAATTACCTATGTACGCATTATTACCAAAATTGTTCCTACCAACAAAATTCACATCCATAGATTCATTACTATTCTCAATCAAAATAGACAAAGGCATATCATTAGGATCAGAAGAAACACTCTTATTAGCAAACAATTTCATAAGTTCATCCATCTTTCCACTCAAAACATTAATTTCTTCTATTGCATGCACCTTTTTACTAGTAGATCTTTCAGTGTGCCATTGAGAATAATTAACCATAATATTGTCTAGTAGTTTAGTAGCTTCTCCTAAAGTGATTTCCATAAAAGTGCCTCCCGCGGCCGATGATACGTCCATTTTGCATCATGCTTTTATATCGATATTTATTGCATTATGGGCTGTTATTTCACATTATGTCACAATACTTATGGCTATTCTCTCTTATTTTACAAGGTTTACATAAGGAGGGAGAATGCCGGCAGCTGGAATTCCGGGCTGGAAAAGGAGCAAATATTAGAGACCTATTCTGCACAACTCCAAAAGTCCTGAAACTCCACGGAACACCTTATAATAAATAATGAAAAATCCTCGCCAAAGATGAAGACCAGGGGGCCCACACCCTCCTCACGAGGGTGGGGGCGCCCCCCTAGGGCGCGCCCCCTACCTCGTGGGCCCCCTGGTGGCTCTCCGATGACCATCTTCTCCTATATGAAGTCTTTCGTCGAGAAAAAATAAGGAGGCAACCTTTCGGGACGAAACTCCGCCGCCACGAGGCGGAACCTTGGCGGATCCAATCTAGAGCTCCGGCAGAGCTGTTCTGCCGGGGAAACTTCCCTCCCGGAGGGGGAAATCATCGCCATCGTCATCACCAATGCTCCTCTCATCGGGAGAGGGCAATCTCCATCAACATCTTCATCAGCACCATCTCATCTCAAAACCCTAGTTCATCTCTTGTATCCAATTCTTGTATCCAAGTCCGGGATTGGTGCTAGTAGGTTGCTAGTAGTGTTGATTACTCCTTGTAGTTGATGCTAGTTGGTTTAATTGGTGGAAGATCATATGTTCAGATCCTATATGCATATTAATACCCCTCTGATTATGAACATGTTTATGCTTTGTGAGTAGTTACGTTTGTTCCTGAGGACAAGGGAGAAGTCTTGCTATTAGTAGTCATGTGAATTTGGTATTCGTTCGATATTTTGATGAGATGTATGTTGTCTAGCCTCTAGTGGTGTTATGTGAACGTCGACTACATAACACTTCACCATTATTTGGGCCTAGAGGAAGGCATTGGGAAGTAATAAGTAGATGATGGGTTGCTAGAGTGACAGAAGCTTAAACCCTAGTTTATGCGTTGCTTCGTAAGGGGCTGATTTGGATCCATATGTTTCATGCTATGGTTAGGTTTACCTTAATACTTTTGTTGTAGTTGTGGATGCTTGCAATAGAGGTTAATCATAAGTGGGTTGCTTGTTCAAGTAAGAAGAACACCCAAGCACCGGTCCACCCACATATCAAATTATCAAAGTACCGAACGCGAATCATATGAACGTGATGAAAACTAGCTTGACGATATTCTCATTTGTCATCGGGAGCGCTTTTCCTTATATAAGAGTTTGTCCAGGCTTGTCCTTTTCTACAAAAAGGATTGGGCCACCTTGCTGCACTTTATTTACTTTTTTTACTTGTTGCTCGTTACAACTTATCCTATCACAAAACTATCTGTTACCACTTATTTCAGTACTTGCAGAGAATACCTTGCTGAAAACCGCTTGTCATTTCCTTCTGCTCCTCGTTGGGTTCGACACTCTTACTTATCGAAAGGACTATGATAGATCCCCTATACTTGTGGGTCATCAGCCGAATCTAAAAGATTTCTAGAAGCAAAATTCAATCCGGCATAAAAAATTTGTATAATCATCCAAAGATTCAAACCATGTGTAGGGCAATTATGTATCATTAATTTCATCCTCTCCCAAGCTTGTGAAACATGTTTATGATCAAGTTGCTTAAAATTCATAATATCATTTGTAAGAGAGATGATCTTAGGGAGAGAAAAATACTTAGAGATAAAAGCATCTTTGCACTTATTCCATGAATCGATACTATTTTTAGGCAAAGACGAAAACCAAGTTTTAGCACGATCTCTAAGCGAAAACGGGAATAGATTCAATTTAACAATATCATTATCCACATATTTCTTCTTTTGCATATCACACAAATCAACAAAGATGCTTAGATGGGTAGCGGCATCTTCACTAGGAAGGCCAGAAAACAGATCTTTCATGACAAGATTCAGCAAAGCAGTATTAATTTCACAAGATTCAGCATCGGTAAGAGGAGCAATCGGAGTGCTAATAAAATCATTATTGTTGGTATTGGAAAAGTCACACAATTTAGTATTATCTTGAGCCATCATGACAAACAATCCAACACACAAGCAAACAAGAGGCAAGCAAAAAGATACGAATGGAAAAGAGGCGAGCGGAAAAGTGGGCGAATAAAACGACAAGGGTGAAGTGGGGAGAGGAAAATGAGAGGCAAATGGCAAATAGTGTAATGCGAGGGATAAGAGTTTGTGATGGGTACTTGGTATGTCTTGACTTGTGCGTAGATCTCCCCGGCAACGGCGCCAGACATGGCTTGTTGACGGGAGATCAAATCTTGACTTGACTTGGTGCAACCTCCCCGTCCCCGTCCCCGGCATCATAAATTCTTCTTACTACCTCTTGAGCAATGCGTTGGTTTTCCCTTGAAGAGGAAAGTTTGATGCAGTAAAGTAGCGTAAGTGTTTCCCTCAGTTTTTGAGAACCAAGGTATCAATCCAGTAGGAGACTACACTTGTCATATATTCCATATATCACATTAGATAGATATCATATTCATGGAATACGATTCACTTTTAAGATGCCTTCATGGTGAAATGGTAGACACGCGAGACTCAAAATCTCGTGCTGAAGAGCGTGGAGGTTCGAGCTCTTCAAGGCATAATATGGAGAATGCTACACAAATAAATAAGAACCTCGCAACCAACGCGATAAAGGGGTTGTTAATCCCTTCACGGTCACTTAGAAAAGTGAGATATGATAAAGATAATAAGATAAATATTTTTTGGTATTTTTATGATATAGATTAAAAGTAAAGATTGCGAAAGAAAATAAATTGGAAACTTATATGATAAAAGATAGACCCGAGGGCCATAGGTTTCACTAGTGGCTTCTCTCAAGATAGCATAGGTATTACAGTGGGTGAACAAATTACTGTCGAGCAATTGATAGAAAAGTGCATAATTACGAGAACATGTAGGCATGATCATGTATATAGGCATCACGTCCGCGACAAGTAGACCGAAACGATTCTGCATCTACTAATATTACTCCACACATCGACCGCTATCCAGTATGCATCTAGAGTATTAAGTTCATAAGAACAGAGTAACGCATTAAGCAAGATGACATGATGTAGAGGGATAAACTCAAGCAATATGGTATAAACCCCATCTTTTTATCCTCGATGGCAACAATACAATACGTGCCTTGTTGCCCCTGCTGTCACTGGGAAAGGACACCGCAAGATTGAACCCAAAGCTAAGCACCTCTTCCATTGCAAGAAAGATCAATCTAGTAGGGCAATTCAAACTGATAATTCGAAGAGACTTGCAAAGAAAATTAAATCATACATATAAGAACTCAGAGAAAAACGAAATATTGTTCATAGATAATCTTGATCATAAACCCACAATTCATCGGATCTCGACAAACACACCGCAAAAAGAGTTACATCGAATAGATCTCCAAGAAGATCGAGAACTTTGTATTGAGATCCAAAGAGAGAGAGAAGAAGCCATCTAGCTAATAACTATGGACCCGAAGGTCTAAGGTAAACTACTCACATCATCGGAGAAGCTATGGTGTTGATGTAGAAGCCCTCCGTTATTGATTCCCCCTCCGGCGGAGCTCCGGAAAAGGCCCCAAGATGGGATCTCTTGGGTACAGAAGGTTGCGACGGTGGAAATAGGGTTTTGTGGTGCTTCCGGATGTTTTCGGGGTATATAGATATATATATATATAGGAGGAAGAAGTAGCTCGGTGGAGCTGCGAGGGGCCCACGAGGGTGGGGGCGCGCCCAGGGGGGCAGGCGTGCCTCCCTGCCTCGTGGCTGCCTCATTTCTTTTTTGACATCCACTTCAAATCCCCTGGATCACGTTTGTTCCAAAAATAACTCTCCCGAAGGTTTCATTTCGTTTGATATTCCTTTTCTACGAAACCAGAAATAGGCAAAAAAAACAGCAATTTGCACTCAGCCTTGGGTTAGTAGGTTAGTCCAAAAAATAATATAAAAATGTATAAATAAGCCTATTAATATCCAAAACAGATAATATAATAGTATGAAACAATCAAAAATTATAGATACGTTGGAGACGTATCAACAACTATATCCTATCCAACCTAAAAAATAATATAAAAGTGTATAAATAAGCTCATTAACATCCAAAACAGATAATATAATAGTATGGAATAATTAAAAATTATAGATACGTTGGAGACGTATCAACTATATCCTTTCACATAGCTTTAGGCCTGCAAGATGTTAACGAGTCAACCCTTGACCTACAAGGCTACACCACGTTCTATCCGAATGAAGCTCCCACTGCACTTCGCCCTTGGCCTACCTGCCTCGCCCAGCTCCTCCTCCCCGTCGTTGGTCTCCGTGGGAAGGAGGCTGCAACCAGAGAGGCGCTGTTCTTTGGAGGGACAGAGGCGGCGACCTGCGGCAGTGGCTGGGAGAGCTGGAGTACGAGGCGACGGCGACCATTGAGGTGACATGCTTTGGAGGGTTGGAGGCGTCGTGTGGCGGCCGCAGTGTGGTGGAAGACGACCATGGCGTGCCGCGTGCATTATAGATACCAAGAATCAACCCATGCCGGTGTTTTTGATAGTAATGCTACCAGCCCTACAAAAAATGTGGACAAAAGGTAACAGTAAATATTTCTTTTTCTAAGAAAAGGAAATAAAATAATCAAACAAACAGTGCAGAAACACATATGCAGTGATGAATAGTAGTTTTTCCTTGCAGGGAATATCAAAAAAGAAGTGAACTTCAGTAAAATGGAAACCCACAAATGGAAATCTAGCAGTACTTCCACTATTTGACAAGCATACTATTTAAAATGGCTGTATGCATCAGCCATACTTTGCCTAGTGAAAATTATTTCCCATATCATGTGTAAAAACAGGTAGAGTATCTAGAGCAGAATGAACAAAATGAAAGATAAATTTCATCATCTAGCAAACTACTTTGACAGAGAGTAAATTAACCAGATAAAAATAGCAGTGAAGACGGATCACTGTACCACTCGCATCCTCGCTCAGCCCCATAGTCTCCAGCAGCACCAGCAGTGTGTGTGTGTGTGCATGCGTCGCTGGTGCTCCTTCGACGTCTATGCGACGGCTGCCACACAATGGTCGTGCCACCGTACACTGCCGCCGCCTCGCTCATTGTTATCTTGCCATATGCTGCCACCGGCCTCCACCATGCCTCCCCATCTACCCATCCCAATTGCCACAGCGGGATCGCATCAGCTCACGCCAACAATTGCCCGTGAGTGTCATTCCTCTCCACATGCTTTGATGTATATATATTAACCCCACCGACCCAATAAGGTGAATAAATCGGTGATAGAAATAAACTTTGCTTAGACCCAAAAGTAAGCTAGCTTACGAGATAAAAGAAATCCTTACCGATGGCGCCAGTCATATAGGAGTTGCCCATAGCTTTTGCACTTTCTCTCTGCATGAATCCTTTGCGATCAAAATCAAACACCATGACATAAATCAACAATATATACACTCCATTGCAAACATACAGAATGGGGAGAATCAAAACACCTTGATGTATTCATATCATCGTATTTCTCAACTGTGGTCACACAAACAAATTCGAATGATTAAAACGAATTAGGAGGATGAGCCTGGTGGGGAAAGGTGTCGTCCAGAGTGGTCACTGAGGTCAGACCCCCTCATCAGTTTCTTGGCGAGCGAGGGCGGCTATGTGATGGGGGTGGATATGATGAGCAGCCTCCAGCCTCCCCTGCTCCCCCATGATCCTGCTCGAGGCCCGCGCTGCCCATTCACCGTCGCTGTCGCTTGCCAAGTCGAGATTGAGTGAGAGAGATAAAGAGAGAGAGGGAAAAAATAGTGGAGGGAGTACCTCAGAGCTCGACGCCTTGAAGATCAGCTCATCCTCTCCCGCTTTCCAGATCGAAACATGAGAGGGCAAACAGTGTGGCGGGGGTGGGGGAAAGCGAGGAGAGGTGGCGGCGGGGCAGCGAGGGTAAGATACCCTAGCGGCGGCCGGGCGTGGGGTGGGGGTCTGGAGCGCTATCGCGAGAGGGAGTGGAGAGGTGGATCTGCTCCTGCCGACACGCCCTAAGAAGAGGTCGGCTCGGCAGAGCAGTAGGGGCACCGCCGGAGCGGGAGATGGGGGCGGCGCCCGAGCACGAGCAGAGGGAAAGAGAGAGGTCGAGGGGTGGATGGAGAGGAGGGGCGGTGTGTGGTTTTTCTTTCCGGTTTTCTGATAGCGGGAGGGCCGGAGGGGTGGTGTGACGTGGGACGGAAAAAACAAAAGTCAATTACACTAACGATGCTAGAACTTGGCAAGGATGATTACTTTAATACTAGAATTTGCGGCATACATTAAATTGGTGTAAAAAGTTGACTTAGCGGTGCAAATACAGTGCAGTACCACTGACTTGGCACCGTATTTCCGTTTGAAGCCGTATACTCTGCGTACGTGGCATAAGATGGGTCCCATATGTAAGAAAGCATACAAATAAACATCAGCAGTGTACGTGGCTCCGAGCAGGTCCCACCTGTCAGTGAGATAGCACAAATTATTGTATGTATTGAAATAAAAATTACATCGGCAAGGGTTTGAACCTCTCACCTCTGTGCTGCACGGCTGAGTTGCTAGCCAACACATCAGATTACCTACGATAGTACTGCTAATGCATAGAATTTATATCCTGATGACTAAACTAATTGTATTAAAATATTAATCCGAAAATTGCATTTGAAAAAAATAGTGCGCCGGGGGTTTGAACTGGGCACCTACGGCCTCCTAAGAGGAAGCAAACCTTCATATCTTTTTGGCTGAACAAAATAAATTTAAATTCTTAACCAAAAGAAAGAAAGATTACAGCCTTGATGATTCAACCAGCAACCTCAAGCTATCATGTGGCCATGCATTCCACTAATATATAAATAATTATAAATATATTTTTTCATTCAATTTTTTTTATAAATATAATACATGGACATCCCAAGTGTTCATAATTTACTTATATAGTTTTTTGTATAATTCTTACTTTAATTATATGATTTTCGTTAAATTAATATAAATGAACACTTAAAAAATACAAATATTTGTATAATTCATAATTTATTTATATGGATTTTGGTTAAATTAATACGTGAATGTTTTCTCAAATTCCATGAGCATTTATTAATGTAATTTATTTATTTATATGGATATTATTCATAACACACTATTATAATTATATATTTTTACATATATTTTAGAAGGAAAAATCAAACATGTTCAAAAATATATATAATGATTTATATATTTTGTTGGTTGTAGTGGCATGCATGTCCGCACGATAGCTTGTGGTTGCTGGTTCAAATCAGCAAGGCTGCATTCTTTTTTTTTTGGATTAAAATTTTAATTTTTTTTGTTCAGTTAAAAGATATAAAGGATTATTTCCTCATAAAATTCCATAGGTAATTTGTGTGGTGTGGCTAGCGACGCACGGTTGGTACGCAGGTGTCCTGTACTCCTGTTCAAACCACTAGCGCACATGTTTTTTCAAACACAATTTCTGATCATTGTTTTTAATTCAAGTTGCTAGTGAAAAGAATATAAAACATACGTATCATTAGCAGATCCGAAGGTAGTTGGGATGAGTTGGCTAGCAAGGCAAGCATGCAGCACGCATGTCGGCTGTTCGAGATCCTCCGGCGACTCATTTTTATTCAACTATAATAAAACAGAATGTCTCACTGACATGTGGGACCCGCTCGGCATGCAGCACGCATGTCGGCTGTTCGAGATCCTCCGGCGACTCATTTTTGTTCAACTATAATAAAATAGAATGTCTCACTGACATGTGGGACCCGCTCGGGGCCAAGTGACCCACCTTATGCCACGTAGGCAGAGTATACAGTTGCATACGGAAATACAGTGCCAAGTCAGCGGTATGTATGGCAAATGCACCGTATTTGCACAAATGAGCCAACTTTTTACATCAGTTCGATGTATACCGCAAGTTCTAGCACTAAAGTGACCATTCATGCCAAGTTCTAGCACCACTAATGTAATTGACTCAAAAAACAACAACAAAAAAAGATATTAAGAATAGAAATTTGCACAATGCATGTTCATAAAATTAGATTTTTCATCTATTGTTACTTTGTTTTTTAAAAGCAAACCAACTCCGCTATCTTTATGGATGTGGCTAGCACTCATTTAGATGAAAATTAACTAAATCTCATTCAACTAACATCAATATATAATTGTTTTTTTATTTTTATCCCATTTTTATTTCTTATTCCTTTTTTTGTTGCTTCTCCTTTTTTTTTACATTTTTTTAGAAAATACGTAAATTTAGTTGCATGTGGCCGATGGACATGCAGTTTGCGCGACGGTTGAGATGTTGCTGCGCATAGTTGGGAGTATATGTACTTTATACTATGTACCTATCTTAATTTTTTTGTTAACATAGTATAAAGGCGGATGCTCACATGCATGTACATATAATGACCTCTATGAATGCATATACATACACTTTCTTTTTATAAGCACCTTTGAGATACTAGGCTGAGACAATATCTTAAGATTGATAAAGTCATTATAGACGTCTTTGTAGTTGATGATACAGTCTTTTCTCATTGAATGAACATCATAAAAAGACTGGATAAATCTAAAAAATAAGGTATGCCAAATCTAAGACTTGAATACTGATGAGTTGAAGAGCAACCTACTTGTAATCTGGTGTTCCATGCGCACACAAAGCGCATTGACGTGGATTTTCACTTTGCGGAGTAAAGTATTGCTGTGAAGGCGTTGTAAGTTCGGTTTACTTAGCCAAATCAAATAATCATACGGCCGGCATATCTACCAAGCTTATATCTGTACGTGTTGAGTAACGTGATTATATTAAAAAATATTTTGATTTGACTTGTATTTCAAATAGATTATGTATTCTTATATATATGTTCATGTGGCTCAAGCAATACAACAACTATTCCATCAATCATCTTTATTTCTTCTAACATGGTATTTATCGCAAGTCGATCTTAAATCCTAGCCGCCACCGCTTCCGCACTCACGCGCCGCCCCGAGGCGGTCGGCCTCTATGACCGCCGCCGGGGGCCGTGCCGTCTGTATCTAGGATTCATCCGCCGATCATGTTGGCCGGCTGCCCTAAAGAGTCTTTTTCCGAGTCTTAATCCGGATTTTTTTTCGCTCTCTCGCTGATCATTTTGATCGGTGTTTTTTCTTTTTGGTTTTCCGATTTAATCTTGATCGGTTTGCGTCGCCCGCCGCCGTCGTCGACCTTCGTACGTCTCTACTCCGACCCCGGCGCGACCAGCTGGCCTCTCCTTCGACCCAGCGGCCACGCGCGTCGAGGCGACCCGTCTGGGCCAGCCGCCGTCCGCGCGTCGGTCCGCCCGTTGCCCTACGCCGGCCGTCACCGCCCAGCTCCGACCGGGACACCTGCACCGCCCCGACCCAGCGGCCTCGCGCCATGCGACGGCCAATCATAGCCGTCGCTCGCGCGCCGGCCCGCCCATCGATCCACGTCACCCGCCTTCTCCGCGTTTGCACAGCGGCCCGGCGGTCTACCTCGCCGGCCTCGTTTTCGGCTGCGTCGGGACGGCTACGTCAGGCTCGTCGGCTGCCTCAACTCGGACGCCGTTGCTCCGTTGGTCGTTCGGGCCTCGCTGCCCGGGCGCCGGCGCTGCTTTGGCAGCCCGGGTGCCGGTGCTGACAAGCTCGTCCGCGACGTCCCACGGCGTCAGTCGTCGCCGGCTTCATCTCGGACTCCGCCGCCACCATGCCTCCACTGAGCGGCGTCCCCGACCTCGCGCGCGATCGGCTTGATCACCCGCTCGTCGCCGCGTTCCGCCTCATCTACGCCGCGTGACCGACCTGGCCCGTCGGCTATGCGCGCCTCCGCAGGTCCCGTGAAGATCGTCCCCGAGTTTAGCGCGCCTCTCCGGCGATCAAGCATCGGGCTGCCGCTGCGTCGCCCTGTCGGGCTGTAGCGCCGCTGCCCCGTGGTTCTCCTCGCAGCTGCATCGACTCGTGTGTCGCCCCTTCGGGCCGTAGTGCCGCGATACGCGGTCCCCGCCGCCGCCCCGAGGCCGTCCCTGCGGCTGCACCGACTCGCGCACCGCCGTTGCGTCGCCCCTTCGGGCCGCAACGTCACGGCGCGCGGTCCCCGTCGCCGTCTCGAGGTCTTCCCGCCGTCTCCCCGACCCGCCTGGCGCCGCTGTGTCGCCTCTTCGGGCCGTAGCGCCGCGGCCGCGGTCAGCTCCGCCGTCACCGCGCGTCGACCTCTCGTGGTATGCACCGCGCCGTCTTCCTTGGCACGGGTACGCCACCGTCCGCGCCGGTCTTCGTCACGCTGTCAGGATTCTTCGCCTACTTCGAGCACCGCCGCTGCACTTCTAACCTAGCCGCCGCCGCGGCTACCTCCGTAGCTGCCGCGGCCGCCCGTCCACCCCGTTCGTCTTTGTCCAGCACCAGCCCGTCGCCAGCGTCGCCGTCATCTACCCCGACCACTTCGTCTACTCCGACCACCGTTGGTGACATCGGCACCGCGCCGATGGACGCCGCAATCGTCGTTGAGTTCTTTTCTGCTGCTCCCTCTGACTTCTCCAACATGGCGTACAGCCCGTGCAGGTCCCTCATCTACGCATGCCCGGTGCTGGCAACATCGTTGCGTGCCTTCATCCACGACGTGTCCCCGGGCCTGGCAAGCTTGGTCGGCGCTTCGTCAACTTTGTCTTCGTCCGTCTACGCATGCCCGATGCTCGTAACACCGGTACGTGCCTTCGTCCACGATATGTTCTCGGGCTTGGCAAACCCGCCGCGACGCGTCGTCAACCACATCTTCTTCCCGGCGCACCACTACTTCGACACCACTGCGCCCATGCTAACTCGGCGCCCCCTTGCGCTTGCGGCTCCACGGCGACTTCCTCGACACCGGCCACCCCGACTCGACATCAACCACGACATTCTTCGCACGGCTACCTCGACCACGGCTCCACCACCCACGCTCTTGGCTACATCGACAAACGGCACAAAGGGCTACCGCCTGCTTGAGCAACCTCGTCGGTTTCCACTCCAGCTTGCCTTCGGATTCTTCTCCAGTCACATCGTCTGCGTCGCTACCATCGTGACTGCGGGGGGGTGTTGAGTAACGTGATTGTATTAGGAAACATAGGTTAGACTAAGAAATATTCTGGCTTGCCTTATACTCCAAGTAGATCATGTACTCTTATATATATATGCCCATGAGGCTAAGCAATACAACAACTATTCCACCAATCCTCTCTATCCCTTCTAACAGTACGTAGGTCCACTTTGAGGGGTATATTTTAGGGTGAATTTGAGGTGAACATTGTATTTGTTTAGTATAGTCACGATTTGTCTTGGACGTCAATCCTACATCAGCAGGTCGACTTTGACGGGCGTTGTTTAAACTTAGTTCCTAGTCATCACGATTTTTCTAGGATGTCAGAACAGTGTGACGACGCAATTAACATCCTTCACGTCAACGGAACATCACAATGAGCGCACGCCAGCAATCATTCGCGCGGGATATACTGGGTTTCTCCAAGTTTTTTATTTAGTTGGAGGTTTGTCTAAGTTGTTAGTATAGCATCAACCTTAGACATGACATGAACTTTCCTTAGTTGCTATCTCTGACGCACGAACGACCCTGGCAATGTAAACTTACCTTGCGGTGGGTTGTTTATCGCGCATAGACAAGGAGAGCCATGCATGCTCCGTCCATGATTTTGTCTTCATTACATGCATTTGGCAATAAATCACCATTTGAGATTAACCCTCCCGCCCACAGGATGACCTTCATGCTAGTCTCCGTTGATTCACGTATGAATTCTCTCAACACTAGTGTATAGCACGACGCTGCAAGCCTGCAAACACCATTAGCTCTTAGTTAGTTTGCAGTTGCAGTTGCACCAATGGTTCCACCATCGACGGGCTCCATCGACTTTGCTCCTCCGCTACGGCTACCGTGGGATGATTATGACCCACCGGGGTATGAATCACCACCGATACGTACCTGGTATCCGCCACCGCCGCCGTCTTCAGATTCAGATAATGGATGGGTACTCGCGGTATTGCTCGTCTTCGTCTTCGTAGTCTGCATGATCGGAGTCGTTTTAAAGGTTTACCGCAGCAAGCAAGCTCACACCGAGGCAGCGGCAGAAGCAGCCGCTGCCGCTGCCGCTCGAACTCGAGAGTTGCCGTGGCCGCGGCAGTTGCCGGGGCTAGAATCCCTCTGGCAACATGATGAGGTGCGGCTGCCGAGAACCCGTGCTACCAACCCGGGGGCCCGCGCTACAAACCCGACGGCCCGCCTCCCGGCGTTCACGTACAACCGGTCCGTGAAGCACAACGTGACGGGTGGAGGAGAAGAAGTGGCGACGTGCTCCGTGTGCCTCGGCGTGTTCCAGCTAGGTGAGACGGTGCGGCTGTTGCCGGCGTGCATGCACCTGTACCACGTGGAGTGCATCGACCCGTGGCTGGACGCGCACTCGACGTGCCCGATCTGCCGCTCGGACGCCGACCCGACGATGAACGACGCTCGCCCACCTCCCGTTTAATCTTTTTCCTGGCGGGAGGTTTACATACGGGCCTGTAAACATTTGGTAGTGTTTTCTTTTAAAAGGAGGATAATACGGCATCTGCAACAAGAAAATGTGGGCCCTAATAAGTACCTACCGTGTGGCACAAGCATATGACAAGTCCGAACATTTTTTATGACAATTTTAATGACGCGAGGATGACAACTTTAGTTTGTCAAACATGACAACTTTCATGCTTCAGTTTATTTTTGATAGTAATTTGTTATGTGTCAATTTGTCATCCTTACGTGACTGGATTACCATCAAAAACCGTTCAGGCCGGAGTGCCACACACCTGACGTGTGGCACTTATCATTTGGGTATTATTAAGAATGCAAATTCCAGTAGCTGAAAAACATCTACCCGGAAATAAAGCAAAAAAGAGAACCCGAGACCGCATTCCTCGCGATAGTACCTCCATCAGATAGCCGCTAATCCTATGTTAAAAGACGACATCAAAACGAAAAATACACAACTCCGAGGCTACGTCTTCAAGAAGGAATTACCGCACGTGCGACGATAATGGCGAGTCAAACACAGGATTGAACTCTGGATATCATCCCCAAAGGCTTGGTTCAATCGCACTGCCGCACTGATAACCAGGCCGCCTCTCGGGATCCATTTCTTCGCCTGGCTAGCTAACTAGGATCGATGCTGGACGGCGCCGTGCTTGGCACGTCATGGGCTACCTTACGACGGCTACCGTGCGCTCTGTGACCATGTGATGGAAACCTTGCAACACTTGTTGCTGCACTGCCCTTTCTCTTGGGTGATCTGGCACCAGATCTTTCCCTGGACTCATGCGCCATCTGCTCTTCCGCTTGACGACGAGACCTTCCAGGGGTGGTGGGCTTCCACTATGATAGCGGAGCTTACGACTATGCGCAAAGGGCTTGCTTCCCTTATACTCATCATTGCATGGTCCATTTCGAGGCGCGATAACGCGTGCATTTTCGACAATGCCTAGGCATCCATGTTGTTTTGCTATAGTCCATCAACGATGAAGGGTGTTCTTGGACCAAGGCCGGAGCGCGGGGCTTGATTGCTCTATTTGTAGAAGTGCATGCTCTAGCCAATGCAACCAAAAAACCGATCTGATGGAAGAGACTAGTCAGCACATTATACGTCAACACTCCTCCTCACGTGTGGCTTCCTCAGGCCTAAACGTGGACCGAAAGTGGGCTGCAATTTAATTGCGCTAGCCGGGTCTTGAACTCGAGGCCTCTTGGCTCTCATACCATGTAGAAGTGCATGCTCTAGCCAATGCAACCAAAAGACAGCTCTGATGAAAGAGACTAGTCAGCACATTATACGTCAACACTATTGCCTAGTTATAGTTGTTGTTCCCGGGGCTGAGCAACCCTTCCTCTATGCTCATGTAATGTCTCGATGCTCTCTTCCGTGTCTATGTCGCGGGACATTACCCCTGTACTCTTGTAACCAATTTTTTCTCCCTATCTATCAATGGAATGATAAGCAACCATACACATTCACGAAAAAACCAAGCTTCAATGCACCACCTTCAGCCAGGTCACGGCGCAAGCACATATCGACATAGGCTGATCAAAGATCTTGTGTTTCCACTTGAGTGCATAGATTCGTCGTTGAAGCCATATGTACCATCATCCCTAATCCGTCTACCGACGCCTTGATAACCGGATACCATTAGAGAAGACAACACAAGATAGGCATCCCATGCCCCTGCCTCCCTATCAGTGTCAAAACCGGCGGATCTCGGGTAGGGGGTGCCGAACTGTGCGTCTAAGGCGGATGGTAATAGGAGGCAGGGGACGCGATGTTTACCCAGGTTCAGGCCCTCTTGATGGAGGTAATACCCTACGTCCTGCTTGATTGTTCTTGATGATATGAGTATTACAAGAGTTGATCTACCACGAGATCGTAGAGGCTAAACCCTAGAAGCTAGCATATGGTATGATTGTATGTTGTCCTATGGACTAAACCCTCCGGTTTATATAGACACTGGAGGGGGCTAGGGTTACACAAAGTCGGTTACAAGGAAGGAGATCTACATATCCGTATTGCCAAGATTGCCTTCCACGCCAAGGAAAGTCCCATCCGGACATGGGACGAAGTCTTCAATCTTGTATCTTCATAGTCCAACAGTCCGGCCAAAGGATATAGTCCGGCTGTCTGGAGACCCCTAATCCAGGACTCCCTCAGTAGCCCCTGAACCAGGCTTCAATGACGATGAGACCAGCGCGCAGTTTCGTCTTCGGCATTGCAAGGCGGGTTCCTCCTCCGAATACTCGGAAGATTTTGAACACAAGGATAGTGTCCGGCTCTGCAAAACAAGTTCCACATACTACCGTAGAGAGAGTAATATTTCCACAAATCTAATCTGCTGACACGTTTTGACAGCATGACATCATGTCATGTCCCGGTCTTTATTCAAACCGTTTTTCCCAACCAGCACCTGCACATATCGCGAGGCGGTTTTCCTAACACGTCTTGTCAAAGCAGAGATCGTGTCCCCCTTATTACGGGATTCTCATCAATACGGACATGGGTAACCCAATCGTGCCTGTTAGTATGACTCCTCGATTTTAGGCAAGTCCCAAACGGCCACGAGGAGGATGCTTGATATTCATCCTCTTTATAAAGAGGTCAAGGCCTGTACTTTTTTCTCTCGTGCTCAATCGAATCATTCCCCCGCCTCGAGTTCCAACACCCAAGGCTCAGGTCAGGCGCTTCGGACCTTTAACCATGTCTGGATCCAACCTCCAAGGTCGGTGGATGCTTTCCTCTGTCACAGAGGAAGACATCAAGAAGCTGAGAGAGGCCAGGTATCTGACCGCCGAAATCTCGCACAGGCTGCCTGCCCGAGGGCAGGTCATCCCCACTCCCGAACCCAACGAGAGTGTTGTGTTCATCTCTCACTTCCTCCGAGGGCTAGGCCTCGCTCTGGGTCCCTTTGTTAGGGGGCTCATGTTCTATTATGGACTGGATTTCCATGATTTGGCCCCGGATTCCCTCCTTCACATCTCGTTGTTCATCGTCGTGTGTGAGTCCTTCCTCCGCGTTACCCCACACTTTGGCCTGTGGCTCAAGACTTTCAATGTGAAGCCGAAGATGATCGAGGGGCGTCACGCAGAGTGCGGAGGTGCCGCAATAAGCAAAAGTGCTGATGTTCCGTGGCCAGAGGGCTCCTTCCCAGAGGTGTCCAGTTTATGGCAACGGGAGTGGTTTTATATCACAGTTCCCCGAAGTGCCAAGTGGGTAGCCGCCCGTGCCTTTCGCTCGGGCCCTCCACCACAACTGACGTCATGGATCAACAAGGGGCTGAACTGGGGGCCAGTAAATGATGTGCTGATATTGCAGAGTCGCATCCGAGATCTCCTCGAGAGAGATGTCAGCCTGGTCAAGTGGTCAAGGTAATGCAAGTCATGCTAGTTCATCGAGTCCAGCCTTGCAAACATTGACCCCTCCGCATGTGGGAATTCAACCCGGAAGGACCGCGAACTATTTAGCACTTCCTCGGCATGACGCTCGAAGGGATGTACAAATTGTTCTTCGGACCCCAAATAGAGTGTCCGGACACCACCGAGGATGCGGGTCTGAGCTGTAATCGCCCCGATACCCAAGTAAGTAATCCCATGGCCGAACATGCCGTCTTTCTATTTATCATAACATTATTATGAAAAGTCGCTCTTTGACCAGGATTGGATAACAAAGGCGAAGATGATCAGGTGTTCGGCCCCCCTTCCCGAAGGCTTGGCCAATCCAGTACTAGACAGAATGCTCAAGCCGACGCCTTATCAGGCGCCCTCAAAGGAAGATAAAGGGGGGAACAAAGAGGCTGAAAGCGGGCCTCACTCACTATTCGTCCAAACCGGGGGAGTTAGCGCCTCCGCGAAGGAGGATAGCCAGGGAGAAGAATCTGAAATTCCCTCTCCCCAAGGAAGGAAGAGGACCACCTCGGAAGACCCGGAAACAAAGGTTTCCAAATGGGGGAAGAAATCTCCGCCAGAGGGTCCTGCCTCGGAGGGTACTCTTGCCGCACAGTGTCCGTAAGGGGATCAACCCTCTACCGAGCTGTAAGTAATAAAAAGTACTTAACAGTAAAAAATCTTACATTACTTCTGAAGATAATAACCGAAGCATATGTCTTGTAGTTCGGATCGTAGCCCTTCTCGACAGAGTTCGTCTTCGGGGGATCTTCTTCCGGAGATGATGGAGAGCGAAACACCTCCCCCTGCCACCCCGCCTCATGAAATGGCGACCCTGAAGTGTCGTCGCGGAGGGTTTCTCCTGATCTGCCAATGCCAAAGGGTAATCCTTTGGCCACCCAAAGTCCCAGTGTTCGGCTCCTAAAGAGAGCAATAGAAAGAGTCCGAAACCATACAGTGTGCGGTCGGACGCACTGAAGGATCTTCTGGAGCAAGCGGCCATCTCGGAAGCGCATTGTACGCTAATGGGTACGGTGATTGAAAGCACAAGTGCTCCCTAGGTGGTTTTGGTAATTAATGACAACATATCTCTTGTTGGACTAATACTTTTATCTAGTATATTTCAGATAAGTTCAACAATAGAGTGGCATGGACTAAAGGTTGTGGGAACTCCTTCAAGATGCTAAGGATAAAGGATTGGCTAAAGCTTCAAGCTCAGGACTCTTCATTTTACACTTTTAGTGATCCAAGATCACATTGAGTCCATAGGAAAAGCCAATACTATCAAGGAGGGATGAGGTGTTGATAATGAGCCTCTTGCTCAAAGTGCTTAATGATATGCTCCAAAATCCTCACCTACTTTCCCACTTCCACATATGACCTAAACCCAAAGCCAAACTCGGACCTACCGATTCTTTCTATCCGGAGCCATCGAGTTTCACTTGTCACTTAGCCACTGCCAAACCCTAATCAATTCGGTCTCACCGATGGGATCTCGGTCTCACCGAGATGGGCTTGCAAACTCTCTGTTACCTGTTGCAATATCATCGGTCCCACCGAGATATGCAATCGGTCCCACCGAGTTTGCTTGGCCAACTCTCTGTTTCGCTTATTACCCAAATCGGTCCCACCGAGTTTGAGTAATCGGTCAAACCGAGTTTTGGATTTTCCCTAACCCTAGCACATCGGTCCCACCGAGTTGTTCCAGTCGGTCCCACCGAGAATCACTAACGGTCACTAGGTTTACTATTCCGGTCCGACTAAGTTTTCTGATTCGGTCCCACCGAGATTGGTAAATTGTGTGTAACGGTTGGATTTCGTGTGGAGGCTATAAATACCCCTCCACCTCCTCTTCATTCGAGAGAGAGCCATCAGACTAAGCCTACACTTCTAGCATCCTATTTCTGAGAGAGAACTACCTACTCATGTGTTGAGATCAAGATATTCCATTCCTACCATATGAATCTTGATCTCTAGCCTTCCCCAAGTTGCTTTCCACTCAAATCTTCTTTCCACCAGATCCAAATCCTATGAGAGAGAGTTGAGTGTTGGGGAGACTATCATTTGAAGCACAAGAGCAAGGAGTTCATCATCAACACACCATCTGTTACTTCTTGGAGAGTGGTGTCTCCTAGATTGGCTAGGTGTCACTTGGGAGCCTCCGACAAGATTGTGGAGTTGAACCAAGGAGTTTGTAAGGGCAAGGAGATCGCCTACTTCGTGAAGATCTACCGCTAGTGAGGCAAGTCCTTCGTGGGCGATGGCCATGGTGGGATAGACAAGGTTGCTTCTTCGTGGACCCTTCGTGGGTGGTTGCTTCTTCGTGGACCCTTCGTGGGTGGAGCCCTCCGTGGACTCGCGCAACCATTACCCTTTGTGGGTGGAGCCCTCCGTGGACTCGCGCAACCGTTACCCTTCGTGGGTTGAAGTCTCCATCAACGTGGATGTAGGATAGCACCACCTATCCGAACCACGGGAAAAACATCCGTGTCTCCAATTGCGTTTGAATTCTTCAAACCCTTCCCTTACATTCTTGCAAGTTGCATGCTTTACTTTCCGCTGCCTATACACTCTTTGCATACTTGCTTGATATGTATTGTTGAAATTGTGCCTAAAACTCCACTTCAACTGAAAAAGCTTAAAAATTGCAACTTTAGCATTAAGTGTCTAATCACCCCCCTCTAGACACACCTACTTCTAGATCCTACAAGTGGCATCAGAGCTTTGGTCTCCATTACCTTGGTTTAATCACCATTGGAGGAAGATGGATGTGTCTACTTTAGGGAGTCTTAGACATAGAGTGCCTATTCTTGATGGAGAGTATTTTCATGAGTGGAAAAATGAGATGCTTGTAATTTTCAATCAATATCATTTAAACAAGTATATTGCTAGCCCTTGTGCACCTCATATTGATCCTTTGCATCCTACCCTAGATGAAGATATTGACATAATTCGCAATCTTAGAACCATTGAGCTCATCATTAGAGGATTGCCCAAGAATTTGATTGCAAATTTGCCTACTCTTAATTGTGCCTATACTATATGGAAATTTTTTGAGGAACGATTTCCCGATCATTCCTTAAAAAATCTGGATGAAATTCTCCATAAATCTATTGCATTGAGTAAGATGAACTCTAGTGATCCTAAGTTTGGTGATTGTCTATTTGAGCTTACCAATCTCAAGCACGCTAAAGGAGATGCTGGAATCATTAGTGATATTATATTTGAAGCTATAAGAATTCATAAAAGTGACCACTTTGATGACCATTTATCTAATGAATTACCCTCTCTAGGAAATGATGAGTCACAAGATCATGATGAACATGGATACTATGATGATGATGATAGTGACTTCGATCTTGATGATGCAATGAGACATTTTGGTCTTACGGCAAATCTTCGGGGATATGCGTCAGGTGGAAAGGAATGGGTTCTTGATAGTGGATGTACCGATCATATGACCGGAGATGAAGAGATGTTCCGTGAGCTTGCTGAAAATGACGGCCCTCGAAAATATGTCACCTTTGGTAATAATTCAAAGGGTAAAGTGGTTGGCCTTGGTAAGGTGGCCATCTCACATGATAGTTCCATTCAAAATGTCATGCTCGTTGAATCTCTCGGCTACAACTTACTTTTAGTATCTAGACTTGCTGATTTTGGTTTGAATGTTCTATTTACTGAGGTAGATTGCCAAGTGTTTCGTCGAGACAATCATAAAATGGTCTTTACCGGTATGCGTAGAGGTGATCTTTACATTGTCGATTTCTCTAAAAAGGCACAACCTAAAACTTGCTTTATTGCTAAATCCTCAAAAGGTTGGTTGTGGCATAGACGACTAGGTCACGTTGGTATGAGAAACCTTGACAAGCTTATTAAAGGAAATCATATCCTTGGAGTTAACGATGTCATATTTGATAAGGATAGACTTTGCAGTGCTTGTCAAGCAGGTAAACAGGTTGGAGGAAGGCATCCCGTGAAGAACATCATGACCACAAGGAGGCCACTCGAGCTACTTCATATGGATCTTTTTGGTCCCAACGCCTACAAGAGTCTCGGTGGAAATTCTTTTGGTCTAGTTATAGTTGATGATTTTTCAAGATTTACGTGGGTGTTCTTTCTTAGTGACAAGTCGCAGGTCCAGAAGATCTTCAAAAACTTCGCTAGGAAGGCCCAAAATCAGTTTGACGTGAAGATCAAGAAGGTTCGGAGTGACAATGGAACGGAGTTCAAGAACGCAAATGTGGATACCTTTCTTGATGAGGAAGGGATTTCACACGAGTTCTCGGCTACGTACACACCTCAACAAAACGGAGTTGTTGAGAGGAAGAACCGGATGCTCATCGAAATGGCAAGAACGATGCTTGATGAATACAAGACACCGAAGCACTTTTGGGCAGAAGCGGTTGAGACAGCTTGTCACGCAACAAATCGCTTGTATCTTCACAAGCTACTCGGCAAGACGGCATACGAGCTCCTCACCGGTAACAAACCCCAAGTTGGATACTTTCGAGTATTCGGCTCAAAGTGCTACATTCTTGATAAGCATCGTTGTTCAAAGTTTGCTCCTAAATCTCATGAAGGTTTTCTACTTGGTTATGGCTCAAACTCTCACACTTACCGTGTCTACAACAATTTCACCCAAAAGGTTGAAGAGACGGTAGATGTGAAGTTTGATGAATCTAATGGCTCGCAAGTAGAGCAATTGCCAATTGATGTAGGAGAAAAAGACCCTTCAGAAGCAATCCAAGACTTGTCCATTGGCAAAATCCTTCCAACGGAGGTGAAGGAGAGTACCTCGTCCGTCCAAGTGGAAGCCTCTACTTCACAACAAGGTGAACCAAGAATTGATATGGAAGCATCCACAAGTGGGACACGCCAAGATGAAGAAGACGAGGAAGTACATCAAGACGAACATCAACAACCCCCTTCTCCACCACGACAAGAGAATGACAACGTCAACAATGAAGAAGGCCAAGAAGAAGAACAAGATGAAGAAGATGCTCAACAAAGACCCAAGCAAAAGCTCTCACGAGTTCGAGCAAGAACTGCCAAAGATCATCCCGTCGAGAAAATCCTCAATGATATACAAACCGGGAGAATCACTCGCTCAAAAACTCGTTTAGCTAACTTTTGTGAAAACTATTCATTCATCTCTAGCATTGAACCTATGAAGGTTGAAGAAGCATTGGAAGATCCGGATTGGATAAACGCTATGCATGAAGAGCTACACAATTTTGAGAGAAACCAAGTTTGGACATTGGTTGAGAAGCCCGACAACAACCACAATATCATTGGTACAAAATGGGTGTTTCGTAACAAGCAATATGAAGATGGACAAGTAGTTCGCAACAAAGCACGTCTCGTCACCCAAGGGTACACACAAGTCGAAGGTATGGACTATGGTGAGACATATGCTCCCGTTGCTAGACTTGAGTCCATTCGCATCTTACTTGCCTATGCTAATCACCATAATATCACCTTGTACCAAATGGACATTAAAAGTGCTTTTCTAAATGGCGAAATAGAAGAGGAAGTTTATGTTAAACAACCTCCTGGCTTTATCAATCCTAAGAAACCAAATCATGTTTACAAACTTCACAAAGCTCTTTATGGTCTTAAACAAGCTCCTAGAGCATGGTATAAATGCTTGACCAAGTTCCTTATTGCAAGTGGTTTTGAAATTGGTAAAATTGATTCTAAACTTTTTACTAACAGAGTTAATGGAGAACTATTTGTATGCCAAATTTATGTTGATGATATCATATTTGGTTCAACTAACCCTCTCTTTAGTGAAAAGTTTGGAAAGCTAATGTCAGAGAAGTTTGAGATGTCTATGATGAGTGAACTCAAATTCTTTCTCGATTTGCAAATCAAGCAAACTAAGGAAGGTACATTTGTCTCTCAAACGAAGTACACCAAGGACTTATTCAAGAAGTTCAATATGCAAGAGTGCAAAGGTATGTATACACCCATGCCCACTAGTGGACATAATGATTTGACCAAAGATGGTGAACCGGTTGATCAAAAGGTTTATCGCTCTATGATTGGTTCATTGCTATACCTATGTGCTTCACGTCCCGATATTATGCTAAGTGTGTGCATGTGTGCACGATATCAAGCTGCTCCTAAAGAATGTCATCTTAAGGCCGTGAAAAGGATAGTGAGATACTTAATTCATACACCAAACTTTGGCATTTGGTATCCTAAGAGGTCTTCTTTTGATCTTGTTGGCTATTCCGACTCGGATTATGCCGGAGACAAGGTTGATAGAAAGTCCACTTCGGGTACTTGTCAATTTCTTGGTAGATCTCTTGTGTCTTGGTCTTCTAAGAAACAAAACTCGGTATCCTTATCCACCGCCGAAGCGGAATACATTGCCGCTGGTTCATGTTGTGCTCAATTACTTTGGATGACCCAAACTCTTAAAGATTATGGGATTTATGTGAAACATGTTCCACTGCTTTGTGACAATGAAAGTGCTATCAAAATTGGTCATAATCCTGTACAACATTCTCGAACTAAGCATATTGAAGTTCGTCATCATTTCATTCGAGATCATGTTGCTAAGGGTGATATTAATCTTAAGCATGTTCGCATTGATAAGCAATTAGCGGATATATTCACTAAACCACTTGATGAGAAAGTGTTTTGCAGGTTGAGAGGAGAATTGAACATCATTGATGCTTCAAACGTGGAGTAGGAACTCCATTGGATACATGCAAGACATGAACTTTTGACTAATCCATGATATATCTCTTATGATGACTATCTTATGTCTTGGATATATTTGTACCTTGCATGTTGTCTAACCCATGTAGGTGCTTGGTTGAAACTAATTCCATGAGATTGCGACTCACTCACATCTTGAGCAATCTCTACATCACCAAGTCTCTACACAATGGTGGTTGAAGACAAGGAAGCACAAAACCGTTCAAACATATCCTTTGACAAATTCTATGTTGAGCTTCATGACTGTCATTTTTGGATACACAAGTGCTCTTCCTTGCAAGAACTAACCCATGTAGGTAGATGAACTCAAACTCCAAGTGGTGCTCCAAATTCTTGATGGGCTACATCAACCATGAGCACCCACACAAGTTCAACTACATGAGCAAGAACCACTCCACCACCCAAGGTATGTTATTCCATCTTAGAGAAGCTTTACTCCAAGACATGAGTCAAAGCAACTCAACAAGATGTGAATACATCAAGATGCTTAAACGAAAAATGGTAACCCCATTTTGAGCTTAAACGATGAGTATGACCTATGATCAAGTGCTCTCACTTGACTCCTAAGTCAATATACTCTAACATAGGTGACTATGTCACCGCCCAACTCTAGATGAAGTTCTCTTGTGCTCCTTTCTGTGTTATTGCATTTGTCTCATGCTTGTTTATTTGTTTCCTTCTACTTCATCTAGATCTTTCAGTTTCTTTCCTTTTTTGATTTTTTTATTCCTTGCAAATCCTTCAGGTAATTCATTGCAAATCTTTGTGAGATCCTATTTGACCAGTGAGCTGAGGTGACAAGTGTTTTTCTCTGTAATGAACTCGATTTCACCGAATTGTAATTTTCGGTTCAACCGAATTCCTTCGGTACCACCGAAACATACCACTTGGTGCCACCGATTTAGCAACAGGAAAAACAGTTTGTCACATATTCTATATTTCTTTTGATCCAGCTCCACTCAATGAATCTTGTCCTCTGCAAGCATCCCAATTTTATCCATTGCTTTGTGCTGAATCTCAAGGACCAAACCTATATGACGGATTCCATAAAACCCTTCTTGGAAATTGATGTCAAAGGGGGAGAGAGAGATCACATCAAAGCTTGTGGGAGAGAGAGAACACACTAAAGGGGGAGAGAAAGTCTCAAGGATCCCAGATGTCCCAGATAAAGTATTAAGGGGGAGAAAGAGATCTCTAGGGGGAGAGACAATACTCTAGGATCCCAGATGCTTGATGTTCAAGAGGAGAGATGTCACATGTCTTTTTAGGGGGAAAGACATGTTCATTTGTATCTTTCAGCTCTGATTTTCTGTTCCCTATCTTCTCCCAATATCCCATGTAAGATTCCGGGGGAGCAAGACACCTATGGGAAAGAAATCAGTCAAATTCATTGCATATCTTTACTCTTGGGGACATGTTGAATTCAATGTAGTACCTAGTACTTACTCTCTACATGTCATCCCAGTCTTGGTATTCTTGTGGTTTCTTTAGTTTGCTCTGGCTAGTGGATGTACCTGTGTTATCTAACCTTGTTTGTGCAGGTTCATTCCATCCTAAGCCAACCAAAGACTACAAGGTAAGTGTATGCATCAAAATCATGAGTATGAGGAGTTCTTGCTTATGTACATACTGTTTGCAAGAAGGACTCATGAGCATGAAGGTATTTTCCTTAACAATCTTTTGCTCTGATGCATATGGCCAAGATACATGTAACACATTGCCCACTTTGTCATGGTTATGCTCTCACATGCCTCTATATTTCATATTCACATGAGTGCATACATGTAGGGGGAGCCTATGCTTGTTACATGTCCTTCCAAAGCTTTACTTGCTGTTCTTTATATCTTTATCTAAAGCTTTGATGTATGTTGCCATCAATTACCAAAAAGGGGGAGATTGAAAGCACAAGTGCTCCCTAGGTGGTTTTGGTAATTAATGACAACATATCTTTTGTTGGACTAATACTTTTATCTAGTATATTTCAGATAAGTTCAACAATAGAGTGGCATGGACTAAAGGGTGTGGGAACTCCTTCAAGATGCTAAGGATAAAGGATTGGCTAAAGCTTCAAGCTCAGGACTCTTCATTTTACACTTTTAGTGATCCAAGATCACACTGAGTCCATAGGAAAAGCCAATACTATCAAGGAGGGATGAGGTGTTGATAATGAGCCTCTTGCTCAAAGTGCTTAATGATATGCTCCAAAATCCTCAGCTACTTTCCCACTTCCACATATGACCTAAACCCAAAGCCAAACTCGGACCTACCGATTCTTTCTATCTGGCGCCACCGAGTTTCACTTGTCACTTAGCCACTGCCAAACCCTAATCAATTCGGTCTCACCGAGATGGGCTTGCAAACTCTCTGTTACCTGTTGCAATATCATCGGTCCCACCGAGATATGCAATCGGTCCCACCGAGTTTGCTTGGCCAACTCTCTGTTTCGCTTATTACCCAAATCGGTCCCACCGAGTTTGAGTAATCGGTCAAACCGAGTTTTGGATTTTCCCTAACCCTAGCACATCGGTCCCACCGAGTTGTTCCAGTCGGTCCCACCGAGAATCACTAACGGTCACTAGGTTTACTATTCCGGTCCGACCGAGTTTTCTGATTCGGTCCCACCGAGATTGGTAAATTGTGTGTAACGGTTGGATTTCGTGTGGAGGCTATAAATACCCCTCCACCTCCTCTTCATTCGAGAGAGAGAGCCATCAGACTAAGCCTGCACTTCCAGCATCCTATTTCTGAGAGAGAACTACCTACTCATGTGTTGAGATCAAGATATTCCATTCCTACCATATGAATCTTGATCTCTAGCCTTCCCCAAGTTGCTTTCCACTCAAATCTTCTTTCCACCAGATCCAAATCCTATGAGAGAGAGTTGAGTGTTGGGGAGACTATCATTTGAAGCACAAGAGCAAGGAGTTCATCATCAACACACCATTTGTTACTTCTTGGGGAGTGGTGTCTCCTAGATTGGCTAGGTGTCACTTGGGAGCCTCCGACAAGATTGTGGAGTTGAACCAAGGAGTTTGTAAGGGCAAGGAGATCGCCTACTTCGTGAAGATCTACCGCTAGTGAGGCAAGTCCTTCGTGGGCGATGGCCATGGTGGGATAGACAAGGTTGCTTCTTCGTGGACCCTTCGTGGGTGGTTGCTTCTTCGTGGACCCTTCGTGGGTGGAGCCCTCCGTGGACTCGCGCAACCATTACCCTTTGTTGGTGGAGCCCTCCATGGACTCGCGCAACCGTTACCCTTCGTGGGTTGAAGTCTCCATCAACGTGGATGTAGGATAGCACCACCTATCCGAACCACGGGAAAAACATCCATGTCTCCAATTGCGTTTGAATTCTTCAAATCCTTCCCTTATATTCTTGCAAGTTGCATGCTTTACTTTCCGCTGCCTATACACTCTTTGCATACTTGCTTGATATGTATTGTTGAAATTGTGCCTAAAACTCCACTTCAACCGAAAAAGCTTAAAAATTGCAACTTTAGCATTAAGTGTCTAATCACCCCCCCTCTAGACACACCTACTTCTAGATCCTACAGTGATTGAAAGGATTTCACCCGCCGAAAGCGGGTTGCATGAAGCTTTTTATGAGTCTGCTGAAAGGCTTTGAGATACGTGAAATAGTGTATGTTTTTTGATAGTGCCGCACATGTTAGGTGTGCCCTATGCAGATAGTAACCCCTGAGACTCTGGTTGCCATCGAAAACGGCGGCAAACAGAGGATCATATTCCCAGGTAATAACCAGACCGCCTTTATGTGCAGGTGGCTGAAGGTCCGATGACTAGCCGGACTAATGAGTTTGCCGAGCTAAAGCGACAGCTTGATGCGGCAGATGCCATCATTGTGCTTGTCAACAAGCGGCTTGACGAGGCACAGGGTAAGTGATTTCTCCGCTGATAAACACATAGTAAGAGGAGCATGATGCCAGTATCTTTAATATGTTGTGGCTGCAGATGGAGCTGCCACCGTGGAGACCCTTCGGGCGGAACTTGCCCGAGCCAAGGAACAAGCAAGGAATAGCGATGCGGCCGCTCTAAAGGCGGTCGAAGAGCTGAGGGCCGAATAGGCCGCGCATTGCTAGAGCAAGGAAAGAATAGCCAAGATGGTCGTTGAGTTGAAAGATGCCGCTGACCGTTACCAGCTTCTTGAAAAAGAAAGCCGAGCGAAGGCGACAGACCTGGAGAAGGCCATGGTAGCAGCCAAGGAAGCCCACTCCAAAATCAGAGCGACGAAGGAGGAGCTGCGTCAAGCTGCAGATATTGCGGTTGGGAAGCCCTTTTTGTTGCGGACTAAGTTCGGAGATTCGAAGTATGCTCCTCTTGATCAACTATGGAGTTCTGCAGACGCATATGTGGATTTGGCAGCAAGTGTCCGAGTTCTTTAAGGATCAAAAAGATCGTGAAGTAGAAAAGCTGTTCTGGTCACAGTTCCATGCTCCAGTGCGTCCGCTGCTGTTGAATGAACGAATGGCTGAGTGGGCCGAACTCCATAGGTTGTCCGGACTTGCCATGAGGTCTGTTGTGGATCATCTGTGGCCGGAAGGCCCAAGGCCGAGTAGTTACTTTAGTTTAGTGCAATAATTCCTTGGTGCTGTGCCGCATATTGACGCTATGAAGAGGTCGGCGTGCATAGAGGGTGCGCGGATGACACTTGCCCGTGTCAAGACATACTGGGCAGAGATGGAGGCCACCACTATTGCAACACAGGGTTCGGCGCTGGGCCGAGTAGCTGCCGAGCACTACTTTGAAGAGGTCCTTGAAGGCGCTCGTTCGATAGAGGCGCAGTGCTCGAAGAATATTATGTTCTAGTGACATGTATTCCTATTGTAAAAACAGTATTTTATTGAATTATGAAGGTTGTGTTTATACTTTTGCCTGAAAGTATTATGATGCTTCCTGTGCGGCCGTTTATGTATATATATGTATATAACCTGAAGGATTGCAGTCGTCGGCTTCAGCCCCCATGCATATAATGCGGGGGTGTTCGCAAAAAACGTGTATTCACACTTGATCCAACATCTTGGTCCATGAAGGAGGTGGTAGCGCAGCGAACGAGGCAATCGGACTATATTGCTTTAACACTTTCACTTAGTCATACGAGTTTGACGGTGGGACTACTATATAGCCCCTGGTACTTCCGCGCTCGTCTGAATACGGGGCGCGTACGTACATGACCGGGAAACGGCCCTTCATTAATGCAGAGGAATCCCGAAGATTCTGCTAACTCATCGAGTGGTTGACCAGTCTCGCGCTTTATCATGACAGTCAATTTTTGGCTTTCTCTACTGAGGTGCTCATCCGGATGAACCAGGGCACAATCGCAGTAGTTCTCCCGGTGCCGCCTTAGCCGATAGAGCGGAACGTAAGGTAGCAAAACACGGGAGCCGGGCAAACCCAACATTTGACCAAAGACATGATTCGGAGCTGATGCATATAAGGCCAAACTCGCGACGCCGAACACTCCCTAAAGTATTCGGTCTTTATAATATATGCCGGGCTGAACAATGCCCTTAATAATAAACCCCGAGTGTCCAGGTACGTGCAATATCCTGACGTGGCCACATGCCAATAACGTCAGCATCCTTCTCGGTTCTATTGAGTATCCGAAGGATGTGAACAACAAGAGACAGTAAAAAAAGGTTTACGCAGGGTCTTAATCTGAAAAGAAACCTTTGAGCGGGTCCCTGCTGCACGTCTGCGCCTGTGTCTTCATTGTGCCGTGTCCTGGACGGGTATAGCACGATTGTCATCTATAAAAAATAAGAACTTAGGTAAAAGTTGTCGTGCCAGAAAAGTGGTTATTATCAATAAACCATTGAAATTCAAGGTAAGTCAAGTTGAGCCGAACTAGCCCTGATTACATGCGGGAAGCCCCTGGTACCGTCGATGAGGGTTTAACCATCAAACCAATCTCATGTATATGTAGTGATGCGCCGGACTCGTCTAACCGTGTCCGTGGTCTTGATGACCTGTCATTTATTCTGGTTGGTGAGGCCGTCTAGTGCTCGGCTGTTAATGCCGCCGCACATTCTTCCGCGCGTAGAGAACGCTCAATATTTCCACTAACTGTGATGGTGCCGCGTGGACCGGGCATCTTAAGCTTGAGAGAAGCGTAATGCGGTACTGCATTAAGACGAGCGGAAGCCGCTCTTCCGAGTAGTGTTTGATAGCCACTTCGGAATGGAGTGATGTAGAAAGTTAACTTTTCACTTCGGAAGTTGTTGGGAGAAACGAATACAACCTCTAGGAATAGAGAGCCCGTACAGCGGGCCTCTGGGCCTGGTATTACTCCCTTGAAGGTAGTATTACTGTGGCTTATTTTTGTCAGGTCTATCCCCATTTTGCGGACCGTGTCCTGATATATCAGATTTAGACCACTGCCACCGTCCATAAGGACTCGTGTCAGGTGGTATCCGTTTATTATTGGGTCTAACACCAAGGCAGCCAATCCTTCATGCCGGATGCTTGTCGCGTGATCCCCGCGATCAAAAGTGATCGGGCAGGCCAACCAGGGGTTGAACTTAGGGGTGACGGGCTCTATGGCGCGTATGTCTCGGAGTGCATGTTTGCTTCTCCTCTTCGTCACGTGGATCATGTTTACTATTTTAACCTTTGGTAGGAATTTTTTCTGTCCTCCAGTGCTTTGCTGGCGAGGTTCGTCCTCGTCTTCGCTTGGTGTCTCCCCCCTTGTGTTCAGTGTTTAGCTTACCGGCCTGCTTGAAGACCCAACATTCTCTGTGGGTGTGATTTGCAGGTTTGTCGGGGGTGCCATGAATCTGACATAGTTTGTCACGAATCTTGTTTAGGCTAGACGGTCCATCTCTGCTGCCTTTGAAAGGCTTTTTCCGCTGACCTGGCCGAGAGCCTCTGAATCCGGTGTTGACCGCCGTATTATCTGGGTTGTCTTCTTTATTTCGACGCTTGTTTTTACTACGTCGTGGTTTTCCATTGCCATCCCTGACTTCGGATGTGCTTGGGTCGCTGGTGCTACTGCGGGCTAACCGGCTATCTTCGCCCGCGCAAAAGCGGGTCATGAGGCATGTCGGGGCTGCCATTGTTCTCGGTTTTTCTTGGCCGAGGTGTCTGGCGAGCTATTCGTCTCGGACGCTGTGCTTGAAAGCTGCTAAGGCTTCGGCGTCCGGACAGTCGACGATTTGGTTCTTCTTAGTGAGAAACCTGTTCCAAAGCTTTTGGGCTGACTCTTCGGGCTGTTGAATTATATGACTTAAATCGTCTGCATCCGGAGGTCGGACATAGGTCCCTTGAAAATTAGCCCGAAAAGCATCCTCGAGCTCCTCCCAACTTCCAATTGATTTTTCGGGGAGGCTTTTCAGCCAGTGCCGAGCTGGTCCTTTAAGCTTGAGGGGCAAGTATTTGATGGCATGGAGATCGTCTCCACGAGCCATATGGATGTGGAGGATAAAGTCCTCAATCCAGACCCCAGGGTCTGTGGTCCCGTCGTATGCCTCTATGTTCACTGGTTTGAATCCTTCTGGGAATTCGTGATCCAGCACGTCATCGGTGAAACATAGGGGGTGTGCGGCACCCCTGTATTTGGATGTATCATGGCGTTCGGACGGTTGTAGTATTCGATTTTGATTTTGTGCCGGAGCGCGCTTCCTAGATCCATAGATGGATCTGGTCATACTGGATTTTTGGCGCAAGTCCTCACATAGATCGTGTGTTGACTTATGTGCGACCTTGTTAGCCGCTCTATCGCGGTCACACGGTGGTTGATCTGGCCGGTTGGGCATTTTATTTTTCGGCTGTATGGGCTCTAAGGCCTCGTCGTTGAATTCGGGTAATAGCTTACGCTTTGGATAGCTCTTTGTGTGGTAACCTCCACCATACTTTTCTTCGTTGTCGAGCACTTTGTTCCACCTGCTGTTGAGCGTATTCTGTTCGGCCTTAAGCCTTTGCTTCTGCTTCTTTAGACTCCTTGCTGTGGCAATAAGCCTTCTGCGGAGGTTCTCTTGCTCCAAGTTCGTTTCCCGGATGATGTGTGCATCTTTGTCCGGACTGTTTACCTCCCCAGAAGGGGTTTGACGAGGTTTATCCTTGGCATCGCCGTGTTCGGACGTCGGATCCGTACTGTGTTCGCCGTTTGCAGCTTCATTCTGCTTTGCCGTCGGGGCAATGTGGTCGTCGTTTCCTCTGGAGTCGACTGGAGTGTTATTTTCTCTTGCGCTATTATCGTTGTTTTTGCCGAGGCAGGATTTGGAGCGGCGCCTACGCCGATGCTTTGTATGCTTCTTGGAGGGGTCGTCCTCCGCTGTCTCCTCCCGTTCCTCGTCATCGTTTTCTTTGGGTGTATCCACCATATATATGTCATGTGATGAAGTGGCTGTCCAGTGCCCTGTGGGCACTAGTTCCTGTTCCTCTCCTGCATCCTCGTCCATGCCATCGATGTCTGCGGAGTCGAAATCGAGCCTGTCGGTTAAATCATCGACAAAGGCTACTAAGTGGGTGGTGGGTGGGCAGCAAATTTCTTCGTCGTCTGCATCCCATTCTAGCCGGACATAGTTCGGCCAAGGTTCTCCTGACAAGGAGAGAGACTTTAATGAATTTAGCACATCGTCGAAAGGCGACTGCTGAAAGATATCCGCGGAGATGAACTCCATGATCGGCGTCCAATCGGATTCTATAGGCACGGATGCAGGAGGCTCGGAGTCCGTGGCCGGAGACGATTCCAGTGGTTCAGCAACACGACTCTCGTAAGGGGTGAAGTCAGTATCCGGCTCCATCGCCACTGAGAGTGCGGCCTCCATGGCGGGGTCCATCCCTCCGTCGTCGGATGGCGCAATTTGCTCCGGATTGAAGGCCGGAGTAGTTGCAGATGCGATCTCCCGAACACTGTCCGACGGCAGAGTTACGTCATGCTCGTCATGATTGTGCGGCGCACCTGACATGGGCTCGAACCCATCGAAGATTAAGTCTCCGTGGATGTCGGCAGTATAGTTTAAGTTTCCGAATCTGACCTGATGGCCAGGGGCGTAGCTCTCGATCTGCTCCAGATGGCCAAGCGAATTGGCCCGCAGTGCGAGGCGCCGAATACGAAGATCTGTGCGGGGAGGAAAACCTCACCCTGGACCACATCATTACCGATGATCGAAGGGGGCATCGAGCCTTATGGTGACGGGACAGTGGAACTCTCAATGAAAGCACCAATCTCGATGTCAAAACCGGCGGATCTCGGGTAGGGGGTCCCGAACTGTGCGTCTAAGGCGGATGGTAACAGGAGGCAGGGGACACGATGTTTACCCAGGTTCGGGCCCTCTTGATGGAGGTAATACCCTACATCCTGCTTGATTGTTCTTGATGATATGAGTATTACAAGAGTTGATCTACCACGAGATTGTAGAGGCTTAACCCTATAAGCTAGCCTATGGTATGATTGTATGTTGTCCTATGGACTAAACCCTCCGGTTTATATAGACACTGGAGGGGGCTAGGGTTACACAAAGTCGGTTACAAGGGAGGAGATCTACGTATCCGTATTGCCAAGCTTGCCTTCCACGCCAAGGAAAGTCCCATCCGGACACGGGACGAAGTCTTCAATCTTGTATCTTTATAGTCCAACAGTCCGGCTGTCCGGAGACCCCTAATCCAGGACTCCCTCACTCCCGGTCACCACGATCATACCACATTCGATCTAGCAACAACAAGCTAGACATGACACCTCTGCCAGAGCCACCGTGTAGCACGTGCCGGTAGCAAGAATGACTTGACGCTTCCGCATGAGACCTTGTGTGTAGCATCCGCCGACAGCGCATCCGCCGGAGGCTTCACCTCTCCATGACAAGCACCGCCCAACAACTCCGAAACTGGTGCATGTGTCACCTGCCGAGCTGCACCGAACCTGACCTGTTGGTGGAAGAGGCGTCCCATGTCGTGCTAGCGTCATCGAGGCCTTCACCACTGCGAGGCCCGACCCCCACCACGGAGGCCTCCACCATCAAAGAAGTCGGGCCACCGCCCCATCACCCAACTCCCGCAGTGCCATCAGACAATGCCATAGCGAGCAAGAATGCGGCCAGAATGCCGCCACCAGACAGGTTGTAGGCTATTGAGCTGCCACGCAACAACAACCACCTCTCCGCCGCAAGTCGTTGTAGATCTTGCTCTAAAGGCCCGTTGGCCCGAAGAAAATGAGGCCACCGCCACCTTGGAACCGCCACCGCTGGTCCCTCCAACCGGAGAAAATCCAGAGACTATGCCCTCGAGAGGGGACTCCGACACAGAAGCATCACCATTGCTCTATCCCGATGCGATCATTGTTTTCCCCTGGAGTTGTCTCGACCACCAGATCCAGACTTGCCTATCTAGATTGCTGTCGGACAAGATCGACCCGAAGGAGGCCTCGCGGCCACTGGAGGTAGCCCACCGCCAATGCCATAGCTGATCCCGCCGCCGTATTGGCCGCCATCCCCTCGGGCGCCCATGAAGCGTTCACCACGCCTCCTCCATGGATCTGGGCAGCAACCCATCCCTGAAGAGGAGGGCTGTGGGGAAGCACACAAGTACATGTACACACAGCCGCGAACACCACCGCCCTCCCACCGCCACTGGGCCTAGTGACACGGGTGGAGGAGCACCCCTCAGTCCACCCGTCAATCGATCATCCCACTCAAGGACTATATATTGGCACCACGGTGCCAGGGAGCCCGCTACCACCGGATCTACACGGGCTTAGCCCGGCCAAGTCCAAAGGGCATGCGTATCCTGTCCCGCCAGCAAATGTTCACGCGGTATATACAGGTTTGTCTTAATCTATCTACTAGCAAAAGAGCCCGTGCGTTGCAACGGGAGAGAAAATATAACACACGCTCTTAAATCAACAACCATCACTCAAGACCACAATAGGTCCATCTCCTTTATTTTTGTGAGGCATCATATTTGTGTTGCCGCTTATACTCCTTCTCACCCTCGCCGGTGATGGCTTCGGTGTTCACACAAAACAACAAAAAACGTGTGTTGAATATGGTTAATCCTAAGACGTCTCTCTCTCTCGTTCGCTTTCTCACACTCTCGCGATGAGAAATCTGTTGTTTTCCCCTGCGACATTTTTCAGAGGTATGCATGTGTATTTATCAATGTTTTCTTTTCCATATATGGTTATAGTGGGGTGTTTATTTGTAATCTGGATCGCCGCCGGTATGGAAAAAAACGGAGCTTGCGCTATAATTTATAAGTTTTCTTTCATAACAATATTTTAAAAATATTTAACAGGTAAAATTAACATCATATTTAGATTCTACACATTTTTCTAATAAAATTTCATATATAATATGTTAAAATCGAAGTTACGGTTTAAAAGATATAGATAATTTAGAAAATTATTTGGTTTGACTCAAATATATTCTAAAATAATATTTAAAAATACTTAACAGGTAAAAATAATCTCATATTCATATTCTACATATTTTTCTAATCAAATTTCATATGTAACATGTTCAAATCGGAGTTACGGTTTAAAAGATATGGATGCTTTAAAAAGCATTTGTTTGACTTAAATATGATCCGCGGATGAATTACCTAAAACATTAGGGGGGTTTTCAGAAAATGTAAAATAACGGTTCAGGTATGACTTAAATCCGGACGGCGGGTTGATTTCAAGAAAAGACAGGAACTTTTGTGTAAAATACGAAAATAATGATTCGTTTTAACTTAAAACAGGACTGCGGGTTGAATTTCTCTAAAATAGAGAGACTTTTCTGAAAAATACCATGACGGACGAAAGAAACCCAATTTGCTTTATTATTAGGTAAAGATAAAGATTATATATACTTATAAAACAATAGGCAAACAAGCCATCATGTTTGTCCACACATATTAAATTACCTTACCCGTTAACTTTAGATATATACAGCTAAGTTTTAAAAATGTATACATTACATACAAAATAATATAGCCATGCACAAAAAAGTCAGCACGTCACACACAAATAGATATATGTTCTGGCAAAAGCCAAACACGATGGACTAGTAAATAAACTGGAGCAGTCCGGTTAAGTTAAAAAAAAGTGGAGCAGTCCGGTTGGCATACGCTCCTAGGCAAGAGCGTGGCCTGGTACAGTCCGTTTCATATTAGCACCAAAAGGGCAAGAAATGACATCATGGCTCATGTCATTTTTTTTACCGCCTCATGGCTCATGTCATCAATCAATGTGAAGGTTTGTCATGTTTTCATGATTATTAAGCTGGGGTTTAACCCACAACAATTGATACGTATATTCATTCTCTTCTTTTTTGCCGGGAAAGTATATTCATTCTCATGTCCTCCTATATCATAGGGACACAAGAAGCTACAAATTGATTGATACATATGAGTTATATCAGAAGGAAAATAAAGTCAACATTTTTTTTTGCAAAAAAATATAGGAAAAGGAAAAATAGAGTCAACTTACTTTTACAAGAAAAGCTACAGAAAAAGGAAAAATTGAGTCAACTTTTTTTTCCAGAAAATTGCCAGTTGCCGCATGGAAATCTGATTGGACAATTAATTCGAGAGGTATACGGCTCAGCCAAGAAAACGAGCCCATATTAGATATGCAACCCAACGCACCACCGACCATATACATGACACACCTCAAGAAATAATAAAGCCAAATCATTGTGTATATACACGCTAGAATTATTTTTCTTTCTGAACTACTAACAAAGACACCTGCAATTTTTTTTACTAACCAACATGCATCCTATCACGATGCATCATATCAAAGAGTTGAGAAATGCAAGATTTAGCAGATACTAGCGGAGTACAGAGTGCCCCAAAGAGACGGAGAAGCCGCACTATATCGGGAGAAATCAAAGAGTACGTAGATGTTAATGGGCATTTATAATGTAGTCAGGACACCGAGACAGAACAGTCGAAAGATCCATAAGCAATGTGGTATGTGTATATGTGAGTGTGCTATTCAAAATAGGTATAATAATGTTTTGGAGCAAAAAATTCATGCAAATATGTAATATGTTTGAGTTTAATTCATAGTGCAAAGTTCCTCCAACACTACTGGTGAAAACAAAAATGACAAAAGGAGAAAATCTGTAGAGTGAAAAAGGGGAATATTATAAATGCATTAACTCTTCAATTGTGACACACAGAAGTCGCGATCTCTCTTAATGATGTACTTTGGTAATAACTATGTCCTATATATTTCTTAAGAAAGAAGTAAATATTTAAAAGGGAATTAATGATAATATCAACTGCTAGTGCGGCAACTAACTGACCGGAAAAGAAATATATAAAATATATTATTTAATAAATTTAGCCGCGCAATTGCACTGGACATATATGAAATTATCCCCATGGAAAAGTAAAATACCGATTTAGCTTCCGAACAAATTGTATACTACGTCCATAAGTAGCTGAAAATTGAAATAGAATTTGGTAAAAGTAAAAAAGAAATTGTCCATATTGTTTTCATCTGAACTATATATAAGTGTACAAATAGATAAATTTGGAATGCAATTATACGGAAAGTAGCTATTAGAATTGTACCCAGAAAACAGTGTGGAGGCAAAAAGTAGCTATACTCATGTAGAAATCTATATGAAATCAAGCAATCAGATCTAAAGAAATAATAAAATGTGGAATATACTATAAGAATATTAAAAAGTAGTGCTTCCAACTAAAGACCAAAAACGCTTCTATAAATCTAATTAGGATTTTTCATGGAATATAATTTTGATATACTTCATCAATATATTGATGTATGGAAAAGCACATGCAAAGATGGATATAATTGAATAATAATTAGCATCAAAGCAATAATAATTAACCATGAAAGTAAGTAATAAATAAATAATAAATAATTGACTAAGAAGAATGTGTTTTGTCAAATTCCTAACATCAGCTGAGATTGCCAAGTAAAAGTGTTAAGTAAATACTTAAATACTAATGTTTATAATAATATAGCATAATATTCACATGGAAAATATTGATACATCATTTGACAAAAGACCCTATCTATATATTAAGTAGCATGTATCTTAATATGTTGAATCTAGCCGCGCAAATGCGTGGGTCACACTTCTAGTTTTGTTAATATAGCACCACCCTTAGCGATGATCCTAACTTTCCTTAGAGCATCTTCAACAGCCGGGCCAAAAGACGTGTGCGCGGTAAACTAGCTTTTTAGCGCGCGCGGGATATTTTCGCACGCTCCAGTGGTGGCGGAAAACTAGCGTGCGTAGGAAAAGGCGGCAGCTCGCGCGCTAGATTTGGCGCCCCGCGTCGGGCGCGCATATAAAATTGCAGGGCCCTCTGCCGCTCTCTCATCGCTCCCTCTATCGTTTTTTCTCCTCGCCGCCGACACGACACCACCGCGCCACCATGGCGCCTCGTCGCTGGGAAGCTTCGGGCTACCACGGCGTCCGCGTGCGTCCGTCCGGCACCTACTCCGCCGAGATTCGGTCGGGCGGGGGCATGCGCCTCCGCCTCAGAACCTTCGACACTGCCCAAGAGGGTGCCCTCGCGTACGACGCTGCGGCGTGGCGCCTCCGGCGGCCCCGTCAGGACATGAACTTCGCCGATGTGGCGACGCGGGAGCGGGCACAGGAGTTGGCGCCTTTCCCACGGCTTCTCACCGACGAGGATCGTCGCAAGAACCGGAGACGGGAGTGCCGTCTCAGCCTGGCCGAGATGGACGAGGAAGCCATGGCGTTATGGAGCCATCGCTTCGCGCAAGGCATCGTCAACGAGGAACAATTTTTCGCCGAGAGGAGGGCGGAAAGGGCGAAGAGGAGGGAGGAGCGAGCTGCCTATCGTGAGGACAAGCGAACGCGGAAGGCAGTCGCTAAATACAACATCGCGCTAGGAGATGCGTCCTCCTGGGACTTCGGCGACGAGCGGTTCCTTGACGCCTACGCTCAGACGTCGGAGAAGGACATCACCAAAGCAGAGTCCGAGTCAAAGAATGAAGAGTAGTAATAGTTTTTCGTTTTATTTTGTATCGTAGAAGCAGACTATGTGATGAACTATGAACTATTTATTGTAGGAGAAAACTATGAACTATCTACGCACTATTTTGTATCAATTATCTTCATATTTGTACCATTGAAACCAAATATGTATCAAATCGAGTTCACATAATAGAAAAAAATAGATGAAATATAGCACGCCTGCTGGAGCGGCTCGGGCGTGCTTTATTTTGCGGCGGCCGTTGAAGCCAGCGCACCGCTGCACGTAAAAGCTAGCTCACCCAGCGTTGTATTCTGACTTTTAACGCGCCGCGTGTTGCGCGGCTGTTGGAGATGCTCTTAATTGCTATCTCTGGTGCACGAACGACCCTGTCAATATAACCTTATCTTGCGATGTGGGTTGTTTATCGCGCATAGACAAAGAGAACCGTGCATGCTCCGTCCTGATTTTGTCTTCATTACATACATTTGGCCATAAATCACCATTCGAGACTAACCCTCTCGTCATTGGAGATAGCCGGCTTCATGCTAGTCTCCGTTAATCCACATATAAATTCTCTCTGTGTATAGCACGACGCTGCAAGCCTGCAAACAAATATAGTACGTCATTAGCTCTTCATTAGTTTGCAGTAGCAGTTGCCACCATCAACGAAGTCCATGGAGTTTGCTCCTCCGCCACCGTGGCATTATAATTTAGACCCACCGTCGTATGAATTCCCGGCGATACGTCCCTGGTATCCGCCACCGCCTCCGCCATCTTCAGATGATGAATGGAAAGTCACGGTATCGCTCGTCGTCTTCTTCGCAGTCTGCATTCTCGGAGTCGCTTTAAAGGGTTGCCGCAGCACGCAATCTCACGCTGAGGCAGAGGCAGCCGCTGCCGCCCGGCCGCTACCGCGGCTGGAATCCCTCCGGCAACTCGATGAGGTGCAGCTGGCCGTGGTCCGCCCTACAAACCCGACGGCCCGCCTCCCGGCGTTCAAGTACAACCAGTCCGTGAAGCACAACATGACGGGTGGAGGAGAGGAAGCGGCTACGTGCTCGGTGTGCCTCGGCGTGTTCCAGCCAGGGGAGGCGGTGCGGCTGTTGCCGGCGTGCATGCACCTGTACCACGTGGAGTGCATCGACCCGTGGCTGGACGCGCACTCAACGTGCCCACTCTGCCGCTCGGACGCCGACCCCATGGACGGCGCTAGGCTACCTCCCGTTTAATCTTTTTTCCGACGAGAGGCTTACGTACGGGCTACGGTGAAGATTTGGTAAGTGTATATATGTAGCGCTGTTGCCTTTTTTTTTATAGGTGAGCAACTCTGCCTGTCTCTTTTATTTTATTTTTAGAAATGCCTGTAACTTTATTCATGATCATAAGAATTACAGGTATATTGATTTGAATCTAAGATAAAAAGAAATACAAAACAACTCCTATGACTAAGAATTACCATAAAATCTCTTGTAAACACCTTATTCACGGTATCAATCTCTGCTAGAAAGTAGCTAAAAAAATCCCTGCTAGAAGAAATACTCAAAAGACTTTAATAAAGAGACTGCAATTGAACTGGAGCAATGATGATGTCTCTTTTTTCACCCGCATAAACATTACCAATAACGGTTTTTAAAAGTGTCTTGAGTCATCCATCCAAAAAGACGAGAAACCCTAATCGATGAACCCCTATAAGTGCAGGCTTGTCTCTTTTAGCTCGTTGAGCTACTAATTGTATCGGACCATATAGTTTTTCTTCATTGTTCTTTTTTTAGCGTTTAGTTGATCCTTTGCCTACCCCTAAAAAAAAGTTGACCCTTTGCCTTTTGGTTCCTTTTCACTATTTTTTGTTTTTCTCTTCCATTTTTTCATTTTTGTTTTCTATTTTTTAATTCCTTGTTTTACCTAGCCTTGTTTTTGCATGCCCTTTTTTATTGTAATGACATCAAAAGCCAAGTCTTCTCTTTGGTGGAAATGTTTTTCCCATGAGTTTTTTAGTCACAGAAAATTTGTGTGGCCAAAGTTTTAATTCGGTCACAACTACAAGTTTTCAAATGGGGTCATAACCGCAATCTTTCAAGTCTGATTTGCAACTATAAGTTCTCAAATGGTGTCACAACCGTGAGATTTCAAAAATGAATTGCAATGGCAGGTTTTCAAATGTGGCCGCAAGTGCAAGCTTTCTAGTTGTGGTTGTAACTGCACGTTTTTAAATGGGGTCACAACTGCATGTATTCAAAAATGGTCATAAATGCAAATTTTCAAGTCGGGTCACAATTGAAAGTTTTTAAGTCGGGTCCTAACTTCATTTTTTTCAAGTGGGAGCCGCAATTTCAAGTTTTCAAATGGGGTGCAACTACAAGTTTTTAAATGGGGTCGCAACTACAAATTTTCAAGTTGGGCCGGAACAATAAGTTTTTAAATGGGCCGCAAGTGTAAGTTTTCAAGTAAGGTCGCAACTGCATGTTTTGAAATAGGATCGCAACTACAAGTTTACAAATGGGTCGTAACTTTAAGTTTATAAGTGGGGTCGCAACTATAAATTTTTAAATGAGATCGCAACTGCATGTTTCAGGTTGGGTCACACTTTTTTTAATCATCTTTTATCTCTCTCTCTCTCTCTCTAAAATATTGTTACTACTCACTGTCGTTTATGGTTAATTTTGCCTTCTCAATGCGTCTCCGTATTTCGGCCCAAAATCACATGATGACAAGCCAATCTAGAAAGCTTTTTTCTTTGTTGTATGCAATACATAGCTAATAGAAATCTAGCCCAACCAAGCAAGAAAAGAAAATGAGTGGCCCATAAAAATAAGTAGCGACCAATCCCATAGACAGGCTACAAAAATCGAACCAACTACCAACCCATAGACATGTTACAAAAATCGAACCTGTTGGGAAACGCAGTATTTTAAAAAAATTCCTACGATCACGCAAGATCTATCTAGGAGATGTATAGCAACGAGATGGAATAGTGTGTCCACGTACCCTCGTAGACCGAAAGCGGAAGCGTTTAATAATGCGGTTGATGTAATCGAGCGTCTTCACGATCCAACTGATCCAAGTACCGAACGTACGGCACCTCTGAGTTTTGCACACGTTCAACTCGATTACGTCCCTCGAACTCTTGATCCAGCAGAGGGTCGAGGAAGAGTTCTGTCAGCACGACGGCGTAGTGACGGTGAAGGTGATGTGATCCGCGCAGGGCTTCGCCTAAGCACCACGACGCTATGACCGGAGGAGCAAACTGCGGAGAGAGACACCGCACACGGCTTGAAACAATTGTTGTGTCTCCAAGAGGTGCCCTGCCCACGTATATAAAGGAGGGAGAGGGAGGAGGCCGGCCCTAGGGGCGCACCATAAGGGGGGAGTCCTACTAGGACTCTCAGTCCTAGTAGGATTTGCCCCCCACCCCCCTTATTTTCCTTCTCACGGAGGGTGGAAAGGAGAGGGAGTACGAGAAGGAAAGGGGGGTGATGCCCCCTTCCCTACTCCAATTAGGCCTCCTCCCTTGTGGGGGGCGCACCAACCCCTTGTGGGCTGGTTAGCCTCCCTCCTATGGCCCATATCTTTCCCCAGGGGGGGGGGGTGGTTCCGGTAACCCCTCCGGTACTCCGGTATGTACCCGATACACTTTGTAACCCTTCCGGTGTCCGAATACTACCTTCAAATATATCAATATTTACCTCTCGACCATTTCGAGACTCCTTGTCATGTCCGTGATCTCATCCGGGGCTCCGAACAAACATTGGTCACCAAAACACATAACTCATAATACAGATCGTCATCAAACATTAAGCGTGCGGACCCTACGGGTTCGAGAACTATGTATACATGACCGAGACACATCTCCGGTCAATAACCAATAGCGGAACCTAGATGCTCATATTGGTTCCTACATATTCTATGAAGATCTTTTCGGTCAAACCGCATAACAACATATGTTATTCCCTTTGTCATCGGTATGTTAAATCGATCGTCGGTATCATCATACCTAGTTTAATCTCGTTACCGGCAAGTCTCTTTACTCGTTCCATAATGCATCATCCCGTAAATAACTCTTTAGTCACATTGCTTGCAAGGCTTATAGTGATGTGCATTACCGAGAGGGCCCAGACATACCTCTCCGATACTCGGAGCGACAAATCCTAATCTTGATATATGCCAACCCAACAAACACCTTCGGGGACACCTGTAGAGCATCTTTATAATCACCCAGTTATGTTGTGACGTTTGATAGCACACAAGGTGTTTCTAGGGTATTCGGGAGTTGCATAATCTCATAGTCATAGGAATATGTATAAGTTATGAAGAAAGCAATAGCAAGAAAACTTAATGATCATTATGCTAAGCTAACGGATGGGTCTTGTCCATCACATCATTCTTCTAATGATGTGATCCTGTTCATCAAATGACAACACATGTCTATGGTCAGGAAACTTAACCATCTTTGATTAACGAGCTAGTCAAGTAGAGGCATACCAGGGACACTTTGTTTTGTCTATGTATCCACACATGTATCAAGTTTTCAGTTAATACAATTCTAGCATGAATAATAAACATTTATCATGATATAAGGAAAAATAAATAACAACTTTATTATTGCCTCTAGGGCATATTTCCTTCAGTCTCCCACTTGCACTAGAGTCAATAATCTAGTTCACATCGTCATGTGATTTAACACCAATAGTTCACATCTTTATGTGATTAGTTCACATTGCCATGCATGTGACTAATACCCAAAGGGTTTTACTAGAGTCAATAATCTAGTTCACATCGCTATGTGATTAACACCCAAAGATTACTAAGGTGTGATCATGTTTTGCTTGTGAGAGAAGCTTTAGTCAATGGATCTGTCACATTCAGAGCCGTATGTATTTTGCAAATTTTCTATGTCGACAATGCTCTGCATGGAGCTACCCTAACTAATTGCTTCCACTTTCAATATGTATCCAGATTGAGACTCAGAGTCATCCATATCGGTGTAAAAGCTTGCATCGAGTAACTCTTTACGACGAACTCTTTATCACCTCCATAACAGAGAAATATCTCCTTAATCTTCTAAGGATATTTTTGACCGCTGTCCAGTGATCCACTCCTGGATCAATATCGTACCCCCTTGCCAAACTCATGGCAAGGTACACAATAGGTTTGGTACACAACATAGCATACTTTATAGAACCTATGGCTGAGTCATAGGGAATGACTTTCATTCTCTTTCTATTTTCTGACGTGGTCGTGTTTTGAGTCTTACTCAACTTTACACCGTGCAATACAGGCAAGAACTCCTTCTTTGATTGTTCCATTTTGAACTACTTCAAAATCTTGTCAAGGTATGTACTCATTGAAAAATCTTATCAAGCGTCTTGATCTATCTCTATAGATCTTGATGCCCAATATGTAAGCAACTTCACCAAGGTTTTTCTTCGAAAAACTCCTTTCAAACACTCCTTTATGCTTTCCAGAAAATTCTAAATCATTTCTGATCAAAAATATGTCATTCACATATACTTATCAGAAAGGTTGTAGTGCTCCCACTCACTTTCTTATAAATACAGGCTTCACCGCAAGTCTGTATAAAACTACATGCTTTGATCAACTCATCAAAGCGTATATTCCAACTCTGAGATGCTTGCACCAGTCCATAGATGGATCGCTGGAGCTTGCGCATTTTGTTAGCACCTTTAGGATTGACAAAACCTTCTCGTTGTATCATATACAACTCTTCTTTAATAAATCCATTAAGGAATACAATTTTGACATCCATTTGTCAATTTCATAAAATGTGGCAATTGCTAACATGATTCCGACAGACTTTAAGCATCGATACGAGTGAGAAAATCTCATCGTAGTCAACACCTTGAACTTGTCAAAAACCCTTTTCGACAAGTCGAGCTTTGTAGATAGTAACACTACTATCAGCGTCCATCTTCCTCTTGAAGATCCATTTATTCTCTATGGCTTGCCAATCATCAGGCAAGTCAACCAAAGTCCACACTTTGTTCTCATACATGGATCCCATCTCAGATTTCATGACTTCAAGTCATTTCGCGGAATCTGGGCTCATCATCGTTTCCTCATAGTTCGTAGGTTCGTCATGGTCAAGTAACTTAACCTCCAGAACAGGATTACCGTACCACTCTGGTGCGGATCATACTCTGGTTGACCTACGAGGTTTGGTAGTAACTGTTGGGGAATGCAGTATTTCAAAATAATTCCTATGATCACGCAAGATCTATCTAGGAGATGCATAGCAACGAGAGGGGGAGAGTATGTTTACATACCCTCATAGACTAAAAGTAGAAGCGTTATGAAATGCGGTTGATGTAGTCGAATGTCTTCATGATTCAACCGATCAAGTACCGAATGCACGGCACCTCCGCGATCTCCACACGTTCAGCTCGGTGACGTCCCTCGTACTCTTGATCCAGCTGAGGCCGAGGGAGATTTTTGTCAGCACGACGGCGTGATGATGGTGATGATGAAGTTACCAACGCAGGGCTTCGCCTAAGCACTACAACAAGATGACCGAGGTGGAATTCTGTGGAGGGGGCACCGCACACGGCTAAACAATCAACTTTTGTGTTCTAGGGTGCCCCCTGCCCCCGTATATAAAGGAGCAAGGGGGAGACCGGCCGGCCCTCATAGGTGTGCTAAGGGGGGAGGAAATCTCCTCCAAGTAGGAGTAGGACTCGCCCCTTTTCCAGTCCTACTAGGAGAAGAAGGAAGGATGGGGGAAGAGAAGGAAGGAGGGGGCGCCGCCCCTCCCCCTAGTCCAATTCGGACTAGGCCCATGGGGGTGGGCACGGCCAGCCTTGGCAGCTCCTCTCTCTTTCCCCTAGGCCCAATAAGGCCCATTACTTCTCCGGTGGTTCCGATAACCCTTTCGGCACTCCGATATATATCCGGTGACCTCCGGAACTCATCCGGTGTCCGAATATAGTTATCCAATATATCAATCTTTATGTCTCGACCATTTCGAGACTCCTCGTCATCCGTGATCACATCCGGGACTCCGAACAACCTTGGATACATCAAAACACATAAACTCATAATACCGATCGTCATCAAACGTTAAGCGTGCGGACCCTATGGGTTCGAGAACTATGTAGACATGACCGAGACTCACTTCCGGTCAATAACCAATAGCGGAGCCTGGATACTCATATTGGCTCCTACATATTCTATGAAGATCTTTATCGGTCAAACCGCATAAGAACATACGTTGTTCCCTTTGTCATCGGTATGTTACTTGCCCGAGATTCGATCATCGGTATCTCAATACCTAGTTCAATATCGTTACCGGCAAGTCTCTATACTCATTCCGTAATGCATCATCCCACAGCTAACTCATTAGTCACATTGCTTGCAAGGCTTATAGTGATGTGCATTATCGAGAGGGCCCAGAGATACCTCTCCGACGATCGGAGTGACAAATCCAAATCTCGATCTATGCCAACTCAACAAACACCATCGGAGACGCCTGTAGAGCATCTTTATAATCACCCAGTTACATTGTGACATTTGATAGCACACTAAGTGTTCCTCCAGTATTTGGGAGTTGTATAATCTCATAGTCATGGGAACATGTATAAGTTATGAAGAAAGCAATAGCAACAAACTAAACGATCATAGTGCTAAGCTAACGGATGGGTCAAGTCAATCACATCATTCTCTAATTATGTGATCCCTTTCATCAAATGACAACGCTTGTCCATGGCTAGGAAACTTAACCATCTTTGATTAACGAGCTAGTCAAGTAGAGGCATACTAGTGACACTCTGTTTGTCTATGTATTCACACATGTACTAAGTTTCCGGTTAATACAATTCTTGCAAGAATAATAAACATTTATCATGATATAAATAAATATAAATAACAACTTTATTATTGCCTATAGGGCATATTTTCTTCAGTAACTTGATCTGAAGTTTCATGATCATCGTCATTAAATTCCTCACTAATTGGTGTAGGAATCACTGGAACTACTTTCCAATTCAGGAGAAGGTACAATTACCTCATCAAGTTCTACTTTCCTCCCACTCACTTCTTTTGAGAGAATCTCCTTCTCTAGAAAGGATCCATTCTTAGCAACAAATATCTTGCCTTTGGATCTGTGATAGAAGGTGTACCCAATAGTTTCTTTTGGGTATCCTATGAAGACGCACTTCTCCGATTTGGGTTCGAGCTTATCAATTTTAAACTTTTTCACATAAGCGTCGCAACCCCAAACTTTAAGAAACGACAGCTTAGGTTTCTTGATAAACCACGGTGTCATCTCAACGGATTTAGATGGTGCCCTTTTTAACGTGAATGCAGCTGTCTCTGATGCATAACCCCAAAATGATAGTGGTAAATCGGTAAGAGACATCATAGATCGCACCATATCTAATAAAGTACGGTTACGACGTTCGGACGCACCATTACGCTGTGATGTTCCAGGTGGCGTGAGTTGTGAAACTATTCCACATTGTTTCAAATAAAGACCAAACTCGTAACTCTAATATTCACCTCCACGATCATATCGTAGAAATTTTATTTTCTTGTTATGATGATTTTCCACTTCACTCTGAATTTCTTTGAACTTTTCAAATGTTTCAGACTTATGTTTCATTAAGTAGATATATCCATATCTACTCAAATCATCTGTGAAGGTCAGAAAATAACGATACCTGCCGCGAGCCTCAACACTCGTCGGACCACATACATCAGTATGTATTATGTCCAATAAGTCAGTTGCTCGCTCCATTGTTCCGGAGAACGGAGTCTTAGTCATCTTGCCCATGAGGCATGGTTCGCAAGCATCAAGTGATTCAAAAGGCCCATCATCATGGAGTTGTTGGAAATATGCCCTAGAGGCAATAATAAAAGGATTATTATTATATTTCCTTGTTCATGATAATTGTCTTTTATTCATGCTATAATTGTGTTATCCGGAAATCGCAATACATGTGTGAATAATAGACACCAACATGTCCCTAGTAAGCCTCTAGTTGACTAGCTCGTTGATCAACAGATAGTCATGGTTTCCTGACTATGGACATTGGATGTCATTGATAACGAGATCACATCATTAGGAGAATGATGTGATGGACAAGACCCAATCCTAAACATAGCACAAGATCGTATAGTTCGTTTGCTAGAGTTTTCCAATATCAAGTATCCTTTCCTTAGACCATGAGATCATGTAACTCCCGGATACCGTAGGAGTGCTTTGGGTGTACCAAACGTCACAATGTAACTGGGTGACCATAAAGGTATACTACGGGTATCTCCGAAAGTGTCTGTTGGGTTGACACGGATCAAGACTGGGATTTGTCACTCCGTATGACGGAGAGGTATCACTGGGCCCACTCGGTAATGCATCATCATTATGAGCTCAAAGTGACCAAGTGTCTGGTCACGGGATCATGCATTACGGTATGAGTAAAGTGACTTCCCGGTAACGAGATTGAACGAGGTATTGGGATACCGACGATCGAATCTCGGGCAAGTAACATACCGATTGACGAAGGGAATTGTATACGGGGTTGCTTGAATCCTCGACATCGTGGTTCATCCGATGAGATCATCGAGGAGCATGTGGGAGCCAACATGGGTATCCAGATCCCGCTATTGGTTATTGACCGGAGAGCGATCTCGGTCATGTCTACATGTCTCCCGAACCCGTAGGGTCTACACACTTAAGGTTCGGTGACGCTAGGGTTGTAGGGATATGTATATGCAGTAACCCGAATGTTGTTCGGAGTCCCAGATGAGATCCCGGATGTCACGAGGAGTTCCGGAATTGTCCGGAGGTAAAGAATTATATATAGGAAGTGTTATTTGGGCTATCGGGACAAATTTCGGGGTCACCGGTATTGTACCGGGACCACCGGAAGGGTCCCGGGGGTCCACCGGGTGGGGCCACCTATCCCGGAGGGCCCCATGGGCTGAAGTGGGAAGGGATCCAGCCCAAAGTGGGCTGGGGCGCCACTTCCCCTAGGGCCCATGCGCCTAGGGTGGGGGAAACCCTAAAGGGGGGCGCCCCCTTGCTTGGGGGGCAAGCCCCCCACCCCTTGGCCGCCGCCCCCTAGGAGATTGCATCTCCTAGGGCCGGCGCCGCCCCTAGGCTCCCTATATATAGTGGGGGGGGGAGGGAGGGCCTCTAACCGTACGCCATTGGTGCCTCCCTCTCCCTCTCCAACACCTCCTCCTTCTCCATAGAGCTTGGCGAAGCCCTGCCGGAGTACTACAGCTCCATCACCACCACGCCGTCGTGCTACTGCTGGAGCCATCTTCCTCAACCTCTCCTTCCCCCTTGCTGGATCAAGAAGGAGGAGACGTTACGCTGACCGTACATGTTTTGAACGCGGAGGTGCCGTCCGTTCGGCGCTTGGATCTCCGGTGATTTGGATCACGTCGAGTACGACTCCCTCATCCCCGTTCTTTGAACGCTTCCGCTCGCGATCTACAAGGTACGTAGATGCATCCAACCACTCATTGCTAGATGAACTCATAGATGGATCTTGGTGAAACCGTAGGAAAATTTTTGTTTTCTGCAACGTTCCCCAACAGTGGTATCATAGCTAGGTCTATGCGTAGTTCGCTATGCACGAGTAGAACACAATTTGTTGTGGGTGTTGATGTTGTCAACTTTCTTGCCGCTACTAGTCTTATCTCGCTTCAACGGTATTGTGGGATGAAGCGGCCCGGACCAACCTTACACGTACGCTTACGTGAGACCGGTTCCACCGACTGACATGCACTAGTTGCATAAGGTGGCTGGCGGGTGTCTGTCTCTCCCACTTTAGTTGGAGCGGATTCGATGAAAAGGGTCCTTATGAAGGGTAAATAGAAGTTAACAAATCACGTTGTGGCTTTCACGTAGGTAAGAAAACGTTCTTGCTAGAACCCTCTTGCAGCCACGTAAAACTTGCAACAACAATTAGAGGACGTCTAACTTGTTTTTGCAGCAAGTGTTTTGTGATGTGATATGGCCAAAGTTGTGATGAATGATGAATGATATATATGTGATGTATGAGATGTTCATGCTATTGTAATAGGAATCACGACTTGCATGTCGATGAGTATGACAACCGGCAGGAGCCATAGGAGTTGTCTTTATTTTTTTGTATGACCTGCGTGTCATTGAGAAACGCCATGTAAATTACTTTACTTTATTGCTAAACGCGTTAGCCATAGTAGTAGAAGTAATAGTTGGCGAGCAACTTCATGGAGACACGATGATGGAGATCATGATGATGGAGATCATGGTGTCATGCCGGTGACAAGATGATCATGGAGCCCCAAGATGGAGATCAAAGGAGCTATGTGATATTGGCCATATCATGTCACTTTTATTATTTGATTGCATGTGATGTTTATCATGTTTTTGCATCTTGTTTACTTAGAACGACGGTAGTAAATAAGATGATCCCTCATAATAATTTCAAGAAAGTGTTCCCCCTAACTGTGCACCGTTGCGACAGTTCGTTGTTTCGAAGCACCACGTGATGATCGGGTGTGATAGATTCTAACGTTCACATACAACAGGTGTAATACAGATTTACACATGCAAACACTTAGGTTGACTTGACGAGCCTAGCATGTACAGACATGGCCTTGGAACACAGAAGACCGAAAGGTCGAGCATGAGTCATATAGAAGATACGATCAACATGAAGATGTTCACCGATGTTGACTAGTCCGTCTCACGTGATGATCGGACACGGCCTAGTTAACTCGGATCATGTTATACTTAGATGACTGGAGGGATGTCTATCTAAGTGGGAGTTCATTAAATAATTTGATTAGATGAACTTAATTATCATGAACTTAGTCTAAAATATTTACAATATGTCTTGTAGATCAAATGGCCAACGTAGTCCTCAACTTCAACGCGTTCCTAGAGAAAACCAAGCTGAAAGACGATGGCAGCAACTACATGGACTGGGTCCGGAACCTGAGGATCATCCTCATAGCTTGTGACGCCCCCAATTTAATCGTACACTAATCATACACGCAAACGTGTACGATCAAGATTAGGGACTCACGGGAAGATATCACAACACAACTCTACAAATAAAATAAGTCATACAAGCATCATATTACAAGCCAGGGGCCTCGAGGGCTCGAATACAAGAGCTCGATCATAGACGAGTCAGCGGAAGCAACAATATCTGAGTACAGACATAAGCTAAACAAGTTTTCCTTAAGAAGGCTAGCACAAACTGGGATACAGATCGAAAGAGGCGCAGGCCTCCTGCCTGGGATCCTCCTAACTACTCCTGGTCGTCGTCAGCGGGCATCACGTAGTAGTAGGCACCTCCGGTGTAGTAGGAGTCGTCGTCGACGGTGGCGTCTGGCTCCTGGACTCCAGCATCTGGTTGCGACAACCAGAATGAAAGGAAAAGGGGGAAAAGGGGGAGAAAGCAACCGTGAGTACTCATCCAAAGTACTCGCAAGCAAGGAGCTACACTACATATGCATGGGTATCAAATGGAGTAAGGGGTATCATATGTGGACTGAACTGCAGAATGCCAGAATAAGAGGGGGATATCTAATCCTTTCGAATACTACGCTTCTGGCAGCCTCCGTCTTGCAACATGTAGAAGAGAGTAGACTGAAGTCCTCCAAGTAGCATCGCATAGCATAATTCTAACCGATGATCCTCCCCTCGTCGCCCTGTGAGAGAGCGATCACCGGTTGTATCTGGCACTTGGAAGGGTGTGTTTTATTAAGTATCCGGTTCTAGTTGTCATAAGGTCAAGGTACAACTCCAAGTCGTCCTGTTACCGAAGATCACGGCTATTCGAATAGATTAACTTCCCTGCAGGGGTGCACCACATACCCCAACACGCTTGATCCCATTTGGCCGGACACACTTTTCGGGGTCATGCCCGGCCGCGAAAGATCAACACGTCGCAGCCCCACCTAGGCACAACAGAGAGGTCAGCACGCCGGTCTAAACCTAAGCGCACAGGGGTCTGGGCCCATCGCCCTTAGCACACCTGCACGTTGCGAACGCGGCCGGAAGCAGAACTAGCCCCCTTAATACAAGAGTAGGCTTACGTTCCAATCTGGCGCGCGCCGCTCAGTCGCTGACGTCATGAAGGCTTCGGCTGATACCACGACGCCGGGATACCCATAACTATTCCCGCGTAGATGGTTAGTGCGTATAGACCAAATGGCCAGACTCAGATCAAAAACCCAGATCTCGTTAAGCGTGTTAAGTGTCCGCGAACGCCGACCAGGGCCAGGCCCACCTCTCTCCTAGGTGGTCTCAACCTGCCCTGTCGCTCCGCCTCAAAGTAACAGTCAGGGGCCGTCGGGAACCCAGGCCCACCTCTACCGGGATGGAGCCACCTGCCCCTTCAGCCCCCATCTCCGAACAGTATCACAGGTAAGGTAACTGTGTAAAGTATATTGTATATGCCCGTGATCACCTCCCGAAGTGATCACGGCCCAGTAGTATAGCATGGCAGACGGACAAGAGTGTAAGGCCACTGATGGAACACTAGCATCCTATACTAAGCAGTAGGATAGCAGGTAATGGTATCAACAGTAGTAGCAAGGATAGGCTATGCATCAGGATAGGAATAACAGAAAGCAGTAACATACTACACTACTCTAATGCAAGCAGTATAGAGAAGAGTAGGCGATATCTGGTGATCAAGGGGGGGGGGCTTGCCTGGTTGCTCTGGCAAGGAGGACGTGTCGTCAACACCGTAGTCGAACTGGAGGGGGGTCGCCGGCAGTCTCGGGGTCTATCGGAAAGAAGTAACGGAGGGGGAATACAATAAATAACAAAGCAATCAAAGCATCACAAGGCATAACATGACAATATGCGGTGCTAGGGGTGCCCTAATGCGGTATGAGGTGATACCGGTGAAGGGGGGGAACGTCTGGGAAAGTATCCCCGGTGTTTCGTGTTTTCGGACAGATGAACCGGAGGGGGAAAGTTGCGTGTTTGCTATGCTAGGGATGCATGGCGGACGAAAGGGATGCGTATTCGGTTTCGTCTCGTCGTTCTGAGCAACTTTCATGTATAAATTATTTTCATCCGAGCTACGGATTATTTTATATTAATTTTTAAAGTTTTAATTCATTTTCTAGAAATTACTGGATTTAATTTAATTCGAAATTATAACAGTAATTATTTTTGCCTCCTAGTGTTACTCTAGCCTATGAGTATGCCAGTGGGGCCAGCGGGGTGGGTTGACCTAATCAAAGATTGAATAGTCAAAAGATGAATAGTGTAGGCTGGTCCCATATGCCATTGTCTCAAATGATAATAAAACAACTCACTAATTTAATCAAGGGGGAGTCCCACATGTCATCTACTAGTAGATAACCTAACTACTAATTAATCCTAAACTAATTGGACATGGCTGGAAATTAGTCACGGCCGGCCACACACACAGAATACACATACGCACACACACGGAACACATAGCTAGGGGTTACTTCTGTTCCCTATTAACACAACAAAGCATTTTGCAATTTTCATAGGATTTAATCTAGGCATCGAAAGGATTTGGTCCAGTGGGATAAAATGGAGTTTGTCATGTGTACTTTCTACTCATATTATTTTTACTCATGTTAGCACTTGATGAGTTGTTGTTTAGGGGCTGTCCAGAGAGCTAAACAGCATAGCAGCGCAAAAGCTAGCTACTACTACAGTAACTGAATGTTACTGTAGCAGAGCAGCATCATAGTAGCAACCAGCGGCGGCAGTAGTAGTAAGCAGCAGCAGATTCAGCAGAGCAGCAGCGGTGCGTGAGCAGCAAGCACGCAGCAGCAGAGAAGGCACGGGGCTAGGCGAAGGCACGCAACGGCAGCGGCCGCAAGCAGCGTGCGGGTCGGTGGGCGCGTGGCCGCGGTGCTATGCGACCATGGCGCGCGGGCGCGAGGCAGGGGAGCGGCTGGACGGCAGCAGGCGGGGCGGGCGTTCATGGGTGCCGCAGGGACGCGGACGGATGCGGCAAGGGCTCCGGGGAGCGTGGCCAGGAGCGCGGAGTGCGAAGCTCCGGACGTGATGGCCTAGCACGGGTGGGGACTCCTACGGCGAGGGATTCGAAGGGGAAAGGCGGGGAATCGGCAGAGGGGCTCACCGCGGAGGCACACGGAGGCCCGGCGAGTGACTAGGAGCAGCAGGGGATGCTCAAATCAAGGAAGATTGCCGGCGACTAGAGGTTGAAGACGATCCCGATCCGGTCAAAGCAGAGGCGCCTAACTCCAACGGGTGGCACCAGATGACGAGGAGGGCGATGGCGAAGCTCGTGAACACGTCGGCGAGGCGAAGGGGGCTCGGTGGCCGCGTGGGCGTGCTCGACAAGGCCCAGGGAGGGCGTTGGCCATGGCCACGGTGGAGCGACGGCGGTGGCAGCGCTCGATGGATCTGGAGGAGGGGGAAAGGAGAGGAGTGGGGGGCGAGTGGAGCAGAGCAAGCAAGTGGGAGGCGAGGGGGCCGAGGCATCGGAGAGCTGGCGGCCTTATCCTCCTCCCAGCGTCGCTGGCGAGGCGGTCGGGTGGGAGCGCGTCCAGGCGCTCGGTCGGAGGAGCAGTGAAAGGAGGGGATCGACCGCGGGTGTGGGAGGGTGGGCTGGGCCGGCTCTAGTGGCTTGGGTCCAGTGAACAGGGGGCTTGTTTACCTTTTAAAAAAATCCTTTTACCTTTGGTTTACTTTTATTTTACTGTCTATTAGTTTCCTATTTTTTTTACTAATTATTTTATTTTTATAAAATATAAAAATAGTACCTAAACTAGCATTACCAAATATACCACTGCCAATATTATTTTGGCATTTAATTAAAATAGTTTGTAACCTTATAACTTGAAAAGGTATTTAATTAATTGTTCAAGTTGCTGTTTTAGTTAATTTAGAGCATTTAAATATTTTATAAAAATGTGGTTTCTCCACCACCACTACTTACGATTTATATGACACAACCTGAACATTTTAGTTTTAGTTTCTGAAAACTTTTGTTGTTTGCCTTTAATTCAATTTTGAAGTTGGATCGGTTTCGAACTAACGCGAGGTTAGCAACAGTAATCGTGTGACATGGCACCATTAACGTGCGATTACTGTAGCCTAATTATCCGGGCGTCACCATTCTCCTCCACTACAAGAAATCTCGTCCCGAGATTTAAGAGGTAGTGAAAGGGGGAAGGTTTGGTAACGAATCTAGCGGGTCTTCTCATTCTGCCTTGCTCTTCTCAAAGAGGCCGGTCCAATACATTGATGTCTTCATTTCTCTGTTTCAGGTCATGATAATGCAGTCGGCATCCTTTCTTCAGGAACTCCATCGTACTTACGAGAGAATAAAGGGTGGGTATTCCGGGAGAACAGACCTCTGCAAGGTCAACTATCTGGTCGATAACATCGAGGGAGGTGTCGGAAGTAACTCTCGAATTTAAACTTAAGAAAATATCGAGAGTAAAGTAAGAAGGTACCATGAGAAGTTTCCAATGGGCAGGCAATCGTTCAATGGCCTAATCAGAAGGTGAAAGGGGTTCAGAGCAACGAGAATAGGTATTGCGCCTCATACCAGAATAGATCACTAGACAGGTGGTCTGTGAATTACATACGAAGTCAAGCGCGAGGAACAACCTTGGGAACATGTGGTGTACAGGAGAGTCAGGTTTCGATCCTGTGGAACTATGGGTTATGGACCCACCATGTGGGTTAAAAATAGGAGCGGTGACATCTTGCACGATCATGATAGCAAGGCATGTCAGAGAGTAGCATGTCAGTTATGTCGGCAACAACATCGGTACGAAGGGCAAGGGATGAAGAGAACCATTTTCCTGCTCGTTGAACGAGGCAGACCAATAGGCAAAGTTCTCGTCCATCGGCGGTTACCAGAAGTCATCAACAGTAGAAACAGGGTCTTGCTGACAGAATTGTACACCGAGGTGTTTACATAAGCAGGAGAATATTACTGCTTAGATCATATAGATCACAAGAAACATTAAACCAACCAATGAAAAGGAAAATATGATTATCAGATTAAACAGAACAATGGAAAGAAAAATGTGTTTAGACACATATTTCAAGGGTATATCCTTCCCAAGGACAAGCAGAGTAAGATATCCATGACAGGATATATCGTAGAAAACCCTTTAGGGAAAGGGAGAGAAATTTGATGACATTACCCATACAACGGTGTTTGGATGATTAATAAAGAATTTTTAGCATTGTTCTTCAAATGCTCTTATTGAAAATCGGAGTACCACAGACATGCTTCGAGGTAGCATTGGCATGGTCTTCAAGCAAAGGTCAGGCTTTGGAAACACAAAGGATCCATCAGTAATAACTTGTAGAATAAGTCTTACAATTTCCTCATGGAAGAATGGATAGCATTGCTAAAAGGAAAATTATAACAATAGGTCCTTCGGTCATGTTTGTTAGGCATGACACCACCTTACCGGGTCATATAAAGACCAACGTTATAACTCTTGGAAATATGTTCCAAACATCATATCTGACCGAGATTTAGATTTGATTGGTGTCAGGATACCTCAGACTCGGGATGCCTAAGAAGAAAGGTGCAACACAATTTGTCGCGATGACATTGTAAGATTCTCAGGAATTAATCTACGGAAGCGAGTTCCGAAACAAGAGTTCATTATTAAACCAAGGAGAGGATGAGAAGGTGGCTGATGGACTCAGCGACAATTCCTCGAGATTTCCAAAAAGTCGGATTCCCACAATTATGAGAACAAGGAGATAACATTTGTCGGATCAAATGATATATTGATGTATGCTTGAGGAAAACATACACAATTAAACTTTGGTTGAAAGGTGCGCCCAAAATATGGGTTGGGTTGCACGACCAATGTCAGAATGGTGATTCAATAATCAATAGTCTAAGAATGAACGGCCGACCATTAACTTCAAAGCAATAGGGTTGCTAGAAGTGCAGAATCCAAACAACACCGTTCACTTGTTGGTACCCCGGTTGGAATCAACACGAGGACCAAGAAAGAATGGTGATGGTGAGAAGTATCACCATACCAAGAATTCTCAAGAGGTGGTGAAATTCTCACAACATTCTTGACATAAAAGATGGTAATACTCCAAGGTAAAGGAGAACAAATGCTGGATATCAAGGATCTCAAGGTATAACACAAAACACGAACAAGTTTGTGTTGAACGGAAGGCAATCGAGTGGTCGATGATAACACAAAATCATCGAGGGCAAGGATGGTATTTCTCATCAGGAATTCAATTGATATCCTTGAGGAGCTCGAAATGTTGATGATGATCATGACAATTTCTGTCGAGAGGTTTCATGGAGATGTAATCGGTCGGCGATGACATCAAGTCAAACGAATGATGAAGCGAAAGGTTATTGGAACCATGGGTGCGACACAAACTTGAAATCAAGTTTTTTGTTTGAGGTGAAACAATAAGACAAGGAAGATCGACGTAAGCTTAGCCCATCGTTGAAATTGTGCTCCGGAAAGAAGGACCAGGTAGCACAGTTAAAATTTGGCACGATAATGATATAGCCGAGTAGGCTTGGAATGACATGATCGAGTTCAGACTCGTAAGTAATGAAGGTTACCAAGAGTTGTTGAATCATAGTGCGGACTCAATTCAGTTGTCGGTGTCCTTGAGGGGTTCTAACAACTGAGAACCCGTCGGAAAAATGGAATCGGCAAGAATATTAGTTGATGAAGAACTCATAAGAAGTTATGTATCCCGTGGTATCCTCGAGATACCAGGGGGTAATACTCGACGACAGATCAAAGTAGAGGTTGGACTGGGGTATTGCTCTGCAGAAGACAAGTGCTTAAACTTGCACGAGCAACGGTACCTAAAAGAGAACATGGTCGAAACCACGATTGCCAAAGGCCAGATCCCAGATATAATATGAACTTATACCAAGGGAGTAATTAATTTAAGAGAAGCTTCAACGATAAGATCTACATCGTGTCCATGGGCATGAACACAAAGTTCAAGGTCGATTCCCACTTCTTCAATGCATAACCTTACATTTACCTCCCCTTTTCGAAGTTGTAGTGTTGAAAAATTATTTGACGAAGCGTCAGCAGGGTATAACCCGCATAAATTTCGAGGTCACACAAATTAAAGAAGGCATAGGTTCAACCCGTCAGGGTATCGTGGAAACATATACCACAAGCTTTGAGAGTAAATATTACCTGCTCGAAAGCAGAGCATGGTTGGCAAAAGGAGAGGATACAAATTACCGAAGGCATTATGTATTGGAGAAAGAACTCACAAGGTGATTAATTATGAGGGACATTGTCGGATAATAATCCAACAGTGGATATGGTGATCCACAATGGAGCTGATGTGAGTATCGATACCCAATCAGAGGAAGAAAGAATGCAAATGCATCGTTTTACAGGACATCTGAATAATTCAACGTTTAAATAACAAAGGAATTATGATTTTCAAATCAAGGGATCAGGAGCAAACGCTCTGATCAAGGACGGACAAGTTGAATAGACTTAGGGGTACAATCGATGGCAATCTGATTGGCCGAGGACCAGCTCACGTTTTAAATGACATCTGAGCTGGAAGGATGAATTCTATGATCTGAGTGAGGATTGCGAGAATTCGCAACATATTGAGTCAATGGACTCAAAATGATATTGACAAAGGTTGCCAATAAGATTACTATACTTATGGGATTAACCATAATGCAAGCAAGCAAGAATTTCAGGAGCAATAGGTCGCTCAAGATTTTCGGAAGAACGAATGGTATTTCGAAGAATTTTGTGAACTGCATGAATATCTGGGGATGAGCGGATACTCGATAAATGCGAGTAATTATCCGTAGTGGTATGCATGTGGCAAAGAACTGCAAGGCAGTAGGCACAAAGTATTCTCGGCGTATCTTATAATAACAAGATCGACTTGGAATAAAAGTAAGCACGTCAGGTCTAAATACTTATCCATAGGGATATTTCGGTGGTAGGGACTTGCAAAAGCAATGGCATAAGGTTTCAACAGAATATCGGAGAGTATCTTCGAAATCTTCTAGTGCAGCCAGCGATCATCTGGACTGAAGGGGCTCTCCGGGAGAAAGTATTTTCGAGAACCTAAAGTTAGATTTTAGTAAAAATCGTTTAACCCGAATAGAAGAGAATTCAGAATCCCAGAGTAAGGATCGAGAAGTAAAAGATCCTAATACCACCCAATGGCGACGTGGGCCCATGGGCCGCACAGCCATGTTAGTAAAAGTTTTGCAAGGTCTAGACTCGACTTCGGCCAAGGAGTATGGAAGGGGGATTCCTACAGGCAGTCGGCTCTGATACCAACTTGTGACGCCCCCAATTTAATCGTACACTAATCATACACGCAAACGTGTACGATCAAGATCAGGGACTCACGGGAAGATATCACAACACAACTCTACAAATAAAATAAGTCATACAAGCATCATATTACAAGCCAGGGGCCTCGAGGGCTCGAATACAAGAGCTCGATCATAGACGAGTCAGCGGAAGCAACAATATCTGAGTACAGACATAAGCTAAACAAGTTTTCCTTAAGAAGGATAGCACAAACTGGGATACAGATCGAAAGAGGCGCAGGCCTCCTGCCTGGGATCCTCCTAACTACTCCTGGTCGTCGTCAGCGGGCATCACGTAGTAGTAGGCACCTCCGGTGTAGTAGGAGTCGTCGTCGACGGTGGCGTATGGCTCCTGGACTCCAGCATCTGGTTGCGACAACCAGAATGGAAGGAAAAGGGGGAAAAGGGGGAGAAAGCAACCGTGAGTACTCATCCAAAGTACTCGCAAGCAAGGAGCTACACTACATATGCATGGGTATCAAATGGAGTAAGGGGTATCATATGTGGACTGAACTGCAGAATGCCAGAATAAGAGGGGGATATCTAATCCTTTCGAATACTACGCTTCTGGCAGCCTCCGTCTTGCAACATGTAGAAGAGAGTAGACTGAAGTCCTCCAAGTAGCATCGCATAGCATAATTCTAACCGATGATCCTCCCCTCGTCGCCCTGTGAGAGAGCGATCACCGGTTGTATCTGGCACTTGGAAGGGTGTGTTTTATTAAGTATCCGGTTCTAGTTGTCATAAGGTCAAGGTACAACTCCAAGTCGTCCTGTTACCGAAGATCACGGCTATTCGAATAGATTAACTTCCCTGCAGGGGTGCACCACATACCCCAACACGCTTGATCCCATTTGGCCGGACACACTTTTCGGGGTCATGCCCGGCCGCGAAAGATCAACACGTCGCAGCCCACCTAGGCACAACAGAGAGGTCAGCACGCCGGTCTAAACCTAAGCGCACAGGGGTCTGGGCCCATCGCCCTTAGCACACCTGCACGTTGCGAACGCGGCCGGAAGCAGAACTAGCCCCCTTAATACAAGAGTAGGCTTACGTTCCAATCTGGCGCGCGCCGCTCAGTCGCTGACGTCATGAAGGCTTCGGCTGATACCACGACGCCGGGATACCCATAACTATTCTCGCGTAGATGGTTAGTGCGTATAGACCAAATGGCCAGACTCAGATCAAAAACCCAGATCTCGTTAAGCGTGTTAAGTGTCCGCGAACGCCGACCAGGGCCAGGCCCACCTCTCTCCTAGGTGGTCTCAACCTGCCCTGTCGCTCCGCCTCAAAGTAACAGTCAGGGGCCGTCGGGAACCCAGGCCCACCTCTACCGGGATGGAGCCACCTGCCCCTTCAGCCCCCATCTCCGAACAGTATCACAGGTAAGGTAACTGTGTAAAGTATATTGTATATGCCCGTGATCACCTCCCGAAGTGATCACGGCCCAGTAGTATAGCATGGCAGACGGACAAGAGTGTAAGGCCACTGATGGAACACTAGCATCCTATACTAAGCAGTAGGATAGCAGGTAATGGTATCAACAGTAGTAGCAAGGATAGGCTATGCATCAGGATAGGAATAACAGAAAGCAGTAACATACTACACTACTCTAATGCAAGCAGTATAGAGAAGAGTAGGCGATATCTGGTGATCAAGGGGGGGGGGCTTGCCTGGTTGCTCTGGCAAGGAGGACGTGTCGTCAACACCGTAGTCGAACTGGAGGGGGGTCGCCGGCAGTCTCGGGGTCTACCGGAAAGAAGTAACGGAGGGGGAATACAATAAATAACAAAGCAATCAAAGCATCACAAGGCATAACATGACAATATGCGGTGCTAGGGGTGCCCTAACGCGGTATGAGGTGATACCGGTGAAGGGGGGGAACGTCCGGGAAAGTATCCCCGGTGTTTCGCGTTTTCGGACAGATGAACCGGAGGGGGAAAGTTGCGTGTTTGCTATGCTAGGGATGCATGGCGGACGAACGGGATGCGTATTCGGTTTCGTCTCGTCGTTCTGAGCAACTTTCATGTATAAATTATTTTCATCCGAGCTACGGATTATTTTATATTAATTTTTAAAGTTTTAATTCATTTTCTAGAAATTACTGGATTTAATTTAATTCGAAATTATAACAGTAATTATTTTTGCCTCCTAGTGTTACTCTAGCCTATGAGTATGCCAGTGGGGCCAGCGGGGTGGGTTGACCTAATCAAAGATTGAATAGTCAAAAGATGAATAGTGTAGGCTGGTCCCATATGCCATTGTCTCAAATGATAATAAAACAACTCACTAATTTAATCAAGGGGGAGTCCCACATGTCATCTACTAGTAGATAACCTAACTACTAATTAATCCTAAACTAATTGGACATGGCTGGAAATTAGTCACGGCCGGCCACACACACAGAATACACATACGCACACACACGGAACACATAGCTAGGGGTTACTTCTGTTCCCTGTTAACACAACAAAGCATTTTGCAATTTTCATAGGATTTAATCTAGGCATCGAAAGGATTTGGTCCAGTGGGATAAAATGGAGTTTGTCATGTGTACTTTCTACTCATATTATTTTTACTCATGTTAGCACTTGATGAGTTGTTGTTTAGGGGCTGTCCAGAGAGCTAAACAGCATAGCAGCGCAAAAGCTAGCTACTACTACAGTAACTGAATGTTACTGTAGCAGAGCAGCATCATAGTAGCAACCAGCGGCGGCAGTAGTAGTAAGCAGCAGCAGATTCAGCAGAGCAGCAGCGGTGCGTGAGCAGCAAGCACGCAGCAGCAGAGAAGGCACGGGGCTAGGCGAAGGCACGCAACGGCAGCGGCCGCAAGCAGCGTGCGGGCCGGTGGGCGCGTGGCCGCGGTGCTATGCGACCATGGCGGGCGGGCGCGAGGCAGGGGAGTGGTTGGATGGCAGCAGGCGGGGCGGGCGTTCATGGGTGCCGCAGGGACGCGGACGGATGCGGCAAGGGCTCGGGGGAGCGTGGCCAGGAGCGCGGAGTGCGAAGCTCCAGACGTGATGGCCTAGCACGGGTGGGGACTCCTACGGCGAGGGATTCGAAGGGGAAAGGCGGGGAATCGGCAGAGGGGCTCACCTCGGAGGCACACGGAGGCCCGGCGAGTGACTAGGAGCAGCAGGGGATGCTCAAATCAAGGAAGATTGCCGGCGACTAGAGGTTGAAGACGATCCCGATTCGGTCGAAGCAGAGGCGCCTAACTCCAACAGGTGGCACCAGAAGACGAGGAGGGCGATGGCGAAGCTCGTGAACACGTCGGCGAGGCGAAGGGGGCTCGGTGGGCGTGCTCGACAAGGCCCAGGGAGGGCGTTGGCCATGGCCACGGTGGAGCGACGGCGGTGGCAGCGCTCGATGGATCTGGAGGAGGGGGAAGGGAGAGGAGTGGGGGGCGAGTGGAGCAGAGCAGGCAAGTGGGAGGCGAGGGGGCCGAGGCGTCGGAGAGCTGGCGGCCTTATCCTCCTCCCAGCGTCGCCGGCGAGGCGGTCGGGTGGGAGCGCGTCCAGGCGCCCGGTCGGAGGAGCAGTGAAAGGAGGGGATCGACCGCGGGTGTGGGAGGGTGGGCTGGGCCGGCTCTAGTGGCTTGGGTCCATTGAACAGGGGGCTTGTTTACCTTTTAAAAAAATCCTTTTACCTTTTGTTTACTTTTCTTTTACTGTCTATTAGTTTCCTATTTTGTTTACTAATTATTTTATTTTTATAAAATATAAAAATAGTACCTAAACTAGCATTACCAAATATACCACTGCCAATATTATTTTGGCATTTAATTAAAATAGTTTGTAACCTTATAACTTGAAAAGGTATTTAATTAATTGTTCAAGTTGCCGTTTTAGTTAACTTAGAGCATTTAAATATTTTATAAAAATGTGGTTTCTCCACCATTACTACTTACGATTTATTTGACACAACCTGAACATTTTAGTTTTAGTTTCTGAAAACTTTTGTTGTTTGCCTTTAATTCAATTTTGAAGTTGGATCGGTTTCGAACTAACGCGAGGTTAGCAACAGTAATCGTGTGACGTGGCACCATTAACGTGCGATTACTGTAGCCTAATTATCCGGGCGTCACATAGCTGCCAAGAAAGATTATGTCCTACAAGCACCGCTAGGTGACGCACCTGTTCTCCCTGCAGAACAAGACATTATGAACGCTTGGCAGGCACGTACCGATGACTACTCCCTCGTTCAGTGTGGCATGCTTTACAGCTTAGAGCTGGGACTCCAAAAACGTTTTGAGAGACACGGAGCATATGAGATGTTGGAAGAGCTGAAAATGGTTTTCCAAGCTCATGCCCGGGTCGAGAGATATCAAGTCTCCGACAAGTTCTTCAGCTGTAAGATGGAGGAAAACAGTTCTGTCAGTGAGCACATACTCACTATGTCTGGGTTGCATAGCCGCTTGACTCAGCTGGGAGTTAATCTCCCGGATGACGCGGTCATTGACAGAATCCTTCAGTCGCTTCCACCGAGCTACAAGAGCTTTGTGATGAACTTCAACATGTAGGGGATGGAAAAGACCATTCCTGAAGTGTTTGCAATGCTGAAATCAGCAGAGGTAGAAGTCAAAAAGGAACATCGAGTGTTGATGGTGAATAAAACCACTAAGTTCAAAAAGGGCAAGGGAGCTGCCGCGCCTGGCAAGCAAGCTGCCGGGAAGAAGCCAAAGGATGGACCCAAGCCCGAGACTGAGTGTTTTTATTGCAAGGAAAGTGGTCACTGGAAGCGGAACTGCCCCAAATACTTAGCGGACAAGAAGGTCGGCATCACAAAAGGTATATGTGATATACATGTAATTGATGTGTACCTTACCAATACTCGTAGTAGCTCTTGGGTATTTGATACCGGTGCAGTTGCTCACATTTGTAACTCAAAGCAGGAGCTGCGGAATAAGCGGAGACTGGCGAAGGACGAGGTGACGATGCGCATCGGGAATGGTTCCAAGGTCGATGTGATCGCCGTCGGCACGCTACCTCTACATTTACCTACGGGATTAGTTTTAAACCTCAATAATTGTTATTTAGTGCCAGCTTTGAGCGTGAACATTGTATCGGGATCTCGTTTAATACGAGATGGCTACTCATTTAAATCCGAGAATAATGGTTGTTCTATTTATATGAGAGATATGTTTTATGGTCATGCTCCGATGGTGAATGGTTTATTCTTAATGAATCTCGAGCATAATGCTACACATATTCATAGTGTGAGTACCAAAAGATGTAAGGTTGATAATGATAGTCCCACATACTTGTGGCACTGCCGCCTTGGTCACATAGGTGTCAAACGCATGAAGAAGCTCCATGCAGATGGACTTTTAGAGTCTCTTGATTACGAATCATTTGACACGTGCGAACCATGCCTCATGGGTAAAATGACCAAGACTCCGTTCTCAGGAACAATGGAGCGAGCAACCAACTTATTGGAAATCATACATACTGATGTGTGCGGTCCAATGAGTGTTGATGCTCGCGGTGGCTATCGTTATGTTCTCACCCTCACTGATGACTTGAGTAGATATGGGTATATCTATTTGATGAAACACAAGTCTGAGACCTTTGAAAAGTTCAAGGAATTTCAGAGTGAGGTTGAAAATCAACGTGACAGGAAAATCAAGTTCCTACGATCAGATCGTGGAGGAGAATACCTGAGTCACGAATTTGGCACACACTTAAGAAAATGTGGAATAGTTTCACAACTCACGCCGCCTGGAACACCTCAGCGTAATGGTGTGTCCGAACGTCGTAATCGTACTCTATTAGATATGGTGCGATCTATGATGTCTCTTACCGATTTACCACTATCTTTTTGGGGCTATGCTTTAGAGACTGCCGCATTCACTTTAAATAGGGCTCCGTCGAAATCCGTTGAGACGACACCGTATGAATTATGGTTTGGGAAGAAACCTAAGCTGTCGTTTCTAAAAGTTTGGGGATGCGATGCTTATGTCAAGAAACTTCAACCTGAAAAGCTCGAACCCAAGTCGGAAAAATGCGTCTTCATAGGATACCCTAAAGAAACTATTGGGTATACCTTCTACCTCAGATCCGAAGGCAAGATCTTTGTTGCCAAGAATGGATCCTTTCTAGAGAAAGAGTTTCTCTCGAAAGAAGTAAGTGGGAGGAAAGTAGAACTTGATGAAGTATTACCTCTTGAACCGGAAAAAGGCGCAACTTAAGAAAATGTTCCTGAGGTGCCTGCACCGACTAGAGAGGAAGTTAATGATGATGATCAAGATACTTCTGATCAAGCTCCTACTGAAATTCGTAGGTCCACAAGGACACGTTCCGCACCAGAGTGGTACGGCAACCCTGTCTTGGAAATCATGTTGTTAGACAACGGTGAACCTTCGAACTATGAAGAAGCGATGGCGGGGCCGGATTCCGACAAATGGCTGGAAGCCATGAAATCCGAGATAGGATCCATGTATGAAAACGAAGTATCGACTTTGACTGACTTGCCCGTTGAGCGGAGAGCCATAGAAAATAAATGGATCTTTAAGAAGAAGACAGACGCGGATGGTAATGTGACCATCTATAAAGCTCGGCTTGTCGCTAAGGGTTATCGACAAGTTCAAGGGGTTGACTACGATGAGACTTTCTCACTGGTAGCGAAGCTAAAGTCCGTCCGAATCATGTTAGCAATTGCCGCATTCTACGATTATGAGATATGGCAAATGGACGTCAAAACGGCATTCCTTAATGGTTTCCTTAAGGAAGAATTGTATATGATGCAGCCGGAAGGTTTTGTCGATCCTAAGAATGCTGACAAGGTGTGCAAGCTCCAACGCTCGATTTATGGGCTGGTGCAAGCATCTCGGAGTTGGAACATTCGCTTTGATGAGATGATCAAAGCGTTTGGGTTTACACAGACTTATGGAGAAGCCTGCGTTTACAAGAAAGTGAGTGGGAGCTCTGTAGCATTTCTCATATTATATGTAGATGACATACTTTTGATGGGAAATGATATAGAACTCTTGGACAGCACTAAGGCCTACTTGAATAAAAGTTTTTCAATGAAGGACCCTGGAGAAGCTGCTTATATATTAGGCATCAAGATCTATAGAGATAGATCGAGACGCCTCATAGGTCTTTCACAAAGCACATACCTTGATAAGATATTGAAGAAGTTCAATATGGATCAGTCTAAGAAGGGGTTCTTACCCATGTTACAAGGTGTGAAATTGAGCTCAGCTCAATGTCCGACCATGGCAGAAGATATAGAAGAGATGAGTGTCATCCCCTATGCCTCAGCCATAGGTTCTATTATGTATGCCATGCTGTGTACCAGACCTGATGTAAACCTTGCTGTAAGTTTGGTAGGAAGGTACCAAAGTAATCCCGGCAAGGAACACTGGACAGCGGTCAAGAATATCCTGAAGTACCTGAAAAGGACTAAGGAAATGTTTCTCGTTTATGGAGGTGACGAAGAGCTTGTCATAAAAGGTTACGTCGACGCTAGCTTCGACACAGATCTGGATGACTCTAAGTCACAAACCGGATACGTGTATATTTTGAATGGTGGGGCAGTAAGCTGGTGCAGTTGCAAGCAGAGCGTTGTGGCGGGATCTACATGTGAAGCGGAGTACATGGCAGCCTCGGAGGCAGCGCATGAAGCAATCTGGGTGAAGGAGTTCATCACCGACCTAGGAGTCATACCCAATGCGTCGGGGCCAATCAAGCTCTTCTGTGACAACACTGGAGCTATTGCACTTGCCAAGGAGCCCAGGTTTCACAAGAAGACAAGGCACATCAAGCGTCGCTTCAACTCCATTCGTGAAAATGTTCAAGATGGAGACATAGATATTTGTAAAGTACATACGGACCTGAATGTAGCAGATCCGTTGACTAAACCTCTCCCTAGAGCAAAACATGATCAACACCAGAATTCCATGGGTGTTCGATTCATCACAATGTAACTAGATTATTGACTCTGGTGCAAGTGGGAGACTGTTGGAAATATGCCCTGGAGGCAATAATAAAAGGATTATTATTATATTTCCTTGTTCATGATAATTGTCTTTTATTCATGCTATAATTGTGTTATCCGGAAATCGTAATACATGTGTGAATAATAGACACCAACATGTCCCTAGTAAGCCTCTAGTTGACTAGCTCGTTGATCAACAGATAGTCATGGTTTCCTGACTATGGACATTGGACGTCATTGATAACGAGATCACATCATTAGGAGAATGATGTGATGGACAAGACCCAATCCTAAACATAGCACAAGATCGTATAGTTCGTTTGCTAGAGTTTTCCAATGTCAAGTATCCTTTCCTTAGACCATGAGATCGTGTAACTCCCGGATACCGTAGGAGTGCTTTGGGTGTACCAAACGTCACAACGTAACTGGGTGACCATAAAGGTATACTACGGGTATCTCCGCAAGTGTCTGTTGGGTTGACACGGATCAAGACTGGGATTTGTCACTCCGTATGACGGAGAGGTATCACTGGGCCCACTCGGTAATGCATCATCATTATGAGCTCAAAGTGACCAAGTGTCTGGTCACGGGATCATGCATTACGGTACGAGTAAAGTGACTTGCCGGTAACGAGATTGAACGAGGTATTGGGATACCGATGATCGAATCTCGGGCAAGTAACATACCGATTGACGAAGGGAATTGTATATAGGGTTGCTTGAATCCTCGACATCGTGGTTCATCCGATGAGATCATCGAGGAGCATGTGGGAGCCAACATGGGTATCCAGATCCCGCTGTTGGTTATTGACCGGAGAGCGATCTCGGTCATGTCTACATGTCTCCCGAACCCGTAGGGTCTACACACTTAAGGTTCGGTGACGCTAGGGTTGTAGGGATATGTATATGCAGTAACCCGAATGTTGTTCGGAGTCCCGGATGAGATCCCGGATGTCATGAGGAGTTCCAGAATGGTCCGGAGGTAAAGAATTATATATAGGAAGTGCTATTTCGGCTATCGGGACAAATTTCGGGGTCACCGGTATTGTACCGGGACCACCGGAAGGGTCCCGGGGGTCCACCGGGTGGGGCCACCTATCCCGGAGGGCCCCATGGGCTGAAGTGGGAAGGGATCCAGCCCAAAGTGGGATGGGGCGCCACTTCCCCTAGGGCCCATGCGCCTAGGGTGGGGGAAACCCTAAAGGGGGGCGCCCCCTTGCTTAGGGGGCAAGCCCCCACCCCTTGGCCGGCGCCCCCCTAGGAGATTGCATCTCCTAGGGCCGGCGCCCCCCCTAGGCTCCCTATATATAGTGGGGGGGAGGGAGGGCCTCTAACCCTACGCCATTGGTGCCTCCCTCTCCCTCTCCAACACCTCCTCCTTTTCCATAGAGCTTGGCGAAGCCCTGCCGGAGTACTGCAGCTCCATCACCACCACACCGTCGTGCTGCTGCTGGAGCCATCTTCCTCAACCTCTCCTTCCCCCTTGCTGGATCAAGAAGGAGGAGACGTTACGCTGACCGTACGTGTGTTGAACGCGGAGGTGCCGTCCGTTCGGCGCTAGGATCTCCGGTGATTTGGATCACGTCGAGTACGACTCCCTCATTCCCGTTCTTTGAATGCTTCCGCTCGCGATCTACAAGGTACGTAGATGCATCCAACCACTCGTTGCTAGATGAACTCATACATGGATCTTGGTGAAACCGTAGGAAAATTTTTGTTTTCTGCAACGTTCCCCAACAGGAGTTTCTTCATGCGCTTTACACCAACATGACCTAAACTGCAGTGCCACAAATAAGGTGCACTATCATTATTAGCTTTGCATCTTTTGGCTTCCATATTATGAATATGTGTATCACTATGATCGAGATTCAATAAACCATTTATATTGGGTGTATGACCATAGAAGGTATTTTTGAAGGAAATATGCCCTGGAGGCAATAATAAAGTTGTTATTTATATTTCCTTATATCAGGATAAATGTTTATTATTCATGCTAGAATTGTATTAAACGGAAACTTGGTACATGTGTGAATACATAGACAAACAGAGTGTCCCTAGTGTGCCTCTACTTGACTAGCTCATTAATCAAAGATGGTTAAGTTTGCTAGCCATAGACATGTGTTGTCATTTGATGAATGGGATCACATCATTAGAGAATGATGTGATGGACAAGACCCATCCGTTAGCTTAGCACTATGATCACTTAGTTTATTGCTATTGCTTTCTTCATGACTTATACATGTTCCTATGACTATAAGATTATGCAACTCCCGAATACCGGAGGAACACTTAGTGTGCTATCAAACGTCACAACGTAACTGGGTGATTATAAAGATGCTCTACAGGTGTCTCCGATGGTGTTTGTTGAGTTGGCATAGATAGGATTTGTCACTCCGAATGTCGGAGAGGTATCTCTGGGCCCTCTCGGTAATGCTCATCACTATAAGCCTTGCAAGCAATGTGACTAATGAGTTAGTTACGGGATGATGCATTACAGAACGAGTAAAGAGACTTGCCGGTAACGAGATTGAACTAGGTATGATGATACTGGCAATCGAATCTCGGGCAAGTAACATACCGATGACAAAGGGAACAATATATGTTGTTATGCGGTTTGACCGATAAAGATCTTCGTATAATATGTAGGAGCCAATATGAGCATCCAGGTTCCGCTATTGGTTATTGACCGGAGATGTGTCTCGGTCATGTCTACATAGTTCTCAAACCCATAGGGTCCGCACGCTTAACGTTCGATGACGATTTGTATTATGAGTTATGTGATTCGATGACTGAAGGTTGTTCGGAGTCCCGGATGAGATCACAGACATGACGAGGAGTACCGAAATGGTCGAGACATAAATGTTCATATATTTGAAGGTTACATTCGGACACCGGAATGGTTCGGGTCGTTTCGGAGTACCGGGGGTTACCGGATCCCCCCCGGGAAGTTATTGGGCCTCATGCGCCTAGTGGTGGAAGAGAGGAGGCCGGCCAGGGAGTGGCGCGCGTCCCCCTAGCCCAAACCTAATTGGACTAGGTTTTGGGGGGGGGGGGCGGCCCCCTTTCCTTCTCTCCTCCTCTTCCCCCTTCCCTCCTCCTACTAGGAATAGGAAAGAGGAGGGGAATCCTACTTGGACTGGGGAGTCCTAGTAGTATTCCCCACAACTGGCGCGCCCCCTAGGGCTGACCACCTCTTCCCTCCCCTTCTTTATATATGTGGTCACGGGGCATTGAGGGAGTCCTGGATTAAGGGGTCCTCGGGTGCCCAGGCTATGTGACGCAGGGCTGGACTGATGGGCTGTGAAGATACAAGACAGAAGAATTCCTCCCGTGTCCGGATGGGACTCTCCTTTGCGTGGAAGGCAAGCTTGGCATTCAGATATGAAGATTCCTTCCTCTGTAAACCGCCTTTGTACAACCATAGGCCCCTCCGATGTCTATATAAACCGGAGGGTTTAGTCCGTAGAGGCAATCACAATCATACATGCTAGACATCTAGGGTTTAGCCGTTACAATCTCGTGGTAGATCAACTCTTGTAATCCTCATATTCATCAAGATCAATCAAGAAGGAAGTAGGGTATTACCTCCATCAAGAGGGCCCGAACCTGGGTAAACATCGTGCCCCCTGTCTCCTGTTACCATCGACCCTAGACGCACAGTTCGGGACCCCCTACTCGAGATCCGTCTGTTTTGACACCGACATTGGTACTTTCATTGAGAGTTCCGTTGTGTCGTCATCAGAAGGTTCGATGGCTCCATCAATCATCTACAACAATACTGCCCTAGAGGAGGTTTTTCTCCCTGTCCAGATCTTCATATTCGGCGGCTTCACACTGCGGGCGAACTCGCTTGGCCATGTAGAGAAGATTGATAGCTACGCCCCAGGTCACCAGATTAGTTTTGGAAATCTGGACTATGTTGCTGATATCCAAGGAGACTTGATCTTCCAAGGGTTCATGACCCCAACCTCCACTCTGGCCTTAGATCCGGAGCGCATCGTCAGGTCCGAAGACGGGATTCTTGAGCCCACCGGACTATCTGCGGCCACTAAGCCCAATACGGGAGAGCCGGAGGAAGTAGTGTTGCTGGCAACTATCATTAAGAAGGACTCCTCTCCGGACACTGGTTCCAAACCCTCGGAGTCAGCATCGTGTGAGCTCGGCCAAGGAGTCTCCTTCCCGCCGTACTCCACGGACTCTTTTCTCCCTGGCCAAACCTCGCCTTTAAGCGAGGCTCTGGACTTGATGTGATCCCTCGTCATTATAGAGGAGCATCGTCCGAACTACGCCCAGCCCGGACCAGGGGCTGAGAGCAAGGAATTTTACGTCCCACCCACCACCCACTTCATAGCCATTGTTGAGGATTTAACTGACATGCTCGATTACGGCTCCGAAGATATCGACGGTATGGACGACGATGCCAGAGAAGAGCAGGCCAAAAGCCCGCTGTTTACCAGACGCTGGACGGCCACCTCTTCGTATGACGTGTACATGGTGGATATACCCAAAGAGGGTAACAGCGATAACGATAAAGATCCGGTCGAGGATAAACCTCCTGAGATACAGCCAAAGCACCGATGTCAGCGGCGCCGCTCTAAATCACGTCGTGAAAAAGACAGCGATACCGGCACGAGAGACAACAATACTCCGGACGACGCCAAAGACCAAGAAGACCCCGTCGAGCCAACCTCCGCACAGGACGATCAGGAAGATGGGAAAGTTAGCCCTGATGAACAAGCCGTAAACAAAGACTCGGGGGACAGTAATTACCTTCCACTCTCCGAGGAGGAGTTGAGCCTTGGCGACGAAGACTTTATCGTGCCTGAAGAACCCTCGAGCAGGAGCGCTTTAAGCGCCGACTAATTGCCACTGCAAGGAGCCTGAAAAAAGAAGCGGCAGCAGCTTCAAGCTGATCAAGACCTACTTAACGATAGGTGGAGTAATGTCATGGCAGCCGAGGAATACGGCCTCGAGTGCCCAACCAAAAGTTACCCAAAGCATAAACTCCTACCTCAATTCAACGACGAGGCACTTGGGCCCGTACCATCAGCATGTAATGCGGCTGACCGACCACCTCATGGCCGGAACAAAACAGAAACTCAAGCCGAACACCAGCCTATACTACCTCACCGTAAAGGTAGGGACACAGCAGCTCGGGGATATACATATGACCTGCAGCAAGACCTGGAAAAGAGAGCAGGTCATAACAGATCGATCTACGGATCACGGGGGTGTGCTCCGACGTGCGACGATGGCTATCTAGCCGGACGTGACAAGCATAACCACGTCCGGTCCGAAAACCGCAGACGGACTCCATCTGAGCTACGTCGCGACTTGGCCTGATATAGAGGCGCCGCACACCCCCTCTGCTTCACTGATGAAGTAATGCAGCACGAATTCCCAGAAGGGTTTAAACCCGTGAATATCGAATCATACGATGGAACAACAGATCCTGTGGTATGGAATGAGGACTCTATTCTCCATATTCATATGGCCTGCGGCGATGATCTTCATGCTATCAAATACCTCACGCTAAAACTCAAGGGATCAGCTCGGCACTGGTTAAACAGCCTGCCAGAAAACTCAATTGGCAGCTGGTGATAACCCACAAGTATAGGGGATCGCAACAGCTTTCGAGGGTAGAGTATTCAACCCAAATTTATTGATTCGACACAAGGGGAGCCAAAGAATATTCTCAAGTATTAGCAGCTGAGTTGTCAATTCAACCACACCTGGAAACTTAGTATCTGCAGCAAAGTGTTCAGTAGCAAAGTAATATGATAGTGGTGGTAACGGTAACAAAAGAGTAATGAAAGCAAAGTAATATTTTTGGTATTTTGTAGTGATTGTAACAATAGCAACGGGAAAGTAAATAAGCGTAAACCAGTATATGGAAAGCTCGTAGGCATCGGATCAGTGATGGATAATTATGCCGGATGCGGTTCATCATGTAACAGTCATAACATAGGGTGAGACAGAAGTAGCTCCAATTCATCAATGTAATGTAGGCATGTATTCCGAATATAGTCATACGTGCTTATGGAAAAGAACTTGCATGACATCTTTTGTCCTACCCTCCCGTGGCAGCGGGGTCCTAATGGAAACTAAGGGATATTAAGGCCTCCTTTTAATAGAGAACCGTAACAAAGCATTAGCACATAGTGAATACATGAACTCCTCAAACTATGGTCATCACCGGGAGTGGTCCCGATTATTGTCACTTCGGGATTGCCGGATCATTACACATAATAGGTGACTATAGACTTGCAAGATAGGATCAAGAAGTCACATATATTCATGAAAACATAATAGGTTCAGATCTGAAATCATGGCACTCGGGCCCTAGTGACAAGCATTAAGCATAGCAAAGTCATAGCAACATCAATCTCAGAACATAGTGGATACTAGGGATCAAACCCTAACAAAACTAACTCGATTACATGATAAATCTCATCCAACCCATCACCGTCCAGCAAGCCTACGATGGAATTACTCACGCACAGCGGTGAGCATCATGAAATTGGTGATGGAGGATGGTTGATGATGACGACGGCGACGAATCCCCCTCTCCGGAGCCCTGAACGGACTCCAGATCAACCCTCCCGAGAGGTTTTAGGGCTTGGCGGCGGCTCCGTATCGTAAAACGCGGTGATTTCTTCTCCTCTATTTTTTTCTCCCCGAAAGCAAATATATAGAGTTGGAGTCGGAAGGTCTCCAGGGGGCCCACGAGGTAGGGGGCGCGCCCTAGGGGGGGCACACCCTCGTGGACAGGGTGTGGGCCCCCTGGTCTTCATCTTCGGCGAGGATTTTTTTATTATTTATTGTAAGATATTCCGTGGAGTTTCAGGTCATTCCGAGAACTTTTGTTTTTTGCACATAAAACAACATCATGGCAATTCTGCTGAAAACAGCATCAGTCCGGGTTAGTTCCATTCAAATCATACAAGTTAGAGTCCAAAACAAGGGCAAAAGTGTTTGGAAAAGTAGATACGACGGAGACGTATCAGCTGGCAGGACTTAGAAGACGCCTTCCGCGACAACTTCCAAGGTACATACGTCCGACCTCTGAATTGTTACTTTAGCATAGGAGATCATATGACAATATATATGTTGTTGTTCTAAGAATGATCATGATGCCCTCATGTCCGTATTTTATTTTATCGACACCTCTATCTCTAAACATGTGGACATATTTTTCGATTTCGGCTTTCGCTTGAGGACAAGTGAGGTCTAAGCTTGGGGGAGTTGATACGTCCATTTTGCATCATGCTTTTATATCGATATTTATTGCATTCTGGGCTGTTATTACACATTATGTCACAATACTTATGCCTTTTCTCTCTTATTTTACAAGGTTTACATGAAGAGAGGGAATGTCGGCAGCTGGAATTCTGGGTTGGAAAAGGAGCAAATATTAGAGACCTATTCCGCACATCTCCAAAAGTCCTGAAACTCCACGGGAATTATTTTCAGAATATATAAAAAATATTGGGCGAAAGAAGTACCAGAGGGGGGCCACCCACCATCCACGAGGGTGGGGGCGCGCCCCCCTGCCTCGTGGGCCCCCTGGTGGCCATCTGATTCCCATCTTGGGCTATATGGAGTCTTTCGTCGAGAAAAAAATCATAAGCAAGCTTTCAGGACAAAACTCCGCAGCCACGAGGCGAAACCTTGGTGGAACCAATCTAGAGCTCCGGCGGAGCTGTTTGATAACCCACAAGTATAGGGGATCGCAATAGCTTTCGAGGGTAGAGTATTCAACCCAAATTTATTGATTCGACACAAGGGGAGCCAAAGAATATTCTCAAGTATTAGCAGCTGAGTTGTCAATTCAACCACACCTGGAAACTTAGTATCTGCAGCAAAGTGTTCAGTAGCAAAGTAATATGATAGTGGTGGTAACGGTAACAAAAGAGTAATGAAAGCAAAGTAATATTTTTGGTATTTTGTAGTGATTGTAACAATAGCAACGGGAAAGTAAATAAGCGTAAACCAGTATATGGAAAGCTCGTAGGCATCGGATCAGTGATGGATAATTATGCCGGATGCGGTTCATCATGTAACAGTCATAACATAGGGTGAGACAGAAGTAGCTCCAATTCATCAATGTAATGTAGGCATGTATTCCGAATATAGTCATACGTGCTTATGGAAAAGAACTTGCATGACATCTTTTGTCCTACCCTCCCGTGGCAGCGGGGTCCTAATGGAAACTAAGGGATATTAAGGCCTCCTTTTAATAGAGAACCGTAACAAAGCATTAGCACATAGTGAATACATGAACTCCTCAAACTATGGTCATCACCGGGAGTGGTCCCGATTATTGTCACTTCGGGATTGCCGGATCATTACACATAATAGGTGACTATAGACTTGCAAGATAGGATCAAGAAGTCACATATATTCATGAAAACATAATAGGTTCAGATCTGAAATCATGGCACTCGGGCCCTAGTGACAAGCATTAAGCATAGCAAAGTCATAGCAACATCAATCTCAGAACATAGTGGATACTAGGGATCAAACCCTAACAAAACTAACTCGATTACATGATAAATCTCATCCAACCCATCACCGTCCAGCAAGCCTACGATGGAATTACTCACGCACAGCGGTGAGCATCATGAAATTGGTGATGGAGGATGGTTGATGATGACGACGACGACGAATCCCCCTCTCCGGAGCCCTGAACGGACTCCAGATCAACCCTCCCGAGAGGTTTTAGGGCTTGGCGGCGGCTCCGTATCGTAAAACGCGGTGATTTCTTCTCCTCTATTTTTTTCTTCCCGAAAGCAAATATATAGAGTTGGAGTTGGAGTCAGAAGGTCTCCAGGGGGCCCACAAGGTAGGGGTGCGCCCTAGGGGGGCGCCCCCCACCCTCGTGGACAGGGTGTGGGCCCATCTTTGGCGAGGATTTTTTATTATTTATTGTAAGATATTCTGTCGAGTTTTAGGTCATTCCGAGAACTTTTGTTTTCTGCACATAAAACAACATCATGGCAATTCTGCTGAAAACTGCGTCAGTCCGGGTTAGTTCCATTCAAATCATACAAGTTAGAGTCCAAAACAAGGGCAAAAGTGTTTGGAAAAGTATATACGACGGAGATGTATCAACTCCCCCAAGCTTAAACCCTTGCTTGTCCTCAAGCAATTTAGTTGACAAACTGAAAGAAATGAAGAAAAACTTTTACAAACTCTGTTTGCTCTTGTTGTTATAAATATGTCAAGCTAGCATTCAAGTTTTCAGCAAATATTATAACTAACCACATTTGCAATAATTCTCAGGTCTCATGATTACCCATATCAATGGCATAATCAACTAGCAAGCCATAATAATAAATCTCGGATGACAACACTTTCTCAAAACAATCATAATATGATATAACAAGATGGTATCTCGCTAGCCCTTTCTGAGACCGCAAAACATAAATGCAGAGCACCTTTACAGATCAAGGACTGACTAGACATTGTAATCCATGGTGAAAGAGATCCAATCATAGTCACACCCACTATAAATTAACAGTGATGAATGCAAATGACAGCTGCGCTCTCCAGCTAGTGCTTTTAATAAGAGGGTGATGACTCAACATAAAAGTAAATAGATAGGCCCTTCGCAGAGGGAAGCAGGGATTTGTAGAGGTGCCAGAGCTCGGTTTTGAAATAGAGATAATTAATATTTTGAGCGGTATACTTTCATTGTCAACATAGAAACTAAGAGATGGCGATATCTTCCATGCTACACACATTATAGGCAATTCCCAAACAGAATGGTAAAGTTTATACTCCCCCTCCACCAACAAGCATCAATCCATGGCTTGCTGGAAAGAACGAGTGCCTCCAACATACATTAGGTCTCAGTGGGAGTTTTGTTTGCAATTAATTTTGATTTAGTTTGCATAAAGCATGGGATTGGGCATCCCGGTGACCAGCCATTTTCTCGTGAGTGAGGAGCGGAGTCCACTCCTCTTGAGAATAACCCGCCTAACATGGAAGATAAGGCCAGCCTTGGTTGATACATGAGCTATTCGAGCATACAAAACAGAATGTTTATTTGAAGGTTTAGAGTTTGGCACATACAAATTTACTTGGAACGGCAGGTAGATACCGCATATAGGAAGGTATAGTGGACTCATCTAGAATAACTTTAGGGTTTAAGGGATTGGATGCACAAGCAGTATTCCCGCTTAGTACAGGTGAAGGCTAGCAAAATACTGGGAAGCGACCAACTAGAGAGCGACAACAGCCATGTACATGCATTAAAATTAATAAACATTGGATGCAAGCATGAGTAGGATATAATCCACCATGAACATAAATATCGTGAAGGCTATGTTGATTTGTTTCAACTACATGCGTGAACATGTGCCAAGTCAAGTCACTTAAATCATGCAAAGGAGGATACCACCCCATCATACCACATCATAACCATCTCAATAGCATGTTGGCACGCAAGGTAAACCTTTATAACTCATAGCTAATCAAGCATGGCACAAGCAACTATGATCTCTAATTGTCATTGCAAACATGTTTATTCATAACAAGCTGAATCAAGAACGATGAACTCATCATATTTACAAAAACAAAAGAGGTCGAGTTCATACCAGCTTTTCTCATCTCAGTCAGCCCATCATATATCATCATAATTGCCTTTCACTTGCACGAGCGAACGATGTGAATAATAATAAGAGTGCACGTGCGTTGGACTAAGCTGGAATCTGCGAGCATTCAATAAACAGGAGAAGACAAGCAATATGGGCTGTTGGTTAAATTGACAATACTGCATAAAAGAGCCACTTCAACAATTTAATCATGGTCTTCTCCTACTGACCCCCAAAGAAAAGAAAAGAAATAAAACTATTTACACGGGAAAGCTCCCAACAAGCAAAAGAAGAACGGGAAATATTTTTGGGTTTTCTTTTTAATTACTTCTACAGCAGAAAAGTAAACTACTACTAATTTTTTTGGTTTTTCTTAAGGTTTAACAAACACACAAGAAGAAAGCAGGAAAAAGAAAAATAAACTAGCATGGATATTACAGTGAAAGAGTATGAGCACCGACATCTAGCAATGAGTGTGTGTGAACATAAATGTAATTTTGGTGAGAAATACATACTCCCCCAAGCTTAGGCTTTTGGCCTAAGTTGGTTTATTGCCAGGGATAGCCTGGCGGATACCCGTAGGTGTAGCTAGGGTCGTACTGTGATGTGGATGAGGAAGGCTCCGATTGCCACTGGCTAACAATCATCTCCGGATCCCACTGGTAATTAGACTGTCGTGAAGGATCAAATTGTGGTTTCGGCTCTAGCTCCTCGGCTGGTGCAGGGTTCCGGTACGCGTGAATAGCCGCCAACGGAACAAGGTACGTGCCTACAGTCAAATCAAACAAAGAAGGAGCAGGCAAGGTAATAGTCTCAGGATGATGTTTATTAAATAACAATTGATATTTAAGCTCTCCTTCCCTATTCTTAACAATAAAATCATGTGCCACCATACTTTTATAATCTAAATAAACACGAGGCAGCACCTTTTCTTCCTTCTCATAATGCCTAATAGGTATGTTAAAATGTGCAGCTAGGCGTGTAGCATAGATGCCTCCAAAGATGGGGCCGTTGGTACGGTTCGGACTTAACCGTTTAGCAATAATGCCGCCCATACTAAAAGAGTTATCACCGTATAAGCCGTGGTGAAAAATGATAATATCAGGGATACTCAGGTTTCCACAGTTTCCACGACCAATTAAGCAACGACTAGCAAATAATGCAAAATAACGTAAAACAGGAAAGTGTATGCTAGTGATTCGTGCATCAGAAACCTTCCTTGTTTCCCCTATAGTGATAGTGTCAATAAATCCCTCCACATCATCACGATGTGGTTCTTCTATATTTCCCTCAAAAGGGACTAAACAAACCCGACATAAATCATAGAATGACATCTCCTTATGCTCATCATATAAATGAAATTCCACCGTAGGTGGCGAGTTCCTAGAATAGAAATGAAAGTTTTGCACAAAGGTATTTGTGAGTAAGAGATACTGATAGCATTGGTCGTGGAGGAAAGCAGTGAGGGCTGCATTTTGAGCTAGTTCATGAAAATCTTCATAAATACCGGCTGCTCTCAAGAAATCATCGGAGGGCCATTCACACGCCCGAACCTCCGCGGTGCGTGGCAAATTATACTTAGGCTTCGGTGCCTTTTCCGTCGAGCTTTGGCTCGATGAGCCCCTCAATAGTCTCGTCATCATTTTCTGGAAAATTCTGAAATTTTTAGTAACTTCAAAATAAAAGTAAACCAAACTCAATAATATTGATAGCAACTGCTCCTACAAGTGCCTAGAGCCTATATCATGCATCAAAACTACTTTTGACCATATAAATTTGACATGCAAGCTCAAGAACAGGGTCACCTAAGCAGCAAAAAATTTCAATGAATAAAGCACTAGAACAAAAACTAATTGGACCAATGGAGGAGTCACATACCAAGGAACAATCTCCCCAAGCAGTTTTGTGAGAGGTGCTTTGAGCAAGGAGATCAAAAATGGCAGCAAAGTGAGCTAGAACTCGTGCTTGAGCTGGATATTCGTGTTTGTGGGAGGAAGATGAAGTGTGTGGGTGCAGGAATAAGTGGAGGAGGGCCACCGTGGGCCCATGAGGCAGGGGGCGCGCCCTCCACCCTCGTGGCCAGGTGGTAGCTCCCCCCGCGGTAATTTTTGCACCATAAATCCTCAAATATTCCTGAAAAAATCATATTAAATTGTCATGTCATTCTGAGGACTTTTATTTTCGGGATATTTTTATATTGCACGGATAAATCAGGAAACAGACAGAAAAATACTATTTTTACTTTATTTCAACTAAATAACAGAAAGTATAGAGAGGGTACAGAAGGTTGTGCTTCTAGTTTCATCCATCTCATGCTCATCAAAAGGAATCCACTAACAAGGTTGATCAAGTCTTGTTAACAAACTCATTCCGATTAACATGAAACCGGAGAAATTTCGAATAACACTAGGTTACCTCAACGGGGATATGCACATCCCCAATAATAAGTATATCATATTTCTTCTTGACAGTAGGAAGAGGAAATTCAAAACCTCCAAATATAATCGATGGAATTTTTCCGATAGAATTGCTATGAACTTGAGGTTGTTTCCTCGGAAAGTGTACCGTATGCTCATTACCATTAACATGAAAAGTGACATTGCCTTTGTTGCAATCAATAACAGTCCCTGCAGTATTGAGAAAAGGTCTTCCAAGAATAATAGACATACTATCGTCCTCGGGAATATCAAGAATAACAAAGTCCGTTAAAATAGTAACATTTGCAACCACAACAGGCACATCCTCACAAATACCGACAGGTATAGCAGTTGATTTATCAGCCATTTGCAAAGATATTTTAGTAGGTGTCAACTTATTCAAGTCAAGTCTACGATATAAAGAGAGAAGCATAACACTAACACCGGCTCCAAGATCACATAAAGCAGTTTTAACATAGTTTCTTTTAATGGAGCATGGTATAGTAGGTACTCCTGGATCTCCTAGTTTCTTTGGTATTCCACCCTTAAAAGTATAATTAGCAAGCATGGTGGAAATTTCAGCTTCTGGTATCTTTCTTTTATTTGTAACAATATCTTTCATGTACTTAGCATAAGGATTCATTTTGAGCATATCAGTCAATCGCATACGCAAAAAGATAGGTCTAATCATTTCAGCAAAGCGCTCAAAATCCTCATCATCCTTTTTCTTGGATGGTTTGGGAGGAAAAGGCATGGGTTTCTGAACCCAAGGTTCTCTTTCTTTACCATGTTTCCTAGCAACAAAGTCTCTCTTATCATAACGTTGATTCTTTGATTGTGGGTTATCAAGATCAACATCAGGTTCAATTTCTACATCATTATCATTACTAGGTTGAGCATCCCCATGAGCATCATCATTAACATTTTCATTAGGTTCATGTTCATTGCCAGATTTTGTTTCAGCATCATACATAGAGATATCATTTGGATTATCAGGTGGTTCTGCAATAGGTTCACTAGAAGTTTGCACATTTCTATCATTTTTCTTTTTCTTCTTTTTAGAAGAACTAGGTGCATCAATATTATTTCTCTGAGAATCTTGCTCAATTATCTTAGGGTGGCCTTCAGGATACAAAGGTTCCTAAGTCATTCTACCAGTTCTAGTAGCCACTCTAACAGCATAATCATTTTTCTTATTATTCATCTCATCGAGCAATTCCTTTTGAGCTTTAAGTACTTGTTCCATTTGAGTGGTAACCATAGAAGCATGTTTGCTAACAAGTTTAAGTTCACCTTTAATATTAGCCATATAATCACCCAAGCATTTAATCAAATAAGCATTTTGTTTTAATTGTCTACCAAAATAAGCATTGAAGTCTTCTTGCTTAAACATAAAGTTATCAAACCCATCCAAGCACTGACTAGCCATTTTAGTAGGAGGGATTTCAGCTTTATCATATCTATAGAGAGAATTTACCTTTACTACCTGTGTCGGGTCATCGAGGTCTGGAGGTTCTTCAATAGGTAATGGATCAAGACCATATGTTTCTTCGACAGGTGGTAAATTAAGACCATGTATTTCTTCAATAGGAGGTAAATTCTTAACATCTTCAGCTTTAATACCTTTTTCTTTCATAGATTTCTTTGCCTCTTGCATATCTTCGGGACCGAGGAATAGAACACCTCTCTTCTTCGGAGTTTGTTTAGGAATAGGATCATTAATTGGAGCAGGAACTGGCTCAGGAGGTGCCCAATTATTTTAATTTGTCAACATATTATTCAATAAGATTTCAGCTTCGTCCGGTGTCCTTTCCCTGAAAAGAGAACCAGCACAACTATCCAGGTAATCTCTGGAAGCATCGATTAGTCCATTAGAAAAGATATCAAGTATTTCATTTTTCTTAAGAGGATGATCAGGCAAAGCATTAAGTAACTTGAGAAGCCTCCCCCAAGCTTGTGGGAGACTCTCTTCTTTAATTTGCACAAAGTTGTATATTTCCTTTAAAGCAGCTTGTTTCTTATGAGCAGGGAAATATTTAGCAGAGAAGTAATAAATCTTATCCTGGGGACTACGCACACAACCAGGATCAAGAGAGTTAAACCATATCTTAGCATCACCCTTTAATGAGAACGGAAATATTTTAAGTATATAAAAGTAGCGCAATCTCTCATCATTAGTGAACAGGGTGGCTATATCATTTAATTTAGTAAGATGTGCCACAACATTTTAAGATTCATAGCCATGAAAAGGATCAGATTCAACCAAAGTAATTATATCAGGATCAACAGAGAATTCATAATCCTTATCGGGAACACAGATATGTGAAGTAGCAAAAGTAGGGTCAGGCCTCATTTTATCTTTAAGAGATTCTTTGTTCCATTTAATTAATATCCTTTTAAGTTCATGATGATCTCTGCAAGCTAAAATAGCAGCAAAAGATTCCATATCAAAAACATAACCCTCAGGAATAATAGGCCTATCTTCATCATCACTTTCGTCATTATAATCAGATTCAATAATTTCTTTCTCTCTAGCCCTAGCAATTTGCTCATCAAGAAATTAACTAAGGGGCACAGTAGTATCAGTCATAGAAGTAGTTTCATCATAAGTATCATGCATAGCAGAAGTGGCATCATCAATAACATGAGACATATTAGAACGAATAGCAGAAGCAAGTTTAGGTGTCGCAAGCTTACTCATAACAGAAGGTGAATCAAGTGCAGAGCTAGATGGCAGTTCCTTACCTCCCCTCATAGTGGAGGGATAAATTGTTGTCTTAGCGTCTTTGAAGTTCTTCATAGTGTCCAGCAGATATAAATCCCAAGTGACTCAAAGAATAGAGCAATGCTCCCCGGCAACGGCGCCCGAAATTTTTCTTGATAACCCACAAGTATAGAGGATCGCAACAGCTATCGAGGGTAGAGTATTCAACCCAAATTTATTGATTCGACACAAGGGGAGCCAAAGAATATTCTCAAGTATTAGCAGCTGAGTTGTCAATTCAACCACACCTGGAAACTTAGTATCTGCATCAAAGTGTTTAGTAGCAAAGTAATATGATAGTGGTGGTAACGGTAACAAAAGAGTAATGAAAGCAAAGTAATATTTTTGGTATTTTGTAGTGATTGTAACAATAGCAACGGGAAAGTAAAAAAGCGTAAACCAGTATATGGAAAGCTCGTAGGCATCGGATTAGTGATGGATAATTATGCCGGATGCGGTTCATCATGTAACAGTCATAACATAGGGTGACACAAAACAAGCTCCAATTCATCAATGTAATGTACGCATGTATTCCGAATATAGTCATACGTGCTTATGGAAAAGAACTTGCATGACATCTTTTGTCCTACTCTCCCGTAGCAGCAGGGTCCTAATGGAAACTAAGGGATATTAAGGCCTCCTTTTAATAGAGAACCGGAACAAAGCATTAGCACATAGTGAATACATGAACTCCTCAAACTATGGTCATCACCGGGAGTGGTCCCAATTATTGTCACTTCGGGGTTGCCGGATCATAACACATATAGGTGACTATAGACTTGCAAGATAGGATCAAGAACTCACATATATTCATGAAAACATAATAGGTTCAGATCTGAAATCATGGCACTCGGCCCTGGTGACAAGCATTAAGCATAGCAAAGTCATAGCAACATCAATCTCAGAATATAGTGGATACTAGGGATCAAACCCTAACAAAACTAACTCGATTACATGATAAATCTCATCCAACCCATCACCGTCCAGCAAGCCTACGATGGAATTACTCACGCACGACAGTGAGCATCATGAAATTGGTGATGGAGGATGGTTGATGATGACGACGGTGATGAATCCCCCTCTCTGGAGCCCCGAACGGACTCCAGATCAGCCCTCCCGAGAGGTTTTAGGGCTTGGCGGCGGCTTCTTATCATAAAACGCGATGATTTCTTCTCTTCTATTTTTTCTCCCCGAAAGCAAATATATAGAGTTGGAGTTGGAGTCAGAAGGTCTCCAGGGGGCCCATGAGGTAGGGTGCGCGCCCTAGGGGGGCGCGCCCCCCACCCTCGTGGACAGGGTGTGGGCCCCCTAGTCTTCATCTTTGGTGAGGATTTTTTATTTTTTATTGTAAGATATTCCGTGGAGTTTCAGGTCATTTTGAGAACTTTTGTTTTCTGCACATAAAACAACATCATGGTAATTCTGCTGAAAACAGCGTCAGTCCGGGTTAGTTCCATTCAAATCATACAAGTTAGAGTCCAAAACAAGGGCAAAAGTGTTTGGAAAAGTAGATACGACGGAGACGTATCAGCTAGCAGGACTTGGAAGACGCCTTCCACGACAACTTCCAAGGTACATACGTCCGACCTCCGGATGCAGATGACTTAAGTCACATAGTTCAACAGCCCGGAGAGTCAGCCAGGAAATTCTAGACTAGGTTCCTAACTAAGAAGAACTAGATCGTTGACTGTCCAGATGCCGAAGCCCTAGCGGCCTTTAAGCATAGCATCCGCGACGAATGGCTCGCCCGACACCTCGGCCAAGAAAAGCCAAAGTCCATGGTAGCCCTCACGGCACTTATGACCCAATTTTGCGCGGGCGAAGACAGCTGGCTAGCCCGTAGCAATAATAATGCAAGCGAACCTGGCACCTCTAAAGCTAGAAATAGCAATGGCAAGCCCCGACGCAACAGACACAAGTGTGGAAACAATGGTGACAATACCAATGACACGGTGGTCAACGCCGGATTTAGTGGCTCCAAGTCCGGCCAGCGGAAGAAGCCATTTAAAAGAAACAATCCGGGCCCATCCAGCTTGGACCGCATACTCGACCGTCCATGTCAGATCCATGGCACCCCTAATAAACCAGCCAATCATACCAACAGAAGCTGTTGGGTCTTTAAACAGGTCGGTAAGTTAAATACCAAGAACAAGGAGAAGGGGTCGCAAAGTGAGGACGACGACGAGGAGCCCCAGCAGCCAAACACAGGGGGACAGAAGAAGTCCCCCCCCCAAGTTAAAACAGTGAGCATGATATATGTTACCCATATCCCTATGAGGGAGCGCAAACGCACGCTCAGGGACGTCTACGCGATAGAGCTAGTCGCCCCAAAATTCAACCCATGGTCGTCCTGCCCTATCACCTTTGATCGCAGGGACTACCCGACCAGTATCCATCATGGCGGTTCAGCCGCACTAGTCCTTGACCCAATCATTGATGGATTCCACCTAACACGACTCCTCATGGACGGTGGCAGTAGTCTCAACCTGCTCTATCAGGATATAGTCCGCAAGATGGGCATCGATCCATCAAGGATCAAGCCCACAGAAACTACCTTTAAAGGAGTAATACCAGGTGTAGAGGCCCGCTTCACAGGCTCAATCACATTGAAAGTCGTCTTCGGATCCCCGGACAAATTCCGAAGCAAAGACTTGATTTTCGATATCGTCCCCTTCCGAAGTGGCTATCACGCACTGCTCGGACGAACTGCATTCGCTCGATTCAATGCGGTGCCACACTATGCTTATCTCAAACTCAAGATGCCTGGACCACGTGGTGTCATAACAATCAATGGAAACACTGAACGCTCCCTCTGTACCGAGGAGCACACCGCGGTCCTGGCAGCGGAAGTACAGAGCGGCCTTATCAAGCATAACTTTAATTCAGCGGCCAAGCTCCCGGACACTGTCAAATGAGTCCGGACTACTCCGCAGCTTGACAGACCAGCTCATCAAGAGTTCGACTAGCAATTCGGCCTCCGTCTCAGTCCCGACCAAATGGCAGCGTACATACCGCGCATACATAACTACGCACTCAAAATACCATGGGCATAGACGGAGGCATAACTCGATTGTGGTCCATAATACGGCTCGACCTTCCCCGGACATACAAACTTTTCCTTTTCTTTTTTTTCCATTCCACAAGCCCCTCACGACGGCCTGATCATCGATCCTTTCGAAGGACGGATATACCAAGGCGGCAAGCAGCATAGACGTGTAGGGGAATCTCTAGGTGGTCTTCTTGACGATCACTCTACCTGTTTTCAGGACTCGCACAAAACCCCCCTTGGTCTCGGCATGTTAAATAGCCCTATTGCTTATCACACTAGTTGTACAAATACGCTTTGACATATTAATCAAATTATAATGGAAAAAGTTTGTGTCCCAACTTATGTGACACTGGCGTACTACTTCATTTTCGCTATTCTAATCGATTGCACCCGTACATTTTGGTACGCTTTAATTCGCCAGGGGCTTTCTTGCGCCCCATACTACGGCAATAAAGTCCGAACACTTTTACAGTATAGTTTGGCACCCCGAATTTAGCATTATATGCATCGGCTCTGAATCATGTCTTTGGTCAATAGTTGGGTTGCCCGGATCATGTGCTTGCTACCTTATATTCCGTCCTATCGGCTAGGGTAGTAAATGGAGACCTACTGCGATTGTGTTTCTGGTTTATCCAGTTAAACACCTCAGTAGAGAAAGCCGAAAACTGACTTTCATGATGCGGTGAGAGTTGGTCAGCTATTCAGAGGTCAAAATCTCTTGCGGTTTTTTCCCGCATTATGCGACGGATCGGCCTCCACCCGATCAGGTGTCTCCAGCACCCTAGTCCGGATTAACAAATACTAACTAGGTGCTGCGCCTACATTTCTATTATCAAACTCCCCATTGCTTGGCCGGGACGCCACCGGCCGCATTGCCAAGTGGTCCATTGAGCTCTTACCGTTTGAAATAACATATAAGCCACGCTGAACTATTAAATCTCAGGTGTTGGCTGACTTCGTCGCTGAATGGACAGAGGCCGAACTTCATAAAGAGTACGGAACATATTCCAACTGGGTGATGCACTTCGACGGTTCTAAAATGGTAGCCGGACTTGGGGCTGGTGTTGTCCTGACATACCCCACAGGAGACACAGTCTGTTATGTGCTCCATATACTGTATACAGACTCTAATAATGTAGCCGAATATGAGGCCCTATTGCATGGTCTTCGGATGGCCGTCTCTATGGGCATACAACGCCTCGAGGTGCGCGGGGATTCAAACCTGGCAATATCCCAAATAAACGGAGAATTTGGTGACAAAGATCCGAAGATGGGTGCTTACCACAACGTCATACTCAAAATATCAGCTCGGTTTAAGGGGCTCGATTTTCATCACGTGGCCCGAGAGAGTAATCAAGCAGCGGACATCCTTGCTCGCATGGGCGCTAAATGCAACCCCGTCCCACCCATCAACTTTGTGGTGAGGCTCTTCAAGCCATCCGTGGTATGGCAGGACAAGAGCAGCAACACCAGTCTGGAGCCGGTCATACCCCTAGATTCCAAACGCAATTCCGATATCATCGGGGGCTCGGACACTGAAATAACACCATCGGCCCATGTAATCATGGCAGTGATTGCCCCATGGACCAAACCCTTCCTGGCCTACATTAATAGGTAAGAGCTCCCTGAGGACCAGAATGAGGCTCGATGCACCGTTCAATGCTCGAAAGCCTACAAGATTCATGAAGGAGAGCTCTACAAGAAAAGTACTACCGAAGTCCTTCAAAGATGTATCTCCGAAGAAGAGGGGCGGCAGCTCTTGGCCGAAATCCATGCTGGTCTTGGTGGTCACCACGTCGCGGCTCGGGCCCTTGTAAGTAAGGCCTCCCGTACCAGCTTTTTCTAGCCTACGGCCTGAGCAGATGCACAAGACCTCGTCCAACGTTGTGTAGGATGCCAGCTTTTCGCCAATCAAAGCCATATGCCACCTACCACCCTACAAAAAATCCCCATTACTTGGCCTTTTGTGGTCTGGGGGCTTGACATGGTTGGACCCCTTAAAGGGGAAGCCATAAGAAAAAATACCTGCTGGTCATGGTAGATAAATTCACTAAGTGGATAGAGGTCAAGCTAGTTAAAACGGCCGAAGCTGGACCAGTGATAAATTTCATATCCGGTGTCGTACACCATTATGGTGTCCCACACAGCATCATCACCGATAATGGCTCTAACTTCACAGCCGACGAAGTAAAAACTTGGTGTGCTAATCTCGGCATCAAGCTCGATTACACCTCCATCTATCACCCTCAAACAAACGGTCAAGTCAAACAGGCTAATGGCTTGATAATGGGCGGCATTAAACCCAGACTAGTGCGATCCTTAAAGGAGTCAGACAAACACCGGGTTGAGAAGCTCGACTCCATACTCTAGGGGCTGCAGACCACGCCCAATCGCACGACCGGATACACACCATTCTTCATGGTGTACGGCACAGAGGCCGTCTTGCCCTGCAATATTATCCATGACTCACCTCGAGTACGCATGTACGAAGAGAGAGAGGCCGAGCTCGATCGGCAAGATGACTTAGATGGCGTGGAGGAGGAGCGCGATGTCGTGAAAGCTCGCTCAGCATTCTACCAGCAACAAGCTCGAAGATACCAAAGCATAGAAGTGCGGGACAAGACTTATAATGTCAGTGAACTCGTTCTACGCTTACCAGAGAAGAAAAATGACAAGCTCAAGCCCAAATGGGAGGGTCCCTTCATTATAGATGAAGTTCTCACTGGAGGAGCCTATCGCCTTCGTAATGCATCGGACAATAGCCTAGAGCCGAACCCATGGAACGTTGCCAGACTCCAAAGATTCTACCTCGAAGTCCAGACTAATTGTTCGTTACTTTCTTTCTCTTTTTTCTCTTTCTTCTTTTCGTTTTTATACGACTTCTAGCCCGTGTGCGGATAAACCGCACACTTAAGGGGTATACATCCTTAAATGTACATACCCCCCAATACCTGGGGACTTCTTGTCACAGAAGCTTATTATTATTCGAGCATCAGGCTCACCGTATATATGTGTCGTCTTGTCATATATGTCTTTTCTTCGCCATTATATGCACCTTTATGACTTAAATTTTTGCCAAGCTGGGTTGCGTGGCTCATGTGCTTATGCCCTACGTTCTCGCTTGTTCGGCTAGGGCATAAAGGGAGCACCTCTGCGATTGTTACAGCCGGGTTATCCGGATGTGTACCTCAGACGGGTGAAGCCGAAAGCTAGCGTTCTTAAGGGAATAATAGGTCGGCGGATAAAAGATGAACCGCCCTTGTTGCGATACAAGCCCCCAAAGTATAACGTGTACTATGATTTTTAGCATCATAGCTCAGGCATGCACAACAACGCATGCTGGCCCAGGGAAAGGAACCCTTAACAGAACTATTCTCTCTGGAAGATGTTTATTACGATCAAATGTAATATAACATAACTCCCCGAATACAACTTGTCTGTTCAAGCAACCATGAATGGACTGCCTGGTTTCCAAACATACTTTGGTATTTTCCACCGGTACAGTATTCGGAAACACTCCAACACTTTGGATTTCGGAGGTTAAAGCGGAAGGTCTGCCAAGACAATCGCTTTTATAATTCGGACAGAGATACGTTTGTCGATAAAAGTACATTACTACTTGGACTCGAAAACTTCCTCCTCCTCTAGACCATCTATTAAGTTGTCTAGCTTACAATCCTGTTGCGAAAACTTGGCGGCTATCTTTACTTGGTCATATACTAAGCTAACAGGAATTTCCTATCCATCTGGTCCCCGAGGCTCGACCCAGGCCATATGATTTGGATCAAGTCCGGTGTACCGTGTTTTCACCATGGCCCGGGCCTCTCGTGCGCCTTCTCGGCATGTTGATATCTTCCATAGTCCAAAGTGGCGACGAGCTCCCTTGAATAAACTCATGAGTTCCTCCATACTTCCTGGAGGAGAATCAGCTGGCCATAAAGCCTTAGCAATGTTCCTCATTGCCTTCTGGGCTCGCTCATGCACTTTGGAAAGCTCTTGTAGCAGATCGTCTTGAAATCTAGACACCTCTCCTTCGGGCCGCCCAGTCAGCACACCTACAGAAACAAACTTGTTAAACTTCCCATTAGGGGACTGTATGGAAATGAGGTTAAAAAGCATATTGAATATGCCGCCTTTCAGTTTTCTGTTCTCTTTCAAGGAATCCGCCAGTTGGGCTCGTATGTCTTTTAGGTCCTCGCCCTGCTTGATGTTGGAATCTTGTAGCTTGTTCTTCTCATCCCTGGTCTGTGTTAGTATACGGTGACCAGTGGCCTTTTGCCTTTCGGCATGTTATTTATCCGCCTGCGCGGCCTTCAGTCTCTGTTCCAGCTGATCCGGTGATCCTGCCATTGTAAATACATCAGTGTTTATTGCAAAAAATATTGCCGGCACATGATTATATTTTCCGGTCAGTAGAGGACATTACCAGTCGGTGCCTCCTTGGAATTCACCAGTTCGGCGGTGACAGCAGTTAGCTGGTCCCGACATTTTTCTAGCTCCTGAGATAGCATGTTGTTCTTCTCCATGAGTACCTGATTATGCAACGACCCTTAAATCAGTTGCGTCAACTGCTTCATGTCTCGGGGGCTACTGGCACATGATTATTAAAACTGTACAATAGGTCTTACCCGCATATCCTTTGAAAGCTGGTGAGTGGCTCCAGCAAGCCCATCTCGAGCAGCTCGGATATATGCATTCGCTGAGCTAAAGGCATTGAACACCTCTTCGGTGAAAGTTGGGTCTCGCATAGCTCAGATGGTTCATCGCACTCTCCACTTCGGAGTTGGTAACGGATACATCATGCGAATCCTCAGGGAGAGGACAATCCGGCATTGCACCTGTATCCACCCTAGTCCTTGGGACGGGGTCCGGGGTTGGATTGGGTGATGCATGACTAGCAAAGCCTCCGGACATAGTCCGGCATATGCTTTTCCTAAAAAATGCGGCACAGCGGGAAACGTCACAATTCGGTATATCTGCCAAGGGCATATTAAAAAACATACCTTTTTGATGGAGATAGGGGCTCGGCAGTGTCACCGTCTGCCTTCCTTTTTGAAGATCCGCCCTGCGTAGGCATCTCCTTCTTAAGGGACGTTTCTGATGTGGCGTGGCGAGACGAGCGCCGCCCCTTTGGAGCACGAGATAGTGCAGTGGGTGAGGCACGATGAGAAAACTCTTTTGGAGGAGACGTCTCCTGGGTACTTACGTGGGAGGAGGGGAGAAGGCCGGGATAATCGGCTCTGATGGCCACTTCTGTGCCGTCGTAGCTCTCCTGATAAAAGATACCCTCCTTGAGATCTATGAATATATCCGGATCCTCCTCAAATCCTGGATCCAGGTCTCGAGAATGGTCCTCTGGCTGCAGAGCAGGGCTATAGATCCCCGCGACAACCTTCCTCCATTCCTATTAAACATAGTCGGTTTAAGTTCAACAAAAGTGCGACTCAGGTAGAGGATTGGGTAAGGTTGCGAAGCAAAAGCTCACCCAGCTAGGAGGGTTGTACATGGAAAAGCCCTCTCGGCACTTAAGGCGAGTAAAATCTTCTTTCTTCCCTTTATAAAGACCAGCCAACATGGCAGCCAAGGCGACAAAGTTGTCCGGACCCTTGCGCCCGCAGCGTGATGCGTCGTCCTCCCCATTGTAGTGCCACATGGGGAGTCCTCTGGATTGGAGTGGCTGAATGCCTCGTGTTATTGAGATCACCATTACCTCAATTATGGATAGTCCGGATTGGGCAAGCATCTTTATCCTGCTCATTAACTTCTTAATCTCCTCACTGTCCTCCTCTTCGAGGCTCCAGGGACGCCAGCTGTGGCGTTTCTTTAACGGAGCATTGCAAAATTCAGGTAGGCCTCGTTGGATTGGGTCTGGGAGGACTACGTCTTCGATATAAAACCACTCTAAGGGACACTCTTCGGATGCCTTCTTCGGAGTGCCGGATAGGTATCCTGTTCCGGCTATATGCCATACTTCGGCACCACCCACCTCGAATATAGATCCCTTTTGGGAGCGAGGGACGAGGCAGAAAAGTTTCCTCCATAACTCAAAATGGGCCTCACAGCTTAAGAACAGCTCACAGAGAGCCACAAAGCCTGCGATGTGCAGAATGGAGCCCGGCGTGAGATTGTGCAACTGGAGGCTGTAGTACTCCTGGAGACCTCGGAGGAAAGGGTGGATTGGAAACCTAACACCTCTTAAAAGGAAGGAGACGAAGCACACTTGCCCCCCTTCGGTAGGATTGGGGAAATTTTCTTTCGGGTGTCGGGGATATACCCAACGGTATGACCCGACCGAAGTTATGACCCGGCTAGGACTTGGTATTTCATTGGTAAACCACCCGAGGACTGACAACTCACTGATGACCCGACCGAGCCTGGTGACCCATTGGTGAGCCGTCAGACAGTGATAAGCCGGCAGACAGTGGTAAGTCGACAGACAGTGGTTGATACGTCTCCGTCGTATCTACTTTTCCAAACACATTTGCCCTTATTTTGAACTCTAACTTGCATGATTTGAATGGAACTAACCCGGACTGACGCTGTTTTCAACAGAATTACCATGGTGTTATTTATGTGCAGAAACAAACGTTCTCGGAATGACCTGAAACTTCACGGAGCCACTTTTTTGAAAATATAAAAAATACCTGCCAAAGATGAAGGCCAGGGGGCCCACCACCTGTCCATGAGGGTGGGGGCGCGCCTACCCTCCTAGGGATTTGATCCCTAGTGTCCACTATGTTCTGAGATTGATGTTGCTATGACTTTGCTATGCTTAATGCTTGTCACTAGGGCCCGAGTGCCATGATTTCAGATCTGAACCTATTATGTTTTCATCAATATATGAGTGTTCTTGATCCTATCTTCCAAGTCTATAGCCACCTATTATGTGTTATGATCCGTTAACCACAAAGTGACAATAATCGGGATACTTACCGATGATGACCGTAGTTTGAGGAGTTCATGTATTCACTATGTGTTAATGCTTCGTTCCGGTTCTCTATTAAAAGGAGGCCTTAATATCCCTTAGTTTCCGTAAGGACCCCGCTGCCACGGGAGGGTAGGACAAAAGATGGTATGCAAGTTCTTTTCCATAAGCACATATGACTATATTCGGAATACATGCCTACATTATATCAATGAACTGGAGCTAGTTCTGTGTCACCCCAGATTATGACTGTTACATGATGAACCGCATCCGGCATAATTCTCCATCACCGATCCATTGCCTATGAGCTTTCCATATATTGTTCTTTGCTTATTTACTTTTCGTTGCTATTGCTATCATCACTACAAAATACCAAAAACATTACTTTTACTACTGTTACCTTTTGCTACGGTTATCACTACTATCATATTACTTTGCTACTAAACACTTTGCTGCAGATATTAAGTTTCCAGGTGTGGTTGAATTGACAACTCAGCTGCTAATACTTGAGAATATTCTTTGGCTCCCCTTGTGTCGAATCAATAAATTTGGGTTGAATACTCTACCCTCGAAAATTGTTGCGATCCCCTATACTTGTGGGTTATCAAGACTATTTTCTGGCGCTGTTGCCGGGGAGCATAGCTCTATTCTTTGAGTCACTTGGGATATATATCTGCTTATCATTATGAAGAACTTGAGAGATCCAAAAACCAAGATCTAACCCTCAACTACGAGGGGAGGTAAGGAACTGCCATCTAGCTCTGCACTTGATTCACCTTCTGTTTTGAGTAAGCTTGCGACACCTACACCTGCTTCTGCTATTCGTTCTAATGTGTCGCATGTTATTGATGATGCCACTTCTGCTATGCATGATACTTATGATGAAACTACTACTATGCTTGATACTACTGTGCCACTTGGTAAATTTCTTGATGAACAACTTGCTAGAGCTAGAGAAATTGAAAATATTGAATCTGATGATACTGATGAAAGTGATGATGAAGAATCACTTGTTATTCCTAAGGGTTATGTTTTTGATCAAGAAGCTTCTTTAGCTATTTTAGCTTGCAAAAATAGAAATGAACTCAAAAGGTTATTAGCTAAATGGAGTAAGCAATCTCTAAATGCTAGAATGAAACCTGACCCTGCTTTTGCTACTTCACCTATCTTTGTTACTGACAAAGATTATGAATTCTCTGTTGATCCTGATATAATTACTTTCGTTGAATCTGATCCTTTTCATGGTTTTGAATCTGAAACTGTTGTGGCACATCTTACTAAATTGAATGATATAGCCACCCTGTTCACTAAAGATGAGAGAACTCGTTACTTTTATATCCTTAAAATATTTCCGTTCTCATTAAAGGGTGATGCTAAGATATGGTTTAATTCTCTTGATCTTGGTTGTGTGCGTAGTCCCCAGGATATGATTTATTACTTCTCTGCTAAATATTTCCCTGCTCATAAGAAACAAGCTGCTTTAAGGGATATATATAATTTTGTGCAAATTGAAGAAGAGAGTCTCCCACAAGCTTGGAGAGGCTTCTCCAATTACTTAATGCTTTGCCTGATCATCCTCTTAAGAAAAATGAAATACTTGATATCTTTTATAATGGACTAACCTATGCCTCCAGAGATTACCTGGATAGTTGTGCTGGTTCTGTTTTCAGGGAAAGAACACCGGATGAAGATGAAATTCTATTGAATAATATGTTGGCAAATGAAAATAATTGGACACCTCCGGAGCCAATTCCTGAGCCTATTCCTAAACCAACTCCGAAGAAGAGGGGTAGTCTATTTCTCAGTCCTGAAGATATGCAAGAGGCAAAGAAATCTATGAAAGAAAAAGGTATTAAAGCTGAAGATGTTAAGAATTTACCTCCTATTTAAGAAATAAACGGTCTTAATTTACCGCCTGTTGAAGAAAATATGATCTTAATCCTTTACCTATTGAAGAAATTCATTGTGTTGATAACCCGACACAGGTAGTAAAGGTAAATTCTTCTATAGATATGATAAAGCTAAAATCCCATTTACTAAATTTGCTAGCCCATGCTTAGATGAGTTTGATAGATTCATGGCTAAGTAAGAAGATTTTAATGCTTATTTTGGTAGACAATTGAAATACAATTCAAATATGCTTGAACACTTGGGTGATTATATGGCTGATGTTAAAGGTGAACTTAAACTTATTAGTAAACATGCTTCTATGGTTACCACTCAAGTAGAACAAGTACTTAAAGCTCAAAATGATTTGCTCAATGAATTGAATAGTAAGGATAATGATAATGCTGTTAGAGTTATGACTGGAGGTGATAGAATGACTCAGGAACCTTTGTATCCTTCTAAAATGAAAAAGAAAAAGAAAAATGATAGGACTTTGCATGCTTCTAGTGATCCTATTACTGAAACACCTGAGAATCCAAATGATATTTCTATTTCTGATGTTGAAACACAATCTGGTAATGAACCTGAAACTAATAATGATGTTAATGATCATGATGATGCTCAACCTAGTAATGATAATGATATAGAAATTGAACCTGTTGTTGATCTTGATAACCCACAATCAAAGAATCAACGTTATGATAAGAAAGACTTTGTTGCTAGGAAACATGGTAAAGAAAGAGAACCTTGCGTTCAGAAACCCATGCCTTTTCCTCCCAAACCATTCAAGAAAAAGGATGATGAGGATTTCGAGCGCTTTGCTGAAATGATTAGACCTATCTTTTTGCGTATGCGATTAACTGATATGCTTAAAACAAATCCTTATGCTAAGTACATGAAAGATATTATTACAAATAAAATAAAGATACCTGAAGCTGAAATTTCCACCATGCTTGCTAATTATACCTTTAAAGGTGGAATACCAAAGAAACTTGGAGATCCAGGAGTACCCACTATACCATGCTCTATTAAAAGAAACTATGTTAAAACTGCTTTATGTGATCTTGGAGCCAGTGTTAGTGTTATGCCTCTCTCTTTATATCGTAGACTTGATTTAAATAAGTTGACACCTGCTGAAATATCTTTGCAAATGGTTGATAAATCAACTGCTATACCTGTCGGTATTTGTGAGGATGTGCCTGTTGTAGTTGCAAACGTTACTATTTTAACGGACTTTGTTATTCTTGATATTCCCGAGGATGATAGTATGTCTATTATTCTTGGAAGACCTTTTTTGAATACTGCAGGGGCTGTTATTGATTGCACTAAAGGCAATTTTACTTTTCATGTTAATGGTAATGAGCACATGGTACACTTTCCGAGGAAACAACCTCAAGTTCATAGTATCAACTCTATTGGAAAAATTCCATCGATTATATTTGGAGGTTTTGAATTTCCTCTTCCTACTGTCAAGAAGAAATATAATATTCTTATTATTGGGGATGTGCATATCCCCGTTGAGGTAACATAGTGTTATTCGAAATTTCTCCGGTTCCATGTTATTCGGAATGAGTTCGTTAACAAGACTTGATCAACCTTATTAGTGGATTCCTTTTGATGATCATGAGATGGATGAAACTAGAAGGCACAACCTTCTATACCCCCCTTTTACTTTCTGTTATTTATATTAAATAAAATAAAAAATATTTTTCTGTCTGTTTCCTGATTTATCCATGCAATATAAAAATACCTTGAAAATAAAAGTTCTCCAAATGCCCTGAAATTTAAATATGATTTTTTCTAGAATATTTGAGAATATTTGGCACTGAGAACACAGTAGGGGGGTCAACCACCTGCCCACGAGGGTGGAGGGCGCGCCCTACCTCCCTGGGCGCGCCCCCTGCCTCGTGGGCCCATGGTGGCCCTCCTCCACTTTTCCTTTCACCCATACACTTTTTCTTCCTCCCCCAAACATGAATAACCAGCTCAAGCATGAGTTCTAGCTCGTTTTGCTGCCATTTTCGATCTCCTTGCTCAAAGCACCTCTCACAAAACTGCTTGGGGAGATTGTTCCTTGGTATGTGACTCCTCCATTGGTCCAATTAGTTTTTGTTCTAGTGCCTTATTCATTGCAAATTTTTGCTGCTTAGGTGACCCTGTTCTTGAGCTTGCATGTCAAATTTATATGGTCAAAAGTAGTTTTGATGCATGATGTAGGCCCTAGGCACTTGTAGAAGTAGTTGCTATCAATATTATTGAGTTTGGTTTACTTTTATTTTGAAGCTACTAAAAATTTCAGAATTTTTCAGAAAATGATGAGGAGACTTTTGAGGGGCTCATCGAGCCAAAGCTCGAAGGAAAAGGCACCGAAGCCTAAGTATAATCTGCCTCGCACCACGGAGGTTCGGGCGTGTGAATGGCCTTCCGAGGATTTCTTGAGAGCAGTCGGAATTTCTGAAGATTTTCATGAATTGGCTAAGAATGCAGGCCTTACCGCTTTCCTCCACGACCAATGCGATCAGTATCTCTTACTCACAAATATCTTTGTGCAAAACTTTCATTTCCATTCTAGGAGCTCACCACCTACGGTGGAGTTTTATTTATATGATGAGTATAAGGAGATGTCACTTTATGATTTTTGTCGGGGTTTTTAGTCCCTTTTGAGGGCAAGACAGAAGAACCACATCGCGATGATGTGGAGGGGTTAATTGATACTATCACTGTAGGGGAAACAAGGAAGGTTTCCGATGCACGAATCACTAGCATACATTTTCCTGTTTTATGTTATTTTGCATTATTTGCTAGTCATTGTTTAATTGGTCGCGAAAACTATGGAAACCTTAGTATCCCTGATATTATTATTTTGCTCCACGGTTTATACGGTGATAACTCTATTAGTATAGGCGGCATTATTGCCAAACGCTAAAGTCTGAACCGTACAAAGGGCCCCATCTTTGGAGGCATCTATGCTTCACGCCTAGCTGCACATTTTAACATACCTATTAGGCATTATGAGAAGGAAGAAAAAGTGTTGCCTCGTGTTTATTTAGATTATAAAAGTAAGGTGGCACATGATTTTATTGTTAAGAATAGGGAAGGGGAGCTTAAATATCCATTGTTCTTTAATAAACATCATCCTAAGACTATTACCCTGCCTGCTCCTTCTTTGTTTGATTTATCTGTAGGCACGTACCTTGTTCCACTGAAGGCTATTCACGCCTACCGGAACCCTGCACCATCCGAGGAGCCAGAGCCGGAACCACAAGTTGATCCTTCACGACAGTCTAATTACCAGTGGGATCCGGAGATGATTGTCAGCCAGTGGCAATCAGAGTCTTCCTCTTCTTCTTCTCAGTACGACCCCAACTACTATTATGGATATCCGCCAGACCAGCCGTGGCCATAGACCAACTTAGGCCAAAAGCCTAAGCTTGGGGGAGTACGTATTTCCCACCGACATTACATTTATGTTCACACACTCATTGCTAGATGTCGGTGTTCATACTTTTTCATTGTATCATCCATGCTAGTTTATTTTCCTTTTTTATGCCTTCTTCTTGTGTGTTTAATAAACCTTAAGAAAAACCAAAAAAATTAGTTGTAGCTTTTAGTTAGTTTAATTTCCATGCTTGTAGTAGTAATTAAAAAGAAAACCCAAAAAGATTTCATGTTCTTATTTTGCTTGTTGGGAGCTTTCCCGTGTAAATAGTTTTATTTCTTTTCTTTTCCTTGGGGGTCGATAGGAGAAGACCATAATTAAATTGCTGAAGTGGCTCTTATATGGATTATTGTTGATCTAACAAAAGAGCCCATATTGCCTTGTCTTCTCCTGTTTATTGAATGCCTGCAGATTCCAGCTTAGTCCAATGCACGCGCACTATTATTATTATTCACATCGTTCGGTCGTGCAAGTGAAAGGCAATAATGATGATTATATGATGGACTGACTGAGATGAGAAAAGCTTGTATGAACTCGACCTCTTTTGTTTTTTGTAAATATGATTAGTTCATCGTTCCTGATTTAGCCAATTATGAATAAACATGTTTGCAATGACAACTAGAGATCATAGTTTCTCGTGCCATGCTTGATTAGCTATGAGTTATAATGGTTTACCTTGCGTGCCAACATGCTATTAAAATGGTTATGATGTGGTATGATAGGGTGGTATCCTCCTCTGAATGATTTAAGTGACTTGACTTGGCACATGTTCACGCATGTAGTTGAAACAAAATCAACATAGCCTTCACGATATTTATGTTCATGGTGGATTATATCCTACTCATGCTTGCATTCAGTGTTGATTAATTTTAATGCATGTTCATGACTGTTGTCGCTCTCTAGCTGGTCGCTTCCCAGTCTTTTGCTAGCCTTCACCTGTACTAAGCGGGAATACTGCTTGTGCATCCAACCCCATAAACCCCAAAGTTATTCAAAATGAGTCCACTATACCTTCCTATATGCGGTATCTGCCTGCCGTTCCAAGTAAATTTGTATGTGCCAAACTCTAAACCTTCAAATAAATATCCTGTTTTGTATGCTCGAATAGCTCATGTATCAACTAGGGTTGTCCGTATCTTCCATGTTAGGCGGGCAATTCTCAAGAGGAGTGGACTTCGCTCCTCACTCACGAGATAAATGGCTGGTCACCGGGATGCCCAATCCCATGATTTATGCAAACTAAATCAAAATAATTGCAACACAAAACTCCCCCTGGGACTGTTGTTAGTTGGAGGCACTCTTTGTTTCGAACAAGCCATGGATTGATGCTTGTTGGTGGAGGGGGAGTATAAACTTTACCATTCTGTTTGGGAACCGCCTATAATGTATGTAGCATGGAAGATAGTGCCATCTCTTGGTTGTTATGTTGACAATGAAAGTATATCGCTCAAATTATTATTCACCTCTGTTTCAAAACCGAGCTCTGGCACCTCTAGAAATCACTACTTCCCTCTGCGAAGGGCCTATCTATTTACTTTTATGCTGAGTCATCACCCTCTAATTAAAAAGCACTAGTTGGAGAGCACCACTGTCATTTGCATTCATTATTGTTAGTTTACATTGAGTATGACTTGACTGGATCTCTTTTACCATGAATTAGAATGTCTAGTCAGTCCTTGATCTTTAAAGGTGCTCTGCATTTATGTTTTGCGGTCTCAGAAAGGGCTAGCGAGATACCATCTTGTTATATCATATTATGATTGTTTTGAGAAAGTTTTGTCATCCGAGATTTATTATTATGGCTAGTTAGTTGATTATGCCATTGATATTAGTAAACTTGAGACCTATGCGTTATTGTGAATGTGGTTAGTTATAATCTTTGCTAAAAACTTGAATGCTGGCTTTACATATTTACAGCAACAAGAGCAAACAGAGTTTGTAAAAGTTTTTCTTTTTCACTTTCAGTTTATCAACTGAATTGCTTGAGGACAAGCAAGGGTTTAAGCCTGGGGGAGTTGATACGTCTCCGTCGTATCTACTTTTCCGAACACTTTGGCCCCTGTTTTGGACTCTAACTTGCATGAGTTGAATGGAACTAACCCGGACTGACGCTGTTTTCAGCAGAATTACCGTGGTGTTATTTATGTGTAGAAACAAACGTTTTCGGAATGACCTGAAACTTCACGGAGTCACTTTTTGGAAAATATAAAAAATGTGTGCCAAATATGAAGGCTAGGGGGCTTGCCTGCCCTCCTAGGGCGCGCCCCCTACCTCATGGGCCCCCTGGTGCCTCTCCGACTCCAACTCCAACTCTATATATTGTGTTTCAGGGAGAAAAAAATCAGAGATAAGAAATCATCGCGTTTTACGATATGGAGCCGCTGCCAAGCCCTAAAACCTCTCGGGAGGGCTGATCTGGAGTCCGTTTGGGGCTCCGGAGAGGGGAATACGTCGCCATCGTCATCATCAACCATCATCCATCACCAATTTCATGATGCTCACCGCCGTGCGTGAGTAATTCCATCGTAGGCTTGCTGGACGGTGATGAGTTGGATGGGATCTATCATGTAATCGAGTTAGTTTTGGTAGGGTTTGATCCCTAGTGTCCACTATGTTCTGAGATTGATGTTGCTATGACTTTGCTATGCTTAATGCTTGTCACTAGGGCCCGAGTGCCATGATTTCAGATCTGAACCTATTATGTTTTCATCAATATATGAGTGTTCTTGATCCTATCTTCCAAGTCTATAGTCACCTATTATGTGTTATGATCCGTTAACCACAAAGTGACAATAATCGGGATACTTACCGATGATGACCGTAGTTTGAGGAGTTCATGTATTCACTATGTGTTAATGCTTCGTTCCGGTTCTCTATTAAAAGGAGGCCTTAATATCCCTTAGTTTCCGTAAGGACCCCGCTGCCACGGGAGGGTAGGACAAAAGATGGTATGCAAGTTCTTTTCCATAAGCACATATGACTATATTCGGAATACATGCCTACATTATATCAATGAACTAGAGCTAGTTCTGTGTCACCCCAGATTATGACTGTTACATGATGAACCGCATCCGGCATAATTCTCCATCACTGATCCATTGCCTACGAGCTTTCCATATATTGTTCTTCGCTTATTTACTTTTCTATTGCTATTGCTATCATCACTACAAAATACCAAAAACATTACTTTTACTACTGTTACCTTTTGCTACGGTTATCACTACTATCATATTACTTTGCTACTAAACACTTTGCTGCAGATATTAAGTTTCCAGGTGTGGTTGAATTGACAACTCAGCTGCTAATACTTGAGAATATTCTTTGGCTCCCCTTGTGTCGAATCAATAAATTTGGGTTGAATACTCTACCCTCGAAAATTGTTGCGATCCCCTATACTTGTGGGTTATTAGTGGTAAGCCGGCAGATAGTTATAACCCAGCAGACAGAGTCACCTGGGGTTAATAAGCTCAAGACGTTAAGAAGCCCAAGACGTTAAGAAGACCATGGAGAGAAGCCCGTGATGCGAAGTCAAAATAGTTTAAGTCTTAATCCGACTAGGACTCTACATGTAACCCGCCCCTTCAACTTATATAAGGAGGGGTGGGGCGCCCCAAGAGGGTCAAGCTTTTTCAGACGTCTCAATAGACAAGTTCCACAAGTTTTCACAGATTAGGGCTAAACAAACAAGTCTATAGCTCTCAAAATAGAACACCCTTGTAATCATGTTCATCGTCATCAATATCAATGAAGCAGGATGCAGGCTTTTACCTCCACTGTGAGGGGCCGAACCTGGGTAAAAACCTCGCGTCTCTCGTCCCACTCAACCTCTCTCAAGCTACCACATAGATGCGTTGGCCTCACAACTAAGTCCTGACACTAAGGACATCTGCCGTGACAAATCCACGACACCGGGGCTTCGCCATTTAGGGAAGTTAATCCCGCCCGAACGAGAACCAGGTTCGCGGGAGGGAGATATCCCTGCACCTGGAGCTTGGTCAGCTGAGCGTGGGAGACCAACAGCTCTCCCAATCGCCTTTTTGAGGTCCATGAGGGCATGAGGAAGAACTAGGAGCGCCAGCCATGTTTGTGCGGATTTCTGTGGCTAGCTCTAAGGATTTTTCGCCTGGTTTGGAATGGCATCTAAGTTTCAATCTCCTTAAATAGATGCCTTCCATACGCTGCCTGGGTATTATCTGTAAAAGTACTTGGACCCTTTGTATTCATCTGACACGTGGAAGCCGAGGCGACGGTGGCGTAGAAGCCGAAGGATACAATGTTTAAAGTAAAGCCGGAGCTGTCCCGAGTATCATGGAGGGCCCACCTAACAAAACCGAAGATATAAAAACTGGATACTGCGTCATCATTGAGGAGTCAAATATAGTTGTTTTTGCTTTGGAATATTCGGAGGAGGAACCCACCTTGCAATGCCGAAGACAATCTGCGCGCCAGACATGTCGTCATTGAAGCCTGGTTCGGGGGCTACTGAGGGAGTCCTGGACTACGGGGTCCTCAGACGTCCGGGCTATGTAATGTAGGCCAGACTGATGGGTCATGAAGATACAAGATTGAGGACCTTCCCCCATGTCCGGATGGGACTCCCCTTGGCGTGGAGGGCAAGCTTGGCGTTCGGATATGAAGATTCCTTTCTCTGTAAACTGACTCTGTACAACCCTAGCCCCCTCCGCTGTCTATATAAACCGGAGGGTTTAGTCCATAGAGGCAGTCATAATCATACATGCTAGACATCTAGGGTTTAGCATTACGATCTGGAGGTAGATCAACTCTTGTAACCCCTATACTCATCAAAGTCAATCAAGCAGGAAGTAGGGTATTACCTCCATCAAGGGGGGCCGAACCTGGGTAAACATCGTGTCCCCTGCCTCCTGTTACCTTCGATCCTTAGAAGCACAGTTCGGGACCCCCTACCCGAGATCCGCCGGTTTTGATACCGACAGCGGGTATCATTATTTTCTAACCTTCATAGATGATTTGAGCAGATATGGGTATATCTACTTGATGAAACATAAGTCTGAAACATTTGAAAAGTTCAAAGAATTTCAGAGTGAAGTGGAAAATCATCGTAACAAGAAAATAAAGTTTCTATGATCTAATCATGGAGGTGAATATTTGAGTTATGAGTTTGGTCTTCATTTGAAACAATGCGGAATACTTTCACAACTCACGCCACCTGGAACACCACAACATAATGGTGTGTCTGAACATCGTAACCGCACTTTATTAGATATGTTGCGATCTATGATGTCTCTTACTGATTTACCGCTATCGATTTGGGGTTATGCTTTAGAGACGGCCGCGTTCACGTTAAATAGGGCACCATCGAAATCCATTGAGACGACACCATATGAACTGTGGTTTGGTAAGAAACCCAAGTTGTCGTTTCTTAAAGTTTGGGGTTGTGATGCTTATGTGAAAAAGCTTAAACCTAATAAGCTCGAACCCAAATCAGAGAAATGTGTCTTCATAGGATACCCAAAGGAGACTGTTCGGTACACCTTCTATCACAGATCCGAAGGCAAGATATTCATTGGTAAGAATGGATCCTTTCTAGAGAAGGAGTTTCTCTAGAAAGAAGTGAGTGGGATGAAAGTAGTACTTGATGAGGTAATTGTACCTTCTTGATACGTCCATTTTGGATCATGCTTTTATATCGACATTTATTGCATTATGAGCTTTTATTACACATTATGTCACAATACTTATGCCTTTTCTCTCTTATTTTACAAGGTTTACACGAAGAGGGGGAATGCCGACAGCTAGAATTCTGGGTTGGAACAGGAGCAAATATTAGAGACCTATTCTGCACATCTCCAAAAGTCCTGAAACTCCACGGGAATTATTTTCAGAATATATAAAAAATATTGGGCGAAAGAAGTACCAGAGGGGGCCACCCACCGTCCACGAGGGCGGGGGGCGCGCCCCCTGCCTCGTGGGCCCCTTGGTGGCCCTCTGATGCCCATCTTCGGCTATATGGAGTCTTTCGTCAAGGAAAAAATCATAAGCAAGATTTTGGGATGAAACTCCTCCGCCACGAGGCGAAACCTTGGCAGAACCAATCTAGGGCTCCGGCGGAGCTGTTCTGCCGGGGAAACTTCCCTCCGGGAGGGGGGAATCATCACCATCGTCATCACTAACGATCCTCTCATCGGGAGGGGGTCAATCTCCATCAACATCTTCACCAGCACCATCTCATCTCAAACCCTAGTTCATCTCTTGTATCCAATCTTTGTATCCAAACCTCAGATTGGTACCTGTGAGTTGCTAGTAGTGTTGACTACTCCTTGTAGTTGAAGCTAGTTGGTTTACTTGGTGGAAGATCATATGTTCAGATACATTATGCATATTAATACCCCTTTGATTATGAACATTAATATGCTTTGTGAGTAGTTACGTTTGTTCTTGAGGAGATGGGAGAAGTCTTGCTATAAGTAGTCATGTGAATTTGGTATTCGTTCGATATTTTGATGAGATGTATGTTGTCATCCCTCTAGTGGTGTCATGTGAACGTAGACTACATGAAATGTCACCATTGTTTGGGCCTAGAGGGAGGCATTGGGAAGTAATAAGTAGATGATGGGTTGCTAGAGTGACAGAAGCTTAAACCCTAGTTTATGCGTTGCTTCGTAAGGGGCTGATTTGGATCCATATGTTTCATGCTATGGTTAGGTTTACCTTAATACTTCTATTGTAGTTGCAGATGCTTGCAATAGGGGTTAATCATAAGTGGGATGCTTGTCCAAGTAAGGGCAGTACCCAAGAACCCGGTCCACCCACATATCAAATTATCAAAGTACCTAATGCGAATCATATGAACGTGATGAAAACTAGCTTGACGATAATTCCCATGTGTCCTCGGGAGTGTTTTCCTTTATATAACAGTTTTTTCAGGCTTGTCCTTTGCTACAAAAAGGATTGGGCCATATTCCTGCACCTTATTTACTTTTATTACTTGTTACTCGTTACAAATTACCTTATCACAAAACTACCTGTTACCGATAATTTCAGTGCTTGCAGAGAATACCTTGCTGAAAACCGCTTATCATTTCCTTCTGCTCCTCGTTGGGTTCGACACTCTTACTTATCAAAAAGGCTACGATAGATCCCCTAAACTTTTGGTCATAAAGACTCTTTTCTGGCGCCGTTGCCGGGGAGTGAAGCGCCTTTGGTAGGTGGAATTTGGTAAGGAGAAATTTATATAGTGTGCTAAAATTTACTGTCACTTGTTACTATGGAACATAATCCTTTGAGGGGATTGTTCTGGGTATCTTCACCCCGACCAGTAGAGCAAAGAGTTGCTCCTCAACCTACTGAACCTACTAAAAATGTTTACTTTAAAATTCCTTCGGGTATCATAGAGAAACTGCTAGCTAATCCTTTCACAGGTGATGGAACATTACATCCTGATCTGCACCTAATCTATGTGGATGAAGTTTGTGGATTATTTAAGCTTGGAGGTATGCCCGAGGATGTTATCAAGAAGAAGGTCTTCCATTTATCTTTGAAGGGAGATTCATTGACGTGGTTTAGTCTATGTGATGATATTGGATCATGGAACTACCAACGATTTAAATTGGAATTTCATCAAAAGTTTTATCCTATGCATCATGTTCATCGTGATCGTAATTATATATATAATTTTTGGCCTCGTGAAGGAGAAAGCATCGCTCAAGCTTGGGGGAGGCTTAAGTCAATGCTATGTTCATTCCCCAATCATGAGCTCTCAAAAGAAATGATTATTCAAAAAATTTATGCTCGACTTTCTCTCAGTAATCGCTCCATGCTCGATACTTCTTGTACTGGATCTTTTATGATGAATACTATTGAATTCAAATGGGATTTATTGGAAAGAATTAAATTAACTCTAAAGATTGGGATCTCGGGGAAGGTAAGGAGTCAGGTATAACACCTAAGTTTGATTGTGTTAAATCTTTTATGGATACTGATGCTTTCCGTGAGTTTAGCACTAAATATGGACTTGACTCTAAGATAGTAGCTTCTTTCTGTGTATCCTTCGCTACTCATGTTGATCTCCCTACTCATGTTGCACCTATTAAAGTTGAAGAAAAGACTATCACTTATAATGATCCTGTTGTTCCTGCTACTTATATTGAGAAACCACCTTTCCCTGTTAGAATAAAGGATCATGCTAAAGTTTCAACTGTGGTTAACAAAAGTAACATTAAGACACCTAAACCCCCTGAGCAAATTAAAGTTGAACCAAAGATTTCTATGGTTGAAGATCTCTTGGCCGATAATATTGATGGGCACGTTATTTACTTCTGCAATGAAGCTGCTAGAATTGCTAGACCTGATGCTAAAAATAAACATAGGCCTGTTGTAGGCATGCATGTTATTTCCGTTAAAATAGGAGATCATTGTTATCATGGCTTATGTGATATGGGTGCTAGTGCAAGTGCAATACCTCATTCCTTATACAAAGAAATTATGCATGATATTGCACCTGCTGAGATAGAAGAGATTCATGTTACAATTAAGCTTGCCAATAGAGATACTATTTCACCAGTTGGGATTGTTAGAGATGTTGAAGTCTTGTGTGGGAAAGTTAAATATCCTGCTGATTTTCTTGTTCTTGGTTCCCCACAAGATGACTTTTGTCCCATTATATTTGGTAGACCCTTCTTGAATACTGTTAATGCTAAGATAGACTGCAATAAGGATATTGTTTCTGTTGGTTTAGGGGATATGTCTCATGAGTTTAATTTTGCTAAATTTAGTAGACAACCCCGTGATGAAGAATTTCCTAGTAAAGATGAAATTATTGGTCTTGATTCTATTGTCGTGCCTCCTACTAATCCTTTAGAACAATATTTGCTAGACCATGAAAATGATATGTTTATGAATGAAAGAAGGGAAATAGATGAAGTATTCTTTAAACAGGGACCTATTTTGAAACACAACTCGCCTATTGAAATCCTAGGGGATCCTCCTCCACCTAAGGGTGATCATGTGTTTGAGCTTAAACCTTTACCAAATACTCTTAAATATGCTTATCTTGATGAGAAAGAGATACATCCTATTATTATTAGTGCTAACTTTTCAGAGCGTGAAGAAAAGAAATTATTGAAAACTCTGAAGAAGCATTGTGCTGCTATTGGATATACTCTTGATGATCTTAAGGGCATTAGTCCCACTCTATGCCAGCACAAAATAAGCTGGAGAAAGACGCTAAACCGGTTGTTGATCACCAACGATGGTTAAATCCTAAGATGAAAGAAATGGTAAGGAAAGAAATACTAAAGCTTCTGGAGGCAGGTATAATTTATCCCGTTGCTGATAGTCAGCGGGTAAGTCTTGTACATTGTGTCCCTAAGAAGGGAGGTATCACTGTTGTTCCTAATGATAAATATTAATTGATCCCACAAAGAATTGTTACAGGTTATGGAATGGTTATTGATTTCCGCAAATTAAATAAAGCTACTAAAAAGGATCATTACTGATTACCTTTTATTGATCAAATGCTAGAAAGATTATCCAAACATACACATTTTTGCTTTCTAGATGGTTATTCTGGTTTCTCTCAAATACCCGTGTCAAAAGAGGTTCAAGAAAAAGACAACTTTTACTTGCCCTTTCGGTACCTTTGCTTATAGACGTATGCCTTTTGGTTTATGTAATGCACCTGCTACTTTTCAAAGATGTATATCTGCTATATTCTCTGACTTTTGTGAAAAGATTGTTGAGGTATTCATGGATGATTTCTCCGTTTATGGGACTTCTTTTGATGATTGCTTAACCAACCTTGATCGAGTTTTGCAAAGATGTGAAGAAGCTAATCTTGTCTTGAATTGGGAGAAATGCCACTTTATGGTTAATGAGGTATTGTCTTGGGGCATAAAATTTCTGAAAGAGGTATTGAAGTTGATAAAGCTAAAGTTGATGCTATTGAAAAGATGTCGTGTCCTAAAGACATCAAAGGTATAAGAAGTTTCCTTGGTCATGCCGGTTTTTATAGGATGTTCATTAAGGACTTCTCTAAAATTTCTCGGCCCCTGACTAATCTCTTACAAAAAGATGTCCCTTTTGTCTTTGATGATGATTGTGTAGAAGCATTTGAAATACTTAAGAAAGCTTTGATTTCTGCACCTATTGTTCAGCCTCCTGATTGGAATTTACCATTTGAAATTATGTGTGATGCTAGTGATTATGCTGTAGGGGTTGTTATAGGACAAAGAGTTGATAAGAAATTAAATGTTATCCAATATTCTAGTAAGACTCTGGACAGTGCCCAGAGAAATTATGCTACTACTGAAAAATAATTTTTAGCAGTTGTATTTGCTTGTTATAAGTTCAGACCTTATATTGTTGATTCTAAAGTAATTGTTCACACTGATCATGCTGCTGTTAAATATCTTATGGAAAATAAAGATGCTAAACCTAGACTTATTAGATGGGTTCTCTTGCTACAAGAATTTGATTTGCATATTATTGATAGAAAGGGAGCTGAGAACCCCGTTGCAGACAACATGTCTAGGTTAGAGAATGTTCTTGAGGACCCACTACCTATTGATGATAGCTTTCCTGATGAACAATTAGCTGTCATAAATGCTTGTCGTACTGCTCCATGGTATGCTGATTATGCTAATTACATTGTTGCTAAATTTATACCACCTAGTTTCACATACCAGCAAAAGAAAAGGTTCTTCTATGATTTAAGACATTACTTCTGGGATGACCCACATCTTTATAAAGAAGTTGTAGATGGTGTTATTAGACGTTGTGTACCTGAGCATGAACAGGAACAGATCCTACGCAAGTACCACTCCGATGCTTATGGAGGACACCATGCTGGAGACAGAACTGCACATAAGGTATTGCAATCCGGTTTTTATTGGCCTACTCTCTTCAAGGATGCCCTTAAGTTTGTTTTGTCTTGTGATGAATGTCAAAGAATTGGTAATATTAATAGATGTCAAGAAATGCCTATGAATTATTCACTTGTTATTGAACCATTTGATGTTTGGGGCTTTGATTATATGGGACCGTCTCCTTCCTCTAATGGGTATACACATATTTTAGTTGCTGTTGATTATGTTACTAAGTGGGTAGAAGCTATTCCAACTAGTAGTGCTGATCATAACACCTATATTAAGATGCTTAAAGAATTTATTTTTCCGAGGTTTGGAGTCCCTAGATATCTAATGACTGATGGTGGTTCGCATTTTATTCATGGTGCTTTTCGTAAAATGCTTGCTAAGTATGATGTTAATCATAGAATTGCATCTCCATATCATCCACAGTCTAGTGGTCAAGTAGAACTTAGCAATAGAGAGCTTAAATTAATTTTGCAAAAGACTGTTAATAGATCTAGAAAGAATTGGTCCAAGAAACTTGATGATGCATTATGGGCTTATAGAACTACATATAAAAATCCTATGTGTATGTCTCCATATAAAATGGTTTATAGTAAAGCATGTCACTTACCTCTTGAATTAGAACATAAGGCATATTGGGCTATTAAATAGCTCAACTATGACTTCAAACTTTCCGGTGAGAAGAGGCTTTTTGACATTAGCTCACTTGATGAATGGAGAACCTAGGCCTACGAGAATGCCAAACTATTTAAAGAAAAAGTGAAAAGATGGCATGATAAAAGGATACAAAAACGTGAGTTTAATGTAGGTGATTATGTATTGTTATACAACTCTCATTTAAGATTTTTTGCAGGCAAACTCCTCTCTAAATGGGAAGGTCCTTACATCATCGAGGAGGTCTATTGTTCCAATGCCATAAAAATCAACAACTTCGAAGGCACAAATCCGAGGGTGGTGAACGGTCAAAGAATCAAACATTATATCTCAAGTAATCCCATAAATGTTGAAACTAATGTTATTGAAACTGTAACCCCGGAGGAATACATAAGGGACAGTTTCCAGAACGTTTCAAACTCTGAAAAGGAATAGGTATGAGGTACGGTAAGTAAACCGACTCCAAAACAGTTCTAATAGCAATTTTTCTCCGTTTTGGAATATTTAAGAAAATAGGAAAATAAGAAGTAGTCCGGGAAGGACACGAGGCTTCCACGAGGGTGGAGGGCGCGCCCCCTGCCTCGTGGGCACCTCGTGCGCTCTCCGGACTCCATTTTCTTGCAGGAAACTTCTTTTAGTCGATAAAAATTCACTATATAATCTCTCGAAGGTTTTGACCACCATATCATGCAAATATCTCTTGTCTTTGTTTCGAGCTGTTTTTCTGTCAGATCTAGATCGTCATGGCGTCTTCAAGTGCCCCCAAGGACAAGTTCTTCGAGAAGGTCATCAAGCCCTACCTCGCGGAGGTGCTGCAACACCCTCAAACCATTGAGATGCGTGAGGGGTTGCTGCACATCCGCGATGTTGAGGGACCAAGGAGGACCGGAAGCATGGAGACAAGGCTCTAGGCATTGGAGCAACAAGTTTTCAAGTGCCAGGAGATGGTGGAACGTGGACTCGACTCCAATCATATAATGATTACGGAGTTCACCAACAACCACAAGCTGGATAACAAGAACATTGGGGAGGCCATCTTCAAGCTTCACGAGAAAATTGAGCGCCTCCAAGCCCAGATCTATGACCTGCAAAACCAAAACTGTGAGTATGAATATAGGTTCAAGAGGATGAGTTTGGTTACAGATTTGAGGATCCCGGAGACTCGATCATCCTTCTATGATGGTGATCCTATGCCCTGGAAGATGGGCGACAATCCCACATTATCAACAACCCCATCATCACCACCTCCGAGGAAGAAAACATAAACACATGGGTATGGGCACTCCCCTTGGCAACTGCCAAGCTTGGGGGAGTGCCCCGGTATCGTATCACCATCATACTTTTATCTTTACCATTTTTCTTAGTTTGATCCTTTTGGTAATATCTTGATCTAGTAGAGTAAAGTTTTAGTATGATCTAGTTTTGAGTTTTGCTTTATGATCCTTCTATGCAATCGAGTCCGTGAGCTATATATAATAAAGATTAATGTTGAGTCAAGGGCTTGATTATCTTGCTATGATCTTGAGGGAATAGAATAAAAGAAAAGGAAATAAAAATAAATAAAGAGATTGGAGAGTAATGACTTCACATATAAAGAGTATGATGAATAAAAGTTGTTAAGAGTGGACAAACATAGTTTTGGTCATCGTTGCAATTAATAGGAAGTAATAAAGAAAGAGAGGTTTTCACATATAAATATACTATCTTGGACATCTTTTATGATTGTGAGCACTCATTAAAATATGACATGCTAAAGAGTTGATGTTGGACAAGGAAGACAACGTAATGGGTTATGTTTTCTTACATCTGAGATAAATTATATTGTCATGGATCATCCAACATGTTGAGCTTGCCTTTCCCTCTCATGCTAACCAAATTCTTTGCACCAAGTAGAGATACTACTTGTGCTTCCAAATATCCATAAACCCAGTTTTGCCATGAGAGTCCACCATATCTACCTATGGATTGAGTAAGATCCCTCAAGTAAGTTGTCATCGTTGCAAGCAATAAAACTTGCTCTCTAAATATGTATGATTTATTAGTGTGGAGAAAATAAGCTTTATACGATATTGTGATGTGGAAGAAATAAAAGCGACGGACTGCATAATAAAGGTCCATATCACAAGTGGCAATATAAAGTGACGTTCTTTCGCATTAAGATTTTGTGCATCCAACCCTAAAAGCACATGACAACCTCTGCTTCCCTCTGCGAAGGGCTTGTCTTTTATTCTTGTCTTATACTTCATGCGAGAGTCACAGTGATCTTCACCTTTCCTTTTTACATTTTATCCTTTGCAAGCACAATGTGTTGGAAAGATCCTGATATATATGGCTAATTGGATGTGGGTTTTCATGAACTATTATTGTTGACATTACCCTTGAGGTAAAAAGTTGGGAGGCAAAACCATAAGCCCCTATCTTTCTCTGTGTCTGATTAAAACTTCATAACCATAAATATGATGGTTGAGAAAGACTAAATGATGGTTGAGTATGTGGACTTGCTGAGAAGCTCTTATATTGACTCTTTCCTATGTTATGATAAATTGCAATTGCTTCAATGACTGAGATTATAGTTTGTTGGTTTTCAATGAAGTTTCTAATTCATACTTGAGTATGTGAATGAATTGTTACTTTAGCATAGGAGATCATATGACAATATATATGTTGTTGTTCTAAGAATGATCATGATGCCCTCATGTCCGTATTTTATTTTATCGACACCTCTATCTCTAAACATGTGGACATATTTTTCGATTTCGGCTTTCGCTTGAGGACAAGTGAGGCCTAAGCTTGGGGGAGTTGATACGTCCATTTTGCATGATGCTTTTATATCGATATTTATTGCATTCTGGGCTGTTATTACACATTATGTCACAATACTTATGCCTTTTCTCTCTTATTTTACAAGGTTTACATGAAGAGAGGGAATGTCGGCAGCTGGAATTCTGGGTTGGAAAAGGAGCAAATATTAGAGACCTATTCTGCACATCTCCAAAAGTCCTGAAACTCCACGGGAATTATTTTCAGAATATATAAAAAATATTGGGCGAAAGAAGTACCAGAGGGGGGCCACCCACCATCCACGAGGGTGGGGGCGCGCCCCCTGCCTCGTGGGCCCCCTGGTGGCCATCTGATTCCCATCTTGGGCTATATGGAGTCTTTCGTCGAGAAAAAAAATCATAAGCAAGCTTTCAGGACGAAACTCCGCAGCCACGAGGCGAAACCTTGGTGGAACCAATCTAGAGCTCCGGCGGAGCTGTTTGATAACCCACAAGTATAGGGGATCGCAATAGCTTTCGAGGGTAGAGTATTCAACCCAAATTTATTGATTCGACACAAGGGGAGCCAAAGAATATTCTCAAGTATTAGCAGCTGAGTTGTCAATTCAACCACACCTGGAAACTTAGTATCTGCAGCAAAGTGTTCAGTAGCAAAGTAATATGATAGTGGTGGTAACGGTAACAAAAGAGTAATGAAAGCAAAGTGATTGTAACAATAGCAACGGGAAAGTAAATAAGCGTAAACCAGTATATGGAAAGCTCGTAGGCATCGGATCAGTGATGGATAATTATGCCGGATGCGGTTCATCATGTAACAGTCATAACATAGGGTGAGACAGAACTAGCTCCAATTCATCAATGTAATGTAGGCATGTATTCCGAATATAGTCATACGTGCTTATGGAAAAGAACTTGCATGACATCTTTTGTCCTACCCTCCCGTGGCAGCGGGGTCCTAATGGAAACTAAGGGATATTAAGGCCTCCTTTTAATAGAGAACCGTAACAAAGCATTAGCACATAGTGAATACATGAACTCCTCAAACTATGGTCATCATCGGGAGTGGTCCCGATTATTGTCACTTCGGGATTGCCGGATCATTACACATAATAGGTGACTATAGACTTGCAAGATAGGATCAAGAAGTCACATATATTCATGAAAACATAATAGGTTCAGATCTGAAATCATGGCACTCGGGCCCTAGTGACAAGCATTAAGCATAGCAAAGTCATAGCAACATCAATCTCAGAACATAGTGGATACTAGGGATCAAACCCTAACAAAACTAACTCGATTACATGATAAATCTCATCCAACCCATCACCGTCCAGCAAGCCTACAATGGAATTACTCACGCACGGCGGTGAGCATCATGAAATTGGTGATGGAGGATGGTTGATGATGACGACGGCGACGAATCCCCCTCTCCGGAGCCCTGAACGGACTCCAGATCAACCCTCCCGAGAGGTTTTAGGGCTTGGCGGCGGCTCCGTTTCGTAAAACGCGATGATTTCTTCTCCTCTATTTTTTTCTCCCCGAAAGCAAATATATAGAGTTGGAGTTGGAGTCAGAAGGTCTCCAGGGGGCCCACAAGGTAGGGGCGCTCCCTAGGGGGGCGCCCCCCACCCTCGTGGACAGGGTGTGGGCCCCCCTGGTCTTCATCTTTGGCGAGGATTTTTTATTATTTATTGTAAGATATTCTGTCGAGTTTTAGGTCATTCCGAGAACTTTTGTTTTCTGCACATAAAACAACATCATGGCAATTCTGCTGAAAACTGCGTCAGTCCGAGTTAGTTCCATTAAAATCATACAAGTTAGAGTCCAAAACAAGGGCAAAAGTGTTTGTAAAAGTAGATACGACGGAGACATATCACTGTTTTTCCGGGGAAACTTCCCTCCGGGAGGGGGGAATCATCACCATCGTCATCAGCAACAATCCTCACATCAGGAGGGGTAAATCTCCATCAACATCTTCACCAGCACCATCTCATCTCAAACCCTAGTTCATCTCTTGTATCCAATCTTTGTATCCAAACCTCATATTGGTACCTGTGGGTTGCTAGTAGTGTTGATTACTCCTTGTAGTTGATGCTAGTTGGTTTACTTGGTGGAAGATCATGTGTTCAGATCCATTATGCATATTAATACCCCTCTGATTATGAACATGAATATGCGTTGTGAGTAGTTACTTTGTTCCTGAGGACATGGGAGAAGTCTTGCTATAAGTAGTCGTGTGAATTTGGTATACGTTCAATATTTTGATGAGATGTATGTTGTTATCCCTCTAGTGGTGTCATGTGAACGTCGACTACATCCCATGTCACCATTTTTTGGGCCTAGAGGGAGGCATTGGGAAGTAATAAGTAGATGATGGGTTGCTAGAGTGACAGAAGCTTAAACCCTAGTTTATGCGTTGCTTCGTAAGGGGCTGATTTGGATCCATATGTTTCATGCTATGGTTAGGTTTACCTTAATACTTCTGTTGTAGTTGCAGATGCTTGCAATAGGGGTTAATCATAAGTGGGATGCTTGTCCAAGTGAGGGCAGTACCCAAGCACCGGTCCACCCACATATCAAATTATCAAAGTACCGAACATGAATCATATGAACGTGATGAAAACTAGCTTGACAATAATTCCCATGTGTCCTCGGGGGTGCTTTCCTTTATATAAGAGTTTGTCCAGGCTTGTCCTTTGCTACAAAAAGGATTGGTCCATATTGCTGCATCTTATTTACTTTTATTACTTGTTACTCGTTACAAATTACCTTATCACAAAACTATCTATTACCGATAATTTCAGTGCTTGCAGAGAATACCTTGCTGAAAACCGCTTATCATTTCCTTCTGCTCCTCGTTGGGTTCGACACTCTTACTTATCGAAAAGGCTACGATAGATCCCCTACACTTGTGGGTCATCACCTCTCCCTTATTGGAAAGTAGTTCATGAAAGAAATCAGTTCTAGTGATTCCTACACCAATAAGTGAGGAAGCTAATAATAATGATCATGAAACTTCTGATCAAGTTACTACCGAACCTCGTAGGTCAACCAGAGCAAGATCCGCACTAGAGTGGTACGGTAATCCTATTCTGGAGGTGATGTTACTTGACCATGACGAACCTACGAACTATGAGAAGTGATGATGAGCCCAAATTAAGCGAAATGGCTTGAGGCCATGAAATCTGAGATGGGATCCATGTATGAGAACAAAGTATGGACTTTGGTTGACTTGCCCGATGATCGGCAAGCAATAGAGAATAAATGGATCTTCAAGAAGAAGACTGATGATGACGGTAATGTTACTGTCTACAAAGCTCGACTTGTTGCGAAAGGTTTTCGACAAGTTCAAGGAGTTGACTACAATGAGACCTTCTCACCCGCAGCGATCCTTAAGTCCGTCTGAATCATGTTAGCAATTGCCGCATTTTATGATTATGAAATTTGGCAAATGGTCAAAACTGCATTCCTTAATGGATATCTCAAAGAAGAGTTGTATATGATGCAACCAGAAGGTTTTGTCGACCCTAAAGGTGCTAACAAAGTGTGCAAGCTCCAGTGGTACATTTATGGACTGGTACAAGCATCTCGGAGTTGGAATATACGCTTTGATAGTGTGATCAAAGCATATGGTTTTATACAGACTTTTGGAGAAGCATGTATTTACGAGAAAGTGAGTGGGAGCTCCATAGCATTTCTGATATTATATGTGGATGACATATTGTTGATCGGAAATGATACTGAATTTCTGAATGGCATAAAAGCATACTTGAATAAGAATTTTTTCAATGAAAGACCTTGGTGAAGCTGCTTATATATTGGGCATCAAGATCTATAGAGATAGATCAAGACGCTTAATTGGACTTTCACAAAGCACATACCTTGATAAAGTTTTGAAGAAGTTCAAAATGGATCAGTCAAAGAAAGGGTTCTTGCCTGTGTTACAAGGTGTGAAGTTGAGTCAGACTCAATGCCCGGCCACTACACAAGATAGAGAGAAAATGAAAGTCATTCCCTATGCCTCAGTCATAGGTTCTATCATGTATGCAATGTTGTGTACCAGACCTGATGTGTGCCTTGCTATTAGTTTAGCAGGGAGGTACCAAAGTAATCCAGGAGTGGATCACTAGACAGCGGTCAGGAACATCCTAAAATACCTGAAAAGGACTAAGGGTATGTTTCTCGTTTATGGAGGTGACAAAGAGCTCGTCGTAAACGGTTACGTCAATGCAAGCTTTGACACTGATCCAGATGACTCTAAGTCACAAACCGGATACATATTTTTATTGAATGGTGGAGCTGTCAGTTTGTGCAGTTATGCAGAGCATCATGGCAGGATCTACGTGTGAAGCAGAGTACATAGCTGCTTCGGAAGCAGCAAATGAAGGAGTCTGGATGAAGGAGTTCATATCCGATCTAGGTGTAATACCTAGTGCATCGGGTCCAATGAAAATCTTTTGTGACAATACTGGTGCAATTGCCTTGGCAAAGGAATCCAGATTTCACAAGAGAACCAAGCACATCAAGAGACGCTTCGATTCCATCCATGATCAAGTCAAGGAGGGAGACATAGAGATTTGCAAGATACGTACGGATCTGAATGTTGCGGACCCGTTGACTAACCATCTCTCACGAGCAAAACATGATCACCACAAAGATTCCATGGGTGTTAGAATCATTACTATGTAATCTAGATTATTGACTCTAGTGCAAGTGGGAGACTAAAGGAAATATGCCATATAGGAAATAATAAAGTTGTTATTTGTATTTCCTTATTTCATGATAAATGTTTATTATTCATGCTAGAATTGTATTAACCGGAAACTTGGTACATGTGTGAATACATAGACAAACAGAGTGTCCCTAGTGTGCCTCTACTTGACTAGCTCGTTAATCAAAGATGGTTAAGTTTCCTAGCCATAGACATGTGTTGTCATTTGATGAACGGGATCACATCATTACAGAATGATGTGATGGACAAGACCCATCCGTTAGCTTAGCACTATGATTGTTTTGTTTATTGCTATTGCTTTATTCATGACTTATACATGTTCCTATGACTATGAGATTATGCAACTCCCAAATACCGGAGGAACACTTAGTGTGCTATCAAACATCACAACGTAATTGGGTGATTATAAAGATGCTCTACAGGTGTCTCCGATGGTGTTTGTTGAGTTGGCATAGATCGAGATTAGGATTTGTCACTCCGAATGTCGGAGAGGTATCTCTGGGCCCTCTCGGTAATGCTCATCACTATAAGCCTTGCAAGCAATGTGACTAATGAGTTAGTTATGGGATGATGCATTACGAAACGAGTAAAGATACTTGCCGGTAACGAGATTGAACTAGGTATGATGATACCGACAATCAAATCTCGGGAAAGTAACATACCGATGACAAAGGGAACAACGTATGTTGTTATGCGGTTTGAACGATAAAGATCTTCGTAGAATATGTAGGAGCCAATATGAGCATCCAAGTTCTGCTATTGGTGATTGACCGGAGATGTGCCTCGGTCATGTCTACATAGTTCTCGAACCCGTAGGTTCCACACGCTTAACGTTCGATGACGATTTGTATTATGAGTTATGTGATTTGATGACCGAACATTGTTCAGAGTCCTAGATGAGATCATGGACATGACAAGGAGTCTCGAAATGGTCGAGACATAAATATTCATATATTGGAAGGTTACATTCGGACGACGGAATGGTTCGGGTCGTTCCGGATAAGTTTCCGAGTACCGGGGGTTACCGGACCCCTCCCCCCCAGGAAGTTATTGGGCCTCATGGGCCTAGTGGTGGAAGAGAGGAGGCCGGCCAGGGAGTGGCGCACGCCCCCTAGTCCAAACCGAATTGGACTAGGGTTTGGGGGGGCTTTCCTTCTCTCCTCCTCCTTCCGTCCTTCTCCTACTAGGAATAGGAAAGAGGAGGGGAATCCTACTTGGACTGGGGAGTTCTAGTAGAATTCCCCACACCTGGCGCGCCTCCCTAGGGCTGGCCATCTCGTCCCTCCCCTCCTTTATATACATGGCCAGAGGGCACCCCATAGACACACAAGTTGATCTTTTAGCCGTGTGCGGTGCCCCCCTCCATGGTTACACACCTCGGTCATATCGTCGTAGTGCTTAGGCGAAGCCCTGCGCCGGTAACTTCATCATCACCGTAACCACGTCGTCGTGCTGACGGAACTCTCCCTTGGCCTCAGCTGGATCAAGAGTACGAGGGACGTCACTGAGATGAACGTGTGCTGATCGCGGAGGTGCCGTACGTTCGGTACATGGATCGGTTGGATCGCGAAGACGTTCGACTACATCAACCGCGTTATTAAACGCTTCCGCTTTCGGTCTACGAGGGCACATAGACACACTCTCCCCACTCGTTGTTATGCTTCTCCTAGATAGATCTTGCATGATCGTAGGTATTTTTTTTGAAATACTATGTTCCCCAACAATTTATTCATGTAAACAGAACAACTCTTATTCTCTGACTTAAATGAATAACCGTATCGCAATAAACACGATCCAATCATATTCATGCTCAACATAAACACCAAATAACATTTATTTAGGTCCAACACTAATCCCGAAGATAGAGGGATTGTGCGATGGTGATCTTATCAACCTTGGAATCACTTCCAACACACATCGTCGCCACGCCCTTAACTAATCTATGTTCATTTTGCAACTCCTGTTTCGAGTTACTAATCATAGCAACGGAACCGGTATCAAATATGCTGGGTTACTATGAACACTAGTAAATTACACATCAATAATATGTATATCAAATATACCTTTCACTTTGCCATCCTTCTTATCCGCCAAGTATTTGGGGTAGTTCCGCTTCCAGTGACCATTCCCTTTGCAGTAGAAGCACTCAGTTTCAGGCTTAGGTCTAACTTTGGGTTTCTTCACGGGAGTGGCAACTTGCTTGCCATTCTTTATTGAAGTTCCCTTTCTTTTCCTTTGACCCTTTTCTTGAGACTAGTGGTCTTGTTAACCACCAACACTTGATGCTCTTTCTTGATTTCTACCTTCGCCGATTTTAGCATCACGAAGAGCTCGGGAATCGTTTTCGTCATCCCTTGCAAATTATAGTTCATCACGAAGTTCCAGTAACTTGGTGATAGTGACTAGAGAACTCTATCAATCACTGTCTTATCTGGAAGATTAACTCCCACTTGATTCAAGCGATTGTAGTACTCAGACATTCCGAGCACATGCTCACTGGTTGAGCTATTCTCCTCCATCTTGTAGGAAAAGTACTTGTCAGAGGTCTCATACCTCTCGACTCGGGCATGAGTCTGAAATACCAATTTAAGCTCTTGGAACATCTTATATGCTCTGTGGCATTCAAAATGTTTTTGAAGTCCCGGTTCTAAGCCATAAAGCATGGCGCACTAAACTATCAAGTAGTCATCATACCGAGCTTGCCAAACGTTCATAACATCTGCATCTGCTCCTGCAATAGGTCTGTCACCTAGTGGTGCATCAAGGACATAATTCTTCTATGCAGCAATGAGGATAATCCTCAGATCACGGATCCAGTCCGCATAATTGCTACTATAATCTTTCAACTTATTTTTTAGGAACATATCAAAAAAACGGGGAGCTATAACGTGAGCTATTGATCTACAACATAATTTGCAAATACTATCAGGACTAAGTTCATGATAAATTAAAGTTCAATTAATCATACTACTTATGAACTCCCACTTAGATAGACATCCCTCTAGTCATCTAAATGATCACGTAATCCATATCAACTAAACCATGTTCGATCATCACGTGAGATGGAGTAGTTTTCAATGGTGAACATCTCTATGTTGATCATATCTACTATATGATTCACGTTCGACCTTTCGGTCTCAGTGTTCCGAGGCCATATCTGCATATGCTAGGCTCGTCAAGTTTAACCCGAGTATTCCGCGTGTGCAAAACTGCCTTGCACTCGTTGTATGTGAACGCAGAGCTTATCACACCCGATCATCACGTGGTGTCTCGGCACGACGAACTGTAGCAACGGTGCATACTCAGGGAGAACACTTATACATTGAAATTTAGTGAGGGATCATCTTATAATGCTACCGTCGTACTAAGAAAAATAAGATGCATAAAGGATAAACATCACATGCAATCAAAATATGTGACATGGTATGGACATCATCATCTTGTGCCTTTGATCTCCATCTCCAAAACACCGTCATGACCTCCATCGCCACCGGCATGACACCATGATCTCCATCATCTTGATCTCTATCAACATGTCGTCACATGGTCGTCTTGCCAACTATTGCTTTTGCAACTATTGCTATCGCATAGCGATAAAGTAAAGCAATTATATGGCGCTTGCATCTTATGCAATAAGAGACAACCATAAGGCTCATGCGAGTTGCCGATAACTTTAGCAAAACATGATCATCTCATACACCAATTTATATCTCATCACGTCTGGACCATATGACATCACAACATGCCCTGCAAAAACAAGTTAGACGTCCTCTACTTTGTTGTTGCAAGTTTTACGTGGCTGCTACGGGCTTCTAGCAAGAACCGTTTTTACCTATGCATCAAAACCACAACAATTTTTCGTCAAGTGTGTTGTTTTAACCTTCAACAAGGACCGGCCGTAGTCAAACTCGATTCAACTAAAGTTGGAGAAACAGACACTCGCCAGCCACCTGTGTGCAAAGCACATCGGTAGAACCAGTCTCATGAACGCGATCATGTAATGTCGGCCTGGGCCGCTTCATCCAACAATACCGCCGAATCAAAGTAAGATGTTGGTGGTAACCAGTATGACTATTACCGCCCAGAACTATTTGTGTTCTGCTCGTGCATATAACATCTACGCGTAGACCTGGCTCGGATGCCACTGTTGGGGAACGCAATATTTCAAAAAAATCCTACGATCACGTAAGATCTATCTAGGAGATGCGTAGGAACGAGACGGGAGAGTGTGTACACATACCCTCGTTGACCGAAAGCGAAAGCGTTTAGTAACGCGGTTGATGTAGTCGAACGTCTTCACGATCCAACTGATCCAAGTACCGAACGTACGGCACCTCCGAGTTCTGCACACGTTTAGCTCGATGACGTCCCTTGAACTCTTGATCTAGTAGAGGGTTGAGGGAGAGTTCTGTCAGCACGACGACATGGTGACGGTGATGTGATCCGCGCAAGGCTTCGCCTAAGCACTACGACGCTATGACCAGAGGAGCAAGCTGTGGAGAGAGACGCCGCACACGGCTTGGAACAATTGTTGTGCCTCCAAGGGGTGCCATGCACATGTTTATAAAGGAGGGAGAGGGAGGAGGCCGTCCCTAGGGGCGCACCATAAGGGGGGAGTCCTACTAGGACTCCCAATCCTAGTAGGATTCGGCCCCCCTTTTTTTCCTTCTCATGGAGGGGGGAAAGGGGAAAGGAGAGAGAGTAGGAGAAGGAAAGGGGGGTGGCGCCCCCTACCCTACTCTAATTCAGCCTCCTCCCTTGTGGGGGGCACACCAGCCCCTTGTGGGCTGGTTAGCCCCCCTCCTATGGCCCATATGGCCCATATCTTTCCCCGGGGGGTTCCGGTAACCCCTGCGGTACTCCGATATGTACCCGATACATTCCGGAACCCTTCCGGTGTCTGAATACTACCTTCCAATATATCAATCTTTACATATCGACCATTTCGAGACTCCTCATCATGTCCGTGATCTCATTCGGGACTCCGAACAAACTTCGGTCACCAAAACACATAACTCATAATACAAATCGTCATCAAATGTTAAGTGTGCGGACCCTACGGGTTTGAGAACTATGTAGACATGACCAACACACATCTCCAGTCAATAACCAATAGCGGAACCTAGATTCTCATATTGGTTCCTACATATTCTACGAAGATCTTTATCGGTTAAACCGCATAACAACATACGTTATTCCCTTTGTCATCGGTATGTTACTTACCCGAGATTTGATCGTCGGTATCATCATACCTTGTTCAATCTCATTACCGGCAAGTCTCTTTACTCGTTCCGTAATGCATCATCCCGTAACTAACTCTTTAGTCACATTGCTTGCAAGGCTTATAGTGATGTGCATTACCGAGAGGGCCCAGAGATACCTCTCCGATACTCGGAGTGACAAATCCTAATCTTGATCTATGCCAACCCAACAAACACCTTCGGAGACACCTGTAGAGAATCTTTATAATCACCCAGTTACATTGTGACGTTTGATAGCACACAAGGTGTTCCTCCGGTATTCGGGTGTTGCATAATCTCATAGTCAGAGGAATATGTATAAGTCATGAAGAAAGCAATAGCAATAAAACTTAACGATCATTATGCTAAGCTAACGGATGGGTCTTGTCCATCACATTATTCTCCTAATGATGTGATATCGTTCATCAAATGACAACACATGTCTATGGTCAGGAAATATAACCATCTTTGATTAACGAGCTAGTCAAGTAGAGGCATATTAGGGACACTTTGTTTTGTCTATGTATCCACACATGTATCAAGTTTACAGTTAATACAATTCTAGCATGAATAATAAATATTTATCATGATATAAGGAAATACAAATAACATCTTTATTATTTCCTCTAGGGCATATTTCCTTCAGAACCAACTACCAACCCTTAGACACTAAACTGGTGAAGGTACATAAAAAAGGGCAACAACAACGATAGGTGATGTCAAGTGAAGGAGACCAAACTATTTCGCATCTAGATGTGTTTAGGCTCTCCTTTATTTCTTTTCTAAAACAAATAAAAATGCCAAAAGGTGCACTTGCTCTTTCACATATATGTCCACACCCACGCGGTTCATGCCTGGACTAGAGGAGATGAACCCGCCCTATGTCCTCCCGCCGCACAAGGCTCTTCTTGTTGTTGGATATGGATAATTCTACACCTACAACGGTCCTTACAAAAATCCCTTTACAGACTCTCCCCTCAACTAATCTTCCACTAACCACCCCTCCTCCTTGAATTTCAAGGTGGTCACCTTTTCTCCCCATTAAATCTCGTCATTTCATCTCGTAGCTACAATTCTGTAAAACTAGATGATACCCTCCACATTGCAGCGGGACTATCTTGCAATATATTATTTTGACGAAATTTGCTTGTCTGAAATTTGAATATGAGGATGAAGGCCAAAAATATGTATGATTTATTGTATTCGATTATTATATAGGTGTAAGATATTTATAATGTGAGTAGTATTTTCCATGCATATTTAGAGAAGTAAAAATAGTGAGATTGATGAAGTGAGATGTGTGCATGTTGAGGGAAATATTATAAGTAACATTTCACATGCATGTTTTGTGGAATGAAGGTAATGGGATTGGTGAGGGGACATGCATGATTAGGTGGCATATGTGCATGTTGATATAAATAGAGATCGTGATGATAAATTACTTAAGAATATACTAGATGATGCCCCACGTGTTGATGTGGGATACTGTGAGACTTTTAATTGATTCGATATGTGGGTGTGACCCAAGTGTTGATCCACATTTCATGACTATAGATGAAAATAGATGTAATATAATTATAAATGGGACCAAAGGGTTGAAGATGAATTTTAATAGAAGGCAAAACAACCACGAGGCACCACTTTGAAACATACAACGCAATATTCTGTTATCATTTTTAGATAGGTTGAAGGAAAAAAAAACCGATGTGTCCCCTAGCCAAAAAATTGTATTATTGTGTAACAAATCAAGGATGGAAGCAATGTAAGCATCATTGATTTTAGACATAATATTCCAATCAATGATACACACCATCAACATATTTAAGATGATTCTGGTTTGAAGGTATCCCGATACTGGATGAAAAAACACAATAAACATAACCTTAAAATTACATTTAAAATGCACAAAACATAAAAGATGTATGTATAAATAATATGAATATGGAATCCGTATTTGTATTAATATGTAATCCGATGTGTCCCCTAGCCCAATTTTTGAAAAGGACGAAAGAAAATCGGCCGTTGGGAAGAAACCCAAAGACATTGCTTTTTATGCTGAGAAAAGGCCCGGAAAAATGTCTCTATCTTCTGTGGTGGCGTAACTGCAAACTAAAGGAGAGGCCCTTCTCGTGAGAACCATGGTTTTAGCCTTACACTCAGAGGACTTAACACTATGCTAGAAGCACATTCTTGAAATATTAAATAATAAAATATGAGATCAACGCTATCTAGAATATAACAACAAAATAACGATAATGATAAAACACACCTAAGTATATTCTTCCTAACATTTCCTGCTTTCATTGTAGCAGAATAGCATGTATTCTTCCAAAGGATGTTATAAGATATATAGATGCAGCTAGGGGTACCAATGTTCTGTTGGAATTATAATACTACAAATTTCGCCTGCGCAATATGATCTCTCATATGTATTTGGATGAACCATTGGGGTACACCCATCATTCAAAAAAAAATGTGCAAAAACTATCCAATGGTATCTACAAGTACACTATGTTACTTTAACTTTGGAGCTCTCTCATTCAATTGAGGTATTAAATTTTGAGTTTGGTTCACGATTTTGAATGGGCAAAAACTTTGATTGAGGTTATTTTGAATTTGGTTCATAGTTTTTAACCAATTGAGGTGTTCAACTACGGATCTGGTTCACAATTTTGTCTAGGTCAATGATTTCGATTGAGGTGCCCAATTTTTAATTTGGTTCATGATTTTGACCGAGCCAATGATTTCTCAAATCAATCAGCTAGTTTGCCTACAAAAATCCATGATTCCCCCGCACTCTCTCATCACCTGGAAAAAAAATCGTCAATGTATGACACAGTAGCACCAATATAGTACACTCGTTCATCAGGCCAAGAAACTTTCTCACATACAAGTGGATTTATTAGCAAATAACACATAATCACGCCTCTAAAATGCCCCACCAAAACACCTTATTATATAATTCATAAATCATACATCATCATCTCCCTCATGCGCCAAACAAAAGATTTTTCTAGAAAATCCCTAAAACACAAATGACGCAACAAAGCGCGCACAACCCTTCTAGTCACTACATGAACTGCCATCCCTTGAAAGGGTAAAAGAATAACACAATATGTACATGTGAACAATATATATTACATGAGTTGTACTACGTACATCACTGTACAGTGCGTGCATATTTATTTTTAAATCCTCAAATTACTAGTAGTGGCGGGCAGAACCAAGTGATTGCCCCTAATGCGTGCCTTTATTAGTGGCAGGAAGCAAGTCTATCGGCCACCGCTGATTTTTTTTTTTTTTGAGACAAATCGGCCGGGAGGCCAGTGACGAGCACAGTTTTGGGCTTAGCCCGCCACTGGTAGGCTGTTTCCCAGTAGTGCTAGTGTTTATGGGCTTGGGCCTTTGGCTGGGCTGACTATCGTCGTCGACCTACCCGGTGGAGATTTCCTCATTAACATCCATGTTGTACTCAATGTTCAACCAATATTATAATAACGACATGAAGATTATCGTCTTTTGATACACTCCAAGTGAATTGCATCTGATGTCGGGTCCATATTTCTCTCTTTCCCGTGTGCCACATCATAAACACATATACACATGCATCAGAAATGAAATGATCTGCATGAAGGGCCCGCGTGACTGCGTGTGCACAGTCCTGTCAAGGCTCGCTCCTCCTGGTAAGTCAGGGTGTTGTGAGAGGCTCAGGCGCTGGTCGCCTCGCCCACCTGGCAAGTCTGATGCAGGCGGAAGCGACAGCTTGCTCTGAGGCCTTACAAGTTGCGGCTGATTGGGGTATGGTGGACATTACTGTTGAATCAGACTGCCAACCTTTGGTGCGGGCGGTACAAAGCAGCATTTTGATCTTGCACCTGAAGGAGTTATGTTTAGGGATATTCGCATCTTTGCCAGGCTTCACTTTAATTCTGTAATTTTTTCCTTTGCGCCAAAGGAATGTAACATTCTCGCCCATGTACTAGCTTCTATGGGTGCACAAAGGCAATCTCCTGAACAGTTGTGGGCTGAGGAATTGCCGGATGATGTAAACGTCAGGAAGGCCAGCGTTTCTGCTGCGCCAGTGAGTTAATGGAATCAGATGTTTCATCTCAAAAAAAAAGCTCGCTCCTCCTTGGATCCATCCCTCCTACTCCCTCTATTCCGAATTACTTTCGTATGTATGGATGTATCTAGATGTATTTTAGTTCTAGATATATCCATTTCTGCGACGAGTAATTTAGAACGGAGGGAGTACCAATCACTAGCACTCACACACGCACCAACACAAATAGAAAAAGACAAAAATAAAAAGGAAATGAAAGAAATAAAAGAAAATGAGTGGCTTATAAAAAACACAATAACTTACAAATAGCAAAAGTGTTTTCGAATGTATTGTTCTGCTCCCGTGTGCATATGCATCTGAGTTGAACAACACATTTTGAAAAAAAAAGGAAACAATGTCACAAAAATGTGATATTTTTCTATGACAAACATTGTTCAATGCTTTACCAACATGCGAAATTTCAAGATGAAAAAAGATTCATCTAGGACTAGACGGAAAAAATGTTTAAAAAGGCAATTTTTAAAAACAATTTGAGAATGTCGGTTTTGTTTTTATGCCAAGACCTCACGAATGTTACCACGAAATCCGGCATCCTAATAAAACATTCATCAATTTTAGTCCAAAAAAGTTCAGATATTTTGAACATTTTTCCTATTTCTTTCGATTTTAGTGCAGAAACTCCATGTCCCAGTGTTTTATCTATTCTCTCCGTTCCTAAATACTTGTCTTTCTAGGCATTTCAACAAGTGACTACATACAGAGCAAAATGAGTGAATCTACACTCTAAAATATGTCTACATACATCCGTATGTAATAGTTATTTGAAATGTTTAGAAAGACAAGTATTTAGGAACGGAGGGAGTATTATTTACTTGCCAGCCATGACGTTACATTCCCACGTACGCCCCGGTTATCATCGAGCATAAACAAGCAAGGAACCGCGCAAGGTCCGTCGCTAACTTTGTCTTCGACGTATGTGCATCTGGCAATAAATCGGAGCAATTTTACACCCTCGCCCACAGTGCTGGCTTCTTGCCAGTTTCCCTTCGCCCACGCAGAATCCTCTCAGGAGTTGTGACTGATGTTACACAATGCAGCAAAAGCAACGTGACGCCTAGCTTGTTCGCAGTTGCACCGATGGTGCCGCCGCCGCCGCCGCCGCCGTCCGATCAAAGTAGGCTCATCGTCGTCCGCTTGGTCGTCGCCTTTGCGGCCTTCCTGTTCGCGTTTTTCCTGTGCGGCTGCTGCAAGGGATATCGAAACAGCCAGGCTCGGGCTGCGGCAGCTCAGCCGCGGCTGCTCCGAGATCTGCCGCTTCGCGGGGCCTGCGCCGCCAAGCCGACGGCCCGCCTCCCGGCGTTCAAGTACAACGGGTCGGTGAAGCACAACGTGACGGGCGGAGGGGAGGAGGCAGCCACGTGCTCGGTGTGCCTCGGCGCGTTCCAGCTCGGGGAGACGGTGCGGCTGCTGCCGGCGTGCCTGCACCTGTACCACGTGGAGTGCATCGACCCGTGGCTGGACGCGCACTCGACGTGCCCGATCTGCCGCTCGGACGCCGACCCGACAGCGGGCGTCGGCCGGCTACCCCCTGTTTAGGCTTGCACGGTAAGCCGGCGAGGGACGTGCGTACATGCTGCTCTCCGTGCCGAGCTGCCTGAAAACGTAGGCGTCAGCTCAGTTTAGGAAGCACACAAGAGGCAGCGATGTAAAATTGAGAGTTTTGTTTTGTTTTTTTACTGATGGACACCGTGATGGTTTTTTTTTCTGTATCGTTGTTTCGTTGGCCCTCTAAAAGGATTTCATCTGGATCTAAATGTCCATTTTGTAGAGTTCATGCACATGTTCGGCTAAATCCATAACAATCATTCGTCTCCCTTCACATATAAAGCAACCACCACATCCATACAATAAGTTTAAGTACAAGAAAAGTAAACAATGGCTAAGACAACAAGACAAACATGCTCAACTATAAAGAAACACATGAGTGGCTAGGTGGCATGGCAAGGATGTGCCTTTGCCGTAGTCATCAATGTCTATCATGTCGCCTAACCGATCACAGTCCCGCTGCCTAAATAGTATGTGACAGTGCCGCAAAAAACCCAGGAATTTGGATATACAGTCGGTGGCCCATTACAAGAAAACTCCCTCAATAGCCATCTTGTATGTGTCGTCCAAATGGTCTAGGTCATCATCATGAAAACTAAGTAAAAGAGGCATCTCCTCCTACCGGTTTGGTTGGCCCGAATTTCCAGAAACTCAGCAAGGTCCAAGGCCTTATATTCAGGTCATAGAGTCTCACGGACAAATACACCAAAGAAAAGGGACAATAATGCAGGCGAAGAAGACATGGGCCCCAGTCTTAGGGACAGCACAAAGAGTGCACAACCATCGTCATGTCCATGCCGCTTGACCACCTTCGTCCCCGATCGGAGACGATTAAGAAGAAGCCGCCACACGAAGATCTTAATCTTCAAAGGAAAGGGCACTTTCCACAAAAGGCGTGGTCCATGCGAGAGTCGGCGCATGGCATAGAGGGTGGGTATGCCGGGGCAACAGAGAAGAGCCCAAACAGGGCCAAGTGCCAATATACGACGCATGACTAGTCTAGGAGCATCGAAGGAAGGGCCTCCCGAAGGTTGTCCCAAGTAAGGTTTCCTTGAGCCCAAATGACTCGTCGGAAACCTTACTTGGGACCATCTCAATTGCCTATGGAAACGGAAAGCCCAAGTCAAAGGATGTATTGTTGTGTGATGCATGGTTGGCCACAAGTGCGGAGTTTAAAGGCATGAAATGCAATGCGGTATTTTGGCAAAGTATGCATGGTTGGTTAATGAGCACAACACTATGTGCCCTACGACATGGAAGTGATCCATGATAGCGGGCAGAGGTCACTAGTCCAACGATTGGTACACCATTCAAAAAGTCGTCAACAAGTAGTATAGTGTGTATGCACAAGTGCGAGCAAGGTGGTCAAGGGGCGCATCGCTCGAAGAGCTAGTAAGTTTTGCTTCTTGTTGCTCTATGTGTTCATTTCATACATTTGCTCATTATGGCAACTTGCTGATTACATCATTGTCTGTTCCGTAGGTGTGTGCGTGTTCTATCATAGTACGGAATGCAAGTATTTCACAATGATGCATTGTTGGAGAAAGCTCAATGGCCATGCCAACTGAATGCATTACCTATGAAAAAAAGCTCTAGGTGAAGAAACTTGACATCTTCAACACCGACCCTCAAACTGCCCACATACATACGGACCGTGTTGTTCTGACTTCGAAAGCCGTCCAACGCGGTCCTATATCGGAATGCTCGGCGGTCCGGACGTACCTTTTCCCGTAAACCAGTGACAAAGTGGGGAGGGAGATTTGCGGGCGTCCGGACCGCTGCCACGCCCGCTCCTGACTACCCTGGTCGACCAAAAACCCTCCTCCTTCGCTCGTGTGCGTTCCCGCCCGGCGCGGCTGCCTGCATTCGTGTCGCTGTAGAGCGGCCGTTCCGTATTGAAGCCGGCACTGAGCGGATGCGACCTCTCACTGGTGTCGGAATTGAAGCGCCGCACCGTCCGAGAGAGCAGCACGCGCCGCGTCCCCGTTGTCCATGCTTGTTCAATGCCAGAGCGACATTTGTTGTACAAGACAGAAGGGATATCTACCACACTCATTCAATGCCCATCTGTTTGTATGCCGCCATTAAGCAGGCACGCCAGCTGAGGAACCAACTCCAGCGTTGCACATTGACGCACCCGGCCTGGACACTTGGCCTTATAGGAATCGGCTATTTAAAGGCGGCCACACCTGGCTAAACTCCACACCACAACACATTCGCTCTACATCCTTCTCCCTTGCACCACATTCATCATGACCGCGAGCGGGGATGCTCTGTGGGAGAGCATGTTGACGTAGAGGAAGCACGAGATCACCGCCCTTGCGGCCACCTGGCAGAGCCGTTGTGCCAGGCAGATCAAGGCCAACTTGTAGGCTAGCTCCCCCGAGCTCGGTGATGATGGCCCCACAATGAAGACGGGGTCTGACGAAGACAACATGCCAGAGCCGGCGCTGGTGCATGCCGTCTTGACCATGGAGCAGGCGTAGGCGCACTACCACACCGCCATGGTGGATGGGGAGCAGCTTGTGCCGGCTCCTATGTCGGCGTTTCGGCAGGCACGAAAGGAGCAGAGATAGAACCTGCTCCTCCTCGAGCAGCAGCGGCTGGCGGAGGACCAAATCTACTACGAGCTCGCAAGCGAGGAGGCCGTGGCCGCCATGGCCGCGGCGAACCTGTCGTGGAATTGTCACGATAGATGTCCTAGTGTGAGGACTTAGTCGTGGAGCCATCGCAATGAGGTTAGCTTAAAGGGGTTAATCAGGACAAAGGATACGAGGAGTTTATACTGGTTCGGCCCCTTGTGGTGAAGGTAAAAGGCTAATCTAGTTGGAGGTGGTATTGCTAGGGTTTCGATGAGCAGGGAGCGAATACGCTTAACCTGACTCTCGATTTGTTGTCTCTTATCCTAAGACGCTACTGGGTCGTCCCCTTATATACACGGGCTTGACGCCCTGTGGCCTACAGAATCCCGAGCGGCTCATACAGCGTGTCCGGCTCGGTGACATATCTTACATGTCTTACATTACAAGTCTATACATACATGGCGGTTTATACTTACGGGCCTTAAGCCGCCTCTGGGCTTGGGCCTCTTACAAGCCTAACTGTGAATCGCCATCTTGTATACTCTTGGGCTTCATACAGGTGAACTGCCATTGTGGTTGACCCGGCCCCTCCTGGGCGGGTCATATCTGGTAGCATATCCCCAACATTAGGCCCCAGGTTGATTTGAACTTTGTTCATGTCAATCTTCAACACTTAGAAAAAATCCTTCTACATCTGCTGTGAAAACCTTGTAACCCGCCATGACGTCATCTTCAGGAATTTCGGAAACCCGCCACGACGTCACCTTAATGGATCTTTATCTTTAATGTCTTCCCGAAAATCAAGGCGTCCAATTAGCTGGATAATTATCATTTGGCCTCCTCGTCTTTTGCGCCTGCCTGTTGCCCCTTTCCTTATAAATAGGGCCAAACCACCCCCTTGTCATTCTCCTTTCTTATCCTTCTCGTCTTCTCCTTCCTCGCGACGCACCAGCCCTCGCGAACTCCGCCGTCGTTGACCTTCGTCCCCTTCATCAACTCCGGCTGCTGCATCGCCCTGAACGATCCAGAAATACCGCGACACTCCTCCGCTGTCAGCTAGCATCAGTAAGTATCCCCCTTTCCTTTTCATGGATCTGTTCTTTAGGGTTTCGGTGTTCGTCGGCGTTCATTACTGCTCTTCCTTCTTCTTGTTAGATCGCGTAGCTTTGATTTGAAAACAATGTAGATCCTGTGCGGTAGTAGTTTAGCACCCGATTTTGATATTAGAACATATCTTCTTTGCGATAGATCTCTTCTAGGGCATCTCCACTTTTCTGCTGCTACCTCTGTAGGTTTAGAATTTATTTCCCTTTTCTGAACAGCGCTAGATCCAAATTTATAGCTTCAACCTGTGGAACATGTTTGTCCTAACACTTAGCAAATTTTGCTCTTGGTAGATTTTGAATATCTTAGTCATGGCGGCCTATTCTGCCGGCTTATCGTTACTTCATATATCATTAGCCCTCGCTTAAGCCGCCATTCTGAACATGCACTGCAATTGTTAACTTGTAATCTCACCAACTAACTTGAGCCGGCAAATTATTTCCTTCCTTTAGGTTGTCCTTACACCATGCCGCCAAATACAATTACTACCTATAACTGGGTTCCCTCCATCGTCACTTAGAGAACTTTAAAGGACTTTGTCACCATTGGATATTTGCCAGAGAAAAGTGTCATGCATTACCATGCTCCTGACCCGGGAGAAGAGAGACCTCAGCCAAAAGACGGGGAAGTTATTGTATTCACTGATCATATGAACCGGGGCTTCTCGCCGACCGGCTCTAAGTTCTTTAGGGATGTTTTGCACTTCTTCAAACTCCATCCGCAAGACATTGGACCCAACTCCATATCAAACATCTGTAACTTTCAAGTTTTCTGTGAGGTATACCTTCAAGAAGAGCCTAGTGTTGAGCTTTTCAGGGAATACTTCTACCTGAATCGGCAAAATGAGTTCACAAACGGGCCCAGCTTGGAACTTGGTGGAATTTCAATTCAACGCGGAAGAGATGCCATCTTCCCTCAAGCAGCCATGCCGAGCCACCCCAAGGACTGGAATCAAACATGGTTCTACTGCAAAGATACCTCGCCGTCTAATCAAAATCCATTGCCGGGTTATCGTGTTGAACGTCTCGACTCAAGTTATCAACTCCCTGATAAACTTACCGCCGCCGAACGCAAGAAACTCATCCCTACAATCAGAAAAGTCCAAGCCTTGCTAGGAAACGGTTTAACAGGAGTCGATTTAATCCGCTGCTGGGTCGCATGGCGGATCATACCCTTAAGCCGCCGATCCGCCTTGATGTGTACTTATACTGGAGGAACAGACGATCCCTTACGCCATAGCTCTCTGCGTCTGACTGAACAGGGCATCATTGAAATGGCAACAACACTTGTAAATAGCAAATTTGAAGACTGCAGGAAAGTGGGTTTGAATCCTTTCTACAAGCTTAACCCACCACCAGATGTAAGTCTCTTGATTTCTTTTACCTTACTTCATCATCCAAACATTGTGTGAACTCAAATATGTTATTCTTCCGCAGGCTAAATTTGACTTCTAGAAGGCAAAATATGACCACTAGGCTGCAAAAAAGGCTAGGGCTGTCGCGAAAGCTGCCAAAAGACCATCAAGAGATCTAAGAAGAAACCAAGCACCTCTGATCTGCTTAAGTTGGACAAAACCTCTGAGTCGGAGGTAGCCCTTGACTCTCTTGGCTTGTTTTTCAACCACCTTATTGACACTGACTATTGCCAGGATGACATGGGATCTAGCCAAGCGGTTGAAGAAGAGGTAACTATTATTTCCTCCGACTCAAAACCTTTACCAAGGCAGAAACTTCGGCGAGTAACCCGGAAAGTAAGGTATTCACACCCCTTGGCTTATTTAGATCCTCATTTTCTTTTGAAACGACAGCAACACGAGAGCCGCCGCCAGACCCGGACCAGTGGAGGTGAAGATTTATCCTCCGGTTTACCAAACACTCCTCGAAAACGCCAAAATGAGGTTCTTTTTTACCTTAACTCTTTTTTTTACTGGCGGGTTTCTTCCGTTAACCACTCAATTCCTTTGACTTATTTTTGCAGGAGATTTCCCGCTCTTCCTTTGGTGATTCATCTCAGGCTCAGCTGCCAGCTTTCAAGACTGCCCCTGGGTCAGAATGATTACCTCTCTTTTGTACCTTTATATGTTTACCCTTATGTTGACTTGTCCAAATTCTTTTTAGCGGCCAAGCAAAACCCAATAAAAAGGCGAAGGTGATAAAACCCAGCGAAAACCCTAAAGTTGCTGAACCAGACCAGCCAACTTCTGCACCACAAGCCTCTGAACAACCAGAAGATCCTGCTCCCAATATTCAACCTGAAATGCCTGAGTTGTCTGTTGATGACACCAATATTGACCCGTCACCACTGAACCGTCAAGCTCACTTAACCCGCCAGAGACTTATACTGATGAAGTTTTAATCACTTGCACTGGATTTACTGAGCCGGCGAATCCAACTATACTAGCGAGACATTCTGCCAAATAAGAAGTCATGGAAAGACGGAAAGTGAGGTTTCATGTCTCCCACTATGCTCAATTGAGTAATAGTGAACTATTATCTGGTTATCTCAGTCAAGTGCACTCCAGCCGTGACTTGGAAATTGAGATGGTTAAACAGATACACGAGAAGTATGAGGTACGTCATCCGCCTTATAAAAGTTATATATCCTGCCAGCCCTCGAGTCTTCTGATTATGAGAAGATTGAATAATCTGTAGACTTTAAAAACTTACAAGCTTCTGTTCTAGACTCCCTCCAAGTCCGGTTTAAAATTAAATCGGATGCTGATAATAGCATAATTTTGCATTTGTAGTCCCCAAGGGCCGGTTTAATCAGTATGAATGAGCCGGTCCTATTGATCATTGTGTAAAAGAACATAACTTAACTGCATAGCCCCATGAGTCGGCTGAGACTGTTGACAGCACACCCGGCTCATCCTTAGAAAGAGACAAGCAATATGCATTAGCCCCCAAGTGCCAAGTGTTTTTGCTTGCAAAGCACTTGGGACTTTAGAAAAGCCGTTTCCGTTGAAAAATTGCGTTGACAGACATTAGCCCCCAAGTGCCAAGTGTTGTTACTTGCAAAGGACTTGGGACTTATATTGTTGTAATCCGCCATGAAATTTGACAAACTTGTGCTGTATGCAGGCTGCTACTGCTGAACTAGAATCTCAACTGAACGATGCCAAGACTCGGCTGGCGGCTCAAGAAAATGAGACCCGAAAAGCTAAATCAAAATTCCAGTTTAGTGTGTCTGAGTCGGAGAAATTGAAGCCCAGTTTTACTGAGGAGAAAAGGCTTGGGATGAAGAAAAAACTGCCTTGATACAGCGTGCTGAGAAAGCAGAAGCTGCTCTTCAGGAGGTGACCACGGAGCTCTCCGGTTTAAAACACCTTGTGTCTCAGATGGTTTCCGCTATCTTCGATGAGTCGCCTTGTTACTTATCCAAAGTGAGTATTTGTCATCATAATGTAAACCACCATTTAACCAATCTGTAACTTACTCAGGTCCCAGGAGCAACAACCTTAGCCAAGACACACTAGTGAAGCTCAAGGTGGTTTATACCCTTGTTGAACAATTATACACTGGAGCTCAGCGGACCCTCGCTACTATCGCCCCATCAAATCAAGGACCAAACCTGTTAAGTGATGTCTTGAAGAAGTTATCCATCTTGCCCACCAGACTTCGAGAAATCAAACGGTCTTCTGCTAGAGCCGGAGCTGTAATGGCCTTGAGCCGTGCCAAAGCATGGGTTCCAGAATTAGACCCGGCAGATGTAGCTAGTGGGTATGCTAGCTTAAAGGAAGATGGAACCTCCTTCGATCAGCAAGACTTTGCTGCTTGTTTCAAAGAGATTCGTCCTCATGCAACAGCCATCGCCGAAGAAACCAATCTTTCCAAATATCAACCGGCTTACGATGAGGATAATTAGAAGATGCAGACGCCTGCATATAAAAGTGATGGACTTAATTCCACCAATTTGTAAGCACACTTTCACCCCTGATATTGACCCGTCCAATCTGATTGACGACGAGGCTGAATTCTTCGCCTTGCGTGGCTTTGACTGGTCCAAACAAACTTCCAGACGGTGGAGGAGGAGGAAGAACCGGCAAGGGATGAACTGGAGGCCTCCCGTCAGCAAGATCAAGAAGATTGAACTGCCAGGCGGCTGAAAGACTTACAGTTTTAACAAAACACTTGATGTTATGTTGGCCCATGGAGTTATGTAATAGAGTAGTTAAAACTTTGAATCGGTCGTGCCATCGTGCAAGTTTTCTGTTTTCCGTAACACTGATGATCCACCGGTTTAAAGAACCACTCTTTGTATGATAATGTTTGACTTATGCAGATGTGAAATATTATGATTCTGCACACAAAGAAAAACACAAGGGCCCTGGCGGCTTACCGCCGGGCGGGTCATGATACCCAATGAAAGCCGCTGGGGACAAATAGTCCATAACCATGGCCGGTCTGATAACTCTTAAGAAAACAACATACCTGTGATATTGGATCACACTGTTGGTTTACCAAGCTAGTGTAATAAGGGTGATAACCCAAAATTTGAGCACTGGTAATTATCATTTATTGTCGGCTTATGAACAAAGACAGAGCAGGTTAATAAACATCGGATATTATCGTATCTCATACTGGCGACTTATAGCCGAAAGCCAGGCCGGGTTAATAAACATTGGGTAGTTTCATGTATAAACCATAAAGGCAACACAGCCCTCATCGGCTTTGTAACCATATATTACTATGCCACATGAGGAAAAAACTCAAAAAATGTTCAAATCAAACAACAACAAAAAATCAAGGTTTTCATAGGTGGCCAGGCCTAAGACTCAAGTGCTTTCACGGGCCGCACAGCCATTGAGTTAAACCTTTATACCTTATAAGCCGGACCTCACACAACCAATCGTCGTTTTAACTTTGACAAGTTCAGGGTCTGTATAAGATTGACTTGTCAAAAGTATGGCGGGTCGTTCCAGGATTACCTGGGCGGAGTGGCAGACTTAAAAAGGTAGGATAACCCAGGGTTTTAGGTGAATACACCTGGCTTCCAAGCCTGGCTTTTAAGCCTATTACAAGGCTTATAAAAACTCTTTGTTCTTTAGAACAAGGAGCCCCCAAGCAATATTTTTGAGTTGTGCTCAATGGGCGCCTATGTTTGAGTTGTGTTTTTGCAACAGACTTCTTTGGTCCCTGTTAACTTGGGTAGAAGCCCCCAAGTTTTTTTTGTGGCCAATAAGCCAGATCAAAGGGTAATCATAACTTCGCTCTATAAAGGAAAAGCCCCCAAGTGACCAAAAACTCGTTATTTAAAAGAAAAAACGACAGAGGACCTGCTTTAGTAGGGATGTCGATTTATTATATTGATCATAATATATACATTATAAAAAATATGTACATCAGAAGAGCTAGTGGCTCAAGTGTAGTAAGGCCGAAGATGAGCAATATTTAACAGTCGGCGGGTCTCTTCCTCCGACGTGCATGAGTCCTTGTGGTCTCGAACATCGATAAGGTAATATGACCCGTTGTACAGATTCTTGCTGACCACAAAGGGTCCTTCCCAAGGTGGGCATAACTTGTGCATATCAGTCTGATCCTAGATCACCTTCTTGGGAAGTTCTGGTTTTAACCCGGCGGCTGTGGTAGCAGCGCAGATCTTGCTGGTAAATCGCCGAACGAGCCGCTGCGACGTCACGCTCTTCATCCAACAGGTCAAGTGCTTCCTGACATGCTTTTTCATTGTCAGCTTCGACATAAGCCGCCACACGAGGTGAGTCATGACGGATGTCACTAGGGAGAACCGCCTCTGCTCCGTAAACCATGAAGAAAGGCGCGTACCCTGTAGATCTGCTAGGGGTGGTATTAATGCTCCATAACACGAAAGGTAACTCCTCCACCCAACAACCCGGCGTCCTCTGCAGGGGAACCATAAGCCGAGGCTTGATGTCTCTCAGGATCTCTTGATTGGCTCTCTCAGCTTGACCATTAGATTGAGGGTGAGCCACTGACGATACGTCAAGTCGGATGTGCTCACGTTGACAAAATTCTTTCATAGCACCCTTCGATAGATTAGTGCCATTATCAGTTATGATACTGTGGGAAAAGCCAAAATAGAAAATCACCTTTCTGATGAACTGAACCGTTGTCACCGCGTCACATTTACTGACCGGCTCGGCCTCAACCCACTTTGTAAATTTGTCAACCGCCATCAGGAGATGTGTCTTTTTGTCCTTGGATCTTTTGAAAGGTCCGACCATATCAAGCCCCCAAACTGCAAATGGCCAAGTAATCGGAATCATCCTCAATTCTTGAGCCGGCACATGGGCTCGTCGTGAAAATTTCTAACATCCATCACACCTGCTGACCAGGTCTTCAGCATGAGCTGTTAACCAATAAAACACATGACGAAAAACTTTAGCCACAAGAGATTTTGAACCGGCATGATGACCACAGTCTCCTTCATGAATCTCACGCAGGATCTCACGACCCTCTTCTGGAGAAACACAACATTGAAAGGCCCCTGTAACACTGCAGTGGTGCAGCTCTTCATTGACAATTGTCATTGACTTAGACCGCAGGGTTATCTGCCTGGCTAAGGTTTCATACTTAGGTAACTCGCCCCGGGTCATATAAGCCAAATAAGGGACTGTCCAATCAGGAATTACATGAAGAGTTGCCACCAACTGAGCTTCTAGGTCAGGAATAGCCAAGTCCTCCTCTTAGGTAACTTGACCGACGGGTTATGCAAAACGTCAAGAAAGACATTAGGCGGCACTGGTTTACGTTGAGAACCCAACCAGCTTAAGGCATCAACCGCTTCATTTTTTCTCTAATCAACATGCTCAACTTGATAACCTTTGAAGTGACCAGCAATAACATCCACTTCTTGTCGATAAGCCGCCATGAGTGGATCCTTAGAATCCCAAGTACCAGAGACTTGTTGAGACACCAAATATGAGTTACCAAAGCACCTAACCTGGCTTAAGTTCATCTCCTTATCCATATGAAGACCGTGGAGCAAGGCCTCATATTCAGCTGCATTGTTAGTGCAAGGAAACATCAAACGGATAACATAACAAAATTTATCACCTCGAGGGGAAGCGAGCACAACTCCAACCCCCGGGCCCTCCAATTGCCTGGACCCATCAAAGCGAATAGTCCAATACGTGTTATCTGGCTTTTCCTCAGGCATTTGCAGTTCTTTCCAGTCATTGATGAAATTCACCAGCGCATGAGACTTGATGGCCATGCGAGGCATATATTTCAAACCACGAGGAACAAGCTCAATGGCCCACTTGGCTATCCGACCTGTGGCTTCTCTGTTCTGAATAATGTCCCCTAAAGGAGAAGAACTAACCACAGTGATGGGATGACCCAGAAAATATTGTTTAAGCTTCCGACTGGCCATGAACACCCCATATACAAGCTTCTGCCAGTGCGGATATCTCTGCTTGGACTCAATAAGCACCTCGCCGATGTAGTAAACCGGCCTTTGAACCGGATATTCCTTGCCTGCCTCCTTCCGTTCCACCACAATAGCCACGCTGACAGCCCGAGCATTGGCAACCACGTACAACAATAATGGCTCTTTATCAACAAGAGCAGCCAGAATAGGTGGCTCAGCCAGCTGTTTCTTCAAGTCCTCAAACGATATATTAGCAGCATCACTCTAGACAAAATTACCTATCTTTTTCATCATCTGATACAGAGGGATAGCCTTCTCTCCCAACTGGCTTATGAACCAGCTTAATGCCGCAATACGACCCGCCAGACATTGCACATCATTGATACACGCCGGTTTAGTCAGAGAAGTGATGGCTTTGATCTTCTCCGGATTAGCTTCAATGCCCCTATTAGACAACAAAAAGCCCAAGAGCTTGCCTGCCGGCACACCAAAAACACACTTGGCCGGGTTAAGCATCATTTTATAAACACAGAGATTATCAAAGGTTTCCTTCAAATCGTCTATCAATGTCTCTTTCGCTCTGGATTTCACCACAATATCATCCACATAAGCATGAACATTGTGCCAAATTTTATCATGAAGGCAATTCTGCACACATCTCTCATAAGTCGCCTGGGCACTCTTGAACCCAAAATGCATAGACACATAGAAGAAGGCTCCAAAGGGAGTTATGAAAGCTATCTTCTCCTAGTCCTTAACTGCCATCTTGATCTGATGATAACCAGAATAAGCATCCAAAAAACTCAAATGCTCACAACCCGCCGTAGCATCGATAATCTGTTCAATACGAGGGAGAGCAAAAGGATCAGCCGGACAAGCCTTATTTAAATCTGTATAGTCCACACACATACGCCAAGTGCCGTTCTTTTTAAGTACCAGCACCGGGTTAGCCAACCACTCAGGACGAAACACCTCAATAATAAACCCAGCCGCCAAGAGCTAGGCTACTTCTTCACCAATGGCCTTACGCCTCTCTTCGTTGAAGCGATGAAGAAACTACTTGACCGGTTTAAACTTGGGATCAATATTAAGAGTGTGCTCAGCGAGTTCCCTCGGTACACCTTGCATGTCTGAAGGTTTCCATGCAAAGATGTCCCGGTTCTCATGGATGAACCCGATGAGTGCGCTTTCCTATTTCGGATCCAGATTAGCACTGATACTGAACTGCTTGGATGAATCGCCAGGAACAAAATCAACCATCTTGGTATCATCTGCCGATTTAAACTTTAAGACCGGATCATACTTTGTAGTTGGCTTTTTCAAAGATGTCATATCCGCCGGATCAACATTGTCCCTATAAAATTTTAAGTCTTCCGTTGCACAAACCGACTCAACATAAGCCACATCACCTTCTTCGCATTCCAAAGCTATCTTACAGCTCCCATGCACTGTAATGGTCCCCTTGTAACCCAGCATCTTGAGCTGCAGATAAACATAACAAGGTCGCGCCATGAACTTGTGTGACGCCCCAAGACCGGAGCTTCAGATGCCTTCCTTGTTTTCCGAGCTTTCGTCGTGTGATTTGTTTGGTTCGTTGCATCCATCATTGCATCATGTCATCATTTATTTAATCTTTCCAGCTCAACTAAATAAACCGTATGGATCTTCGGTCCATTTAAACCGAGGGAATTCACATGGTGATTCTCTTTATAACATATCCTCCCGATATTAGGGAGCTATATTAAATATTCCATTTTTGGAATTCACCTTAACATACTTGCAATTTAATTCCCATGCCCGTTCTATCTCAAGTTCTTCCTCAAACTTTCCCAACAATTCTTGTCACTTCTTATCGAGGCTCCTCTAAAATCTCAGTCCATTTAGAGCCCTTTTGAATGGGTTTCAAAATTCAAACATGTTGAATTAAATTTAACATGTGCGAATCTTTTTTCTCCAAAATCCTCTGGCCATTTTATTTAAATTCATACACATTTTTGTGAGTCCAGGAAATAGCCCCCTTGCACAAATCCTTTCCCTAACCCTCCTTTTCTTTTCTTCTCTCTAATTCTTTTCTTTTAAAAGAAAGATGAGTGAGAGTTAGAGCAGTCAGCCAGGCCGGCCCAGCCTTCCCCCGCAGTCTCCCTCTCCACTGGGCCGACCCATTCCACCGGCCCACCTAGCCTACCCTAGTCGCCTCGCTCCCTCACCCCTCGCTGCCCCCCCGGTCCATCTCGCGCCGCCAGGGGCAGAGCGCACGCGCTCACGCCCGATCCCCATCTCCTTCCCTCTCTTCGCTCGTGCACAGGGCCGCAGCTCCCAGCGCTCGGCCTCCCGCGCCAGAAGCCCAGAACTCTTACAGCCCGAGCTTCCCCGAGCGCCTCCTCCTTGCTGCCTCGCCTGTCGTCGAGCAGGAGCTCCGCCGCCTCGACTCCTGGCTCTGGCCTTCGTCGGTCGCTCCCTCCCCGGCCTCGGCCTCGTCCAGGCCACCCTGCCGTCGCCCCGCACCTCTACGCCTTCGCGCCGTGGCAGGAGCCGCTGCCCGACCTCCTCCATCGCGCGCCCGTCCCCCATGGCGTGCCACCTCGTCCCCGCCTCTCCACCACCTGCAGGTCACCAGCATGGCACCGTCGTCACGTCGCCGGCAAGCTTCGAGGCGAGCATCGCCTAGAGCTCATCCGCCCGGAGACACCCTTCGTCTCGTCTGCGTCGCTGGAGCCCATCCCCAAGTCCCTCGTCCGGCTCTGTTTTTCCCTGCTGTCGCGCCTCCGTTCTGTCTCCTGGTGGAGGAGATGACCAGCAGCCAAGCCGCATCAAGCGACGACCGCGCGTTGACCACGCCCTTCCTTCACCTACGCGGAGCCGCGAGCCAACGCCAAAACCCGTTTCGCCTCTGCCAGCCCCGTGCTGCTGCTTGCATCAGTCAAGCTCCTCTGTCCCGATTCGTTGACTATGCCTGCATGCACATGTGATGTTTGTTGTTGTTTGTACCAAAGACCGCAAGTACAACTACGTTCACAGCGCGTCATGTATGACTACAACGTGAACGAGTATTATGACGACCTCTGAAGAACTCGGATTCACCAAGTCCCACTACCGTCGTCTCCGGAAGCCTCGGATCTGTCAAGTCCCTCGACGACAAATGCATGACTATGTGGATTGTACCAAGTACCCCTTCGAGTTGACGAGATCGGCAAGTGCGAAACACCAAGTACCACGACGACCATCGACATGTACCCCTACACCGCACCGAAACGTCGAGTACCTCGCCGTGACCCCGAACATTTACGGAAATTTGTGCGACTATGAACGTGAAAAACTGCCGTCGTCGTGGATCCGACAAGTTTGCAAGTACAACTAGTTCCTCTACGACCCGCGAGAACCGCTACTTTCACTATCGTCGCGAGAACAACTACTTCCCTCGACGTACCCGAAACGCTCCGAGAATGCACCCTTGGAAGGTATAACCGCCGGAACGACGCCTGTGAACGAATGCATGTGTTGTATGAGATGCATGTTTAGATGTTGTATTCGCCGTGAACGTTAGTTGTTCCTCCTCGTTGCCATGTCGTCCACCCGTGGGAACCCGGTTACTGGGATCACCCCATCATCTTTTGCACGCTCCCGCCACACTACCTTTTGCACCGGTATCTCCGTGAGCTACTGGAACCGATATGTTGTCGTGGCATCATTTTCGGATTCATCGCCGTGGCACCCCTTTTCGTTTCCGCCACGGTGACAAATGCTTTATAATATGCTTGTCACCATTTTCATAACAACTTGCATAAAACTTGCACATGTCATCCGCATCATGATAACAACATTGAAAATGGTTAAAAATTGTTGTTGCATTAAATTGCTAATGCATATGGGGATCTACCGGAATGGTTGTTTGATGTTTCCAGCCCCATTTAAATTGCTTAGATTGTGTAGTTTACTTTTGCTTCTTCTCTTGCCATGTTTAACAACATTTAATATTGTTGGGTACCTAAACGGGAGAGAACTAAATAATTGATGTGGTGTTCCGTCAATATGCAACTCGTTGCATATTGAGCTCCACTTAATTTGTAGTATTGTTTGTGCACTTTGCCATGCCATGCATATTTAAACCGGACATGCATCATACTTGATTGTGCATCATGCCATGATTATGTGATGGTTGTTTACCATGATGTTTGCTCCTTTCCGGTGTTGCTTCTTCTTGTTAGTTCCGGTAACGTCACGCTTGTGAGGATCCGTTCGACTATGTTGGTTCGTCTTCCTCATGGACTCGTTCTTCTTCCTTGCGGGATCTTAGGCAAGATGACCATACTCTCGAAATCACTTCTATCTTTGCTTGCTAGTTGTTCACTCTATTGCTATGCCGCGCTACCTACCACTTGTTATATCATGCCTCCCATATTGCCATGGCAAGCCTCTAACCCACCTTTCCTAGCAAACCGTTGTTTGGCTATGTTACCGCTTTTGCTCAGCCCCTCTTATAGCGTTGCTAGTTGCAGGTGAAGATTAAGTTTGTTCCTTGTTGGAATATGGATATGATTGGGATATCACAATATCTCTTATTTAATTAATGCGTCTATATACTTGGTAAAGGGTGGAAGGCTCGGCCTTATGCCTGGTGTTTTGTTCCACTCTTGCCGCCCTAGTTTCCGTCATACCGGTGTTATGTTCCTTGATTTTGCGTTCCTTACGCGGTTGGGTGTTATGGGAACCCCTTGACAGTTCTCCTTGAATAAAACTCCTCCAGCAAGGCCCAACCTTGGTTTTACATTTTCCTATCAACATAAGCCTTTTTCCCTTGGGTTTCCGGAGCCCGAGGGTCATATTTATTTACCCCCCGGGCCAGTACTCCTCCGAGTGTTGTTCCAACCTAGGCGATGTCCGGCGCCCCCTGGGCAACCAGGGTCTATGCCAATCCGACGTCTTGCCCATCCGGTGTGCCCTGAGAACGAGATACGTGCGACTCCTATCGGGATTTGTCGGCACATCGGGCGGCTTTGCTAGTCTTGGTTTACCATTGTCGAAATGTCTTGTAACCGGGATTCCGAGTCTGATCGGGTCTTCCTGGGAGAAGCAATATCCTTCGTTGCCCGTGAGAGCTTGTGATGGGCTAAGTTGGGACACCCCTGTAGGGTTTGAACTTTTGAAAGCCGTGCCTGCGGTTATGGGCAGATGGGAATTTGTTAACGTCCGGTTGTAGAGAACTTGAAACTTGACTTAATTAAATGCATCAATCGCGTGTGTAGCCGTGATGGTCTCTTCTCGGCGGAGTCCGGAAAGTGAACACGGTTCTTGTGTTATGTTTGGACGTAAGTAGCTTCAAGATCACTTCTTAATCACTTCTAGCTTCTCGACCGTTGCGTTGCTTCTCTTCTCGCTCTTATTTGCGTATGTTAGCCACCATATATGCTTAGTGCTTGCTGCAGCTCCACCTCACTACCCTTTCCTACCCATAAACTTAAATAGTCTTGATCTCGCAGGTGTGAGATTGCTGAGTCCTCGTGACTCACATATACTTCCAAACAGTTGTAGGAGCCGATGATGCCAGTACAGGTGACGCAACCCGGCTCGAGTGGGAGCTCGATGAAGATCTTGGTCGTTGTTTGATTTCGTTTCCTTTTGATCAGTAGTGGAGCCCAGTTGGGACGATCGGGGATCTAGCATTTGAGGTTGTCTTCTTTTATTTTGGTTCCGTAGTCGGGCCTTGATTGTATTCTGGATGATGTATGTTTAACTTGTATTTGTGTGAAGTGGAGATTGTAAGCCAGCTCTTTATCCCTTTCTTATTCAGTACATGGGATGTGTAAAGATTACCCCTCTTGCGACATGCCTACCATGCGGCTATGCCTCTAAGTCGTGCCCTGACACGTGGGAGATATAGCCGCATTGTGGGTGTTACAACTAGGCATATGCCTGCCGTCCAAACAGAGCGTGATATGGGAGATGAATATTGACTACTTCAAAGGTCAATGTCTCTGACCTAGAGTCATGATCATCTCCAAAAGCAACTTCCAGAGCTATCTTACCAACTGGGTATGCCGATTTACTAGGCACTACGCCATGGAAAACAGTGTTGGACGGTTTAAGATTCTTATCCGTCAACCCCATGCGACGGAAAGTTTCATAATAAAGGATATTGATACTGCTCCCTCCGTCCATGAGTACCTTGGTAAACTTATACCCTCTGACCTGAGGTGCGACCACCAATGCCAGGTGACCCGGATTATCAACCCGGGGCAGGTGATCTTCCCGACTCCACACAATGGGCTGCTCAGACCAGCGCAAGTAACAGGGAACTGCCGGTTCAACAGCGTTCACCGCCCTCTTATGAAGCTTCTGATCCCTTCTGCATAAATTTGTGGTGAAGACGTGATACTGCCCACTATTCAACTGCATTGGGTTACTCTGATACCCTGATTGTTGCTGTTGATTCCCCTGACCTGACTGTTGATGGTAACCACCCTGATTGCGTTGATTACTTTGGAACCCAGAGCTAGAACTGCCACCGCCATAACCCGGTCCATGAGAGCCAGATCCTGAGCCAACACCCGGCCCATGATTGTCTTCAAAGAGATTGGAATTTGTGTACTCCTTCATGATGAAGCAATCCTTCTAGAGGTGGCCAGACGGTCTTTCTCGCGTCCCATGCCTTGGACAGGGTTGATTTAACATCTGATCAAGATTAAAGCCTGATCCTCCGGTTCGTGGGGGCGGTTTACCTTTACGTCGATGGCCAATATTCTACGCGTTGGCGTTAGCCACAAAGTCCAAACTATTACCAGCTTTGCGCTTACCATTGCCTCCCTGATTCATCGGATTATGTTGCTGCCCTTTGGTGCTGCTGCTCTTCTTCCCCTTTCCTGGCTTTTCATCATCAGACTCAGGGTCCTTGGTACCATCAGAGTCAGCATACTTAACCAGAGCCGCCATGAATGCCCCCATGTCATTACAGTGGCATGAAACGACAATTGTTCTCCAACATCAAGACTGCTGAATCGGCATTGATGCGATCCGACGAGTGCAGGATTGTTGAGACCCGGTGCACCCAATGGGTTGTCGACTCACCTTCTTCTTGGACACAGGAGGCTAAATCCACACTTGACATGGGCTGCTTACATGTATCCTTGAAATTCTGGATGAACCGGGCTTTTAACTCGGCCCATGACCCAACAGAATTGGCAGGGAGCCCCTTCAACCAAGTGCGGGCCGTTCCATACAACATTAGAGGGAAATATTTAGCACGCGCGGCATCGCTAACATCTAGTAATTCCATGGCCATCTCATAACTCTCGACCCATGCTTCAGGAGGTAAATCGGCAGTATAGTTAGGCACCTTGCGAGGACCCTTGAAATCCTTGGTCAGACGCTCATTACGTAGATCCGATACTAAGCATGGCACGCCCAAATTTCTAAAGGTTACACCTGGCTCCACAGAAGTGGTTGGACGAACCGGAGTAGGTTGACGGCCGCATACTATGCCGCCAGCTCGGCCTCTCGACGTGCTCTACCTTGATCCACTATGTTCTGAGCATCAGCGCCACCGCCCGCCGGTTCATGTCCATGAGGCGGGTTATGGTTCCGCCCACTGCTTGACATAGCCGGCTTATCGATATGCCTGCTATAACTCCGGCTCGGGCGAGGGGTGGAATGAATCCTGTCACGACTGTAAGAATAAGCTTGCTGATGAACCAGTGTTGTCTGAAGGATCTCTCTAGCCCTTCGTGTTTCAACCGCCATCGGGGACTTGCCTTCAACCGGGAGAGCCGCCAATCGTGACGCCGCAGCGATCATGTTATCCAAAGGGTTAGAGTAATGACCCGGTGGCATCGACGCGTGCTGCGGCGGGTTATTGTTCTGACGAGGCAGGCCCGTCGTGCATGGCTGAACGGGCATACCCATCCCAGGTGCTTCGACCTGGTTTACCACTGCCGGGGTACTGGTTCCTGCTCCTGGCATGTTAAAGACATTTCTTGCCTCGTAAACCGAGGGTAGACGAGTCTGATGCCTCCTCCTCATGACTTCGTTTGAAGCGTTCTGATCTAGCATGAGCCGGTAAGACTCCGACTGAATCCGCTGTGCCTGAGCATCCAAAGCAGCCCGCTCCTCGGCCATCCTAATGTTTTCTGCATTTAGCTCCTCCTTGGCTTGTGTTGTCTCATCACGCAATTTTGCGAGCCACATTATGTTGATCCTGATCCGCCGGGTTGACCACTGTTGTTAACAGTGCTGTCAGCTTATCCAGCAAGTCAGTTAAGACCTGAGCCGGCGGGCGCACAGGGCCTCCTGCCCCGGCAGCCATTGCCGTTGCTGACCCGGAAATCAGCTCTGCTGCAGTCAACGAGTGCTGCACGGGCTGTGTACAGGCCATGAAGATTGCAACCCGGTTCGGCGGCTCGTAGGGGTCCGGAATACTGTCGCCATCGGAACAGCCCCCAAGCCGTCCGCCTTGCAGTTGATACAATGACTCGGTCTCACCGGTGGACGACTCACCATCAGAATAAACGACCGTCTCACCACCAGATGCCAATCTATCCTTAGATTCTGCTCCACGGATAAATCCCACGAAGGCACGATTCATGGTGGGCCGAATCCGGGCGGGTCTCGCACGCTGAGCCATCTCGATGATGTCGGTGTAGATGTCCGGCTCAGGGCCCGGTTCACCGATCTTGCCGATGAAGATGTAAATTCCGCCGAAGGGGACCCGGTACCTATACTCAACTGAGCCGGCCTCGGGGCCCTAGCCTGCATCATCGATGTAAAACTTGCTGCGACGACTCTTGGTCATCCGGCCCATGGCATATCCCTTGATCCCTTCCAAGTTGCCCTCTAAGAACTTGAAACCATCGTGCGATAGCCCCACGGTGGGCACCAACTGTCGTGGAATTGTCACGGCAGATGTCCTAGTGTGAGGACTTAGTCGTGGAGCCATCGCAATGAGGTTAGCTTAAAGGGGTTAATCAGGAAAAAGGACACGAGGAGTTTATACTGGTTCGGCCCCTTGCGGTGAAGGTAAAAGCCTAATCCAGTTGGAGGTGGTATTGCTAGGGTTTCGATGAGTAGGGAGCAAATACGCTTAACCTGGCTCTCGATCTGTTGTCTCTTGTCCTAAGCCGCTACCGGGTCGTCCCCTTTTATACACGGGTTGACGCCCTGCGGCCTACAGAATCCCGGTTGGCTCATACAACGTGTCCGGCTCGGTGACGTATCTTACATGCCTTACATTACAAGTCTATACATATGCGGCGGTTTATACTTACGGGCCTTAAGCCGCCTCTGGGCTTGGGCCTCTTACAAGCCTAACCGTGAACCGCCATCTTGTATACTCTTGGGCTTCATACAGGTGAACCGCCATTGTGGTTGACCTAGCCCCTCCAGGGCGGGTCATATCTGGTAGTCATATCCCCAATAGAACCCGAACTTCGCTGCGGAGCAGCTAGCGCTCTACGAGGCCGCGCGTGCTCAACGCGCCGCTCGCAACATAGTGTCGGCACCAGACACGACAGCACAAGTGCTGGCAGTGCTGGCAGTCGAGGACGAGAACACCGCCAACTGCGCCTGCTACGTGTGGCCGTCCAACTTTTCAGGGCGCCTGCGGCAGGTGGACAGTGACGGACCGTCCACGTCGATCATCGACCTTATGTCCACCAACACCGATGACGGACAGGTCACAGACTCCTCCGAGGATGAGTAGGGCACACGAGGTGGATGGACATTGTGTCCCAAGTGAGCATGTCCATCTCCCATGTTCTACACTTCCTCACCGGAGACCGCATCTTCACTTCACAGAGTTGCACAATCTTGTTCACATAGTCGCACATAAATTGTTGTGGGAGGTGCTCATGCATGGTCGTGGAGTTGCACACTCTCGTAGGCGCAGTCGCACATGTATGGACACAGAGTTGCACAATCTTGTCCGCATAGTCACACATGAATTATCGTGGGAGGTGCTCACGCATGGCCACGGAGTTGCACACTCTCTTCGGCACAGTCGCACATACATGGCCATGGAGTTGCACAACTTCGTCCACAGTCGCACATGAGTTTTGTGGGAGGTGCTCATGCCCGGCCACGGAGTTGCACACTCTCGTTGGCACAGTCACATATGCATGGCCACACAGTTGTACAATCTTGTCTACATAGTTGCACATGAATTGTTGTGGGAGGTGCCCGCGTCTTACCCGAAGTGCGCGTCACACGAAGGCCGCCTCGTCTAGAATCAACACGCTCATGCCATCCTCTCGTCCAGCAGCGCACGACATGGATGGATTTGGTTTGCTGTGGCATGTGGGTTTCACCATTTCAGTTTTGAAGAAACTGTGTGCCGCCGTGCCGGCAAGCTGTTCAGCATCAACATCTAGCAACGACATTGGCATGGATGGATTTGGTTTTCCTTAGTGCATGATGTGTGAGGTAATAAAGTCAACTATTTGGGGTACGTGCTAGCCTATCTTGATCTGATCTAAAGGCGACAGTGCAGCTAACTGAATCGATGTAGTGAATCCAGCGACAGCTTCAGAAATAAATATGGTGATCAAAAATGATGATGGACATTAGGTTTTTGGACGGCGGACCCTAGTTTTTCTGTAAATCATCATCTCATATATTTTCTGAAGATCATAAGAAGAGTGGAACAATCATATTTTTAGATTTGCACAAGTAGGTTTTCTAAAGATCATAAAAAGAGTCGCACAATCATGTTTTTAGATTTGCACATATAGGTAGATGGTCGACGTAGCTGCAGAAATTGCACATTTATTGAAATGGTTCATGTAGATTGTGACGTCGAAGTCAAAGACTTTTGTCAGGTTGGACATGATAGTAACCAAAGTTGGATACAAATTCACAGTTGGACAACAAGACGATGCTAAGTTGACTAAATGCCTCTTTCTAAGTTGATCTATTGTTTACTATTTTTTTGTTGGCATCCACGATAGTTGTAGTTGCACACATATTAATTCTAGTTGGCACATGCATGGCTACAGAGTTGCATAGTCTGGTCCGCATAATCGCATATGAATTGTTGTGGGAGGTTCTCACGCCCCGCCGTGAAGTTGCACACTTTCGTCGGCGCAGTCGCACATGCATAGCAACAGAGTTGCACAATCAGGTCCGCATAGTCGCACATGAATTATCGTGGGAGGTTCTCACGCCCGGCTGCGGAGTTGCACACTCTTGCTGGCATAGTCACACATGCATGGACACATAGTTGCACAATCTCGTCTGCATAGTCGCACATGAATTGTCGTGGGAGGTGCTCACGCATGGCCGCGGAGTTGCACACTTTTTCCAGCGCAGTTGCACATGCATGGCCACAGAGTTGCACGATCACGTCCATATAGTCGCACATGAATTATCGTGGGAGGTGCTCACGCCCGGCCGTGAAGTTGCACACTCTCATCGGTATAGTCGCACATGCATGGCCACAGAGTTGCACAATCTCGTGCGCAAAGTCGCGCATAAATTGTCATGGGAGGTGCTCACGCATGACCGTGGAATTGCACACTCTCGTCGGCACGGTTGCACATACATGGACACAGAGTTGCACAATCACGTACGCATAGTCGCACATGAAGTATCGTGGGAGGTGCTCATGCATGGCCGCGGAGTTGCACACTCTCGTCGGCGCAGTCGCATATGCATGGCCACAGAGTTGCACAATCTCGTCAATATAGGCCGTGGATGTGCACACTCTCATCGGCATAGTCGCACATGCATGGCGGAAGAGTTGCACAATCTCATCCAGATAGTCGCACATGAATTGCCGGGGGAGGTGCTCATGCCCGGCCACGGAGTTGCACACTCTCGTCAGTATAGTCGCACATGTTGGGGAAGGTAGTATTTCAAAAAAAATCCTACAATCACGCAAGATCTATGTAGGAGATGGATAGCAGCGAGACGGGAGAGTGTGTCCACGGACCCTTGTAGACCGAAAGCGGAAGAGATTAGTAACGTGGTTGATGTAGTCGAACGTCTTCATGATCCAACAGATCCAAGCACCGAACGTATGACACTTTCGTGTTCAGCACACATTCAGCTCAATGACGTCCTTCGAGATCTTGATCCAGTTGAGGACGAGTGAGAGTTTCGCTAGCACGACGGCGTGATGATGGTGATGATGAAGTTACCGGCGCAGGGCTTCGCCTAAGCACTACGACGATATGACCGAGGTGTGTAACTTTGGAGGGGGGCACAGCACACGGCTAAGAGAAGACTTGGTGTCCCTTTGGGGTGCCCCCCTCCCATGTATATAAAGGGGGAGGATAGGAGGCCAGCCCAAGGGGGCGCGCCAAGGGGGGAGTCCTACTTGGACTCCCGGATCAAGTAGGATTCGCCCCCCCTTCCTTTCCGAAGAAGGGAGGAAGGGGAAAGAGGTGGAGGAGAAGAAGGAAAGCCCCCCAACCCTAGTCCAATTTGGCTTGGGCTTGGGGGGCACGCGCCTCCACCTGGCTGTTGCCTCCTCTCTCCACTAGGGCCCATGAAGGCCCATTAACCCCCGGGGGGTTCTGGTAACCTCCTGGTACTCCGGAAAATGTCTGAACCTTTCCAAAACCATTCCGGTGTCCAAACATAACCTTCCAATATATCAATCTTTATGTCTCGACCATTTTGAGACTCATCATCATGTCCTTGATCTCATCCGGGACTAAGAACAAACTTCGGTTCATCAAATCACATAACTCATAATACAAACCGTCATCGAACGTTAAGCGTGCAGACCCTACGGGTTTGAGAACTATGTAGACATGATCGAGACACATCTCTGGTCAATAACCAATAGCGGAACCTGGATGCTCATATTGGCTCCTACATATTCTACGAAGATCTTTATCGGTCAAACCGCATAACAACATACGTTATTCCCTTTGTCATCGGTATGTTACTTGCCCGAGATTTGATCATCGGTATCATCATACCTAGCTCAATCTCGTTATCGGCAAGTCTCTTTACTCATTCTGTAATACATCATCCCGTGACTAACTCATTAGTCACATTGCTTGCAAGGCTCATAGTGATGTGTATTACCGAGAGGGCCCAGAGATACCTCTCCGATACTCAGAGTGACAAATCCTAATCTCGATCTATGCCAACTCAACAAACACCATCGGAGACACCTGTAGAGCATCTTTATAATCACCCAGTTACGTTGTGATGTTTGATAGCACACAAGGTGATCCTCCGGTATTCGGGAGTTGCATAATCTCATAGTAAGAGGAACATGTATAAGTCATGAAGAAAGCAATCGCAATAAAACTAAACGATCATTATGCTAAGCTAACGGATGGGTCTTGTCCATCACATCATTCTCTAATGATGTGATCACGTTCATCAAATGACAACTCATGTCTATGGTCAGGAAACTTAACCATCTTTGATTAATGAGCTAGTCAAGTAGAGGCATACTAGGGACACTATGTTTTCCATGTATTCACACATGTACTAAGTTTCTGGTTAATACAATTCTAGCATGAATAATAAACATTTATCATGATATAAGGAAATATAAATAGCAACTTTATTATTGCCTCTAGGGCATATTTCCTTCAATATCCAACTTGCACTAGAGTCAATAATCTGGATTACATAGTAATGATTCTAACACCCATGGAGTCTTGGTGCTGATCATGTTTTTCTCGTGAGAGAGGCTTAGTTAACGGGTCTGCAACATTCAGATCCGTATGTATCTTGCAAATCTCTATGTCTCCCTCCTTGATTTGATCTCAGATGGAATTGAAGTGTCTCTTGATGTGCTTGGTTCTCTTTTGAAATTTGGATTCCTTTGCCAAGGCAATTGCACCAGTATTGTCACAAAAGATTTTCATTGGACCCGATGCACTAGGTATTACACTAGATAAGATATGAACTCCTTCATCCAGACTCCTTCAATTGCTGCTTCTGAAGCAGCTATGTACTCCGCTTCACACGTAGATCCCGCCACGACACTCTTCTTGGAACTGCACCAACTGACAGCTCCACCATTCAATATAAATACGTATTCGGTTTGTGACTTAGAGTCATCCGGATCAGTGTCAAAGCTTGCATCGACATAACCATTTACGACGAGCTCTTTGTCACCTTCATAAATGAGAAACATATCCTTAGTCATTTTTAGGTATTTCAGGATGTTCTTGACCATTGTCCAGTGATCCTCTCCTTGATTACTTTGGTACCTTCCTGCTAAACTTATAGCAAGGCACACATCAGATCTGGTACACAGCATTGCATACATGATAGAACCTATGGCTGAGGCATAGGGAATGACTTTCATTTTCTCTCTATCTTCTGCAGTGGTCGGGCATTGAGTCTGACTCAACTTCACACCTTGTAACATAGCCAAGAACCCTTTCTTTGTCTGGTCCATTTTGAACTTCTTCAAAACTTTATCAAGGTATGTGCTTTGTGAAAGTCCAACTAAGCGTCTTGATCTATCTCTATAGATCTTGATGCCTAATATATAAGCAGCTTCACCAAGGTCTTTCATCGAAAAATTCTTATTCAAGTATCCTTTTATGCTATCCAGAAATTCTATATTATTTCCAATCAACAATATGTCATCCACATATAATATTAGAAATGCTACAGAGCTACCACTCACTTTCTTGTAAATACAGGCTTCTCCAAAAGTTTGTATAAAACCATATGCTTTGATCACACTATCAAAGCGTATATTCCAACTCCGAGAGGCTTGCACCAGTCCATAAATGGATCACTGGAGCTTGCACACTTTGCTAGCACCTTAAGGATCGACAAAACCTTCTGGTTGCATCATATACAACTCTTCTTTAAGATATCCATTAAGGAATGCAGTTTTGACATCCATTTGCCAAATTTCATAATCATAAAATACAACAATTGCTAACATGATTCAGACAGACTTAAGCATCGCTACGGGTGAGAAGGTCTCATCGTAGTCAACTCCTTGAACTTGTCCAAAACCTTTCGCAACAAGTCGAACTTTGTAGACAGTAACATTACCGTCAGCGTCAGTCTTCTTCTTAAAGATTCAATTATTTTCTGTTGCTTGTCGATCATCGGGCAAGTGAACCAAAGTCCACACTTTGTTCTCGTACATGGATCCTATCTCAGATTTCATGGCCTCAATCCATTTTGCGGAATCTGGGCTCATCATCGCTTCCTCATAGTTCATAGGTTCGTCATGGTCAAGTAACAAGACCTCCAGAACAGGATTACCGTACCACTCTGGTGCGGATCTTACTCTGGATGACCTACGAGGTTCAGTAGTAACTTGGTCTGAAGTTTCATGATCATCATCATGAAGGAAATATGCCCTAGAGGCAATAATAAAGTTGTTATTTATATTTCCTTATATCATGATAACTGTTTATTATTCATGCTAGAATTGTATTAACCAGAAACTTAGTACATGTATGAATACATAAACAAACAGAGTGTCACTAGTTTGCCTCTACTTGACTAGCTCGCTGAATCAATGATGGTTATGTTTCCAAACCATAGACATGAGTTGTCATTTGATTAACGGGATCACATCATTAGAGAATGATGTGATTGACTGGACCCATCCGTTAGCTTAGCACGATGATCGTTTAGTTTCTTGCTATTGCTTTCTTCATGACTTATACATGTTCCTATGACTATGAGATTATGCAACTCCCGAGTACCGGAGGAACACTTTGTGTGCTACCAAACATCACAACGTAACTGGGCGATTATAAAGGTTCTCTACAGGTGTCTCTGATGGTACTTGTTGAGTTGGCATAGATCGACATTAGGATTTGTCACTCTGATTGTCGGAGAGGTATCTCTGGGCCCTCTCGGTAATGCACATCATTATAATCCTTGCAAGCATTGTGACTAATGAGTTAGTTGCGCGATGATGCATTACGGAACGAGTAAAGAGACTTGACGGTAATGAGTAAAGAGATTGAACTAGGTATTGAGATTCCGACGATCAAATCTCGGGCAAGTAACATACCGATGACAAAGGGAACACGTATACCGTTATGCGGTTTGACCGATAAAGATCTTCGTAGAATATATAGGAGCCAATATGAGCATCCAGGTTCCGCTATTGGTTATTTACCGGAGACATGTCTCGGTCATGTCTACATAGTTCTCGAACCCGTAGGGTCCGCACGCTTAACGTTCGGTGACGATCGGTAATATGAGTTTATGTGTTTTGATGTGCCGAAGGTAGTTCGGAGTCCCGGATGAGATCGGGGACATGACGATGAGTCTCAAAATGGTCGAGACGTAAAGATCGATATATTGGACGACTATATTCGGACATCGAAAAGATTCCGAGTGATTCGGGTATTTTTCGGAGTACCAGAGAGTTACAAGAATTCGCCGTGGAGTATATGGGCCTTATTGGGCTTTAGGGGAAAGAGAGAGGGGAGGTTGTGCCCCCCAAGGCTTAGTCCGAATTGGACTAAGGGGAGGGGCGGTGCCCCCTCCTTCCTTCTCTTCTCTTTTCCCTTTCCTTCTCCCGATGGGAGTAGTACTCCCCTTGGGGCGCGCCTAGGAGGGCCGGCCTCTCCCCCTCCTCCACTCCTTTATATACGTGGCCAGGGGCACCCCATAGACACACAAGTTGATCAGTTGATCTTTTAGCCGTGTGCGGTGCCCTCCCTCCACCATAATCCACCACGGTTCTATCGTAGCGGTGCTTAGGCGAAGCCCTGTTCTGGTAGCATCATCATCACCATCATCATGCCGTCGTGCAGACGAAACTCTCCCTCGAAGCTCTACTGGATCGTGAGTTCGCGGGACATCACCAAGCTGGACGTGTGCAGATCGTGGAGGTGCCGTATGTTCGGTACTAGGGATCGGTCGATCGTGAAGACGTACGACTACATCAACCGCGTTGTGATAACGCTTCCGCTTACAGTCTACGAGGGTATGTAGACGACACTCTCCCCTCTTGTTGCTATGCATCACCATGATCTTGCATGTGTGTAGAATTTTTTTTGAAATTACTGTGTTCCCCAACAGTGGCATCCGAGCCAGGTTTATGCGTAGATGTCATATGCACGAGTAGAACACAAAGGAGTTGAGGGCGTGGGTATATACATATTGCTTGCCATCACTATTTGATTCTTGATTCAGCGGCATTGTTGGATGAAGCAGCCCAGACGGACATTACGCGTATGCTTATGCGACACTGGTTCTACCGACGTGCTTCGCACACAGGTGGCTAGTGGGTGTCTATTTCTCCAACTTTAGTTGAATCAGATTCAATGAACAGGGTTCTTTCTGAAAATCAAAAAGCAATCACTATACCGCGTTGTGGTTTTTGATGCGTAGGTAAGAACGGTTCTTGCTCAGCCCGTAGCAGCCACATAAAACTTGCAACAACAAAGTAGATGACGTCTAACTTGTTTTTGCAGGGCATGTTGTGATGTGATATGGTCAAGACGTGATGAGATATAGGTTGTTGTATGAGATGACCATGTTTTTGTTGAAGTTATCGGCAACTGGCAGAAGCCTTATGGTTGTCTCTTTATTGCATAAGATGCAAGCGCCAAATAATTGCTTTACATTATCGCTATGCGATAGCAATAGTTGCAAGAGCAATAGTTGGCGAGACGACCATGTGATGACACATTGATAGAGATCAAGATGATGGAGATCATGGTGTCATGCCGGTGACGATAGAGATCATGACGGTACTTTGGAGATGGAGATCAAAGGCGCAAGATGATCATGGCCATATCATGTCACACATTTTGATTGCATATGATGTTTATCCTTTATGCATCTTATTTTGCTTAGTTCAGCGGTAGCATTATAAGATGATCTCTCACTAAATTTCAAGGTGCAAGTGTTCTCCCTGAGTATGCACCATTGCCAAAGTTTGTTGTGCCGAGACACCACGTGATGATCGAGTGTGATAAGCTCTACGTTCACATACAACGGGTGCAAGCCAGTTTTGCACACGTAGAAATACTCAGGTTAAACTTGACGAGCCTAGCATATGCAGATATGGCCTCAGACACTGGAGACCGAAAGGTCGAGCATGAATCATATAGTAGATATGATGAACGTAGTGATGTTCACCATTGAAAACTACTCCAGCTCACGTGATGATCGGACATGGTTTAGTTGATTTGGATCACGTGATCATGTAGATGACTAGAGGGATGTCTATCTCAGTGGGAGTTCTTAAGTAATATGATTAATTGAACTTTAATTTATCATAAACTTAGTCCTGATAGTATTTGCGTAACTATATTGTAGATCAATAGCTCGCGATGTAGCTCCCCGTCTATTTTTGATATGTTCCTAGAGAAAAAATAAGTTGAAAAATGTTAGTAGCAATGATGCGTAGTAGCTCTGTGATCTGAGGATTATCCTCATTGCTGCACAGAAGAATTATGTCCTTGATGCACCGCTAGGTGACGGACCTATTGCAGGAGCAGATACAAACGTTATGAACGTTTGGCAAAGCTCGGTATGATGACTACTTGATAGTTGAGTGCACCATGCTTTACGGCTAAGAACCAGGACTTCAAAAATGTTTTGAACGCCATGGAGCATATAAGATGTTCCAAGAGCTGAAATTGGTATTTCAGACTCATGCCCGAGTCGAGAGGTACGAGACCTCTGACAAGTACTTTGCCTACAAGATGGAGGAGAATAGCTCAACTAGTGAGCATGTGCTCAGATTTTCTGAGTACTACAATTGCTTGAATCAAGTGGGAGTTAATCTTCCAGATAAGATAGTAATTGACAAAGTTCTCTAGTCACTATAACCAAGTTACTAGAACTTCGTGATGAACTATAATATGCAAGGGATACGGAAACGATTCCCAAGCTCTTCTTGATGCTGAAATCGACGAAGGTAGAAATCAAGAAAAGTATCAAGTGTTGATGGTTGAAAATACCACTAGTTTCAAGTAAAAGGGCAAGGGAAAGAAAAGGAACTTCAAGAATAATGGCAAGCGAGTTGCCACTCCCATGAAGAAGCCCAAAGCTAGACCCAAGCCTGAAACTGGGTGCTTCTACTGCAAAGGAAAAGGTCACTGGAAGTGGAACTGCCCCAGATACTTGGCAGATAAGAAGGATGGCAAAGTAAACAAAGGTATATTTGATATACATTTTATTGATGTGTACTTTACTAGTGTTTATAGCAAACCCCTCGGTATTTGATACTGGTTCAGTTGCTAAAAGTAGTAACTCAAAACGGGAGTTGCAAAATAAACAAAGACTAGTTGAGGACGAGGTGACGATGTGTGTTGGAAGTAATTCCAAGGTTGATAACTTTGAGGTGGTTTCGTACCCTACCATAATCTCTTCGTTTGTTCTCCGCTATTAGTGACTTTGGAGTGACTCTTTTTTGCATGTTGAGGGATAGTTATGTGATCCAATTATGTTAGTATTGTAGAGGGAACTTGCACTAGCGACAATACCGTTTACGCTCACTTTTATCATTAGTTACGTTGCTGTTTTTATAATTTCAGATTACAAATACCTTTATCTACTATCCATATACCACTTGTATCAACATCTCTTCGCCGAACTAGTGCACCTATACAATTTACCATTGTATTGGGTGTGTTGGGGACACAAGAGACTCTTTGTTATTTGGTTGCAGGGTTGCTCGAGAGAGACCATCTTCATCCTATGCCTCCTACGGATTGATAAACCTTTGGTCATCCACTTGAGGGAAATTTGCTACTGTCCTATAAATCTCTGCACTTGGAGGCCCAACAACGTCTACAAGAAGAAGGTTGTGTAGTAGACATCAAGCTCTTTTCTGGCGCCGTTGCCGGGGAGGTTAGCGCTTGAAGGTATATCTTTAGATCTTGCAATCGAGTCTTTTAATTTCTTGTTTTATCACTAGTTTAGTTTATAAAAGAAAACTACAAAAAATATGGAATTAAGTTTGCCTCATACACTTCATCTTTTTAATATCTTTCGTGAGTATGATGCAAAGGAAAATTGTGCTCAAATACTAGAAGAAGAATTACATAGAATGCTTGGCATAAAATATGTGAATGATGAGCATGATTGCAATGTTGTTAGTATGAATTCTTTGAATATCCATGAAACTAATGATGATTGCACTAGTTATGATGAAAATGTCTCCTATAAACATGTCAATTTTTGTGGAGTGCATTGGGTTTGTAAGTACACACCAAATAGGGAAGATAGATATTGCAAGAGGCATAAGCATTTAGAGACTAAATGGTTGCAAGAAAGGCTAGATGCGTGTGCTGACAATTTAAACTTTCTTAGTCATACTTGTGAACTTTGCAATGAACATGATCATTTCAGTACCCAATGCAAATTGTTTTATGATCGTATCGTGTCCAAAAATTGTGATGACTTGATTTCCCTTGCACATCATAATGAACTTAGTTTGCTCTTGGGTTATGAAGAAATGAAACATATAACTAAGGATATTCCAAAATTTGCCCTTGATAGAGTTCTTCATTTTGATCTAGTGGAAATTTATATGTATTATGCGGTGAATTGCATTGAAAAACCTTATATTCCCAATTACATAAAGAAAAGAAAACAAATAGAAGATGAAGAGAATACTAATGAAAGTGAAGAGACTTCCCAATACCCTCCTATTATTTCTTATGATGAATTAGGTAATGAGGAAGAGCCTCCTATTCAACCAATCTCATTAATAAGGAGCTCCAAAAAGAGGATTGAACCCACACATGATGTGGTGAAGAAGAAGAAAAGAAAAAGGAAGAGAGGTAAAAAGATATCTCCCCCAAATAATGCTGCTCCTATTACTATTGTGCCTCATGAAAATATAATTGTGGAAGATAATGATACTTCTTATGATCTTGAAAATCTTTTTGGCACTTGCTTGGAAGAATATGATAATTGCTATACTATTGGTGCTATCCATACTATTAATGATGAGAGTGATTATGCTTATGATATGAAAAGGCCCAAGCTTGGGGATGCTATGTTTGATGAAGATGATGTTTTTGAGAATATATTTTCTGCAATTAATGTTTGTCCCAAGCTTGGGGAAGCTATGATTAATGAAGATGATATTTTTAGTCTCCCAAGTTTTGATATGCAAATTTATAATGATGATAGCATGACTCCTACTTATGATGATTATTGTGATGATACATATGCTATAAAAAGTAGTGATGATTATATTTATAAAACTGTCATGATTATGATTCCCCTTTTTCTGAACATTACTCTTTTAATATGGAAACAATTTATAGTATTCGTGTTTCTTATGATACTCCCACTATTCCGACTGAGAAGAATTTTGCTTATGAGGAGAGTAGTAAATTGTAGCGACCAGACCTCAAATGGTCCAATCTCCGTGCTCAGGTGTCATCCCTGGATCAGTAATGTTGACACCACACAGTACTTGAAGGATTTATAACAGAGTAGCAATCACACACTTATTACATCGAGAGTCTCAAAAGAGAACTTATTACAATAATAATGGCTTAAGGCCATCTAATAACGATAAAAGCGGAAGGCTTGAAAGACAAGTGAGTCCATCAACTCCAACGACATCACTGAATATAGAACCACGACCTAAAAACACCTTACTCATCGTCTGAAAAGTCTGCAACATGAACGTTGCAGCCCGAAATGGGTCAGCACAAGGGATATGCTGGCAATGTAACACATAGAGAACAATGAAAGAAAATAGGCTATACTATATGCATATTTGGCTGGTGGAAAGCTCTATGGTTACAGTTTTGTGTAAAGCTAATTTTTCCCTAGTGAAAAGGAATAAATTTTATTTAACTATCATGGTAGTTGTTAAACATTGAGAATGGTTGACAGCATTCTCAATCCCAATTAAGCATCATCATTAAGAACCAACAAATTAATTAGAGTAGCATGATGAGATTCACATGATAATCCAAGTACTAGATACTCAAGATGTCCATAACTAGGGACACGGCTAACCATGATTAGTTTATACACTTTGCAGAGGTTTGCGCACTTTTCCCCACAAGACTCGATCTCCTCCGTTGGATTTCTCGCACTGCACGGTGTTTGAGAAACGGATGACCAAGACATAGTCTTTCAGAAGTGCTAGCACCTTACGATGGGTAGACCGTACCACCTACATCCCCTACATCTGCTAGTCTACCACTGTAAGAGTTCACACGACTTAGTCAACTATGCTAGAGCCCATAGTAGCTTGTGGCTGCACACGGAAGTTTCTAGCATGAATAATCTCATGATCCCTTTGAGCCTGGGTGGCGGTCCGAAGAAAAACAGGAAATCGCTGGAATACCCAGGTGCCTCAATCCACCCAGATGTGTATTTAAGTTGCCACCTTAGATAAACCATTAATTTAACAAACTCACATCTGTCATGGATTTCACTCACCCAAACCACGTCTACTGGCATAGCATGGCAAAATAAGCAAACGTAGAAGTAACTCCCAAAGGTTTGATAATAACAGGTAATAGGTACTACCTCATCTACTTCCCAAACCCACAATTTAATTAGATCCTAGTCAATGCAATGTGTGAGGATTGATCTAATGCAATAAAACTGGGTAGTAGGAAGGTATGATCAAAGTGTTACTTGCCTTGCTGATGATCCACAAAACCTAGCGATTCGAAGTAACAAGCGGCGCACTCCGGGTACTCTATCGCAAACAAACAAGCATACAATAAGTACTCATCTAATGCACAGGTAAAACTCGAATAGGCGATCTAACCAGATAGTTCAATTTAAGAACTCCGGTTGGCAAAAAGAATCAAATCGAATGAAGCAACGAAAGACAAACGGCAAAAGAAACATGCCTCGTTTACTATTCTGGATCTAGGTCAAATTTTACTGAGGCAAAAACTTGTTTGAGTTGATCAAACGGAAAGAGGGTTTCGAGACGAAACTCCAGGTGCTTGAATCGCCTGATTTCGACAAACGAGCGAAAAGATAAACTAAAACGAAATCGGATCAGAAATCGCGATCAGAAAATCATGGATTTAATCCAAGAAAAAGAAAAATGATGAACAGGTTAACGAATGAATGTTCATTAAAAGGAACTAAATGATGAACGCGTTCGTTAAAACAAACGGACGAGCGAACGCTCGCTAAAAAAATAAATCGGAGAAAAACCGATCTATTAAAAAAATGAATACTAGGGTTTAAAAAAAACTGAAACGGCTTTTCTCAAAAAAAATGGGGCGGCGGCTACCTCGGCTCGGGGCTCCGGCGAGGCTCCGGCGGGCGGCGGGTGGTGCGGGGCGGCAGCTCCGACGCGACGGCAGGCGGCGCGGGAAGGCGGCTGCGGCGCGGCGGCGGCGGCGGCGCTGGAGGCGTGGGAGGCGGCGGCGGGTGTGGGCTGCAGGGGGGCGGCGGCGGGGTTATAACGGGGGGAGGCGGCGACTTGGGGGAGGGGTCGGCCTCGGGAGGCGGGTCCTCCCCGGACTCGGGCGATGGCGGCGGTCGGGACTCCTGTCCTGACCCGGCAGGAGGCGGCGGCGGCTGGCTGGGCCGTCCTGCTCGGCTGGGCCCTTGGCCCAGTCGGGCGCGGGGTCTCTTTTTTTAAACAATTTCGTTGCGACTAAAAAATTCTAGAAAAATAAATAAAATTCTAAAAATGCCAAAACAAATTTTCACCGTCTAAATAAAATATTTAGAACAGGATGAACATTTTCTTGGCCCTAAATGAATTTTTTGAAAATGTGCAATTTTTCCTAAATTCAAATAAAATAGCAAATAAAACCAAAATAAAAACTTATTTGATTTTTTTATTAAATCCCCAATATTTCTATATTTTGGAAAAGTCATTTTATTCCCACTCTCATAATTTTTATAGTAGAAATAATTGAAGATAAAATAAATAAAATCAAATGATCCTATTTTCAAAATTTGAGAAAACTCAAATATGAAAATAACGAAATCCCCAACTCTCTCCGAGGGTCCTTGAGTTGCGTGAAATTTCTAGGATCAACCAAATGCAATAAAATATGATATGCAATGATGATCTTTTGTATAACATTCCAAATTGAAAATTTGGGATGTTACAAACCTACCCCCTTAAGATGAATCTCGCCCTCGAGATTCGGGTTGGCTAGAAAATAGGTGAGGGTGGTCCTTTAACAGATCTTCCTCTCGTTTCCAGGTGGCTTCATCTTCCGTGTGGTGGCTCCACTGAACTTTGCAAAACTTGATAACTTTGTTGCGGGTGACTCGGCTGGCATGCTCAAGAATCTTGATTGGTTTCTCCTCATAGGTCAAATCACTGTCCAACTGAATCGCTTCCAGCGGCACTGTGTCTCTCAGTGGTATGTCAGCCATCTCTGCGTGGCACTTCTTCAACTGGGAAACGTGGAACACGTCGTGAACTCCTGACAATCCTTCGGGCAATTCCAACCTGTAGGCTACTTCTCCCATACGCTCCAAAACTTTGTATGGTCCTACAAAACGTGGCGCTAACTTTCCCTTAACTCCAAAGCGCTTAACTCCTCGAAGTGGAGATACTCGAAGATAAACTTGGTCTCCGACTTCGTAAACGGTCTCCTTGCGTTTTGAGTCTGTGTAGCTCTTCTACCTGGACTAGGCTACCTTGAGCCTATCGCAAATCAATTTTACTTTCTGCTCAGACTCCTTAACCAGATTCGGTCCAAACAACTGGCGGTCTCCAACTTCATCCCACGATAATGGGGTCCTGCACCTCCTTCTGTACAGAGCTTCGAAAGGGGCCATCTTCAAACTGGATTGATAACTGTTGTTATAGGAGAACTCTGCGTATGGCAAATTCTCGTCCCAACTAGATCCATAATCTAGCGCACAAGATCTCAGCATATCCTCCAAAATCTGATTGACTCTCTCGGTCTGTCCATCTGTCTGCGGATGGAAAGTTGTACTGAATTCTAGCCTGGTACCCAAGGTTTCATGCAACTGATTCCAGAACTTTGAGGTAAACTGGGTTCCTCTATCTGATACAATGCTCCTTGGAACTCCATGCAGACATACGATTCTGGTCATGTATATCTTTGCCAACTTTGCACTGGTATAGGTAGTCTTCACTGGGATGAATTGAGCTACCTTTGTCAAACGGTCGACTACAACCCATATCGAGTCATAGCCTGAACGAGTTCTGGGCAATCCGGTGATAAAATCCATACCTAACTTATCCCACTTCCATTCGGGTATCGGCAATGGCTGTAGCAATCCTGCTGGCTTTTGATGTTCCGCCTTTACTCTCTGACATACATCACAAACTGCTACATACTCCGCAATATCCTTCTTCATACCGGTCCACCAGAAAATATCCTTCAAATCCAAATACATCTTGGTATTTCCTGGGTGAATCAAATATGGTGAATCGTGGGCCTCTTGCAGAATTAACTTCCTGATCTCCGAATCATTAGGCACATAAACACGGTCTTCAAACCATAAGGTATCGTGCTCATCCTCACGAAATTCTTTAGCTTTTCCTTTGCTCATTTTCTCCTTAATAGAGGCAATCTCCTTGCCAGTCTTCTGGGCTTCTCTGATCTTGTCCATCAACGTAGACTGAATCTCCAATGCTGCTACATAGCCTCTCGGAACTATTTCCGAACGTAGCTCATGAAGATTTTTGGCTAACTCCCTTGGTAAATCTCCTGTCATTAAGGTGTTGACATGACTTTTATGGCTCAGCGCATCGGCTACTACGTTAGCCTTTCCGGGGTGATAATGCAATCTCATATCATAATCCTTGATGAGCTCCAACCATCTCCTTTGTCTGAGATTCAACTCCTTCTGCGTGAAAATGTACTTCAAACTCTTGTGGTCCGTGTACACCTCACAATGATTTCCAATGAGAAAATGTCTCCAAGTCTTCAATGCATGCACTACGGCTGCTAACTCCAAATCATGCGTAGCATAATTCAACTCATGAGGCTTGAGCTGTCGTGAGGCATATGAGACAACTCTTCCTTCCTGCATAAGCACTGCTCCAAGTCCTCGACGTGAAGCGTCGCAATACACCTCATAATCCATGGTCTGATCTGGCAAAATCAACACTGGTGATGTAACCAAACGTTTCTTCAACTCCTGGAAACTAGCCTCACATTCCTCAGTCCATATGAACTTGGTATCCTTCTTCAGCAACTCCGTCATAGGTTTCGCAATCTTCGAGAAATTTTCAATGAATCTCCGGTAGTATCCTGCAAGTCCAAGAAAACTCCAGATCTCTCCAACTGTTGTTGGCGCTTCCCAATTTGTCACAGTGTCAACCTTGGTGGGAACCACTGCTATACCTTCTCCAGATATAACGTGTCCGAGAAATCCAACTTCCTTCAACCAACACTCACATTTGCTAAACTTGGCATATAACTGATGTTCTCTGAGCTTACCAAGTACCAAACGCAAATGCTCCTTATGCTCCTCTTCATTCTTCAAGTAAACTAGGATATCATTAATGAACACTACGACGAACTTATCCAAAAACTCCATAAACATTTTGTTCATCATGTTCATAAAATATGCAGGTGCATTAGTCAGACCAAATGACATAACGGTATACTCGTACAACCCATACCTAGTGGTAAAAGCCGTTTTAGGAATATCCTATTCTCGAATCTTCAACTGATGATATCCTAATCGCAGGTCGATCTTGGAAAATACCTTAGCTCCTTGCAACCGATCAAACAGATCATTGATCATCGGTAGTGGGTACTTGTTCTTGATGGTTACTTCATTCAATCCTCGATAATCAATGACCATCCTTAACGACCCATCCTTCTTCTCCACTAGAAGTACTGGCGATCCCCAAGGTGAAGAACTTGGGTGAATATAACCTTTATCCAGTAACTCCTTAATCTGCTTCTTAATCTCCACCAAATCCTTTGCGGGCATCCTATATGGTCTCTTAGATATTGGCCCCGTGCCTGGCAAAAGCTCAATCAAAAACTCAATATCTCTATCCGGTGGCATGCCTGGCAACTCTTCTGAAAAAACATCAGGGAAATCCCTCACTACTGGTACTTCCTCTTGCACAACACCTATTAGGCAATTTACTTGAGTCCTTTTCGGCACATGCCGGGATACATACTTGATCCTTCTTCCTTCTGGGGTGGTAAGCAAAATTGACTTACTGGCACATTCAATGTTCCCTTCATACTTCGATAACCAATCCATGCCTAATATCACATCCAATCCTTGAGATTCCAATACTATTAGGTCCGAGGGAAAAACATAGTTACCAATCCTTAATGGTAACCGATCACACCATAGACTAGCCATATACTCTGCTCCAGGCGAGGTTACTAACATGGGTGACCTAAGGGCTTGGGTTGGCAGTTTATACTTATCCACAAATCCCCTTGATATGTATGAATGCGATGCACCAGTATCAAAAAGAACGAGTGTAGTAAATGACTTAACCAAAAACTTACCTATTACTGCATCGGGCTGAGCTTCAACCTCCTCCACGCTAAGTGGTTCACCTGTCCCTTGTTGAAAGGGTTCGGCTTCTTCCCAGAACTTCCATTGCCATTTCCATTTTGGGCTTCAGGACATTCATTGGCATAATGTCCGGTCTTCTGGCACTTAAAGCAAGTGACGTGGCTCAGGTCTCTCTTGGCTGGGGTTGATCGGTTGGTGCGATTTTGGCCGTTACCTCCTCCATTCCCATTACCATTCTTGGTGCCATTGTGATTGTGCGAGCTACCTCCTCCATGGGTATGCTGAAAATGTCCTCCCGGCCTAGGGGTAAATCGTGGCTTCTGCTGAGCTCCAGAATTGTACTTCCCTTGTCCATAGTTCCTCTTGCGGTTCTCAATTTGCTGCTGCTTCCCTTCAATCATGAGAGCATGATCTACCAACTCCTGGTAGTTGTTGAAGGTGGCTACCATCAACTGCATGCTCAACTCGTCATTCAGTCCTTCCAGAAACTTCTCCTGCTTAGCTGCGTCCGTAGCAACGTCATCTGGGGCATAACGTGCTAGCTTACTAAAGTCCTCCACATACTGGCCAACTATCCGTCCTCCTTGGCGCAAGTTGTGAAACTCTTGCTTCTTTAGGGCCATAGCTCATGCTGAAACATGGGCAGTACGGAAATCCTGCTAGAACTGGTCCCATGTGACAGTGTCGACAGGGAAAGTGGCTGTGAAATTCTCCCACCATGATGTTGCGGGTCCTTCAAGCTGGTGTGCGGTAAACTTCACCTTTTCCGCATCTGTGCATCCTGTCATGGTCAACTCCCTTGCTGTCTTGCGGAGCCAATCATCTGCTACTATCGGCTCGGTGCTACTAGAAAACACCGGCGGATTCAGCCTAAGAAAACGGGCTAAGTGATCAACAGGTGGTGGTGGTCGTGGGTTGTTGTTGTTGTTCCCCTGATTCTGATTCTGGACTAGCAACTGCATCAATGTGTTCTGCTGCTGGATCAACAGGGTGAGCTCCGGTGGGAAGGTAAATCTGGGGTCACATCTTTGAGGCATCTGAGGGTTTAGAAAAGATGAGATTTAAGAGTAGAGAGGGGTCTAGAGAGAAACACTACCCATATGCACATGAGGCAAAAGCAAACAATTCACTTCATTCAATCAAACAAAGGGCATACAATCAATCTAACTATCGCAAAAGTGCTCGGACTACTATAATTACATGGTGGACTACTACTACTATTGGGGTGGTCTTCTAGAAATATTCTTCGGTTGCAGACTCCATGATATCTGCTCCAGCTTCATCAACATAGTCATCATCGCTATCATCTGGATCCGAGTCGGTGTCGTCGATGATGATGTAGTCTTCCGGGCGAATCTCCTTGGGTTCTTCGTCTTCTTCTACTGGCATAGGGCCTCCCATAAATATTCCGATCTTCATTGTTAGGTCGGCATTCTTATCCACTAGTACTTCTATTTCCTCTTCATAATCTTCATGTGTAGCTTTGAGTTCTTCCTCCAGTTCCTTGATTCTTGTCCTCGCCTTCTTCAGATCTATCATGTCGGCGCACATCTGGTTCTCCTGACGTCAAATGTGCTGGTTTAACTCCTGGATAAAATCTGCAATTGATCTATCCTTCCTGGTGCTGATCATCTCCCAGTGCTCATCTCGGCGCCCACAAATCTGGTAGATAGTATCCTTGAGATCATTGCGGTAAACTTCTCCAATGCGTCCCATAGCGATGTGAGCTGCCATGCTCTTTCCTAGACTCCAGGTTGGTGCATCAAAAGAAAACTCTATAGGCTTAGTGACTGGCATGAACGTCCTTCCTGGAACTTGAACTTGAATCATCCAGCGCTCTTCTTTAGGTAATGTGGCGTTGTAGGTTCCGGTAAAACTTCGTACTCCTATGTTCAGGTATCTTGTGACTTCCTTCAAATGACGTCCAAAGGGTGTATCTTCATCCGGTTGCGTGAACTTGTTCCTTGCATCCGCCATCCTAAAAGAGTAGAAAATATGAGAGGTCAGAATGAGAAGAGTGAGTAGTGATCTAGGGCTTTAGCTTAGTGGTCGTGTCCTACAGTCAGTGTGTGCTCTGATACCATCTTGTAGCGACCAGACCTCAAACGGTCCAATCTCTGTGCTCAGGTGTCATCCCTGGATCAGTAATGCTGACACCACACAGTACTTGAAGTATTTATAACAGAGTAGCAATCACACACTTATTACATCGAGAGTCTCAAAAGAGAACTTACTACAATAATAATGGCTTAAGGCCATCTAATAACAATAACAGCGGAAGGCTTGAAAGATAAGTGAGTCCATCAACTCCAACGGCATCACTGAATATAGAACCACGACCTAAAAACACCTTACTCATCGTCTGAAAAGTCTGCAACATGAACGTTGCAGCCCGAAACGGGTCAGCACATGGGATATGCTGGCAATGTAACACAAAGAGAACAATGAAAGAAAATAGGCTATATTATATGCATATTTGGCTGGTGGAAAGCTCTATGGTTACAGTTTTGCGTAAAGCCAATTTTTCCCTACTGCAAAGGAATAAATTTTATTTAACTATCATGGTAGTTGTTAAACATTGAGAATGGTTGACAGCATTCTCAATCCCAATTAAGCATCATCATTAAGAACCAACAAATTAATTAGAGTAGCATGATGAGATTCACATGATAGTCCAAGTACTAGATACTCAAGATGTCCATAACCAGGGACACGGCTAACCATGATTAGTTTATACACTCTGCAGAGGTTTGCGCACTTTTCCCCACAAGACTCGATCTCCTCCGTTGGATTTCTCGCACTGCACGGTGTTTGAGAAATGGATGACCAAGACATAGTCTTTCAGAAGCGCTAACACCTTACGATGGGTAGACCGTACCACCTACATCCCCTACATCTGCTAGTCTACCACTGTAAGAGTTCACACGACTTAGTCAACTATGCTAGAGCCCATAGTAGCTTGTGGCTGCACACGGAAGTTTCTAGCATGAATAATCTCATGATCCCTTTGAGCCTGGGTGGCGGTCCGAAGAAAAACAGGAAATCGCTGGAATACCCAGGTGCCTCAATCCACCCAGATGTGTATTTAAGTTGCCACCTTAGATAAACCATTAATTTAACAAACTCACATCTATCATGGATTTCACTCACCCAAACCACGTCTACTGGCATAGCATGGCAAAATAAGCAAACGTAGAAGTAACTCCCAAAGGTTTGATAATAACAGGTAATAGGTACTACCTCATCTACTTCCCAAACCCACAATTTAATTAGATCCTAGTCAATGCAATGTGTGAGGATTGATCTAATGCAATAAAAATGGGTAGTAGGAAGGTATGATCAAAGTGTTACTTGCCTTGCTGATGATCCGCAAAACCTAGCGATTCGAAGCAACAAGCGGCGCACTCCGGGTACTCTATCGCAAACAAACAAGCATACAATAAGTAATCATTTAATGCATAGGTAAAACTCGAATAAGAGAACTAACCAGATAGTTCAATTTAAGAACTCAGGTTGGCAAAAAGAATCAAATCGAACGAAGCAACGAAAGACAAACGACAAAAGAAACAGGCTTCGTTTACTATTCTAGATCTAGGTTAAATTTTACTGAGGCAAAAACTTGTTTGAGTTGGTTAAACGGAAAGAGGGTTTCGAGACGAAACTCCGGGCGCTTGAATCGCCTGATTCCGACAAACGAGCGAAAAGATAAACTAAAACGAACATCGGATCAGAAATCGCGATCAGAAAATCGCGGATTTAATCCAAGAAAAAGAAAAACGACGAACAGGTTAACGAACGAACGTTCGTTAACAGGAACTAAACGATGAAGGCGATCGTTAAAACGAACGGACGAGCGAACGCTCGCTAAAAAAGATAAACCGGAGAAAAACTGATATATTAAAAAAACGAAAACTAGGGTTTTTTAAAAAAAACCGAAACGGCTTTTCTCAAAAAAAAACCCAGGGCGGCGGCTACCTCGGCTCGGAGCTCCGATGAGGCTCCAGCGGGGCTCCGGCGGGTGGCGGGTGGTGCGGGGCGGCAGCTCCGACGTGGCGGTGGGGCGGCAGGCGGGCGGGGCGGCGGCGGCGCTGGAGGCGTGGGAGGCGGCGGCGGGTGTGGGCTGCAGGGGGAGGCAGCGGGGTTATAAAGGGGGGGTAGGTGGCGACTTGGGGGAGGGGTCGGCCTCGGGAGGCGGATCCTCCCTGGACTCGGGTGACGGCGGCGGTCGGGACTCCTGTCCCGACCCAGCGGGAGGCGGCGGCGGCTGGCTGGGCCGGCCTGCTCGGCTGGGCCCTTGGCCCAGTCGGGCGCGGGGTCTCTTTAAAAAAAACAATTTCGCTGCGACTAAAAAAATTCTAGAAAAAAAATAAAATTCAAAAAATGCCAAAACAAATTTTCACCGTCTAAATAAAATATTTAGAACAGGATGAACATTTTCTTGGCCCTAAATGCAATTTTTGAAAACGTGCAATTTTTTCTAAATTCAAATAATAAAGCAAATAAAACCAAAATAAAAACTTATTTGATTTTTTATTAAATCCCCAATATTTCTATATTTTGGGAAAGTCATTTTTTCCCACTCTCATAATTTTTTATAATAGAAATAATTGAAGATAAAATAAATAAAATCAAATGATCCTATTTTCAAAATTTGAGAAAACTCAAATATGAAAATAACGAAATCCCCAACTCTCTCTGAGGGTCCTTGAGTTGCGTGAAATTTCTAGGATCAACCAAATGCAAAAAAATATGATATGCAATGATGATCTTTTGTATAACATTCCAAATTAAAAATTTGGGATGTTACATAAATTTTCTATGCTTGTAGATCATGAAAAGAATGCTTTAGGTGCTGGTTATATTATTGAATTCATTCATGATGCTACTGAAAATTATTATGAGGGAGGGATATATGCTTGTAGGAATTGCAATAATATCAAGTTTCCTCTCTATGTGCTTAAAGTTTTTAAAGTTATGCTTGTTTTGCCTTCCTATGCTAGTTGATTATTGCTCCCATAAGTTGTTTGCTCACAAAATCCCTATGCATAGGAAGTATGTTAGACTTAAATGTGCTAGTCATATTCTTCATGATGCTCTCTTTATGTTTCAATTCTTATCTTTTATGTGAGCATCGTTGAAATCATCATGCCTAGCTAGGGGCGTTAAACGATAGCGCTTGTTGGGAGGCAACCCAATTTTATTTTTGTTCCTTGCTTTTTGTTCCTGTTTAGTAATAAATAATTTATCTAGCCTCTGTTATGATTGATTTTTTATGTTTTAATTAGTGTTTGTGCCAAGTAGAACCGTTGGGAAGACTTGGGGAAAGTCTTGTTGATCTTGCTGTAAAAAGCAGAAACTTTAGCGCTCACGAGAATTGCTGCCATTTTTATTTGGAGAGTGCTATTTAGTTAATTATTTTTGAAGATGATTAATAGATAAATTCCTCAGGTCCAGCAATTTATTTGAGAATTTTATGAGTTCCAGAAGTATACGTTTGATCCAGATTACTATAGACTGTTCTGTTTTTGACAGATTCTGTTTTTCATGTGTTGTTTATTTATTTTGATGAATTTATGGCTAGTAAAAGAGTTTATAAACCATAGAGAAGTTGGAATACAGTAAGTTTAACACCAATATAAATAAAGAATGAGTTCATTACAGTACCTTGAAGTGGTGATTTATTTTCTTATACTAACAGAGCTTACGAGTTTTCTGTTAAGTTTTGTGTTGTGAAGTTTTCAAGTTTTGGGTAAGGATTCGATGGACTATGGGATAAGGAGTGGCAAGAGCCTAAGCTTGGGATGCCCAAGGCACCCCAAGGTAATATTCAAGGATAGCCAAGAGCCTAAGCTTGGGGATGCCCCGGAAGGCATCCCCTCTTTCGTCTTCGTTCATCGGTAACTTTACTTGGAGCTATATTTTTATTCACCACGTGATATGTGTTTTTCTTGGAGAATCAATTTATTTTGTTAGGATATGCTTGCTGTTATTTAGAAAAATATTTTGCATCTTTTATTTCAATAAAAGTGGCATTGATAGTCTTTACTATGCCTATGTTACAAGTCTTCATGTTGCTGTTTGAAAACAAAAAGTTTACCTCTGTTGCAACAATTCCCTAGAAAAGTCAGAATGTGATAAAATGTTGAAACCTTTTGAATATCAAGATCTGATAAATTTACTACAGTGGGAATTTTCTTTCATAATTTTTGGAGTTAGGGAAGTATGGATCTTGCTGCACTCTTTACAGACTGTCCTGTTTAGGAAGATTGTTGTTATGTTTGCATTGTTTGCATATGTTTGCTTCTTTAATGATTCTATTTGAGGATAGGAATATTAAATATGGAGAGCATTTAGTATGAAATGTTGAATAATGATTTTAGTGATTTGCTATAGTAGAGTATGATAAGGTTTTTTCAATGGTTTATACTAACTTATCTCAGGAGTCCTTGTTGAGTTTTGTGTGGATGAAGCTTTTGAGATTTAGGGAGACCGTGATATGAGAGGAATTAAGGAGACACAAAAGCTCAAGCTTGGGGATGCCCAAGTCATCCCAAGATAATATTTCAATAAGTCTCAAGCATCTAAGCTTGGGGATGCCCCAGTTGGCATCCCACCTTTCTTCTTCAACAAATATCGGTTAGTATCAGTTGATCCTAAGTTTTTGCTTCTTCACATGATGTTTGCTATTCTTAGATGTCATTTTATTTTGTTTTGCCTGCTGTTTGAATAAAATACCAAGATATGAAATTCTTAAATGTTAGAGAGTCTTCACATAGTTGCATAATTATTCAACTACTCATTGATCTTCACTTATATCTTTCGGAGTAGTTGGTTGTTTCTCTAGCGCTTCACTTGTATCTTTTTAGAGCACGTTGGTGGTTTTATTTTGTAGAAATAGACGAACTCTCATGCTTCATTATATTATTTTTAGAGTCCTAAACAGCATAGTAATTTTCTTTGGTTATGAAATTAGTCCTAGTATGATGGGCATCCAAGAGGGATATAATAAAAACTTTCATATAAAGTGCATTGAATACTAAGTGAAGTTTGATACTTGATAATTGTTTTGAGATATGGAGATGGTGATATTAGAGTCATGCTAGTTGAGTAGTTGTGAATTTGAGAAATACTTGTGTTGAAGTTTGTGATTCCCATAGCATGCACGTATGGTGAACCGTTATGTGATGAAGTCAGAGCATGATTTATTTATTGATTGTCTTCCTTATGAGTGGCGGTCGGGGACAAGCAATGGTCTTTTCCTACCAATCTACCCCCTAGGAGCATGCGTCTAGTACTTTGTTTCGATAACTAATAGACTTTCGCAATAAGTATGTGAGTTCTTTGTGACTAATGTTGAGTCCATGGATTATACGCACTCTAACCCTTCCACCATTGCTAGCCTCTCTAGTACCGCGCAACTTTCGCCGGTACCATAAACCCACCATATACCTTCCTCAAAACAGCCACCATACCTACCTATCATGGCATTTCCATAGCCATTCCGAGATATATTGCCATGCAACTTTCCACCGTTCCGTTATTATGACACGCTTCATCATTGTCATATTGCTTTGCATGATCATGTAGTTGACATCGTATTTGTGGCAAAGCCACCGTTCATAATTCTTTCATACTTGTCACTCATGAGTCATTGCATATCCCGGTACACCGCCGGAGGCATTCATATAGAGTCATATTTTGTTCTAAGTATCGAGTTGTAATTCTTGAGTTGTAAGTAAATAAAAGTGTGATGATCATCATTATTAGAGCATTGTCCTAGTGAGGAAAGGATGATGGAGACTATGATTCCCCCACAAGTCGGGATGAGACTCCGGACTAAATAAAAAAAAGAGGCCAAAGAAGCCCAAATAAAAAAAGAAGAAAATGAGGCCATAAAAAAGAGAAGGCCCAAATAAAAAAATAAAAAAATGAGAGAAAAAGAGAGAAGGGGCAATGCTACTATCCTTTTACCACACTTGTGCTTCAAAGTAGCACCATGATCTTCATGATAGAGAGTCTCTTGTTTTGTAACTTTCATATACTAGTGGGAATCTTTCATTATAGAACTTGGCTTGTATATTCCAATGATGGGCTTCCTCAAAATGCCCTAGGTCTTCGCGAGCAAGCAAGTTGGATGCACACCCACTTAGTTTCTTTTTGAGCTTTCATACACTTATAGATCTAGTGCATCCGTTGCATGGCAATCCCTACTCACTCACATTGATATCTATTGATGGGCATGTAACGCCCTCGATGCGGCTATATCTCCTATGTGTCGAAGCACGACTTAGAGGCATAACCGCATTGAAAGCAATGTCGCAAGTGAGGTAATCTTCACAACAACCCATGTAAATAAATAAAGGGGAAAGGTACATAGTTGGCTTACACTCGCCATGTCACACAAATACATAAATAAGTCATTACATTCATCCAATACACTCAGGGTCCGACTACGGTACCAAAATAAAGATCAACCCCCAAATGCGACAAAGTCCCCGATCGCCCCAACTGGGCACCACTACTGATCATCTGGGAACGACACATAGTAACGACGAGAGTCTTCATCGAACTCCCACTTGAGCTCAAGCGCATCGTCTGGAGCGGTATCATCGGTCCCTGCATCTGGTTTTGGAAGTAAACTGTGAGTCACGGGGACTCAGCAATCTCGCACCCTCGTGATCAAGACAATTTAAGCTTATAGGTAAGGTAAAGGTATGAGGTGGAGCTGCAGCAAGTGACTAGCATATATGGTGGCTAACATACGCAAATGAGAGCGAGAAGAGAAGGCAAAAGCACGGTCGAACAACTATGATCAAGAAGTGATCCTAGAACAACCTACGTCAAGCATTACTCCAACACCGTGTTCACTTCCCAGACTCCGCCGAGAAGAGACCATCACGGTAACACACGCGGTTGGTGCATTTTAAATTAAGTTAAGTTTCATGTTATCTACAACCGGACATTAACAAATTCCCATCTGCCACTTTCGAAAGTTCAAATCCCTGCAGGGAGTCCCAACTTAGCCCATCACAAGCTCTCACGGTCAACAAAGGATATTCCTTCTCCCAAGACAATCTGATCAGACTCGGCATCCCGGTTACAAGACATCCTCGACAATGGTAAAACAAGACCAGCAACACCGCCCGAATGTGCCAACAAATCCCGATATGAGCTGCACATATCTCGTTCTCAGGGCACACTCAGATGAGCGCTCCATACAACTAAAACCAAACCTCGAGTTTCCCTGAGGGGGCACTACACAGGGCTCTAGTTTGGACCAACACTCAGAGGAGCACTGGCCCGGGGGGTTTAAATAAAGATGACCCTTGGGCTCCGGAAACCCAAGGGAAAAAGAGGCTAGGTGGCAAATGGTAAAACCAAGGTTGGGCATTGCTGGAAGAGTTTTATTCAAGGCGAACTGTCAAGGGGTTCCCATTATAACCCAACCGTGTAAGGAACGCAAAATCCTGGAACATAACACCGATATGACAGAAACTAGGGCGGCAAGAGTGGAACAAAACACCAGACCTAAGGCCGAGCCTTCCACCCTTTACCAAGTATATAGGTGCATTAAGATAAACAAGATAATATTGTGATATCCCAACAATAAACATGTTCCAACAAGGAACGATCTCCAATCTTCACCTGCAACTAGCAACGCTATAAGAGGGGCTCAGCAAAGCGGTAACATAGCCAAACAACGGTTTGCTAGGACATGGTGGGTTAGTGGTTTGACATGGCAATATGGGAGGCATGATAAGCAAGTGGTAGACATCGTAGCATAGGCATAGCAAAAGAGCGAGCATCTAGCAAGCAAAGATAGAAGTGATTTCGAGGGTATGGTCATCTTGCCTGCAAAGTACTCAGAGTTGCCTTGATCCTTGTAAGCGAACTCAACGGGCTCCTCGTTCACGAACTCGTCTCCCGGCTCTACCAAAACAATAACAACAAGCAAAAGGATCACAATCAACCACGCGCAAAGCTCAAGCAACATGATGCAAACATGGTATGATATGCGGGAAGCGGTATGTGATGCATATGCATGATTTGCAAAGGAATGATTAAACCTGGCCTCAACTTGGAAATCCAAGAGTGCCACTGGAAAGGTGAGGTGATTTCGGTTGAAATCGATATAAAGATCACCGGAATCAGATGCACGGTTTGGAAATGGCAAGCGAAACAAATATGGCACCGGTCTACGATAATCAGCAAGTGACCAACTAAATGCATCAAGATAAATATGCTACAGCAGTCAAACATGACAACAAAATACATGGCAGGGATCCACTCATGAAGGTTGACAAAAGATGAACACTGAGCTACGGCTAATTCGCTCAATAACAGGTTCAAACAAGGATGGCAAAAGTGCAAATGATAACAGGTTTCGGACTTAGTGAAATTAACACAAGTCTGGAATTTATCATCAATCTTTAGAGCATGAAAACTACATGCTACAGGAACACATAATGGCAAAGCAAGGCATGGGATGAAGCTACTCTAAGCATATAACAAAAGTCCCTTAGTGACCTTGAGCCAAAAGGGATCAGAAAATACAATTGCAAGCATGTGAACATAGCAAAAACATAAACAGATTCAGACTTAGTGAAAAACTGGAGCATGCAAAACAGTTAACGAGTAGGCATGTTTACGAGCTCGATGCACTCACTATAGAGCATGTCATGACAAACTAAGCATACACCCATGAAGAATACATGGCATAGAAGCTATACATGGCAAGAACAACAACATCGCATGCATGGATCAATAGCAACAACCTTGGCAAAATCGCTAAACATGTTAACAATCTACGAGGAACATTTTATAGCAAAAGTAGAGCTCGATTGACTCAAGCTAGGGTTCTCCATAATTGCCAAAAAAGACATTGATGGATAGAGAACAACATTATTAACAAAACATCCTTACTGGTTATCCTCAAAAGAGGCACGGATCACTAGGAAACAGCTTGAACATATGGCATAAAAGTAAAAACAGGACAAGGACTTAGTGAAATCCTAAGTCCCTGAAATCAGCATCAACGAGTAGGCTACTTTGCATGCTTGTGCTAGTCACCACAAAGATCACAAAAATACATGGCATACACCCCTGTAAAGATGGCATGGCATTCTACAAAACACATGTAGAGCTCATGATCATAGCATGCACACATTAATCATGGCAAAAATGAGAAAAGGCCATTTGCTGAAACAGATCTGAAATATTCCTCACATAGCCCTCTTCCAATAGCATTTCGGACATCAAGATGAGCTCAAATGAAAATGATGCAATGAGATGAAATGATGTACTCGTCGAGGCGAACATTTTGATATGCTACACGCACGAATCGGAGCTACGGATGCAAAGTTATGGCATGCCAAAGTATGCAAAAATTAACAGGAGGAGAGGGAAAAGTCAACCCCGAATTAGGGTCTACTGTAGCGGCGGATCTGGATCTGACGTGGCACGGACTTCGAGGCGGCGGCGCTCTCGCTGGACTTGACGAAGACGACGGCGGCGGGCAGATCCGGGCGAGGAGGTGAGGAGGAGGCCGGCCGGAGTGAGGCGGGACGGCGCCGGAGGAGGGCGACGGCGCCCGGGGCGGCGAGGTCACTGGCAATGGCGACTGCGGCGGCCGGGAACCAGGTCGGCGGGCGGCCTGCACGGTGGTCGAAAGAGGCGGGCGCGGCGGCCCGACGAGGTTTGTCGATGGCGGCCGGCGGCGGAGCGAAGGAGGCGGCGATGCGGGGCGCGCGGGCTCTCCGGGCCGGCGCGGTTGATGGAGGCGGCGGTGACACGTGGCGCTACGCCACTGGTGTGGGGCGGCGGCGCGATTTAGTCCGCCCGGGACGGACATGTCCGGCGGCGGCGCGATGAGATTTTTAGGGTTAGGGGTTGGAGAGACCCAAAATTTCGGAGGAGGGGCTAGTTTTATAGGTAGTGGGAGCTAGGAAGCTCGAAATGAGGTGCGGTTTGCGGTCACGCGATCATGATCGAACGATCTAGATGATAGAAGAGTTTAAGGTGGGTTTTGGGCCACTTTGGAAGGGTGTTGGGCTGCAACACACACGAGGCCTTTTCGGTCCCTCGGTTAACCGTTGGAGTATCAAACGAAGTCCAAATGGTACGTAACTTGACAGGCTGTCTATCGGTAGTAAACCAAGGCCGCATGACAAGTCTCAGTCCAATCCGAAAACGTTTAACCCCCACACACGAAAAGAGGTAGAAAGGACCACCGGAGGACATAGGAGCGCCGGAATGCAAAACGGACAACGGGGAAAAATGCTCAGATGCATGAGATGAACACATATGCAAAAGCAATGCACATGATGATATGATATGAGATGCATGACAAAGACAACAACACACGGAGACAAAAACCCAACAACGAGGAAATAAAATAACTTAGCGCTGGAAACGACAAGAGTTGGAGTACAGATAAGGTAAATTACATCCGGGGTGTTACAGGGCATCTCCATAGCACGTTGATACGCCTAGTTGATGTGAGACTATCTTCTCCTTTTTGTCTTCTCCACCACCACCATTCTATTCCACCTATAGCGCTATATCCATGGCTCACGCTCATATATTGCATGAAGATTGAAAAAGTTTGAGAACATCAAAAGTATGAAACAATTGCTTGGCTTGTCATCGGGGTTGTGCATGATTTAAATATTTTGTGTGGTGAAGATAGAGCATAGCCAGACTATATGATTTTGTAGGGATAGCTTTCTTTGGCCATGTTATTTTGAGAAGACATGATTGCTTAGTTAGTATGCTTGAAGTATTATTATTTCTATGTCAATATGAACTTTTATCTTGAATCTTTCGGATCTGAATATTCATGCCACAATTAAGAAGAATTACATTGAAATTCTGCCAAGTAGCACTCCGCATCAAAAATTCTATTTTTATCATTTACATACTCGAGGACGAGCAGGAATTAAGCTTGGGGATGCTGATACTTCTCCAACGTATCTATAATTTTTGATTGCTCCATGTTACATTATCTTCTATTTTGGATGTTTATGGGCTTTATTATACACTTTTATATGATTTTTGGGACTAACCTATTAACCTAGAGCCCAGTGCTAGTTTCTGTTTTTTTTTGCCTATTTTAGGGTTTCGTAGAAAAGGAAAACCAAACAAAGTCCAATTGAACCAGAGCTTCGAGGAGGCCATGAGGTAGGGGGGCGCCCTCCACCCTCGTGGGCCCCTTGTGGCCCCCCTGACGTACTTCTTCCGCCTATATATCTCCATATACCCTAAAAACACCGGGGAGCACAATAGATCAGGAGTTCCGCCGCCAGAAGCCTCCATAGCCACCGAAAGCCAATCTAGACCCGTTTCGGCACCCTGCCGGAGGGGGAATCCCTCTCCGGTGGCCATCTTCATCATCCTGGTGCTCTCCATGACGAGGAGGGAGTAGTTCTCCCTCGGGGCTGAGGGTATGTACCAGTAGCTATGTGTTTGATCTCTCTCTCTCTCTCTCTCTCGTGTTCTTGATTTGGCACGATCTTGATGTATCGCGAGCTTTGCTATTATAGTTGGATCTTATGTTTCTCCTCCCCCTCTACTCTCTTGTAATGGATTGAGTTTCCCCTTTGAAGTTATCTTATCGGATTGAGTCTTTAAAGATTTGAGAACACTTGATGTATGTCTTGCCGTGCGTATCTATGGTGACAATGGGATACCACGTGATTCACTTGATGTATGTTTTGGTGATCAACTTGCGAGTTCCGCCCATGAACCTATGCATAGGGGTTGGCACATGTTTTCGTCGTGATTCTCCGCTAGGAACTTTGGGGCACTCTTTGAGGTCCGATGTGTTGGTTGAATAGATGAATCTGAGATTGTGTGATGCATATCGTATAATCATACCCACGGATACTTGAGGTGACATTAGGGTTTTGGTTGATTTGTGTCTTAAGGTGTTATTCTAGTACGAACTCTAGGGCTGTTTGTGACACTTATAGGAATAGCCCAACGGATTGATTGGAAAGAATAACTTTGAGGTGGTTTCGTACCCTACCATAATCTCTTCGTTTGTTCTCCGCTATTAGTGACTTTGGAGTGACTCTTTGTTGCATGTTGAGGGATAGTTATGTGATCCAATTATGTTAGTATTGTCGAGGGAACTTGCACTAGCGAAAGTATGAACCCTAGGCCTTGTTTCAACGCATTGCAATACCGTTTACGCTCACTTTTATCATTAGTTACCTTGCTGTTTTTATAATTTCATACTACAAATACCTTTATCTACTATCCATATACCACTTGTATCACCATCTCTTCGCCGAACTAGTGCACCTGTACAATTTACCATTGTATTGGGTGTGTTGGGGACACAAGAGACTCTTTGTTATTTGGTTGCAGGTTTGCTCGAGAGAGAACATCTTCATCCTACGCCTCCTACTGATTGATAAACCTTAGGTCGTCCACTTGAGGGAAATTTGCTACTGTCCTACAAACCTCTGCACTTGGAGGCCCAACAACGTCTACAAGAAGAAGGTTGTGTAGTAGACATCAGCAGCTGAGTCCACCGGGTTGAACCTCGATGATGATCTTGATAATCCGGCCTCAGAGGTAGAACTTGACTCTCTTGGTTCGTTTTTCATACACCTCAATGACAATGATTATTACCAGGATGACGCTGAAGGCAGCCAAGCCGATGACGCAGAGGTAATTATCATTTCCTCCGGTTCAGACCCTCTGCCAACCCAAAAAATCCATCAAGCAATCCGGAAAGTAAGATTTTCTCACCCCCTAGCTCACTTGGACCCACACTTTCTTTTGAAGAAGCAGCAACACGAAGCTCGCCGCACAACCCGGCACAGCGGCCAAGTAGTCACTTTAGCCGGTTTACCGAACACTCTGGTTCAGAAACGTCGATCTGAGGTCTCACACACTTCCGATACTTCTTATACCAAGGCGGGTTATTTCCGACAACCTCTTAGTCCATCCGATTCAAATTATCAGGGAACGCCTCTTTCATCATCTGGTGAATCAACGGCCACACAACTCCCTCCTCTTAAGACTGTTCCTGGGTAAACACTTTAAACTTAATCTTTTGACGCTTTATACTCGTATTTTATACTGACCTTTATATCTTTTTCTTTCGGAGCCAAGGCCAGACCCAGCAAGAAGGCTCGGGTAGATAAACCGTCTGATGACCATGTGGTTATTGAACCGGAAAGAACTCTAGAACCGGAAGGAACAGATGTTGACGCCATGTTTGATGATCCGCCACCTCAAGACCATGACTTTGTTGTTGAACAAGTAGAAGTTGATGCAACAGGCCATGCTGATAAACCGACAAGCCCAATCTGCACTGATGATAAACCGTCCAGTCCGGCTAAGGCAACTGATAAATCGTCAACTCCAGTCAAGGCTGCTGGTGACAAGGAAGATGATATTATGATTACTGGTGTTGGCCACACCACCCCTGGCAATCCTGTTGCGTTATCAAAACATAGTGCCAAGGAAGAACTTTCTGCTATGGGCAAAGGCAAGTGGAGCACAGACTTGTCAAGCTACGCCCACCTCAACGCCCAAGAACTTCATTCTGGTTTTTAAACCGTCTGTACACAAACCGTGACTACGAAGCCGGTTTAGTGAATCTAATGAAGGAGCATTATGAGGTAACTACATAACCTTTTCTCTTATGTCCAATTTCAAGTACCAACTCCAGTAGCCCCAAGGGCCGATTTATGATGCCAATCTAAACCGGGACTTTGCAATATCTCAACTCTGCATGCTTATCCTCCAAGGGTCGGTTGATCCTTTTAAGATGAACCGGTGCTTTAACATTGTAATCCTGTAACTTTCGCCTATGTAGTCCCCAAGGGTCGGTTTATCTTTCCGAGCTGAACCGGGACTTTAACCAATGTTACTTTGAGCAAACGTACATTAGCCCCCAAGTGTCAAGAATAATACTTGTGTTGTGCTTGGGACTTGTAAAAAAATTCTAATAATCAAGCAAATAGGCATTAGCCCCCAAGTGCCAAGTGTATAACTTGTTATGTGCTGCTACTTCCAATATTCACTGCCATCTCATAATATGTCTTTCTCTTATAGGCTGAGTTGAGCAAAAAGGAAGCCCAGACCGCTGATCTTCAAGAAAATATCAAATCCCAGCAAGCAGAAACCTCCAAAGCAAAAGAGGAACTGACTAGTGCCTTAGCAGCCATGGAGAAGCTGAAGGAAACTTTTAAGAAGGAACGGGATGATTGGGGCATAGAGAAAACCGCATTGCAAAAGAAAGCTGAAGACGCAGAAGTAGCCCTTAAACCGGTGGTCGAAGAGTTGACCGGTTTAAAGCGGCAGATAAATGCCATGACCTCTGCTATGTTCGGTAAGTATCCTCATCTGAAGTTTTTCAATATACATTATCTCATCAGTTATTGATTTACTGATGCTTGCAATGACACAGGAACTCGCATTACCCATCTGGGTTCTGACATGCGGATGAAGCTGAAGGCTGCCTATACTCTGATAGAGCAGTTAGATTCCGGAGCCCAACGGGCCATTTGCACCGCTGCTCATAACAAACCGCCTCCAACCTTGACAAAGGAAACCATTGAGAAGTTGTCAATGCTGCCTGCCTGGTTGGATGAACTAAAAAGATCAGCTGCAAGGTCAGGTGCGCTGACTGCGCTAATCCGGGCTAAGGCATGGATACCAGATCTTGAACCGTCGGATATAGGCAGCAGCTACCCTGTCGTAAAGGAGGACGGTTCAGAGTTTAACAACGACGATCTTCAAAGGTTGACAAGGGAAATGCGACCCTTAGCAAGCAAATTGGCCGAGGAAATAGATCTCTCTCACTATCAGTCGATTTATGATTCTGATCAGAAAAGATATCATGCGCCAACACATGATGTAGAGGATCTTATTCCACCAATCCGTAAGCACACCAATGCCCCTGATGTTGACCCCTCCAACCTTATAAGTGACGAAGCTGTGTTCCAAGCCTTAACTGGAATCGATTGGGCAACCGTTGACTTCCAGCCACTGGGTAGACAGGAGGAGGAGGATGCACCAGCGCACGACGACCCACAACCTTCAAGTCAGCCTGGTGACAAGTCATGATCCGGAGTCCGGTTTAGCCTTCTGCGTACTGCCACACTTGCTGAAAACAATTATTCTTTTTGGGCCTTAAAGAGCCTTGTAATAGGCTAGTTCAAAATACTTGGTCTGCTATGCCATCGTGCATATTTATGTTCCCTGATACTATGAATTCACCCTGCTTCATGATATATTATGTTCATAATCCGTAGAAGTGTTATGCAAACTGTTCCTGCATATAAGAAGTTTGAAAGTGTCCTAGCGGTCTACCGCTGGACGGGTCATGATGCCCAAATATATAGCCGGGGTTTATAACCAAGGATGTACTTTGAAAATAATCAAAGATGAAAGAGATGATACCTGTGATATTTAATCACACCATTGGTTGACCAACTTTTGCATATTAAGGGCGATAACCCCAATCTTGAGTATTGATAACTCCTTCCATGTTTGCCGGTTTATAATAAAACCATACCGGGTTATAATAAACACCGGTGTACTCATATATAATGCTGGTGACTTGTAGTCAAAACCAGACCGGGTCAATAAACGCCGGATTATAATTGATCATGTACTAACAACTTATCGTTGAAAGCCAACCCGGGTCAATAAACGTCGGTTTAACATAAGACATTAAAAATCTCACCAAAGGAGAAAAAACTTGTCAAATAAAAACACAAAAAGAACATGCGAGGCTTTTCATGGGCTGTCAGGCCACTGAGTTAAACCATTTTTCAAAGCCTTTTAAGATGGACCTCACATTAACCAATCGTCGTTTTAACTTTGACAAGTTCAGGGTCTATGAGATTGACTTTTCTAACGTTCGGCGGGTCATACCAGGATTACCTGGATGGAGTGGCTTACTTAAAAAGGTAGGATAACCCGGGGTTTTAGGTGAATACACCTGGCTTCCAAGCCTGGCTTGATAGCCTATTGCCAGGGTGTAAGCTCTTTGTTCTTTGAGTTGTGCTCGGTGGGTGCCTATGTTTGAGTTGTGTTGTGGCAACACTCTCTTTCGCCCCACATGATTTCCTTTTGGCCTTAAGCCGATCAAGAGGTGTAGCTATGGTTCAAATACAACCAAGCCCCCAAGTGATTTCCCTAATGGCCTTATGCCAATCAAGAGGTGTAGCTATGGTTCGAATACAACCAAGACCCCAAGTGATTTCCTTTGATATATGTGGCCTTATAAGCCGCATCAATGCGAAATAGAACTTCGCTTTATAAACAGAAGCCCCCATGTAACCACACATGATGTAATAAAAACAACAGAGACCCCGCTTTAGCTGAGGCTCTAGTTTATTATATTGATCATAATATATACATTGTCATAAACATGTACATAAGAAGAGCCTGTGGCTCAAGTATAGTAAGGCCGAAGATGAGCTATATTCCACGGCCGTTGGGTCTCCTCCTACGATTTATGTGAGTCTTTGTGCTCTCGAACATCGATAAGGTAGTATGATCCATTGTGCAGATTTTTGCTAACCACAAAAGGTCCTTCCCAAGGTGGGGACAACTTCTGCATATCAGTCTGATCCTGGATGAGCCAGAGCACCAGATCACCTTCTTGAAAAGTTCTGGACTTAACCCGGCGGCTGTGATAACGTTGCAGGTCTTGCTGGTAAATCGCCGAATGAGCCACTACAATATCACGCTCCTCATCTAATAGGTCCAGTGAATCCTGACGTGCTTTCTCATTATCAGCTTCAACATAAGCTGCCCCACGGGGCGAGTCATGACGGATGTTACTAGGGAGAACCGCCTCTGCTCCGTAAACCATGAAGAAAGGCGTGTAACCCATAGATCTGTTCGGTGTGGTATTGATACTCCATAAGACAGAAGGTAACTCCTCCACCCAACAACCCGGCGTTCACTTTAAACCAGGGCTTGATGCCTCTCAAAATTTCTTGATTGGCTCTCTCTGCTTGACCACTAGATTGGGGGTGAGCCACTAATGACACGTCAAGCCGGATGTGCTCACGTTGACAAAATTCTTCCATAACACCCTTGGACAGATTAGTACCATTATCGGTTACAATGTTGTGTGGAAAACCAAAACGGAAGATCACCTTTTTGATGAATTGAACCGCCGTGGCTGCATCACACTTACTGACTAGCTCTGCCTCTACCCACTTGGTGAACTTATCAACCACCACCAGTAGGTGGGTCTTCTTGTCCTTGGACCTATTAAAGGGCCCAACCATATCCAGCCCCCAAGTTGCAAATGGCCAAGTGATTGGAATCATCCTTAATTCTTGAGCTTGAACATGAGCGCGGCGTCCAAACTTCTAACAACCGTCACACCTCTTTACCAAATCCTCAGCATCAACATGAGCCTTCAACCAATAGAAGCCGTGCCGAAAGGCCTTAGCTACCAAGGATTTTGAATCGGCGTGGTGACCACAATCTCCTTCGTGGATCTCACGCAAAATCTCACAACCTTCCTGATGAGACACACAACGCTAAAACGCCCCTGTTACGTTGCAATGATGCAACTCCTCATTGATAATGGTCATTGACTTGGATCACCAGATTATCTGCCAGGCCAAAGTTTCATCCTCCGATAACTCGCCCCGGCTCATATACGCCAAGTATGGGACCTTCCAATCCGGGATAACATGAAGAGCTGCCACTAACTGAGCCTCCGGGTCAGGAACAACCAAATCCTCCTCCGTAGTGTCACACCCTGATTTTCATACCACAACACTTAAGCTATTAAATCATGATAAAGTGTGGTTTGACATTTTTTTTGCATTATTTGGCTTTTTATTTGGAGTTGGTTTTCTCTCTGTGATTTTCAAGTGCTCTTTAAAAGTCAACACAACTCCACCTTCTATACTTCATCTCCCTGCCCAAACTTCTGCCCAATGATCATGCCAAGTGTAAAAAGCAGTATAGTATTTTCTTACAAAAATAATTTGGCCAAAAAGTATTTTCAAAAATTAGTTTTCCAAAAACCCCGGAATTGAGTTTGCACTACAAGTACTTGATTTGGGGTATGAAAAATATTTCAAAGAGTATAATTGAAACATATTAGATATAGGATTCCCATAAACCACAAAAATATAATTTTAAAAGTTATTTTCCTATTTTTATTTAAAAGCTTTTTCTTAAGGCCAGAAATGGTCTTTAATAGGAAAAAATTATTTTATTATTTCAAAATTATTTTACAAAAATTAGGGAAACTCAGTGGACATATATTTTCCATATATAAGAGTTTCAACACATGGTCATGTTCAAAATATTGGGCAAAACCCTCCAAAACCACTTCTGCCCATTTCAAGGATTTGAAATATTTCTGCAAGAAATATTTTCATCAAAATCCAAGGAAAATCCAACAAGTCACAAATGCATATTGTGATCACCTTGCAAAGCCTCATCTCAATTAAGGTCATTGTGGTTCACCAAACCCCCCAAAACCCTCTCTGACCAGAATCAAATTTGAACAACTTTGTACTACCAAATTTCTCTCCTTGACCCCAACTTTTGTGAGCATGTTCACATGACCAAATGAGGCCACTACACCAAGTGGTACATCAAGGGAAAGTGAATTGCTCAACTAGATCTACACAAGTTCATTTCTGCTAATTTCTAGGGTTTACAAAAGTTGCATTGGCAACTTTGCCCAAATGAGCTCAAAATTGGTGGAAGGCCCTAATTATATGTGCCATTTCACCCTGTAGAGTCTCATGCCAAATGGAGTTCATTTTCTCACCCAAACAAGCATCAAACACCTTCTACCACTTTACCAAAATTCCATTTTTGACCTCTTCAACTAATCTCCATGGGCTCAAAGTTTTACCACAACCCCTCCTAGTCCCCTTGCACATCCAGTAACAATAATGTCAAATCCACAGCTCAATTATTGGAGGGGTAAAACCCCACTTTCTCTCTCTGGACAGCCCATTTCCCCCCCCCCTCTCTCTCAACCCCACTCCTCTCCTACTGGCTCTCCAGGGCACCTAATGCCCCTCCCCTCTTCTTTACTGCCCCCTAGGGCAGCCAGACATCAGTGGTTGTGCCCACAAGGCATATAAGATGCCATGGCATGCCATTTGCACGCTCCAGAGCGCGCTACAGTGCGGCCAGGCACTATAGCCGCCCCCTGCCAACCACCTCAGGCCACCTCAGGCCTCCCCAGCACGCGTGACGATGCGTCTCGGCATCCGAGACACGACAGCTGGTCGGCCCCCTCCTTCCTCTCTCTCTCCTTCCCCTGCTCGCACGCGCACCGGCCGCCCAAGAACTCCAGTGAGCGGCCTCACACGCACGGCGCCTCTGCCCTCCCCCGCTCTCTCTCTCTTCCTTCCCCTGGACGTAGAACACTCCCACAAGGACCCCAGACACGCTCAAGTGAGCTGTCGTGGCCTCCATCAACGGCTAGAAGCTCGCCAGCGCACGAGCCACGGTGCACCTCGCCCCCTTCTATTTAAGCCCCCCCCCCCCCGAGCTCTCCTCTCCTCGCCACTCGCCCTCTGCACCACCAATTCATCCCCCTGCACCCCCAGTTCCTCTCCAGAGCCGCCCGAGCTCGAGATCGAGCTCGAGCTCCGCCGCTTCGGCTCGCCGGAGTTTGCGAGGTACAGGCCGTCCCTGCCTCTCTTTCCTCCTGATCTGGAACCTATGCATCACCCTGATCCTTTTTCCCCATGTTTCCCCTCTCTCTAGCTGCCGGAGACGGCCGGAACAACCGCCACCCAAAGCTCCTCCGACGTGCCTCCTCGTCGCCGGTGAACCAGGCCACCTCGGTGACCGCAACCACCTCCACTTGAATGACGACTCTGCGCTGAGTCCAACCCTGCCCTCCTCTCGCCTCGACGTGCCGTGCATCGTCTCCGGTGAGCCCGCCGTCCCTCTGTCGCGGGGTTAGGGATGACAGGCAGGCCCGCCTGTCAGCCTCTCCTCTCCATAGCCCCTCTCTCGCTCGCTGACGCCTGGGCCTCGCCCGTTAGGTTTAAACCTGGCGCGCGCGTGCACCAGTGCGCTGGGCCGCCTCTCTGGCTGGGCTTGCCGTGCTGCGACTGTTCTGGCCCAACAGGCACAGTGCCCCTTCTCCTTTTCTTTTTTGTCAAACTTGTAAAAATTTCACAGGATTAAATATTAATTCAAATGCAATAATTACATTTCCTAAAGTCTTGTAAAAATCCCACCTATTTAATGGTATAACTTTCATTCATGTCCAACCAACTTTTATGTAATGTTCATATTCAAATTCAAATTTGAATATATTTAAACCCCTCTGAAAATCCATTTCATCTATTCTGCTACTCCAAGTCCCAAACTAGGAATTTTCCCCTTCTTAGTTTTCACCCTAGTATTTAACAAAAATGAGTTGACATTTTCTGAGAACTTTGGTTTTTCTGATTTATTATTGCCTTATTTTTCTCGTTATTATTTTGCGACGATAGATTGCGTTGCTGATGAAGGAGTTGGACCAGAAGACTTTGAAGACCCAGAAGACTTTGTTGAGCTAGGGAAGCAGCCCTTTGACCATGTCTAAGAAACCCTTTTTATGCATGTCATATGGCATTGTCATTGCTTGCATCAAAGTCATGATAAAATGGTGACCACTTGAGGTGGTTTGCCTCCGTTGCTTTTCTCGTTGACACTTGCATGATGCATGACCCTACCTTTCTATGAGGGTTATGCGAGTGGGTGTAGCTAGGATGCTAAGTAGAGCTACGCAAAAGGGGATGGGTATATGCATGATGATGGAAACAAAGTATTTTCAAAAGACTTTTTCGAAAACCCCGTCGGGTGCCACTTATGCTCGAAGGAGATAATGAGTTGGGTAACCACTTGATGATGAAGTGGTGTACCGAGGCAAGTGTGTGTGTTGTATTCAAAACGGATTGGTTTAAGTTGCGACTGTTATTCCAACCTTACATGCGCAACCACTCTACCCTTATATGGGAAAGGGAATTATTGATTACCTAGGCCGATACTAGCTTGGAGCCCGCATTACTAGTGACGAGGGAGTTGTTGTTGTACTCTCTCGGGATGGGGTCGTGCCAGGTAGGGCGGCCATGACTGTTTTCACAGGGCACCGGACACACCGTTGGTCCGTGCTTGTGGTATGTGATGAATATGGGAGCGAGGCTCCACAATTTTAAGATGTGAAATGTTGGTCACGGGGGTTATAACCAATCGAGTGGACTCTATGTTAGTGTCGTCTAGGGAAAGATAGTGATCAGGTGCTTACCCCGGGTATTTGAGGTACCGCGGGTCATGGATGACATGGAAGTTCCCCGGATCTTGTGGGTAAAGTGTGCAACCTCTGCAGAGTGTAAAACTATTCGAATAGCCGTGTCCATGGTCAAGGACAGTTGGGTAATCGCTCTTGGGATACGTCCACATGTTTACAAACCAGCTTGTGTGTTTGGATAAGTGGGAAGAACTAATTGGGTCAAGTCAAAGGACTTGACATGATTGAGTTGGGTTGTTTCCAACTCTATTTATGTTGATATCTGTAACCAGTCCCTATGGTTACTTGAATTCTCATGATGCATGATTTAGCAGTTATTGAACATGTCATAGCACAATAAAACTAGCTTTCTGCAAAACTTACCTATGTCATGCATTGTTGTACCTTGAGCCAAAACATGGGTTGCTTGCGAGTACATTCAAAGTACTCATTGGCTTGCCACTGGTTATTTAATTGGCCAGGCATGGAAGAACAGGAGTTCGAAGAAGAGTTATTTGGAGACGAACATGTGAACTAGGACGTTTCCCATTCAGAATGCCTGTAGGGTTAAGGCAGATAGCATGGGTTCTACTTATCGACGAAGATTTCTGCTGCTTAAGTTTATTTGGTATTCAGCCCTTGTGGCTTTATCTATGTAAGACTTGACCATAATGGTCATAATTTGTGTAAGACGGTATGTATGGATGTAAGACTCTTGTTATTGAACTTCTGTGTGTTCAGTGAGCATTGATCTCTGGGATCACTGTACATGTGCATTCGACGGTCACGACTTATGAGTCGGGGTCCCCACACGTAGGTAACTTGACCGACGGATTATGTAGCACATCCAAAAAGACATTGGGCGGCACCGGTTTACGTTGAGAGCCTAAGCGACTTAAAGCGTCTGCCGCTTCATTCTTTCGCCGGTCTATATGGTCAACCTGATAACCCTTGAAATGACCTGCAACAACATCTACCTCTCGTCGATATGCTGCCATGAGTGGATCCTTGGAGTCCCAAGTGCCACACACTTGTTGAGCCACCAGGTCCGAGTCACCAAAGCACTTAACCCAGCTTAAATTCATCTCCTTAGCCATCCGAAGACCATGGAGCAAGGCCTCATATTCAGCTGCATTCTTAGTGCAAGGGAACATTAAACGGAGAACATAACAAAACTTATCACCTCGTGGGGAAGTTAATATGACTCTAGCCCCCAAGCCCTCCAATTGTCTGGACCCATCAAAATGAATAGTCCAGTAAGTGTTATCTGGCTTTTCCTCCGGTGCGTGCAACTCTGTCCAGTCGTTGATGAAATCCATAAGTGCTTGGGACTTGATTGTTGTACGAGGTATATATTTTAACCCGTGAGGCCCAAGCTCAATAGCCCACTTGGCGACCCGGCCAGTTGCTTCCCTGTTTTGGATGATATCCCCCAAGGGGGCAGAACTGACCACCATGATAGGATGACCCTGAAAATAATGCTTGAGCTTCCAGCTTGCCATGAAAACCCCATACACCAGCTTCTGCCAATCTGGGTACCTCTGCTTGGACTCAATGAGCACCTCACTGATGTAATAAACCGGTCGTTGAACCAGATACTCCTTTCCGTCCTCCTTGGGCTCCACAACAATAGCCACACTAACAGCCCGGGCATTAGCAGCCACATATAGCAACAAGGGCTCTTTATCAACAGGAGCAGCAAGGATAGGCGGTTTAGCTAACTGCCGCTTTAAACTCTCAAAGGCTTCATTGGCAGCATCACTCCAGACGAAATGGTCTGTCTTCTTCATCATCTGATATAGAGGGATTGCCTTTTCTCCCAAACGGCTGATAAACCGGCTCAATGCTGCAATACGACCCGCCAGCCACTGAACATCGTTAATACACGCCGGTTTAGCCAGAGACGTAATAGATGTGGTCTTCTCTGGATTAGCTTCAATGCCCCTGTTAGACACCAGAAAACCCAAGAGCTTGCCTGCCGGTACACCAAAGACACATTTAGCCGGATTAAGCATCATATTCTAAACCCGAAGGTTATCAAAGGTCTCCTTCAAGTCACCTATCAATGATTCCTCCTTTCTGGACTTCACCACAATATCATCCACATAAGCATGAACATTGCGCCCGATCTGATTATGAAGACAATTCTGCACACATCGCTGATAAGTTCGCCTGGGCACTCTTGAGCCCAAAAGGCATAGATACATAGCAGAAGGCTCCAAAGGGAGTTATGAAAGCTGTCTTATCTTGGTCCTTAACTGCCATTTTGATCTGATGATAACCAGAATAAGCGTCCAAAAAACACAAACGGTCACAACCCGCCATAGCATCAATGATTTGATCAATACGAGGGAGAGCAAAGGGATCAGCTGGACAGGCCTTGTTCAAATCTGTGTAGTCCACACACATACGCCAAGTGCCGTTTTTCTTAAGTACCAGCACCGGATTAGCTAGCCACTCAGGGTGAAAGACCTCCACAATAAACCCTGCTGCCAAAAGCCGGGCTACCTCCTCACCAATAGCCTTGCGCCTTTCTTCATTGAAGCGACGGAGAAACTGCCTGACCGGTTTAAACTTAGGATCTATATTAAGAGTGTGCTTAGCGAGTTCCCTCGGTACACCTGGCGTGTCAGAAGGCTTCCAATGAAAGATGTCCCGGTTCTCACGGATGAACTCGATGAGCGTGCTTTCCTATTTCAGATCCAGTTAGCGCTGATGCTGAACAGCCTGGATGAATCGCCATGAACAAAGTCAACCAGCTTAGTATCCTCGGCCGATTTAAACTTCAAAGCCGGATCATGCTCTGTAGTTGGCTTTTTCAGAGAAGTCATATCTGCCGGATCAACATTGTCTTTGTAAAACTTCAACTCCTCTGTTGCACAAACCGACTCAGCATAGGCCGCATCACCTTCTTCACATTCCAAAGCAATCTTCCGGCTCCCATGCACTATGATGGTCCCCTTATGACCCGGCATCTTAAGCTGCAGATAAACATAACAAGGCCTTGCCATGAACTTAGCATAAGCCGGCCATCCAAACAGGGCGTGATATGGGCTCTTAATTTTCACCACTTCAAAAGTCAATGTTTCTGATCTTGAATCATGTCCGTCTCCAAAAGCCACCTTTAGAGCTATCTTACCAACTGGGTACGCCGATTTACCAGGAACCACACCATGAAAAATGGTGTTCGGCGGTTTAAGATTCTTATCTGTCAACCCCATGCGACAGAAGGTTTCATAGTAAAGGATATTGATACTGCTCCCTCCATCCATGAGTACCTTGGTGAACTTATACCCCCAACCTGAGGTGCCACCACTAAGGCCAGATGACCCGGATTATCAACCCGGGGTGGATGATCCTCTCGACTCCACAAAATGGGATGTTCAGACCAGCGCAGATAACAGGGCACCGCCGGTTCGACGGAGCTTACTGCCCTCTTATGCCGCTTCTAATCGCGCTTACATAGGCTAGTGGTGAAAACATGGTACTGCCCACTATTCAACTACTTCGGATTACTCTGATAACCCGACTGTTGCTGCTGCTGACCCCTCTGATGATTATAACCGCCCTGGTTACCCTAACTGCCTTGATTGCCATGTCTGGTTTGATTGCCTTGAAATCCTGAACCGGAGCCGCCTCCACCAAACCCGGCCCATTAAAACCGCCTCCTGAACCATCGGGCGGTCCATGGTCGTATTGAAAGAGATTTGAATTTTTGAACTCCTGCATAATGAAGCAATCTTTCCAAAGATGCGTAGCTGGCCTTTCCTTCGACCCGTGCTTTGCGCAAGGCTGATTTAACAGGCGCTCAAGATTGGTACCTGACCCTCCACCCCGCTGGGGCGGTTTACCCTTAGGGCACTGACCATTATCCTGGGTGTTGGTGTTAGCCACAAAGTCCAAGCTATTATCCGCCTTGCGCTTACCGTTGTTTCCATGACCCGCCGGGTTATGCTGCTGCCCCTTGGCACCGCCATTCTTCTTTCCCTTCCCTGGATTTTCATCCTCAGACTCAGGGTCCTTGGTACTGTCTGAATCGGCATACTTAACCAGAGCTTCCATAAGCGTTGCCATGTCATTGCAGTGACGCTTGAGCCTTCCCAACTTCAGTTTCAACGGCGTAAACCGGCAATTGCCTTCCAACGTCAAGACTGTTGTATCAGCATTGATGCGGTCTGATGAATGCAAAATAGCTGAGACCCGCTTTACCCAATGGGTTGTAGACTCCCCTTCCTCTTGAACACAGGCGGCTAAGTCCACAATTGACATGGGTTGCTTGCACATATCTTTAAAATTCTGGATAAACCGGCTTTTTAGCTCAGCCCATGACCCAACGGAGTTAGCTGGTAAACTTTTCAGCCAAGTACGTGTTGTCCCCTCCAGCATCATGGTGAAGTACTTAGCACATGCCGCATCATCGACGTCTAGCATCTCCATTGCCATCTCATAGCTCTTGACCCATGATTCAGGGGGTAAATCGGCAGTGTAATTGGGCACCTTACGAGGACCCTTGAAGTCCTTATGCAGCCGCACGTTACGCAAGGCCGGGGTGAGACACGGCACCCCCAAAGAACTGAAAACCACACCTGGCTCCACTGAAGTGGTCGGACGAACCGGAGTAAGCTGACGAGCCGTGTATTGCGCTGCTAACTCGGCTTCTCGACGTGCTCGACCGTGATCCACCACATCCTGGGCATTAGCACCGCCACCCGCTGGGTTATGCCCTCGCGGCGGGTTACGGTTTCGCGCACTGCTTGATACAGCCGGTTCATCAATATGCCTGTTGTAGCTCCGACTTGGGCGGGGGTATAATGAATCCTCTCACGACTGTGCGAATAAGCCTGCTGTTGGGTCAGAGCCGTCTGAAGGAGCTCTCTAGCCCGTCGTGTTTCAACTGCTACTGGGGACTCGTCTTCAATCGGGAGAGCTGCCAATCGTGAAGTTGCGGCGACGATGTTATCCAACGGGTTAGAGTAATGACCCGGAGGTGTTGAGACATGCTGTGATAGGATATTGTTCTGACGAGGCGGATCCGCCGCGCGCGGCTGAACCGGCACCCCCATTCCAGGTGCCTCCGCCTGGTTTACCACTGGCTGGTTGCTGGTTCCCGCTCCTGGCGTGTTAAAGAGATTCGTTCCCTCGTAAACCGGAGGCAGGTGAGACTGGTGCCTTCTCCTCATGGCATCATTTGATGCGCTCTGATCCAGCATAAGCCGATAAGCCTGTGCCTCTAACTCGGCCCGCTCTGCGGCCATCCTGGTGTTCTCTGCTACCAGATCTATCTTAGCTTGAGCTATCTGATCCTTCACCTTTGCAATTTCCGCATTATGCTGATCCTGATCTGCCGGATTAACCTCAGTTGCTAGCAACGTTGCCAAAGTGTCGAATAAATCAGAAAAAAAACCTGAACCGGCGCTGGCGCGGGGCCTCCTGTCCCGGCGGGTGTTGCAGCTGTTGAACCGAAAATCATCGCTGATGCGGTAGAAGAATGTTGCACGCCTGCGTACCAGCCATGAAAATTGCAACTCGCCTCGGCGGATCAGAGAGGTCTGGAATACTTTCGCCATCGGAACCGCCACTAATCCGTACATCATGCAGTTGATACAGCGACTCGGTCTCTTCGGTTGAAGACTCATCATTAGAGTAAACGACGGTTTTGTCACCAGATACCGACCTATCCTCATGTTCCACTCCGTGGATGACTCCCACGAAGGCATGCTTTACGGCAGGCTGAACTCGGGCAGGTCTCACACGCTGAGCCGTCTCGATGATGTCGGTGCAGATGTCCGGCTCAAGGCCCGGTTCGCCGATCTTGCTAATGAAACGTGTATTCCGCCAAAGGGGACCCGGTACCCGTACTCAATTGAGCCAGCCTCGGGGCCCCAGCCTGCGTCATTGATGTAGAGCTTGCCGCGATGACTCTTGGTCATCCGGCCCACAGCATATCCCTTGAGTCCTTCGAAGCTGCCCTTCAAGAACTCGAAACCATCGTGCGATAGCCCCACGGTGGGCGCCCACTGTCGTGGTTTTGTCACGGCAGATGTCCTCGTGAAAGGACTTAGTTGTGGAGCCATAGCGACGGGTTAGCTTGAAGGGGTTAAAGCGGACAAGGGACGCAAGGAATTATACTAGTTCGGCCCCTTACGATGAAGGTAAAAGCCTACTCCAGTTGTGATGAAATTGCTAGGGTTTCGATGACCAGGGAGCGAATCCGCTTTGCCTGGCTCTCAAGTTATTGTTGTCTGTCCCTAAACCGCCGTCGGGTCGTCCCTTTAGATACACAAGTTGACACCCGACGATTTACAGAATCCCGAGGCCGGCTCATAAACGTGCCCGGCTCGATTTCTACCTTTCCTTGCCTTACAACATAAGTTACATAGCATATGGCGGTTTATACCTATGGGCCATAATCCGCCTTTGGGCCCTGGGCCTTCGTGTTAGATCTCCTATGTAAAGCGCCATACCTCTTGTCCTCATGGGCTTCAAACATGACTAACTCCTTGTAGGCATAACTTGGCCCCTCATGGCTGATTTATATTTCAATAGTAATATCCCCAACACATGGAGGTGTGAACTAATCACATAAAGATGTGAACTATTACTGTTAAATCACATGACCATGTGAACTAGATTATTGACTCTAGTGCAAGTGGGAGACTGAAGGAAATATGCCCTAGAGGCAATAATAAACTTGTTATTTATATTTCCTTATATCATGATAAATGTTTATTATTCATGCTAGAATTGTACTTGTTGGGGAACGTAGTAATTTCAAAATTTTCCTACGCACACGCAAGATCATGGTGATGCATAGCAACAAGAGGGGAGAGTGTTGTCCACGTACCCTCGTAGACCGAAAGCGGAAGTGTTAGCACAACGCGGTTGATGTAGTCGTACGTCTTCACGATCCGACCGATCACGTATCGAACGTATGACACCTCCGAGTTCTACACACGTTCAACTCGATGACGTCCCTCGAACTCCGATCCAGCCGAGTGTTGAGGGAGAGTTTTGTCAGCACGACGGTGTGGTGACGATGATGATGTTCTACTGACGCAGGGCTTCGCCTAAGCACCGCTACGATATGATCGAGGTAGATTATGGTGGAGGGGGGCACCGCACACGGCTAAGAGATCAAGATATCAATTGTTGTGTCTATGGGGTGCCCCCTGGCCACGTATATAAAGGAGTGGAGGAGGGGAGGGGCCGGCCCTCTCTATGGCGCGCCCTAGGGGAATCCTACTCCCACCGGGAGTAGGATTCCCCTTTTTCTAGTAGAACTAGGATCCCTTCCAAGTAGTAGGAGTACGAGAGAAGGAAAGGGAAGGGAAAAGGAGAAGGAAGGAAGGGGGCGCCCCCCCCCTCCCTAGTCCAATTCGTACCAGCCCATGGGGAGGGGTGCGGCCACCCTTTGAGGCCTTTCTCTACTTTCCCGTATGGCCCATTAAGACCCAATACGAATTCCCGTAACTCCCTGGTACTACCAAAAATACCCGAATCACTCGGAACCTTTCCGATGTCCGAATATAGTCGTCCAATATATCAATCTTTACGTCTCGACCATTTCGAGACTCCTTGTCATGTCCCCGATCTCATACGGGACTACGAAGTACCTTCGGTATATCAAAACACATAAACTCATAATATAACCGTCATCGAACTTTAAGCGTGCGGACCCTACGGGTTCGAGAACTATGTAGACATGACCGAGACACGTCTCCGGTCAATAACCAATAGCGGAACCTGGATGCTCATATTGGCTCCTACATATTCTACGAAGATCTTTATCAGTCAAACTGCATAACAACATACGTTGTTCCCTTTGTCATCGGTATGTCACTTCCCGAGATTCGATCGTTGGTATCTCAATACCTAATTCAATCTCGTTACCGGCAAGTCTCTTCACTCGTTCCGTAATACATCATCCCGCAACTAACTCATTAGTTGCAATGCTTGCAAGGCTTATAGTGATGTGCATTACCGAGTGGGCCCAGAGATACCTCTCTGACAATCAAAGTGACAAATCCTAATCTCGAAATACGCCAACCCAACAAGTACCTTCGGAGACACCTGTAGAGCACCTTTATAATCACCCAGTTATGTTGTGACGTTTGGTGGCACACAAAGTGTCCCTCCGGTAAACGGGAGTTTCATAATCTCATAGTCATAGGAACATGTATAAGTCATGAAGAAAGCAATAGCAGCAAACTAAATGATCAAGTGCTAAGCTAACTGAATGGGTCAAGTCAATCACATCATTCTCCTAATGATGTGATCCCGTTAATCAAATGAGAACTCATGTCTATGGTTAGGAAACATAACCATCTTTGATCAATGAGCTAGTCAAGTAGAGGCATACTAGTGACACTCTGTTTGTCTATGTATTCACACATGTATTATGTTTCCAGTTAATACAATTCTAGCATGAATAATAAACGTTTATCATGATATAAGGAAATAAAAAATAACTTTATTATTGCATCTAGGGCATATTTCCTTCATTCTCCCACTTGCACTAGAGTCAATAATCTAGTTCACATCGCCATGTGATTTAATACCAATAGTTCACATCACCATGTGATTAACACCCATAGCTCACATCGACATGTGACCAACACCCAAAGGGTTTACTAGAGTCAATAATCTAGTTCAAATCGCTATGTGATTAACACCCAAAGAGTACTAAGGTGTGATCATGTTTTGCTTGTGAGAGAAGTTTAGTCAATGGGTCTGCCACATTCAGATCCGTAAGTATTTTGCAAATTTCTATGTCAACAATGCTCTGCACGGAGCTACTCTAGCTAATTGCTCCCACTTTTAATATGTATCCAGATTGAGATTTAGAGTCATCTGGATCAGTGTCAAAATTTGTATCGACGAACCGTTTTGTCACCTCCATAATCGAGAAACATATCCTTATTCCACTAAGGATAATTTTGACCGCTGTCCAGTGATCTACTCCTAGATCACTATTGTACCCCTTGCCAAAAACAGTGTAGGGTATACAATAGATCTGGTACACAGCATGGCATATTTTATAGAACCTATGGCCAAGGCATAGGGAATGACTTTCATTCTCTTTCTATCTTCTGGCGTGGTCGGGCTTTGAGTCTTACTCAGTTTCACACCTTGTAACACATGCAAGAACTCTTTCTTTGATTGTTCCATTTTGAACTACTTCAAAATCTTGTCAAGGTATGTACTCAATGAAAAACTTATCAAGCATCTTGATCTATCTCTATAGATCTTGATGCTCAATATGTAAGTAGCTTCACTGAGGTCTTTCTTTGAAAAACTCCTTTCAAACACTCCTTTATGCTTTGTAGAATAATTCTACATTATCTCTGATCAACAATATGTCATTCACATATACTTATCAGAAATGTTGTAGTGCTCCCACTCACTTTCTTGTAATTACAGGCTTCACCGCAAGTCTCTATAAAACTATATGCTTTGATCAACTTATCAAAGTGTATATTCCAACTCCGAGATGCTTGTACCAGTCCATAGATGGATCGCTGGAGCTTGCATATTTTGTTAGCACCTTTAGGATTGACAAAACTTTCTTGTTGCATCGTATGCAACTCTTCTTTAATAAATCCATTAAGGAATGTAGTTTTGTTTATCCATTTGCCAGATTTCATAAAATGTGGCAATTACTAACATGATTCGGACAGACTTAAGCATAGATACGAGTGAGAAACTCTCATCGTAGTCAACACCTTGAACTTGTCGAAAACCTTTTGCGACAATTCTAGCTTTATAGATAGTAACACTACTATCAGCGTCTGTCTTTCTCTTGAAGATCCATTTAATCTCAATGGCTCGCTGATCTTTGGGCAAGTCAATCAAATTCCATACTTTGTTCTTATACATGGATCTCATCTCAGATTTCATGGCCTTAAACCATTTTGCAGAATCTGGGCTCATCATCGCTTCCTCATAGTTCGTAGGTACATCATGGTCAAGTAACATGACCTCCAAAACAGGATTACCATACCACTCTGGTGCGGATCTCACTCTGGTTGATCTACGAAGTTCTGTAGTAACTTGATCAGAAGTTTCATGATCATCATCATTAACTTCCTCTCTTGTTGGTGTAGACATCACTGGAACTGATTTCTGTGATGAACTATTTTCCAATTCAGGAGAAGGTACAATTACCCTATCAAGTTCCACTTTCCTCCCACTCACTTCTTTCGAGAGAAACTCCTTCTCTAGAAAGGATCCATTGTCAGCAACGAATATCTTGCCTTCGGATCTGTGATAGAAGGTGTACCCAACAGTTTCTTTTGGATATCCTATGAAGATTTACTTCTCCGATTTGGGTTCGAGCTTATCATGTTGAAACTTTTTCACATAAACATCGCAGTCCCAAACTTTAAGAAACCACAACTTAGGTTTCTCGCCAAACCACAGTTCATACGGTGTCATCTCCATGGATTTAGATGGTGCCCTATTTAACGTGAATGTAGCTGTCTCTAATGCATAACCCCAAAACGATAGTGGTAGATCGGTAAGAGACATCATAGATCGCACTATATCTAATAAAGTACGGTTATGACGTTCAGACACACCATTACATTGTGGTGTTCCATGTGGCGTGAGTAGTGAAACTATTTCACATTGTTTAAACTGAAGGCCAAACTCGTAACTCAAATATTTTACTTCTGCGATCATATCGTAGAAACTTTTGTTTTTGTTACGATGATTCTCCACTTCACTCTGAAATTCTTTGAACTTTTCAAATGTTTCAGACTTGTGTTTCATCAAGTAGATATACTCATATCTGCTCAAATCATCTGTGAAGATCAGAAAATAATGATACCCGCCGTGAGCCTCAATATTCATCGGACCACATACATCAGTATGTATGATTTCCAACAAATCTGTTGCTCGCTCCATTGTTCCGGAGAACGGAGTCTTAGTCATCTTGCCCATGAGGCATGGTTCGCAAGCATCAACTGATTCATAATCAAGTGATTCCAAAAGCCCATCAGCATGGATTTTCTTCATGCGCTTTACACCAATATAACCTAAACAGCAGTGCCACAAATAAGTTGCACTATCATTATTAACTTTGCATCTTTTGGTTTCAATATTATGAATATGTGTATCACTACGATCGAGATCCAACGAACCATTTTCATTGAGTGTGTAACCATATAAGGTTTTATTCATGTAAACAGAACAACAATTTATTCTCTTACTTAAATGAATAACCATATTGCAATAAACATGATCAAATCATATTCATGCTCAACACAAACACCAAATAACACTTATTTAGGTTCAACACTAATCCCGGAAGCATAGGGAGTGTGCGATGATGATCATATCAATCTTGGAACCACTTCCAACACACATCATCACATCACCCTTAACTAGTCTCTGTTCATTCTGCAACTCCCGTTTCGAGTTACTACTCTTAGCAACTGAACCAGTATCAAATACCGAGGGGTTGCTACGAACACTAGTAAAATACACATCAATAATCTGTATATCAAATATACCTTTGTTCAATTTGCCATCCTTCTTATCCGCCAAATACTTGGGGCAGTTCCGCTTCCAGTGACCAGTCCCTTTGCAGTAGAAGCACTTAGTCTCAGGCTTAGGACCAGACTTGGGCTTCTTCACTTGAGCAACAACTTGCTTGCCGTTCTTCTTGAAGTTCCCCTTCTTCCCTTTGACCTTTTCTTGAAAGTAGTGGTCTTGTCTACCATCAACACTTCATATTTTTCTTGATTTCTACCTTCGTTGATTTCAGCATTACGAAGAGCTTGGGAATTGTTTCCGTTATCCCTTGCATATCATAGTTCATCACGAAGTTCTACTAACTTGGTGATGGTGACTAGAGAATTCTGTCAATCACTATCTTATCTGGAAGATTAACTCCCACTTGATTCAAGTGATTGTAGTACCCCAGACAATCTGAGCACATGCTCACTGCTTGGGCTATTCTCCTCCATCTTTTTAGCCAAAAAACTTGTTGGAGACTTCATATCTCTCAACTCGGGTATTTGCTTGAAATATTAACTTCAACTCCTGGAACATCTCATATGGTCCATGACATTCAAAACGTCTTTCAAGTCCCGATTCTAAGCTGTTAAGCATGGTGCACTAAACTATCAAGTAGTCATCATATTGAGCTAGCCAAACGTTCATAACGTCTGCCTCTACTCCTGCAATAGGTCTGTCACCTAGCGGTGCATCAAAGACATAATTCTTCTGTGCAGCAATGACGATAATCCTCATATCACGGATCCAATCCGCATCATTGCTACTAACATCTTTCAACTTAGTTTTCTCTAGGAACATATCAAAAATAAAACAGGGGAGCTAAACGCGAGCTATTGATCTACAACATAGATATGCTAATACTACCAGGACTAAGTTCATGATAGATTTAAGTTCAATTAGTCATATTACTTAAGAACTCCCACTTAGATAGACATCCCTCTAATCCTCTAAGTGATCACGTGATCCATATCAACTAAACCATGTCTGATCATCACGTGAGATGGCGTAGTTTCAATGGTGAACATCACTATGTTGATCATATCTACTATATGATTCACGCTCGACCTTTCGGTCTCAGTGTTCCGAGGCCATATCTGTTATATGCTAGGCTCGTCAAGTTTAACCTGAGTATTCCGCGTGTGCAACTATTTTGCACCCGTTGTATTTGAACATAGAGCCTATCACACCCGATCATCACGTGGTGTCTCAGCACGAAGAACTTCCGCAACGGTGCATACTCAGGGAGAACACTTGTACCTTGATAATTAGTGAGAGATCATCTTATAAAGCTACCGTCAAACTAAGCAAAATAAGATGTATAAAAGATAAACATCACATGCAATCAAAATATGTGACATGATATGGCCATCATCATCTTGTGCCTTTGATCTCCATCTCCAAAGCATTGTCATGATTTCCATCGTCACCAGCATGACACCATGATCTCCATCATCTTGATCTATATCAATGTGTCGTCACATGGTCGTATCTCCAACTATTGCTATCGCATAGCGATAAAGTAAAGCAATTATTTGGCGCTTGCATCTTATGCAATAAAGAGACAACCATAAGGCTTCTGCCAGTTGCCGATAACTTCAAAAAAAACATGATCATTTTATATAAAAACTTATATATCACCACGTCTTGACCATATCACATCACAACATGCCCTGCAAAAACAAGTTAGACGTCCTCTACTTTGTTGTTGAAAGTTTTACGTGGCTGCTACGGGCTGAGCAAGAACCGTTCTTACCTACGCATCAAAACCACAACGATAGTTTGTCAAGTTAGTGTTGTTTTAACCTTCTCAAGGACCGGGCGTAGCCACACTCGATTCAACTAAAGTTGGAGAAACTGACACCCGCTAGTCACCTGTGTGCATAGCACGACGGTAAAACCAATCTCGTGTAAGCGTACGCGTAATGTCGGTCTGGGCCGCTTCATCCAACAATACCGCCGAACCAAAGTGTGACATGCTGGTAAGCAGTATGACTTATATCGCTCACAACTCACTTGTGTTCTACTCGTGCATATTACATCAACGCATAAAACCTGGCTCGGATGCCACTGTTGGGGAATGTAGTAATTTCAAAAATTTCCTAAGCACACGCAAGATCATGGTGATGAATAGCAACGAGAGGGGAGAGTGTTGTCCACGTACCCTCGTAGACCGAAAGCGGAAGCGTTAGCACAACGCGGTTGATGTAGTCGTATGTCTTCACGATCCAACCGATCAAGTACCGAACGTATGGCACCTCCGAGTTCTGCACACGTTCAACTCGATGACGTCCCTCGAACTCCGATCCAGCCGAGTGTTGAGGGAGAGTTTTGTCAGCACAACGGCGTGGTGACGATGATGATGTTCTACCGACGCAGGGCTTCGCCTAAGCACCGCTACGATATGATCGAGGTAGATTATGGTGGAGGGGGGCACCGCACACGACTAAGAGATCAAGATATCAATTGTTGTGTCTATGGGGTGCCCCTGGCCACGTATATAAAGGAGTGGAGGAGGGGAGGGGCCGGCCCTCTCTATGGAGCGCCATAGGGGAGTCCTACTCCCACCGGGAGTAGGATTCCCCATTTTCTAGTAGAACTAGGATCCCTTCCAAGTAGTAGGAGTAGGAGAGGAGGAAAGGGAATGGAAAAGGAGAAGGAAGGAAGGGCCCCCCTCCCTAGTCCAATTCGGACCAGCCCATGGGGAGGGGTGCGGCCACCCTTTGAGGCCTTTCTCTCCTTTCCCATATGGCCCATTAAGGCCCAATACGAATTCCCGTAACTCCCTGGTGCTCCCGAAAATACCCGAATCACTCGGAACCTTTTCGATGTCCGAATATAGTCGTCCAATATATCGATCTTTACGTCTCGACCATTTCGAGACTCCTCGTCATGTCCCCGATCTCATCCGGGACTCCGAACTACCTTCAGTACATCAAAACACATAAACTCATAATATAACCATCATCGAACTTTAAGCGTGCGGACCCTGCGGGTTTGAGAACTATGTAGACATGACCGAGGCACGTCTCCGGTCAATAACCAATAGCGAAACCTGGATGCTCATATTGGCTCCTACATATTCTACGAAGATCTTTATCGGTCAAACCGCATAACAACATACGTTGTTCCCTTTGTTATCGGTATGTTACTTGCCCGAGATTCGATCGTCGGTATCTCAATACCTAGTTCAATCTCGTTACCGGCAAGTCTCTTCACTCGTTCCATAATACATCATCCCGCAACTAACTCATTAGTTGCAATGCATGCAAGGCTTATAGTGATATGCATTACCGAGTGGGCCCAGAGATACCTCTCCGACAATCGAAGTGACAAATCCTAATCTCGAAATACGCCAACCCAACGAGTACCTTCGGAGACACCTGTAGAGCACCTTTATAATCACCCAGCTACGTTGTGACGTTTGGTGGCACACAAAGTGTTCCTCCGGTAAACGGGAGTTGCATAATGTCATAGTCATAGGAACATGTATAAGTCATGAAGAAAGCAATAGCAACAAACTAAACGATCAAGTGCTAAGCTAACTGAATGGGTCAAGTCAATCACATCATTCTCCTAATGATGTGATCACGTTAATCAAATGACAACTCATGTCTATGGCTAGGAAACATAACCATCTTTGATCAACGAGCTAGTCAAGTAGAGGCATACTAGTGACACTCTGTTTGTCTATGTATTCACACATGTATTATGTTTCCGGTTAATACAATTCTAGCATGAATAATAAACATTTATCATGATATTAGGAAATAAATAATAACTATATTATTGCCTCTAGGGCATATTTCCTTCAGTACTAAACGTAAACTTAGTACATGTATGAATACATAGACAAAAAGAGTGTCACTAGTTTGCCTCTACTTGACTAGCTCATTGAATCAAAGATGGTTATGTTTCCTAACCATATACATGAGTTGTCATTTGATTAACAGGATCACATCATTAGAGAATGATCTGATTGACTGGACCCATCTGTTAGCTTAGCACGATGATCATTTAGTTTGTTGCTATTGCTTTCTTCATGACTTATACATATTCCTATGACTATGAGATTATGCAACTCCCGAGTACCGGAGGAACACTTTGTGTGCTACCAAATGTCACAACGTAACTGGGTGATTATAAAGGTGCTCTACAGGTGTCTCCGATGGTACTTGTTGAGTTGACATAGATTGAGATTAGGATTTGTCACTCCGATTGTCGGAGAGGTATCTTTGGGCCCTCTCGGTAATGCACATCACTATAAGCCTTGCAAGCATTGTGACTAATGAGTTAGTTGCGGGATGACGGATCACGGAACAAGTAAAGAAACTTGCCGGTAACGAGACTAAACTAGGTATTGAGATACCGGCGATCGAATCTCGGGCAAGTAAGATACCGATGACAAGGGGAACAACGTATACCGTTATGCGGTTTGACCGATAAAGTTCTTCATAGAATATGTAGGAGCCAATATGAGCATCCAGGTTCCGCTATTGGTTATTGACCGGAGACATGTCTCGGTCATGTCTACATAGTTCTCGAACCCGTAGGGTCCGCACGCTTAACATTCGGTGACGATCGGTAATATGAGTTTATGTGTTTTGATGTACCGAAGATAGTTCGGAGTCCCGGATGAGATCGGGGACATGACGAGGAGTCTCAAAAAGGTCGAGACGTAAAGATCGATATATAGGACGACTATATTCGGATATCGGAAAGATTCCGAGTGATTCAGGTATTTTTTGGAGTATCGGAAAGTTACGGGAATTCGCCGGGGAGTATATGGGCCTTATTGGGCTTTAGGGGAAAGAGAAAGGGGAGACTGCGCGCGCCCCAAGGCTTAGTCCGAATTGGATTAAGGAGAGGGCGGCGCCCCCTCCTTCCTTCTCTTCTCTTTTCCCTTTCTTCTCTCCAACTCCTACTACATGGAAGGGGGGAATCCTACTCCCGGTGGGAGTAGGACTCCCCTTGGGGCGCGCCTAGGAGGGCCAGCCTCTCCCCCTCCTCCACTCCTTTATATACGTGGCCAGGGGAACCCCATAGACACACAAGTTGATCAGTTGATCTTTTAGCCGTGTGCGGTGCCCTCCCTCCACCATAATCCACCTCGGTTATATTGTAGCGGTGCTAACGAAACCATATCTAATAGATCGCACCATATCTAATAGAGTGCGGTTACGACGTTCGGACACACCATTACGCTATGGTATTCCAGGTGGCTTGAGCTGTGAAACTATTCTGCATTGTTTCAAATGAAGACCAAACTCATAACTCAAATATTTGCCTCCACGATTAGATCGTAGAAACTTTATTTTCTTGTTACGATGATTTTCCACTTCACTCTGAAATTCTTTGAACTTTTCAAATGTTTCAGACTTATGCTTCATCAAGTAGATATACCCATATCTTCTCAAATCATCTGTGAAGGTCGGAAAATAATGATACCCGCCGCGAGGCTCCACACTTATTGTACCGCATACATCAGTATGTATTATTTCCAATAAGTCAGTTGCTCACTCCATTGTTCTCGAGAACGGAGTTTTAGTCATCTTGCCCATGAGGCATGGTTCGCAAGCATCAAGTGATTCCAAAATCCCATCGGCTTGGAGTTTCTTCATGTGCTTTACACCAATATGACCTAAACGGCAATGCCACAAATAAGTTGCACTATCGTTATTAAACTTGTATCTTTTGGTTTCAATATTATGAATATGTGTGTCACTACTATAGAGATTCAATAGAAATAGACCACTCATCAAGGGTGTATGACCATAAAAGATATTACTCATATAAATAGAACAACCATTATTCTCTGATTTAAATGAATAATCGTCTCGCATCAAACAAGATCTAGATATAACGTTCATGCTTAACGCTGGCACCAAATAACAATTATTCAGGCCTAAAACTAATCCCGAAGGTAGATGTAGAGGTAGCGTGCTGACGGCGATCACATCGACTTTGGAACCATTTCCCACGTGGCCAATCTTCGTTTAATCCGTAGCCCCTGTTTCGAGTTGCAAATATGAGCAACAGAACTAGTATCAAATACCCAGGCGCTACTATGAGCATCAGTAAGGTACACATCAATAACATGTATATCAAATATACCTTTCACTTTGCCATCCTTCTTATCCGCCAAATACTTGGGGCAGTTCCGCTTCCAGTGACCAGTCCCTTTGCAGTAGAAGCACTCAGTCTCAGGCTTAGGTCCAGACTTGGGCTTCTTGTAGGATCGAAAGTATGTCTAGAGGGGGGTGATTAGACTACTTGACCAAATAAAAATCTAGCCTTTTCCAATTTTAAGTCTTAGCAGATTTTAACAACTTAGCATAAGTCAAGCAATCAACCTACACATGCAAGTCTAATAGTATAGCAGCGGAATGTAAATCATTGCACATGAAGGTAAAGGGAGGAGTTTTGAGGGAGCAAACACAATGTAGACACAGAGATTTTTGGCGTGGTTCCGATAGGTGGTACTATCGTACATCCACATTGATGGAGACATCAACCCACGAAGGGTAACGGTTGCACGAGTCCATGGAGGGCTCCACCCACGAAGGGTCCATGAAGAAGCAACCTTGTCTATCCCACCATGGCCATCGCCCATGAAGGACTTGCCTCACTAGGGTAGATATTCACAAAGTAGGCGATCTCCTTGCCCGTACAAACTTCTTGGTTCAACTCCACAATCTTGACGGAGGCTCCCAAGTGACACCTAACCAATCTAGGAGACACCACTCTCCAAAAGGTAATAGATGATGTGTTGATGACGAACTCCTTGCTCTTGTGCTTCAAATGATAGAATCCCCGACACTCAACTCTCTCTCACAGATTTGGATTTGGTGAAAAGATTATTTGAGTGGAAAGCAACTTGGGGAAGGCTAGAGATCAAGATTCAAATGGTTGGAATGGAATATCTTCGTCTCAACACATGAGTAGGTGGTTCTCTCTCAGAAAATGAATGTTGCAGTGTAGGCACGTTCTGATGGCTCTCCTTTCTAATGAAGGAAGGGTGGAGGGGTATATATAGCCTCCACACAAAATCTAACCATTACACACAATTTACCAAACTCGGTGGGACCGAATCAGAAAACTCGGTCAGACAGATTTAGTTCAAAATGTGAACGTTAGGTTTTTCAATGGGGCCAACATGTCAACTCGATGGGACCGATTTCATTTGGGTTAGGGCATAACGTAATCTCGGTGAGACCAATTACACAAACTTGGTGGGACCAATTTTGGTAATAAGCTAACCAGAGAGTTGATCAGGCAAACTCGATGGGACCGAATCGCTCATTTCGGTGAGACAGAAACGTTAAGAAAGGGAAACAGAGAGTTTGCATTGCGAACTCGGTGGGACCGATCGCTCATTTTGGTTGGACCGAAACATTACGAAGGGAAACCGAGAGTTTGCAATCCCATCTCGGTGAGACCGAGATCCCTATCGGTGAGATCGAAGTGACTAGGGTTTGTGGCAGTGGCTATGTCAAGTGAACTCGGTGGCGCCGGATGGAACATTTCGGTGGGGACGAGTTTGATTTTTCGTTTGGGACATATGTGGATATGAGAAAGTGGTTGAGGGTTTTTGGAGCATATCACTAAGCATTTTGAGCAAGCAAGCCATTAAGCAACACCTCTTCCCCTTTTAATAGCATTGGCTTTTCCTATGGACTCAATGTGATCTTGGATCAGTAAAAGTAAAATGTAGAGTCTTCAGCTTGAGCCAATATGTGTCCTTAGCATTTTGAGGGGTCCACAATCCTAATCCATGCCATGCTAATCACTTAACTTTCCCGAAATATTTATCTTGAAATAGCATTAGCTCAATGAGCTATATGTTGTTAATAATTACCAAAATCACCCACGGATAGTTGCACTTTCACTTCTTCACTTAAGCATCAACTTGCTTGCCGTTCTTCTTGAAGTTCCCCTTCTTCCCTTTGCTCTTCTTCTCGAAACTAGTGGTCTTGTTAACCATCAACACTTGATGCTCCTTCTTGATTTCTACCTCTGCAGCCTTTAGCATTGCGAAGAGCTCGGGAATTGTCTTATCCATCCCTTGCATATTATAGTTCATCACAAAGCTTTTGTAGCTTGGTGGCAGTGATTGAAAAACTCTATCAATGACACTATCATCAGGAAGATTAAATCCCAGTTGAGTCAAGTGGTTGTGGTACCCAGACATTCTGAGTATATATTCATTGACAGAACTATTCTCCTCCATCTTGCAGCTATAGAACTTATTGGAGACTTCATATCTCTCAATTCGGGCATTTGCTTGAAATATTAACTCCAACTCCTGGAACATCTCATATGCTCCATGATGTTCAAAACGTCTGTGAAGTCCCGATTCTAAGCCGTAAAGCATGACACACTGAACTATCGAGTAGTCATCAGCTTTGCTCTGCCAGACATTCATAACATCTGGAGTTGCTCCTGCAGCGGGTCTTGCACCTAGCGGTGCTTCCAGGATGTAATTCTTCTGTGCAGCAATGAGGATAATCCTCAAGTTCCGGACCCAGTCTGTGTAGTTGCTACCATCATCTTTCAACTTAGCTTTCTCTAGGAACGCGTTAAAATTCAAGGGAACGGTAGCACGGGCCATTGATCTACAACAACATAGACATGCAAATACTATCAGGTACCAAGTTCATGATAAATTAGAGTTCAATTAATCATATTACTTAATAACTCCCACTTAGATAGACATCCCTCTAGTCATCTAAACGATCACGTGATCCATATCAACTAAATCATGTCCGATCATCACGTTAGATGGAGTAGCTTTCAATGGTGAACATCACTATGTTAATCATATCTACTATATGATTCACGTTCGACCTTTCAGTCTTAGTGTTCCGATGCCATATCTGCATATGCTAGGCTCGTCAAGTTTAACTCGAGTATTATGTACGTGCAAAGCTGGCTTGCACCCGTTGTATGTGAACGTAGAGCTTATCACACCCAATCATCACATGGTGTCTCGGCACGACGAACTGTAGCAATGGTGCATACTCAGGGAGAACACTTATACCTTGAAATTTAGTGAGGGGTCATCTTATAATGCTACCGCCGTACTAAGCAAAATAAGATGCATAAAGGATAAACATCACATGCAATCAAAATAAGTGATATGATATGGCCATCATCATCTAGTGCCTTTGATCTCCATTTCCAAAGCACCGTCATGATCACCATCGTCACCGGCTTGACACCTTGATCTCCATCGTAGCATCGTTGTCGTCTCGCCAACTATTGCTTGTACGACTATCGCTGCTGCTTAGTGATAAAGTAAAGCAATTACATGGTGATTGCATTTCATACAATAAAGAGACAACCATAAGGCTCATGCAGTTGCCGATAACTTTCACAAAACATGATCATCTCACACAACAATTTATATCTCATCACGTCTTGACCATATCACATCACAACATGCCCTGCAAAAACAAGTTAGACGTCCTCTAGTTTATTGTTGCAAGTTTTAGGTGGCTGCTACGGGCTTCTAGAAAGAACCGTTCTTACGTACGCATCAAAACCACAACGATTTTTCGTTAAGTGTGCTATTTTAACCTTCAACAAGGACCAGGCGTAGTCAAACTCGATTCAACTAAAGTTGGAGAAACAGACACGAAGCACGTCAGTAGAACCAGTCTCATGAACGCGGTCATGTAATATCGGTCCGGGCCGCTTCATCCAACAATACCGCCGAATCAAAGTAAGACGTTGGTGGTAAGCAGTATGACTATTATCATCCACAACTCTTTATGTTCTACTCGCGCATATAACATCTACGCATAGACTTGGCTCTGATACCACTATTGGGGAACATAGTATTTTAAAAAAATTCCTACGATCACGCAAGATCTATCTAGGAGATGCATAGCAACGAGATGGGAGAGTGTGTCCATGTACCCACATAGAGTAAAAGCGGAAGCGTTTAGTAACAAGGTTGATGTAGTCGAACGTCTTCACGATCCAACCGATCCAAGCACCGAACGTACGACACCTCCATGTTTAGCACATGTTGAGCTCGATGATGTCCCTCGAGCTCTTGATCCAGTTGAGGATGAGGGAGAGTTTCATCAGCACGACGGCGTGATGACGGTGATGATGAAGTTACCGGCGCAGGGCTTTGCCTAAGAACTAGGACGATATGACCGAGGTGTGTAACTGTGGAGGGGCCACCGCACATGGCTATGAGAAGACTTGGTGTCCCGTTGGGGTGCCCCCTCCCACGTATATAAAGGGGTGAGGAGAGGAGGCCGGCCCAAGGAGGGCGCGCCAAGGGAGGAGTCCTACTTGGACTCCCGGTCCAAGTAGGATTCGCCCCCCCCTTTCCTTTCCGGAGAAGGAGGAAAGGGGAAAGAGGTGGAGGAGAGGAAGGAAATCCCCCCCAACCCTAGTCCGATTCAGTTTGGGCTTGGGGGCGCGCCTCCACCTGGCCGCTGCGTCCTCTCTCCACTAGGGCCCATGGAGGCCCATTAACCCCTGGGGGGTTCCAGTACTCCGGAAAATGTCCGAACCTTTCCGAAACCATTCCGATGTCCAAACATAACCTTCCAATATATCAATCTTTATAACTCGACCATTTCGAGACTCCTCGTCATGTCCGTGATCTCATCCGAGACTCCGAACAAACTTTGGTTCATCAAATCACATAACTCATAATACAATCGTGATCGAACGTTAAGTGTGCATACCCTACAAGTTCGAGAACTATGTAGACATGACCGAGACACATCTCCAGTCAATAACCAATAGCGGAACCTGGATGCTCATATTGGCTCCTACATATTCTACGAAGATCTTTACGGTCAAACCGCATAACAACATACATTATTCCCTTTGTCATCGGTATGTTACTTGCTTGAGATTCGATCATTGGTATCATCATACCTGGCTCAATCTCGTTACCGGCAAGTCTCTTTACTCGTTTTGTAATACATCATCTCGTGACTAACACATTAGTCACATTGCTTGCAAGGCTCATAGTGATGTGTATTACCGAGAGGGCCTAGAGATACCTCTCCGATACTCAGAGTGACAAATCCTCATCTCGATCTATGCCAACTCAACTAGCACCATAGGAGACACTGTAGAGCATCTTTATAATCACCCAGTTATGTTGTGACGTTTGATAGCACATAAGGTGTTCCTCCGGTATTCGGGAGTTGCATGATCTCATAGTGAGAGGAACATGTATAAGTCATGAAGAAAGCAATAGCAATAAAACTAAACGATCATTATGCTAAGCTAACGGATGGGTCTTGTCCATCACATCATTCTCTAATGATGTGATCCCGTTCATCAAATGACAACACATGTCTATGGTCAGGAAACTTAACCATCTTTGATTAACGAGCTAGTCAAGTAGAGGCATACTAGGGACACTATGTTTGTCTATGTATTCACACATGTACTAAGTTTCCGGTTAATACAATTCTAGCATAAATAATAAACATTTATCATGATATAAGAAAATATAAATAACAACTTTATTATTGCCTCTAGGGCATATTTCCTTCGTCACATGTATGGCCACAGAGTTGCACAATCTCGTTCGCACAGTCGCACATAAATTATCGTGAGAGGTGCTCACGCATGGTCGTGGAGTTGCACTCTCGTCGACGCAGTCGCACATGTATGGACACAGAGTTGCACAATCTTGTTCTCATAGTCATACATGAATTGTCGTGGGAGATGCTCACGCATGGCCATGGAGTTGCACACTCTCGTCGGCACAGTCGCATATACATGGCCATGGAGTTGCACAATCTCGTCTGCATAGTCGCACATGAGTTTTTGTGGGAGGTGCTCATGCCCGGCCGTGGAGTTGCACACTCTCGTCGACATAGTCGCACAGACATGGCCACATAGTTGCACAATCTTGTCTGTATAGTCGCACATGAATTGTTGTGGAAGGTGCTCACGTCCGACCACGGAGTTGCACACTCTTATGTGCATAGTCGCACATGTGTGGCCTGGAGTTGGGACATTCTTATAGGATAGTCCCTCAAACGCAGTTGTGGGGGCTGCACACGCGCGGCGACTACCAGGCAGTTGGCCAGGGCACCGGGGCAACAGACGGAATTGCACATTTCACTATTAGAGAATAGTATGGGGTGGTGCCACTAGTGAAAACTGCATGGCCTGGGCAACAAACGAAGTTGCACATCTCACTGGAAGGGGCAGTTTGGTGGTGGAGCTCCCATAGAGGAAAACTACATGTTTACGGTGTACGAGAAAAGTTGCACATCCATGTCAGGTAGTTGCACATCGACGGCTAGTCAGTTGCACAAAACGGGGACAAAATTGCACACACAAAATTCGTCAAAACATATGTAACATCCCAAATTTTCAATTTGGAATGTTATACATTAGGTCATCACTGCATATCATATTTTATTTGCTTTTGGCCTGATCCAGAAATTCTACGCAACTCAAGGACCCACAGAGAGAGTTTGGGGATTTCGTTGTCTTCATATTTCAGTTTTTCTCAAATTTTGAAAATAGGGTCATTGATTTTATTTATTTTATCTTCAATTATTTCTATAATAAAAATACGAGAGAGGGAATAAAATGACTTTCCCAGAAAAAAGAAATATTGAAGGTTTAATAAAAAATCAAGTAAGATTTTATTTCGGATTTTCTCGCTATTTTATTTGAATTTAGGAAAAAATGCATGTTTTCAAAATTGCATTTTAGGGCCAAGAAAATGTTCATCCTGTTCTAAATATTTTATTTAGACGGTGAAATTTTGTTTTGACATTTTTAGATTTTATTTATTTTTCTAGGATATTTCTTAGTTCGGCGGGATTATTTAAAAAAAAACTCCCGCGCGCCCGACTGGGCCGAAGGCCCAGCCGCCGCCGCCTCCCGCATCCGGATCAGGACCGGAGTCCCGATCGCCGCCGCCGCCGAGTCCGGGAGGGCCACGCCGCCTCAGCCCCTCCCGCAAGCCACCGCCGCCACCCCCCCCCTATAAATCGACCCGGCGCCCCCCTGGAGCCCCACAGCCGGGGCCGCCGCCGCCGCCGCAAGCCATCGCCGCCCCGCCGCCTTGCGCCGCCGCTGCCAGGAGCCGCTGCCCCGCCACCCCACGCCGCCCACCGCCACCGGAGCCCCGCCGGACCTCGCCGGAGCCCGAGCCGAGGTAGCCGCCCGCCACCCCGGTTTTCTAAGAAAAACTGATCCGTTTTTTAGAAACCCTAGGTTTATTTTTTGTAGATCGGTTTTATCAGTTCTTTTTTTTAGCGAGTGTTCCTCGTTTGTTCGTTTTAACAAACGCATTCACCATTTAGTTTCAGAAAACGAACATTCGTTCGTTAATCTGTTCGTCAGTTTTTCTTTTTCTCGGATTTTCGACGATTATTTCTGATTGCGATTTCTGATCCGATTTTCGTTTTAGTTTATCTTTCGCTCGTTTATCGGAATCAGGTGATTCAAGTGCCTGGAGTTTCATCTTGAAACCCTATTTCCATTTAACCAACTCAAACAAGTTTTTGCATCTGTAAAATTTGACTTAGATCCAGATTAGTAAACGAAGTTTGTTTCTTTCACTGTTTGACTTTTGTTGTTTCGTTCGATTTGATTCTTTTTGCAAACCGGAGTTCTTAAGTTAAACTTTCTGGTTAGATTTCTTATTTGAGTTTTACCTGTGCATTAGATGAGTACTTATTGTATGCTTGTTTGTTTGCGATGAAGTACCCGGAGTGCGCCGCTTGCTACTTTGAATCTATAGGTTTCGCGGATCATCAGCAAGGCAAGTAAAACTTTGATCATACCTCTTTACTACCCAGTTTTTATTGCATTAGATCAATCCTCAAACAATTGCATGATTAGTATCTGATTAATATGTGGGTTTTGGGAAGTAGATGAGGTAGAACCTATTACCTGTTTTATTATCAAACCCTTGGGAGTTACTTCTACGTTTGCTTATTATGCCATGCTATGCTAGTAGACGTGGATTGGGTGAGTGTATCCATGACAGATGTGAGATTTATAAATTAATGGTTTATTTAAGGTGGCAACTTAAACACACATCTGGGTGGATTGAGGCACCTGGGTATTCCAACGATTGCCTGTTTTTCTTTATGGACCGCCACCCAGGCTCAAAGGGATCATGAGATTATTCATGCTAGAAACTTCCGTGTGCAGCCACAAGCTACTATGGGCTCTAGCATAGTTGACTAAGTCATGCGAACTCTTACAGTGGTAGACTAGCAGATGTAGGGGATGTAGGTTGGTACTGTCTACCCGATCGTAAGGTGCTAGCACTTGTGAAAGACTATGTCTCGGTCATCCGTTTCTCAAACATCATGTAGTGCGAGAATCCCAATGAAGGAGATCGAGTCTTGTGGGGAAAAGTGCGCAAACCTCTGCAGAGTGTATAAACTAATCATGGTTAGCCGTGTCCACGGTTATGGACGTCTTGAGTATCTAGTACTTGGATTATCATGTGAATCTCATCATGTTACTTTAATTAATCATATTGGCTTTTAATGATGATACTTAATTGGGATTGAGAGGATGTCTATCTTCTCAATGTTTAACAACCACCATGATAGTTGAATAAAATTTATTCCTTTGCAGTAGGGAAAATTTGGCTTTATGCAAAAACTGTAACCATAGAGCTTTCCACCAGCCATATATGCATGTAGTATAGCTTTATTTTTTCATTTCTCTCTATGTATTACATTACCAGCATATTCCATGTGCTGACCCGTTTTCGGGCTGCAACATTCATGTTGCAGACTTTTCAGACGATGAGTAAGGTGCCTTTAGGTCGTGGTTCTATACTCAGTGATGCCGTTGGAGTTGATGGACTCACTTATCTTCCAAGCCTTCCGTTGTTATCGTTATTAGATGGCCTTAAGCCATATTTATTGTAATAAGTTCTCTTTTGAGACATTCGATGTAATAAGTGTGTGATTGCTACTCTGTTATAAATCCTTCAAGTACTGTGTGTGTCAACATTACTGATCCAGGGATGACACTAAAGCACAGAGATCAGACTGTTTGAGGTCTGGTCAGTACAAGATGGTATCAGAGCACACGCTGACTGTAGGACACGACCACTAAGCTAAAAGCCCTAGATCACTGCTCACTCTTCTCATTTCTGACTCCTCATCTTTTCTACTCTTTTAGGATGGCGGATGCAAGGAACAAGTTCACGCAACCGGATGAAGATACACCCTTTGGACGTCACTTGAAGGAAGTCACTAGATACCTGAACATCGGAGTACCAAGCTTCACCGGGACCTACAATGCCACTTTACCTGAAGAGGAATGCTGGATGACTCAAGTTCAAGTTCCAGGAAGGACGTTCATGCCCGTCACTGAGTCTACGGAGTTTTCCTTTGATGCACCAACTTGGAGTCTAGGAAAGAGCATGTTAGCCCACATCACTATGGGGCGCATTGGAGAAGTTTACCACAAGGATCTCAAGGATACTATCTACCAGATTTGTGGGCGCCGAGATGAGCAATGGGAGATGATCATCACCAGGAAGGATAGATCAATTGCAGCTTTCATCCAGGAGTTAAACCAGCACATTCGACGCCAGGAAAACCAGATGTGTGCAGACATGATATACCTGAAGAAAGCCATGACCAAGATCACGGAGCTGGAGGAAGAACTCAAGTCTACACGCGATGGATATGAGGAGGAAATAGAAACACTAGTAGAGAAGAATGATGATCTGAAGAAGAAGCTAAAAGTGTTCATGGGATTTCCCGCAACTGGAGGAGAAGATGAAGATTGCACTTGTCCAGAGAACTACATCATCATCGACGACACCGACTCGGACCCAGACGATAGCGATGATGACTATGTTGATGAAGCTGGAGCAGATATCATGGAGTCTTCATCGGAGCAGTTTTTCTAGTAGACCACCAAATCAGTAGTAGTATTCTCCCATGTGTCTAGTATAGCCCGAGCACATTTTGTAACGATAGATAGACCGTTGCATGCCCTTGTTTGATTAATTGAAGTGATTTTGTTTGCATTTGCCTCATGTGCATATGGGTAGTGTTTTCCCTCTAGACCTCATTCTATTCTATATTCTCATCTTTTCTAAACCCCAGTTGCCTCTGAGACGTGACAATGGATTTGCTTTCCCACCGGAGCTCACTCAGTTGATCCAATAGCAGAATACGTTGATGCATGTAGCGACCAGACCTCAAACAGTCTGATCTCTGTGCTCCGGTGTCATCCCTGGATCAGTAATGCTGACACCACACAGTACTTGGAGGATTTATAGCAGAGTAGCAATCACACACTTATTACATCGAGTGTCTCAAAAGAGAACTTATTACAATAAATATGGCTTAAGGCCATCTAATAACGATAACAGCGAAAGGCTTGGAAGATAAGTGAGTCCATCAACTCCAACGGCATCACTGAGTATAGAACCACGACCTAAAACTCCTTAATCGTCGTCTGAAAAGTCTGCAACATTAATGTTGCAGCCCGAAAACGGGTCAGCACATGGAATATGCTGGCAATGTAACACATAGAGAGTAATGGAATGAAACAGCTATACTATATGCATATTTGGCTGGTGGAAAGCTCTATGGTTACAGTTTTTGCGTAAAGCCAATTTTTCCCTACTTCAAAAGAATAAATTTATTTAACTATCATGGTAGTTGTTAAACATTGAGAATGGTTGACAGCATTCTCAATCCCAATTAAGCATCATCATTAAACATAACCCAACAAAATTAATTTAGAGTAACATGTTGAGATTCACATGAAAATCCAGGTACTAGATACTCAAGATGTCCATAACCGGGGACACGGCTAATCATGATTAGTTTGTTACACTCTGTAGAGGTTTGCGCACTTTTCCCCACAAGACTCGATCGCCTCCGTTTGGTTTCTCGCACTACATGGTGTTTGAGAAGACGGATGACCGAGACATAGTCTTTCAGAAGCGCTAGCACCTTACGATCGGGTAGACCGTACCACCTACATCCCCTACATCTACTAGTCTACCATTGTAAGAGTTCGCACAACTTAGTCAACTATGCTAGAGCCCATAATAGCTTGTGACTGCACACGGAAGTTTCTAGTATGAATAGTCTTATGATCCCTTTGAGCCTGGGTGGCGGTCTAAAAGAAAACAAGCAAGTCCTGGAATACCCAGGTGCCTCAATCCACCCAGATGTGTGTTTAAGTTGCCACCTTAGATAAACCATTAATTAACAATCTCACATATGTCATGGATTTCACTCACCCAATCCACGTCTACTAGCATAGCATGGCATAATAAGCAACGTAGAAGTAACTCCCAAAGGTTTGAAAATAAACTGGTAATAGGTACTACCTCATCTACTTCCCATCCCACAATTTAATTAGATCCTAATCATGCAATGTGTGAGGATTGATCTAATGCAATAAAACTGGGTAGTAGAGAAGGTATGATCAAAGTGTTACTTGCCTTGCTCGGGTCGACGGGGTGCGGCACGGCGACGGGAGGCGGCGGGCGGCGGTGCGCGGCTCGGCGGGCGGCTCGGGGCGGGGTGGGGTGAGGTGAGGGCGGCGGGGGGGTCCGGTATTTAAGGAGGGGGGGTGTGCTGCCTTGGGGGAAGCGGCACGGCGGGGCGGCTCCGAGCCGGACTCGGGCGGCGGCGGCGCTCCAGTCTCCTGGAGGGAGACGGCAGGCGGCGGGGTGGGCCGTCGGCTGGGACTTGGCACAGTCGGCGCGCGGCGCGTTTTTTTATAAATTATTCCGCTCGGAAGAAAAAGAAAAAGAAATACTAAACGAACTCCAAAAATTCCGAAATAAATTTTCACGGGCTTCTAAAATCAAGCCTCACAAGGTGAACATTTATTTGGGACCTAAATGCAATTTTGAAAAACGCACCTTTTTCCTAAATTCGAATAAAACACCGAAAAACTCCGAAATAAAATCTTATTTGATTTTATTATTAAATCCTTAATATTTCTTTATTTTGGGAAAGTCATTTTATTCCCTCTCTCATATTTTTGTAATAGAAATAATTGATGATAAAATAAATAAAATCAAATGATCCTATTCTCAAAATTTGAGAGAACTCAAATATGAAAATATTGAAATCCCCAACTCTCTCCGTGGGTCATTGAGTTGCGTAGAATTTCTAGGATCAACTAGAATGCAAAAGAAATATGATATGCATTGATGATCTAATGTATAACATTCCAAATTGAAAATTTGGGATGTTACAAACCTACCCCCCTTAAGATGAATCTCGCCCTCGAGATTCGGGTTGGCTAGAAAATAGGTGAGGGTGGTCCTTGAACAAATCTTCCTCTCGCTCCCAGGTGGCTTCATCCTCTAAGTGGTGGCTCCATTGAACTTTGTAAAACTTGATAACCTTGCTACGAGTAACTCGGTTGGCAAACTCGAGGATCTTGACTGGCTTCTCCTCGTAGGTCAAGTCGTTATCCAACTGAATAGTTTCCAAAGGCACTGTATCTCTCAACGGTATGTCAGCCATCTCCGCGTGACACTTCTTCAGCTGAGAAATGTGGAACACATCATGAACTCCTGACAATCCTTCGGGCAATTCCAACTTGTAGGCCACATCCCCCATACATTCCAAAACTCGATATGGTCCTACAAATCGTGGTGCTAATTTCCCTTTAACTCCAAAACGCTTTGTTCTCCGAAGTGGAGATACTCAAAGATAAGCTCTATCTCCAACTTCGTAAACTGTCTCCTTGCGTTTAGAATCTGCATAACTTTTCTGTCTAGACTGGGCTACCTTGAGCCTATCGCGAATCAACTTCACCTTCTGTTCAGACTCTTTAATCAAGTCAGGACCAAACAACTGACGGTCTCCAACTTCGTCCCATGACAACGGTGTCCTGCACCTCCTTCCGTACAAGGCTTTGAAAGGGGCCATCATTAAACTGGTTTGGTAACTGTTGTTGTAAGAGAACTCTGCATATGGCAAATTGTCATCCCAACTAGATCCATAATCTAGCGCACAAGCTCTCGGCATATCCCCCACAATCTGATTTACCCTCTCGGTCTGTCCATCTGTCTGTGGATGAAAAGCTGTACTGAATTCTAGCCTGGTACCCAAAGTGTCGTGCAACTGCTTCCAGAACTTTGAGGTGAACTGGGTTCCTCTATCTGATACGATACTCCTTGGAACTCCATGTAGACATACGATCCTGGTCATGTATATCTTTGCCAACTTAGCACTGGTGTAAGTGGTCTTTACTGGGATGAAATGAGCTACTTTCGTCAATCGATCAACTACAACCCAAATTGAGTCATAGCCTGAACGAGTCCTGGGCAATCCCGTGATAAAATCCATGCCTAGCTTATCCCACTTCCATTTGGGTATCGGCAATGGTTGTAACAATCCTGCTAGCTTCTGATGCTCTGCCTTTACTCTCTGGCACACATCACAAACGGCTACATACTCCGGTATATCCTTCTTCATTCCGGTCCACCAGAAAATATCCTTCAAATCCAGATACATCTTGGTATTTCCTGGATGAATTGAATATGGTGAATTGTGTGCCTCTTGCAAAATTAACTTCCTGATCTCCGGGTCATTGGGCACGTAAACGCGGTCTTCAAACCATAGGGTGTCGTGTTCATCCTCACGAAATCCTTTAGCTTTTCCTTTGCTCAGTTTCTCCTTTATAGTGGCAATCTCTTTGTCAATTTTCTGAGCTTCTCTGATTCTATCCATCAAAGTTGAATGAATCTCCAATGCTGCTACATAGCCTCTCGGAACTATTTCCAAACATAGTTCACGAAGATTTTCTGCTAACTCCTTGGGTATTTCTCCCGTCATTAATGTATTTACATGGCTCTTACGGCTTAATGCGTCAGCTACTACATTAGCCTTTCCGGGGTGATAATGCAATTTCATATCATAATCCTTGATAAGCTCCAACCATCTCCTTTGTCTGAGATTCAATTCCTTCTGGGTGAAAATGTACTTCAAACTCTTATGATCTGTGTACACCTCACAATGATTACCAATGAGAAAATGTCTCCATGTTTTCAAGGCATGCACTACGGCTGCTAACTCCAAATCATGCGTAGCATAATTCAACTCATGAGGCTTCAGTTGTCTTGAGGCATATGAAACAACTCTCCCTTCCTGCATAAGCACTGCTCCAAGTCCTCGACATGAAGCGTCGCAGTACACCTCATAATCTTTGGTCTGGTCTGGCAAAATCAACACTGGCGAGGTAACCAAACGTTTCTTCAACTCCTGGAAACTAGCCTCACACTCCTCTGTCCATATGAACTTGGTATCCTTCTTTAATAAATCTGTCATAGGCTTCACAATCTTTGATAAATTCTCAATAAATCTCCGGTAGTATCCTACGAGTCCAAGAAAACTCCGGATCTCTCCAACTGTTGTTGGGGCTTCCCATTTGGTCACGGTTTCAACTTTAGCGGGATCTACTGCTATACCTTCACCAGATATAATATGTCCGAGGAATCCTACTTCCTTCAACCAAAACTCACATTTGCTGAACTTGGCATATAGTTGATGTTCTCTGAGCTTTCCAAGTACCAAACGCAAATGCTCCTTATGTTCCTCTTCATTCTTCGAATAAACCAGGATATCATCAATGAACACTACGATGAACTTATCCAAAAACTCCATAAACACTTTGTTCATCATGTTCATAAAATAGGCAGGTGCGTTAGTCAGACCAAATGACATAACGGTATACTCATACAGCCCATATCTGGTAGTAAAAGCTGTCTTCGGAATATCCTGTTCTCGAATCTTCAACTGGTGGTATCCTGATCGCAGATCGATCTTGGAAAATACCTTAGCTCCTTGCAATCGATAAAACAGATCGTTGATCATTGGTAATGGGTACTTGTTCTTGATCGTTACTTCATTCAATCCTCGATAATCAACAACCATCCTTAATGATCCATCCTTCTTCTCCACTAGAAGTACTGGCGATCCCCAAGGTGAAGAACTTGGGCGAATATATCCCTTATCCAATAACTCCTTAATCTGCTTCTTAATTTCCACCAAAATGCTTTGCTGGCATCCTATATGGTCTCTTTAATATTGGCCCTGTGCCTGGCAATAGCTCAATCAAAAACTCAATATCTCTATCCGGTGGCATGCCTGGCAACTCTTCTGGAAATACATCAGGGAAATCCCTTACCACTGGTACTTCCTCCTGCACAACTCCTGTTAGGCAATTTACTTGGGCCCTCTTTGGCACATGCCGGGATACATACTTGATCCTTCTCCCTTCTGGGGTAGTAAGCAAAATTGACTTACTAGCACATTCAATATTCCCTTCATACTTTGATAACCAATCCATGCCTAATATCACATACAATCCTTGAGATTCTAATACTATTAGGTCTGAGGGAAAAACATAGTTACCAATCCTTAATGGTAACCGATCACACCATAGACTAGCCACATACTCTGCTCCGGGCGAGGTTACTAACATGGGTGACCTAAGGGCTTGGGTTGGTAGGTTATACTTATCCATAAATCCCCTTGAGATGTATGAATGCGATGCACCAGTATCAAAAAGAACGAGTGCAGTAAATGACTTAACCAAAAACTTACCTATTACTGCATCGGGCTGAGCTTCAACCTCCTCCACGCTAAGTGGTTCACCTGTCCCTTGTTGAAAGGGTTCGGCTTCTTCCCAGAACTTCCATTGCCATTTTGGCCTTCAGGACATTCATTGGCATAATGTCCTATCTTCGAACACTTAAAACAAGTGACTTGACTTAGGTCCTTCTTGGCTGGGGTTGAGGGGTTGGTGCGGTTCTGGCCGTTGCTTCCTCCATTGCCATTACCATTCTTGGTGCCATTGTGATTGTGCGAGCTACCTCCTCCATGGGTATGCTGAAAATGTCCTCCTGGTCTAGGGGTAAAACGTGGCTTCTGCTGAGCTCCTGAATTGTACTTTCCTTGTCCATACTTCCTCTTGCGATTCTCAATTTGCTGCTGCTTCCCTTCAATCATAAGAGCACGATCTACCAACTCCTGGTAGTTGTTGAAGGTGGCTACCATCAACTGCATGCTCAACTCATCATTCAGTCCTTCCAGAAACTTCTCTTGCTTCGCTGCATCCATAGCGACGTCATCTAGGGCATAACGTGCTAACTTACTAAATTCCTCCACATACTGGCCAACTGTCCGTCCTCCTTGGCGCAAGTTACGAAACTCACGCTTCTTCATGGCCATAGCTCCTGCTGAAACATGTGCAGTACGAAAAGCCTGCTGAAACTGGTCCCATGTGACAGTGTCTACAGGAAAAGTGGATGTGAAATTCTCCCACCATGATGCTGCGGGTCCTTCTAGCTGATGTGCAACAAACTTTACCTTCTCCGCATATGTGCATCCTGCTGTGGTCAACTCCCTAGCTACCTTGCGGAGCCAATCATCTGCTACTATCGGCTCGGTGCTACTGGAAAACACCGGCGGATTCAGCCTAAGAAAACGGGCTAAGTGGTCAACAGGTGGTGGTGGTGGTGGGTTGTTGTTGTTGTTCCCCTGATTCTGATTCTGGACTAGCAACTGCATCAATGTGTTCTGCTGCTGGATCAACTGGGTGAGCTCCGGTGGGAAAGCAAATCCGGGGTCACGTCTCGGAGGCATCTGTGGGTTTAGAAAAGATGAGATATAAGAATAGAGGGGTTCTAAAGAGAAAACACTACCCATATGCACATGCGGCAAAAGCAAACAATTCACTTCAATCAATCAAACAAAGGCATACAATCGATCTAACTATCGCAAAAGTGCTCGGACTACTATATTTACATGGTGGACTACTACTACTGATGAGGTGGTCTACTAGAAATATTCTTCGGTTGCAGACTCCATGATATCTGCTCCAGCTTCATCAACATAGTCATCATCGCTACTATCTGTTTCCAAGTCGGTGCCGTCGATGATGATGTAGTCTTCCGGGCTAATCTCCTTGGGTTCTTCGTCTTCATCTACTGGTGTAGGGCCTCCCATAAATATTCCAATCTTCTTGATCAGGTCGTCATTCTTCTCCACCAATACTTCAATTTCTTCTTCATAATCTTCACATGTAGCCTTGAGTTCTTCCTCCAGTTCCTTGATTCTAGTCTTAGCCTTCTTTAGATCTATCATGTCGGCGCACATCTGGTTCTCCTGTCGTCGAATGTGCTGGTTTAACTCCTGGATAAAAGCTGTGATTGATCTATCCTTCCTGGTCCTGATTATCTCCCAGTGCTCATCTCGGCGCCCACAAATCTGGTAGATAGTATCTTTGAGAGCCTTGCGGTAGACTTCTCCAATGCGTCCCATGGCGATGTGAGCTGCCATGCTCTTTCCTAGACTCCAAGTTGGTGCATCAAAAGAAAACTCTATGGGCTCAGTGACTGGCATGAACGTCCTTCCTGGAACTTGAACTTGAATCATCCAGCGCTCTTCTTCAGGTAAAGTGACGTTGTAGGTTCCCGTGAAGCTTGGTACTCCAATGTTCAGGTATCTAGTGACTTCCTTCAAGTGTCGTCCAAAGGGTGTATCTTCATCCGGTTGTGTGAACTTGTTCCTTGCATCCGCCATCCTAAAGAGTAGAAAAGATGAGAAGTCAGAAGAGAAGAGAGTGAATAGTGATCTAGGTCTTTTAGCTTACTGGTCGTGTCCTACAGTCAGCGTGTGCTCTGATACCATCTCTGTAGCGACCAGACCTCAAACAGTCTGATCTCTATGCTCCGGTGTCATCCCTGGATCAGTAATGCTGACACCACACAGTACTCGGAGGATTTATAGCAGAGTAGCAATCACACACTTATTACATCGAGTGTCTCAAAAGAGAACTTATTACAATAAATATGGCTTAAGGCCATCTAATAACGATAACAGCGGAAGGCTTGAAAGATAAGTGAGTCCATCAACTCCAACGGCATCACTGAGTATAGAACCACGACCTAAAACTCCTTAATCGTCGTCTGAAAAGTCTGCAACATTAACGTTGCAGCCCGAAAACGGGTCAGCACATGGAATATGCTGTCAATGTAACACATAGAGAGTAATGGAATGAAACAGCTATACTATATGCATATTTGGCTGGTGGAAAGCTCTATGGTTACAGTTTTTGCGTAAAGCCAATTTTTCCCTACTTCAAAAGAATAAATTTATTTAACTATCATGGTAGTTGTTAAACATTGAGAATGGTTGACAGCATTCTCAATCCCAATTAAGCATCATCATTAAACATAACCCAACAAAATTAATTTAGAGTAACATGTTGAGATTCACATGAAAATTCAGGTACTAGATACTCAAGATGTCCATAACCGGGGACACGGCTAATCATGATTAGTTTGTTACACTCTGTAGAGGTTTGCGCACTTTTCCCCACAAGACTCGATCGCCTCCGTTTGGTTTCTCGCACTACATGGTGTTTGAGAAGACGGATGACCGAGACATAGTCTTTCAGAAGCGCTAGCACCTTACGATCGGGTAGACCGTACCACCTACATCCCCTACATCTGCTAGTCTACCACTGTAAGAGTTCGCACAACTTAGTCAACTATGCTAGAGCCCATAATAGCTTGTGGCTGCACACGGAAGTTTCTAGTATGAATAGTCTTATGATCCCTTTGAGCCTGGGTGGCGGTCCAAAAGAAAACAGGTAAGTCCTGGAATACCCAGGTGCCTCAATCCACCCAGATGTGTGTTTAAGTTGCCACCTTAGATAAACCATTAATTAACAATCTCACATCTGTCATGGATTTCACCCACCCAATCCACGTCTACTAGCATAGCATGGCATAATAAGCAACGTAGAAGTAACTCCCAAAGGTTTGAAAATAAACTGGTAATAGGTACTACCTCATCTACTTCCCATCCCACAATTTAATTAGATCCTAATCATGCAATGTGTGAGGATTGATCTAATGCAATAAAACTGGGTAGTAGAGAAGGTATGATCAAAGTGTTACTTGCCTTGCTGATGATTCGGGAAACCTAGCGATTCGAAGTAACAAGAGGCGCACTCCGGATACTCTATCGCAAACAAACAAATGAGCATACAATAAGTACTCATCTAATGCACAAGTAAAACTCAAATAAGAGATCTAACCAGAAGGTTCAACTTAAGAACTCCGGTTGGCAAAAGAATCAAATCGAACCAAGCAACGAAAGTCAAACGGCGAAAGAAAACAACTTCGTTCTAGCAATTTGGATCTAGGGCAATTTTACAATAGCAAAACCTTGTTTAAGTTGGTTAAACGGATAGAGGGTTTCGAGACGAAACTCTAGGCGCTTGAATCGCCTGATTCTGATAAACGAGCGAAAAGTTAAACTAAAATGAAAATCAGACCAGGAATCGCGATCAGAAAAATCGCGGATTTAATCCGAGAAAAAGAAAACTGACGAACAGTTAATGGAACAAACGTTCGTTAACAGAAACTAACTGGTGAACACGTTCGCTAAAACGAACGGATCGGTGAACGTTCACTAATTAAATAAACCAGGGAAAAAAATAAACCGATCTAGGGTTTCAAAAAAAATAAACCGAGGCGGTTTTTTAAAAAAAACGAACGGCGAACGGCGGCGGCTATACCTCCGGCGAGGTACTCCGGCGGGCGGGGCGGGGCTCCGGCGGGTCGGCGGGGTGCGGCGCGGCGACGGGAAGCGGCGGGCGGCGGCGCGCGGCTCGGCGGCGGTGGCACGGCGGCGGGGCGGCTGCGGCTCGGCGGGCGGCTCGGGGCGGGGTGGGGTGAGGTGAGGGCGGCGGGGGGTCCGGTATTTAAGAAGGGGGTGTGCTGCCTTGGGGGAGGGGGCACGGCGGGGCGGCTCCGAGCCGGACTCGGGCGGCGGCGCTCCAGTCTCTTGGAGGGAGACGGCAGGCGGCGGGGTGGGCCGTCGGCTGGGCCTTGGCCCAGTCGGCGCGCGGCGCGTTTTTTTTAATTATTCCGCTCGGAAGAAAAAGAAAAAGAAATATTAAACGGACTCCAAAAATTCTGAAATAAATTTTCACGGGCTTCTAAAATCAAGCTTCACAAGGTGAACATTTATTTGGGACCTAAATGCAATTTTGAAAAACGCACCTTTTTCCTAAATTCAAATAAAACACCGAAAAACTCCAAAATAAAATATTATTTTATTTTATTATTAAATCCTCAATATTTATTTATTTTAGGAAAGTCATTTTATTCCCTCTCTCATATTTTTGTAATAGAAATAATTGATGCTAAAATAAATAAAATCAAATGATCCTATTCTCAAAATTTGAGGGAACTCAAATATGAAAATATCGAAATTCCCAACTCTCTCTGTGGGTCATTGAGTTGCGTAGAATTTCTAGGATCAACCAGAATGCAAAAGAAATATGATATGCATTGATGATCTAATGTATAACATTCCAAATTGAAAATTTTGGATGTTATAATGCAGTTGCTAGTCCAGAATCAGAATCAGGGGAACAACAACAACAACAACAACAACAACCCACCACCACCACCACCTGTTGATCACTTAACCCGTTTTCTTAGGCTAAATCCGCCAGTGTTCTCTAGTAGCACCGAGCCTATAGTAGCAGATGATTGGCTCCGCAAGATTGGAAGGGAGTTAACCACTACAGGATGTACTGATGCTGAGAAGGTGCGCTTTGTCGCACATCAGTTGGATGGACCAGCAGCATCATGGTGGGAAAATTACACTGTCACCTACCCTATAGCCATGGTGACATGGGACCAATTTCAGCAGGCTTTCCGTACAGCCCATGTTTCAGCATGAGCTATGGCCATGAAGAAGCGTGAGTTTCGCAACTTGCGCCAAGGAGGATGGACAGTTGGCCAGTATGTGAATGACTTCAGTAAGCTAGCACGTTATGCCCCAGATGACGTTGCTACGGATGCAGCTAAGCAGGAGAAGTTTCTGGAAGGACTGAATGATGAGTTGAGCATGCAGTTGATGATAGCAAACTTCAACAACTACCAGGAGTTGGTAGATCACGTTCTTATGATTAAAGGGAAGCAGCAGCAGATTGAAAACCACAAGAGGAAGTATGGACAAGTGAAGTACAATTCTGGAGCTCAGCAGAAGCCACGTTTTACCCCTAAACCGGGAGGACATTTTCAGCATACCCATGGAGGAGGCAGCTCGCACAATCATAATGGCCCCAAGAATGGTAATGGGAATGGAGGAAGCAACAGCCAGAACCGTACCAACCCATCAACGCCAGCCAAGAGAGACCTGAGCCAAGTCACTTGCTATAAGTGCCAGAAGACTGGACATTACGCCAATGAATGTCCTGAAGCCCGGAATGGAAATGGCAATGTAAGCTCTGGGAAGAATCCGAACCCTTTCAATAGGGGACAGGTGAATCACGTTAACGTGGAGGAGGTTGAAGCTCAGCCAGATGCAGTAATAGGTAAGTTTTTGGTTAAGTCATTTACTACACTCGTCCTTTTTGATACTGGTGCATCGCATTCATACATCTTAAGGGGATTTGTGGATAAGTATAAACTGCCAACCAAAGCCCTTAGGTCACCCATGTTAGTAACCTCGCCTGGAGCAGAATATATGGCTAGTCTATGGTGTGATCAGTTGCCATTAAGGATTGGTAACTATGTATTTCCCTCGGACCTAATAGTATTGGAATCTCAAGGATTGGATGTGATATTAGGCATGGATTGGTTATCGAAGTATGGAGGGAACATTGAATGCGCCAGTAAGTCAATTTTGCTTACGACGCCAGAAGGAAGAAGGATCAAGTATGTATCCCGGCATGTGCCGAAGAGGACCCAAGTAAATTCCTTATCAGGAGTTGTGCAGGAGGAAGTACCAGTGGTGAAGGATTTCCCTGACGTATTTTCAGAGGAGTTGCCAGGCATGCCACCAGATAGAGATATTGAGTTTTTAATTGAGCTTTTGCCAGGCACAGGGCCCATATCTAAGAGACCATACAGGATGCCCGCAAAAGATTTGGAGGAGATTAAGAAGCAAATTAAGGAGTTACTGGATAAAGGTTATATCCGCCCAAGTTCTTTGCCTTGGGGATCGCCAGTACTTCTAGTGGAGAAGAAGGATGGATCGTTAAGGATGGTTGTTGATTATCGAGGATTGAATGAAGTAACAATCAAGAACAAGTACCCACTACCGATGATCAATGATCTGTTTGATTGATTGCAAGGAGCTAAGGTGTTTTCCAAGATCGATCTGCGATCAGGATACCATCAGTTAAAAATTCGAGAGCAGGATATACCTAAGACGGCTTTTACCACCAGGTATGGACTGTACGAGTATACCGTTATGTCATTTGGTCTGACTAACGCACCTGCATATTTCATGAACATGATGAATAAGGTGTTTATGGAGTTTTTGGATAAGTTCGTCGTGGTGTTCATTGATGATATTTTGGTCTACTCAAAGAATGAAGAGGAGCATAAGGAGTATTTGCGTTTGGTACTTGAGAAGCTCAGAGAACATCAGTTATAGGCCAAGTTCAGCAAATGTGAGTTTTGGTTGAAGGAAGTTGGATTCCTCGGACACGTTATAACCGGAGAAGGTATATCAGTAGATCCCACCAAGGTTGTCACTGTGACAAATTGGGAAGCACCAACAACAGTTGGAGAGATCTGGAGTTTTCTTGGACTTGCAGGATACTACCGGAGATTCATAGAGAATTTCTAAAAAATTGCGAAGCCTATGACGGAGTTGTTGAAGAAGGATACCAAGTTCAAATGGACTGAGGAATGTGACGCCGGTTTCCAGGAGTTAAAGAAACATTTGGTTACCTCGCCAGTGTTGATTTTGCCAGATCAGCGCAAGAATTACGAGGTATATTGCGACGCTTCACGTCGAGGACTTGGAGCAGTGCTTATGCAGGAGGGAAGAGTTGTTTCGTATGCTTCACGACAGCTGAAACCTCATGAGTTGAATTATGCCACGCATGATTTGGTGTTAGCAGCCGTAGTGCATGCATTGAAGACTTGGAGACATTTTCTCATTGGAAACCATATACACGGATCACAAGAGTTTGAAGTATATTTTCACGCAGAAGGAGCTAAATCTCAGGCAAAGGAGATGGTTGGATCTCATGAAGGATTATGATATGAGATTGCATTATCATCCCGGAAAGGCTAATGTAGTAGCCAATGCGCTGAGCCGTAAGAGCCATGTCAACACACTAATGACGGGAGATTTACCGAAGGAGTTAGCCGAAAACCTTCGTGAGCTATGTTTGGAGATAGTTCCGAGAGGCTATGTAGCAGCATTGGAGATTCAATCTACTTTGATGGATAAGATCAGAGAAGTTCAGAAGACTGACAAGGAGGTTGCCTCTATAAATGAGAAGATGAGCAAAGGAAAAGTTAAAGGATTTCGTGAGGATGAGCACGATACCCTATGGTTTGAAGACCGTGTTTATGTGCCTAACGACCCGGAGATCAGGAAGTTGATTCTGCAGGAGGCCCATGATTCACCATACTCGATTCACCCAGGAAATACCAAGATGCATTTGGATTTGAAGGATACTTTCTGGTGGACCGGAATGAAGAAGGATATTGCAGAGTATGTAGCAGTTTGTGATGTATGCCAGAGAGTAAAGGCAGAGTATCAGAAGCCAGCAGGATTGCTATAATCATTGTCGATACCCAAATGGAAGTGGGATAAGCTAGGCATGGATTTCATCACGGGATTACCCAGGATCCGTTCAGGCTATGACTCGATATGGGTTGTGGTCGATCGCTTGATAGAGGTAGCTCATTTCATCCCAGTAAAGACCACTTATACCAGTGCTAAGTTGGCAAAGATATACATGACCAGGATCGTATGTCTGCATGGAGTTACGAGGAGCATTGTATCCGATAGAGGAACCCAGTTTACCTCAAAGTTCTGGAATCAGTTGCACGAAACTTTGGGTACCAGGCTAGAGTTCAGTATAGTTTTTCATCCATAGACAGATGGACAGACCGAGAGAGTCAACCAGATTTTGGAGGATATGCTGAGAGCTTGTGCGCTAGATTATGGATCTAGTTGGGACGACAATTTGCCATATGCATAGTTCTCTTACAACAATAGTTATCAATCCAGTTTGAAGATGACCCCTTTCGAAGCCTTGTACGGAAGGAGGTGCAGGACCCCATTGTCGTGGGATGAAGTTGGAGACCGCCAGTTGTTTGGACCGAATTTGATTAAGGAGTCTGAACAGAAGGTGAAATTGATTCGCGATAGGCTCAAGGTAGCCCAGTCCAGGTAGAAGAGCTACGCAGATTCTAAACATAAGGAGACAGTTTACGAAGTCGGAGACCGAGTTTATCTTCGAGTATCTCCACTTCGGGGAGTTAAGCGCTTTGGAGTTAAGGGAAAGTTAGCGCCACGTTTTGTGGGACCATACAAAGTTTTGAAACGTATGAGAGAAGTTGCCTACAAGTTGGATAGTGATTTGACCTATGAGGAGAAACCAGTCAAGATTCTCGAGTATGCCAGCCGAGTCACCTACAGCATGGTTATCAAGTTTTGCAAAGTTCAATGGAGCCACCACACCGAGGATGAAGCCACCTGGGAGCGAGAGTAAAAACTGCTGAAGGACCACCCTCACATATTTTCTAGCCAACCCGAATCTCGAGGGCGAGATTCATCTTAAGGGGGGTAGGTTTGTAACATCCCAAATTTTCAATTTGTAATGTTATACATTAGATCATCACTGCATATCATATTTTATTTGCTTTTGGCCTGATCTAGAAATTCTACGCAACTCAAGGACGCACGGGGAGAGTTGGGGATTTCGTTATCTTCGTATTTGAGTTTTTCTCAAATTTTGAAAATAGGATCATTGATTTTATTTATCTTATCTTCAATTATTTTTATAATAAAAATATGAGAGAGGGAATAAAATGACTTTCTCAAAATAAAGAAATATTGAAGGTTTAATAAAAAAATCAAGTAAGATTTTATTTTGGATTTTCTTGCTATTTTATTTGAATTTAGGAAAAATTGCACATTTTCAAAACTGCATTTTAGGGCCAAGAAAATGTTCATCCTGTTCTAAATATTTTATTTAGACGGTGAAAATTTGTTTTTGCATTTTTAGATTTTATTTATTTTTCTAGGATTTTTCTTAGTTCGACGGGATTATTTAAAAAAAACTCCCGCGCGCCCGACTGGGCCGAAGGCCCAGCCGAGCCGGCCCAGCCGCCGCCTCCCGCATCCGGATCGGGACCGGAGTCCCGATCGCCGCCGCCGCCGAGTCCGGGGGGCCACGCCGCCTCAGCCCCTCCCGCAAGCCACCGCCGCCACCCCCCCTTTATAAATCGACCCGGGGTCCCCCCTGGAGCCCCACAGCCGGAGTCGCCGCCGCAAGCCATCGCCACCCTGCCGCCTTGCGCCGCCGCCGCAAGCCATCGCTGCCCCGCCGCCTTGCGCCGCCGCCGCCAGGAGCCGCCGCCCCGCCACCCCACGCCGCCCACCGCCACCGGAGCCCCGCCGGACCTCGCCGGAGCCTGAGCCGAGGTAGCCGCCCGCCATCCCGGTTTTCTAAGAAAAACCGATCCGGTTTTTTAGAAACCCTAGGTTTGTTTTTTTAGATCGGTTTTATCGGTTCTTTTTTTTAGCGAGCGTTCGCTCGTTCGTTCATTTTAACGAACACGTTCACCGTTTAGTTTCAGATAACGAACGTTTGTTCGTTAATCTGTTCGTCAGTTTTTCTTTTTCTTGGATTTTTCGCGATTATTTCTGATCGCGATTTCTGATACGATTTCCATTTTAGTTTATATTTTCACTCGTTTATCGGAATCAGGCGATTCAAGTGCCTGGAGTTTCGTCTCGAAACCCTCTTTCTGTTTAACCAACTCAAACAAGTTTTTGCATCTGTAAAATTTGACTTAGATCCAGATTAGTAAACGAAGTTTGTTTCTTTCACTGTTTGACTTTCGTTGTTTTGTTCGATTTGATTCTTTTTGCGAACCGGAGTTCTTAAGTTGAACTTTCTGGTTAGAATTCTTATTTGAGTTTTACCCGTGCATTAGATGAGTACTTATTGTATGCTTGTTTGTTTGCGATAGAGTACCCGGAGTGCGCCGCTTGCTACTTTGAATCTCTAGGTTTCACGGATCATCAGCAAGGCAAGTAACACTTTGATCATACCTCTTTACTATCCAGTTTTTATTGCATTAGATCAATCCTCAAACAATTGCATGATTAGGATCTGATTAATATGTGGGTTTTGGGAAATAGATGAGGTAGAACCTATTACCTGTTTTATTATCAAACCCTTGGGAGTTACTTCTATGTTTGCTTATTATGCCATGCTATGCTAGTAGACGTGGATTGGGTGAGTGTATCCATGACAGATGTGATATTGATAAATTAATGGTTTATTTAAGGTGGCAACTTAAACACACATCTGGGTGGATTGAGGCACCTGGGTATTCCAGCGATTGCCTGTTTTTCTTTATGGACCGCCACCCAGGCTCAAAGGGATCATGAGATTATTCATACTAGAAACTTCCGTGTGCAGCCACAAGCTACTATGGGCTCTAGCATAGTTGACTAAGTCGTGCGAACTCTTACAGTGGTAGACTAGCAGATGTAGGGGATGTAGGTTGGTACTGTCTACCCGATCGTAAGGTGCTAGCACTTCTGAAAGACTATGTCTCGGTCAGCCGTTTCTCAAACATCATGCAGTGCGAGAATCCCAACGGAGGAGATCGAGTCTTGTGGGGAAAAGTGCGCAAACCTCTGCAGAGTGTATAAACTAATCATGGTTAGTCGTGTCCCCGGTTATGGACGTCTTGAGTATCTAGTACTTGAATTATCATGTGAATCTCATCATGTTATTTTAATTAATATTATTGGGTTTTAATGATGATACTTAATTGGGATTGAGAGGATGTCTATCTTCTCAATGTTTAACAAGCATCATGATAGTTAAATAAAATATATTCCTTTGCAGTAGGAAAAAATTGGCTTTATGCAAAAACTGTAACCATAGATCTTTCCACCGGCCATATATGCATGTAGTATAGCTTTATTCTTTCATTCCTCTATGTGTTACATTAACAGCATATTCCATGTGCTGACCCGTTTTCGGGCTGCAACGTTCATATTGCAGACTTTTCAGACGACGAGTAAGGTGACTTTAGTTCGTGGTTCTATATTTAGTGATGCCGTTGGAGTTGATGGACTCACTTATCTTCCAAGCCTTCTGTTGTTATCGTTATTAGATGGCCTTAAGCCATATTTATTGTAATAAGTTCTCTTTTAAGACATTCGATGTAATAAGTGTGTGATTGCTACTCTGTTATAAATCCTTCAAGTACTGTGCGTGTCAGCATTACTGATCCAGGGATGACACTAAAGCACAGAGATCAAACTGTTTGAGGTCTGGTCGCTACAACATACTCATGTGGGATCTAATTTTGAAGAGCATGCCGCGAGGGTTTCAACGGTGAAAGCAGATCTTAATTTCGATGTTTCATTCAAAAGTTATGTCTTTTTAAAAGAAGTTGAACTCAAAAATAAATGCTTTCACACCTGTTGGATGGGTGTTTCGTTGCATGTTGCTTTTTTATAGCAAATAAAACAGATTCTCTCCTAATTTTTTGGACGAGGACAAAAACTTACTAAAAGGGAAAGGATGCCACGAAGCGTTAGCGGGCAACTGGGCACGGACGAGACTTGCCTGCTCCCCCGTTGTGTGCCCATCTGTGCTTCCGTCTACGTGGCTTGATTTGATTGGAGCAAAATAAGGCTTGGCCCCATCCCTTTAAAATCAGGGGGGAGATGATTAGATTAGAAAAAAAAAAGAAAAAAAGACAGCCGTAGGATTAAGTGGGAGCACGGATGGGAGCACGGGGAGGGAGCAGGCAAGCCGGATCCGCTGGGCACTCGCTAGACGCGTCAGAAAAAAAGCCATGGGATCGGAGTGGACGATAGACCTTAAAAACTAGTACAACACCTGTATAATTGCAGAGGAGCCGTTGTTGTCTGTTTTTAATGAACCGCATTGGAGTTGCCCTAATTGGGTAACCCCTTATCCCCCACCACCGTCCGATATAGAAAGCACGGCAACCGATGTATGGTCTGACGCGTCGCTAGACCCATGGTGGAGTCCTCCAAGCAAACTCGAACACAATAAGGTCTCACGACCAAGACGCGCAGACCGAGCACGCACTTGAAAGCGTAACCTTCCCACCACCGCCCGATCTAAAATCACCGCGCCCGATCTACGGGGTGACGCGTCGCCGGACCCATCGCGGACTCCTCCAGCCAAACCAACTTCTCATCCGGCAAGCTATATAATTCATGGAGAAGGCCTCAAATCAAAAGCAAACAGGACCAAGCTACGACAGCCGTCTCCCGACGAAATCGCGCAGACACCCAAACGATCCCGGTTTGCTTCCCTAGCTGCCTCGCCGCTCGCCGCCGGGATGTTTCTCGTGGATTGGTTCTTCGACGCTCTGGCGTATCTGGGGATGTGGCAGAAGGATGCCAAGATCCTCTTCCTAGGCCTCGACAACGCCGGCAAGACCACCCTCCTCCAGATGCTCAAGGACGAGGTCGGTGTACATACGATTCCGATCGATCTTGATCTCGTGGGGTTCCTGTTGATCTGCTGACTTTGTTCTTGTGTTACGCCTGCCGGTTGGTTATACAGAGACTGGCGCAGCACCAGCCGACGCAGCATCCGACGTCCGAGGAGCTGAGCATCGGGAAGATCAGGTTCAAGGCGTTCGACCTCGGCGGTCACGCGCTCGCGCGCCGTGTCTGGAAGGACTACTTCGCCAAGGTTTGCTCATATTCCTCTGTTTCAGTCACGGAGCATACATGCATATCCTCTGTTTCCTACGTACGAATATCGTGAAGATCGAGGATCGAATATTTTGCCTAATTCATCTTAATTTGAACAGAGCTTCAAGATCATGTCAGTAGTAACCTAGTTTGCTCTGTTTATCTTAGTTTGAACCCTTGGGATGGCATGTTTGCTCCAAAAAATACATCATATCCGTGCTCAAAACAAGTTTATCTTCTTTCATCTTTCATCGAGATCTTATCTTGCTTGCAGGTCGACGCCGTCGTGTACCTAGTGGACGCTGCCGATCGGGAGCGGTTCAACGAGACGAAGCAGGAGCTGGACTCGCTCCTCTCGGCCGAGGCGCTTTTCGGCGTGCCGTTCCTCGTGCTGGGCAACAAGATCGACATCGCAAACGCATTATCTGAGCACGAATTACGCTACTACCTCGGGCTGGAGTACTACACCACCGGCAAGGGCAACGTCGATCTCTCCCACAACGGCATGCGGCCCCTAGAGATCTTCATGTGCAGCGTGGTCCGGAAGATGGGCTACGGCGAGGGCTTCAGATGGATGTCCCAGTACATCAAATAGAGGGGGCTGAGGGAAAGGCATCTCTGTTTTTCTTTTCTTTTTTCTTTTTTTTTGACGAACTAGCAGGAGCTCTGCTTTGCATTAAGTAGAGAAACGGGGTTACACTGTCCAGAACACTAGATACAGACATACATACAGTGGTGGACCTCAAAGAAAAATAAAAATATAAAGAAAAGCCGAAACGCTACAGTTTGTTTGCTACCAGGAACAAAACAAAATCAGTTCTGGCCTTGCTTGGTTGCCACCACATCAGTTCTGTTTTTCTTGGGACGCTACGTATGTAGAGTATACATTGCAGTTTCCATGGCCATTCATCTTGATTGCTTAGTGGCTAGTTTGGCTTACTTCCAGTTTTTTTCTAGCTTTTTTAGGCTTCCAGAATAAGCTGCCTCCTATCCCGCTTATTCTAGAAACCCAACCAAAATTTTCTTTTTAAAAGCCTACTAGTCAAGTCTTAACTACTAGGCTTCTAAAAAAATAAGTTTGGTTCAGCTTCTAGAATAAGCTAGGTAGGGGCAGCTTATTGCAGCTTATTCTGAAAGCCACCAAAAGAACTGGCCCTTAGTCTTTTTGTCAGTCTGCTATATTCTTCAAGCCTAGATCCGGCCTATACTTTTGACTCCTGCTTTGGTTAAATTTCGTGAGCTTTGATATATTTTTACATATTCTGAAAATTTCCCAATGATGTTAAAATATTTGTGTGGGTAGGCGCACATGTGGTGGTCAGAGTAGGCAATATGTGTCGGTAATCGTTTTAACCCTATACTCAGCTAAAGTTGTGATTTCTTGTTAGACTGGTGAAAATTAAACCCATTGGAGAGGTGCTCCATCCAATTATATGTGATTCTACAATCGACCATCATTTGACATATAATCAAATTATACATTATGTTGATACTTAAATGTATTTCGGTAGAGATATTCCGATAGAGTATTATCTTGATGCTAACAAACCAATGATATTAATTGTTTTAGCGGATCTTTGTTTGAAATCATGGTCTTTCATAACAATCTCCAGCTTTCCCACTTCTATAGTTCAACACACTATAGTGGTGTTTTTCTATTGATATCTCTAGATATTTCCACACCGCCACATCTTAACCTATGTGCATGTGTGTGTCTTATTTTTTTGTGGTGCATGTCTATGTCATTTGAAAATGGATGCAAGTAAAATGTATTTATGCATGTATATTTGTTAGAAAATTCTAAAACATCCTCTTTCAACACACTTGTCATAATTGACTCTTTTAATTTTGCCCATGTTACTTTGCTATGACTCATATCTAATAGCTTAAATGAACAACAATGTTTTCGTTTCCAAATTTAAATATTGCAGACGATATTGCTCTGCTTCCTTTGTATGCCGCATCGATCACACACGTAGCACACTAGGATATGTCTACCTACATTGATGTATCTCTATCCTACATATGTCAACATACACATGCATGTTGACGAATCGAAATAATCCATGCAAGTTGATAAATCGAAGGCATTCTATGTTGACAGTAGACATGCTTGACTGCATATTGCATGATGAGAATTGAAATCAACCTCTCCATTTTATTTAAGCTTTTATTACATCAATAATCATTTTATGTTTAATTTCACATGTGATTCAAACGGCTTATTTTTCCATGTAGAAAATAAAATTTGTACTCTTTGACCTAATAAAATAGATTTTTTAATAACATGATCACCTATGGTTAATGTTTCAAATCATAACCTTTGGTAGTCTTCCTAAAGTACACATGAAGATATTTATTTCAATTTTCTATGGAAAATAATTGTGTACTCGATGGATCTAATGACTTAGTCCTTATCTAATATCATAGATCAACTACTAGTAAAATTACAACTACCAATACTTTTTTTGAAAATGATATTTGGTACGCCTATGGATTTCTCGGCTCTTCCCCGTGCTTGACTTAGTTTCCTCTCCCATTTTAGGGTGTTGCTTTCATGTTATGTCTTCGACTAGACCATGTCCCGCACCATGTCCCAACTACGTTCCTAAGCACCTCCCACATATGTGACCCCTACTAGCCATGGGCACTACATTGCATATATACATGTGTGTGGTAGGGCCTGATCACATGGAATTTTGTGGGATCTACATGCTAGCGGTGGTCGAGTGAACTATTATTATTTTTCTATGTTATTATGTTTTAGTGTTTTCTACTTTCAGCTTTACCTTTTTGAATTTTTGCTTATTCTAGAGATTGTCGGAAAGTTGGGAGCTTCCTTTTGGTAGTAGAAAGTTGCAATTCATCAAGGTAGAAGCTTCTTTATGGTAGTAGAAAGTTGTAACTCACGAAGTTGCAGGTTGCGTCACAAGTCGCTTTGTTCGGTTGGAAGTGGTGATGAACTAAGTTGAAACTTGACACTTTTGTTGTTGGAAGTTGTGATTAAACAAGTTGCAAGTTGGTTTAATGCCATCTGCTTGTTGCGATTGAAAGATGTGATTAACCAATTTATTTGTGTGATTGAAAGCTGAAAATAACCAATTTAAAAGTTGGTTTTGTTGATGAGTTGCGAGTAATCATGTTGAATGTTTGCTTTGTTTCCATTGAGAGTTGTGATTAGAGCTGAAATAGTAGGGAGGGGGCGTGAGCATTGGCAACAAGAAAAGGGAGGCAATCTTGCTAGTGAACCAGAGGAGGGGAGACATCCCTGGAAGCTGGAACCCGGCCAGTATTGTTCTTCATGGAGACAACTTGTGGCTCATATAGCCTCATGCCTAGGATAAAGAATGCCAAAACGCAAGCGCCCTGGCAGAGATAGCGACTTCATGTACGAGGTTCAACGCGTCCTTTTTACCCTATAATTTCCCGCGGCGTCACATCATGCACACTCTTTATGGAACCAGCTTGCTTTCACATCAGCTAAACAAGGTGTCCCGTGGACAATAAATGTTGTCAGAAAAATAATAGTGATGATGTATGGCCGGCGCAGACCGAGCAACATCGATGGTGGAGTCGAAATTGCTAGCCCATAGAGGAATGATGACGTGTGTGCGGTCTTGTGTGGGCTGTCAGGTCGCCCAAGTGTCTTGTTTTTCAGGCATGTTGTGACAATTTTTACCTGATTTTCTGTTCAACATGTAAAAGTTTTACGTGGTAAAATTTCGACAGACAGATGCTTCCAGTTTTCACTCATCTGCCCAGTATGCTGATATTTTACTTTTCTTTGTGGGGGTTCCAACACGCTGATGTGCGCAGCACATTCACACGAACAGCCTTGGCAACGTCAGCGTACCGCCGCCGTCCGGTCCGGTCCGGTTGCTTGCTGTCGCGTACAAACAAAATATAACCATGCCAAGCCCCGTGACTTCCCCTTCGATAGAACAACGTACAAACGCGTTTGGCAATATTTATTTTTGCTTCTAAACAATTCGACAGGATTGGCTTCCAAGTAGTCGCGTCGATCCGCCATTAGTTTACTCAAAACTCGTGCTATAAACCATGCTGCAAACATCAGCAGTTACCGTGCAGCTGCGACTCCACCAAGCCAATGGCTCAGCCTGAGGACAGGATCATCGCCGGCGTCTTCATCGGCATCGTGGCCTCCCTGCTCGTGTCCATCATCGTGTGCAGCCTGTGCCGGGGCCACCGCAACGGCGCCGCGGCGGCCGCCCGGGCGCGGCCACTGCCGGAGCGTGGTACAGTCACCACTACTGTCCGCGTCGACCAGCGGCAGCTTCGCCAGGCCTGCGCCGCCGGCGCGACGGCCGGGCTCCCGGCGTTCACGTACAGCCTGTCGGTGAAGCACAACGTGACGGGCGGAGGGGAGGAGGCGGCGACGTGCTCGGTGTGCCTCGGCGCGCTGCAGCTGGGAGACACAGTGCGGCTGCTGCCGGCGTGCCTGCACGTGTACCACGCGGAGTGCATCGACCCGTGGCTGGGCGCGCACTCGACGTGCCCGATCTGCCGCTCCGACACTGACCCGGCCACGGGCGTTGGACGGCTACCACCTGCTTAGGCTTTTGCGTGGCGAGGGACGAGCATAGTACGTACTGCTTTACAGGTTCACACTGAATAGCTGTCACGGTGACGAGTGTAACATTGTTGCATTCATTTATTTGCTTCCTACGCATTTGAAAATTAAGTAAACTTTAGTATCTAAGCGACTGGGCAGAAGAAGGCAGGAACGTATAAATGATTTATCAATCTTGTTAAGTCTTAGTTGACTGAGACTTTCGGTCGATGCTATATCCATGAAATCTTACATTAAGATTCGTATATTTTTTTTTTCAGTTTTTTCTTTTTCCTCTTGCATGTTATGTTACTTGACCGAGACTTGGTTAAATCTAAGTCGACTGAGACCTACTCATATCCATAATTTATTTGTGGGCTTTGCTACACCTACAAAGCAATTAACACAAATGTTACGTAATTAGCCACATGGCAAATTGTGATTAGAATTGGGGGGGGGGGCCCACCCCGGTTAAAATTGGAAGGGGGTGGAGGGGGGGGGGTTGTGTTTGACGAAAAGTTACGCAAACTTTCGTTATTCGTTCGTAAGTGTAGAATTTTCCTTGATTTGTCTCCTCGAGAAGAAGTAGTCCAGGTGGCCTGGGTTCGATTCTCAATCCTCCTTGATGAAGTTGTAACTAGTTCTCCTGGTTACTACTTCCTCGTCTCATAATGTAAGACGTTTTTGGAAGCTAGTTTATCACTCATTTATTTGTCTCATTTGTTATTTGTGAAGGCCGTGAGGATTCTCTTTGGTCCCAGATTTCTTGCATATCTCTTGAAAGAAGTTAGATTTAAACATTCATTTGTTTGCAAATATATGAGCACTTATAATCTGTTGGAGATATTAACAGATTTTCAATTAATTTAATACATATGGAAAACATGACGGCAAGGGTAGCAAAATTAATGTCATACTTGAGTTTAATCATCAATGTGGTCGTGTACTGAGCATAGAACATGCCACTAGTGCAGAACCGGGCAATAGCATCAGTTCGTAAGGGCCTTTAGTGCCGGTTCGGTAACCGGCACTAAATTGTGGGCACTAAAGCCCCCCCCCCCCCTTAGTACCGGTTCAGCACGAACCGGTGCTAAAGGGCAACCACGTGGCATGAGTCAGCTCCGTAGGCGCGTAGGATATTAGTACCGGTTGGTAACACCAACCGGTACTAAATGTTTGGGTGTGTTTTGGTTTTATTTTTTATTTTTACTTTAATTTTGTGTTTTCAATTTAATTTAGTGATTTTTTTACATTATAATGAGTTGTTAAATCATTAGGTGAATGTACCGCAGATTAGTTTGACTGAATGCGTGGATCCTAGCTAAGTCATCAAGTATATGTCATATCCATATTATATATACTTGATCACCTACTTAAGTGATCGAGGTAATATGGATATGGCATATACTTGATCACTTAGCTAGAATCCATCCAGTTGAAACTAATATGCAGTTTCTTTCATAAATGATATAATAACTCATCTTCATCATCATATTAATATAAAAACTCTTGCATCATATATATCATCGCCAACGGTTTTCATAGCAAAGATATCATCGAGTTCAACATGGTAATGATATTATAAGCGTTCATAACACCACAAAAGCAAATCACTCTTTGAGATTAAGTTCAGGACGAAGAACACGGACATGAGAGGACAAGTACTAAGAGCATGAACTAGCTAATTAATCACTGCTGCTGCTCTCTCTCATGTAAAATAGCATAGAACATGTATAGCTTTGCTGATCCATCATATTGGAGCATGCAGATGAACTTGTCTCCTAATTGTGGGTTGCGCTTTTGATTGCTGCCCCCTAGTACTTCTCTGTGACCGTTCACAATTTTGCTCCAGTCTTTTACTATTAAGCATTCCTCGCTATTAGAAATCCTGAATGCACTAAAGTGCATTGTAGGATATCTTGGCCATAAGATAACAATATTCATGGTACCTTTAGTCTCAATCCAATCAGGCACAACATTCATCAGGAGTCTCTGTTTAAGAACATCGTATAGTAACATACTTAGCAATGAAGTTTAGCTTAAAAAATAATGTATGCAAAAGATGCACTGAGGAGAAATAGTAGAAATCTTACCATCTTTCCTAAATATATGTGATCGTAGTTCAGTACGAACACTATTGGTCGCACGTTTTGAGTACTAACATTTCTAAGTGCAAGAAAGAAATTTGTCTTGACATCATCAAGATCCTCAAGCCATGAAACATAATGACTTGTCTCCTCGCAGTTTAGTTTAGCCCCGGGACAGTGGGCGGTCCTGTCTACCAAGCGCCGGACATGTTTGCTTGATTGAAAGTAAGCTGTCAATATAAATTGAGATCTATTAATTATTCAACTGGTTCAAATAATCTCATATCGAAGACATAAATATGGTTGAGAAACTCACATAATGGTAGAACTGGAGGCGTCTGCACATCGACCCAGATGTCTCTATTACCTTCAATATCATCTTCTGGACGAATATCAAAGGTGATAACCATATCAGGCTCAAATGCATAAGCCTTGCATAGTGCTTGCCAAGTTTTGCATCCAAAATAGGTGTATGTGTCTGCATTGTATAATTTGACGTTGAAGGTATAACCATGCTCGGTCTTCAAGTAACTCTTTTTACCTCCATAGTTTCGTTAGGACTGAAACCTATCTTATCCAAGACAAAAATTCTTGCATGGCAGGGGATACGCTAGTAGAATAGTGAAAAATTAAAATTAAAAGTTGAAGCAAATGAAGCATAAGTCATGCTTAATTACGAAAAAAGACTTGTCGTTGTGACTTACTGTATCCACTTCGAAGTACTCATCCAGCTTGATGCTGAAGAGTCTATCATCAACATGAAAATTTCTGCCGCACCGGCCGCGCTGGTCTTCACAGTATTCGCACATAATTAAATCGTGTTCGTCGTGAGACGACATTTCTATGTTCATAGGTGAAACATTAAACACTTATTAGTTTTATTAATTCAACTAATTCTGTTAATTCAACTAGTTCAACTAATTAATTGAACTAATTCAACTAAGCACTTACGAAAAATATACCTAATTAATTGAACTAATTCAACTAACTAGTTTAACTAATTAATTCAACTAATTCAACTAAACTAGTTCTATTAATTTTCTTACTAAAAATAAGGTAGCTAGTTATATATAATAAAATGTTAATTAGATAATGAAATCTCATATAACTAAATTAAATATATATCTAACATATAATTTATATCTAATTCATTTAACATTTGACATTAATATCTAACATATGTTCATATATAGGTGAAACATTAAACACTTACTAGTTCTATTAATTCAACTAAATAAACTAGTTCTATTAATTCAACTAAGCATTTACTAAAAAATAAACTAGTTCTATTAATTTCTTACTAAAATAAAGTAGGTAGTTCTATATAGTAATATTTTGATTAGATCATCAAATCTCATATACCTAAATTTTCTTACTGAAAATAAACTTGTTCTATTAATTTTCATACTAAAAATAAACTAGTTATATTAATTCAACTAGTTCAAATATCATATATATACTAATTAATATCTAGCTAATTCATCTAAAATTGACATTAATATTTAACATCTTTTCCATATAATTCATCTAGCTAACATTAACATTCTAACATTATTATCTACGTAATTTATCTAACATTAATCTAAACAACAGAAAATAGAAAATATGTAAAAACAATGTGTGTGTGTGTGTATGTGTGTGTGTGTATGTGTGTGTGTATGTGTGTGTGTGTATGTGTGTGTGTATGTGTGTGTGTGTACGAGCAGGGGGCGGCGGCGTACGGGCGGCGGCGGGCGATGCGACGGGGACGGGCGGCGGGCGAGGCGGTGGCGACGGGCGGCGGGGGCGACGGCGGTGACGGCGACGACGGGTGGCGGGGGCGACGACAGTGACGGCGACGACGGGTGGCGGGGGCGACGGCGGTGACGGCGACGACGGGTGGCGGGGGCGATGGCGGTGACGGCGACGACGGGCGGCGGGGGCGGCGAGGGCGGCACGCGATGGGCGACGGGCGCGGCGAAGAAGTTGGATCGAGAAGAAGTGATCGATGAAACTGAATTTTTCGTAAGTGCCATATATATAGAAGGGGCCTTTAGTATCGGTTGGAGCCACCAACCGATACTAAAGGCCAATTTTCGCCAGGCCAAGGGGCAGGAAACGGCCCCTTTAGTACCGGTCCGTGCCACGAACCGGTACTAAAGGCCCAATCATTAGTACCGGTTGGAGCCACCAACCGGTACTAATGGTTGTGTGCTGCCACCGGCGGTGCACAATGTTTAGTCCCACCTCGCCGAGCGAAGGGCAGCCGCACTGGTTTATAAACCCAGCCGCGGCTGCTCCTTCGAGCTTCTCTATATATCTGTCTTCTGGGCCTAACTAGGGCGCGCTGCCCTGTGAGTCTGCTGGCCCTTCTGGGTTTGCATTTGCACACCCTAGGTCTGGCAGGCCCACGGGGCAGCGCCCAACAAATTTTTTATATAGTTTTTTCTTTTCTGCATTATTTATTTTCTTCTATTTATTTTTGAGTAATTTTTTATATAGTTTTTTCTTTTTTGCATTATTTATTTTCTTCTATTTATTTTTGAGTAATTTTTTTATATAGTTTTATTCTTTTCTGCTTTATTTATTTTCTTTTATTTATTTCTGAGTAGTTTTTTTGTGACCCTCTCTACTGATACTCCGAAATGATAATACCGTTGCAAGTTTCAACATTTTCAGAGTTCATTTTGTAGTGATTTTCAATTTCACGATCATTTAGCTCTCTAAACAATTAGGTAAATGACCGAAAAACAACAAATGATGTCAGAACATGTTGGAAATTGATGACGTCGCTTTGAATGCTGCATACTGAACACAAAAGAAGTCCAGAGTTCAAATAAGTTTAAAAAACATTGAAGTGCCCGTGTAACAGATGAGTTCTCGTCCGAAACCCTGATACTCTGAAAGAGTTTGTCCAGTTTGTACACGAAGTGCGTACATTTTTTGCCGTGACCCTCTCTACTCTTTCGCACATGCTATGCGGGTGAAATGATGATACCCTGCCAAGTTTCAACATTTTCAGAGTTCATTTTGTAGTGATTTTCAATTTCACGGTCATTTAGCTCTCTAAACAATTAGGTAAATGACCGAAAAACAACAAATCATGTCAAAACATGTTGGAAATTGATGACGTCGCTTTGAATGCTGCATACTGAACACAAAAGAAGTCCGGAGTTCAAATAAGTTTAAAAAACATTGAAGTGCCCGTGTAACAGATGAGTTCTCGTCCGAAACCCTGATACTCCGAAAGAGTTTGTCCAGTTTGTACACGAAGTGCGTCCATTTTTTGCCGTGACCCTCTCTACTCTTTCGCACATGCTATGCGGGTGAAATGATGATACCATGCCAAGTTTCAACATTTTCAGAGTTCATTTTGTAGTGATTTTCAATTTCACGGTCATTTAGCTCTTTAAACAATTAGGTAAATGACCGAAAAACAACAAATGATGTCAGAACATGTTGGAAATTGATGACGTCGCTTTGAATGCTGCATACTGAACACAAAAGAAGTCCGGAGTTCAAATAAGTTTAAAAAACATTGAAGTGCCCGTGTAACAGATGAGTTCTCGTTCGAAACCCTGATACTCCGAAAGAGTTTGTCCAGTTTGTACACGAAGTGCGTCCAGATTTTACCGTGACCCTCTATACTCTTCCGCACATGCTATGCGGGTGAAATGATGATACCATGTCAAGTTTCAACATTTTCAGAGTTCATTTTGTAGTGATTTTCAATTTCACAATCATTTAGCTCTCTAAACAATTAGGCAAATGACCGAAAAACAACAAATGATGTCAGAACATGTTGGAAATTGATGATGTCGCTTTGAATGCTGCATACTGAACACAAAAGAAGTCCGGAGTTCAAATAAGTTTAAAAAACATTGAAGTGCCCGTGTAACAGATGAGTTCTCGTTTGAAACCCTGATACTCCGAAAGAGTTTGTCCAGTTTGTACACGAAGTGCGTCCAGATTTTGCCGTGACCCTCTCTACTCTTTCACACATGCTATGCGGGTGAAATGATGATACCATGCCAAGTCTCAACATTTTCAGAGTTCATTTTGTAGTGATTTTCAATTTCACGGTCATTTAGCTCTCTAAAAAATTAGGTAAATGACCGAAAAACAACAAATGATGTCAGAACATGTTGGAAATTAATGACGTCGCTTTGAATGCTGCATACTAAACACAAAAGAAGTCTGGAGTTCAAATAAGTTTAAAAAACATTGAAGTGCCCGTGTAACAGATGAGTTCTCGTCCGAAACCCTGATACTCCGAAAGAGTTTGTCCAGTTTGTACACGAAGTGCGTATAGTTTTTGCCGTGACCCTCTCTACTCTTTCGCACATGCTATGCGGGTGAAATGATGATACCATGCCAATTTTCAACATTTTCAGAATTCATTTTGTAGTGATTTTCAATTTCACGGTCATTTAGCTCTCTAAACAATTAGGTAAATGACCGAAAAACAACAAATGATGTCAGAACATGTTGGAATTGATGACATCGCTTTGAATGCTGCATACTAAACACAAAAGAAGTCCGGAGTTCAAATAAGTTATTAAAAATAAAAAAGAGGCGCGATGCTGGTTAATTTGCTTCAAGCCTTTCGGAATAGTGTAGACTGCACTGCACATAGCTCAGTGCAATCTATGCTATTCTGAAAGGCTTGAAGCTAATCAACGTGCAGGTGAGCATTGCGCCTCTTCGTCATTGTCTCTGCACTTACGTCTTATAAACCGCTCATACTGCCTCTGTCTTGTCGAGGTGGGACTAAAAATCAGCTTACTAAGAAACTCTAGTACCGCTTCATGCCATGAACCGGTACTAAAGGTCTTCGTGGGGGCCCCAGCCTGACCACAGCCGCACTGGACTCATTAGTACCGGTTCGTGGCATGAACCGGTACTAAAGGTTGCCCACGAACCGGCACTAATGATGCCCGCCCGCCTAGCCGTTGGAACCGGCACTAATGGTCACATTAGTGCCGGCTCAAATTCAAACTGGCACTAATGTGCTTCACATTTGACCATTTTTCTAGTAGTGTGCATATCCATGAACATAGTAAGTACTACAAGCACATGAACCAAAAAAAAGTGGGCTGAACAAATCGCCCATGTGGTCGGGAAAGTGAGGGTCGCGGTGTCGGCGTTAAGATGTGAGGCCTTCTTTGCAGCATTGCTGTTGTCGCATATGGTGTGGTTCGGGAAAGCTGGCCGGGGGGGGGGGGCTACTCTCCCCTACAGTACCCGAGATAGCTATTAAGCAGATCTCCTCCCCTGCCCCCCTCCCCAATCGCTCACAACTGCAATAAATTGTGTGTGATAACCATATTACACACTATAGAATAAAATAAAACCGTTCGTAGAAAAATCAGACATTTGTGGTCGATGGGCCATCACGCACAACCTAAGACGGTAAATTGTGTGTGATACCCCGCACACAATTCAGTTTGAAACAACATGTGGAACCATCAGACATGATTCATTTGAAATGACCGTGGGCGGTCTTTAGCAAGAGGTTCTCCAAAGCTAAATGTCTGCGATTACAAACTTCATTGCACCCACCTCAAATACTAGTATTGTGCGCTATGATGAACATAAGGGTTGAATTTCACAATTGTGTGCGATAATTAGCAGCATCACATACATTTACACCACTTGGGTCGTGTGTGATATAGTTCACATGATCATTAGAAAAATGATTATGTGTGATACATTAACTTTCACACATGAGTTTTTGTGCAAAAACATGTGTACACAGGTCACCTTTCCTCCCAATGTTATTTTGAAAAATCCGAACGCGTGTGGCCAGCGCATAGCACACATTCCTGACACCCCCTTCTCCTACACTCTATCGTCTCCATTGTCCATCCAAGTCGCCTCTCTCTCACTATGATGATAACGATGATGCCGCAGCAGAGCCGCCAACTTGCCAGTAGTGGGGATGGACCATCTGTCGAGCTCAGGGCCATGGCAAATGCAGCGGCGGCTACTGCGTTCGCCCTCATGGAGGTCGACTAGACCGTCGCTGCCAAATCATAGTTTGAACGGGAGCTGCAGGCAGCCATGGATCAGTCCCTCCGTCAATTCAAGCTGGAAGACTACGCCTGAGCGGCCGCCGATGAGCGGGAGAAGCGCACGGGCATTCTCGTAGTCGATGAGTCCCTGGTTGAGGCCGAACGCAATGAGGTTTCCGCGGCTGCCGGTCATGCTCATAAGCACTGCAATTTATTCATACTCATAAACACTATAATTTAATCGATATCGGTGGACCCGTTGCGCCAAATAATGCAGACACCCGCTAATCCATGTGCACATTGAAAAGAAAATTCATGGTTTAGTTGTGGGAAAGCACATATGGTAACAAATTTAATGTCCGTTGTGCCAAATGGCACAAATTCCTATTTAAAGCCATGAGTTCTTTGAAAATGTTTGTTTTTGTTGATAAAATTAGAGTTTAGCAACCACTTAGGATGCCAAATGCTACAAAGTCATATTTCAAACCCGAACTGTTTCGAAAATGTTGTCTTTGTCGATGAAATTAGGTTTTATGAACCACTTACGTACCCATTAAAACCCTTTAAAAACCTCTTAGATGCCAAATGACGCAAAGTCTCAATTCAGTCCAAGAGTTATCTAACATATTTTACATTTATCCTTTACATATAAGTGTTAGATACAATTTCACTGCACATAGAAATTTTCAAGCTTAAAAATAATGATATATTCAAAAGAAACAACTTGATAGGAAATTATGCCTATTGCTAAACCACAACTTGACAACATTAACGTAAATATATATATGACCAAGTCATACTTCCATAATACAAAATCAAGTAACTTGATAGGAAATTATGCCTATTGCTAAATCACACCTTGGCAACATTAATATAAATATATATGGCCAAGTCATACTTCCATAATACAAAATCAAGTAACTTGATAGGAAATTATGCCTATTGCTAAACCACAACTTGACAACATTAATGTAAATATATATGACCAAGTCATAGTTCCATAATACAAAATCAAGTAACATGGATTCCGCAAAAAGTTTTAGCTTCAGAGCTGAATACTGATCTATCATTGTCTTTGTATCCTTTTTCTTCTCCGAACTCGAGTGTGATGCCTTTCTCCTATTCATGGCTCTTGACCAACAATTTTCAAACCATCATATTTAGCTTTTCATTCCATGAGAAATATGTAATGGGTCTTCACCCATATCGTCAGCCAGGGGCGTACCTACATAGAGGCCAGTGAAAATGTGTTTGGACCTCACTGAAAATTACTTTTGAACTTCTCATTTTATATAAGAAGTGCCCCCACTCCAGTTTTTTTCTGGTTCCGCCCCTGTTGCCAGCAAGTTTATGAGGGAAACAAAGCAGTGCAACTGGATTGTTTCTTGCTCGATTTCAAGTTAGCATTTCTAGACTTTTATGGTAACTAAAGCTTGTATATTGTTTCCAAAAGCAAAGCTAAGAATGAAGTACACCATAGTATAATTGGGAAAGTAGGAAAATTCTGAAATATATTGCAGAAATAGAAGCGTGTAGCACACTTCATTGAAATTTGAACACAAGTGAACATTCATTTCTGTTGAGCCTACTATTTGTCCACAGGGGAGCATGGATAAGAAAAGACAGAAATTTAGAAAATGTATGCAAATTCACATATATTTTTCCAAAAATCGCATAGAAATGTATTGGTCCATTGACGTATAAGGACGGTGTATTCTCATATTCCAGGGAATATGAAATTCATACAAAAAGAAAACATGAGACATAGATGGGGATTGTCTTTAAGGCAAAGCAAGTAACTAATCAAGAAAGAAGCTTGCACATTCCATTTCCCTGGAGTAAACACTGTGATGGCACACGACAACAAGGCAACAAATTGGAACTTTAACAACTCCACGCGATTTGATAGTCCAAACAGAACCTTCATATGTGTACATAGGTAGCCATGTGGAGCATAACCATATGTTAAAAAAGTCAATCCTAGGAACACTTCGTTTCAAAAAAGCAAGTTAGACAGCTAATAGTTTGGATAAAATCTCTACAGATAGTAGAAAAAAACTTCCAACGATTCAAACTGTACACACTAAAAAGTTTGACGGGAAATGAGAAGAGCCAGCAAAATATACTAAGTTACAGAAGAATCACTTGAAATACAATAGTGGCAGCTAATTTGGCACGAAATCTACATATATTTGAGTGTACTTCGCATCCTCTAGGCCATCGTTCCCACACACTTTTTCCTAGTAGGTAGAAATCATATACAAAGTATGAAAAGGGGATACTTATTACACAACAAATAGTAGTTTGAGAGCTTTATGTAAATGGGATTAGTATGCTTTCTACTACTTATGCAGAACTGGTCGCCGTACTACTCATTTCAGAGTCAAGACATATTTTGATTTTCTAAAAGAAACCTGACATGAATCATCTACTACTCTAGAAATTTGATTTATCACTGCTAACCAACATGGAACGATAGCAGAATAACAAACCCAACACTAATGTATGGTATCTAACTTTCTGGCTATACTAAATTTCTGTGTAAATATTACAGGAATTGGTGAAAGCAAAGGGTTGATGTGGTAAAACCATGGGAATAGAAAACAGAGGACAAAAACTGAAGATGGTGTTCGGATCAGCAGTGTTAGAGATATATTTGGCTTACATGTATTTAATAGTCCAGGATTTGTAATCCCTCTCCTACCTTATCTCTAAGAGAGGTTTCCTGCCCTCAAGTCTATAGTCTTATATATACTTGCTCGTATTCGGCAAGAACGTCTTCTCCCACTAAATGCATATCGCCAGATATCCTCCATTGCGGTTCAGCAAAGTCATCAATAACTGGACATGATAAATGATAGAGCCATCATCGGTAATAGAGATTCTTGGCAATTCTACTGGGGCTCAAGTAAATATTCCTGAAGGAAATATGTCCTAGAGGCAATAATAAAATTGTTATTATATTTCCTTATATCATGATAAATGTTTGTTATTCATGCTAGAATTGTATTAACCGGAAACTTAGTACATGTGTGAATATATAGACAAACAGAGTGTCCCTAGTATGCCTCTACTTGACTAGCTCGTTAATTAAAGATGGTTAAGTTTCCTGACCATAGACATGTGTTGTCATTTGATGAACGGGGTCACATCACTAGAGAATGATGTGATGGACAAGACCCATCTGTTAGCTTAACATTATGATTGTTTAGTTTTATTGCTATTGCTTTCTCCATGACTTATACATGTTCCTCTGACTATGAGATTATGCAACTCCTGAATACCGGAGGAACACCTTGTGTGCTATCAAACGTCACAAGTAACTGGGTGATTATAAAGATGCTGTACAGGTGTCTCCGAAGGTGTTTATTGAGTTGGCATAGATCGAGATTAGGATTTGTCACTCCGTGTATCGGAAAGGTATCTCTGGGCCCTCTCGATATGCACATCACTATAAGCCTTGCAAGCAATGTGACCAATGAGTTAGTTGCGGGATGATGCATTACGGAACAAGTAAAGAGACTTGCCGATAAAGATATTGAACTAGGTATGAGGATACCGAAGATCGAATCTTAGGCAAGTAACATACCGATGACAAAGGGAATGACGTATGTTGTTATGTGGTTTGACCGATAAAGATCTTCGTAGAATATGTAGGAGCCAATATGAGCATCCAGGTTCCGCTATTGTTTATTGACCGGAGATGTGTCTCGGTCATGTCTACATATTACTCGAACTCGTAGGGTCTGCACGCTTAACGTTTGATGATGATTTGTATTATGAGTTATGTGATTTGATGACCGAAGTTTGTTCGGAGTCCTGGATGAGATCACGGACATGACTAGGAGTCCCGAAATAGTCAAGAGGTAAATATCGATATACTGGAAGGTTATATTCGGACACCGGAATGGTTCCAAAGTGTTTCGGGTATTTTCCGGGGTACCGGGAGGTTACTGAAACCCCCCGGGGAAGTAATGGGCCTTAATGGGCTTTAGGGGAAAGGAGAGAAGGGCCTCAAGGGGTATCCGCCCCCCATGGTTGGTCCGAATTGGACTAGGAGGGGGAGGCACCCCCTCTTTCCTTCTCCCCTCTTCCTCCTTCCCTCCTTCTCCTAGTTTGAATAGGAAAGGGGGGGCGAATCCTACTTGGACCGGGAGTCCAAGTAGGACTCCCCCCTATGGCGCGCCCACCCCCTTGGGCCGGCCTCCTCTTCCCCCCTCCTTTATATACGTGGGAGGGGGGCACCCCAAAGGGACACCAAGTCTTCTCTTAGCCATGTGCGGTGCCCCCTCCACAGTTACACACCTCGGTCATATCGTTGTAGTGCTTAGGTGAAGCCCTGCACCGGTAACTGAAGGAAATATGCCCTAGAGGCAATAATAAAGTTGTTATTTATATTTCTTTATATCATGATAAATGTTTATTATTCATGCTAGAATTGTATTAACCGGAAACTTAGTACATGTGTGAATACATAGACAAAACAGAGTGTCCCTAGTATGCCTCTACTTGACTAGCTCGTTAATCAAAGATGGTTAAGTTTCCTGACCATAGACATGTGTTGTCATTTGATGAACAGGATCACATCATTAGAGAATGATGTGATGGGCAAGACCCATCTGTTAGCTTAGCATAAATGATCGTTTAGTTTTATTGCTATTGCTTTCATCATGACTTATACATGTTCCTCTAACTATGAGATTATGCAACTCCCGAATACCGGAGGAACACTTAGTGTGCTATCAAACGTCACAATGTAACTGGGTGATTATAAAGATGCTCTACAGGTGTCTCCGATGGTGTTTGTTGCGTTGGCATAGATCGAGATTAGGATTTGTCACTCCGATTGTCGGAGAGGTATCTCTGGGCCCTCTCAATAATGCACATCACTATAAGCCTTGCAAGCAATGTGACTAATGATTTAGTTGCGGGATGTTGCATTACGGAACGAGTAAAGAGATTTGCCGGTAACGAGATTGAACTAGTTATGATGATACTGATGATCGAATCTCGGGCAAGTAACATACCGATGATAAGAGGAACAAGGTATGTTGTTATGCAATTTGACCGATAAAGATCTTCATAGAATATGTAGGAACCAATATGAGCATCCAGGTTCCACTATTGGTTATTGACCGGAGATGAGTCTCGGTCATGTCTACATAGTTCTCAAACCCGTAGGGTCCACACACTTAACGTTCGATGATGATTGGTATTATGAGTTTATGTGATTTGATGTACCGAAGATTGTTCAGAGTCCCGGATGTGATCACGGACATGACGAGGAGTCTCGAAATGGTCGAGACATAAAGATTGATATATTGGATGACTATATTCGGACACCGGAATAGTTCCGAGGGTCACCGGATATATATCAGAGTGCCGGAAGGGTTATCGGAACCACCGGAGAAGTAATGGGCCTTATTGGGCCTAGGGGAAAGAGAGAGGGGCAGCCAAGGGCTGGCCGCGTGGCCCCCATGGTCCTAGTCCGAATTGGACTAGGGGGAGGGGCGGCACCCCCTCCTTCCTTATCTTTCCCCTCTTCGTCCTTCTTTTCCTAGTAGTACTAGGAAAGGGGGGATCCAACTCCTACTTGGAGTAGGATTGCCCCCCTTGGGCGCGCCCTATGAGGGCCGGCCGGCCTTCCCCTTGCTCATTTATAAACGGGTGCAGGGGGCACCCTAGAACACACAAGTTGATCTCTTAGCCGTGTGCGGTGCCCCCTCCACAGTTTTCCACCTCGGTCATATTGTCGCAGTGCTTAGGCCAAGCCCTGCGTCGGTAACTTCATCATCACCGTCAACACGCCGTCGTGCTGACGAAACTCTCCCTCGGCCTCAACTGGATCAAGAGTACGAGGGACGTCACTGAGCTGAACGTGTGCAGATCGCGGAGGTCCCGTGCGTTTGGTACTTGATCGGTTGGATCGCGAAGACGTTCGACTACATCAACCGTGTTACTAAACCCTTACGCTTTCGGTCTACAAGGGTACATAGACACACTCTCCCCTCTCGTTGATATGCTTCTCCTAGATATCTTGCGTGATCGTAGGATTTTTTTTGAAATACTACGTTCCCCAACAGTGGCATCTGAGCCATGCGTAGATGTTATATGCACGAGTAGAACATAGAGTTGTGGGTGTGGGTATATACATATTGCTTGCCGTCACTAGTTGTTTCTTGATTCGGCGGTATTGTTGGATGAAGCGGCCCGGACCGACATTACATGACCACGTTCATGAGACTGGTTCTACCGACGTGCTTTGCACACAGGTGGCTAGAGGGTGTCAGTTTCTCCAACTTTAGTTGAATCGGATTCAATGAATAGGGTTCTTTCTGAAGATCAAAAAGCAATCACTATACTGCGTTGTGGTTTTTGATGCGTAGGTAAGAACGGTTCTTGCTAAGCCTGTAGCAGCCACGTAAAACTTGCAACAACAAAGTAGAGGACGTCTAACTTGTTTTTGCAGGGCATGTTGTGATGTGATATGGTCAAGACGTGATGAGATATAAATTTTTGTATAATATGATCATGTTTTGTTAAAGTTATCGGCAACTGGCAGGAGCCTTATGGTTGTCCCTTTATTGCATAAGATGCAAGCGCCATATAATTGCTTTACTTTATCGCTATGCGATAGCAATAGTTGCAAAAGCAATAGTTGGCAAGACGACCATGTGACGACACGTTGATAAAGATCAAGATGATGGAGATCATGGTGTCATGCCGCTGACGATGGAGATCATGACGGTACTTTGGAGATGGAGATCGAAGGCACAAGATGATGATGCCCATATCATGTCACATATTTTCATTGCATGTGATGTTTATCTTTTATGCATCATATTTTGCTTAGTACGATGGTAGCATTATGAGATGATCCCTTACTAAAATTTCAAGGTATAAGTGTTCTCCCTGAGTATGCACCGCTGCGACAGTTCGTCGTGCCGAGACACCACGTGATGAAAGGATGTGATAAGCTCTACGTTCACATACAAGGGTGCATGCCAGTTTTGCACACGTAGAATACTCAGGTTAAACTTGACGAGCCTAGCATATGCAGATATGGCCTCGGAACACTAAGACTGAAAGGTCGAGCATGAATCATATAGTAGATATGATCAACATAGTGATGTTCACCATTGAAAGTTTCTCCATCTCACGTGATGATCGGGCATGGTTTAGTTGATATGGATCACGTGATCACTTAGATGATTAGGGATGTCTATCTAAGTGGGAGTTCTTAAGTAATATGATTAACTGAACTTAAATTTATCATGAACTTAGTCCTGATAGTATTTGCATATCTATGTTGTAGATCAACTGCTTGCGTATAGCTTCCCTGTTTTATTTATGATATGTTCCTAGAGAAAACTATGTTGAAAGATGTTAGTAGTAATGATGCGGACTAGCTCCGTGATCTGAGGATTATCCTCATTGCTGCACAGAATAATTATGTCCTTGATGCACCGCTAGGTGACGGACCTATTGCAGGAGCAGATGCAGACGTTATGAACTTTTGGCAAGCTCGGTATGATGACAACTTGATAGTTTAGTGCGCCATGCTTTACGGCTTAGAACCGGGAATTCAAAAACGTTTTGAATGCCACGGAGCATATAAGATGTTCCAAGAGCTGAAATTGGTATTTCAGACTCATGCCCGAGTCGAGAGGTATGAAACCTCTGACAAGTACTTTGCCTGCAAGATGGAGGAGAATAGCTCAACCAGTGAGCATGTGCTCAGAATGTCTGAGTACTACAATCGCTTGAATCAAGTGGGAGTTAATCTTCCAAATAAGATAGTGATTGATAGAGTTCTCTAGTCACTATCGCCAAGTTACTGGAACTTCGTGATGAACTATAATATGTAAGGGATTATGAAAACGATTCCCGTGCTCTTCGTGATGCTGAAATCAGCGAAGATAGAAATCAAGCAAAGCATCAAGTGTTGATGGTTGACAAGACCACTAGTTTCAAGTAAAAGGGCAAGGGAAAGAAATGGAACTTCAAGAAGAATGGCAAGCAAGTTGCCACCCAAGCCTGAAACTGAGTGCTTCTACTGCAAAGGAAATGGTCACTGGAAGTGGAACTGCCCTAGATACTTGGCGGATAATAAGGATGGCAAAGTGAACAAAGGTATATTTGATATACATGTTATTGATGTGTACTTTACTAGTGTTTATAGCAACCCCTCAGTATTTGATACTGGTTCAGTTGCTAAGAGTAGTAACTCGAAAACAGGAGTTGCGATAAACAGAGACTAGTTAAGGATGAGGTGACGATGTGTATTGGAAATGATTCCAAGGTTGATAAGATCACCATCGCACACTCCTTTTACCATCGGGATTAGTGTTGAGCCTAAAATAAATGTTATTTGGTGTTTGCGTTGAGCATGAATATGATTGGGTCATGTTTATTGCAATATGGTTATTCATTTAAGTTCTGTTTACATGAATAAAACCATCTATGGCCATACACTTAATATAAATGGTTTATTGAATCTCGATCATAGTGATACACATAATATTGATGCCAAAAGATGCAAAGTTGATAATGATAGTGCAACATACTTGTGGCTTCTACCTCTTGAGCATATGTTGGTTTTCCTTTAAAGAGGAAAGGGTGATGCAGCAAAGAAGCGCAAGTATTTCCCTCAGTTTTTGAGAACCAAGGTATCAATCCAGTAGGAGATAACACGAAAGTCACCTAGTACCGTCACAAACAATCAAGAACCTCTCAACCAACGCGATAAAGGGGTTGTCAATCCCTTCACGGTCACTTACGAAAGTGAGATCTGGTAAAGATAATAAGATAAATATTTTTGGTATTTTTGTTGTATAGATTGGAAAATAAAGATTGCAAAATAAATAGTAAACTAGAATTGTAGATCGGAAACTTATATGATGTAAAGTAGACCTGGGGGCCATAGGTTTCACTAGTGGCTTCTCTCAAGATAGCATAAATTACGGTGGGTGAACAAATTACTGCCGAGCAATTGATAAAAAAGCGCATAGTTATGAGAATATCTAGGCATGATCATGAACATAGGCATCACGTCCGTGTCAAGTAGACCGATACGATTCTGCATCTACTACTATTACTCCACACATCGACCGCTATCCAACATTCATCTAGCGTATTACATTCATAAGAACAGAGTAACGCATTAGGAAAGATGACATGATGTAGAGGGATAAACTCAAGCAATATGATATAAACCCCATCTTTTTATCCTCGATGGCAACAATACAATACGTGTCGGTTCCCTTTCTGTCACTGGGATCGAGCACCGCAAGATTGAACCCAAAGCTAAGCACTTCTTCCATTGCAAGAAAGATCAATCTAGTAGGCCAAACCAAACTGATAATTCGAAGAGACTTGCAAAGATATCAAATCATGCATATAAGAATTCAGAGAAGAATCAAATATTGTTCATAGATAGTCTTGATCATAAACCCACAATTCATTGGATCTCGATAAACACACCGCAAAAAGTATTACATCGAATGGTGGTGGCTAGCGCTGGAAAACGAGGGGGAGGCGGCTGGCGCAGGTGACAAGTGGTGACGACGCGCTGAAATCAAGGGAAGGGGCTGGCGGCTGCCAAAAATGAAAGGGGTCCTTCCTTTTATAGGCAGGGGTCTAGGGTTGGGGTTTTTGCTCCGTTTCGGAGCCATTCGATCTCGATCGGACAATCCGGAGCAGAGGGAGTTAGATAGGTGGGCTAGTGGGCTGTTCTAGAGAGATGGGCTGAGAAGAGAGGAGAGAGAGAGAGGCCTGACAGCAGCTTCCGGAGACAGAAGATGTCCGACGTTAGACCGGCTATAATGCCGCTATAATTATCCGTTGGGGCGTCAAACGGACTCCGAATGCGATGAAACTTGGCAGACGACCTACTAACAACATAACAACACCGCATGCCAACTTTCAACCCATTCCGAGAACATTTTCCGGCCACTTATAAAATAATATTTCGGACATGACACGGGCGCGTGCGAGTGTAGTTGGGCTCAGAACGGACAATGGAGAGGGCGGGGAGACCTGGACGGATGCAAGTTTTAAAACATGATGATGCAATGCACATGATGACATGATGAAATGCAACACACAAGCAAAAGCCATGGCAACAATAGCGAATAACTGGAAGACACCTGGCGCAACGGTCTCGGAGCGTTACATAAACCTCCCCGGCAATGGCGCCAGAAATCCTTTTGGCTACGTCTTGAGCATGCGTTGGTTTTCCCTTGAAGAGGAAAGGGTGATGCAGCAAAGTAGTGTAATTATTTCCCTCAGTTTTTGAGAACCAAGGTATCAATACAGTAGGAGATAACACGCAAGTCACCTAGTACCTGCACAAACAATTAAGAACCTCGCAACAAACGCGATAAAAGGGTTGTCAATCCCTTCACGGTCACTTTCGAAAGTGAGATCTGATAAAGATAATTAGATAAATATTTTTGGTATTTTTGTTGTCTAGATTGGAAAATAAAGATTGCAAAATAAATAGTAAACTAGAATTATAGATCGGAAACTTATATGATGTAAAGTAGACCCGGGGGCCATAGGTTTCACTAGTGGCTTCTCTCAAGATAGCATAATTACGGTGGGTGAACAAATTACTGCCGAGAAATTGATAGAAAAGCATATAGTTATGAGAATATCTAGGCATGATCATGAACATAGGCATCACGTCCGTGTCAAGTAAACCGGAACGCTTATGCATCTACTACTATTACTCCACACATCGACCGCTATCCAGTATGCATCTAGAGTATTAAGTTCATAAGAACAGAGTAACGCATTAGGCAAGATGACATGATGTAGAGGGATAAACTCAAGCAATATGATATAAACCCCATCTTTTTATCCTTAATGGCAACAATACAATACGTGTTTGTTCCCTTTCTGTCACTGGGATCGAGCACCGCAAGATTGAACCCAAAGCTAAGCACTTCTTCCATTGCAAGAAAGATCAATCTAGTAGGCCAAACCAAACTGATAATTCGAAGAGACTTGCAAAGATATCAAGTCATGCATATAAGAATTCAGAGAAGAATCAAATATTGTTCATAGATAGTCTTGATCATAAACCCCCAATTCATCGGATCTCCACAAACACACCGCAAAAAGTATTACAACGAATAGATCTCCAAGAACATCGAGGAGAACTTTGTATTGAGAACCAAAGAGAGAGAAGAAGCCATCTAGCTAATAACTATGGACCCAAAGGTCTGTGGTAAACTACTCGCACATCATCAGAGAGGCTATGGTGTTGATGTAGAAGCCCTCCGTGATCGAATCCCCCTTCGACGGATCGCCGGAAAAGGCCCCAATATGGGATCTCACAGGTACAGAAGGTTGCGGCGGTGGAAAAGTGGTTTTGTGGCTCCCCTGGATGTTTTCAGGACATAAGAGTATATATAGGCAAAAGAAGTAGGTCGATAGAGCTACAAGGGGCCCACGAGGTTGGGGGTGCGCCTCCCTATCTCGTGGCCGCCTCGTTGCTTCCTTGACCTCCATTCCAAGTCTCCTGGATTGCGTTTGTTCCAAAAAAGATCCTCGCGAAGGTTTCGTTCCGTTTGGATTCCGTTTGATATTCCTTTTCTGCGAAACACTGAAATAGGCAAAAAAACAGCAACTGGCACTGGGCCTCCGGTTAATAGGTTAGTCCCAAAAATAATATAAAAGTGCATATTAAAGCCCATTAAACATCCAAGATAGATAATATAATAGCATGGAACAATCAAAAATTATAGATACATTGGAGACGTATCAGCATCCCCAAGCTTAATTCATGCTCGTCCTCGAGTAGGTAAATGATAAAAACAGGATTTTTGATGTGGAATGCTACCTAACATAATTTTCAATGTAACCTTCTTTATTGTGGCATGAATGTTCAGATCCGAAAGATTCAAAACAAAAGTTTAATATTGACAGAAAAATAATAATACTTCAAGCATACTAACCAAGCAATCATGTCTTCTCAAAATAACATGGCCAAAGAAAGTTATCCCTGCAAAATCATATAGTCTGGCTATGCTCTATCTTCATCACACAAAATATTTAAATCATGCACAACCCCGATGACAAGACAAGCAATTGTTTCATACTTTTGATGTTCTCAAACTTTTTCAACTTTCACGCAATACATGAATGTGAGCCATGGATATAGCACTATAGGTGGAATAGAATGGTGGTTGTGGAGAAGACAAAAAGGAGAAGATAGTCTCACATCAACTAGGCGTATCAACGGGCTATGGAGATGCCCATCAATAGATATCAATGTGAGTGATTAGGGATTGCCATGCAACAGATGCACCAGAGCTATAAGTGTATGAAAGCTCAACAAAAGAAACTAAGTGGGTGTGCATCCAACTTGCTTGCTCACGAAGACCTAGGGCAATTTTGAGGAAGCCCATCATTGGAATATACAAGCCAAGTTCTATAATGAAAAATTCCCACTAGTATATGAAAGTGACAAAATAAGAGACTCTCTATCATGAAGATCATGGTGCCACTTTGAAGCACAAGTGTGGAAAAAGGATAGTAACATTGCCCCTTCTCTCTTTTTCTCTCATTTTTTTATTTGGGCCTTCTCTTTTTTTATTTTTTATGGCCTCTTTTTTTTGCGTCCGAAGTCTCATCCCGACTTGTGGGGGAATCATAGTCTCCATCATCCTTTCCTCACATGGGACAATGCTCTAATAATAAAAATCATCACACTTTTATTTACTAACAACTCAAGAATTACAACTCGATACTTAGAACAAAATATGACTCTATGTGAATGCCTATGGTGGTGTACTGGGATGTGCCATGAATCAAGAGTGACATGTATGAAAGAATTATGAAGGTGGCTTTGCCACAAATACGATGTCAACTACATGATCATGCAAAGCAATATGACAATGATGGAGCGTGTCATAATAAATGGAACGGTGGAAAGTTGCATGGCAATATATCTCGGAATGGCTATGGAAATGCCATAATAGGTAGGTATGGTGCCTGTTTTGAGGAAGGTATATGGTGGGTGTATGATACCGGCAAAAGGTGCACGGTATTAGAGATTCTAGCAATGGTGGAAGGGTGAGAGCGCGTATAATCCATGAAATCAACATTAGTCATAAAGAACTCACATAATTATTGCAAAAATCTATTAGTTATCGAAACGAAGTACTATGCGCATGCTCCTAGGGTATAAATTGGTAGGAAAAGACCATCGCTCGTCCCCGACCACCACTCATAAGGAAGACAATCAATAAATAAATCATGCTCCGACTTCATCACATAACGGTTCACCATACGTGCATGCTATAGGAATCACAAACTTTAACACAAGTATCTCTCAAATCCACAACTACTCAACTAGCATTACTCTAATATCATCATATTCATATCTCAAAACAATCATAAAGAATCAAACTTCTCATAGTATTCAATGCACTCTATATGGAAGTTTTTATTATACCCATCTTGGAAGCCCAACATATTAGGACTAATTTTATAGCCAAAGCAAATTACCATGATGTTCTAAAAGACTCTAAAAATAATATAAGTGAAGCATGAGATATCAATAATTTCTATAAAATAAAACCACCACTGTGCTCTAAAAAGATATAAGTGAAGCACTAGAGCAAAATTATCTAGCTCAAAAGATATAAGTGAAGCACATAGAGTATTCTAATAAATTGCGATTCATGTGTGTCTATCCAAAAGGTGTGTACAACAAGGATGATTGTGGTAAACTAAAAAGCAAAGACTCAAATCATACAAGACGCTCCAAGCAAAACACATATCATGTGGTGAATGAAAATATAGCCTCGAGTAAAGTTACAGATAGACGAAGACGAAAGAGGGGATGCCTTCTGGGGCATCCCCATGCTTAGGCTTTTGGTTGTCCTTGAATTTTACCTTGGGGTGCCTTGTGCATCCCCAAGCTTAGGCTCTTTCCACTCCTTGTTCCAAAATCCATCAAATATTTACCCAAAAACTTGAAAACTTCACAACAGAAAACTCAACAGAAAATCTTATGAGCTTCGTTAGTATAAGAAAGCAAACCACCACTTGAAGGTACTGTAATGAACTCATTCTTTATTTGTATTGGTGTTAAACCTACTGTATTCCAACTTCTCTATGGTTCATACCCCCCGATACTAGCCATAGATTCATCAAAATAAGCAAACAACACACGAAGAACAGAATCTGTCAAAAATAGAATTGGTATTTTATCGCTCTCTGGTAAAAAATGAAAATTATTCTCGTGAGCACATACTCTCTGTATTTTACAGCAAGATCTAATAAAAATCATCCAAGAAGATCCTAAAGGCTTTACTTGGCACAAAAACTAATTAAAAAATAAAAAACACAATCATAACATAGGATAGATGATTTATTTATTACTAAACAGGAACAAAAATAAAATTGGGTTGCCTCCCAACAAGCGCTATCGTTTAACGCCCCTAGCGAGGCATAAAAACAAGAATAGATTTAAGTATTGTCATCTTTGGTCTGCAATCCATATGTGGCTCTCATAATAGATTCATAAGGTAATTTAATTTCCTTTCTAGGAAAGTGTTCCATGCCTTTCCTTAACAGAAATTGGAACCTAATATTTCCTTCTTTCATGTCAATAATTGCACCAATCATTCTAAGGAAAGGTCTACCAAGAATAATAGGACATGTAGGATTGCAATCTATATCAAGAACAATGAAATCTACGGGTACATAATTCTTATTTGCAACAATAAGAACATCATTAATCCTTCCCATAGGTTTCTTAATGGTGGAATCCGCATGGTGCAAATTTAAAGGACAATCATCAAATTCACGAAAACCTAACACATCACACAAAGTTTTTGGAATCGTGGAAACACTAGCACCCAAATCACATAAAGCATAGCATTCATGATCTTTAGTCTTAATTTTAATAGTAGGTTCGCACTCATCATAAAGTTTTCTAGGGATAGAAACTTCTAGCTCAAGCTTTTCTTCATAAGATTGCATTAAAGCATCAATGATATGTTTAGTAAAAGCTTTGTTTTGATCATAAGCATGAGGAGAATTTAACACGGATTGCAACAAGGAAATACAATCTATCAAAGAGCAATTATCATAATTAAATTCCTTGAAATCCAAAATAGTGGGTTCATTGCTATGTAAAGTTTTGACCTCTTGAATCCCACTTTTACCAATTTTTGCAACAAGATCTAAGAACTCCAAATCATTGGGACGCCTTTTAACTAAAGTTGACTCATATCCAGCCCCATCTTTATCAAAATTCATATTGGAAAACAAATATTTAATAGGAGACACCAATCACTTTTAGATCTTCATCATTATTATCATGAAAACTAGAAGAACACACTTTCACAAAGCAATCCTTCTTAGCACGCATCCTAGCGATTCTTTCTTTGCACTCATCAATGGAAATTCTCATGGATTTGAGAGACTCATTAATGTCATGCTTAGGTGGGATAGATCTAAGTTTCAAAGAATCAACATCAAGAGTAATTCTATCCACGTTCCTAGCCAAGTCATCAATTTTAAGCAATTTTTCTTCAATCAAAGCATTGAAATTCTTTTGCGAATTCATAAATTCTTTAACACTAGTCTCAAAATCAGAGGGCATCTTATTAAAATTTCCATAAGAGTTGTTGTAGGAATTACCATAATTATTAGAGGAATTACTAGGAAACGGCCTAGAATTAAAATTTCCTCTATACGCGTTGTTACCAAAATTGTTCCTACCAACAAAATTCACATCCATAGATTCAATATTATTCTCAATCAAAGTGGACAAAGGAATATCATTAGGATCAGGAGAAACACTCTTATTAGCAAACAATTTCATAAGTTGATCCATCTTTCCACTCAAAACATTAATCTCTTCAATAGCATGAACCTTTTTACTAGTGGATCTTTCGGTGTGCCATTGAGAATAATTAACCATAGTATTGTCTAGGAGTTTAGTAGCTTCTCCTAAAGTGATTTCCATAAAAGTGCCTCCCACGGCCAAATCTAAAAGATTTCTAGAAGCAAAATTCAATCTGGCATAAAAAATTTGTATAATCATCCATAAATTCAAACCATGTGTAAGACAATTACGTATCATGAATTTCATCCTCTCCCAAGCTTGCGCAACATGCTCATGCTCAAGTTTCTTAAAATTCATAATATCATTTCTAAGAGAGATGATCTTAGCGGGAGGAAAATACTTAGAGATAAAAGCATATTTGCACTTATTCCATGAATCAATACTATTTTTAGGCAAAGAAGAGAACCAAGTTTTAGCACGATCTCTAAGCTAAAATGGAAATAGCTTCAATTTAACAATACCATTATCCACATCTTTCTTCTTTTGCATATCACACAAATCAACGAAGTTATTTAGATGGGTAGCGCCATCTTCACTAGGAAGGCTAGGAAATTGATCTTTCATAACAAGATTCAACAAAGCAGTATTGATTTCACAAGATTCAGCATCGGTAGTAAGAGCAATCGGAGTGCTAATAAAATCATTATTGTTTGTATTGGAAAAGTCACATAATTTAGTATTATCTTGAGCCATCGTGACAAACAATCAATCCAACACACAGGCAAACAAGAGGCAAGCGAAAAGAGACGAACGGAAAAAGGGCAAATAAAACGGCAAAGGTGAAGTGGGGAGAGGAAAACGAGAGGCAAATGGAAAATAATGTAATGCGAGGGATAAGATTTTGTGATGGGTACTTGGTATGTCTTGACTTGAGCGTAGATCTCCCCGGCAACGACGCCAGAAATCGGCAAGTTGACGGGAGATCAAATCTTGACTTGACTTGGCATAAACTGTAACACCACGATGCGGCTATATCTCCCACTTGTCGGGGCACGACTTAGAGGCATAGCCGCATGGTAGGTTTGTCGCAAGAGGGGTAATCTTCACACAATCCCATGTACTGCATAAGAAAGGGATAAAGAGTCGTCTTATGATACGTCTCCAACGTATCTATAATTTTTGATTGTTCCATGCTATATTATATTCTGTTTTCGACATTATTGGGCTTTATTATACACTTTTATATTATTTTTTGGGACTAACCTATTAACCGGAGGCCCAGCCCAGAATTGCTGTTTTTTTTGCCTATTTTAGGGTTTCGCAGAAAAAGAATATCAAACGGAGTCCAAATGGAATGAAACCTTCGGGAACGTAATTTTTGGAACGAACATGATCCAGAGGACTTGGACCCTACGTCAAGACATCAACCAGGAGGCCACGAGGTAGGGGGCGCGCCTACCCCCCCCCCCCCCCCCAGGCGCGCCCTCCACCCTCATGGGCCCCCTGTTGCTCCATCGACGTACTCCTTCCTCCTATATATACCTACGTACCCCCAAACTACCAGATACGGAGCCAAAACCCTAATTCCACCGCCGTAACTTTCTGTGTCCACGAGATCCCATCTTGGGGCCTGTTCCAGAGCTCTGCCAGAGGAGGCATCGATCACGGAGGGCTTCTACATCAACACCATAGCCTCTCTGATAAAGTGTGAGTAGTTTACTTCAGACCTTCGGGTCCATAGTTATTAGCTAGATGGCTTCTTCTCTCTTTTTGGATCTCAATACAAAGTTCTCCCCCTCTCTTGTGGAGATCTATTCGATGTAATCTTCTTTTGTGGTGTGTTTGTTGAGACCGATGAATTGTGGGTTTATGATCAAGTTTATCTATGAACAATATTTGAATCTTCTCTGAATTCTTTTATGTATGATTGGTTATCTTTGCAAGTCTCTTCAAATTATCAGTTTGGTTTGACCTACTAGATTGATCTTTCTTGCAATGGGAGAAGTGCTTAGCTTTGGGTTCAATCTTGTGGTGTCCTTTCCCAGTGATAGTAGGGGCAGCAAGGCACATATTGTATTGTTGCCACCGAGGATAACAAGATGGGGTTTACATCATATTGCATGAGTTTATCCCTCTACATCATGTCATCTTGCTTAAAGCGTTACTCTGTTCTCTTGAACTTAATACTCTAGATGCATGCTGGATAGCGGTCGATGTGTGGAGTAATAGTAGTAGATGCAGGCAGGAGTCGGTCTACTTGTCTCGGACGTGATGCCTATATACATGATCATACCCAGATAATCTCATAACTATGCTCAATTATGGCAATTGCTCAACAGTAATTTGTTCACCCACCGTAAATACTTATGCTCTTGAGAGAAGCCACTAGTGAAACATATGGCCCCCGGGTCTATCTTCCATCATATTAATCTTCCAATACTTAGTTATTTCCTTTGCCTTTTATTTACTCTGCATCTTTATCATAAAAATACCAAAAATATTATCTTATCATATCTATCATATCTCACTCTCATAAGTGACCGTGTAGGGATTGATAACCCCTTATCGCGTTGGTTGCGAGGATTTATTTATTTGTGTAGGTGCGAGAGACTCGTGTGTGGCCTCCTACTGGATTGATACCTTGGTTCTCAAAAACTGAGGGAAATACTTATTCTACTTTGCTGCATCACCCTTTCCTCTTCAAGGGAAAACCAATGCAAGTTCTCAAGAGGTAGCAAGAAGGATTTCTGGCGCCGTTGCCGGGGAGGTCTATGCAAAAGTCAACATACCAAGTACCCATCACAAACCCTTATCTCCCGCATTACATTATTTGCCATTTGCCTCTCGTTTTCCTCTCCCCCACTTCACCCTTGTCGTTTTATTCGCCCTCTCTTTTCCGCTCACTTTTCTTCTGCCATGTCTGAATCAAAATGGGTTGGGGGTTCTCTCCCGAGTTTTAGTACTTTGGACAATCCTTCTATTCTCGCTAAGCTCATAAATAAAGATACTATGGAAAAACCTACCAGAGTTATCAATGAGAATCTTAATAATTTTGATGAAGATGATTCCGGAATTTTTCGTTATTTCCTTGATGAATCTTTGAAGATGCTTGGTATAGACTATTAAGGATCAGGGCTAGCTACGTGCCTCAATACCAAATTGAAATTTACTTAAGAAGTTTTTATATTGCCCTACCTTCTTCTTTTAAGCATGTCTTAGATTCTATATTTGAAGAAGGCTTTCTTGAAGGGGATGCCGTAGATACTTATGAAAAGATGAAAACCATATTTGGGCACCCCATGAATGAGAAAGTTGAATCTACATCTCTTTTGCTCTCTTACCAAAACGAATCTATCAAAGAGATGAAGGCTAGCTTAGATACAAATTTCCGTAACATATTTAATCTTTCTTCTAACATTAATAGCCATGTGATTTATCAAAATAGAAATATTAATTCCATAGATAGAAAGTTTGCTCTTTTCTTCCCTAAAACCAAAGATAGCAATACCTAGATCTATCTTTGCTTTTATTCCTAGCTAGGGGCGTTAAACGATAGCGTTTGTTGGGAGGCAACCCAATTTGATTTTTATTCCTTGTTTTTTCTCCTGTTTAGTAATAAATAATTTATCTAGCCTCTGTTTTGGTTGTGTTTTTGTGTTTAATTAGTGTTTGTGCCAAGTAGAACCATTGGCAAGACTTGGGGAAAGTCTTTTTAATCTTGCTGTAAAAAACAGAAACTTTAGCGCTCATGAGAACTGCTGTCATTTTTATTTGAAAAGTGATATTTAGTTAATTCTTTTTTCAGACGATTAATAGATAAATTCCTCACGTCCAGCAATTTATTTTAGAATTTTGGGGGTTCCAGATCATGCGTTAGCTACAGATTACTACAGACTGTTCTGTTTTTGACAGATTCTGTTTTTCATGTGTTGTTTGCTTATTTTGATGAATCTATGGCTAGTAAAATAATTTATAAACCATAGAGAAGTTGGAATACAGTAGGTTTAACACCAATATAAATAAATAATGAGTTCATTACAGTACCTTGAAGTGGTGTTTTGTTTTCTTTCGCTAACGGAGCTCATGAGATTTTTCTACTTTAAGTTTTGTGTTGTGAAGTTTTCAAGTTTTGGGTAAAGATTTGATGGATTATGGAAAAAGGAGTGGAAAGAGACTAAGCTTGGGGATGACCATGGCACCCCCAAGATAATATAAGGACATCTAAAAGCCAAAGCTTGGGGATGCCCCGGAAGGCATCCCCTCTTTCGTCTACTTCTATCGATAACTTTACTTGGAACTATACTTTTATTTACCACATGATATGTGTTTTGCTTGGAGCGTCTTGTATTATTTGAGTCTTTATTTGTTAGTTTTACACAATCATCCTTGCTGCACACACCTTTTTGAGAGAGACACACATGATTCAGAAATTGTTAGAATACTCTATGTGCTTCACTTATATCTTTTGAGTTATATAGTTTTTGCTCTAGTGCTTCACTTATATCTTTTAGAGCACGTCGGTGGATTTGTTTTATAGAAACTATTATTCTCTCATGCTTCACTTAGATTATTTTGAGAGTCCTACAAAACATCATGGTAATTTGCTTTAATTATGTTAGGCATTCAAGATTAATAAAAATTCTTATGAGTGTGTTGAATACTATGAGAAGTTTGATACTTGATAATTGTTTTGAGACATGGAGATGATATTAGAGTCGTGCTAGTTGAGTAGTTGTGAATTTGAGAAATACTTGTGTTAAAGTTTGTGATTCCCGTAGCATGCACGTATGGTGAACCGTTATGTGATGAAGTCGGAGCATGATTTATTTATTGATTGTCTTCCTTATGAGTGGCGGTCGGGGACGAGCGATGGTCTTTTCCTACCAATCTATCCCCCTAGGAGCATGCGCGTAATACTTTGCTTTGATAACTTGTAGATTTTTTCAATAAGTATATGAGTTCTTTATGACTAATGTTGAGTCCATGGATCATACGCACTCTCACCCTTCCACCATTGCTAGCCTCTCTAATATCGCACACCTTTCGCCGGTATCATACACCCACCATATACCTTCCTCAAAACAGCCACCATACCTACCTATCATGGCATTTCCATAGCCATTCTGAGATATATTGCCATGCAACTTTCCACCGTTCCGTTTACTATGACACGCTCCATCATTGTCATATTGCTTTGCATGATCATGTAGTTGGCATTGTAGTTGTGGCAAAGCCATCGTTCATAATTCTTTCATACATGTCACTCTTGATTCATTGCATATCCCGGTACACCGCCAGAGGCATTCACATAGAGTCATATTTTGTTCTAAGCATTGAGTTGTAATTGTTGAGTGATGATCATCATTTTTTAGAGCATTGTCCCAAGTGAGGAAAGTATGATGGAGACTATGATTCCCCCACAAGTCAGGATGAGACTCCGGACGAAAAAAATAAAGACGCCATAAAAAAGGCCCAAATAAAAAAATATGAGAGAAAAAGAGAGAAGGGACAATGCTACTATCCTTTTACCACACTTGTGCTTCAAAGTAGCACCATGATCTTCATAATAGAGAGTCTCCTATGTTATCACTTTCATATACTAGTGGGAATTTTTCATTATAGAACTTGGCTTGTATATTCCAATGATGGGCTTCCTCGAAATGCCCTAGGTCTTCGTGAGCAAGCGAGTTGGATGCACACCCACTTAGTTCATTTTGTTGAGCTTTCATACACTGTTGAGGCATATCTCTCTCGATGTGGTTTTGGTGATTGATGACAACGTGTTTGCGGACTAATCATGTGCTTTGAGCATTTCAGAGATTCATCCTTGGCACGAGACGATTTCTTCCCCTCGGAGTGTCATTCAAGACGGTGTAGCTCTTTCGTTTCTCTTTCGGTGGACTAGTTGCGTAGAGGGCACCGTACTATCAAGAGGGGGTCTGCTTTGGTATTGCTTGGGTGGAATCAACTCGTACACATCCGCTTCTCACCCTCCAAGCCCTTTCGCTTCGATGGAGAGATCTTCTCTCTGCTTGTGGGCTTTGTCTGGGTCCCAGCGGTAGTACCGTGGTACCCAGCGGTAGTACCGCTAAGGGGTCACAAGCGGCAGTACCGCTCCGCAACGGTAGTATCGCTGGTGACTCCGTAGCAGTACTACCGCTGGCTTGCCAGGTTCCTACCGCGTCAATTCGAGGGGTCTTTTTCTGTGTTGAATTGTGCGGTACCTCGCTGCGGCAGTAGTGCGGCAGTACCGCTCGGAAGCGGCAGTACTGCCCTTCCTCCGCGGTAGTACCGCCCGGTTCCCTGTTTCCCTTTACCCTTCATTCTGCGCAGCAGTACCGCCGAAGGGAGCGGTAGTACCGCTTAACCCAGCGGTAGTACCGCTGTCTCCCGCGGTAGTACCGCCCTATGCGGGGTTGTTTAGTGGGGCAATGGTTGGATTGTTGCCCCCACTATAAAAGGGGGTCCCCTTCTTCCCCATTGACTTACCTCTTCCCCCTCAAGCTCCATTAATGCTCCAAGCTCCATTTTCACCCGATCTATCTCTCTAGCCAATCAAACTTTTTGATTTGCTCGGGAGTGGTTGAGAAGGCCCCGATCTACACTTCCACCAAGAGATTTTTGATTCTCCCACCTATCCCTAGCGGATCTTGTTACTCTTGGGTGTTTGAGCACCCTAGACGGTTGAGGTCACCACGGAGCCATAGTCCATTGTGGTGAAGCTTCGTGGTACTATTGGGAGCCTCCGATTAAGTTGTGGAGATTGCCCCAACCTTGTTTGTAAAGGTCCTGTCGCCGCCTACAAGGGCACCAATAGTGGAATCATGGCATCTCGCATTGTGTGAGGGCGTGAGGAGAATACGGTGGCCCTAGTGGCTTCTTGGGGAGCATTGTGCCTCCACACCGCTCTAACGGAGACGTACTTCCCCTCAAAAGGAAGGAACTTCGGTAACACATCCTCGTCTTCACTGGATCCACTCTTGGTTATCTCTTACCTTTACTTGTGCAAGCTCTTTAGTGTTACTTCTCTTGCTTGCTTGCTTGTTTGTTGTTGTTGCATCATATAGGTTGCTCACCTAGTTGCACATCTAGACAACCTACCTTGATGCAAAGTTTAATTTGGTAAAGAAAAGTTCAAAATTGTTAGTTGCCTATTCACCCCCCTCTAGTCAACCATATCGATCCTTTCAATTGGTATCAGAGCCTCGTCTCTTTATTAAGGACTTTACCGTCCGAAGAGTATGGTTGACACCGTAGACGGTGTGGAGGAACACTCCGGTGTGAATCCGATCTCGTCTACGGGCGATGGGGGAACCTCGATCTCTCGTGAGAAGTTCAATGTGGCCTTGGAGACATTGAAAACCTCCATGACGACCGAGGTTTAAAGCATGTTTACTAAATTCCTTGAAGGGCTTAAACTATCCACCGCACCGTTGAAAGTGGGTGATCCCACCGACAAGGTGACGGATGCTATCTCCAACAAGGGGGAAGCTAGTAGTGAAAAGGCTCCTTCTAGTGGTAAAATTGGCACCGGCATCTTTGCTCATGTGGAACCACCACTTGTTTATGGTGGACCGGTTCCTTCCACTCATTTGAATCATGCCGGTCCTCCCCCTAAGATTGTGAAAAATGAGGACTTTGATTCTTGGGTTTACCACTTCAAGAGTCATTTAAATCATGTGAACACTAATCTTTGGAGAATCATTGAAGAAGGTTTCCATCCGCATGATCCAAGCAACTTCACTCCTCGAGAAGCCGCGGATAATCAATTCAATGAGAATGCTCTCTTCATCATTCAAGATGCAATTCCACCCGAAGATCTACCTCATCTTCGGCCCTTTGCCTTGGCCAAAGACACATGGCTTTGTGTTGTCTCGCTCTACCGAGGAAGCGCAAGCATTCAACGCTCCAACTATGAGGTGGTGCAAGATGAAGCAAATGAGTTTGCAATGAAAGAAGATGAAGAACCTCGTGAGCTTTATCGGAGAGTAACCAAACTCGCGGTCTCACTCCGAGATCACGGGAGCAAGGACACGGATGACAATTGGATCAAGCGCAAATTCCTCAAGGCAATGATGCCCTACCACAAGGCCATGTCCTCCGTCATTCGTCAGAGGCCGGACTTCCACACTTTGACCTCAAGCGAAGTGTTGGATGAGTTTGTGGCCATGAACATCTTGGACAAGACCGCCGACAATGCGGTGCTTCGTTCTCAAAGGGTGATGAGGACATGACTACCTTGGATATGACCAAAAATATTGCATACATGCATATTTGTCAGGTGATTTCTAGTGCAAACTATTCAATAATCTATTTATGTTATCCAGAACAAAAATACTTCACACACTTTTGTGTATTGTCTAATTGTAGGTGTATGGGAAATTTGTACAATCCACATATGAAGATAAGGGAAAAGGAGAAGTTCACGTTCTGTTCAAAAAGTTCTCTCACGTCACTTTTGGGCCAAGAGAAGATAGAATCCAAGTCTCTCACGTTCTGGATTCAGATTCGGACTGAACAGACATACTTGACTCAAAACGTCAACAACTTTTTCATACGGACTCCGAATTGGGTGATTCTTTTTTGTTGGAAAGTAGATTTCGTGCTCTTTCCAACCCAATTGGAATCACCTTCAAATTCGTCCGGAGCATTGAGATATCGACGAAACAATCTGACGCTGCAGCAGAATCCGAGTCAAACAACAAGTCCAAAGGTGTTGCACCACCTCCACTTGGGCCCATGAGCCATGTACGACCTAGGGTTAGTTTTAGGCTGCCTTCTCCCACCTCCTTGGCCGCCACCCCTTGCTCCTATATAAGTAGATCCATCTAGTAGATTTTTCCTTGGGATTTGTTTAGTTAAAAGTTAGCCATTGCAACTTCGTGTACTTCGTTTGTGTCCAACGACCAGACCAAGACCGCTTCCGGATCCCCCACCATTATCAATACTTCATCTATATTCGCAATATTCATATTGCTTTATCATATTCTTGCTTGTTCTTCGATTGCTTGTAGGAATAGACCTTCATGGTTAGGATGAGCATGCTTCCAGCATCGTCAGTACCCTCGGGAGATTGGTTTAGCGATTGCTAAGGCGCAACATTGTGCACGTTTGTAGTCGGATCGTCAAAGTCGTCTCCACCAAATCGGTAGTTATCATCTCATCGAAAGATCAGGACACCCTCGCCTCTATCAAGTGGTATCAGATTTCCAGGTTGCTCGGTGAGATTTTATAGTTTTTCGTAGTTTAGATCGAGTCTATTCTTCATACCTATAGTCCACGAAAAAGCCAAAAAAATTAGGGTTAGTTCATCCCATCCGAACCAATCTGAGCCTTTGCATAATCTTTTCTGTATTTGCTTTGTTGAATTTGCGGTTGCATCGTCGTGTCAAGTTGCTGGTTTTAGCGTCTAGTCCTTTAGAGTTTCGAGTTCTGTTCACAGGTTGTCACGTCGCCGCTGCCATATATCACCACCGCATCATCATCATCATCGCTGCTGCCATATACCACATATTCACCGCCAATCCGAGTCCATATACGCCACCACATATCCGCCACCATCACACCAATCTGAGTCCACCTGCAACATATATCCACCACTAGTCCGAGTTCCACCAGATTCATCTCCACCACCAGTCCGAGTTCCACCAGATTCATCTCCGCCACCAGTCCTATTCCGAGTCCAGTATTTTGTTACTCTGTTTTGGATTTCAAGATCACGCCATACTCCGAGTCATGACAGAGAAGGACTCCCCAACTTCCGAGCCATCCGCGGAAGAAAAATAGTTCCAGTTTCAAAAAAAACTAAGTCTGGAAAATTCTGGCTAGGCAGTTTTTAGGACATTTGTAGACTTTCTCGAAAAAAAATTGCGGAGCAAAAAAAGAGGAAAAAAAGTAAAAAAAAAGAGGAAAAAAGTGAAAAAAATAAAAAAAAAATCAAAGTGTGCTCCTCCCTTGTTTACGTGCAGCGCCGTGATTTTGTTAGTGTTCTAGGCTCGCGTCTCTAGTACGGTCTAGCCTAGGACCAGCACAGTACCGTCGTTGAATGTTTATTCAACATTGCATCTTTGAATTGATTATTGCTAATCTTTTGCTACCATATATAGCCAACCCAGCTCCACATATTTCTACACCGTGTATACGTACGTTCCCCTGGCAATCGATTTACTCAATCTTCAGAGTTATTTGACACCGCTGGTTGCCGATCACCACCTGCTGCATGGTAAGAACTTGTAAGATATTGATATTTGCTTTATTGTGAGCACTTTACAACCACATCCTAGTAGTTCATAGGAACATTATTCTCGAATTTTGTTTCTTGTTTCTACTAATCATGACAGGTTCCGAAGATAGAAGTTCTTGGACGACGGACACATCTTCACCATCACGAGAGTTGGGACAACACACACATGCACATGGTCAGGTTATCTCTTTACCGTCATTTGAGGGTAGATTTAATCCGGCTATTTATCTAGCTTGGGAGCTTGAAGTAGAACAAGTTTTTACTCACTATGATTTTTCTGAACTTGAGAGAGTACGAGCTACCACTAGAGCATTTATTGGTTTTGCTTCTGTTTGGTGGAGTGTACATTGTAAGAAAAACATTGATAACCAACCCACGACTTGGAAAGTTTTGAAAGCTGTAATGAGACAACAATTTTTTCCTCCTTACTATCGTCGTGAATTGCTTCGCAAATTGGAACAATTAAAACAAGGCAGTAACATTGTTCATGCTTACTACCAAGAGTTCAAATCTTATATGCATCATTGTGACATGGAAGAATCTGAGGATGATACAATGAATAGATTTTTTGGTGGTTTGAACCATGATATCTGTGCAAGATTTCAGTATATTCCTCATTGCATTACCGGTATGTATGTTCGTGCTTGTACCTTTGAGAAACAGATACAGGAGGATGCATTGGGTGACAACAACAACTACTATTCCAGTTCATGCTCACCACCGCCGGTTGGTTCCTCCACCGTTGCACCTACTAGAGCAGCCTCACCTCAGATTGTAAGCGCGACATCATCTCAAGAGTATGGTACATTGTCAACGTCCGTACCTACATCAGCTACGTCTTTGCGACAAGGTAACAATAAAGGTATTGATGTTATAATTTCACATGAGAATGATGCATGCCTAGTTAACTTGAATGCATCATGTGTTGAGTTACCTGTTGATTTGAGCACACCATCTATTTTAGAGAATCTTGTTACTGTCATGAATGTGTCATGTGATCAAATAACTGAAATACCAACAATTTTGAGTGCGCCCATTGAATTAATTGTTGATGCAAAAGAACCAATGTTTAATCATTTTGATATGACCTCTAATCTTGGTGATGATTCCATGTCCAATGATTTATTGCACATTTGCTTATTTAAGCATATTGTAGCATGTAAATTTGATGCAAGTAAGGTTTATTCACCAATGTTGGGATGGTTTAATGATGAACATTGTCTATCTTTTGAAATGAATAAGAGCTTCACTTATATGTGCAAACTGAGTTGCAATATTTTTATGCCTTCTACTTCTTGTGATAATTTTTTGGCTTTAGATTTTATGAACTATGAAAGTTACTCATGTATACATGTGTCATATGTGCAAAAATCAAGGAACGTAAAAATGGATGACATATACATATACAACATGTACACTTTGTCTCCTTTGTTAGCCACATTTCAGATTAAGCAACGCCGAGGACGGCTTTGTTTTCAAAAAGGGGAGGATGATGAGTACATGACTACCTTGGATATGACCAAAAATATTGCATACATGCATATTTGTCAGGTGATTTCTAGTGCAAACTATTCAATAATCTATTTATGTTATCCTGAACAAAAATACTTCACACACTTTTGTGTTTTGTCTAATTGTAGGTGTATGGGAAATTTGTACAATCCACATATGAAGATAAGGGAAAAGGAGAAGTTTACGTTCTGTTCAAAAAGTTCTCTCACGTCACTTTTGGGCCAAGAGAAGATAGAATCCAAGTCTCTCACGTTCTGGATTCAGATTCGGACTGCACAGACATACCTGACTCAAAACGTCAACAACTTTTTCATACGGACTCCGAATTGGGTGATTCTTTTTTTGTTGGAAAGTAGATTTCGTGCTCTTTCCAACCCAATTGGAATCACCTTCAAATTCGTCCGGAGCATTGAGATATCAATGAAACAATCTGACGCTGCAGCAGAATCTGAGTCAAACAACAAGTCCAAAGGTGTTGCACCACCTCCACTTGGGCCCATGAGCCATGTACGACCTAGGGTTAGTTTTAGGCTGCCTTCTCCCACCTCCTTGGCCGCCACCCCTTGCTCCTATATAAGTAGATCCATCTAGTAGATTTTTCCTTGGGATTTGTTTAGTTAAAAGTTAGCCATTGCAACTTCGTGTACTTCGTTTGTGTCCAACGACCAGACCAAGACCGCTTCCGGATCCCCCACCATTATCAATACTTCATCTATATTCGCAATATTCATATTGCTTTATCATATTCTTGCTTGTTCTTCGATTGCTTGTAGGAATAGACCTTCATGGTTAGGATGAGCATGCTTCCAGCATCGCCAGTACCCTCGGGAGATTGGTTTAGCGATTGCTAAGGCGCAACGTCGTGCACGTTTGTAGTCGGATCGTCAAAGTCGTCTCCACCAAATCGATAGTTATCATCTCATCAAAAGATCGGGACACCCTCGCCTCTTCCATCTTCGGAGAAGGTTAATTTTGATGCTGAACAACGGGCTGAATTGATCTTAAAAATGCATGAGTTAACTAAGGAGAACATTGAGCGTATGAATGCTAAATATAAACTTGCTGGAGATAAGGGTAGAAAACATGTTGTCTTTGCACCTGGAGATCTTGTTTGGTTACATTTGCGTAAGGATAGGTTTCCTAATTTGTGCAAATCAAAGCTAATTCCACGTGCTGATGGTCCTTTTAAGGTGTTAGAGAAAATAAATGACAATGCATATAAACTTGAGCTGCCTGCAGATTTTGGGGTTACTCCCACTTTTAACATTGCAGATTTGAAGCCTTATTTGGGTGAGGAAGATGAGCTTCCATCGAGGACGACTTCATTTCAAGAAGGGGAGGATGATGAGGACATCAATACCATTGTTACACCCACAGCTCCTACTACTACCTATACTGGACCAATTACTAGAGCTCGCGCACGCCAATTAAATTATCAGGTACTTCCGTTTCTTGGTAATGATTCTAATGTTCATGAGAATATGATGCTGCCTAAATTGGATACATTTGTTTTGCTTACAAATGAAGGGCCTGGCATGGATAAGAGTGATGAACATTGGAGCAAGAACAAGCATGGAGTTGATGGCATGCGCAAGGGGAACAAGAACGGAGTTACAAGTGATGATTTCAGGACATTGAAGCCACCATAATGAGTGCATGAAGCCTTGGACGAAATATACAAGATGCCACTTCATAAACTTCGTCCAGAGGCTATTCTAGGTGCTGCGTCACCTTATTATTGGGCCAGGCCCATGTAATTTCGAAATACATAAGTATAGGCTGTTTTTAGAGTCCGTATGTGTGGGGAAACAAGAGATAGGGTTGGTTTCGGACCCCTTCCCCAAGGGCCACGAAATTCCCCCCCTCTTCCTCCATATATACAGCCCTTAGGGCACCGTTTAAACTTTGGATTTTGTTTAGATCAAAAGTTCGCCATAGTTGCAACTTCGCGTACTTCGTTTGTGTTCAACGACCAGACCAAGGCGTCACAGAACCCCACCTTCATTAATAAAGCTTTTCTCTTTTATTCACAATATCCAGATTGCAATCTCAGTTTCTTGCTTGTTTCTTCGTTTGCTCGCAGGAAATAGACCCTCGTGGTCAGGTTGATCGTGCTCCGGCGTGGTCAATAACCCTTGGAAGTTGGTTTAGCGATTGCTAAGGCGCGATGTCTTCGCACGTTCGTAGTCGGATCGTCAAAGTCGACTCCCACAGAAAACAACATCCATCTCATCGAAACATCGGGACACCTTTGCCTCTATCAAAGGGCAAATAAGCCCAACCTTGCATTGAAGGCCAAGGTTTGCGTTGAATAAGAAGAAGAGGAAGAAGAAGAGGAGAGCAACCCCGAAGATACAAAGTATGCATATCATGAACACATGGCACTTGCTTCAAGGCAATTTTGGAGCAAGAAAAACTCAAGGCCAAACTTTAACAAAAATAACTCAAGTGGCACGAAGAGCAAGCAACGTGTAAGGACTTGCTACAATTGTGGCAATGTGAGTCATTTTTTTGCGAAGTGTCCGTATGAGAAGAGGGAAGACAATGGTGGAAAGCTCATCCGAAAGGACAAGGCCAAGTCGTTCCCCAACAAGAGCAACTTCACTAAGAAGACTCCTCCCAAGGCATTGGTGGTACAAGAAGAGTACAATGAGGATGATGACGATGATGAAGACGGTGAGTCGGTTGCCATGGCCTCAGTTGCCATTGCGACGACTCCACGTGTGTCTCTCTTCGACTCACCCAATGAGAGCATCACCGCCAAGTGCCTCATGGCTAAAGCCACCAACAAGGTAACCCCCAACATCAAAACTACCATCATTAATCATCCTTCTTCGACGGATAGCATTGATGAACATGAGGGAGCTAATGTGGAGGTGAATGAGTTTGAGGCCTTTATGGGCAAACTTAAGGGTAAATCCAAGAAGCACTTTGTTGCTCTCTTGGAACAACTTGGTGAAGCCAATGACATGATCGAGGCTCACGAAGATACCATCTCTAAGATGGAAGGGCATAGTCGTGACTATGCCGATGAGATTTCGGATCTTTCCAATGCTCTTGAGGAAGACTGTGGTCTTCGTTTGGCTCTTGAGGAGTCAAACAACATTGATCATGCTAAGTTAAAGAAAGATTTTGATCATGGTCTCATTGTCTCTCGTGTGCTAAACTCTGATAAGGCCGAACTTGAGGTTGATCTTGCTAGACTCAAAGAGGAGTTTTATCTACTTGACACGGCTCACAAGGTCTTGAAGGGTGATCATGCTAGCCTCAAAGAGTCTCGTGATCAACTTCAAGTAAAGCTAACCAAGGAAAAAGCCACTTTTCCTCATATGATGTTAATTGATAATGCAAATGCTACTAACACATGTTGTGAGCATGTGTATCTTGTTGAGGAGAACGCTAAGCTAAAGGTGCAACTTGAGAAAGGTCTTGCGTCTTTCATACAAGGCGAGAAGAACCTCAATGACCTCTTGACCAACCAAAAGGGAGTTGTGGCCAAGGAAGGGATTGGGTACGTGCCCAGGTCCAAGAACAAGAAGAAGAATGACAAGGCCAAACGACCTCCTCCTCTCATGCAAACCTTTGTGAAGGAGGGAGAGAGTGCTTCCAAGTAGAAGAAGAACAATGCGAAGGGTGGCGGTATCAAAAAGGGCAATGCCACCCCTTCCATCAAAGCCGGCTACTTTAATCCTTCTTATGTGTTATGTCATGCTAGTGATGGGCATGTCTATGCCAAATTTGTTGGTTCTCTTCATGAGTACATTGAATGGTCTATTTGGGTTCCAAAGACCCTTGTTACTAACATAAAAGGACCCATTACAAAATGGGTACCTAAAACCAAGCATTGATCTCTTGTAGGTGTTTGCTTCCGGTGGGGGATCATGGTTGCTCGATAGCGGAGCTACAAATCATATGACCGGAAGCAAGGACTTGGTGGTGGACGTGCACAAGATTCCATCTATGCCCACCAATGTTGAGTGGGGTGACACCTCATCTTCTAAGGTATTGGGACTTGGCAAGGTAGTCATCTCTCATGATCTCACGATCGAGAAGGTCATGCTTGTTGAGTCCCTTGCATACAATTTACTTTCCGTTCGTCAACTTGCAATCATGGGCTTTGCCACTTTCTTTGATATTGATACCATGGCCCTCTTGTGGAGCAAGACTCTTAAAGTAGCCTTTGTTGGGCATGTCGAGAATGGTCTATATGTGATTAACTTTTCGGAGCGACCCACTAAGACCGCGACATGCCTAATGGCTAAAGTTGATGTGGGATGGCTTTGGCATCGCCATTTAGCCCATGTCAATATGAGATCTTTGCAAAGTCTTCTCAAGGGGGACCATGTCCGTGGACTAACGAATATTAGTTTTGCTAAAGATCGTGCTTGCAGTGCTTGTATCGAAGGAAAGCTACATGAGAAGGCTCACCCTCCCACGACTATCATTTACTCAAAGAGGCCTTTGGAGCTCCTTCACTTGGATCTCTTTGGGCCTCCATCCTTTGATAGTCTTGGGGGTAGGAAGTATTGCTTGGTGATTGTGGATGACTACTCAAGATACACTTGGGTGTATTTCTTCAAGAGGAAGAACGAGACCCAACAAACCGTCATTGACTTTGCAAATGAAGCACAACGTCAACACAATGCAAAGATCTTGACAATAAGAAGTGACAACGGCACCGAGTTCAAGAACTACACCTTGGATGAGTTTCTTAGTGATAGGGGATCAAGCATCAATATTCCGCACCTTACACCCCTCAACAAAACGGTGTTGTGGAGAGGAAGAACCGGACTTGATGGATGCGGCAAGGACCATGATGGCGGAGTTCAAGTCTCCATACAACTTTTGGGCCGAAGCCATCAACACCGTGTGTCATGCATCCAATCGACTCTACCTCCGCAAGGGCTTGAACAAGACTCCATATGAGATACTCACCGGTAACAAGCCCAACCTTAAGTACTTTCGGGTGTTCGGGTGTAAGTGTTTCATTCTCAAGAAAGGTGTTCGGTTGTCTAAATTTAAGGCTAGAGCTTATGAGGGCATATTTGTTGGTTATGCTACAAACTCTCATGCTTACAGTGTCCTCAATAAATCCACGGGACTTATTGAGGAGACGTGTAACATGGAGTTTGATGAGAATAACGGCTCCCAAGTGGAGCAAAGTGGCACTTGTGATGTAGGTGATGAAATTCCTCCTCAAGCCATAAGAAGAATGGGTGTTGGTTTTATCCTACCCATTGAGGAACCCCTTGTGGCCGAAGGAGAAGGACAATGCTCCACTCAAGTGGAGCCATCACCAACCCAAGGCCCACACGCTTCTGAAGAACAACGTGAAGGCCCTCATCCTCAAGAACAAGACCAAGGGCAAGATCATGCTCAAGACGGTGTTATCACACAAAGTGATGCCCAAGGTCAAGTTCCCTCCTCCGAGCAAGTTCAAGATCAAGTCCCAGGTGATCAAGAACAAGCTCAAGACGATGCTCAAGATGATCAAGTGACCACTCCTCGTCTCACCCCCGAGGAGGAATTGGAGCATCGTGCCGCCAAGGTTGCTTCCAAGCTCTCCACCAAGGATCATCTCATGACGAATGTGCTTGGAAGCTTAAGAAAGGGGGTAAGCACTCGTAGACAATTAGCAAACTATTGTGAACATCACGCGTTTGTCTCTTGTGTCGAACCCCACAAGGTCTATGAGGCGCTCGAAGATCTGGATTGGCTCAATGCCATGCATGAAGAACTCAACAACTTCGAGCGCAACAAAGTGTGGAGATTGGTGCCAAGACCGACGGGGAACCACAATGTCATTCGAACCAAGTGGATATTTAAGAACAAGCAAGATGCCCATGGGATTATCATTCGCAACAAGGCTCGCTTGGTAGCACAAGGCTACTCCCAAGTCGAGGGTATCGACTACGGTGAAACCTTTGCTCCCGTTGCTCGTCTTGAATCCATTCGCATGTTGATTGCATATGCTTCTCATCATAACTTTAAGTTGCAATAAATGGATGTGAAGAGTGCTTTTCTTAATGGTCCTATTAATGAATTGGTTTATGTCAAGCAACCCCCCAGGTTCGAGGATCCCTACTTTCCCGATCATGTGTATCAACTCGATAAGGCACTCTATGGCCTTAAACAAGCCCCACGTGCGTGGTATGACCACCTTACTGAGTTGTTACAAGACCGTGGTTTTGAAGTTGGGCTAATCGACCCCACTCTTTTTACTAAGAAGGTCAAAGGGCAGTTGTTTGTATGCCAATTATATGTTGATGATATTATCTTTGGTTCCCCTAACAAAGCTTTCAATGAGGAATTTGCCGCTCTCATGACCTCAAAGTTCGAGATGTCTTCCATGGGAGAGTTGAAGTTCTTTCTAGGGTTCGAAGTGAAGCAAAGAAGAGAAGGAACCTTCATCAACCAAGCCAAATACACTCAAGACATGCTCAAGAGATTCAAGCTAAGTGATGTTAAGCCGGCTTCCACTCCAATGCCCACCAAGTGCCAACTTGACATAGATCCCAATGGTAAAGAAGTGGATCAAAAGGTATATCGCTCCATGATTGGCTCCTTGCTTTACCTTTGTGCATCTAGGCCGGATATCATGTTGAGTGTGGGAATTTGTGCACGGTTTCAACACGCACCTAAGGAAAGTCACTATGTGGCGGTCAAACGAATCTTTCGATATTTGGCTCATACCCCAAACTTTGGCTTATGGTACCCAAGAGGAGCAAACTTCAAGCTTGTAGGGTATTCGGATTCCGATTAGGCGGGAGACAAAGTGGATAGGAAGTCCACGTCCGGAGGGTGCCAATTCCTTGGTTGCTCTTTGGTAAGTTGGTCTTCCAAAAAGCAAAGTTGTGTGTCTCTCTCGTCCACCGAAGCGAAGTATGTAGTGGCCGGTAGTTGTTGTGCACAACTCTTATGGATGAGGCAAACTTTAAAGGATTACGGTGTCATTTGTGACAAAGTGCCTCTTTGGTGTCACAATGAAAGTGCCATCAAGATTTCCCTCAACCCGGTGCAACACTTCAAGACAAAGCATATTGAGATTAGGTATCACTTCATCCGGGATCACATTAGACGAGGGGAGATCGAGCTCAACTATGTCAACACTCATGATAATCTTGCAGATATCTTCATGAAGCCTTTGGATGAAGCAAGATTTTGCGAGTTAAGGCATGAACTAAATATCATTGATTCGACCAATGTGACTTGAACCCCTGCACACCCCACCTCACTCAACGTGTTTTCTAGTTTAGGTGTAGGCATGGACATAGGGGGAGTGTTGTTCTCTCAATGAACTTTCTGAAAGAAATATGCCCTAGAGGCAATAATAAAGTTATTATTTATTTCCTTATTTCATGATAAATGTTTATTATTCAAGCTAGAATTGTATTAACCGGAAACATAATACATGTGTGAATACATAGACAAATAGAGTGTCACTAGTATGCCTCTACTTAACTAGCTCGTTGATCGAAGATGGTTATGTTTCCTAGCCATAGACATGAGTTGTCATTTGATTAACGAGATCACATCATTAGGAGAATGATGTGATTGACTTGACCCATTCCATTAGCTTAGCACTTGATCGTTTAGTTTGTTGCTATTGCTTTCTTCATAACTTATACATGTTCCAATGACTATGAGATTATGCAACTCCCGTTTACCGGAGGAACACTTTGTGTGCTACCAAACGTCACAACGTAACTGGGTGATTATAAAGGTGCTCTATAGGTGTCTCCGAAGGTACTTGTTGGGTTGGCGTATTTCGAGATTAGGATTTGTCACTCCGATTGTCGGAGAGGTATCTCTGGGCCCTCTCGGTAATGCACATCACTTAAGCCTTGCAAGCATTGCAACTAATAATTTAGTTGCGGGATGATGTATTACGGAATGAGTAAAGAGACTTGTCGGTAACTAGATTGAACTAGGTATTGATATACCGACGATCGAATCTTGGGCAAGTAACATACCGATGACAAAGAGAACAACGTATGTCGTTATGCGGTCTGACCGATAAAGATCTTCGTAGAATATGTGGGAGCCAATATGAGCATCCAGGTTCCGCTATTGGTTATTGACCGGAGACGTGTCTCGGTCATGTCTACATAGTTCTCGAACCCATAGGGTCCGCACGCTTAAGGTTTCGATGACAGTTATATTATGAGTTTATGACTTTTGATGTACCGAAGGAGTTCGGAGTCCCGGATGAGATCGGGGACATGACGAGGAGTCTCGAAATGGTCGAGATGTAAAGATCGATATATTGGATGACTATATTCGGACATCGGAAAGGTTCCGAGTGATTCGGGTATTTTCAGGAGTACCGGGGAGTTACGGGAATTCGTATTGGGCCTTAATGGGCCATACGGGAAAGGAGACAAAGGCCTCAAAGGGTGGCCGCACCCCTCCCCATGGGCTGGTCCGAATTGGACTAGGGAGGGGGGCGCCCCCTTCCTTCCTTCTCCTTTTCCCTTCCCTTTCCTTCCCTCCTACTCCTACTACTTGGAAGGGCTCCTAGTTCTACTAGGAAAGGGGGAATCCTACTCCCGGTGGGAGTAGGACTCCCCTAGGGCGCGCCATAGAGAGGGCCGGCCCTCCTCCTCCTCCACTCCTTTATATATGGGGGCAGGGGGCACCCCAAAGACACAACAATTGATCATTGATCTCTTAGCCGTGTGCGGTGCCCCCCTCCATCATAATCCTCGATAATATTGTAGCGGTGCTTAGGCGAAGCCCTGCAACGGTAGAACATCAAGACCGTCACCACGCCATCGTGCTGACGGAACTCTTCCCCGACATTCTGTTGGATCGGAGTCCGGGGATCGTCATCGAGCTGAACGTGTGCTAGAACTCGGAGGTGCCGTAGTTTCGGTGCTTGATCGGTCGGGCCGTGAAGACGTACGACTACATCAACCGCGTTGTGCTAACGCTTCCGCTTTCGGTCTACGAGGGTACGTGGACAACACTCCCTCTCGTTGCTATGCATCACCATGATCTTGCGTGTGCGTAGGAAATTTTTTGAAATTACTACGTTCCCCAATAGTGGCATCCGAGCCTAGGTTTTATGCGTTGATGTTGTGCACGAGTAGAACACAAGTGAGTTGTGGGCGATATAAGTCATACTGCTTACCAGCATGTCATACTTTGGTTCGGCGGTATTGTTGGATGAAGCGGCCCGGACCGACATTACGCGTACGCTTACGCGAGACTGGTTCTACCGACGTGCTTTGCACACAAGTGGCTGGCGGGTGTCAGTTTCTCCAACTTTAGTTGAACCGAGTGTGACTACGCCCGGTCCTTACGAAGGTTAAAACAGCACCAACTTGACAAAGTATCGTTGTGGTTTTGATGCGTAGGTAAGAATGGTTCTTGCTAAGCCCGTAGCAGCCACGTAAAACTTGCAACAACAAAGTAGAGGACGTCTAACTTTTTTTTTGCAGGGCATGTTGTGATGTGATATGGTCAATACATGATGCTAATTTTTTTTGTATGATATGATCATGTTTTGTAACCGAGTTATCGGCAACTGGCAGGAGCCATATGGTTGTCGCTTTATTGTATGCAATGCAATTGCGCTGTAATGCTTTACTTTATCACTAAGCGGTAGCGATAGTCGTGGAAGCATAAGATTGGCGAGACGACAACGATGCTACGATGGTGATCAAGGTGTCACGCCGGTGACGATGGTGATCATAACGGTGCTTCAGAGATGGAGATCACAAGCACAAGATGATGATGGCCATATCATATCACTTATATTGATTGCATGTGATGTTTATCTTTTATGCATCTTATCTTGCTTTGATTGACCGTAGCATTATAAGATGATCTCTCACTAAATTTCAAGATAAAAGTGTTCTCCCTGAGTATGCACCGTTGCCAAAGTTCATCGTGCCCAGACACCACGTGATGATCGGGTGTGATAAGCTCTACGTCCATCTACAACGGGTGCAAGCCAGTTTTGCACACGCAGAATACTCAGGTTAAACTTGACGAGCCTAGCATATGCAGATATGGCCTCGGAACACTGAGACCGAAAGGTCGAGCGTGAATCATATAGTAGATATGATCAACATATTGATGTTCACCATTGAAAGCTACTCCATTTCACGTGATGATCGGTTATGGTTTAGTTGATTTGGATCACGTGATCACTTAGAAGATTAGAGGGATGTCTTTCTAAGTGGGAGGTAATATGATTAATTGAACTTAAATTTATCATGAACTTAGTCCAGGCAGTATTTGCATATCTATGTTGTAGATCAATAGCCCGCGTTATTGCTTCCCTATGTTTTATATGTGTTCCTAGTGAAAACTAAGTTGAAACATAATAGTAGCAATGATGCGGACTGGGTCCATGATCTGAGGTTTATCCTCATTACTACACAGAAGAATTATGTCTTTGATGCACCGCTAGGTGACTGAACTATTGCGGGAGCAAATGCAGACGTTATGAACGTTTGGCTAGCTCAATATGATGACTATTTGATAGTTTAGTGCACCATGCTTAACAACTTAGAATCGGGATTTCAAAGACGTTTTGAACGTCATGGACCATATGAGATGTTCCAGGAGTTGAAGTTAATATTTCAAGTAAATACCCGAGTTGAGAGATATGAAGTCTCCAACAAGTTCTATAGCTAAAAGATGGAGGAGAATAGCTCAAGCAGTGAGCATGTGCTCAGATTGTCTGGGTACTACAATCGCTTGAATCAATTGGGAGTTAATCTTCCAGATAAAATAGTGATTGACAGAATTCTCTAGTCATCATCACCAAGTTAGTAGAACTTCGTGATGAACTATAATATGCAAGGGATAACGGAAACGATTCCCAAGCTCTTCGTGATGCTGAAATCGACGAAGGTAGAAATCAAGAAAAGCATCAAGTGTTGATGGTAAACAAAATCACTAGTTTCAAGTAAAGGGATAAAGGGAAGGGGAACTTCAAGAAGAACAGCAAGCAAGTTGTTGCTCAAGTGAAAAAACCCAAGTCTGGACCTAAGCCTGAAACTGAGTGCTTCTACTGCAAAGGGACTGGTCACTGGAAGCGGAACTACCCCAAGTAATTGGCAGATAAGAAGGATGGCAAAGTGAACAAAGGTATATTTGATATACAGATTATTGATGTGTATATTACTAGTGTTCGTAGCAACCCCTCGGTCTTTGATACTGGTTCAGTTGCTAAGAGTAGTAACTCGAAACGGGAGTTGTAGAATGAACAGAGACTAGTTAAGGGTGAAGTGACGATGTGTGTTGGAAGTAGTTCCAAGATTGATATGATCATCATCGCACACTCCCTATACTTTCGGGATTAGTGTTGAACCTAAAAAATGTTATTTGGTATTTGCGTTGAGCATGAATATGATTTGATCATGTTTATTGCAATACGGTTATTCATGTAAGTTAGAGAATAATTGTTGTTCTGTTAACATGAATAAAACCTTCTATGGTCATACACCCAATGAAAATGGTTTGTTGGATCTCGATCGTGGTGATACACATTTTTTGAAGCCAAAATATGCAAAGTTAATAATGATAGTGCAACTTATTTGTGGCACTGCCGGTTAGGTTATATTGGTGTAAAGCGCATGAAGAAAATCCATGTTGATGGGCTTTTGGAATCACTTGATTATGAATCAATTGATGCTTGCGAACCATGCCTCATGGGCAAGATGACTAAGACTCCATTCTCCGGAACAATGGAGCGAGCAACAGATTTGTTGGAAATCATACATACTGATGTATGTGGTCCGATGAATATTGAGGCTCGCGGCAGGTATCATTATTTTCTGATCTTCACAGATGATTTGAGCAGATATGAGTATATCTACTTGATGAAACACAAGTCTGAAACATTTGAAAAGTTCAAAGAATTTCAGAGTGAAGTGGGGAATCATTGTAACACAAATAAAAGTATATACGATATGATCGCAGAAGTAAAATATTTGAGTTACGAGTTTGGCCTTCAGTTAAAACAATGTGAAATAGTTTCACTACTCACGCCACCTGGAACACCATTACAGTGTAATGGTGTGTCCGAACATCGTAACCATACTTTATTAGATATGGTGCGATCTATGATGTCTCTTACCAATTTACCACAATCGTTTTGGGGTTATGCATTAGAGACGGCTACATTCACATTAAATAGGGCACCATCTAAATCCATTGAGATGCACCGTATGAACTATGGTTTGGCAAGAAACCAAAGTTGCCGTTTCTTAAAGTTTGGAGTTGCGATGCCTATGTGAAAAGGTTTCATCTTGATAAGCTCAAACCCAAATCGGAGAAGTGCGTCTTCATAGGATACCCAAAAGAAAATGTTGGGTACACCTTCTATCACAGATCCGAAGGCAAGATATTCGTTGCTGAGAATGGATCCTTTCTAGAGAAGGAGTTTCTCTCGAAAGAAGTGAGTGGGAGGAAAGTAGAACTTGATGAGGTAATTGTACCTGCTCCCTTATTGGAAAGTAGTTCATCATAGAAATCTGTTCCTGTGACTACTACACCAATTAGTGAGGAAGCTAATAATGATGATCATGTAACTTCAGATCAAGTTACTACCGAACCTCATAGGTAAACCAGAGTGAGATCCGCACCAGAGTGGTACGGTATTCCTGTTCTGGAGGTCATGTTACTTGACCATGACGAATCTACGAACTATGAGGAAGCGATGATGAGCCCAGATTCCGCGAAATGGCTTGAGGCCATGAAATCTGAGGTGAGATCCATGTATGAGAACAAAGTATGGACTTTGATGGACTTGCCCATTGATCGGCGAGCCATTGATATTAAATGGATCTTCAAGAGGAAGATGGACGCTGATAGTAGTATCACTATCTACAAAGCTAGAATTGCCGCAAAAAGGTTTTCGACAAGTTCAATGTTTTGACTACGATGAGAGTTTCTCACTCGTATCTATGCTTAAGTCTGTCCGAATCATGTTAGCAATTGTCGCATTTTATGAAATCTGGCAAGTGAATAAACAAAACTGCATTCCTTAATGGATTTATTAAAGAAGAGTTGTATATGATGCAACCAGAAGGTTTTGTCAATCCTAAAGGTACAAACAAAATATGCAAGCTCCAGCGATCCATCTATGGACTTGTGCAAGCATCTTGGAGTTGGAATATACGCTTTGATAAGTTGATCAAAGCATATAGTTTTATACAGACTTGCGATGAAGCCTGTATTTACAAGAAAGTGAGTGGGAGCATTACAACATTTCTTATAAGTATATGTGAATGACATATTGTTGATCAGAGATAATGTAGAATTATTCTGCAAAGCATAAAGGAATGTTTGAAAGGAGTTTTTCAAAGAAAGACCTCGGTGAAGCTGCTTACATATTGAGCATCAAGATCTATAGAGATAGATCAAGACGCTTGATAAGTTTTTCAATGAGTACATACCTTGACAAGATTTTGAAGTAGTTCAAAATGGAACAGTCAAAAAGGAGTTCTTGCCTGTGTTACAAGGTGTGAAGTTGAGTAAGACTCAAAACCCGACCACGGCAGAAGATAGAGAGAGAATGAAAGTCATTCCCTATGCCTCAGCCATAGGTTCTATAAATTATGCCATGCTGTGTACCAGACCTATTGTATACCCTGCCCTGAGTTTGGCAAGGGAGTACAATAGTGATCTAGGAGTAGATCACTGGACATTGGTCAAAATTATCCTTAGTGGAATAAGGATATGTTTCTCGATTATGGAGGTGACAAAAGGTCCGTCGTAAAAGGTTACGTCGATGCAAGTTTCGACACTGATCCAGATGACTCAAAGTCTCAATCTGGATACATATTGAAAGTGGGAGCAATTAGCTAGAGTAGCTCCGTGCAGACCATTGTTGACATAGAAATTTGCAAAATACATACGGATCTGTATGTAGCAGACCCGTTGACTAAACTTCTCTCACAAGCAAAACATGATCACACCCTAGTAATCTTTGGGCGTTAATCACATAGCTATGTGAACTAGCTAGATTATTGAATCTAGTAAACCCTTTGGGTGTTGGTCACATGACAATGTGAACTATGGGTGTTAATCACATGGTGATGTGAACTATTGATGTTAAATCACATGACGATGTGAACTAGATTATTGACTCTAGTGCAAGTGGGAGACTGAAGGAAATATGCCCTATATGCAATAATAAAGTTATTATTTATTTCCTTATTTCATGATAAATGTTTATTATTCATGCTAGAATTGTATTAACCGGAAACATAATACATGTGTGAATACATAGACAAACAGAGTGTCACTAGTATGCCTCTACTTGACTAGCTCGTTGATCGAAGATGTTTATGTTTCCTAGCCATAGACATGAGTTGTTATTTGATTAACGGGATCACATCATTAGGAGAATGATGTGATTGACTTGACCCATTCCATTAGCTTAGCACTTGATTGTTTAGTTTGTTGCTATTGCTTTCTTCATAACTTATACATGTTCCTATGACTATGAGATTATGCAACTCCCGTTTACCGGAGGAACACTTTGTGTGCTACCAAA